>NC_089491.1:202318787-203614287 GCF_036850765.1 Saccopteryx bilineata
AAGCCTTGAAACTAGAATTCAACTGCAAAAAAGAGGAAAAAAATCCCACAAAAATGTGGAAACTAAACAACATACTTTTAAAAAATGAATGGGTCAAAGAAGAAATAAGTGCAGAGATCAAAAGATATATACAGACTAATGAAAATGACAATACGACATATCAGAATCTATGGGATGCAGCAAAAGCAGTGATAAGAGGGAAGTTCATATCGCTTCAGGCATATATGAACAAACAAGAGAGAGCCCAAGTGAACCAATTAACTTCTCACCTTAAGGAACTAGAAAAAGAAGAACAAAGACAACCCAAAACCAGCCGAAGAAAGGAGATAATAAAAATCAGAGCAGAAATAAATGAATTAGAGAACAGAAAAACTATAGAAAAAATTAATAGAACAAGGAGCTGGTTCTTTGAAAAGATCAACAAAATTGACAAACCCTTGGCAAGACTTACCAAGGAAAAAAGAGAAAGAACTCATATAAACAAAATCCAAAATGAAAGAGGAGAAATCACCACGGACACCGTAGGTATACAAAGAATTATTGTAGAATACTATGAAAAACTTTATGCCACTAAATTCAACAACCTAAAAGAAATGGATAAATTCCTAGAAAAATACAACCTTCCTAGACTGAGTCAAGAAGAAGCAGAAAGCCTAAACAGACCTATCAGTAGAGAAGAAATAGAAAAAACCATTAAAAACCTCCCCAAAAATAAAAGTCCAGGCCCTGACGGCTATACCAGCGAATTTTATCAAACATTCAAAGAAGACTTGGTTCCTATTCTACTCAAAGTCTTCCAAAAAATTGAAGAAGAAGCAATACTTCCAAACACATTTTATGAGGCCAACATAACCCTCATACCAAAACCAGGCAAGGATGGCACAAAAAAAGAAAACTACAGACCAATATCTCTAATGAATACAGATGCTAAAATACTAAACAAAATATTAGCAAATCGAATACAACAACATATTAAAAAAATAATACATCATGATCAAGTGGGATTCATCCCAGAATCTCAAGGATGGTTCAACATACGTAAAACAGTTAACGTAATACACCATATCAACAAAACAAAGAACAAAAACCACATGATCTTATCAATAGACGCAGAAAAGGCTTTCGATAAAATACAACACAATTTTATGTTTAAGACTCTCAACAAAATGGGTATAGAAGGAAAATATCTCAACATGATAAAGGCCATATATGATAAACCATCAGCTAACATCATATTAAATGGCACTAAACTGAAGGCTTTCCCCCTTAAATCAGGAACAAGACAGGGTTGTCCACTCTCTCCACTCTTATTTAATGTGGTACTAGAGGTTCTCGCCACAGCAATCAGACAAGACAAAGAAATAAAAGGCATCCATATCGGAAAAGAAGAAGTAAAGGTATCACTTTTTGCAGATGATATGATCCTATACATCGAAAACCCCAAAGAATCCACAAAAAGACTACTAGAAACAATAAGCCAATACAGTAAGGTCGCAGGATACAAAATTAACATACAGAAGTCAATAGCCTTTCTATATGCCAACAATGAAACAACTGAGAAGGAACTCAAAAGAATAATCCCCTTCACGATTGCAACAACAAAAATAAAATACTTAGGAATAAACATAACAAAGAATGTAAAGGACTTATATAATGAAAACTATAAACCATTGTTAAGGGAAATCGAAAAAGATATAATGAGATGGAAAAATATACCTTGTTCTTGGCTAGGAAGAATAAATATAATCAAGATGGCTATATTACCCAAAGCAATATACAAATTTAATGCAATTCCCATCAAACTTCCAATGACGTTTTTTAAAGAAATAGAGCAAAACATCATCAGATTTATATGAAACTATAAAAAACCCCGAATAGCCAAAGCAATCCTAAAGAAAAAGAATGAAGCTGGGGGCATAACAATACCTGACTTCAAACTCTATTATAGGGCCACGACAATCAAAACAGCATGGTATTGGCAGAAAAATAGACACTCAGACCAATGGAACAGAATAGAAAGTCCAGAAATAAAACCACATATATATAGTCAAATAATTTTTGATAAAGGGGCCAACAACACACAATGGAGAAAAGAAAGCCTCTTCAATAAATGGTGCTGGGAAAACTGGAAAGCCACATGCAAAAGAATGAAACTGGACTACAGTCTCTCCCCCTGTACAAAAGTTAACTCAAAATGGATCAAAGATCTAAACATAAGACCTAAACAATTAAGTACATAGAAGAAGACATAGGTACTCAACTCATGGACCTAGGTTTTAAAGAGCATTTTATGAATTTGACTCCAATGGCAAGAGAAGTGAAGGCAAAAATTAATGAATGGGACTACATCAGACTAAGAAGTTTTTGCTCAGCAAGAGAAACTGATAACAAAATAAACAGAAAGCCAACTAAATGGGAAATGATATTTTCAAACAACAGCTCAGATAAGGGCTTAATATCCAAAATATACAAAGAACTCATAAAACTCAACAACAAACAAACAAACAATCCAATAAAAAAATAGGAAGAGGATATGAATAGACACTTCTCCCAGGAAGAAATACAAATGGCCAACAGATATATGAAAAGATGCTCATCTTCTTTAGCTATTAGAGAAATGCAAATCAAAACGGCAATGAGATACCACCTCACACCTGTTCGATTAGCTGTTATTAGCAAGTCAGGTAATAGCAAATGTTGGAGAGGCTGTGGAGAAAAAGGAACCCTCATCCACTGTTGGTGGGAATGTAAAGTAGTACAACCATTTTGGAAGGAAGTATGGTGGTTCCTCAAAAAACTGAAAATAGAACTACCTTATGACCCAGCAATTCCTCTACTGGGTATATATCCCCAAAACTCAGAAACATTGATATGTAAAGACACATGCAGCCCCATGTTTATTGCAGCATTGTTCACAGTGGCCAGGACATGGAAACAACCAAAAAGCCCATCAATAGATGACTGGATAAAGAAGATGTGGCACATATACACTATGGAATACTACTCAGCCATAAGAAATGATGACATCGGAACATTTACAGCAAAATGGTGGGATCTTGATAACATGATACGAAGCGAAATAAGTAAATCAGAAAAAAAACAGGAACTGTATAATTCCATACGTAGGTGGGACATAATAGTGAAACTAAGAGACATTGATAAGAGTGTGGTGGTTATGGGGGGGAGGGGGGAATGGGTGAGGGAAAGGGGGAGGGGGAGGGGCACAGAGAGAACAAGATAGAGGGTGACGGAGGACAATCTGACTATGGGTGGTGGGTATGCAACATAATTGAATGACAAGATAACCTGGACTTGTTATCTTTGAATATATGTATCCTGATTTATTGATGTCACTCCATTAAAAAAATAAAATTATATATAAAAAAAAAAATAAATAAATAAATAATGTGGTATATGTATTGCTATATCAACATCCTAAATATTGTATTAAAACAAAGTGAGAACATTAAGATGAATGTATGTATGTTAAAGTTAAGTGTTGTATTATACAGGGAGTCTTTGGGTTGCAACACAGTTCCATTTCTACAACAGTGACATAACCCGAATTTTGGTGTAGGTTGAAACAACCCTAGCCTAAGTCACGTACCTATCCTAATACAGTTGTAAAATCATAATCTAGAACATAAAAAAAAAAAAACTAAGCCACAGGAAAAGGAAAAAGACATAAATATACTATACTAGACACGATACTGCAGTAACAAAAAAAATGAGTGTAAAGAAATATCCCTTACCTTTATTCCTGCACACTGGAAGAAGGGGCATTGCAAGGTGAGTGAGAGTGACCTATTGGGAGGAGGAAGCTGGAGAGGCAGGAGAACCTGCAGAAGGTGCTGGAGATACTGGGTCAGGTGAATTACGATTGCCTAAGGAACATGCAGGAGACACTGGAGATGATTCTACCTGTACTACAGGTATAGGTATATGCAACCTATTTTTAGAAATAGCAGTATTTACTACTACTAATCTTTGATATAGGCACAAGATAACTTATCCTTTTACTAGTCTTTTTCTAAATGGCATCTCTCTTGTGTTTCATCTTGAGATTCAGCTGATGTAGAGAATACAGGGTCTGTTGAAGGCCTCTCTACCTTCTTAAAGAATTGTTCCAGGCTAGTCTGGAAGGTCAATGACTTCTCTTCCAAAATCTGCCTATAACATTGCAAGGCAATGTCAGCAGCTCTGTAGACCTCACTGAATCTGTCATCACTGGGGTCCTCAGCCTGAAATTGTGCCAATCCATCCTCTACCATAGAAAAACATTCTGCCAAACCCTTGGTAGTAAATCTCTTGGGTTCTGAGGTTTTTATCTCTTCTTCTTCAATCAGCTGCTTCTCCAGCTGAATGAAGAACTCAGCAGACTGCTCCTCGCCAAACAAAGCAACATAAACAGAACACTTGCACTTTTAACAGTCCAACATGATGTAGGCAGGCGTACTGGGGGACTCCAACTCTCCCACTCATGTGCTGAGTTACTGAGTATTCTTCTGCCATGTGCAACCAAACTAGTTCACCCACGTAGTCTGTAAGTACAATGCTAACAGCGTATGCTGAAACACTCACGTCTCAAATTTTTAAAGATTTTATGGAAGTGAGCACTGTAAACTTGAATCTTTGTATGTTGAGACTGTCATAACCTGAGAATGCCCTATATCTATATAATAGACATGTGTTTTGCATGCCCAACTTCTCTCTAGAGTAACAAATCCCTTCAATTCTGAATCCACATCTTTCTGCATGGTAAACCTCAACCTGGATCCAGGAGAGGCAGGTGAGAATTTCAAATCCTAGTAGCAGTAGCCACAGTGATTAATTCAGACTGAGCTAATCAGAGTGAAGCTCAAGCATAGGCTAGAGTTATGAAAGTATTTAATGTAGCAGGATATATCATCCAACCTGAGAATAAATCCCATCAAGAAGCACACAGTGCTGACCACACAAGACAGAGAACTTAAATCCTGACCCATTACTTATGGTCCTGGATCCATCACTGTCCAATTTCAAGTACCTTCTGAACATTTTAGCCACACAAGAAAAGACTTTTTGTTTTGTTTTTTGTTTTAAGAGGCTTTGAGTTGCTTTCTACTGCTTGCAAGGAAAAAAAAAATACTCTTATTAATATGATCCATTACTCTAGTCACTTAAAGAAAAAAAATTTTCATAAAAATACTCCCGGGATTGTAAATCATTTTAAAGTTTTGGAAAGCAACATGAGTATAACAAACTACATATACCATCCTAAAATTCTGCCAAAGAATTCATTCTGGCAGGTGAATAATTATAAATTACAGAGTTATATATGGCCTCAAAATATTAAATGCAACCTAAATCTTAACTATAGGACAATGGATAAGTATGTGATAGTATATCAACGTATTATATTATTCAAGTCTTAAATTATAAAAATTATGCAAAAAAGAAAAAGATCAAAAAGAAAACATTACACTTACATAATAATTACAGCTATGTAAAATGATAGATAAATGCAGACAAGCAAGCCTCAAGCCTGGTTACGTATTAGTAACTCCTGGGCGAGTGTTGTTAAAAACATAATGCATGCTGATGCCTCAGAAAGTCTGATTTCATTGGTCTGGAGTAAAGCCCAGTCATTGGTATTTTGCTATGTGATTCAGACACACAACCATTAACAAAAGCTTAAGAACAGGGGATAAAATGAACAATAATCCCCTCACAATAAGTAAAGAAAATTTTCATTCTTATACATTCACTTATTCACAACTTGGCATATTCACATATTCATGAGTTCTTTTTTTGTGTGTTGGTATTTCTCATCCATGGTTATCTATCAAAATATTTCAAATTTTGCTAGTTTCTCTGAAGGTTGAAACAAAATGGTAGCTAAATTAAGCTCTGGAATGGAACAGAGAAGAAAAAGAGGATTTGGGGCATATTTTCAGGTATAAATTAATTCATGGATATACCCAAACCTAAAATATCCCCAGCTCTTGTTTTAGTAATTTTAATGGTTCTGCTATAACATTTGCAATTTGAACTGGTTTTAGTAGGTGACTTATGAGTCACATAGATATATATGGTTCCCTCCTGCCTAATTTTGGTAATTAATCACTAGTTCAGACCTCCATCTCAGTCTCTTTTGTTCGACCCTCCCCCTCTAAATGTTGGAATCATCCAGAGTTCAGGCCTTATCTCACACATACACTATCTAGGTGATTTATGCAAATATGACTCTCAACTATCTCTCTAGGCCTGACTGCTCTTCCAAATTCCATATATCTAACTTAAATATCTAATAAATATCTTGACCTTAACCAACACCAAATTCTTAATTTTTTCACCCAGATTTGATCCTCCCTAAGTATTCTGCATCTCACCATTCACCTCACTCTCTGAACAAACCTGAGTCATCCTTGATTCTGAATTTCAAGGCATGTTCATTTCATTTCATTAGCAAATATTTTTGACCATAAACTTCAAAAGTTTATCTTGGGCCCTGGCCAGTTGGCTCAGCAGTAGAGCGTCGGCCTGGCGTGCAGGAGTCCCGGGTTCGATTTCCGGCCAGGCACACAGGAGAAGCACCCATCTGCTTCTCCACCCCTCCCCCTCTCCTTCCTCTCTGTCTCTCTCTTCCCCTCCCGCAGCCGAGGCTCCATTGGAGCGAAGATGGCCCGGGCGCTGGGGATGGCTCTGTGGCCTCTGCCTCAGGTGCTGGAATGGCTCTGGATGCAACAGAGTGACGCCCCAGAGGGGCAGAGCATCGCCCCCTGGTGGGCATGCCGGGTGGATCCCGGTCAGGGGCATGCGGGAGTCTGTCTGCCTGCCTCCCCATTTCCAGCTTCGGAAAAATGAAAAAAAAAAAAAAAGTTTATCTTGGACTAACACATTCCTCATCAACCTCAATTTATGTTATCCATCAGGATCCAATAGCTATTCTGCTTTTACTCTTATTCCCCATTGTCTAAATTAGGTCAGATCATTACTAGCTAGCTCATAACTTTCCACTGGTTTTCCATCTCAGTCAAAATAAAACCCAAATCTTTATCCCTGCTGACCAGGCTCCAAGTGATCTAGTATCTGGTTTCTAGCCAATTCATCATCTTCTTTCCAAGACTCACTAAGCCCATGCTCATAAGTGCCCTACTGTCTCTCTTAGATATCAAGTCTGTCTTAGCCTCAGAGCCTTCCTCTTGCTGGTCCTTCTGCCTGAACTTCTTTAACCCCAGATGTCTGCATGACTCTACTCCCCATATTTCTCTCCAGTGTCTGTCAAAGTCGCCTCCTAGAGACCTGTCCCTGAAAACCTATCTAAAGACATCTAAAAGAAAAGATATCTGAAAACCAATTTAGATGACTCCTTGCCACCCACAGCACTCTCTATCCCTTTACGGTGCTTAATTTTACTGCATAGTACTTACCACTACCTGATATTCTATAATGTATACATTGTTGTGTGTCTTCCCCATAATTTCCATGAAGGCAGGGGTTTGATAAGTTTTATTCATTGCTATATCCCCGAGCTTTAAAACAGTACCTGAATGGCCTGACCTGATGTGGCTCAGGGGATAGAGCACTGACCTGTAGGTCGCTGAGGTCACTGGTTGGAAGTCTTAGGCTTGCCCGGTCAAGGCACACGTGAGAAGCAACTGCGAACTGAAACTTCCTACTTACCCCAATCCCTGCCATTCTCTCTCTCTCTCTCCCTTCTCTAAAAAAATCAATTAAAAAAAATCTTTAAAATAAATAGTACCTGAATGTCTGTGGAACTATTGACTAAATCAATGAGGAAAAAATGAACCAGTATTTAAAATATATATATAGTATATACATACACTCATACCTTCTTTTTTTTAGAGCAGCTTTAAGTTCACAGCAAAACTGAGCAGACATACAAAGATTTCCCTCCCTTATGGCCTCATTTTGACTTAATTACCTTTATAAAGACTTCATCGCCAAATACAGTAACATTCTGAGGTGCTGGGTATAAGACTTCAACATATGAATTTTGGGAACAAAATTCTACCCATAACAATACCACATCGCTTATTTCTAACTATTTTTCTGTGGAACTGGCCTAAATTATTGATATCAAAATATATAAACTTTATCTTAATTATAAGTTAGTCCAATAAGTTAAAATTTTTAGAAAAACATAATTCTTAATACCCAAATCCATGTGAAAAAAGTCTTCCCAAATTAAAGAAAACAGAATCCAAGTCACAGCTTAACTATAACAATGTCAAATAGTATCATAAAAAAATCCTCTATAGTTATTTCTCTATACCATATACAGAATATAATTTTAAAAATGAGAGCTCCTTTGCAAATTGTCAGTGAAGAAATGACCAAGAGCAACAAAAACAAACAAACAAATAAACAAAAACTTCTCAAAATATGTGGAGTTAAGTGATTTTTAAAAACTAATTTAAAAAGCAGTGATTTCAAAATTAATAGAATTTGAACATGCAATGAATAAACTTAATAATACTGAGGACAGTAATTCATTTGAAAAATTTAGGTTTAATAAATATTGTCATTTTCCTTTTTTAATTAACATCCCTCTGCCACTAAAAAAATGATTGATAAAACTTTATCACCTCTAAATCAACTGTTTCTTGCTCCATCATTGGCCACTTTGGGGATGGATTGTTCATTGAAGTTACGTCTATATTAATGCAGACGTGGAATATAGGAAAACACAAGTAAGCAATAAAATGTTAAGGGTTATATATTTTAGTCCTAGATTACAACCAGATTTATTTTTTTAATATTTAAAATAACCAAAAAAATGAAAATATTTGAGAAAAAAATCAAAGTAGATGTTATAAACTCTAGGATACGGTTTATCCAGGGTTAAACAAATTTGTTTAGGAGCGGTACTCAAATACGTTATTAGATAGGAAATCATTTTATAACAAAACTGGACAGTGGCACCACCTGCTCTCCTAATACATCATTTGTCTTGTAGCACAAAAGGACAAAGATCATCTGTTACAGTTTCTTGCTTTAAGGGATAAATGGAAGATATAGATAATAAATCAGCTTTTCCTAAACATATTACTTCCTGCCACTAAAAAATATTATTGATAAAACTCCATAATTTGTAAAGTGCAAGTGACTTTGATATGAAGCAAAGCTTTAAGAATTTTCGAAGAAAAAATTTAAATGCTGTAGGAATTATTGATGTATAGTTTAATCTATTTGCAACTAACAGTTAAAGAGATGGATTCAGAAGTACCAGGCCTGAGTTATTCACCATAAAATGCCTTGTTTAATGTTTCTTTAATGAAATCAAATTGTTAAGATAATGAAAATAAAGAGAAAGGTCAAATCACTGAGGATAAGCCACTTAACCTTATATCTTATTGCATATAACAGCACAGAGTAAGAAACCAATCTTCATAAATTGAATTTATTTCATATTCCTAATGCTTTTGAATAAATCATCTTCTGTAATTAAGTGATGTGCGCTGCTTTCCTGCAAACCCTACTACTATATTGTTAGGGCTGGTTGGTGTTTTCCAGTCTGGATGTCTATCTGCGGAGGCACTCCTGGTGGAGCCAGAGGGTGTGCTGTGCCTTTCAGCACTCACTGGCTCTGTCTGAGCATTTGAGAAACAGGAGGGGGAGAAGCTAATAAAGACTCCAGCAGTGAAACACCTCAAGATAATGCTCTCAGTTCCCTAAATTAGCCTGGAATTACATTTCATTTTTCACAAAAGAAAGCAAAAGGTAATGTCACTATACTGTTGTAACCCCCTCCTACAAATTTCATTTTCTAGAAATATAAATCAGATGTTCTACTTGTAGGTACATGAACATATACCATCAGAAGCACACAATAAAAGGTCCTATTGCTTTTCTTTTTTTCCCTCCAGATAAAATTTTTTTTTCCTGCAATACAATTCTCTTCAAATAGTCAAATTCTTAAATGTAGTTGAAAACACAGAATTCAGAGCTAAGGCTAATATTTCCTGTTATCTTTTAGACTGGATACTAAAGCACATCTAAAGATCATTTTCAGCCTTCCAGAATGTTGCTGATTTTCACCTAGGAAGTATATAAAAATAGGAGGCTTTTCTTTTATTCAAGATTCATTTTGTGTTTATCTGAAGCCAAATGGGCTATTTCTGGAAACTAAAATGGATCAAAAGGAAAAGTTAATCATTTATTTTCTCCATATAAAACTTATTCCACTTCCTTTTGTTTTCTGCATAATAGGACATTTCAAGTGAAAAAGCCACTGTTACTGTGGCCATCCATCCCACAAGAGCAGCTCTCTGCTATTTTTCTGCAGAAACTCTCACGAGTGATGACGTTCACACTGCAGACACACTCCCTTGCATAATCCCTAGACAGCTCACTCTAACTTCACTTTTTTTCCCCCTCTAGAGACTCCATCAGAATGAAAGGGAATGAGAATAAAAATGGCTAAACTCAGATATACTCTGCTTTATAAAGAAAAGAAACCATTTCTCAAATTTTCATTATGTAATTACTATTGGTAAACAATTTCATATGATACATTGATGTATTGCAATTCTTCAGTGGAAAATTGTATTTTAGATTTCTTCAAATAAGATTTTCTTGTGTATATTCTGTTTCAAATATGAGGCCTCAGTATTCCTGTTGAGTATACCTATATTTTTCAGATATGTATTTTAAAGCTATTTAAAACAATTTTTCCATGAAAAGACAAAGAAAATATATTCAGTTCCACTTCCTGGGACGCGAGACTGCACTATACAGCTCATTGTCTTACTGCAGGTCAGGTCAACCATTTGACCCACAATTTTTCAAAATTACCTGACATTGACACCAATTATGTTAAAATCTGAAATGCTTGAATGGATTAAATTCTTAAAATTAATATTTCATAAACTACTTCCTGTTTCTCTTTAAACCTAAAACATAACTAGCTGATGCTGTGCTCTAATTAAAACACTGCCCTTTACAGTATGATTCAACATAAAAATAAATGAAAAGCTTCCTTCAATAAAATAAAAAAGTCTCTGTCACATTTAAAACACCTACCCAAAGTATTTTTTTAAAGATTTTTACTTATTCATTTCTTAGAGAGGAGAGAGAGAGAGCAAAGTGGGGGGTGGAGCAGGAAGCATCAACTTCCATCTGTGCCTGGACCAGGCAAGTACTGGGTTTTTGAATGGGCAACCTCAGCGTTTCAGGTCAACACTTCTATCCACTGCGCCACCACAGGTCAGGCACCTACCCAAAGTATTTAATAAAAAATAAGACTTTTACCTTTTGACTTTAGTTAAGTTTGCACATTTGTGATGGTTAGACTCCCAAAATTTCATTTTTACAAAAAGTTTAGCTTGCAGTATTTACAACTGGATACTACTATTGCACTGAAATAACTGTTGCAAACTCATAGTGACTCCATTAGTCATATGGGGGGAAAGTTTTAAAGGAACGGAAAGCTCTACTAATAAATACAAAAATAGTCACTAAGCAGTGAAGCAACTTTAAACAAAGAACGAGAATAGAGACATTTTGTCTAAGTGAGCATGGGACGGACATTATTACCCTTCAATGCAGATGGTGACACTGACTAACAGTTTAATAAGCTAATGGGGAAATAAGAAATAAAAGCACACACAATTAGTGTGTCTGATGGTAAGTAAACAAATGTAATTTGCTGAAACATGTTTAATAGACGACCTTCCCTTTCTCTACTTCACAGCCACAAGAGGATAGGTGATTATTTTATATTTGCAAAGCAGACATAGCTCCTGGGGGAAAATTCCAGCCACACCTTAACCATGATGTAATGCCAGTAGCCGCTGTCGCTGCCATTGCGGCCATGCACATGCAGGTTCACATTAGATTCGAGCAGATGGTAAAGAAACAGTGGAGCCAAAAACTGGTGGCCATCCCTTTATTCTACTCTCACGCCCAGCCAGCGAGTAAAAACACACAGAGTAAAGCACCTCCATTTCACTTAGGGCTCCCAAAGCCAGTTACACATTTTCCAGTTTCACAATCAGGAGAATCTTCTTCAGTTTTTCCTAGACTCAAAGGCCCATCAGTCTCAGTGGAACTCACAAAGCCCCTCGTCCCTCTGGTTTCCCATCTGCCAACATGGCTTCTTACTCTGCAAAACTGACTTCTTTTTCCTTTCCTTCCATCTTGGCTTCCTTCTCTCCAAAAATGGCTTCCTTTCTCCTCCTTCCTTTTTAACACTTCTTTGGCACCATAAACCTCTCCTCCAGCCAACATTATATAACAAAGTCCCTTCCCATTCCCAAGCGGGGAGGTAATTAGCAGTTTCACCTCGGGCAGCACCATTTTTAACAATAAAAGTGAGCAAACTAAAAAATCATATTTTACAAACTCATTTGTCCAACACATGATAATTTGAGTAAGAGTTCTAGGAGTATGTGAAAAAGTTTCTTGGATAAAACAGTTGAGAAATACCTTCTTGGACAAGAGAAAGATATATTTTTTTTTTTGCTTCAAAATCCATGTTAGAATTAGAACTAAATACTTTATAAATTAATTTATAAGTAAGTTCATTGATCCCTCATTTTCCAGCTAAACTCAAAAATGGTGGCAGGATTTTAAAAGGGCTATGTTCACTCGGGTAGTGTGAACAAGATTTACATTTTAAATGAAGGTGAACAGAATGGAAGAATCTTTACCAGACATAATCTTTATTCTTCCTTCCCTGTCACTCTGTGCTTACACTTAGTTTTATAAATGAACAACACAAAGTACTTTATCCTTATAAAGCATTGAAAAGAATACAGAAAGGTTAATTGTAGTGTAAAGTTTTATTTGAGAAATTAGACTTTAAATAAATCTGTTTATTGAAAAATTAATGTTTGAATTATTTTTATGCTGAACATTTATTACTCTTAAAATAAAAAACTAGGCAATAATATCATGAAGAAATGCTGGTAACTATATCCAGGACAGAGACTCAGAGACAGCACTCATGGTTGCCTCTAATGAACCACAGTTGCCAATTCTTATTATGGGGGCATACATCCCCCAATGCAGGGGTCAGGAACCTTTTTGGCTGAGAGAGCCATGAACGCCACATATTTTAAAATGTAATTCCGTGAGAGCCATACAACGACCCATGTATGTTACGCATTATCCAATAAAAATTTGGTGTTGTCCCGGAGGTCAGCTGTGATTGGCTCCTGCCACCCGCAGCCATGAACATGAGCAGTAATAAATGAATGGATTGTAATACATGAGAATGTTTTATATTTTTAACGTTATTATTTTTTTAATTGAAGATTTGTCTGCGAGCCAGATGCAGCCATCGAAAGAGTCATATCTGGCTCATGAGCCATAGGTTCCCGATCCCTGCCCCAGTGGATACCTGAAACCACGGCTCGTATAGGACTTCATACATACTATGTTTCTTCCTGTAAGACATTCTGATGATAAAGTTTAATTTAGAAATTAGATACAGTAAGAGATTGACAGAACAATTATAACAATATACTGTAATAAAAGTTTGTGAATGTTGTTTCTCTCTCAAAGTATCTTAAACTCTTAAACTGTACTTCTTCACTTCAAAGATGCACTGTACAGCTTCTCTGTGGCATGTCTGCAATACCAGCATCACTACTACTTTCGTGCACTGTGGTCATTATTAAATAAAATAAGGGTTACTTGAACACAGGTACCAAGATACCTCAAGAGTCGATCTAATAACCAAGAGGACTACTAAATGACTAAGGAGAGGGGAGCTTATATAGTGTGGATACTCCGGACAAAGGGAAGACTCACATCTTGGGTGGAATAGGTCAGCACAAGATTTCATCACACTACTTAGAATTGTGTGCAATTTAAATCATATGAATCGTTTACTTCAGAAACTTTTCAGGTCAAGGTTGATCATGGGTAACAAACTGTGGAAAGTGAAACTGTGATAAGGGAAGACCACTGTACAAACATTGGGTTAGAATTTTTAAAATAATTATTATAATGGCCATGAAATAAAAATTTTTAAAAAGATTAAATACCTTAATGAACAGAGTAAAACAACAAAAAGGGAAAATCAAAAATCACAATCAATCACTTGATGTTAGAATGCAAGTAACTTATTTTTTTCTGCAACAGTAACAGTATGAATCACAGTTGTATTCTTTGTAGACAAATGTTTAAAAGTAGTTGGCTTTTCCGCAGCTGTATGGAAGGCACCTCAGAGTAAGAATACAGTCTTTGAAGCAGAAAGCAGACACAGAAAACCAGTTCAGTGTCTTTTCATGTGATGGCCCATAAATTACTTATCTTCTCTGGTTTTATAAAAGAAAACATGTTATCTACATGTAAAATTATTCTGAACATTTTATGAGATTATATGTAAGGTGTGTGACACACAGTAGGTGCTAAATAAACCACTGACATTGATCATTGCAGTTGATAGATAAAGGTGTCTATAAATCAGAAATTCAACAAAAGACCAGTTATCTAGAAAAGGTAGCTCAAGGTGGGTCACCCAAAATTTAAATAACATATAATTTTTATACCAATACAAAACTGATAATTATATATCAGGAGGAATAAACATAGATTTTTAGAACTCCTTTAAAAAATACAGAGAGTGGCAAAAGTAGGTTTACGTTGTAAGTATGTGAATCAGAGTTTATTCTTGTATTATTTATTAAGTATTATATCACTTTCCATACAAACAAGTATAAACCTATTTTTGCCCAGCTGTATCAACCTATACTATGATAAATGATTTAATTCAATCACATTCAAGTAACTAGACTCTGAATAATGGGACAATCAAAATCTTTTAAAATTTACCCTCAAATTGAATGCAAAATTTTTTTAGTATTCTATCAAAAAGTAAATATTTTTCCATGGAGATAAAAGGAACTGTATTTTGCTCAGGCCAGAAAAGATTAGACTCTCAATTTCAGAGTTTATGTAAATTATTAATAAAAATCACCATAGCTTAAATAGCATTGTTAGGAATGATCAAAATAAAAGAACTATAAAATGTCATTGATGCTATATTACCACATGAACAGTATAACTTAAATGACTTAATCATATCTGTAAGGCTTTATAGTTTATTTCATTTGCATTATAATATATTAATATGTAACATTATTATGTATTATTATGGTTTACAATTTAATTATAAATTGTGCAGAATATGCTATTCTTTCACTGGAACTCCAAATCCTGGGTTTTCTATTATTTTCTTAAATGTATGTTATTAAGAGAAATAAAATCATTCTAAATAGTTCAACTGGTATCAAACCATGACATATTTAGTTGCTATTCATACTCTTAAAATTTAACATTCTAAAATTAAATTTACTTATATTCTTAAACTGAAAGCTGACTTTTAGTGACACTAAATTTCTAAATGCTGACATTTATTTCTCAGTGAGAACTGAAGAATTCAGTCAGGATAGTCAAAATGAATCATTAGAAATTAGTAGCATTTCAAACTTCTTTATTTAAAGGAGATGCCAAGTTTTCAATGGTAGCATCTTGTTTCCATTACTGAAAAAAATTATATTCCTTTCTAAGTCCAAATTTTTTACCCTGAAAAAAATTATTTTTATGCGTTTCAAAATACTCTTGTTTCCGACAATGATTTATAATCTTGTTTTCTACAATAAAACACTTGAATTCCAGAGACATTATTTTATCTTGAGAAATTGTCTGCATGTGAATCAAAATAGATAGGAAAGAGAACAAGATACTTAATTATAAACTCATTTATGAATTGCATTGTACACACGCCAGAGGGCCAGTGGCACCAGCAGCATCATGGAGCTAGTCAGCAGCACAGAATCACAAAAACCTGCCTTTTATTTAATTCTGAGGGTCTTACACATGCATATTCAAGTTTGAGTCTTGTGGTAAAACAATCTCATGCACTGATATTAGAAACATAGGATTCTTCGATCTTATCAAAAATGAAAGCACGTTGATGCAGTGCTGAAGTTCCTCTATCTACTTAAAAGGTAGGAAATTGGAGTTGAAAGTCACCTCAGAACTTCCGCCCTTAGGAGAAGTACATAAGAAGAAACAGGTCTTATAGACATCTGCTTCACCTTTAGTTTAAATGATCTCTTCTCTCACACCAACTTCACTTTTCTTTTTCTTTTTAGAGCCCAAGAAACCAATTTCAGGAAACTGAGCCAATTAAACTAGAAAACAGCTTTCTACCAAAGTGGGATTATTGAAGGCATTAAACTCTTAACTAAGAAATAGATCACACAGTTATTTGGCTTTATTTCACCAGGGTAGAAACAACTTTGTGCTGTCCCTAATAATACAGGTATACTAGATAAAGTTTTTTATGTAATTTTAAGAATGCTATATTTAGGGGCAAAATAAACTAGTTGTTCTCAGGATGAAAGTAATATTAAGTTTTTGTCTTCTAATAAAAAGTGCATGATTACTTGAAGGTCTAGAGAATCAGAAATAGTTCAAATTGAGCTCCACAGGAAGTTGGAAATAAGTCTCATCATGTCCTCCCCAAGAGAACCTGAAAAACTGTTCTTCATTTGAGAGACTGGATGATGACTGACAGTGCAAGTGCCAATGATTTAACTGCACTGGAGTCTAAACAATTTTTATACCCTATTTTACAAAATGACAGAAAAGAAAGATTAACTACAGGGAAGAAGAGAGACCTGGAGACAGAGATATTTCTCCTATCCTTTGTGTGATAACTGATTCAGTGGTAGGAAATTAGTATCTATCTATCTAAAATAAATATCTAAAACATGCTGTCATCCCTTGATTAGGCCATTAATCACAATGGGATTAAACAAATCATTCCTTTAATATTCACAAGGATTCAACACTAAGGCGAAGTAAGATACCATCTGTTTACTATGCTTTTGTCTCATTTCTAGTCCTTCCTTACTGTTAACCTTCAGGTAATCAAAATAGTTTTCTTACAAGACTTGATTTTAAATGAAGTCAATTAAAAATAGATTTTGAAATTTTCAAAGGAAGTCATAATACAATTCAGAATATCTTATTTTTTATCCATGCCCAATTTTTCCACATTATCACTTAGATATGCAATTACATGATTTGTGCTGAGGTGAGGGGTCTGAGTTTTCCATGTTATCATTCAAGAATGCAAAGTAGATTAATTAAATTTGAGGGAAATTTATCTTTATCACCACTTAAAGAATTAATATGTTTTCTCTAATTTATAGAATTAGAGAACTTAATCATGGATTTATGGATAAAGCTCACTCACTTTTTAAATAGAAGCGAATTATCAGCAAAGACCTCAAAGCACATGATCTTCATTAATTTTCCCCTAGTACATGTTTTAATTCCTCAACAAACCTGGTAATTTTTTTGTTAGCTCCACTACCAGTGTTCTAACAGAGAGGTACTATAGAGAAAAGTGTTTTTGTAATAGAAGATCTTGATAATATTAGTAAGTCTTTGAATTGCCTTTTAAAAATGATCATGTGATTCAAATATTACTCTGTTATACACAGCAGCTCTCCACACACAAAACAGAATGCCTGTTGGTTCAAAACTGGGATTGTCAATGTTAAGAACATGGCTGGTTTTGGAATAAGAAATGAAAATACAATATAAACAAGAGCCAGATGGAATTTCATTAAGTTATCAATTCTTTACTCTTGTAGCTGTTCTTAGAATTATTGTGAAGTCAAGCAGGCGTCCTCTTCAGCGTGTCCCAAAGGCAGTCTATAATGGAGGTTATATTGAATTGGGAGTTGGCAGCCTGGTTTTATTTCCATCTCATGCTTTAGTTAACTTTGCTGGGTAAGTTTTAGTTCTGAGCATTAGTATTACCATCTCTAACTTGAAGTTACTGGTGGTACCAGTGATTCTCAGGCTAAGGCCCAGCAGCCCAGGGCCCAGGATACACTGAATCTAAAACTCTGAGACTGGGCTTCAGAAATCTGTGTTTTTGCCTGACCAGATGGTGGCACACAGTGGATAGAGCGTCGGACTGGGATGCAGAGGACCCGGGTTCGAGACCCCCGAGGTCGCCAGCTTGAGTGTGGGCTCATCTGGTTTGAGGAAAAGCCCACTAGCTTGAACCCAAGGTCGCTGGCTCCAGCAAGGGGTTACTCAGTCGGCTGAAGGCCCATGGTCAAGACACATATGAGAAAGCAATCACTGAACAACTAAGGTGTTGCAACGCACAATGAAAAACTAATGATTGATGCTTCTCATCTCTCTCTGTTCCTGTCTGTCCGTGTCTATCCCTCTCTCTGACTCACTCTCTGTCTCTGTAAAAAAAAAAAAAAAAAAAAAAATCTGTGTTTTAACAAGCCAGACAGAGGATTCTGCTGTACTCCGAAGTTGGGTTATGGTTAATTACTCAGTTTCTTCTAGTTGTGAGGTAATTAATTAGCAAGTAGAACTCCCTATTTAAGAGCTTAAGTCAAGGACTTAATGAGTCAAAATCAAGTGTTATATCTTAATGAAGCCCAGTGCCTAGAAAGCTACAGTGAACAAATGAATGATTCAAAATATCATCTTTATAGTAATCTCCTTTCCTCCTAAACTCCAATTACACTGTATCTATTATGTATCTAATATGACTGTTTTATGGCAAATGGCACCTTTTATTATTGTCAGCCTGTTGCACATGGCAATATTTATAACATGTTTTCCTTCCTGGATGCTGTAGAACAGTGATTCTAAAACCTTACCATCTATAAAAGCATCTGGAACACGCCTTGAGTCCCGCTCTCAGAGTTTCTGATACAGTAGGTCTGAGGAGATAGCAGTTTTTAAAGGTTGCTACTGGTGCTGGGATCTCATTTTGAGAACCAACTGCCACAGAGCAAACTCCACTGAGCACATGAATGACTGCTTGTGGAGCTAACAGAAAAGTTTATAGTGTTTGCTAAGAGTAAGGAATTAAATTAGAAAAATTATAAGATTTTCTTAAATGTTAACAAAAATCTGCAACAAGGATAGAGTAGATACATTTATAGGGGGTCCTCAAATTATGACACAGTTCCATTCCTATGACAGTGATGTAACCCGAATTTTGGTGTAAGTCAAAACACACACAGGCCTAAGTCATTTACCTATCTTAACACAATTGTAAAATCATAATTTAGAATATAAAAACACAACTAAGCCACAGAAAAAGGAAAAGGACATAAATATACTGTACTAGACACAGTACTGTAGTAACAGAAAAAATGAGTGTAAAAAAAATTAACTTTATTCCTGTGGTTGGCTTGCACACTGGAAGGGACATTGCAAGGTGGGGGAGAGTGCCCTATTGGGAGGAGGAAGCTGGAGAGGCAGGAGAACCTGCAGAAGGTGCTGGAGGAGATACTGGGTCAGGTGAATCAGGATTGCCTAAGGAACATGCAGGAGACACTGGAAATGATTGTACCTGCACTACAGGTATAGGAATATGCAACCTATTTTTAGAAATAGCAGTATTTACTACTAATAATCTTTGATAGGCACAAGATAACTTATCCTTTTACTAGTCTTTTTCTAAATGGCATCTCTCTTCCTATAAAGAAACTTCTTAATCTTAAGGCTAATAAGTTGAATTATTTAAAAAATACTATAATATAAACATTCAATTTGTTTCTGCTAATTTATATTTCTCTAGGTTCTCAAATTTCTATAGGTTTCTTGAACAGTTTAAATTCTTGCTTAGAAAGTAATTCTAAGTCAGTTCTGTTTATTCAAATACCTCTCTCAGGCCAGACAGACTTGAGTTTCAGCAAATAGGCTGAAAAGACACAGGTGAGATGTCAAGTCATAGATCAGAAACAATCTAGGCAACTTGACTGGGGTGAACACTGCTAAGTTTACTACTAAGTTTAATGAGAGTCTGAAATTCCAAAAAATAGAATTACAGGTGTTCAAATTAAACAAATGAAGACATTTAAGGAACAAATGTCTAAAGAGAAAAATCTAGTGTATGATAATACAAATTCAAACTGTTGGTTATTTGTACTGTAGAATAATCTATCTCCTTTGTAATGACTAAAAGTTGTGTCCATTAAAGAGTAAATTTCTTAATTATATCTTAAATATGATTTAATTTTGTTTTTCTTTTCAAATCATACCTACTACATGAACCCAGGCATACCTGCACAGCAGGCCACAGATTTATAAGACAATATACTAATTTCCCCAAATTTCTGGACCTCTATTGACTTTGCTTCTGATAACTTATAATAGCATTGTCATTGTAAGCTGTAAATTTTCAGGATGATGAATAAAGAACAGGCCACAGATTTTCATTGTATAATCTTTGTCCGCAATTATGCAGAATTTTGAAATATTTCAACTTTTCTGGTAATTGTGACCTATTTAGAGTTGCAAACTGACTTCCTTTCCCTTTGGACTAATTGTTCATTCATTCATTCAACTAATAGTGTTGAATCATGACAAACTCTCATTTAGGCACTGGGGATAAAAGGGTGGGTCCTTGCCCTTATAGACATAGCTCCTGGTGGAGGAAATCAATAATAAGATTCAATGAATAAACAAATTAAACATATTGAAGGCACAGATGGTATTCGTGACACAGTGCTTATTTGGTTTTCAATATTTAATTAACTACATGAATGCTTGCTCCATAGTTTGCAGATGGTTATGTCCTTAAAATAATGGTAACTAGCTGAAATATGTATTTGAACTCATCGTCTTACAATCTAGTATTCTAGTCAAATAGGTTAACAAATTTTCTGATGTTTGTAAGACTCTGATTCAAGATCTGTAATGTTAAGAAACTTTATTCATGCATATACTACATATCATGAATTTAAATGCTTATTTTAATATGTTTTTTTTTTTCTGATTCAAAAACATAGTAAAATATTATGACTGAATCCTAAGTAAATCCTTCTTCTATGACTTAGCAATCCTCCTTGTTCTCACTCTGCAGAATCTACAAACACAGCATCACTCCCCACTTTCCTCCACCTTCTATTCCTGGAAACCACACACTCAGTCTAAGGAAAGAAGAAAGTTTATTAGAGTTCCATTGCATACATTACCATGGCATGAAGCAGGGAGTTATATAAGAGAGTAAATTATGGTTGCTATGGGAACCTTTGGGCAAAAGCTTTAACTCTATTCAGGTCAACTATATTTTACAGAATAATGCCAAGAGAAGAATACTCTGAAAGTTCAATTGTTTTAAAAAACAAATTTACAGAAATTTCATTTTTATTCTAAAATGTCCATAAAAAATAGCCAAGAAAATACCTGCTTTACAAACTTGAACAAGGATATGCAATTTCAGTAGCACTGATATTCACAGTAATCCTAAAATTCATTCACTTTCTCTACTGTATTATTTATTTTTAATAAAATGTTCTACTGCTAGACTACACAAATTGGTATTTTGATACTAAAAATGTAAAAACCAGTTTCTTTTTAAGTTCTGATATGTAATACTTTAAACTCCATTTAGAATTGGCAGAAAATAAAATCTTTTCATATTCTCTGGCAAATGAAAGACTGTGTTTTCAATAGTCAAAGTAGGCCAGCCACTTTGAAGATAACTTTGAAGAAAAAGAAGATAATTTACAAGGTCAGGAAATTTTTTAACATGGAAAATTGGTGATTCTCACTGTATGGTACTATGTTATCACACTGATAATTTTTATCATATTTTTTAAAAACTGCATATTCAAATGACTATACAAAAAATACTTTCTAGGAGGCCACTTTATAGTTTATTTATTTCTGGTGTGTTATCTATTCTATACATTATCCAAAATTGCTAAGACCAAAATATCACTGTAGATCAGGGGTCCCCAAACTTTTTACACAGGGGGCCAGTTCACTGTCCCTCAGACCATTGGAGGGCCAGACTATAAAAAAACTATGAACAAATCCCTATGCACACTGCACATATCTTATTTTAAAGTAAAAAAACAAAACAGGAACAAATACAGTATTTAAAGTAAAGAACAAGTAAATTTAAATCAATAAACTGACCAGTATTTCAATGGGAACTACGGGCCTGCTTTTGGCTAATGAGATGGTCAATGTCCAGTTCCATATTTGTCACTTCTAGATGTAACAAGTGATGTGACGTGCTTCCAGAGCCGTGAGGCGTGCATCTCACGTCACTGGAAGTAGTACTGTATGTGAGCGATGCCATGCTTTGCGTCTCTCACTGACCACCAATGAAAGAGGTACCCCTTCCGGAAGTGCAGCGGGGGATCAGATAAATGGCCTCAGAGGGCCACATGTGGCCCGCTGACCGTAGTTTGGGGACCCCTGCTGTAGATAGTCCTATGCGTGCATTTGTGATGCTTCCCTATAGGCTAGTACAAATCAATTATTTGCTTATAATTAGGAAGGTAAATGTTTTGCCAGAATTACCACCACCATGATAAATCCAAACAACTACTGTATGATATTTTGGTAATTCATATGCATGCTTTTTCTTTTCTACTTATAAAGTGCTACTTTTCTAAATAAAATGTTCAAATGAAAAATTGTTAGTAATTTGGCTACTAAAAGTAACCTAGAGAAAGTTCATGACAGTGATTTAAAAAATAATTTCTACTTATTTCAAATAAATCAAAGAAAAGGCTGAATTTCATTTAACACTAAAATTGCTACATTGAAAATCATTTCTAAGCTATAAAAGGCAAATGCACATAATGACATTACAAAACATCCTACACAATTTATTTGTTTATATTTATGAACACATATTTTCTTGGCTACTGGCTACAGTGATTCATAACTGAATATTTTCTTGTTACAGACTTTTTAATTAGAAAGAAAACATAACATTCCCCAAAGCCAATAAAACTAGAGGTAAGAAAAAAAATGTTGCAAAACAGTACTGATGATTATAAAGAGGAAAACAGTATAAGAAAAACAGGAAATTGAGATATACCAAATCTGTTTTCTCTATCTTGTGATCACATTACCAATTACATCTGATTTTTCCATGTTTAATTTAATACAAAGATGCTAAACAATACAATATTTTTACAAACACCTTCCATTCTAGATGGTTTCTAAATTTGAGAAGCAAGTTTCATCCAATCACTCGGCCACTTTCACCAAACAGTACCTTTTATTGTATAGAACTATTTTATTCACTGCCTATCTTTTTTATAGAGGTTCTTCTAACTGGTTAGAACCTTTCAATGGGCTTAGAGATTATTCTTGCTCAGTCACTAAACTGTTACATCTACCTTCAAGTAATGTTCAATTTCCAAATGGGTACCCTGTTAATGTAGAATTATACTTGTCCCACCAGGTAGGGTATCTGGTTGCTCAAAGTTTTTAGGGGTATACTGCAAAAATATTAAAGTGTCTATTTCATTTAAAACGTAAGGACAAAAACAACCATGTCTGGTTCAGAGCAAATTAAAGATCCATGGTCATTAAGTTAATTCCACATTAATAAACCTGCAGACAGGATACCCAATGCTGTTTGTTATTTCAGGGTTGGCAGCAGCAGCGAAAGCGCTAGCGAGCGACTGCCAGGTTCCAGAAACTCTTCAGTGTAAGGCAATCCTCACCGCCTCTGCTGCTCCCTTCCTGACAGCTGGGCTCAGGGGTTAGGCAGAGGTAGGTGTGTGTATTAAGCCACAGGAGTCTACCCTGGACACAAACAGTCATTTATCCTGAAGGTAGCTGAGAAAAAGGAAGAAAATGACAGAGGGAGGGAGGAATTGTTAAAAGTTAAAATAAAGAGGGGTGGGATGTGTAAAACACATTCTTTCTATCTCAAAGTAAGGAGTCCCGATGTGGAACAGGGCTCCGGATTCACTCAAAAGGTGAAGTGGGGAAAACAGTAAACCTGAAAAACCTTCAAGATGTCTCCCAGTGGAGGATTAAAGGACCCAACAAAACTGCAACATTGTTGCTCTTGACCTCCCTTTCAGGATTCCTCCTATTCTTTTAGGTCTCCATTAGCATGTCTTGGGGTACTCGCCGACCATCCAGGTTCATCATCTCAACCACTGTCTCCTTTTGAATCCTATTCTTTCTCCTTCCTTTCAGCTAACTTAAACTCCCAATCAGTCTCAATCCCTGAATATTGTGTTTGTCTCTGAGGTGTGAATTTAATGAGCTAATCAAAGTGATATTGTCCCAAGTAAAATAGAGAACGTCGATATTTGAAAAGGAAAGCATTCATTGCAATGCTCTGGAGTAAGGAAGGTCTTAACTTACTCCAGGTTCAACCTTCTCTCCTCTGGTGTCTGCCTCCTTCTATCTGTCTTTCCATGGTCAAGTTCAGAGTAGGGCTTCTCACCAGGGACTATTATGTCCCCCAGGGAATTATTTATCAATGTCTGCATTTTTTATTATCACTACTAAGGTGGGAGGGTGCTACTGGTGATAACTATCTAGTGGGTAGAGGCCAGATACTATTAAACCTTCTAGAACAGACAGGAGAGCCCTTCTCACAAAAAGAATTATCAAGCTCATACTGTGGCTGAGAAACTCTGAGTTAAGAGTCAAATTTACTATAGTAGCATTAAGACCCTATTGCATAGGCTTGGTCACCTTTTAGACGGTAGGAGCCCTAAGCCTCAGTAGACTCTGAGTCACAATGAATCAAGAATTCAAACTCAAGGAAATCCTCTAGTTTGGAGGACCATAGGTGTGGGGCTGAGGAACACATCCACTGGCCTGCAGATGGTTCCCTTCTCAGCTCCCTCAGTCTCCTGCCTTAGCAACAAAAGTACCATGGCCTCCAGTTGAACACTACCAAAGTGATTACAGAATATATTTTATTGCTATCCTACCATTTATGCTGCCCCACAGACAAAATAAAAACTTCAATGACAAAAATGTAGGAAAATGGTTTTGCTTTTTGGATTAGGTTTTTGTTTATTGTTTGCTCTGACTTTCAAGATGGGTGATTTCTCATATTTTGACCTTAGCATAAGATGAGTGAGGAATAAGAGATGGTCTGGAATTATGTTTAGGTTGTTCTAGGTATATTAAATAAATATTCGTACCACTGAATTTGTTTTTTTTAAAGTATCCTTTATCAGTTTAAAAATGAAATGCAAAGGATATGCCCAAATTCACCAGTAATGTTTAGTGAGCAATCTTCTATCTAGTTGGATGTTTCAGTCTGTATCTCAAACTCTGTGAAAAAATATTTCTCTCTTTACACTATTACATGGAAAACACATTTATATAGCCATTAATTAAGCAGTTCTTGGAATTTTTAATCAAATAATATGAATTACACTTGTGACAGAGTAAAACCTTTGCATAAATCAATGTGGATGAGAAAGAAAAGTTACCGGTATGACAAACTAGAGCTAAATAGCCAGACTTGGAGGAAAGAATTCTGCACTAAGCCTTTCTCTACTAGGTGATGAATGTTGAAATCAAACTTAGTAATACACTTTTAATTAATTTACCAACTTAATATTAAATTAAAAACTATCTAAAATATATTTTAAAATATATTTTATTGAAATATACATTCTTAAAGAATTATGCTAGAATAGATCTCTATAGAGGCTTTTTACTTGAAGATGATTCAATATTAGCCTTTAAAGAGAATACTTTTAAAATAGTAAATTAATTTTAACATGTATATTTAATAACATTAAAATACTGAATTCATGACTAAAACCAGATTTTGATATTTTTATAAATGATCAGATCACATATATAAAATATTAAGACCTTTACTGAAGCTATAAAAGTATAATGAATTTGCATCTCATAAATGGTCCTGTATTAATCAGATTTTTAAAAAAATAATAAGTACTTTCAGATGAACTATCTCTGTAATTCTGTAACTTTCAACATTTAAAAAGCATGTTGTTAAATTCTGAGAATCTGTATCAGTCAATAAAAATTGTTTTGCAAACTGTAGGTTAATAATCATAATTTCCATGAATTTATAGTTTTATAATAACTACAATTATTGTTATCTCTTACAGTTTGTAGCCCTATGTTTCTTTTCTCTGAGCTGGTAGCCATTTTCCACCCATTAAGCAAGCACTAAAGGCATGAGAATATGCTTTTGTATAAAATAACTATAAGCTTAGCAAACCTAAGACACCTTAACTATTTGGCACATTCATTTTCAAAGCATACCCTACCCTGAATCTTTTTTACATGAAGAACCCTGTAACAGTATATGCCAACAACTGCTTCTTTCTTTAAGGACATAACGTGACCTGACTTTTTCTTTTTTGTTTAGTCATTAAAAAAAAAAAAGTGACTAAGTTTCATGTCTTTTCCTCCATTTCACCCCTTTCACATGAAAATATGAAAGCAAACTGATTTTCTATTTCTAAATGTTCAATTTTAGCAATCTCAAAAGAGAAGTTGTAAATGATGTACAAAATTAAAGAGTTCTACATTAAATTCAAACACCTATTAGTTACTTGAATCTCATGGGATCCATTTTTACTTGTAATATCTACAGATCTTTCAAAGTTTATTTCCATTTTCAACAAACTTACCTACTTGATTGCTTGCCAGCCAGACCCATAGATCACAGTGTAACTGACGGTATGTGTAGCTCTGCTTTTCCACACACTGCACTCCTATTAGTTAACATGTACTATTCTCACAGCCTATGGTGATAAAAGCACCAAGTTGTTGCTTTTTCGCCTGATTTCCTCCCATTTAAGCATTATTCTTTACACCAGTGGTCCCCAACCCCCGGGCCATGGATCAGTACCGGTCCGTGGGCCATTTGGTACCGATCCTCAGAGAAAGAATAAATAACTTACATTATTTCTGTTTTATTTATATTTAAGTCTGAACGATGTTTTATTTTTTAAAAATGACCAGATTCCCTCTGTTACATCTGTCTAAGACTCACTCTTGACACTTGTCTCGGTCACGTGATACATTTATCTGCCCCCCCCTAAAGGCCGGTCTGTGAAAATATTTTCTGACATTAAACCGGTCCATGGCCCAAAAAAGGTTGGAGACCACTGCTTTACACCACAGTACATGTCCAGTAAATGCTTGTTGAATAATGAATAAATCTATTTCAGCTTTGTTTACCAGTTTCCACTGCAACCATATTAACAATGAAGGAACAATCTCAGGCCCTTTTGGGGTACCTGTATTCTCAATGCATCAATGATCTATCCTTTTCCTACTTAAAAAATATTTTTGCTACATCTGCACAATTACCACAAATAAACCAACCATACATTTTGAAACTGCTGATAAACTTAGCCCCACATAATTCTGCTAGATAATTCCTTTGAAAAAAAAGCAAGATTAGTTAACTGGACAAAAAAAAAAAAAACACATACTTTTTACTCTGCTAATCTAAGAAAAATATCTCCTCAAAAATTTCTGTTTAATATCAGAGGAAGAATAGAGATAGCTGCCCTGTCCAATGTTCAAAACAGATCAACACTCAGTTTCAAAAGATTAAGATTCACTCACACAAAAACACAAGATGTATGGCAGTTTTGTTATGCTTTGCTCAGGATGCAGAACTGTAGAACTTCATTACACTGAATAGCTTCATTCCTGAAAAGTCTGGGTAAGAAACTGGATGTAATACACCATGGTATACTATTCAGCTAGAAGAAATGATGACATCAGATCACTTACAGCAGAATGGTGGAATCTTGATAACATTATGCAGAGTGAAATAAGTGAATCAGAAAAAAACAAGAACTGCAGGATTCCATACATTGGTGGGACATAAAAATGAGACTAAGAGACATGGACAGGAGTGGGGTGGTTACGGGGGGGGGGGGGGGAGGAGGGAGAGCGTGCGGGGGAGGGGTACAAAGAAAACTGGATAGAAGGTAAAGGAGGACGATCTCTCTTTGGGTGATGGGTATGCAACAGAACTAAATGACAAGATAACCTGGAAATGTTTTCTTTGAATATATGTACCCTGATTTATTGATGTCACCCCATTAAAATAAAAATTTATTTATAAAAAAAATAATAATAATAGACACTACAGTATAAATTAGCATAGCCCTTCAGGCTTTGCTGAGTAATTAAGGCTCTGCAAAAGAGGTTAGAAATGTGATCATTCTTTATTTATTGGCAGCTACTATATTCTCAGACACTGAATAAATGTAAAACTCATTGAAGAATAATTTTTTTTAAAGAACTTAATGATGACAGGTGATAATATATTTATGAAATCTCATTAAGCTATTGATAAGTTTTTAAAAGTATGCATGCATTTCCCAAGTATATTTAAAGAAATTATATACTATTGTACTTTTTTTTTTTTTTTTTTAATTTTTCTGAAGCTGGAAACAGGGAGAGACAGTCAGACAGACTCCCGCATGCGCCCGACCGGGATCCACCCGGCACGCCCACCAGGGGCAACGCTCTGCCCACCAGGGGGCGATGCTCTGCCCCTCCGGGGCGTCGCCATATTGCGACCAGAGCCACTCTAGCGCCTGAGGCAGAGGCCACAGAGCCATCCCCAGCGCCGGGGCCATCTTTGCTCCAATGGAGCCTCGGCTGAGGGAGGGGAAGAGAGAGACAGAGAGGAAAGCGCAGCGGAGGGGTGGAGAAGCAAATGGGCGCTTCTCCTATGTGCCCTGGCCGGGAATCGAACCCGGGTCCTCCACACGCTAGGCCGACGCTCTACCGCTGAGCCAACCGGCCAGGGCCTACTATTGTACTTTTGATTTAAGTTTATAAGGAACAAATTTTAAATTCATTAGATTTAAATATGCTCCCTTGTATGATTTAAAATTTGCTGTGCAAAATAAGTTTTTTTAAAAAACCTAAAATAAATGTACTCCCAATAAAGAAAAAAAATAACTGGATGTACATGTTTACATACACACACACATAGACACACACATGTGCTTACCATGACCTGAAGACTTAAATACTCAGATATAATTGTTTTTTGAATCCTTAGTGGGAAGTGTAACAAGTTTAAATTCTTGCCTTTTAATCTCAGAGACGGCAAATACATACTTAAAAGTACAGGGGTCCTTGGGTTACAACACAGTTCTGTTCCTACAACAGTGATGTAACCCGAAGTTTGGTGTAAGTTGGAACACAACCTAGCCTAAGTCACTTATCTACCCTAACACAGTTGTAAAATTATAATCTAGAACATAAAAACAAAACTAAGCCACAGAAAAAAAGGACATAAATATACTGTACTGTACACTGTACACGCTGCACTTTGAACAGTCCAAAATGGTGTAGGTAAGCATACTGGGGGAGGCCAACTCCCTTACTCATAGTCCCTGTTACTGCATATTTTTCCACCATATGCAACCAAGTGTGATGCTAAAGGTGTAAGCTGAAACTCTCACGTCTCAATTTTTTAAGTTTTTATGGGAGTGAGCATCATAAACTCGAAATGTTGTATGTAAAAATTTGGGGGGAGAAAATGTTGATTCTGAGTCTGTAGGCCATGCCCTATTCTAATCATTTTCTCATTTTGATCAATTTTAGAATTAACACTGAAAGTCACTACCAAAATGCAAAACTGGTCACTCTGACTGCTTGTGTTTATCTCATTTCACATTCAACAATTTAACAGGCTTAGTGTCAATGGTATATGTCCTCTTCAGCTATAGATTTTCAATCAAGATATCCTATACTCTGTGGTGGGCAGCCCTGTAATGTATGACATGGGTCAGGTCAATGTCCGTAAATAACTAGGTTGCTGTCCATATAGTACACATTTTGAGCTTGGACTAGATCATTGGCTCTGCAAGCGTAGTCGCTGGAATATCACCATTACCTGCAAACTTTCCAGAAATGAAAATTATAAGGTCATATCCAAACATTCTGAATAAGAAACTAGTACCTGTTTTAACCTCCAGGTAATTTTGATATGTGGTCAATTTGAGAACCTTTGGACTAGATGATCCCTAAAGCCTTTTCAAACTATCAAAATCCTACTGCTGTTAGATCAAGTACATCTTCTAGAACTAGCACTATGTTCAATTCAATGCATTCAAGTATTTTTAGTAGTCTGAGTAAAATATAATGAAGAATATACCATATTCTACTAGTAGTATTTGAAAATTTGACATTTTTCAAGAAGACCAAGTTCTTTTAGCAAGCTTTTCCCAATTAAGTAGACACTGTGACAAATATTTGGTATCAATTTTAACTAAGAGTTGTGATCTCCAAATTAAAATCTTTGTTTCCTTCAAATTCCAGCTGTTGTGAAAAATATTCTTGTACGGCAGATAAGGGGTAGGCATTTTGCATATATTTCTTAAGACCAGCTGCCACATACAGTATTCTCTAACTTTCCCATTCCACCTGTAAGAAATATTGGATATTTAAAAGGGGTACAGTCACATGCTGGTGAAACATTTATAAAACTATGTGAACAATTCATATAGATGAGGCATTTTAGGATTCCCAAAACAAGAAAGGTTAACTAAACAGGAAGCATATATCCTCACATATGTTTAAAGAATTCTAACCCCAGATAGACCTTTACCTAAAATATGGTTCAATAAAGTCTATTTCAACAGTTAACAGCATGGAAATTGCTTTACCTAAAAGCCATAACTCACAAACATAAAAATGTTAGACTTAGGATGATGATACCTTCAATTTTCTGAGGCTATTACAAAAGAAGTACAGAAATAATCCTTTGACATAACATAAAGCCTGGATGACTGTCAGAGACCAAAAGGAAAAGCTGTTTTTTAAAAAAAAACAGCAGGGTTCAAGTTTAAGTCAACTTCTGCTCCCTAAGATTAAAGGTTCCTTTCCCAGCCAGTATCTGTTTTGACAGGTGACTTGCCTTACAGCATACTCCTCCCTACTACCCTCTCTTCCTCCCTCCTTCCTTCCCTTTAACACTAAAGTCAGCCCAACTTTTTCAAGAAAACAAATGCTCTTATCTCTTCACACCATAATATGAAGAGGTTCTTACTACATATAAGAAAAAGAAACATATATTCTTAAAAACAATGAACCTCATTTCTCTAAATTTTGTCAAGAACATAGTAGAGAAGGCTACCCAACTCAGAACTATGATTTTCCTGCTCCAGGAACACACACAAAATTGCTTTGAGTATCCAAAAAGCATTTATTTTACAGTGCTCAGTTAAAGCATATTAAATTCTTCTGCCCTGCCATCTTAGATCTATTAAGAATTTAGTTATTATGCAAGTGACTAAATCCTTTGCGGAGTTGATTAATGCACCAGCAACCTATTTCATTTCCAATTTTCCATTGTCAAGCATTCCCTGTCAGGAGTATATACATTTCTTAAGTTACATTTCTTGGCACCAGTTTAGGTCAAAAGGCTTCCAAAAAGCAAAACCAAAGAAAACCATTAAAAAAAAAAAGAAGTCAACAAATGCCTTTTAAAAAATATCCTTCATAATACTTGATATGTCTTCAGAATTTTCAACATTTTATATCTATGAAGGAACTAAACTTATTTAATGTAAGAAGGACTCTTTGCAAAGGCATACATTTGAATAGTTTCCCTTAATTCCTCAGTCTATTTAGGATATATATAGTACCTTCTGAGTTTGATACTAAAGTGAGATCAAGAGAGACAATAAAAGGCCATAGGACCACCACAGGCAAAATTCTCTATTCCTCCTTCACCATGAAATACTGAGATGTCTCCTGGGCAAAGGACAAAACATTTTAAGGCAAGCTATGTTAATACAGCGTTAAATAAAATCTGTAGTTTCTTTTGGGTTTCTCAACAGAATCAATACCTTTGTCAAAAGATCCTTGAGAAGACTTCATCTACACTCTTGATATATATAGCATAAACATTTTATTCTACATAACTCATATCAGTAAAGTGGCCCTTGAGAAAAATAAAACAGAAAACGAAAAGCTCACACTGCCTCCTACTGTTAGAAAGAAAATTTCACAAGGTCAAAATGGTCCATACAATCTGGAATGAGTGCAAGGGGTTTGTCTTAGTTTTTTTCTATTTTTCTTCTTTCTAAATTCAATGATCTATTTCAAAATCAAAACCTCAAGAGTTGAGATACTGTCTACAATCCATACAAATTACTGCAGAAACCACTACTAGATAGGGCTTCAGAATGGAAGTAATCTTTCCTAAACATCCTTGTGACTTGGTATTTGACCTAATTTAAACAGAACAAATTAAAAGTGTTCCCCTGCCTGATCGGATAGATGGTGACTTTCCCATATCTATGGCAGCATTGGCAGCTGGTTTCCCCTTCCTCATCTACTGTGAGGTAAACTGCTGCATGTCCACAGAAAAGATTCAATATCCTGCTCATCTTGTAGTCAGATGGTATGGCCATACTTCAGGGCTTCCTAGACCATAATATTTCCCATATTTAAGAAGTTGGGAGTAATGTCACTCAACCTGCCACTGAGATACTTCTGTTTTCAAAATCTGACCAACAACTCTTGGGGACATCATGCACCACCTGCTCAGTCCACCTCAGCCATGATACTGTATTAATTAACTCACTGAATATGAAACACAGAAACAAAAACAATAGTTTGGGATTTGTTTCTTTAAAAATAAAGTTTGTATTAAAAGTCAAAATGAAGAGACGATTAAACGCATGTCTGGAATTAAAAATTACACTTGGTTAGAATTCTCTTGGTACATCACAACAGTAAAATTTTGCTCTTTGCTTCTGGACGAATACCCTATTAACAGATAACCAAAAACTATTTAAAAATAATATAAAAGGGGACCTAAATACCTGAACATTTGAACAAAATGAAGGGAAAAAAAAATCACAAGACATGAAAATTACATTTTATAAGCTGGAAAAAATAAAGAAATTCACCAAACAACAGGCCTTATTGTCCTGGCTCCTTTGGGAAGATTACTGAAAGGAAACTGGGAAGTGTTTTGGGGAATGGCAGATTGTGGGGTAGGGTAGGAAGTTCACAGGTTGGCATAGGCTGGAACAGCTGAGTTTTGAAGGCACTCTGCAGACACAGGGGTGCTGGGGGCCCTGAATCACATTTGTGAAGTCTTTGTACTGTATTTTAAAGAGCTAGTCATCAAAATCTGTTACTGCCAAACAATAAGAAAAGCTAAAACTTAAAAACAAAAACAAAATACAAAACACCACACACACAATAGTACACACAAAAATGTGCAGATCTGTAACATTTTTTTCACAGCTGGTAAAAAAAAAATACTACCATTATCCCCTAGCCTCCCCTTAGATACAGTAGGTAAACAAAATAGATTTTTTTTTCCCCCTCACAAATATCAGCAGACACTCTCTGGCACCCCACACTGTTTTGGCATCAGTGTTAACAGTCCCAGTTCAGATGTGCAATACTTCAGATTGGATACACTGTAACAAGAATCCAACTTTGCATAGACATCCTCAGAATCACAATCAGTCAGGGGGTTGCCCTTCCAAGCTGGCAGAAAAGGAACCCGACCATAATTCCCAGCTACTTCTGGAAAAACAATGAAAAAACAAAAGTTTCTTCCTCTCCTCCTGCTCCTTCATTTGGTTCTCCTGGACATCCATCCGTGTGTTTAAAACTTGAAACTTTAAAAACGGTGTTGACAAAAAAAATTAACACCCCCCCCCCGTTCCACCTTCTCTCCCTGAACTCTTCCTCCCCACCCCATTTTTTCCAGGCTGAAACTTTCGCTTGCTAGGTGTCAAGCCTCCAATACAGCGCCCTGAACGGTTACTTAAAGGGGGAAATATGCGTCAACCAAAATCAATGAGAAACGTACATGTTGCAAAGAGCCACATTTCCACCTGGTCTCAGATGGTCGGGATCGGACACCCCTTTGGACGCGGGGAGGAGGCAAGGGACGTCGGCTTCAGAAACCAGCGGGCTCCCGGGACAACCCGGCGAAGGCAAAGTCGCCTCCAATCTCAAAGCAATTAGAGAAATCACATTTAGACGGTTGGGTGCTTTTGGCTTTTGTGCGCAGAGCGCGGCCGACTCTGCGGCCGCGGGCGCCTCAGAGGATCACGCAGGCCGAGCAGCAGCCCTCGTCGCCGTTGGGCTGTGCCGCGTAGTTCATCTGCCGCACGATCTCGGCGAACAGCTCGTCCACCGAGGCTTTGTTTTTGGCCGACGTCTCCATGAAGGGGCAGCTCCACTCCTCCGCCAGGGCCTTGCCCTCGCCGTAGGAAACCTCGCGCTCGCCCTCCAGGTCCACCTTGTTCCCCACCAGGATCATGGGCACGCGCTCGTACCGCTTCACGCGGATGATCTGGTCCCGCATGGGCTTGATGTCCTGGAAGCTCTGCTGGTTGACGAGACTGTAGACGAGGATGAAGCCCTGGCCATTCTTGATGTACAGGTCCCGCATGGACGCGAACTGCTCCGTGCCCGCCGTGTCCAGGATCTCCAGCACCGACGGCGACGAGTCCACCTCGATCTCCTTTCGGTAGAAGTCCTCGATGGTGGGGTCGTACTTCTCGATGAAGGAGCCGGTCACGAACTGCACGGTAAGCGCGGACTTGCCCACACCTCCCGAGCCCAGAACCACCACTTTGTACTCTCTCATGGCTCCGTTGGCGCTCTCGCCGCTCCTACCGCGGCCCCGTCGGGGCTGCACGCCCGAGAAAAGCTGGGCTTGGTAGCTGGACTTGTACCCTTCCTCAGCTCTGCAGGAAAATCCTAGGAGAGGGCAGGCATAGGGCGCAAGGCGCAGGAATCACCAGACAGGGGCCGGGCTGGCGGGCCGCAGCTCGTCCCTGGTGCGCGGGGTCGGGGCCCCGCAGCAGCCCGCGGTGGTGGTGGCGGCGGCGGCGGCGGCGGGAGCCTTGGCGGCGGAGCGGGAGGACAATGCAGGCAGCCTGTGCGAGGCAACCGCTGCAGCTCCTCGCCGCGGCAACCTGGGAGGGCGGGGACGTGGTGGCGGCTTGCTGCGGAGGTGGCTGCTAATTGCGCGCCGAGCGGGGATGCGCGTGGCATGAGTCCCCGCAGAGTGTGCGCCCACCGTCGCGGCCCACAGCGCTCTCTCCCGCAGCCACCGGGGGCGAGGGCTTCCTACTCGCCGCGCGCAGCCGGGCCCTCCCCGCAGCGGTGAGCATGCCCAGTGTGCCGGCCGCTCCCGCTGGAGGTTCCGTTCCTGGTTTTTCGGGAAACCGAGCCGGGGCGGGGCTGTGGGTAGGGCTCAGGATTTGAGTCTGAAAGAGCGGATTCCCGAGATGAGCGAGTCTCGGAGCTTGATGTGGTGTGAGGGGTTGCCGAGCTGTTGGAAGGGGTACTGGGAAAGCGCAAGTACAGCGATGGAGGCCGCTTTTTCTCCTGGCTCTGAGGTTCGCGCATACGACGGCAGTTCCACGAGAAGCATGTGGGCGCCCCCCCCCCCCCCCCCCCCGCATGGAAAGGGCTCTGCTCTTGTCGGCTCCGGTAATCAAGTCTGTGGATTCCACTCCCCGAACCTCAGCGGGTGTGCGTCTCGGAGTCGGAGGTCTAAAGACGTTTGGCTCATCTCCCACCCGCGGCGCAGCTCTTTTTTTAAAAAACGGCCTCGGAAACGCTGCTCTGCCAAAGGCCAGTTGTTTGCGCTCTATACCCCCCGGACAAAGAAAACGGGAACTTTGGGCCCGCGTTACCATCCAACGAAGGAGGGGCAGTCTGCAGTGACGCAAGCCTTATTGGGGCTGGGACTTGGCGGGTCCCACCCACCACCCCATTGCGTTAGGGCCAAAACCTGGAGAACAGACAGGAACCAAGTCTGTAAGTGGCAGCTGCGCCCACACTAGTCAGGGCATGCTCAGTGGGCAGAGCAGGTTTTCGGGTTTGAAAGCAGGAATCTTTTGCACCACACACCTACTCTCCAGCTCAAATTACCTCTCCAAGACTCGGGACCTATTGGTCCCGGGTCGCAAGTCTCACCCCCAACTATTCTTCCATTGGCTACTGCCAAGGTTTTGTCAGTTTGGGCTGCTTCATTGGCTAAAAAGTAACCTCCGCTCATGATTGGTTATTTATAGAGATTGAGTTAAGAGGCGGAGGCGCAGCTGTTCTTTCTCTGCTACTCCCCCGCCCCCTTCCTCCCACTTACCCAACCTAGTCGTTTTGAAGCTAAGAGTGCAAAAATAAAAGGAATTTAGGCGGAGAGCTCAGAGCTAAATATAGCCCTTTGTTGGTGTTTTCCAGAGACTGATTTTTCGGTGCCCGGTCACGACCGTCCCTTTAAGGGAGCAGAAAGGGCTGGTTACACAGTTCTTGGTGCACAGTCGAGAGTAAAGTTTCCAAGGGTTTTATTGCAGAAGAGGTAGGGTGGCTAAGATGTGGAAAGGGGTCGCTTTGAATTTTTTCCACCCGGAGGGGTGGGGGAATGCCCAGGCTTGCCCTTAGAAAACGTCTTCACTTTGGGCGGGCAGTCGCTAGACTTGGATCGGCTCGCACTCACGGGAGGTGCGAGGAAGATGCCTTGGCTTGTCCTCGAGTCTCTCTCCAACTGGCGTGGGAGAGATGTCAAGACCTGTCGGAAGGCTTAGCGATGTTAGCATGAGCTCCAAGGTGAAGGGAGTGGGAGGAGACCGCGCTGCGTCAACCCTCGTTCGTGTCCTGCCCCTCCCCCCCCCCTTTTTTTCTGTCCGATGCCACCTCTCAGTGGTTTAAGCGTCCTCTTCGCAGGGATGAGGGCGTGCTGTGTGCTAACCCTCGGTTCGGTTACAGAGCCCCGCCTGTGACACAAGGCCACATTTACGAATTCACGTTTTCCGAACCCCTGACTGTAGCTCACACTGTGCGTGTCTGCAGCCTGAAGTCCTCGGCCGCGGGACGTGGGCAGCAGCCTGCGCCTGGGATGGGGTGAATGATGGCGAACCCCGCTCCTGGCTCCACTTTTTAGTGGAGAGATTGAACAGTGCTTGGATATAGTTGTATTTATATAATTCTCCAGATAAATCTCTCAGGCAAATTCACCCAATACAACTAGAGAGAACCTCACAACATTTAACCAGCGTTTCATGTCTGCCAAGCCTTTTTACACTTGCTATCTTATTTACGCATAATAATGGTTATATCTATTTTAAGATGAGGAAACGAGGCCTTAAGATGTTCAGTAAAGCATCTGAGATTTCACAGCGAGTGAGGGGCCAAGTTAGGGTCCAAGGTATTTGGCTGCTTGTAAACTAACCAGTTGTCTGTACTGAGTTGCAGATTTTACAATTAGGTTGAATCTTGAGGTCCTGTAATCAGGCTGGCTCTAAAAACCAAGCAAAAAGAACCTCTGCCCACTGCCCCCATCTACTGTCCTATGGTAGCGCACCTTCCCACAGGCCGGGGAGCCTGAACCCTTCTGAGTCTAGACCAGGGGTCCCCAAACTTTTTACACAGGGGGCCAGTTCACTGTCCCTCAGACCATTGGAGGGCCAGACTATAAAAAAAACTATGAACAAATCCCTATGCACACTGCACAGATCTTATTTTAAAGTAAAAAAAAACAAAACAAAACGGGAACAAATACAATATTTAAAATAAAGAATAAGTAAATTTAAATCAACCAACTGACCAGTATTTCAATGGGAACTATGCTCCTCTCACTGACCACCAATGAAAGAGGTGCCCCTTCCGGAAGTGCAGCGGGGCCGGATAAACGGCCTCAGGGGGCCGCATGTGGCCTGCGGGGCCGTAGTTTGGGGACCCCTGGTCTAGACCATGCTCCATGGCGCCAGAATTCTGGAATGCCCTATTTAAATAGTACCAAACCCTCTCTCAGGATCTGCCTGAGCCTCTGGACTCACCCTGTGAGGAATGGGTCTCTGCTGGACTGTGAACAGTGTTTGGACATGTGGGCTGAGGGGTGTGCCCTTCTTGGTACTTTGGGCAGGAAGAGGGGTCAGGTTGAGTCAGCTCTCCTTGCGTGGCCTGGCAGGCCTTTGGAGGAGTCTAAGAATTCATAGTTCACACCTGGTCATCCAGGTCCTTGTAAAGAGGTATTTGTCAAGGTGGAAGAATCATATTTTAGCAGTTTCTTATCTTGATTTATAACTTACATACTTAGATTAATACTAAGTAGGCCTCTATTTGTCCTGTTGCACAAAAATGTTAGGTGCAGTTCTGAGTAGTATGATACAGCAGAAAATGCTTTTTCCTTATAAATCTGGTGTCTAATCTCAAGCATTGAATAGCAATTATTACCTTGGGCAAGTCCTTAATCTCTCCTGACCTTAGTTTCCCCAGCTATAAAATGGGGATCAAATTTGCCCTATCCACCTAGCTATACAAGGAACCTTGGAGAGACTCTAGCAACCAAACCTCTCATTTTACATCAGAGAGAGCTGAGCAGAATTAGAACCCTGGTATCCTGGCTGCCCTTTCCTTGGTGCCAGCCTGTCTTCAGGGATAATAAGTAACAAATAATGGTTGGAAACATACTTTTAAAGCAGCAACACCTCATAAATGCATGACAATTACCCAAACTCAGGGGACCTGACAACACCATCTAGAAGAGACCATCCCCAGGGCTCTGGGTAGCCATGTGGATGAGTATTATTGAATCTTAGTGGTCTCTCCAGTCCCAGAAAGATGCCACACTTTGAATACTTTCTATTAGGGTTTCAATAGCTCTTTTTTACTACATTCAGACAGTCTCCCAGAAGCAAAATTTGCCCTGGGGTTTTGGGATTCAAAATGAAGGAATAAAATTGCTGATGCAGAAAATTTTCAGGTTGGTCAATTTCTCTTATGAAATCTTAGAAGTCTTAATTTACCTTACTGATAGATCATTATATATCCTCGGCCATAGTTATTTATATGTCTGTGTCTTGTCACCCAGCACCATGCGAATCTCTTGAGGGCAGGGTCCCTCTGGTCCTGTGTTGGGAGCCACCTCGGTGCCTCATAGCTTATAATGCAGTGCCTACATAGTAGGCCCTCAATAAATACTTATTGGCCTGACCTGTGGTGGCGCAATGGATAAAGCGTTGACCTGGAAATGCTGAGGTCGCCGGTTCGAAACCCTGGGCTTGCTTGGTCAAGGCACATATGGGAGTTGATGCTTCCAGCTCCTCCCCCCTGTCTCTCTCTCTGTCTCTTTCTTTCCCTCTCTCTCTCCTCTCTAAAATAAATAAATAAAATAAAATAAAAAAATAAAGTAGGGAAATAACTTTAAAAAAATAAAAAAATAAATACTTATTGAATATATGAATGGCATTTTTTTTCTTTTCCAAACTCTTGTTTGTAGTAAAATATTTTAATTAATTTTTTTTCTTTTTTTTTTAAGTGAAAGAGACAGAAAGACAGAGAGGGACAGATAGGGAGAGACAGACAGGAAGAGAGAGAGATGAAAAAAATCAATTCTTTGTTGCAACACCTTAGTTGTTCATTGATTGTTTTCTTATATGTGCCTTGATGGGGGGGGGGGGGCGGTAAGGCTACATCCAAGCCAGTAACCCCTTGCTCAAGCCAGCAACCATGGGGTCATGTCTGTGATTCCATGCTCAAGCCAGCGACTTGGCACTCAAGCTGGTGAGCCCATGCTCAAAGCCGGTTACCTCAGGGTTTCAAACTTGGGTCCTCTGCATCCCAGGCCAATGCTCTATCCACTATACCACCACCTGGTCAGGCTTAATTTTTGCTGAGCCATAACATTTCCTGGGTCCTTAGAAAAATACATACTAATGATTCAGTCTCCCTAGCCATAAAGATGCTGGGTGAACAAAGTCTACCCTTAGTTGAGTGGAAACACTAAATCTGTGTTATCTTGGGAATAATGAATAAATATGTCCAGTAGATAAAGGCTTTCTTTTAGGAAATTTTAACATTTGCAGATACTATGAAAAGGCATTTCAAGAAAACAATCGAAAGTACAAGCTACGAGGTAAGGACTACTTAACCTTTGGTACTGAATGTTACATAAAAGTCTGTGTCTCTGACCTGCGCTCACCCAGGGAGACTACTGAGATTCTGTGACACTGGGGTTGGACCTTCAACAAATTAGCATGTTTACTAGAACATGAAACTTTGAAGCCCTCAAGAAGATACATACCACCTGTTCTCTTTATTTGTATAAAGTAACTAGAGTTCATTTTATCATGTTCATAGTTTTAGCTGGTGCTACCTTTAGGTAAACAAATAATTCTAAAACAAACAAACAAACAAATAATTCTGGGAAAATACTTATAATTTTGAAAACACTAAGGATAAGTTGATAATAACCATATATTATTATTTTTTCATGTATTGTTTAAAGGGAAGTGTAAGTGTAAAACTGAGTGCAGAGTTCTCAATAATATTTGTTAAGAACATAAACACATTATAACCAGGTATCTACGAGCAAGCTAAGGATATTTTATTTTATTTTTTAGTGGTCTTTTAAAAGTAACCTCTAGAAATTCCCCTAAAATTATTTTGTAAGCCCACAAAACCATCATCATTTTATACTATTCACATTACATTTTGGGGAACCAACTTGTAAGAACAGTGACTTGTGCTGCTCATAATGTGATTGTGAATCTTTAAATCTTAAAAATGTAATATTAGCTAGCATGGTAATTAAAGAGAGACAAACTTGTGTCTGGATTTTATAATTTCAGGGTCTGCGTCTGTCACTTGTACTTTGGTTCCTTTTTCCTATTTTAATTATTTTTTTAAAGAGAAGTGTAGGAGGGACTTAAATTTTAAATTAAATAACCTGTTAAAGTACAATCACTCAAGCTTTTTACAAACTTTTTGAGAGGCCAACACAAAGAAATAAAAGACTCAAAATAGCTATTGTCTCAAGGTTGTTGTTTATCAGATTAGTATTGAACAGTGATCTCAACATAAAAATTAATGTACTGTGTTATTTTTGATAATGAAAACCACGTATCTCCATAAAGGGTTACACACAACTACGCTAATATCACACAACTACTCAGTTTGAGTTCTGTCATACACTCTTCCTAATGGTTGGCATGTTTTCCTTCTTTTACCATACTTTTAAAAAATAACAAGTTCTTTTTCTCTCAGCAAGTGATCTGATCTCTCTTATGCTCAGATTTGCCTGAGATCCTGGTCCGTAGAGATGAGAACACAACTCTACAGCACCACTTCTATGTGATAAATGTATTTCACTCCAGGGAAATTTTAGAGAGATTTTACTAATCTTGTTTTTCTTAGTTGAATGCTCAATTTCAAATCTTAATCTGTTTTAAGATTTGTCTCCTGAGAACCTCTTTTCCAGAAAATCAAAGACAGCAAGAATGGAAGAAATTTCCTAGCTCCATTGAAAAGAATTTTTCTTCTCACTTGCTTTTCTTTTCCCTAGATTAAAGGAGCCCCCTTTGCAGCTGCAGGGATGGAAATTCACTACCTCCCCTGGTATGCAGTGGAGGCCTATCACTCCTGCAGGATTGGCTCCACCACATATTTCAGACTCTGTGGTTTTGATGGAGACAACCATAGTCTATACTGGGGGAAAGGAAGTTTCCTTTGTAGATTGTCAGCAGTAGGGTTTGGTTTAAGGAATCTGCCTAAGAGGAGCTGTTTCGCTTGCAGTTTACACAATCTAGCAGTCTGGAGATAGAGAAAAGGATGTGTGCTGGTGGTTTAATTAGATAACACACAAAACTGCAGATATTAGTCTAAATAACTTTGTGATTGTTACAGTCAGTTCTGTTATGGAAGTTTGTAACTCTTCTGAAGGTGCTTTGTTGTTGTTTTATTATTCAACTCTTTATTACTAAACCCAAAGTATAATAACTAAACCTTTTCTGTTAAGGAATTTATATCTTTAAAAAAAACATAAAAATTTACTTACTGCCTTGTAGAAAATAATTTTGTGGAATTAAAAAAGAGTGATCCTGGGAAACTGACATATATTTCTGTGTCTCCTATAAGCTACATATTCTAAGTAAGTGGTTAGCAAACTTTTTCTGTAAAGGCTCAGATGGTAAATATTTCAGATATTTCTGAAATATTTCAGGCCACACCATCTCAGTTGCAACTACTCAGTCCTGCCTTTGCAGCATGAAGACAGCTTGAAACAATATGTAAATAAATGGATGTGGCAGTGTTTCAGTAAGATTCTCTTTACAGAAATAGGTAGTGGGCTGCATTTGCCCTATAGTCCCACGGTTTGCAATCTCTAAATGAGGTATTGAGAAAAGATTGCTGTTGGAGGCCAAATGATGTTTTTTCTTTTCTTTCTTCTTTTCCAAGTGAGAGGAAAGGAGATACAGAGACAGACTCCCATATGCACCCTGGCCAGGATCCACCTAGCAACCCCCATCTAGGGCCAATGCTCTGCCCATTTGGAGCCATGCTCACAACTGAGCTATTTTTAGCAACTGAGGCAAGGAGCCTCCAAGGAGCCTTCCTCAGTGCCCAGGGCCGATGCACTCCAACCAGTCGAGCCATGGCTGTAGGAGGGGAAGAGAGACACAGAAAGAAAAACAGGAAAGGAAGGGGTGGAAAAGCAAATGGTCGCTTCTCCTGTGTGTCCTGACTGGATATTGAACCTGGAACATCCACACATTGGGCCGACATGCTACCACTGAACCAACTGGTCTTGGCCTCATTTTTTAATGGTTACCCTTTCGCTTGCTTTTCAGCTGAAAAGACAGCATCAGTAAAAATAGGATGGCCACTGAACAGAAGTTTCTGAGGAGAGTGAAGGCAGAGGAGGAGTCTGAGAAGTCTGGTGGGAAGGTGGAGGAAAGCATCCCTCTTCTTGAACAGGAAAGAAGAGCCAAGAACTTGAAAACTGTAGCTATGAAGAAGAAAAGTTGAGACAATTCAAGTTGCAGATAAGCTTCTCTCTGTAAATAAAAATGATAATGGCGAGGCCCCAGCTCAAAGAAAAAAGACCAGATGTGAATTTGGGAATGAGGATAGAAATGAAACTCTTTCCAACAGTGACTGTACAGGGGCACAGCATGAAGTTTCTAAGTGGCTAAATTTGGGTTACATGAATTTGTAAAGATACCAGTTCAGCTCCTCCTCCTCTTCTTCTTCCTCTTCTTCCTCCTCCTCTTCTTCTTCTTCATCATCTTTCTTTTTTAATGAAGAGGATATTACTAATTTATCTTAAGTCTGTCAGATCAGATTTTTTTAAAAGTTCTGAAGGCTTTCTCAACATTTTTAAATAAATAATTTAAAAATTAACTCACATCTCTCATATGCCCATACTTCTAGTGAAAATACGCACATAAGCCTGTGACTTATGTGATTAAAAATTCCATTACTAACAAGAAATTAAATGAACTCTGTAAAACTGCCTTACCTATATAGTTTCCTGACTATATCTATTACAAGCTAAATTACAATAAAACCTTGGCTATCTAAACTGAGAAATTGAGTCATTTTGAGTAGTTGACTATTTGTCTAGAAGATGTTGAAATTATGTAGGGTGTTCTGTCACAATAAGAAAAATACATATATACTTTTCATGAGATACATAGAATATGTTTACAGTAATACACTTGGAATATATTTTAAAAAGAAAGAAAGAATAAAATACATATAACAAATTATCTGGCCTGACCTGTGGTGGCGCAGTGGATAAAGCGTCGACCTGGAATGCTGAGATCGCTGGTTCAAAACCCTGGGCTTGCCTGGTCAAGGCACATATGGGAGTTGATGGTTCCTCCTCCTCCCCCTGTTCTCTATCTCTCCCTCTCTCTCTCTCTCTCTCTCCCCTCTCTCTCTAATAAAAATGAAAAATAAAATCTAAAAAAGTAAATAAACAAATTATCCCCTCTCCCAAATTTAAGGGCAGCAAGATGGCGATGGAGTAGGCAGATGTACCAACTTCTACCTCCCAGAACCAAAGTGGATTACAACTTAATTTTAAGAACAGTCATCTGGAAAAACCAACTTTGGACTAAACAAAGAGGACTCTTTAACCAAGGATCACTGAGACTTGTAGGAAAAGCGGAAATGCGGAGAGGACTGTCCAGCTCCCAGGACCAAACAGTAGCCTGGAGGGAATCGTGTGGCAGGAAGTTAGTTTAGCAGAGAGGAGAGGGTCCAGGTCCCCAGGAATGAAGCTCCAGCCTGCCCCAGAGCCTAGAAGAGGTGTATGGACAGTATTTAGCTGTGAAACAAGCCAAGATACTGTTTGCAAGAAAGGGATTTCCCAGAGCCAGGATTCGTGTTAAAGGGTCTGTGCAGAAAACCTCTTTTACAATGACTCACCTGGAGTTCCAGGGGATGGGGAGAGATAAGAGGACCAGAGTAGCAGGAAGAGAGTGAAAGCTAGGAGGCACAGGGAGAAACACTTTGAGGGACAGCCACCCTAACCCCTAGGCTGAGTCACTCCCCAAATTTAAAGTGAATATTTTTCCTAGAACCAGCAATACCAGCAAACAGAAGCAGATCACCAGCCAAACAGAAGCTCTCCTGCTGCACTCAGAGCAGAGTCATTTAGAAGCAGGGAGCCATCAGGGATACAGTATTGAGTGCTGAAGTCTGAACTGCATTTCCCCCATACACACTGCTGAATGCTCGCTGGAGGACAGGTGGTGGTGGTACACAGAAGCATGGACCAGCCAGTGGGGGTAGAAGCTGGAGGCTGTCTGTGGCTGTGGCCAGGACATGAGTGCAGTCCTGCTCATGAGGGTGGAAGCTGGACCAGACACAACTGAGGCCCAGCGCAAGCACAATCCAGCCAGGCAGGGCAGAGGCCAAGGGTGGCCACGGCGGCAGATTGGGTGCATGACAAAGGTCCAACCTGTGGCTACAGGCTAGGCACATGAGAGAGGTATTGCCTGAAGTCTCGCCCACAGGGGCAAGGCAAAAGCCGGGGAACTGGCTGAAACATGTGGCTGGGCACAGAAGCTCAGCCCCGCCATTGGGGCCGAGGCATGCAGCCTGGTGATCGAGTGCAGTCCAGCCCATGAGGGCAGGGTGAAGGCCGAGGGCCAGCCAGGGCTTTCATCCCAGGCACATGAGTGCAGTCCTGCCAGTGGAGGTGAGGTGGAAACGGCAGCGACCGCCACAGTGGGCCGGTGCCAGCAACATCCATTCCCAAACACCCAAGGTGGCAGCTAAAGGGGTGGTGGGCCTGCAGTCAGACCACGCCTAGGTAACACAGAGGCCACATGCATCGGACTCTTGTGGACACACTCAAAATGAAAAGGCAGAGAAATGCAACCCAAATGAATCAACAAGAGAAATCCCCAGAAAGAAATTTGAATGAGATAAAAATAACTAAACTACTAGATGCAGAGTTTAAAATAGCAATTGTTAGAATGCTCAAAGATCTTAGAGCAATAATGGCTGGACATAATGAACACTTAAATAAAGAGATAGCAAATATAAGAAAGGTCATTAAAATAATAAAAGAATCAGTCAGAAATGATAAATACAATGTCAGAAATGAAGACCACACTGGAAGGAATTCAGAGAAGGAAGGATGAAGCTGAGGATTGAATTGGTGAGTTAGAGGACAAAATAAATGATAGCATGGAAGCAGAGCAGCAAAAAGAAAAGAGGCTCAAAAAGTCTGAGGAAACTCTAAGAGAGTTCTGTAAAAACATGAAGAGAAATAACATCCACATCATAGGGGTTTGTGAAGGAGAAGGGAAAGAACAAGGAATAGAGAATCTGATTGAAGAAATCATAGCTAAAAACTTTCCTAATTGATGAAGGAAAAAGTCACACGAGTTCAAGAAGCACAGAGAGTTCCATTAAGGATGAATCCAAAAAGCCCACACCAAGACACATCATAATTAAAATACAAAAATTAAGAGATAAAGAATACTAAAAGCTGTAAGAGAAAAGCACTCTATTACCTACAGAAGAGCCCCATATGGATGACATCTGACTTTTCAACAGAAACATTAGAGGCTAGAAGGGAATGGTAAGAAATATTCAAAGTAATGCAAAACAAGAGCCTACAACCAAGACTTCTCTATCCAGCAAGGCTATTATTTAAAATTGAGGGGAAATAAAAAGCTTCATGGAAAAAAAAATAAGGAATTTATTACAACCAAACCAATGCTGCAAGAAATGTTAAGGGACCTGCTGTAAACAGAACAAAGGGGGCGGATCTAGTAAAAGAGGAATGTAGATTTAAAGAATAAAATGGCAATAAATAACTACATATCAATAATAACCTTAAATGTAAATGGATTAAATGCTCCAATCAAAAGACATAGAGTAGCTGCATGAATAACAACACAGGACCCATACATATGCTGTCTACAAGAGACACACCTCAGAACAAAAGATGCACAGAGACTGAAAGTAAAGGGATGGAAATAAATATTTCATGCAAATGGAAATGAAAAAATCTGGGGTAGCAATGCTTATATCAGACAAAATAGACTTTGAAACAAAGGCTATAGTAAGGGAGGTCACTACATCATGACAAAGGGAGCAATCTAACAGGAACAGATAACCATTATAAATATCTATGCACCTAATATAGGAGCACATAAATATATAAAGCAGACTTTAATGGACATAAAGGGCGAGATCAACGGCAATACTATATTAGTAGGGGATTTTAATACCCCACTAACATCACTGGATGAGTCCTCAAGAAAGAAAATTAACAAAGAAACATCAGACTTAAAGGACACATTAGATTAATTGGATTTAATAGATAACTTCAGAACCTTTCAAACTAAAGCAGCAGAATATACATTTTTTTTCAAGTGCTCATGGTACATTCTCTATGATAGACCACATGTTAGGACACAAAATGAGTCTCAACAAATTTAAGAATATTGAAATCATATCAAGTATCTTCTCAGATCACAATGACATGAAACTAGAAATCAACTACAATAGAAAAACTGAAAAACACTCAAACACTTGGAAACTTAAATACATGTTATTAATTAACAAATTGGTTTACAAGGAGATCAGGAAGAAATAGAAAATTTCCTTGAAACAAATGAAAACAAACATACAACAACTCAAAACTATGAGACACATGCCCTGGCCGGTTGGCTCAGTGGTAGAGCGTCGGCCTGGTGTGCAGAAATCCTGGGTTCAATTCCCGGCCAGGGCACACAGGAGAAGCACCCATCTACTTCTCCACCCCTCCCCCTCTCCTTCCTCTCTGTCTCTCTCTTCTTCTCCCGCAGCCGAGGCTCCATTGGAGCAAAAATGGCCCGGGCACTGGGGATGGCTCCTTGGCCTCTGCCCCAGGTGCTAGAGTGGCTCTGGTTGCAACAGAGTGATGCCCCGGAGGGGCAGAGCATCACCCCCTGGTGGGCAGAGCATCGCCCCCAGGTGGGCATGCTGGGTGGATCCCAGTCAGGCGCTTGCAGGAGTCTGTCTGACTGTCTCTCCCCGTTTCCAGCTTCAGAAAAATACAACAACAACAACAAAAACCAAAAACAAAACCAAAAACAAAAAAAAACCAAAACTATGAGACACAACAAAAGCACTCCTGAGAGGGAAGTTCATAGCCCTACAGGCATACCTTAAAAAGCTAGAAAAAGCTCAAATAAACAACATAACCCTGCATCTAAAAGAATTGGAAGAAGAACAGCAAGTAAAACCCAGAGGAAGTAGAAGGAAGGAATTAATAAAGATCAGATCAGAAATAAATGACATATAGGCTAAAAAACAATACAGGGGATCAATGAAACCAAAAGCTGGTTCTTTGAAAAGGTAAACAGGATAGATGATGAACCTTTAACCAGACTCACCAAGAAAAAAAAAGAGGACTCAAATAAATATAAATGAGAAAGGAGAAGTAACAATTGACAAAGCAGAAATATTCAATACATAGATTGTAAGAAAGTACTATGAAGAACTGTGTGCCATAAAATTAGACAATCTAGGTGAATTGGACAAATTCCTAGAAACATATGATCTTTCAAAAATCAATATAGAAGAATTAGAAAACCTAAGCTAACCAATTTCATCAAATGAGATTGAAACACTTATCAAAAACCTCCTGCCTGACCAGGTGGTGGTCCAGTGGCTAGAGCATCAGACTGAGATGTGGAAGGACACAGGTTTGAGACCCTGAGGTCGTCAGTTTGAGTGTGGGCTCATCTGGCTTGAGCAAAAAGCTCACCAGCTTGGACCCAAGGTCTCTGGCTCGAGCAAGGGCTTACTCAGTCTGCTGAAGGCCTGTGATCAAGGCACATATGAGAAAGCTTATCAATGTATAAGGTGTTGCAATGAAAAACTGATGATTGATGCTTCTCATCTCTCTCCTTTCCTGTCTGTCTGTCCCTATCTATCCCTCTCTCTGACTCTCTCAATGTCTCTGTTAAAAAAACAAACATATAAACAAAAAACATACAAAGTAAAAAAAAAAAAAAAGTCCCAACAAACAAAAGTCCTAGGCCAGATGGCTTCACAGGCGAATTTTATCAAATATACAAGGAAGAACTAACTTCTATTCTTTTCAAGCTATTTCAAAAAATTCAAGAGGAGGGAAGACTTCCAAACTCCTTTTATGAGGTGAGCATAATACTGATTCCAAAACCAAGCAAAGGCAGTACAAAAAAGGAAAACTATAGACCAATATACTTGATGAATTTAGATGCTAAAATTCTCAACAAAATATTAGCAAACTGGATCCAGCAATACATGGAAAAAATCATACATCATGATCAGGTAGGATTTATTCTAGGGAGACAAGGCTGGTACAATATCTGCCAATCAATCCATGTGATTAAAAAGAAAAGATAAACAAAAGAAAAGATAAAAATCACACAATAATAACTGTAGATGCAGACTGACCAGGCAGTGGCACAGTGGATAGAGCGTCAGACTGGGGTGCAGAAGGACCAAGATTTAAGACCCAAGGTCACCAGCTTGAGCATAGGCTCATCTGGCTTGAGCAAAAAGCTCACCAGTTTGGACCCAAGGTCGCTGGCTCAAGCATGGGGTTACTTGGTCTGCTGAAGGCCCATGATCAAGGCACATATGAGAAAGCAATCAATGAACAACTAAGGTGTGGCAACAAAAAACTGATGATTAATGCTTCTTATCTCTCTCCATTCCTGTCTGTCCTTATCTATCCCTCTCTCTGACTCTTTCTCTGTCCCTGTAAAAAAAAATAATAATAATAAAAATAAAAAAAACAAAAAAAACAACAAAACTATAAATGCAGAAAAATCATTTGATAAAATCCAGTACCCATTTAAGATAAAAACTCTCAGCAAAGTGGGGATATCGGGGTCATACCTCAACATGATAAATACCATCTATGACAAACCCAAAGCCAACATCATATTCAATGGGCAAAATTTAAAAGACATCCCCTTACAATCAGGAGATAAGGCCAGGGGTGCCCCTTTTCACCACTCTTATTCAACATAATTCTGGAAGTCCTAGCCACAGAAATCAGATAAGAAGAGATAAAAGGCATCTAAATTGGAAAAGAAGAAGAAAAACTATCGTTATTCTGATGATACGATACTGTACATAGAAAACCCTAAAGTGTCAGTCAAAAAACTAATGGACCTGATAAATGAATTCAGCAAGGTGGCAGGATATAAAATCAATATTCAGAAATCAGTGGCATTTTTATACACCAACAATGAACTGTCCGAAAGAGAAATTAAGAAACCAATCCCCTTTGTTATTGCACCAAAAAAATGAAGTACCTAGGAGTAAATTTAACCAAAGATGTTAAAGACTTGTACTAAGAAAATTAGAAAACATTGATAAAGGAAATCAAGGAAGATACAAACAAGTGGAAGCATATATCATGTTCATGGATAGAAAGAATAAACATTATTAAATTGTTAATATTACACAAACTAATTTATAAACTTAATGCAGTTTCTATTAAAATACCAATGACATACTTCAAAGATATAGAACACATATTCCAAAAATTTATATGGAACCAAAAAAGAACACGAATAGCCTCAGCAATCCTGAAAAGTAAGAATAAAGTGGGAGATATCACACTTCCGGATATCAAATTATACTACAAGGCCATTGTACTCAAAACAGCCTGGTACTGGCATAAGAACAGGCCTACAGGTCAATGGAACAGAACAGAGAACCCAGAAATAAACCCACACCTATATGGACAAGTGATATCTGACAAAGGAGGTAAGAGCATACAGTGGAGTCAAGACAGTCTCTTTAACAAATGGTGTTGGGAAAATTGGACATCTACCTGCAAAAAATTAAACTAGACCACCAACTTACACCATTCACAAAAGTAAACTCAAAAAGACTTAAATGTAAGTCATGAAACCATAAACATCTCAGAAGAAAACATAGGAAGTAAACTCTCCGATATCTCTCATAGCAATATTTTTGCTGATTTATCTCCATGGGCAAGTGAAATAAAGCAGTGGTCCCCAACCTTTTTTGGGTTTAATGTCAGAAAATATTTTCATGGACCAGCCTTTAGGGTGGGACAGATAAATGTATCACATGACCGAGACAGGCGTCAAGAGTGAATCTTAGATGGATGTAACAGAGGGAATCTGGTCATTTTTTTTAAATAAAACATCATTCAGACTTGAATATAAATAAAATGAAAATGATGTAAGTTATTTATTCTTTCTCTGCAGATTGGTACCAAATGGCATGGACCAGTACCAGTCCGCAGCCCAGGGGTTGGGGACCACTGAAATAAAGGACAGGATGAACAAATGGGACTATATCAAACTAAAAAGCTTTTTCACAACAAAAAACACCATTAAAAAATAAAAAGACAACCCACACAATGGGAGAATATATTTGCCAATACATGAGAAGGGGTTAATAACCAAAATTTATAAAGAACTTTTAAAACTTAACACCAGGAAGATAAACAGTCCAATCAAAAATGGGCAAAAGAAATGAATAGACACTTCTCCAAAGAGGACATAGAGATGGCCGATAGGCATATTAAAAAATGTTCAACATCACTAATCAGAGAAATGCAAATTAAAACCACAATGAGATACCACGTCACACCTGTCAGAATGGTGCTCATTAACAAATCAACACACAGTAAGTGCTGGCGAGGATGTGGTGAAAAGGGAACCCTCCTGCACTGCTGGTGGGAATGCAGACTGGTGCAGCCACTGTGGAAAACAGTATGGAGATTCCTCAAAAAATTAAAAATGGAACTGCCCTTTGACCCGCTATCCCACTTTTAAGAATATATCCTATGAATACCAAATCACTGATCCAAAAGAAGAAATGCACCCCATGTTTATTGCAGCATTTTTTATAATAGCGAAGATCTGGAAACAGCTGAAGAGTCTGTCAGTGGACGAGTGGATTGAAAAGCAGTGGTACACATACACAATGGAATACTACACAGCCATGAGGAAAAAGGAAATCTTACCTTTCGCGACAACACGAATGAACCTGGAAACTATTATGCTAAGTGAAATAAGCCAGGCAGAGAAAGAAAATACCATATGACCTCATTCATTTGAGGGATCCAATGAACAATGTGAACTGAGCAACAGAACACAGGCAGAGGGATTATCAAAAGGAACAGAGGGAAAGATATCAGAAGGAAAGTAGAAGAGAAGATGGGATCAGAGAAGGGAAAGAGATTAATGAGATTACATATACATAACACAGCATTATAGAGAACAGGACAGCAAATCCTGGAGGGAATGGGGGAAGGCATTGGGGGGAAGGGGTATGGGGGACCTAGGGGAATAAGTGGGTGGGGTGAGATATATTCGGTAGAACACTTGAATCTATGTGAACACAAAACCATAAATAAATAAAAAATTAACATTTTGGTTAGTAATCATCTTGTCTTTTTATCATAGAATTATTTAGAATATATAAATAGAAAGCCTTGTGACTGTTTTAACTTATAGCTCAATGTAGGCAGCAGGTATTCTATGGCCAATGGTCAGGAAATAAAAACTTGAATAAGACGTAGCTTAAGTATTTATTTATTGAAGAATTTTCTTGTTTTATTTAATGGTTTTGATGAAATAGGTGTATCTCAGATGCTGAAGTTGTTTTCTTGACTAAACCCCCAATGACAGCCCGGTCAGTCATATTTGCCTGTTTGTGCTAAAGGTGAGATGGAGCAGTGCAAGTTCATGACCTCTGGGGCAGCAGAACATTGCTGCTGGTTCACATAATTAGCTAGTAAATCAAAGGCTTCAGCTGCATTCTCCCAAATGGTTTTGTCCCTTTCCAGAAATGATCCTCTTTGTAGCAAACACTGCCCTTTGATGTGTCAGCATCATTCCAAGCCACAGTCGTGACTTCTGCATCATTAACACACTTGTGCTTTCTTTGTCGCTCTGCACCCAGGCCTTCCTCTCTCTTGCACCGAGTTTTTCCTAAGGCTTAAAAGAAATCCCCCCTCGCTCTTTCCAAAGTATTTGGGAAACAACTTATTCTCAAGACTGCAAATTCTTTATCAGGAAAAAAAAAAAAGGATACTTTCACTGATGTGTTTTCAGACTGAGATTTTTTCTAAACTGTTTGCAGAATTTGATTTGAATTCCAGGCATATGCAATACTTAAAAGTTTATTTTGTAGGTGAAATTCCTGAATATTACATGCCTGATAAGTATTACTTTCTCATTAAATTTTATATGTGGTAAAATTTTCTATCTTGAATAAAATTTTCTATAGGCCGACCCAGGAGTTAGTATTTGGTGTCTGGGAGCTACAAATGGCGTCCACAACCACCACTGTATTTCCTCTGTGTGTGCAAAATAATTATGTAAGAACAGAAAAGTTTTGTTATCCTGAGGTAAGCCTGTGGTTCTGGAAAGGACCTTCATTAAATGTAAGGAGGCTGGCTGTGACAGAAAGACTGTCTTTCCAAACATTATTTATACAATGTAAGCAGCAAATAACACTAGGATAGTATAGAATTGTGCCATGTAATGTCCCAAATATTAAACCATCTGACTATTCTTATTTTGTTTATGTCAGATGAACTTTTATTAGTGTATAAAGTTACAAGTTAAATTAAGTTAGCTTTTTATTACTTTTATGTATCAAGAATTATAACTTGAGCCTAAGAAGGTTTCATTCTAAGATGTGGACCAGGAAAGGAAGGGAAGGCAGGGCCAGTAAGTCCAGCCAGTACATGTACTATTTTGTAAGGGACCAAGAGATCACTGGAAGGTAAAGAACAGATGGTTGAGGCTCATAATGTGATTCAAGGATAGCAGAAATCATCAAAGAGAAGGGAGATACCTGTCCAGGTAGCATCTACCTCTTAGCTTACTTTTTCTCCTTAGGGGGAAAAGATGCCAATTAAGTAGCAAAGTCACTGAGACAGCAAGATGTTCAGCAGCATTTGGGCCCATGGCTTCTGCAACATTCCATGCCAGGACCTGTAGCTTTGGTGACTGCAGCAGCCACAGGGGGTCCTGGGTGACCTGCTGCAGCAGCCCTATCCTCTTCAGTGGATAGTAGCAGAACTGCCATGTTGGACAATGGCAACTGCAGCAAAGACCTCAGTCAGATGAGCTGATGCAAGAGCAAAGGAAATGAATGATCCAACCTACAGAGCAGTCACAGAGGAGATACCCCAAAAGGACCTCAGCACTACTTTCAAGGAACTAAAGAGATCTGGACTTACTGCACTGTTATTAGAGACCGAGATAAAATAATAAGAGTTGTGATTGTGGTTGTCTTACCCTGGCTTACCCCCAGCGGGTATGATGTAAAAATTTAGATTAGTTGGGAAATTGTTTAGAAATAAGTTTTCTTAACTAGACACTTTTCTAACACTCCCTCCTTCCCTCAGGATTTGCTGACTTTATTTTTCATGTCTTTTCAAGTTACCTCACAGTGAAAGAATTAGGAATACTTAATACTGGACTTACCAGGAAACCTAGCAAAGGGTAGTGGGGCTAAACAAATGCAGGTTTATTTCTTGCTTAATAAGAAGTCTGGAATCAGAGTTCTGGCCTTGGTGTAACAGTTCTGTGAAGGGAAAGGCAGTCTCAGAAATCAAGTCTGCTTTTGTGGCAGGAAATGGGTGGGGCTACGGCTGGGGCTAAGGATACAGAAGGAAGATCTTTTCAATCCAAAGCCCCAGGAGACTTACACTTAAATTTCCTTGGCAGGTCCTGCATTGACTGTTCTAGTTGCAAAAGAAGCTGGGAAATTCATATTTAACTTTTCTATGTTTTATAGTGGAGGGCGACAGAGAAGTAAATGAAGAATGGCATTAGGTAAGCCAGTTTGTAGTGTTTACACCAAACATCAAAGTACTCTTCAGAAATTCAGGATCTTTTTGGCAATTGAATGTGCACAAAATTTTTTCATGCTTGCTCAATAAATTTGGGGTGAGAGATAAGCATAATCTCTTATATCACATTATTGAAAATTACACTTAAAAAGCCTTATTTTCAAGTTTGGTTGTCTATATGATATAAAGTTTTAGTTTACACAAAAGTCTACAAAAAGTAACTTTTTACTATTTTTTTACTCCTGATGTCCAACAATTCATAGGAAGTTGAAAGAGTGCTGGAGTTTTAGCCTTATTGAATTACTTTCAAATTTTGGCTCAGTCATATTCTACCTGTTAAACCAGACAATTTATTTATGATAATTTCTGATGTAACTTGCCTTCTGGCCTTCATACCCTTGATGAGTCCCCTCTCCCAGTGTATTAGCGTTGGTCTGTGTGGCCAATGAACCATGACAGAAATGATAGTATGTCACTTCCAAGATTAAGTTGTAAAAGACAGCAGCTTCCTTCTGGGGCCTTGTTTCTCTTTAGTTTCTCTAAAACAAGGCAGCTGCCATTGTTTAGGACACCCTGGCAAGCTTGGGGAGGTTCATGTTACTAGGAACTGAAACCCTTACTCCAACCATCATGAGTAACTGAGGCCTGCTTGTAACCAAGTAGGTAATTTGGAAGTTAACGGTCCAGCATTCAGAAAGATGACTGCTACCCTAGCCAACAGCTTGACTTGAACCTCGTAAGATACCCTGTACCAGAACCACCCAGCTAAGCTGCTCCCAGAGTCCTGACTGTTAGAAACCATGAGATAATAGTGTTTCTTATTTTAAGCTGCTAAATTGTTGAATAATTGGTTGTGCAACAAAAGGACTAATACAACTTCTTTAAACTTCAGTGACATTATCCGTAAACTGGGAATATAAATGGTTGTTGTGAGGATAATAAGATAATGTAGGTAAAACTGCCCAATGTAGCTCCTGCAACATAAGGAGGGCATAGAAAAAATTAAACAATTATTACTTGTTTGTGATTATTTCCACATATTTACTTTTTTCAGAGGTTTTTTCAGTCTTAGATTAGCACAATTTTTAACAATGTCCTTGCCTTTTCCTTTTCACTAGTGTGAAATACATGTCCTTGAACACTGGCATTGTCACATTGCCTTAGCACGCTACTGCACTGGGGATGATTTTGCTCACTAAGGTCACCAATGTTTAATAATGAAAGTCTTTCCCAGACTGCTGAACTGTAGTGTCTGATGTGTCTTCAGTGGGCTACCCACTTTGTAAAATATTGGCTTTCTGTTATAAATAGCTCCTGTCTTCCCTCCAGAAAGCTTCTGGTGATGCCCTACTTAGGAAGCACCCTATCATAAATCAGTGCTATGAGGAGTGCATGGTAATGGTGCTGGCCTGCTGCACACCTGCAGAGTGTCCAGTCATATTTGGCGTGTTTCTTCCCCTCTGCCCTCCTCCACTGCTCCATCCCTTTCTAACCCTAGAGCCGTGACCACAGCACAGCTGCTGCTGCATTTGCTACACAGCCTCACATCACCTCTGCTATTTTTCCTTTTCCTTCTGAAAAATTACTTCCTTATTTCTTGTCTCATATTACTTCTATACCTTACTTTATTTGGGCCAAAAAGTGTGTGTGTATAAATGTATTTATCACACATATATGTGTGTGTATACATATAAATGTGTGTGCACATATGTGTTCTATACAATTAGAACACTTTTTTCGTGGCTGACATAACATACTGGGAATAATTTTTGTGCTTCATTGAACTGTATTATGTGTTGCTGGATGCTCAGAACCTGCTTCTTGGACCCAAAGTAAGGTTTTGTTGTTGTTGTTGTTTTGGATTTTAAGTTTGTTCTGCACCTGCAGTAGTTACAAATGTCCAAGAGCTCTGAAATTCTCATTTCTAGAGAGCAAAGATTTTCCTATCCTATGATTTATGGTCCCAGGGTCTCACACTGTAGTTGTCACTAAGCACAGCCTCCAAAACGGTTCCTTTGCTTCCAGTCTTGCTGTCCTCTACCTACTAATCAATCCTGTATAATATAATAGATAAAGCTCATTAAAAGTATAACATTGATATAATGAAAGAATCACAATATGATACCTCTCAAAGACAATGCTCAGTGAAAAAAGTCGGAGACAACAGAATACATCCTGTATAAGGCTATTGATAGAATGATCATAAGAGACAAAATTAAACTATTTTGTTCAGCACATAATTTGAGAATAAACTATAAAGAAAATAAAAATGTAACAGTGACAGGGAGAGAACTGCACATTGGAATCTGTTGCAGAATGACGTTGGGAACAGGAAAGGCTACCCTGTTTGTGGGGCCCAATGATAAAAACAAAGGTGGATTTCCTTGTTCAAGATTTATGAAGAATTTCAAGATGCAACAGCAGAGCATTATGGAACCCTGCTCAGCGCTGGGCCTTCCACCAGCGCTCAGGGGGCACCTGAGCTTTAGCCCCCATTTGAAAAATTCTGTGGCTCTGCCAATGCTTTATATTTTTCTTTAACTTGTTAGGAATAAAGTGATATAGGTATTTGTTTTTTTTTTAAAGGTGAACAATTCTGATATATATATATATTTTCAGTAAGTTTAGTCTATTTCACAACTTCCAAAATGTGCAAAACAAAAACAAGAACTGATCAGAACACTTCCTGGTCAAGAACCTATTAGATGGTTTCCCATGGATGCAAATGTCTGTAGTCAGATGCCTTCCGTGTGTCTGCATTTCTCACAGGCCCAGCTCAAGTGCCAGCTCATCGATGGAAATTCCCAGATTTCCTCCACTAAACTAAACATTTCCTCCCCTCCGCTTTCTTCACACTTTCCCCTCTGTTACAGCACTTGACTCCTCTCCCTCAAATCAAAATTCTTTGAGATTTGTTTTTTCTGATGAACATGAAATCTTGGGGAAATATGCATCTTCATATTTAGTATCCTCTGGGTGTTAGATAAGTGATTGTTGGGTTTAATTTAATTAAAGTTCTATCCACAAAAAAGTTATAACCCACTGTCAAACCTAAACCACTCAAAATTCCTACACAATGCTCATTCTTAAACAATACAGTGACACAGGGGAACAAAAGTAAAAGTTCTGCAACTGAGATATGTTTATTTACCTGCTGAAAATTTGAAATAGGCACCAAATGTTTCATGTTATCATTCAACATTTTTCTGTTTCAAATCTGAGATGAATCTCATAGCCATCTTTAATATACTTTGAAGTACTTTTTATATAACACAACTCTGAATACCATTTTTACCACAAGCACATTTTAAAACACTATTGGCCACTATTTGATTCTTTTTTGTTGTTGCTGTCTTTGGCATATGTTATCTCACACTTTTGGTTTTTATTTGATAAACATGTGACTTGGATAATTTCTTACAACAGACAGATGGGTATCACTTCTAAAATGAAGAAAATGTTCCCCTTCACCAGCATCTGGGTAAGATTTGGAGTTCTGTCCCAGATTTAAAATATGGACAGAAGTAATCATCTCTTTCCCATGTAAGGTGTCTCTGCAAGTAATTTTTCAATTTCTTGTTTTATTTCCTATGCCAAGCTTTAAATCACAAATGAAGTATGGGTTCAGAAAAAAAATACTATAGAATACAGTATTTGGACATTTCTTTACATCATTCACTTTTATGGATGTTCTCCAATCATATTACCCAGATGGCCAGGTTATAAGTCTGCAGTAACATAAAAGCCTTTTATATACAGTGGTACCTTGAGATATAAGCAGACCAACATACTTTTTTTATGATACAAGCTGCAACTCGGTCCATACTTTTGTTTGAGATCCGATTCAGGAAGCTGCCGCTAGTTGGCACATTGGTGCACGGGTCCAGTATTGGCAGCACAACACCAGCATCTCATTCTTTCTCACATGTTACCCACATAATCAAGTGAATCTCATGTGCTGTACTTGTTCTTGCATCATTTTTGCATTTTTTACTCTTTTTTTGTGTGCTATCATGGGGTCAAAGAAAGTGAATGTAAAGGACAGTGGTGAGAAGAAGAAGAGAATGATCTCAATAGAAGTAAAGAAAGAAACAATAAAAAAACATAAGGGTCGTGTATGAGTGATTGAACTGGCAAGGCTGTATGACCACAATACATCTACAATTTGTACCACCCTTAAAAAAAAGGATGCCATCAAAAGTGCAAATTCAACAAAAGGAACTACAATTCTGTCCCAATTAAGGACAAATATCCATGAAGAAATGGAGAAGCTTCTGCTGGTGTGGGTGAAAGAGAAAGAGCTGTCAAGATATACAGTAATGGAGACTGTAATATGCTAAAAGGCACGTATTATTTACAGTGACTTGAAGAAGAAAGAACCATCAACCTCAAAAGAGGCAGCAGAAGATACGTTTAAGGCAAGTCAAGGCTGATTTGAAAATTTCAAGAAGAGGTCGGGCATCCACTCGGTGGTGAGGCATGGTGAAGCTGTGAGTGCTGACGTTAAGGCATCTGAGGAGTACATTGCATGTTTTGCTGTGCTTATCACAAAAGAAGGCTACATCCCCCAACAAGTGTTCAACTGTGACAAAACAGGATGTTTTGGGAAAAAATGCCCTGGAGGACTTTCATCACTGATGCCAGGCCATAAACCCATGAAGGACCTTCTGACCCTTGCATTGTGTGCAAATGCTAGTGGTGACTGTAAAGTAAAGCCACTGCTAGTGTATCATTTCAAAAATCCTTGAGCCTTTAAGACTCACAAGATTCTTAAAGAAAAACTGCAGGTTATGTGGCATGTCAATGCTAGGGCATGGGTTACACGGCAGTTTTTTATTGAATGGGTAAATCTCATCTTTGGTCCTGCAGTGAAGAAATATCTTCAAGAAAATAAACTCCCAATGAAAGCATTACTAATACTTGAAAATGCTCCAGCCCACCCACCTGGTCTTGAAGATGACATTCTCGATGAGTTCAAATTTGTGAAAGTCCTCTACCTCCCACCCAACACAACTTCAATCTTGCAACCTATAGATCAGCAGGTCATTTCCAACTTTAAAAAGCTTTACACAAAGCACTTGTTCCACCAATGCTTTGAGGTGACTGAGAATACAAATCTAACCCTTCAAGAGTTTTAGAAAGATCACTACAACATTGTGATATGTTTACGCATTATTGCCTTGGCATGGCAAGAGGTTACAAGAAGAACCTTGAACTTGGCATGGAAAAAGTTATGACCTGATGTTGTTGCAAACAGAGACTTTAAAGGATTTGAACCAGAGACAGAGACTGAGGTAGGAGCGTTGGAGGAGATTGTGTCCCTCGGAAAGTCAATGGGTCTGGAGGTAGATGAGGGTATTGTAAGTGAGCTCGTCGAGGAACATGAGGAACTCTCAACTGAGGAGTTGAAGGAGCTATAGATGATGCAACATATGGAGCTTCTGCAAGAGATTAGTAGTGAGGAGGAGTAGAGTCGAAGGAAGTGATTTCTACAAGTGAAATTAAAGACATGCTGGCAATGTGGCAGAAGCTTTCAAGTTTCATTGAAAAGAAACACCCAGAAAAAGTATCAACTGGTCATGCTTCAGCACTTTTTAATGACACTTGTTTGTCATATTTCTATAACATTTTAAAAGGCAGGCAAAAGCAAACCTCTTTGGATAGATTTTTATTCAAAAGTCCTGCAAGTGCAAGTGCTGAAAGTGCAGCCAAAAAGGCAAAAACAGATGATGATTAAATAAAAAGTACTTAATGTTAAGCTTAGGTTAAGTTTAAAGTTAAGAAAGTGCATTTTTTTACAATTAAGTTTTTGTGGTTTTATTTTAAGTAAAGAAAGTGCAATTTTAGTTTTGTTTAAAGTAAAGAAAATGCAGTTTTAGTTTACATTTAGTGTTAAGAAAGTGTAGTTTTAGTTTACGTGTCTACAGTGCCTGCATCCCTTCCTCCCTCCCTCCTCCTCTGCCATTCACCATTGTTAGCCGCACTCGTCTGTCTCCAAGGTAAGAATACAGTACTAAATAACATTTTTTCTTTTATTTTATATATTTTGTTATGCATTGGTAAAGAATACATGTGTGTTTCTTAATTAAAAACATGTCTTTTTTCATAATTTAGGATGGTTTGGGGATTTTTCATAGGGCTGGAACGGATTGAATCTATTTTAATTATTTTAAATGGGAGAAATTAGTTTGATATACGAGTTGACTGACTTATGAGCTCGGTTACAGAATGAATTAAACTTGTATCTCAAGGTATACCACTTTGTATAAGTAAAACACTGATAAACAGATTTCTAATGTATATATGAATGAGTATATGTTAATCATCTTTGCACATAATTTCACTGCACAAAGCATATCGACATGAATTATAACATTTTGCTGAAAAACATATGGTTACATACTCAATAGCATAGACTAGAGTGAAAACATTCAATGAAAAATGTCTACCATTTCTACAGGACAATTAATTTTAATTGACACAGAAATTTTAAATGATTCTTCTTATACTCTGCCAAGTAATCATACACAAGGAAAAAAAAATCACCTTACCATTTTTTGCCAGAGACAATGACAGTAAGAGAATGAGAAATTTTATTAAAGGATTATTTATGTCATGTTTATGCCATCTCTTTTAAACATTTATCACCTAATGACTGGAGATGAATGACCACAAATGCAATAAGACATGTATTTTTAAAGGTTTTATTCTTAAATGTTTATTCCTTAACAAAGTTCAGTGCACAACATGAGGTGTCTGGGACTCTTGCTGCTTCGGGGTTTTTCATGTGTTCTTCTCTCTGCCTGGAGTGCTTTCCTTACGTCTCTTCCCACAGCTAGTTTTCTCCCATCCACTGAGACGTCACCTCTGCAGAGGAGTCATGCTAAGCTCTGTGTAAGTTAGCTGTACTCCCTTTTCCCTGAATCATGTAGTCAGGAGTTAATGCAGAAAAGGCATGTCTTAGTCTGTTGGGGCTGCTATCACAAAAGACCACCAATTGGGTGGCTTAGAAGCAACAGAAAGTTCTGTTAATTTGTCACAGTTCCAGAGGCTGAGAAATCCAAGATCCAGATGCCAGCATGGTCAGGTTCTGGAGAACAATGTCTTGCAGGTTGCATACTGCTGACTTCTCACTTTGTCTGTGTTCATTCACATTCAGGAAGGCTTCCCCCCAAGGCCCCCATGACCGAAGCACCTGCCAAAAGTCCCACTTTATCATTGGGTGTTAGGATTTCAACATATAAAGTTAGAGGGACATGAACATTCAAATCATAACAAGCCATGTTTTTAGGCAAAATCTGATCTGCCACTTTTTTTTATTACAGCCCATGAGCTAAGAATAGTTATACATTTTCAAATAATTGTTAGACTAACTAAATAATTTCATGACATGAAAATTAAAAGAAATTCAATTTCAGTGTCTGTAAATAAAGTTTTATTAGAGCATAGCTATTATTTATGTAAATAGGCTGTATGGCTGAGTTTAGGCCACAAGGATGGACAAGAATAGTTGCCACTGAGACCATCCAGCCTGTGTGACCCTTTTTGGGAAAAGTATGTTTCCCCTGATGTAGGCTATTTTGGCTTCTTACATGTGTCATTGAACTTATCAAATCTGTGATTATGTTTTTTTATTTATTAATTTAATCATAATATGTGGAAGTACTAAGAAGAGCTATATAAATATGTGTTCACAGACTATAAAAGAACAAATAAATGGGAGTAGAACCACTGGATAAAGCCCCTTAGCTTATTTCCATATCCATTTATATGAATGAGGCAAAATGCAAGAAACCCATTTATTGCAATTAGGAGAGGGTATTTCAAAGATTTTAAACCACAAAGGCATGTTCACAGAATAGCAGCACTGTAGATTGACATTAATTTTTTCCTTAAGCTGTCAAATTTCTTGATGACTCTATCTAGCCCCCAGAGTGGGACAGATGCTGAGCCTCTATAGAGGTTGGGGAGGTTCACTGTGATTTCACTCTTGAATCAGTTGGATTCTCCTAGGGAAGAGTAGAGATCTCCTCAGGTTCTGAGTCCAGCAAACTTCCTTGTCCCCTGGCAATGCCTTTCATTAATTATATACTCTTTTGCTCCCCAACTCCCACACTTTCTCTATTATTTGGAGCTCATCTGTTTCCTAGCAATGTCAGAGGTCTTCACTTCTTATCTGTTCACAATTTAACTATAGAAATGAGCCATAGTCAGTAGTACATATGTGTCTCAACCTGGATTAAGATTCAGATTTCCTACATAAAGCCGGGTTTCCAGAGCCCTTTTTCTCTCAACTTTAAATAGAGGGTGAGCTATCACATATGCTAATGAGAGTGTGCTCAGGTACGTTTCCATGCCCCACATGTAGGCGGGGCACTGACCTGTCCCTTATTAAGCTATAAAGCCTAGAGAAAAGTGACCTTTATACCACAGAAACTCACTACTCAGGACTCATAGAAAAATGTCTCACCATCACAAGTGAGAATCACTATTTTGTGAGGTACTTTCATGAAAAGAAAAACTTTACTCTCACTTAAATAATTACCTGAATAAGGTGTTGACCCTCTTGTAGTGAAATCTGGATAACGGGTTATAAAAAATTGGTCTGGAGTTGTGTTGGGGAGCTGGTCATGTTAAAGGAAGGATAGAGTATAATATACCTAAGTGTTTTATTTAAATTCATTCAAACATATGGAATATTAGCTGGTCTACCTGGTGCTATTAGGTGACTTCTTGGCCATGGTTTAATAAATGTATCTCTGAAACTTTTATTGAGTTTTGCTGCATGTTCATAAAACCATGTTTTGTTTTCTCTGTGCATAGCAATTCTTAATGCAAAGAGCATGTCTACTTCCAATTTTTAATAGGGAAAATGGGGGAGGTTCACCAATGGCCTCTTCGAGAAGGTGACTAGCTATAAATTTGAATAACCCTTAAGACCCTTAAAGTAAAATTTATGTCTGCCTCTAATAGAAACCTGACCATCCCAAATATATTCTCCAAGTTTTATAAAAGAAATCTGTCTAGTCATTTTTGAATGATGGATAACCGAGAGAATCTTTGATTTGTTTATATTATACATATTCTGTGGCCTTAGAGTTCAATAAACTGAAACCCATAAGAAAAACATGCATATGCACTCAGGGGTAGAGTAACTTCTCTAACCTCACTTTGGATGTTCACAATTCAGCTGAGTGATACCAGAGGAAGGTGTATTCTGGGTTTGATTTTAAAAAGGGAAAGAGATTTGACAACGTGATACATTGGTGTGGCCTCTGGGGAAGTAGATACTTGCTTTTTGTGGACAATGTGAATCATATTTCCCTTTTTATGTTAGCCTTCCTGAGGCAAACTCAAAACTCAACTTTAATTATAAATTTTTAAATTGTTTAAAATTTGAGGGGCTGCTACCCTGGGTTTGAAGTTGGGTATCCTGGGAAATGAGCAAGGCATTCTGCCTCATGAGGTCTCTGAGTTCTCATTAGTAAAATAAAAGCATCAGGAAACATCTATGGTTTTCAAATCATTTGGAGCAGGATCCCTTCCAGTGGCCTCCTTGGGAGAAGCTTAGGGATGAGAGCCTGGTGGCTCTTCCTCTCCCAGGTTCAAAAGCAACAACAACAATGCCACTTCAGCTTGGCTACACCCTAAGTAAACGTCTTCACTGGAACCAAACATAAGTGGAAATTGAAAACTCTTGTGCCCCATAATTGAGGCCTCTTTCAACTTTGAAAACTTTTTGTATTAAGACTAAGAGTCAGTCAACTGTCACTGAAAAATAAAAAATAACAAAACAACAACAAGCAAGCAAGCAACTAAAAAGAAAAATATATATATTAGGGATCAAAAGACTGGAATTCTAACTCAAGTTCTTCCATTTGCTTGCTGTGTAATTTAGGCAAGTCAGTCGTTTTCTTTGGGCCTTCAAATTTCTCATCTATAAATTTAGGGAATTGAATGCAGTAATTTTATCTCCTTTCTTACATTTGATTTTCTCAAGCATCTGCTCAGGTAGAAAGTGGTTTCAAGTAGAAGGATAATAGGGACATAAAGAGAGGAAGAGAACATCTCCTCCTTGTTTTCTGGTGCTTTATATTATGACTAGATCCATTTCAAGAAAAGTAAATAAAAGAAAGAACAAGTAGAGGGTTAGATAAGAAAAGACATAACGCCTGACCTGTGGTGGCGCAGTGGATAAAGCATTGACCTGGAATGCTGAGGTCACCGGTTCAAAACCCTGGGCTTGCCTGGTCAAGGCATATATGGGAGTTAATGCTTCCTGCTCCTCCCCCCTTTCTCTCTCTCTCTCTCTCTCTCTCTCTCTTCCACTCTCTCTCTCCTCTCTAAAATGAATAAATAAATAAATAAATAAATAAAAAATAAAATAAAATAAAAAGAGTTTAAAAAAAAAAAAAGAAAAGAAAAGATATAACATAGGACTACAGCATCATAGTGAAACTCTTATTTGCCCAACAGAAGTTTCATAAAACCAACGTGGTGCTTCTGATAAAGGAGTGAGTCAGACTAGGATTACCTCACAACATTGCAATTTTACTTGTTTATAACCACACTGACTGCTGACCTGACAGAACACATTGGAGGTTTTCCTCCCTGCTGGCTTCCGTCTTAGTAATGCTTGGTCATGCTTTCCGCCACCTCCTCGGTTTCTGGAGCAGACTGCTGTGTGTCAAAGGGAATGGGCAGGGCAGTTTCACCAGCGCTCTTTGCAGTTTAATGAGCTCCATACCCTGTGTCCTTGGTGCAACATTCTCATAAGTTATGACAGGTTGTTTAAAGGTTATCCCAAAGTGTGTGTATATCTTCACTCACTCACAGCACTCTTCCCAACACCACAAGAAGAAGGAAAATAATTTGGCCCCAGATGAAGTGTAGGGCTTACAAAGGGAATGCTATTGATTCAAGGGTGCTCAGGAGGGCCTTAGAGACACCAATAAATATGGGCTGGCTGGGGAAAGGGGTCATGTGTAGTAGGGAAGGCCTATTGCTCATATTGATTAGTACCTGGTCCATTCACAGTCTCACGCTCACTGGTGCTTCGAGTGAGATTTCAGGGCCTCTGCAGTTCTTTCCGAAGGTGTTTAGTCATTGCTTTCTTCAGTCACTTCCTGTTTGCATTTACAGTCTGTCCCTATAAGATTTTTCTTTCAAGATTTTTCTTTGCTTTATCTGCTTTCCTCTCCCCACTTCATCACCTTCTATGCCTGCATTTTTTGTATATAATTTTCACCTCCACTTCCTTGCCACCTATGTCATATAAATCTCACCACTCTTCCTGTAGTTTCATAATTATTCAAGAGAATCCCTTTATAATATTGGTGAAAGGTACACTGTTATAGTCAGGCTCATTCCATGGCAAATGGGGAGGGGGTGCTTTTCACAGACATTAGGTATTTATAGAACCAGGTTTTAATATAAAAAGAGAAAATTATCAGATTGAATTACCTGAAAGAAAACCTGACTTTCTTAATATTGGATTGAAGCACTCATTTTTTTAAAACATTTAGTTATAGATATAACTACTCTGTGGCATTGATTTGACCTTTTGTATTTCTAGAACATTACAAGAATAAACTCTGAAGCAACATGAGAGAGTTTCACAGTGAGAAATGAGGAGCCACTGTGCCACCTCACCTGCAGGTGTTGTAAAGTACCAAAAGCTACAGAATTAATATTAATATTTTGGGAGGCTTGAAGAACATTTTATTAATTTAGGTTAAGGTGTGCAGAGAAATTGTGAGAAATAGTCTCTGTACTGTGTGATTGGCATGACCAAGATGGCCCTTGGCATTGTATTGTAAATGCAAAGGGGAGGAAAACATGGATCCCCAGACATTCCACCATACCTGTGGGGAAGGGGGTGAATGGCTAGCCAGGTACAGGGAGAGGAAAGCCAAAATAAACCTTTTCTTATGGCAATGAGCCATTTGCGGGTATTTGTCCCCACAGAAACTACCTCTCCTATGTAAATGCGTGTGGTTAACACATGTGACTCTGGACAGAGAGATAGTAGATAAACACTAGATAATATAGGGATGCCTTTTAATATGTAAAGAGACATCTTTCTACCACTGTGTTGACTTGTAAATTTTGTTTTCTCCAAAATAATGTATGGCTTGCAAATTGAACATGGTCCTATCATGTTAAAGGACATATGACTATAACCAATAGTGGTAAGGGGCTCCTAATTGCAATTTTTGCTTCTGTACTTCCCACTTACAAAACTATAAAAACTACGTAGAACAAAGGGCCGGCGTGCTCTCCCTCAGACCTCTGTTGGAGTTGCCGCCTCTTGGCCAAGCTAGACAATAAAGCTTTGATGTGTAATCGATGGACTTTGTTCGTGTCTTCAATGTTTCGGGTCCCTCCGGATTAGGCTTAACAAGAAACAATTAGAATTGTCTGCTTTAATTTTGTTTTAAATTAGGGGTAAGTTTTCTATTGAAAAACAAAACTTGTGAGAAATGTTAACATTTTGAAGAGAAAACAGTACGAAGGAAACACTAATCAAAAGTATACTTTGTGCTTTTATTTACAAAATACTTCCTTTTAACTCTATATAAAAATGTTAATAGTCTGCTGGAATACTTTGACTCACAGATATTCAAGATGAACATCATTTAAACTATTCCTTTGAAGTGCTGATCATTGTATTTATTTATGCTTAGAGGCAAGGGGCCCCAACTTTTCCTAACTGGGATATTTTTATCCACAAGACTTCTAAATGGTTTCTGGCATCAACCAATCTTGCTTCAGCTAGCAGATTAGCCAGAAAACAGTTTCTAGTAGTATTTCCAAATACTGTAGTATGTTTGAAATCAATGGACAAAGCTTGCCTAAACAACAAACATCGGAAGACAATTTTGAGAAGAAAGTGCTAAATGGTCCCTCATGTCAGCACAATGCTGTATAGCTGAACACTTAACACTGTTCCTGTGATGTAATCAACTGTTGTTCAGTAAACAGGTGTTGACCGATAAATGGAATTGGCTCATTGAGCCTTGTGAGCTCTATAGACCCTAGCACCATTATCTCTTAAATAGAGCTTCAATTTCTCTGCCTCCCTAACCTATGTCATCAGCTACTATTGTACTAACCAGGCTCCTCTTCTATAATATTCCTCTCAGCTGTACTTGATTTTCTGTCCTTTCTGCTAATAGGTCCAATTCTTTCCTCTGGAGACTTTATTACAGCAGCAGGGAAGGTAGATGACAACTATAAAGGGGTAGAGAGGCAGTTGAATGGACAGGGATAAATAAACAGCAAGAAAAGTTAGCAAAACAATACTAAAACCTATTCATTTTTCCACTCTATGTAGGATTCACATAGTATAGAACCTTTTTTAGGAAAATTTCCCAAACTTAATCTGCTCTGTAATAGAACTGGGACTCTAATTAGATTAAAGCACTTTCCTAGATGAGAAAAAGACAAGCCAACCAAAATATAATCTCAACTAAGGAACAAGAGAGTTCAGGATAGAAGTTCACTCTTGGAGATGGATTGCCTGGGAGAAGCATGTTCTTGTCCTTGTCTGGGTGGTGGTTACATGGGTATGAACTGTCAACCTCCATGAACAAGTAAATGGAGACAAGCTCAAATTACTGGAAATTGACTTTATTTGGAAATAGCAGAGAAACTGTGTTTTAGGGAATGCATGCTGTAGCAAGCTACAGGTGAGTCTGTTGAGGTTTTGGAGCAAGCTGTATTTATGAGCAAAGAGTGCAAAAATGGGGAAGTCTGTCCCGAGTCCAAGCAGTAAGTTCAATGGTTTGAAGATGGGGAGAGATTTATGTCGGTTGTTCATTGTTTGGGAGATAAATCTTGGTCTTCTGTTCATCAGGTATTCACAGAAATTAGTTGGTCAGTTTTTAAGTTTCATTCTTTAGAGGGCACAGAGATGCTCCATTTGATATCCTCCAGTTCCATTTTATTTATTTTTATTGATTGATTTTAAAGAAAGAGGAAGGAGGAGAGAGAGAAAGAGTGTTGTGCAGATAAAGTTATTTTTTCTCACCCTTATTGTTAAAGATGGTGCTGCCTGTAGCCCAGGTGATAATATTAATGCCCTATTTGCTTGGAAAGGGTGTGGTTGTGCTAATGTATGTTGGGGGAGGGCGCTCATGCCAAAAAGGTTTTAAAAGGAGAAGCTAGGAGGCCATTTTGGGGAGAAGGTGATTACATTCTTGTAGGGAGGAGGAGCCCAAGCTGGAGCAGGGCAGGGAAGCCATGTGGAGGAGGCAATCAAACTGGCAGAATGGGGAAAAGAGGAGCCAGTTTGTGGAGGAGAAGGAATGGGGAACAGAGGTGAATGAGGAGCCACTGAGCCATTTCACCTGCAGATGTTGTAAAGTACCAAAAGGCTACAGAATTAATATTAATATTTTAGGAGGCTTGGAGAACATTTTATTAATTTGGGTTAAGGTGTGCAGAGAAATTGTGAGAATAGTTTCTGTACTGTGTGATTAGCATAACCAGGATGGCTCTTGCCATTGTATTGTAAATGAAAAGGGAAGGAAAGCATAGATTCCCTGACATTCCACCACACCTGTGGGAAAAGGAGTGAATGGCTAGCCAGGTGCAGGAAGGGAAAAGCCAAAATAAACCTTTTCTTATAACTATGAGCCATTTGCGGGCATTTGTCCCCACGGAAACTACCTCTCTTATGTAAATGCATGTGGTTAATACGTCTGACTCTGGACAGAGAGATGGCAGATGAACACTAGAAAATATAGGAAGGCCTTTTAATATGTAAAGAGATATCTTTCTACCATTGTGTTGACTTGTAAATTTTGTTTTCTCCAAAATGATGTATGGTTTGCAAATTGAACGTGGTCCTATCATGTTAAAAGACATATGACTATAACCAATAGGGGTAAGGGGCTCCTAATTGCAATTTTTGCTTCTGTACTTCCCACTTACAAAACTATAAAAACTAAGTAGAACAAAGGGCCAGCGCGCTCTCCGTCAGATTTCTGTCGGAGTTCCCGCCGCTTGGCCAAGCTAGACAATAAAGCTTTAATGTGTAAATGACGGACCTTGCTTCTGTCTTCCATAATTCGGGTCCCTCCGAATTTGGATTAACAGTGAATAAGACTGGTGAGGTGGAAGCCTTTGATTCTAGGAAAACTTGGGTGAGTCAGTAACTTTGTGAGCACTGAATGAGTGGGTTTTGGAGCCCAGTGTGTATATTTACTCGCTTGCTAACTGCGAGTCTAGAGTAAAGGAAAATGGACCACCAGTTTTCGACTCAATTGTTTCTTTACGATAGATCCGAATCAAACCTGAATCTACATTAGCCAGGCGGCTTTGATGGTGACTGCAGATACTGGCCATACAGAGAGACATTGATTTGTTGTTCCACTTATTTATGTATTCATTATTTGGTTCTTGTATGTGCCCTGACCAGAGATTGAACCCACAACCTTGAATATCCAAATGATGCTCCACCCAACTAATTGATCTGGCCTGGTCCTCCAGTTCCATTTTAAGTTGAAATCCTTTCACAGAAAATATGTAAAATCTACCCAGCTTTGCATTTAAGATCAGGTACTTTACTATAAAGAAGCTATATCATATTTAAAAATATATAAACAAGAATATAATCAATATAAAATGAACTGGGAAGCTGAGACTCAACTAATTATGCCAGCCCTATGAAACACAATAATTGGTGTAGTAATCACACCAATAATGAGAAATATACATCTCAGAATCTATGGTAAACAGCCTGAGGTCCATAATTTGGTGGCATTTTCTGAGCAATTTCTGAAGGAAACCTGATATCACAAAGTAGAAAGGAAAGAGACAATCTACCACTCTCTGCCCAGAGATCTTACTTTTTTCTTTAAATTGCACACTTAACATTTTAACCCCTTATTTTAAATTATAAATTACTGTTCTAGTAGATATGCCTCTTTTGAGTCTGAAGGCTTCATGAACAGGTTTTTTGAGTTTGTTTGCCACTTTAGTCAGCTATCTTCAAAGATCTGGTGTAACTGGGTTAATTATAATTCCTGGATCCATTATGGTCACCCCAACACACACACACACACACACACACACACACACACACACACACACACACGAGCGTGCTCTCTCTCTCTCTCTCTCTCTCTCTCTCTCTTTCTCTCTCCAGGTTTCAGTGTCCTGTTTCTCATTCTAATGTAAATACTAAGGATAGAAATCCCTTGGCTGAGGATTTGGGAAGAATGTGGGAGGGGAAGTGGATTGTGTAGAATGTCACATCTCTCTATTTTACAAGGGGGAAACAGATAAAACTAATTAAGTTGTTGTTAAATAGGTAACTCTATATTCACATTTTTTCTTAGTGAAGTAATATTGCTGCAGACACTAAGTATGTTTCAAAACACTTACTGTACAGCATTTGGTAGGTTGGTGTTGCCTATTAAGAGAAATATCAAGAAAAACACCTCGAAATACATGAAGGTGGACTTCATTTCAATATTTAAAATTCAGTGGTTACCAGATGTCCACTTTAAGAGATTTTTGAAAATAGTAATTTTTTTAAAGATTTTATTTTATTAATTTTTAGAGAGAGGGAAAGAGAGGGGAAAGAGCCAGACGCATCAACTCATAGTAGTTGCTTCTCATGTGTGCCTTAACCTAGCAAGCCCAGGATTTCAAACCAGCAACCTCAGCATTCCAGGTCAGCGCTTTATCCACTGCGCCACCACAGGTCAGATTAAAATAGTATTTTTTAAAGGACTGTGAGTTCATTCAATTTTTTTTCTAGAATTTCCTCTGGCCAATTTTATGAACTATTTTATGAAATTAATGAAGAAATACACTTTAAGCATATATCTGATGCCAAAAATAATGCAAAAATTCTTAGTACAAAACAAAACAAAATAAGAAGTCATTAACAGAAAATCTTAGGAAATATTTTTGTGTGTGTGACAGTGACAGAGAGGGAGAGACAGAGAGGGACAGATAGGGACAGACAGGAAGGGAGAGAGATGAGAAGCATCAATTCTTTGTTGCAGCTCCTTGGTCTCCTTAGTTATTCATTGATTGCTTTCTCATATGTGCCTTGATGGGGGGGGGGGGTTAGGGGAGACTACAGTGGAGGGAGTGACCTCTTGCTCAAGCCAGTGACTATGGGGTCATGTCTGTGATCTCATGCTTAAGCTAGTTAGACTACGCTCAAGGTGGCAACCTTGGGGTGTTGAACCTGGGTCCTCTGCGTCCCAGTCCGAGACTCTATCTATGACGCCACTGCCTGGTCAGGTTTAGGAGATAAAGTACAAACTAAATTTATTCCAAATCTTAGTAGAAGAAGAACTCAACAGAAATAAAGCAGAAAGTACCCAGAATTCTTTGGCTTAAACATCACTATTGATAATTTACTGAAGGTGCTAAGATCAATGAAAAATTACATTTTGTCTTACTAACATGTTTTGTTTATTACCATACACATTTTTTATTAGTGGCGACGATATTTTAGACCTGTACTGCATAAAATTGCCCCAATTTTATAATTTTTGTTGTTGTTAGCCAGTACAAGCCTGTCACATTTTTAAAGAAAATGTCAACAGAAAAGTGTTCTAGTCATTTATTTACTAGGACATAGTAGTATAAGTATGGATGCCCCTCACATATTTGGTGACTGGATGCAAGGGAAATTTGTTTCTGAATGATATGCTGACATGCCCAGGTAATGGAAAACACTCATCTATATGTGGTCTCGGTAGTCACTTATGTGCAAGGAAGTGATGGAAATTTGAAAGAATAATCCTTCCAAGTTTTATCCTTTCTAGAGAAGCTGTTACACTGTAATTATGAAAACAAGTTACTTTGTCATTTAAACAATCTTCTTTACTATTTTTTGGGGGTGATAGTCATTCTGGAAAATATTTTGGAAACAAATAAAAATTGAACAATAAATTTATATTTTATAACTTGCATCTCGACTGTAAGATAGAAACAGAAGTCATCCTAACATATTCTTTCCAGCACATTTCAATAATTTTGCTAAATTGTAATGATGCAGATGTCTTTGATATCATGGAAGAGCAGGAAATATATAAGAAACTGAAAAATCAGAAAGAGAGTTTTTCAGTGCTACCTTCAATCACAGGAAAGCCAGAGCTTAGGTAAATCTGAAATAAAAGGATTTGATTATTTTTAAGTATGTTACAGCTTTATGTTTTCTGAAATTCATCAATAATGTCACAGGGCAAACAGAAGCTAGTCCTGCAGGGAGGTTCTCTCCTTTTGTGGACTCTGATATGGGAGCAGGGAACTCGCCCAGCTTTCTCTCTCTCTTATCAGTCTAGTGAATCGATTCAATTTTGCAAGCACTTATCAAACTGCAATTGTGTGAACCCCAGGGCCATGTGATGGGAACTACTAGAAAAGAAGTCAAAACAATGTGCCCATAACCATAGGGAGCTTATAGACAACACAATGATTCCAGATGAGGAATTACTGTATTTCCTATTTATAAGACCCATTTTTTTCCCGAAAAATTTGGGGTCTAAAAACTGAGTGTGTCTTATACAGTGGTTGTAGATTATTTTACTTGCATTTCCCATATTTCATGCTTTTGTGCTCATTGTTGAAGACAGTGATTCGTCATCAGACACAGATGAGGACAAGCTAATGGATGGGAGTTTTGACAGTTATGAGGGGTTGTATGAAATTTCTGATGATATAAAACTTGAATTCAACAACTTTATGTAATACATTTTTCCCCCAAATTTCTGGCCCCTCAATTTTTTTATTTTATTATTATTATTATTTTTTGTATTTTTCTGAAGTTGGAAATGGGGAGGCAGTCAGACAGACTCCTGCATGCACCCGACCAGGATCCACCCGGCATGCCCACCAGGGGGTGATGCTCTGCCCATCTGGGGCATCGCTCTGCTGCAACCAGAGCCATTCTAGCACCTGAGGCAGAGGCCACAGACCCATCCTCAGTGCCCGGGCCAACTTCTCTCCAACGGAGCCTTGGCTGCGGGAGGGGAAGAAAGAGAGGCAGAGAAGAAGGAGAGGGGGAGGGGTGGAGAAGTAGATGGGCGCTTCTCCTGTGTGCCCTGGCCGGGAATTGAACCCGGGACTCCTGCACGCCAGGCCGAGGCTCTACCACTGAGCCAACAGGCCAGGGCTCTGGCGCCAAAATTAAGGTGCGTCTTATACATGGGGAAATACGGTAGAAACTTATTTCTTGTAATTTCTTGGTAACAGATTTGGTGGAATTCTCCCAAATCCTTGCAGGGTACTCATTTTGAGGTGCTCAGCTGCACCTTATCAAAGCGGTGGAGTACAGTGGAGCCCTCATTTCCAGATTCCTCCCATGGAAGTTCCTAGCAGAGAACTATGTGTGAGATGGTTGGGAAGTCACAGAATAACACTCAATGTGACAGCCAGTCTGGCCATTGCAATGCTTTTTCAACACTTTTTATGTGTGCTCAAACAGTCCAAACTTTTCTTCAGAACAACTACAAAAAAAATGCGGGGATCTTCAAAATGAACATATTATGTTTCAATTGAGCCTAAAGAAGTGTTGATTTTTTTTTACTTCATGACAGGCATGTGTGTGAGAATTTCCATTTGTATTGAGCACACTGGTTTCTTACTGACAGGGTATTTCCGCTGGACTTCTCTTAACCATATTTCCAAGACTAGAAAGAAAGTTGTTTCATCATCCGCAGGAATTTAACAACTGAAGACCATGCCAAGTAAACACTGTGAAAAACCGGTATAGCATTCTGATTTGGGAACTCAAATGATAATAAATACCTCGACAATAAATAAATGGGGCTTAACCTACTATGTTTTCAGTAAATCTTTGTCACTCTAAACCAAGGTGCAGTCCAATATTCTTGCCAATGTAAAGTTAATATTTGACCAACAGTTTGGTTCAATGCCCCAGTATGTTGTCATGCATTCTACTTCAGGGAAGGAGCAAGATAAGAGAGGCTGCTGCCAAGAGTCCCTTCAGCCCCTTTTCTTGACCTGCTTCAGGCTTCACTCTATGCTACTTTTTTCTTTTCCATTTGGGCTCACCAACTTTACATGCCCTTTATTTCTTCTGGTCATGTTTTCTAGTCATTGGTTTTCAAAAGGGCTACTGATTTAAATAGCAAAAGAGCTAATCGCTTTCATGTAAACACCTTTGCTGAAACTTGGAAACAATCAATAGTAAGGGAAGAAAAATGTTGAACTGAGTAATTACTCATATCCTGTTGTTAAAAGTTACACACAGCTCATGGAAATGACAGCACTCTACCGATACACATGACAGGCATGACTGAGTCTCAGGAGAGAATCAAAGTGCAAAGTAAATTGACCTTTTCAGATGGGTGTGGACAAATGAGATATAATGTACATCCCATCTCTCATTAGTTTTTATCAGAACTGCCTGTGTAATTTGTGTTCAATTTCTGTCCCCCCCCCAGACACTTTTTAAAAACTGTTTTTCATGTTTTCTGGAGTGAAGGAAAGTAGTAGATTAAATGCTAAAATAGACTATATTGCCTGGAGGGGGTGAAAAAAAATGGGGGTGATACCCATAAAGAGCCAGGTTCCTCTAGTTTTGACTTTGCAACCAACTGACTCTGGCAAGTTGCAGCCTATCAGTATCTTATTTTCTTTACCAGTCAAAAGAGGATAATATTGCCTACTCTACCCACTCACCTCACAGAGTGATGATAAAAATCAGGAGAGATAATAGATAGGAAAAGATTTTGAAGTTAGAAGTGCTGTGCAGATGGAAGTGATCATTATGGGAGGAAAGGCTGCTATAGGCAACTCAGCTGGAAAACTGTAGGCTGGTTGAGCTGCAAGGAGCCTGAGAAATTGAGTCCAACCCCCTAATTTTGTAGATGGGAAAACTTTGACCCAAAGAGTAGTGAAATGCACAGATAATTCCTACAATTTGAGATAATAATAATAATTAGAGGGCTTATTCTTGGCCAGACAGTGTACTGAGAGTTTTACATACATTATTTCATTTAATCTTCTCAATGTCCCCATTAGGTAGGTGTGAGACTCAGTAACTAATCTCCCCAAGATCAAATATCTAGTAACTGGTAGAGCTGTGATTCCAAGGATAGAGTTTGCAATGCCAAAGCCAATGCTCTTAACTACTTTGCTATACTGTCCAATAGTTGTGGACCTTTTTTTCCAGGTTGGCTAATAATCATTAGACAACTTGAAAAAAAGAAATTTCTTTCTTCTCTCTGAGAGAAGCTACTCAGCCGATAGATAGAAAGCTAGCAGAACAGCAAGTCCATCTAGAGTGGACTACATGTAGGACAAGGGTGATTCCTACTTCTTAAGAGTTATTCATACATCTTGAACACCCTTCTCTTGGTATTCTAAAACCACTACCTAGGTATCTTTAACAAATGCAATGGTCCACAAGCAATATTAGCTTACTTGTATATTATCTATAAACCCTTTATCATAAAACTATGCAACTTAAAATAGAAAGCTTTCATAACACAAGAGTTTTCTATGCTTTACCTTTTGGAGATGCAGTAAAATAGCTGTAATCTGTAACCAGTAGGATATTGCAGAAATAAGGGATTGTGATTTTATTTTGTAGGCCCAGTAGTCGCGGCCACTGTCATTGCCAGGCAGGTGCAGGTTCCCATTAGATTCAGACAAATGGTAAAGAAACTGCGGAGCCCCAAACTGGTGGGCCATTCCTTTATTCTAGCCTTGTACTCAGCAAGCGAGTGAAAACACACAGGGCTCCAAAACCCATTCACAAAGTTATTGACACATTGGGTTTTCCTAGAATCAAAGGCCCCCACTACATTAAGTCACATCTGGTTCCCCATCTGCCAACATGGCTTCTTACTGTGCAAAACTGGCTTCTCTCTCCTTCCCTTCCATTGGCTTTCTTTTTTTCTTCTTACTCACAGACTTTTCTTGGCACAAAAACCCCTCCCCCAGAAGCATTAGCATAACAATGGCCCTTCCCAAGCAGGAAGGCAGTTAGCAGTTTCACAGATTATATATCTGGGAAGCCATTTTTAACAATAAAAGTGAGAACACTCAGAAAATACAGATTTTACAAACTCATTTGCCCAACACATTTCAAGCTCAATGTGTGTGGATATTTCTAGTTCCAATATTTTTCTGGAAGAGGTTTGGAACTACTATGGACCAGCAACTCCTTTTGTGCTTCCAGTTTCTATAGCAGTTGTATTATGCCTGTTGTACCATTGTATAATAGGTGAATGGGGAGGGGACAGATAGCATGTTTCTAGGTCTTTTTTTTTTTTTTTTTTTTCATTTTTTCTGAAGCTGGAAACAAGGAGAGACAGTCAGACAGACTCCCGCATGCGCCCGACCGGGGATCCACCCAGCACGCCCACCAGGGGCGATGCTCTGCCCACCAGGGGGCGATGCTCTGCCCATCCTGGGGGTCGCCATGTTGCGACCAGAGCCACTCTAGCGCCTGGGGCAGAGGCCACAGAGCCATCCCCAGCGCCCGGGCCATCTTTGCTCCAATGGAGCCTTGGCTGCGGGAGGGGATGAGAGAGACAGAGAGGAAAGCGTGGCGGAGGGGTGGAGAAGCAAATGGGTGCTTCTCCTGTGTGCCCTGGCCGGGAATCGAACCCGGGTCCTCCGCACGCTAGGCTGATGCTCTACCGCTGAGCCAACCGGCCAGGGCTTGTTTCTAGGTCTTTAGATCATGGAGGAACTGTACTCAAGGAGCTAAATCTAAGGAACTACACCTGTGAGGCCACATCAACACCTGGACCCGACTTAGGAGAGAAGACTCTGGACTTTGAGTTAATGATGTACTAGGATAAGACTTTGGGGGTCCTTGAAGAAGAAAGAATGCATTTTGCTTGATATGAATCAATGGGGACCAGGAAGGACTGTGGTAGCCAACTTCCATGTCGATGATCCAAAATATTCTCACTTCCTATGACTCATGCTCTTGTGTAGTCCACTTCAATATTGAATAACACTGACCTCTAAAATCAACAGCTCATTGTACAAATGCAGACTAACTTTTGGGATTACAGTCATCCCTTGCCATATTGTGGTTCACTTTTCACAGTGTGATTATATCACAGATTTTTAAATTGTATATATCCAATTTTGTATCACGGGTTTTTTGCTATATTGTGGGATTTTGCAGTATATAGATATTTTAAAATATTTATTATTTTAATTATTTTGTGGTAAAATAAGCATTTTTTAGCTTAAAAATTGAAAACAATATAAAAATATTAATTAAAACATATTAAAAGAATGTTAAAATAAACCTGGCAAAACTACTGGGAGGAGATGGCTTTAATGATATGACTCCTGATGATGTTAATGACCTGATCGATAGCCACTCACAACTGTTGATGGATGAAGACATGACAGAGATGACAAAGTCAGCAAGCGAAGAAGAAGAAGAGAACAAGAAGAACTAAGGGTTGAAGAAGAAGAGGAGGTTGGCCTAACACTCGATCACCTCACAACCGTGGTTAGAATGACCGAAGAACTTCAGCGAGTGGCTCAAGAATGGGACCCCCAGACGCTTCGTTCATTGCAGTTCTGAAATACAATCAAAGCTGGCATGTCAGTTTATAGAAATCTTCTGGCCCAGAAAAAAAAACAGGGTTGGCTCAGTGGTAGAGCGTCAGCCTGGCGTGCAGAAGTCCCGGGTTCGATTCCTGGCCAGGGCACACAGGAGAAATGCCCATCTGCTTCTCCACCCCTCCCCCTCTCCTTCCTCTCTGTCTCTCTCTTCCCCTCCCGCAGCTGAGGTTCCACTGGAGCAAAGATGGCCCGGGTGCTGGGGATGGCTCCTCGGCCTCTGCCCCAGGTGCTAGAGTGGCTCTGGTCGCAACAGAGCCACGCCCCGGAGGGGCAGAGCATTGCCCCCTGGTGGGCAGAGCGTCGCCCCTGGTGGGCGTGCTGGGTGGATCCCTGTCGGGCACATGCGGGAGTCTGTCTGACTGTCTCTCCCCATTTCCAGCTTCAGAAAAATACAGAAAAAAAAGAAAAGACACCAGTTACGCCTACACCTTTAGCAAAAACAGAAGTTACGGATGAGAGCAAAGTTACCACATCACCTGATGGGGTGCCTGATGAAGTGGTGCCTTCAGAAGAGCTATAATGCTCTTCTTGGCTTTGGAGTACATTCATATCATCATCACATTCATCGTCATCAGTACTGCACAGCTAATTCATTATCATCTTCAAAATTCAAGTTGTAGTATATTCACTGGTGAGTATCCATATAGAATTTTATATGTTGCTAAAATTACATAGGTTTAAGAGTGTAGAAAATGTTTTAGACCATAGGATGTGTTTATAAGAGTCTGAGAAAGGTTTATAAGAGTGTGGGAAGGGTTTATAAAGCCTTAAAATATATATAAATAATAAAATAAATATAAGGTTGCTACTTTGTGGATTTTCGCCTATCGTGAGGGGTTCTGGAACCTAACCCCCACAATAGATGAGGGACCGCTGATCATAAAAGTCACTGCAACTTGCACTTTGCTTTCTGTTGGATCACTTGTTCTGGAGGAAGCCAGCAGCCATGTCATGAGGACAATCGAGTAACCCAAAGTAGAGGGCTATGTGGGGAGGAACTAATGCTTCCCATCAACAACAGTTGTTAATTTGCCAGCCATGTAAGTGAGCCATGTTTGAGAAAGGCAATCCAGGTCCAGTCAAATCTTCTTTTTTTTTTTTTTTTTTTTTTTTTTTTTTTTTTTTTATTTTTATTTATTTTTATTTTTTTAATAATTTTATTTTTTTTTAATGGGGTGACATCAATAAATCAGGATACATATATTCAAAGATAACAAGTCCAGGTTATCTTGTCATTCAATTATGTTGCATACCCACCACCCAAAGTCAGATTGTCCTCTGTCACCTTCTATCTTGTTTTCTTTGTGCCCCTCCCCACCCCCTATCCCTCTCCCATTCCCCCCTCCCCCCTGTAACCACCACACTCTTATCAATGTCTCTTAGTTTCACTATTATGTCCCACCTACGTACGGAATAATACAGTTCCTGTTTTTTTCTGATTTACTTATTTCACTTCGTATCATGTTATCAAGATCCCACCATTTTGTTGTAAATGTTCCGATGTCATCATTTCTTATGGCTGAGTAGTATTCCATAGTGTATATGTGCCACATCTTCTTTATCCAGTCATCTATTGGTGGGCTTTTTGGTTGTTTCCATGTCCTGGCCACTGTGAACAATGCTGCAATAAACATGGGGCTGCATGTGTCTTTACGTATCAATGTTTCTGAGTTTTTGGGATATATACCCAGAAGAGGGATTGCTGGGTCATAAGGTAGTTCTATTTTCAGTTTTTTGAGGAACCACCATACTTTCTTCCATAATGGTTGTACTACTTTACATTCCCACCAACAGTGTATGAGGGTTCCTTTTTCTCCACAGCCTCTCCAACATTTGCTATTACCTGACTTGCTAATAACAGCTAATCGAACAGGTGTGAGGTGGTATCTCATTGCCGTTTTGATTTGCATTTCTCTAATAGCTAAAGAAGATGAGCATCTTTTCTTTTTTTTTTTTTTTTTTTTTTTTTCTGTTGGTTAATTTTTTTTTTTTTTTAATAAATTTTTATTAATGGTAATGGGATGACATTAATAAATCAGAGTACATATATTCAAAGAAAACATGTCTAGGTTATTTTGTCATCAAATTATGTTGCAAACCCCTCGCCCAAAGTCAGGTTGTCCTCCGTCACCCTCTATCTAGTTCTCTGTGCCCCTCCCCCTCCCCCTAACTCTCTCCCTCCCTCCCTCCCATGTCCTCCCTCCCCCCCCACCCATGGTAACCACCACATTCTTGTCCATGTCTCTTAGTCTCATTTTTATGTTCCACCAATGTATGGAATCATGTAATTCTTGTTTTTTTCTGATTTACTTATTTCACTCCTTATAATATTATCAAGATCCCACCATTTTGCTGTAAATGATCTGATGTCATCATTTCTTATGGCTGAGTAGTATTCCATAGTGTATATGTGCCACATCTTCTTAATCCAGTCTTCTATTGAAGGGCTTTTTGGCTGTTTCCATGTCTTGGCCACTGTGAACAGTGCTGCAATGAACATGGGACTACATGTGTCTTCACGTATCAATGTTTCTGAGTTTTTGGGGTATATACCCAGTAGAGGGATTGCTGGGTCATAAGGTAGTTCTATTTGCAGTTTTTTGAGGAACCACCATACTTTCCTCCATAATGGTTGTACTACTTTACAGTCCCACCAACAGTGAATGAGGGTTCCTTTTTCTCCACAGCCTCTCCAACATTTGCTATTACCCGTCTTGTTGATAATAGCTAATCTAACAGGAGTGAGGTGGTATCTCATTGTAGTTTTGATTTGCATTTCTCTAATAACTATTGAAGCTGAGCATCTTTTCATATATCTGTTGGCCATTTGTATCTCTTCCTGGGAGAAGTGTCTGTTCATGTCCTCTTCCCATTTTTTTATGGGATTGTTTGTTTGTTTGTTGTTGAGTTTTATGAGTTCTTTGTAAATTTTGGATATTAGGCCCTTATCTGAGCTGTCGTTTGAAAATATCAGTTCCCATATAGTTGGCTGTCTGTTTATTTTGATATCAGTTTCTCTTGCTGAGCAAAAACTTTTAATTCTGATGTAGTCCCATTCATTTATCTTTTCCTTCACTTCTCTTGCCATTGGAGTCAAGTTCATAAAATGTTCTTTAAAACCCAGGTCCATGATTTTAGTACCTATGTCTTCTTCTATGTACTTTATTGTTTCAGGTCTTATATTTAGGTCTTTGATCCATTTTGAATTAATTTTAGTACATGGGGACAGGCTGTAGTCGAGTTTCATTCTTTTGCATGTGGCTTTCCAGTTTTCCCAACACCATTTGTTGAAGAGGCTTTCTTTTCTCCATTGTGTGTTGTTGGCCCCTTTATCAAAGATTATTTGACCATATATATGTGGTTTTATTTCTGGGCTTTCTATTCTGTTCCATTGGTCTGAGTGTCTATTTTTTTGCCAATACCATGCTGTTTTGATTATCGTGGCCCTATAATATAGTTTAAAGTCAGGTATTGTAATGCCCCCAGCTTCATTCTTTTTCCTTAGGATTGTTTTGGCTATTCGGGGTTTTTTATAGTTCCATATAAATCTGATGATTTTTTGTTCCATTTCTTTAAAAAATCTCATAGGGATTTTGATGGGAATTGCATTAAATTTGTATATTGCTTTGGGTAATATGGCCATTTTGATTATATTTATTCTTCCTATCCAAGAACAAGGAATATTTTTCCATCTCATTGTATCTTTTTCGATTTCCCTTAACAATGCTTTGTAATTTTCATTATATAGGTCCTTTACGTTCTTTGTTATGTTTATTCCTAGGTATTTTATTTTTTTTGTTGCAATCGTGAAGGGGATTATTTTTTTGAGTTCGTTTTCTAATATTTCATTGTTGGCATATAGAAAGGCTATGGACTTTTGTATGTTAATTTTGTATCCTGCGACCTTACTGTATTGGTTTATTGTTTCTAATAATCTTTTTGTGGAGTCCTTCGGGTTTTCGATGTATAGGATCATATCATCAGCAAAAAGTGATAGCTTTACTTCTTCTTTTCCGATATGGATGCCTTTTATTTCTTTGTCTTGTCTGATTGCTCTGGCCAGAACTTCTAGCACCACGTTGAATAAGAGTGGAGATAGTGGACAACCCTGTCTTGTTCCTGATTTAAGGTAGAAAGTCCTCAGTTTTATGCCGTTTAATAGGATGTTGGCTGATGGTTTATCATATATGGCCTTTATCATGTTGAGATATTTTCCTTCTATACCCATTTTGTTGAGAGTCTTAAACATAAAATTGTGTTGTATTTTATCAAAAGCCTTTTCTGCATCTATTGATAAGATCATGTGGTTTTTGTTCTTTGTTTTGTTGATATGGTGTATTACGTTAACCGTTTTGCGTATGTTGAACCATCCTTGAGATTCTGGGATGAATCCCACTTGATCATGATGTATTATTTTTTTAATATGTTGTTGTATTCGGTTTGCCAGTATTTTGTTTAGTATTTTAGCATCTGTATTCATTAGCGATATTGGTCTGTAATTTTCTTTCTTTGTGCCATCCTTGCCAGGTTTTGGTATGAGGGTTATGTTGGCCTCATAAAATGTGTTTGGAAGTATTGCTTCTTCTTCAATTTTTTGGAAGACTTTGAGTAGAATAGGAACCAAATCTTCTTTGAATGTTTGATAGAATTCACTAGTATAACCGTCTGGGCCTGGACTTTTATTTTTGGGGAGATTTTTAATAGTTTTTTCTATTTCCTCCCTGCTGATTGGTCTGTTTAGGCTTTCTGCTTCTTCATGACTCAGTCTAGGAAGGTTGTATTGTTCTAGGAATTTATCCATCTCTTCTAGATTGTTGTATTTGGTGGCATATAATTTTTCATAGTATTCTACCATAATTCTTTGTATTTCTATGATGTCTGTGGTGATCTCTCCTCTTTCATTTTGGATTTTATTTATTTGAGTCCTGTGTCTTTTTTCCTTGGTGAGTCTTGCCAAGGGTTTGTCAATTTTGTTGATCTTTTCAAAGAACCAGCTCCTTGTTTTATTGATTTTTTCTATAGTTTTTCTGTTCTCTATTTCATTTATTTCTGCTCTGATTTTTATTATCTCCTTTCTTCGGCTGGTTTTGGGTTGTCTTTGTTCTTCTTTTTCTAGTTCCTTAAGGTGTGAAGTTAAGTGGTTTACTTCGGCTCTCTCTTGTTTGTTCATATAGGCCTGAAGTGATATGAACTTTCCTCTTATTACTGCTTTTGCTGCATCCCAGAGATTCTGATATGTCGTATTTTCATTTTCATTTGTCTGTATATATCTTTTGATTTCTGCGCTTATTTCTTCTTTGACCCATTCATTTTTTAGAAGTATGTTGTTTAGTTTCCACATTTTTGTGGCTTTTTCCCCCTCTTTTTTGCAGTTGAATTCTAGTTTCAAGGCTTTATGATCAGAAAATATGCTTGGTACAATTTCAATTTTTCTAAATTTGCTGATATTGTCTTTGTGGCCCAACATATGGTCAATTCTTGAGAATGTTCCATGTACACTAGAGAAAAATGTATACTCTGTCGCTTTGGGATGAAGTGTCCTGTAGATGTCTATCATATCCAGGTGTTCTAGTATTTCGTTTAAGGCCACTATATCTTTATTGATTCTCTGTTTGGATGACCGATCTAGAGCCGTCAGCGGTGTATTGAGGTCTCCAAGTATGATTGTATTTTTGTTAGTTTTTGTTTTAAGGTCAATAAGTAGCTGTCTTATATATTTTGGTGCTCCTTGGTTTGGTGCATATATATTAAGGATTGTTATGTCTTCTTGATTCAACTTCCCCTTAATCATTATGAAATGACCATTTTTGTCTCTGAGTACTTTTTCTGTCTTGTAGTCAGCATTATTAGATATGAGTATTGCTACGCCTGCTTTTTTTTGGGTGTTGTTTGCTTGGAGTATTGTTTTCCAGCCTTTCACTTTGAATTTGTTTTTATCCTTGTTACTTAGATGTGTTTCTTGTAGGCAGCATATAGTTGGATTTTCTTTTTTAATCCATTCTGCTACTCTGTGTCTTTTTATTGGTAAGTTTAATCCATTTACATTTAGTGTAATTATTGACACTTGTGGGTTCCCTACTGCCATTTTATAAATTGCTTTCTGTTAGTTTTGTATCTAGTTTGATTCTTCTCTTTTGTATTTCTATCATTTGTTTTTGTTTGTTTGTGTTCCATACTTCTTTCCTCTGTTGCTACCTTTTTTAAGTCAAGTGTTTTTGTGGTGGTTTTTTTAAGGGTGGTTACCATTAAGTAATGAAAAGGGTACCTACCATATTCATTGTAGTACCCCATCTTGTAAGTATTTCTGCACTTCATCATCCTTTGCTACTGTTAATCTCCATCCTCTCCCCCCTTTTTTTCCTTTGTTGTCACAGTTTAAGTTTGGTTTTATTGTGTTCTTGGTGGAGCTGTTACTTGTGGTGTTGTTTTCTTTTGTTCTTTGAATCTGGTTGGAAAACCCCCCTTAGTATTTCCTGGAGTGGGGGCTTTCTGTTGATAAATTCTCTCATCTTTTCTGTATTTGTGAATGTTTTTATATCTCCTTCATACTTGAAGGATAGCTTTGATGGGTATAGTATTCTTGGCTGAAAGTTCCTCTCTTTCAGGGCTTTAAATATTGGGGTCCACTCTCTTCTAGCTTGTAGAGTTTCTGCTGAGAAATCTGATGATAATCTAATAGGCCTTCCTTTATATGTTGTACTCTTCTTTTCCCTGGCTGCCTTGAGAATTTTTTCTTTGTCATTGGTTTGTGTCATCTTCATTATGATGTGCCTTGGAGTGGGTTTGTTGGGGTTAAGAAAACTTGGTGTTCTGTTTGCTTCTTGAATTTGAGGCTTTAGTTCCTTCCACAGGCTTGGGAAGTTCTCGTCTATTATTTGTTTGAGTATATTCTCCATTCCATTTTCTTTCTCTTCTCCCTCTGATATACCTATTATTCTTATGTTATTCTTTCTGATGGAGTCAGACAATTCCTGTAGGGCTTTCTCATTTTTTATTATTTTTGAGTCTCTTTCTTCTTCTCTCTGTTGTGCCTCAAGTTGTTTGTCTTCTATTTCACTAATCCTATCTTCAATCTGGGCTGTTCTGTTAGCTAAGCTTGTTACCTCGTTTTTCAGCTCGTGAATTGAGTTTTTCATTTCTGTTTGATTTGTTTTTATAGTTTCAATTTCCTTGGTAATATATTCTTTGTGTTCATTGAGTTGTTTTCTGATCTCCCTATATTGCCTTTCTGTGTTTTCTTGTATATCTCTGAGTATTTTTAAGATTTCTATTTTAAATTCTCTGTCATTTAGCTCCAAGGCTTCCAATATGTTAAGTCTTTTCTCCATAGATTTTTCCACATCTATTTGTGTTACCTCTCTTTCTTTTGTATCCATAATATTCGATTTCCTCTTTCTTATCGGCATCTGAGGGTGGTCTTATTGATAGCACTAATTAGAATTAATAAAGAGTAAAAAAAAAAAAAAAAAAAAAAAAAAAAAAAGGGTAAAACACCCCACAAAAAAAAAACAGTAATAATTTATTATTTCCCCCTTTTTTTTTCTCTCTTCTCTTTCCCTCCTCTCCCCTCCTCAGGGAAATATCGTGCCTATAATGGAGGGCCTGATTTGGGGTGGAGAGTTCAAGGGGCAAAAAAAAGGGAGTAGGGACCTACTAAATGCAAAAAAAAAAAAAAAAAAAAATCTTAGACAAGCATAAGATGATTTGCTTGTAAGTGATGGTCAACTAAGAGATATACTGAGAGGGATAAGAGGGAATCAGAAAAAAGGACCAAAAAAGAATAATAAAGAAGAAAAAATAAAAATAATAAGTAAAAATCTGTTGTATTAAGTGGAGCGAAGACTAAATACCATGGAGACCTTGGGTTGGGAGGACCCAAAATGCCACAAAAATAAACAAACAAGAGAGAAAAAAAAAATAAAAACAAAAGCAAAAAAGAGAAATAAAGCCAAAAAAAAAAAAAAAGCCTTGAGTCCCAAATTAACTAATTTGTTCGTGATTGAGGATTACATGGGAGGAAAGTAAAATGAGAAAAGAAAAAAACGAATAGAAAGGAAAAAATAAGAAAAAGAGAAAAACGAAGGAAGAAATAAAATATGAGGAGAAAAAAACAAAATAAAGCAAGACAAAACAAACAAACAAACAAAAAAACAAAAAAAAAACAAAAGAGGAGAGAGTGAGAGTTAAGTGTTTTGGAGTATAACCTTAAAGGAGGGTGAGGATGAAGAAGAAAAATAAAATGCAACACTCATGGGTAGTGGAGTTCAAGAAAGGGGAAGCATACGATGGGCAGAGAATAGAAGGACCAAGGTGGAGGAAATAAAGGCAAAAAGATAGAAGAAACAAACAATAACAAAAAAAAAAAAAAAAAAAAATTAGTGGATCAAGTTGTAAAGTCTGTGGGTTTTTCTTGATTTTGAGAGGTTAACTTCTTCCTTTTTCTTTTCTCTCCCTCTTCCTAGTCGGTGACTCTGTACCCCAGGCTCTGCCCCTGTGTCACTCTTAGGTAGGGATTTGCAGTTGATGGGATTCTATGGCAATGTCATATAATTGGCTTTAGTCTTGCTGGAAGTAAAGGCTTGTTGGCGTTTGCAGGGTCCAACAATGAGAGAGTTTGCTTTCCTGGATTCTCTCTCCTGGTCCCCCCTTTCTGAATTAGCAGCCTGTTGATCCAGCTATAAGGCTGCAACTGCTTCTGCCTGGGGAGTAAGAGGCTCAAAGAGCTGGGAAATCCCCACTCTATCCCCACTCAGTGCAAGGCTTTGGGAAAGGCTTTGACAGTCAGGGCCTCCAGTGTAATCAGGCGGGGGTGGGAGTCAGTTGTTATCAAGGTGACTGTTCAGCGCCTATCATTTAGTTGGACCTCTCAACCCAGGCTTTCCACACTTTGTAGCCTGTTTTTGCAGGGAAGAGGAGGCACTAGTCTCTGCTTGCGACTAGTGTAGTATAGACCTTATTATCTGCCAAGTCCTTCTTGTTAGCGTTTATCCCTGAATATGGGGGCTCTATCAATCAGAAGTTACCCCCGCCCCTTTAGCGAGAGGCACTTAAAAAATATCACGCCTCTTGTCTTGGATCGCTGAACTGAGAGAGATCTTATCAATTAGAACCGAAGGTGCGCACATTTTATGGGTTAAGCTAATTTCAGTGATTGGGTCGCAGCTGTGCTCCAGAGAGTATTTCAGGCTGCCTACGCGCCCCTCGCCCAACGCTTGATTGTTAGCTCCAATGGCTGGGTAAGGTGCCCCGTCCACGGAGAGAATCTCCTGACTAGGAAAGACAGGTTTGGCGCCCCTCCCAGACTATGGCACGGGGCCCGCGGCTTCTCAGAGCACGCCGGTGGCTGCCCGCACTCCCCGGGACGCGGCTGGGGGGGGGCGCAGCTTCCCAGAGCTCTCCGGTGGTTGCCGGCACGGATGTGGCCGCTCGGGGCGCGCGCGCGGCTTCCCAGAGCACTCCGGTGGTTGCCGGCACGGATGTGGCCGCTCGGGGCGCGCGCGCGGCTTCCCAGAGCACTCCGGAGGTTGCCGGCACGGATGTGGCCGCTCGGGGCGCGCGCGCGGCTTCCCAGAGCACTCCGGAGGTTGCCGGCACGGATGTGGCCGCTCGGGGCGCGCGCGCGGCTTCTCAGAACGCGGTTGGGGGGGGGCGCGTGGCCTCTCAGAGCACGCCCGCGGTTGTGGGCACTCCCCGGGACGCGGCAAGTGCGGGGGGCGTGCGGCTTCTCAGAGCAGGCTGGTGGCTGCCGGCACTCCCCGGGACCCGGCGCGGGCAGCTGCACGCGTGGGTTGACTCACCACAGGCGCATTCCCTCCTCAGCAACAGTCCTTTTGCTTTCAGTGTGTGTGTGGAACTCTAGGATGCTCCGAAGATAAATTTTTCTGTTTCTAGTTGACAAATTTGTTGAGATTTTGGGGAGATCTGTCGGACGCGCTGCTCACGGCGCCATCTTCGTCCAGTCAAATCTTCTAATGACTACAACTTCAGCCCACATTTTATTGCAACCTTATGAGAGACTCTGAACCAGACCCCGTCTGCTATGTCATTCCTGAATCCCAGATCATGTATGAGATATTTTTATTGTTCTTTTAAGCTGCTAAATTTTAGGGGTGATGTGTCGCAGAAAAATAGATACAGCAGAATATTGAAGCGTGCTTACTTCAACCACTTAACTGACTTCAGAGATTAGTTTTTCAACCATAATTTTAAGATTGAGGAAGCTAAAATAGTAGGTTACCATGTTTATTTCCAAATGCAGTGTGTGCGCATTTGTGGTCTATGTGTGTTCCCTGAACTATTACAAATTATTATCTTTCACTTGACTAGTTGGCTCAGTGAATAGACTGTCGGCTCATCATATGAACATCTTGGGTTCAATCCAAGGTCAAGGCACACAAGAGAAGTGATCATCTGCTTCTCTCCCCTTCCCTCTCCCCCTTCTGTCTCTCTCTTCTCCTCCCGCAGCAAGTGGCTTGATTGGTTTGAGTGTTGGCCCCAGCATTGGTCCGAGACAGAGTTGTAGAGTGGATCCCAGTTGGAATGCATGTGGGAGTCTGTCTCATTATGTTCCCTCCTTTCACTTAAAAAAAAATCTCTGTAGGGCTTTTCCCATACCTTAAACCTTTAATTTCACCACACTAAAAGCACACACAACCTAGATTGTCCTAATATTCTCATCTCAGAAAAGAACAGACTCCCAGATGATTTGTACTGTGGTCAACTCCAGCTTTGTCCTTTTAAAGGGATGGGCAAATGCTGTCTCTGAGGAAAAGAGTGAGTAGCTTTTCGGTTGCCAGTAAGTGAGTATGGAGAACAAAAGGTAATTCTCTATAAAATTATCATATAATTTAAATGTAACAGAAGAGGGTGAGAAGTGAAGGATATAGTATTGTACAGCTATATGAATTGCATGTATGATTCCATCCATGCAACTACCACCCAGAGCAAGATATTAAGAAGCTCCCAGGCTCCCCCTTTACTAGTCAGTAACCAGCTACCTTAACCCCAAGGTCACAACTACTATCACTGAAGATTATTTTCATGTGGTCCCTTTTAAAATAAAATAAATCTTAAAATCTCATAAATAGTAATTTGTTTGTCATTTCATGGTATATGAATTGGAAGTGATTACATCATACAACTTGTGAGGAAACATTTATTATAAAACCTTCTCCTGCCTGACCTGTTGTGGCACAGTGAATTAAGAGATTACCTGGAACACTGATGTTTCCGGTTCAAAACCCTGGGTTTGCTTGGTCAAGGCACATATGGGAGATAGTGCTTCCTGCTCCTCTCCCCTTCTCTCTCTCTTTCTCTCTCTCTCTCTCTCTCTCTCTCTCCTCTCTAAATAAATAAATAATTTTTTTTAATTTAAAAAAGAGCCTGACCAGGCGGTGGCGCAGTGGATAGAGCATCATATTGGGATGCGGAGGACCCAGGTTCGAGACCCAAAGGTCGCCAGCTAGAGTGCGGACTCATCTGGCTTGAGCAAAACTCACCAGCTTGGACCCAAGGTCGCTGGCTTGAACAAGTGGTTACTTGGTCTGCTGAAGGCCCACGGTCAAGGCACAAGTGAGATATCAATCAATGAACAACTAAAGTGTCACAACGAAAAAAACTGATGATTGCTGCTTCTCATCTCTCTCTGTTCGTGTCTGTCTGTCCCTATCTATCCCTCTCTCTGACTCTCTCTGTCCCTATTAAAAAAATTTTTTGTAATTAAAAAAAAAAACACCTTCTCCTTGTGGGATGCTCCATCCTCATCACTCTGAGGATGTAAGGAGAGCAATGTCTACAGGGAAAAATAAAATTGCATATTTGTGTGCTTTAAAAATAAGTCTCTTCTTGTCCCATAGGTAATATTTGAACTTTGTAAGTAAATATAATCATGTTCAAAATCACAATGAATAAAAGTAAAAATAGAACTGCATTTCATAGTACCAACTTCTCATACATTTTCTTTTTAACAACAACAAATCCAAAACCCAGACATGTAAACTTTCCAGACAGTCAGACAGACAGACAGAGACTGAAAGAGACCAAAGCATTATTATTTTTTTATTCTGAACTACTAAAAAATTTTTGGTGTTGTTTTGAATAACTTCACTTATCTTGACCCTCATATATAAAGGCTGATTAACCCTGTGTGCTTTATTTCCAGAATGTTCTTTAGCAAGTACTTGCTTGGTTGAGAGAGCAGTGTCATTGCTAATGCAGGGAATCTATTTTGCATATTGCAGAAAAAAAATGCACCAGATATAGCCTTCTCACACTTTCCAGAAAGGTTCATTCTGTGTTATTCCTAGGGAAGAGAAAAGTTAAAAATAAAACTCAGTGAAAGCTCTGTGTTTCACCTAAGCCTCTGTAAATAGCCTGCAACTTAGAGACAGTGAATTAAGAATTCCATGTTGCATTAGAAATTAAAAATAGCTGCAGTAGTGAAAAATTTATTTAAGGCCTTGCCTACACTGCAGTTAAAATTGTGTTTTCAAAAAGTGGGATGATTCTTGCTAGCATGCTGTTAGCACAATTTCTCTGGCCATAAAAAAAATACAGTATTTTTTTTGGTTTATATTTTAATAAATATTTTAATTAATATAACCTATTAATTTTATTACTGTTATAAGTAGTACATATATTTACTATTAACATGTATTTTTTGTGTGACTATTTTAAAATGAATAGGTTGAAGAGACTGAAGTAGTAGCATTTGAATTATGTGATAATTTAATAGAGTATAACCTTATATCAGTGTGTTTGAGCTCAATTTTCATGATTAGTTTTACATATATAGCACTGAAGTGCAATTATAGTGAAGTCATTAGTGGGAACTTGTTTAAATTATAATACTACTATTCAGAAATAAGATGGCTTGTTCCTTCCATGTACACACACACACACACACACACACACAAGAACACACATGTGTGCACATACCCTAGCAAGTATGAACTTCAGAATATACTATCAAATAATAAAGGGGACTATTTCTATAAGAACATGTAACCAAAAATTATATATCCTTTAACATCTTATTTCCTAAGGGTAAACACTGTTCATAAATGAAAGCATGACAGTGTTTTGTTAACAGACTTCAAAAAACTCTTCTTTGCTAGAATATATGTAATTAATATGTCAATATATTATGGAGTGGAACATTCCCTGACACCACTGAAATAAGTTTAAGTGAGCATGCTGATAATTTCTGTTCTCAAAACTTTCAGAAAGGAGCTTTTACTCTTTATTAGCCCTAAGGCAGTAGGGGCACTCTCTTAACAATTAATTCATTCACACGGTAAGGTTTGCCTAAATTACCAACCCTGACTTGTAAACTTGCCTAATTTTTTGCCTGGAAATATAAGATGGCATCCAACCTGACTGCTCTCCTTGCTTCTCTCTTTGCCTTTCCTGCTATCTGTTTTTCACCCAGAAGTCAGAGTCATTATTTTCAAGTGCCACACATCCACATAAGAAATTTCCAAACTTGTAGTGAATTTTTGTGTTTGTTTGCTTCAAATTGATGACATGTGCTGAAGATCTCAAATGTTCTGGAGAATCAACACTTTTTGCATTTTTAGTTAAAGAAGAAATAGGGATTGGACACATGTTTAAAGGTGGGATCTGAAAGTGTGGTCACATGTTACATGAGGGATCTTAAAGGAGGCATTCCAAAGGTGTGTCAGTTAACCTAGATGCACCAAAACAATGGACAGGACTTTGCTTAATGCAAAGATAAGCCTTTTACTAAAGAAGTTATATGCCTGAGGTATAACTACCTGCCAGTGACCTATTCAGTTAGGAATTCAGTTAGGAAATTATGATGAGATTACCCTGTGTGTTACTTTCCATAAAATCCTTCTTTCATCCACACACCACAACTTGTTACTCCATGGCCTCATTCCTCCAAAGGTATCATATTTAGAATAAAATTCAAAGGCCTCATAAAATCAATAGCCCACCAGATTTTAAATAAAGTGGCAATATATTACTGCTCTATTCTATGTACTTCCATTCTCCTTCTTCATCGCCACACTTTGGACAAACTGACATGTTTGTTCTTCTTCCAAATCTCCGAGTCTCTGCCCTCTCCCTAGAAGTCTCCTTTCAGATTTGCTTCCTAAAGGCTGGACTCATATGTCACCTCAGGCTGGTTAAAATTTTATGTAATTCTTGAATAGCCAGATGGTAAGGAACTGAATTAAGTGAGAGGGGTCTGGTCAATGAAAGAAAAAAAAAAGGGGAAATTATTAACTTAAATAATGCCAAGGCAGTGTGTGGGTGAATTTCTAAGAGAAATTATGTGTGTGAGAGAGAAGACAGGAAGCCCACCTTGGGAATAGCCCACAATTAAGGGACCTGAGAGAAGAGCCATTGAAGGAAAGAGGGAAGGGTAAGAGAATCCCAAAAGGCAGTGTTGTTGACTATCTGTGACAAGCAGATAGCAAAAAAAAAAAAAAAAAAAAAGGAAAGCCTTTGGTTGGGTCGCTCAGTTGGTAATAGTGTCACCTTGATGCATCAAGTTCGCACATTCGATCTCTGGTCAGGGCACATACAAGACCCAAATAGTTTATGTATAAATAAGTGGAACAACAAATCAATGTCTCCCTCTTTCTCTCCCCTTTCTTTTGTCCCTAAAATCAATAAATACTAAAAAAAAATGTAGGTAAATAATCAGGTGAAATGTAAGGATCAAGGGAAAAATTATGGGCTTTGCTGACTTATTGCATTGTTTCAATGTAAAAAATGTCTTTTGCACTTCAAGTATCTATCTGTTTTACCTAATGAATTTTTTGAACTTTTGAAAGTATCTGTTATATTTATGGAGCAAATTTTCTGTGTGCCCAGCACTAACCCCATTTAGAGGATTCTTATTTTTTCTTGATTCTATGTACAATATTCAGAAAGTCTATCCATGATCACATTGTCCCTTGAAGGGTTCTTTGAAATCGCTTCTTGTAAAAGATAGAAGCTGTGACATATATAAGGTGACCAATCGTCCTCTTTTAGGGAGGATAGTCCTTCTTTTGTAAGTTCCATCCTTCCTCTAAAAGTGTCCTCCTACATGTCCTCCTTTTTGATATTGAAAGACTAATCTGTAAATGTCCGTATTTGATCGATGCAGAATCAATCCATTGCGTCACATCACATGCAATGGATCGACTTTGCATTGATCGAATACGGACATTTACAGATATGTGACATATTTGTATCTAAATGAGTACTTTTTCTTATAATTATTATTAAAAATTAATAGGTATGTAAGTATAATTACAATATAAAATATTACAAATGTTTTTATTATGCATTTATCATATTATAGTGTATTGTTGCAATGAATAAAACATTTTTTTATTTATGATATTGTTTTCTTCAATTTAATTTTGTTCTTTTCATTGTAAAAAGTTGGTCACCTTACATATAAGGAATTTGGGAGTATCAGGAAACATTCACAGAATAATATTCAAATCAATAAGAAAATTTTTGCTTATTTTATGTTTAAAAATATTTTTCCCTTTGTATGCTTTGGTTGAGAAGTAGTCTCTAGAAGTAGGTTAATGTAATCTAAAACAGTGGTCCCCAACCCCCAGGCCACGGATTGGTACCGGCCCGTGAGCCATTTGTTACTGGTCCGCAGAGAAAGAATAAATAACTTACATTATTTCCGTTTTATTTATATTTAAGTCTGAACGATGTTTTATTTTTTAAAAATGACCAGATTCCCTCTGTTACATCCGTCTAACACTCACTCTTGAAGCTTGTCTCGTAAGTTCGACAAGTATATTTAAAAATACCACAGTTTTCATGCCAGTTGCATAATTTTATTTTGTGCATTTATCCGTCCCACCCTAAAGGGCAGTCCATGAAAATATTTTCTGACATTAAACCGGTCTGTGGCCCAAAAAAGGTTGGGTACCACTGATCTGAAACATTACACCACCAAACGCCTCCTAGGATGTTATAGACTAAATCAGCATACCTATTAGTAAAAGAATTGCTGTTATCTACTGTCAGTACTGTATTATGGAAGTCTTATAGTAGAGCAAAGTTATAATTCTTTGTAATTAATTTTTCCATTTGCAACTAATTAAATTAAAGGAAGACCTGAAAAGCCATCATCACTCTATAACAGTGAATTGAAGCTTGAAAGTTTGGACACTTAATCAAAAAAGGCATATCTATTTTGGCTTCCTTATATACCTCTCCTTAACAAAAATAGTTCACTGGCTCCAGAAGAGAAATCCCAAGTTTTGAAATTATGTGCTATTCAGTTGAGTATAAAATTTGCTGTCATATTTTAACATGAATTTTTAAATTCAGATTTTGAAAGATTTAAAACAATTAAATCTATAAATTGAAAACAACACAATTAATGCAAAATTATTTAAATAATCAAAACAAAACAGAAGGCATCCAAACAAAGACAGGTGAAAAGACAACACATCCTTATTGGCTGACAGAATTTACTTTCATATATATGTATAGACTCATTTAATTTAATTAACTCATTTTTATGTCTGCTAAGAACCAGATTGTTTTCAAATGTTAGTATTAGAATTGCAAATAGTAAATTTTATGTTATAGAGAAACAAGAATACTTTATATTTTAACAGGATACAATTACAGTCCCAAATATGTATATAGAGCATGACTTTTCCATCAATATGAACTTTATTTACAAAATGTAATTTAAAATTGATCATAAAAGAATACCTAATGTTATAGAAAGGAAGAATTATTGTTTCAGAAAAGTACTTTTTGATATGGAAAAGTTTTACAGTGAAAAAGTCTAATAAAAAATGATATTTTGTGGATATATCTATGCAAAAAAGAGGTATATGTTTGTTAAAGACTGAAATGACATATACCAAAATGCAATATGTTGGGATTACAATTAACATTTTGCTTATTTGCATTTTCTGAATATTCTGCAGTATACCTGTATTATTTTGATATTTATTTTAGAATTATTTAGGAACTATGTACCAGGCACTTTATAAGATAGTATATTAAAGGTAAGCAAAAAAAAACAAAAAACCCCCACAATTTTGTCTATAGGCTGATATTTATAACACATAGTTTACTTTAAAATCTTTATTTCCTAGTGGTTAAAAGCACAGACTTTGGAGACAAATTGCTTAGGTTTAAACCCTAGCTTTGCCACTTACTAGATGTGACTTTGGATAAGTTATTTAACCTCTCTATGCCTCAAGATTCCTCATAAGCATTAGAGAGATAGTAGTAATAATACCTACATCATAAGGATGTTTTGAGAAATAAGTGAATTGATGTCTGTGAAGCACTTAAATCAGTGCTAGCATCTGGTAAGTCCTTTGTAAGCGTAAGCTACTGTTATTACTATTAATTGCATTTTTAAATTCCTGAAAATATATAGATAAGAAGTTTCATTGCTCATTTTTTGTTTGTTTGTTTGTTTTTGTTTGTTTTTAAAGGAGGAGCCTGAGCAGGCAAAACCAAAGCATTCGTTCTACAAAATTTATAAAGTACAATGGAATTTAAGAAGTGGTAGTTAAATTGAGAAAACTTTAATGCAATAAAACTTTATTATAGGGAATGGGCTAAGGTTTTACTGTTAAACATTTAATTGCAGATACAGTAGTCAGCACACATTTGCTCATCAGAAAATAAAGAACATTTTTCCAATCCATTTTTAATGTGGGAAGAATAATTATACTAAATAGACTTGATATAAAGTGGAGCTATAAGGTATGGGAAGAAAAGATGCTCTGAAGCTATTTAGTTATTACTTTTAAAATAAGTATAAGTGCTACTTTCCCATTCATTAGGTTTAATTAATTACTGTGCTTACTGTGCTTCTGATCTGGGGTGTATAGTACATGTGATGGCTGTGAACATTGCCATTTACTTCTTTTCAATATGTGATTTAAAGCTTTCAAATTGTATCCCAATGAGATAAAGACAGCGTTAAAGAGAGCAGGACATCAAATCCTGAAGGGAAGGGGCGAGGGCATTGGGGGGAGGGATCAAAGGGGGTATCAAGGGGAACACGGGGGTGGGAGGAGGGAGATATATTCCGTGGGACACTTGAATTTATGTAAGCACAATAGATTAAAATCAATAAAAAAATTTTAAAAAAGAGTGTTGGGAGGTAGAATGGTGTGAGGGATGGGATGTTAACCATAGTAAGTGATTGGCCTTTAAAGTTGAAACAGCTATTTTGGCAATACACTAAACACAAACAGGACAATTTCTCAGTCATGTTTGTTGCTAATAACAACCAACCAGAAAAAACTAGGCCTGAGAGTGACAGCCTGTTTCTTAGGCTTATTTATTATTGAACAAGTTATCACTAATTACTATGCTAGTCTTAGGTGAAGCTACTTTCATTGAGACCTACTTCATGTGCCAGTCGCTCTATAAATGCTAGCTCCCCTGTCAGCCAAGATAAGTAAGGTCTATCCTGGGCATGGACAACAGTTTTTGCCACCGGGCCAGATAGAAAGAAATCTTTTTTCAAAGGCTGGATGAAATATTAAAATTAAAAAATGTTAAATACAAAAACGATTCATTTAAATAAAAATTTTATCATGTAATTTGTTTATGAATAAATAAGTGAGTGAAAAAAATTTTAATATACAATATTATTTTAATAAAATATTTTTAAATAAAAATATAATTACATAATGTATAAATATCCAAACTATCGCAATCAATTGAAACAATATTTAATTAATAGAATGAGCTTGAAGGGGTTATATCACAAATAAAATAATTATTTCGTTTTACAAACAGCCTGGACATGTTTTCAGTTATCAACTACAGCTGTTGTCTAGGCTACAATGCCACTTGATTCAGCACACTTGACCACAAAATTAACGATTGTTTGACCTTGGGTGTGCTCTGGTAAACTCCACCTAAAAGAATGTGGATTTCACATTGCCACTAAACGTCAAACAGTTCATATCGAGTACAAACGAGTACAAAAGTTGTAAATCTTTATAATGGATTTTTTTTTTAAATAAAAAAGTACCGCGAATCCGTTTGACCAATTATTGGAAGTTAACACTAGATTAGTCACACACGGAACTCTTTTCCGTGTAGCATATCACTATCTTCTTAAATATCTTAATTTCCAACAATCAAAGATGATTCCGCTTCTGAGTAGCTGAGATTTTAGTGGAGAATATTAAAGTAGTGGAGAATATTAAAAATTTAATCGCAGGCTGCATAAACTCATTACGCGGGCCGTTTGCGGCCCTAGCCTAGCTAGGGCTAGCTAGGCTCCTGCCTTTATGTATAATAGTTTGCAGTCTAGTAGGGAAACAGACGAGATAAAGCCATTACTGTCCATTGTTGTCCAATAGAAGATTAATAGAGATGAGTTTAAAAGGAGTTGTACTTTTTTTCTTGGCAATAAATATGTGACTTTTTCATGGCACTATGTGTTATCATAAAACTTTAGTAGAATCCATACATTTCAAGGCATATTAGCACTGATTTCTATAATGTATGTGCAGTTTAGGCAAATAAGGTTTAACATAAGAATTGACTAGAATAGGAGGGATAGGGTGTGGGGCAGCAGAAAGACAATGTTATTTCTAGGCAGGGCTTTTTTTTTAGAGATAGAGAGACAGACAGACAGGAAGGGAGAGAGATAAGAAGCATCAATTCTTTGTTGCAGCATCTTAGTTGTTCATTGTTTCTCATATATGCTTTGACTGGGGGTCTCCAGCAGAGTGAGTGACCCCTTGGTCAAGTCAGCAACCATGGAGTCATATCTATGATCCCATGCTCAAGTCAGTGACCTCGGGGTTTTGAACCTGGGTCCTCTGCATCCCAGGCTGATACTTTATCCACTGCGCCACTATCTGGTCAGGCAGGGATTTTTATTTTCACTTGAAGTACTGGTTCTCACATCTACATGAACTAGATTCATTTTTGATGGAATTTTAAAACCTTCTACCTTACTTGCTCTATCTTGTGCCCCTTCCTTGCAAAGGGTGTGAAGTTGATCTAGGTACAATTGAGTTAGTCAAAACAAACATTCATTTATTTCAGCAAAATTGTATTAATAATGCTGTAAAAGAAAACTGTTGGAACTTAGGAACAATGTATGAAAACAGAAAACAGAAGAAGTGCCATTGTTAATAGGATAATGATTTTTCCTTAAGCTGGAACATAAGGCATAATTAGGCTTCCTAATTATTTCATGGATCAAAGGTTTTTTGTTTTTGTTTTTGTTTTTTACAGAGAGAGAGAGTCAGGAACAGACAGACAGGAACGGAGAGATGAGAAGCATCAATCATTAGTTTTTCGTTGCACGTTGCAACACTTTAATTCAGGGGTCTCAAACTCAACTCAGCATGTGGGCCGCAGAGCAAGATCACAGCCATTCGGCGGGCCGCACTAGGTCTACAAAAGGCAACTGTTATGCAACACTTTTCTCACTGCAGTTGAAAACAAAAAAAACTCAGTACAACAAGCACAATCGTACATGCAGTTTACTCAGTGTCACAAAACAACCAGAAACTGTAGTTCGCATCACAACTGCTGTTAACTAAGCTAATATCTAGCTAGGATGCTAGAGAAATGAAAAATACAAGTAGGCCCCTAGGCTTACTTAATTTTATCGGAAATATTTTGAACTTCATGGATTAGTCTGCGGGCCGCACAAAATTGTTCGGCGGGCCCCCACGGGCCGCGAGTTTGAGACCCCTGCTTTAATTGTTCATTGATTGCTTTCTCATATGTGCCTTGACTGCGGGCCTTCAGCAGACCGAGTAACCCCTTGCTTGAGCCAGCGAGCTTGGGCTCAATCTGGTGAGCTTTTTGCTCAAACCAAATGAGCCCTCGCTCAAGCTGGTGACCTCGGGGTCTTGAACCTGGGTTTTCTGCATCCCAATCTGATGCTTTATCCATTGCGCCACCGCCTGGTCAGGCTCTGCTAAAATTTTTGATAAACAGGCATTCCTTGTCCACAGTCTAATAACTTCCACAGTTAAAAACTGAATGTTAGCTTTGTGATAAGCTGTTTCTTATAAACTGATACAGGTATAAGGAAATGAATTCTTTTAACCTAAATTATCTTATGATGAAAAAATCTCAACAGAGGATATTAAAAGAATAATCTCTGATAATTTTATTGTAAACTTAATGCAAATTCCCATCCTTAGTTTAAATGGAAGTAAATTAGTCTGGAGTTTTGATCTGCATTTTGATGTCAACTGGGCCATTTTTTCCACTTTATGCAAATTGAAAGATTAAATAATTTAATTGGCAAAAATCACAAATAAAATGAATACAGAACAACAAAGAGCCTGACCACCCATTTTTCAGCACAAATGTCTTACAAATTGTTTCACATGAAAGGAATTAGAAATTGTTACAAAAAGTTCAATAAAGAAAATGAAAATAAGTGTTTCTATTAAAAAATTATGGTTTAGAATTTTATCAAATAAACTGAGTTTAAAGAGCTTTCAGTGTGTAAGGCCAGTAGACATGGCCACCATCAGAGCTGCCTGCAGGTCTGCATTAGATTTGGACAGACGGTAATGAAACAATGGAGCCAAGAACTGGTGGGCATTAGCTTTAATCCTAGCTTGCACCCAGCAGGCAAGTAAAAACACACACTGGACTCCAAAACCCACTCACTCAGTGCTCACAAAGCTACTGACTTATCCAAGTTTCCTAGAATCAAAGGTTTCTAGCTCATCAGTCTTATTCACCTCTGTTCCCCATCTTCTTCTCTCTACACAAACTCTGCACAAACTAGCTTCTCCTTCAGCACTCCACCATCTTGGCTGCTTCTCTTCTCCTCCACATGGCCTTTCTCTGCTCTCCTTTCTTTGCTCTCCTCTCTAATGCTAATCTCAGGAACCAAGAGAGCAAGTTCCTGGACTGCCCCAGTTTATAGTGTAAAAATCGAAACATTTAATTCAATATACAAACAAGGAAGTCTCTGATACAAAGTCACTAATCTGAGGCATAATGGGATTCCTCATGAGAGTGCACCACCCCACATCATGCAATCAGTCAAGGGTGTGGGGAAAAGCTTAGTCTTAAAACTAAGCCATAGGCTATAACAATCTCCTACCTGCTTACAGCCTGCCCCTCCCAAATGCAAACTATAAGCGAGCAAACATAGATATCATATTTAAAAACTTATCTGACCAAACAGTGTATCTAGTATATTTAGAGTGAAGATTTCTAAAAGTGGACTGGAATAAAAATCTTTTCATTATAAAAGAAGAAATGTCAGTTAATGTTTCCAAAAATGACTATATTACCACTCTTCCTCTCTCCCCACTATCCTCCACTACACACACACACACACACACACACACACACACACACACACACCGGGTAACTTCTGGTTATGAGTACAGATAGTAAAATCTAGGAAGAAAGGTCACTTTGTACAAAATGTGCACAACTAGTGTGGTCAGATGTGATGATGTTTTAGGATGAGATTTACATTTAAATTGTTGAACTTTGTATAAAGCAGATTGTTCTCCAACACATGGGTGGCCTTATCCAACCAATTGAAGGCCTAATAAAACATATGACTGACTTCCCTTGACCATAAGGGAAGTATGCCAGAGAAGACCTTCAGACTTGAACTACAACATTGGCCCCTCCCTGGGTATTCAGCCTGATGGCTCACCCTGAAGATCTGGGACTTACCAGCCTCCATAATCACATGAGTCAATGCCTCAGAATAAATCTCTTTTTATATATGTACATGTCATATTGTACATATCCCAAATAGTTTCTCTGAAGAATTCTAATATATTCTCTGTATAAAGCTGTAAAACTTCATGCTGGAAGATGATACACATGATATGTATAGTGGCACCAGAGAGGAACACTGTCAGTAATTCTTTTCTAAAGTACCAGAAAAATGAGTGAACAGGTTAATGTATGATCTATCCCCTTATTTCACAGAGCATAGTTAGTGCAGATGATGGGAAACACAAACATTGTTAGATAACTAGTCAGTATGTAACAGCTAGCAGGTCCATACTTCAGTTGTGTGGCACATGGTGTGTAGTAAATTTAACAATGACAAATTTCCCTTCTTGTCCTCTTTTTTTGTCCTCATTCTCATTCTTATTTTTCATAAGTTAACACTCTATTGGTTAAATAAAAAAATCAAAGACCACATTAGGCTATCAATTTTTGACCCAAAATAATTGAACTAGCCTGACCAAGCGGTGGCGCAGTGGATAGAATGTCAAACTGGGATGCCGAGGACCCAGGTTTGAGACCCCGAGGTTGCCAGCTTGAGCATGGGCTCATCTGGTTTGAGCAAAAAGCTCACTAGCTTGGACCCAAGGTCGCTGGCTCGAGCAAGGGGTTACTCAGTCTGCTGAAGGCCTGCGGTCAAGGCACAAATGAGAAAAGAATCAATGAACAACTAAGGTGTCACAATGTGCAATGAAAAATTAATGATTGATGCTTCTCATCTCTCCGTTCCTCTCTGTCTGTCCCTGTCTATCCCTCTCTCTGTCTCTGTAAAACAACAACAACAACAAACAAACAAACAAAAAAATAATTGAACTAGAAATGTTGAATGAACTTGATATTGACACAGATGTTGACTAGGACTGATACAGAACACCATAAGAAGGTATTTAGTGAAGAGTAACACATTTATAAAGGGCAAGGAAGTAGCACTGTAGGTTGGGTCCATGAGAGCAGAAGCATTATAAAGACCGGAGGGAGTTGGGGAAGACACAAAAAAGATCACACAGAAATTATATTATTAAAACTCCAGTGCTTGATTTGGAAGGTTATACAGGTTTGAAAACAAAACTCCCAGCCATAGTGATTTTTCCAAGTTCACAGAAGCTCTAAGTATGTTGTACAATAGGAGAATCACCTAAGACAGATTCAGAATTTGGTTTTTTTTTTTTAAGGAAAGACTTATGTAAAATGCAGCCCTATTAAATCGTAAATTCTCTGAGAGCTTATGTATATACAACTAATAGCTTTGTCTCAGTGCCTTGTACAAAGAAGGTGCTTGACAAAAATTAGTTGTTTCAGATAGAACTTAATAATGAATAATGAGTCAGCCTGCTGTCTCAAAGGCCTTGATAGTCCAGAATCAGAGAAAAGGAAACTGGAAGATATGGGGATAACATTGGGACACTGAGCCCTGAGACATACCCCTAAGCAAGACTTCTTGGCTCAAAAATATCCCTCCCTCTGCATCCTGTGTGAGATTTTCATTTTTGTTTTCATACCACATTCTAAATTTTCCTACTGGGAAACTTCATTTGATTGAGACATCCTCTTAAAAATAAATGAGTGTACATGGTTGGGGTTTATGTGACATTAGGCATACAAAGATGAAATGATTTAAATTTGGTAGCTTTTTCCTACATACTAGCTGAAATCAGCTTTATTTGTAAAGATGGGGATTCTTTAGCTAGTTTGGGACCAGGAAATATTTTAAGAGGTGAGGTGGCATGTTGTCACAGTTAATTGAAAACAGTCAACAAAGGGGATTCTGGCAGAAGAAATGCAAGTAGAGAAGTCTTATGATTGGTGAAGGTTGTCGTCTAAGATCTTGTCACCTCAAGTGTAGTGTAGGGCCTCACCTGGAAGCTTGTTAGAAATGTGCACTCTTGTGCACACTTGTATTTTAACATAATCTTCAGGTATTTTTATGCTCATTAAAGTTTACAGAACTTTGCTCTAAAAAATGTTTTTGTTTTATTTCTAAGTATTTTCCTACACCTAGGAAAATCGGGAAATTCTTTTTGCTCTAATGCTGAGCCAAATGGACAGGGCCCTCTTGAATAGAAAAAAATGCTTCTATAGCCTGACCAGGTGGTGGCGCAGTGAATAGAGAGTCGGACTGGAATGTAGAGGACCCAGGTTAAAGACCCCGAGGTTGCCAGCTTGCGTGCAGGTTCATCTGGTTTGAGCAAAAGCTCACCAGCTTGGACCCAAGGTTGCTGGCTTGAGCAAGGGGTTACTCGGTCTGCCAAAAGCCTGCGGTCAAGGCACATATGAGAAAGCAATCAATTCTAAGTCTTGCAACGAAAAACTGATGATTGATGCTTCTCATCTCTCTCCGTTCCTGTCTGTCTGTCCCTATCTATCCCTTTCTCTGACTCTCTCTCTGTCCCTGTAAATAAATAAATAAATAAATAAATAAAAGAAAAGAAAATACTTCTATATTTTTTCTCTTTTGCTCCAAACAACTTCCTGCCTCTAAGAGCCAGGACTTAAGCTTGTGTTGTCAATAATGCACTTTAATTTTGTTATGGGTTTAAGTAGGTTTTGAAAGTAGCCTAGAGTCAACCAAGGTATGCAGTAAAGGGAAATATGCTCTGATTTAGACAGCTAACTCATAAATCATCTGCTAACACAATTTCTTTACTCACTTGAATTGCCTTTATTCATCCACAGAAAAGTATATTCTCAGGTCAAAAAACAAAACTGAATTTTTATGCACTAATGTATAAACAACAAAGTTGATCTTAAAATTTCCATATTCTAATATCTATGACAAGGAGAAAAATTAAATTTCTAAATAAAAAAATACCTCAATATCATAAATTTATATATGATAAATTATACTAAAATTTTTGATGAATAGAAAAATAATTTTTTTCTAGGTTGCATGTACCTTTACGATGGAGACATATTGGCCCTGGCTGTTTGGCTCAGTGGTAGAGCATTAGCCCACATTCGCTTCCCTGTCAGAGCACACAGGAAAAGCAACCATCTGCTTCTCCACCCCTCTTCCTTCTTTCTCTCTATATCTCTCTTTCCCTCCTGCAGCCATGGCTCAGTTGGAGCAAGTTGGCCCCTGGTGCTGAGGATGCCTCCATGGCCTCGCTTCAGGAGACGTAGCTGAAATAGCTTGGTTACTGAGTAATGAAGCTATGGCCTCAGATGAGTAAAGCATCGCCCCATAGTGGGCTTGTCAAGTGGATCCTGGTCAGGGTGCATGCAGGAATCTGTTTCTCTGCCTTCCCACTTCTCACTTAAAAAAAAAAAAAAAGAGATGGAGATGTATGTTATTCATCTACCCCTAATATTCAGAATTGGGTCTGAAACAAAGAAATTCTCATTAGGTTATAAATGAATAGATGAGTACATTTTTAACCTTGAGTATAAGAGAATAAAAACCAACTTGCTGATTTATATGTATTTTGAATATTTTGTTCTGAGTCCTATCTTCCAGGATGTACTTATAGAATTAAATTGTTATGATAAAGTTAACCTAAGAATTCTATAGCTTAATTTAAGTCCTTTTAAGAGTTTTAAATTGGCCTGACCTGTGGTGGCACAGTGGATAAAGCATCTACCTGAAATGCTGAGGTCGCTTGTTGGAAATCCCAGGCTTGCCTGGTCAAGGCACATATGAGAGTTGATGCTTTCTGTTTCTCCTTTCCCCCCACTCCTCCCCTCCCCTCTCTAAAAATAAATAAATAAAATTAAAAAAAGAAAAAATTCTAAATTACACTCTCACAGAATATCAATTAAATGCCTAAAATGTGAAGATTTTCATAAGTTTTTAGTTTTAATCCACACACTCAAATCTGCCAAACTAGCCAGTTTTATAAATGAAATGAAAACTTGAAACACTTCTACTGTAACCAGTACCTAAGGACTTTTCAAATTGACTTTTTGTAAAACTGAATTTAGGATTGAAGTTTCCCTTTCCCTGGTCTGTATGTACAAAGCATTTATTTGCAAACAAAAGGAATCCAGCACCTATTCACTCCAATGTTTATGTTAGACCACAGCACAGGTCATTACAAGGGCAACATCTAGAAACTCACCACTTGCATCCATGTACTCAGATTGCTTTCTGAGTCAAAGGAGTCATTATTTTTTTTATTAGTTTTTATTTTTGTCTTAAAACTACTATGCTTTTAAGAAGTGCTCCTTTAAGCCTAATGTACTGCAATTGGGTAAACAGAATTCAGAGTTCATGTTCACACTAAGCACACTTTACCTTTTACAAGTTGTTTACGTTCCACGACAGCTTGTCCATCACCATCACTTTGGGACTCTACTTAAGCTTCATTCTATATCCATACCCCAACTAAAACAAGTTTGCCAAGTGCCTACAGTGGTGTTGGCACTTTGGGAGCCAGGATATAGCTGTGAGCAAGATATGCAAGGCGTGACTCCCAGCGGACAAACTTTCTAGAGGAACTGGGAGTGGGAAGACAGGAAATAAAAAAAGAAATGCCAGTTAATGAGAAGTGTTCTGATGATAATAAAATAATCTGATATACAGTACCTAGTACGTTAGCTTGGTTCTCAGAAGAGATCTCTTTAAAGTAATTCCACTATATTTAAGCTGAAATGCAAAGAAGGTGGTAGGTACATCAACATTGGGGTAAGTGCATTCCAGGAAGAGAAAGAACATCTACTGCAAAAACCTTACCATGGGTAGAAGCTGATAATGCCAGAAAACAAGAAAAAGAAGTGGACGTGGAAGAGAGTAGTTGGAAATGTAGTAAAAGGGTAGGCAGGAACTAAGTAAGGACTTATAGGCAAGGGTAAAGAGCCTTATTTTTTTCTTATTAAAAATGAAAATCTTTGATAAATTTTTAAACACAGGAATGACATGATCATATTGAGGACTTGAAACGTACACCCTGGCTTTTCTCTGAAGGGTGGATTGTAGAGCAGCAAGGTTTGAAGCCAACAGCTCCTGCAGTCCAGGCAGGAGATCACAGGGGCTTGGGCAGTGTGGTAAAAATAGACATGGAGCAAAGTGGATCTATTTTTTTTAATAATTTGTAGGTAGAGGTAATTGAAGAACCTATAAAATGCAGATTCTAGAGATTTCTACAAGGTCGTGTTTTCCTGGTTTATTTCTAATCTACCATTAATTTATTAGAATCCTTGATGACCTTTGTGGACTAAACTAGTTCATCTGATCAATGTCTTCATGAAACAGTATATGCATATACCTAAGTTTCCTTCCTGGTTTGCCTCTGGGAAATGAGAAAACTCATAACTCATCACCTTTTTGAGCAGTTTAGTATACAGTGCATCTGTAAAGTCATGGTGCAGCTTTGACAGGTCACAGGAAAGCAACAAAAGATGATAGAAATATGAAGTCTGCACCAAATAAAAGGAAAACCCTCTCAGTTTCTGTAGGATGATGTGGCAGCATGTGCACATGCGCAGATGATGATGTAACACCGTGTACACAGCAGAGCAGCCTACGGCTATGCCAGTCGAAATGTGTACAGTACAGAGGAAAGTTCAGTGTGTTCTATGGCTCGCTAAATTTGAATCCATGACCAAAGTGCAACGTGAATATCCGCACGTTTTAACGAAGCGCCACCACATAGGAATAACATTACTCGGTGGGATAAGCAGTTGAAGGAAACCGTCAGTTTGTTGGAGAAACCCCGTTCTGGTAGGCCATCAGTCAGTGACGAGTCTGTAGAAGCTATACGGGAAAGCTACCTAAGGAGCCCTAAAAAATCTGTGCATGAGCCTGCATCGAACTGCACTGAATAGGTATGAAACTGAGAGAATTTTCCTTTTATTTGGTGCAGATTTCACATTTCTTTCATCTTTTGTTGCTTTCCTGCGACAGGTCAAAAGTGCACCATGACTTTACGGACACACTGTATTTTTACAAAATTGCATGATTTACTGTTTGCCTCTGAACTTTTTAAGAGCAGGGCCTACATTAAATTTACCTCTCTAAAACCTGAGCTCAATACAGTACGCAAAACAGATTCCTGATAAATGCATATGCAATAAATAAATGCTGACACATTCAATTTCATTTGCTGCTTTTCTACTTATACAATTTTATATGGACTTCTTAAAATGTCTCCCATTTGCTACTCTGCTATTTGGCAAAGATTTTTTTTCCAGAATAATTCATGTTAATTTTATGTTGGGGTTGTTTAATAATGGAACATTTTATCTTAAAAATATTTTATTAGGTTGATATCAGTAACATACATGGAAGACACTATTCACACTAGATTAGGGCTTACCCTAAAGGCTTCATTTAAACTTAACTATCATTTTGAAGGTGCCACTCAAATACAGTAACCTTTTGGGGCACTGGGGGTTTAGGCTTTAACTTAATTTTGGGGAAACACACTTACCTGATAACATACCTTTTTCTTTGAAATGCTAATTAACAATAAAAACGTAGGCCCATTTTTTTATTGATGACTTCAGGCCAGTTATTAAAACACACACACACACACACACCTGATAAGATAAGTATTATTTGCTGATGAAACTGAAGCTGAAAGAAGACAATTTGGTGAAGAGCTCAGAGATAGTGTGATAGTGTAATGGGGCTAGGGTTTAAACCCAGATCTTCCTGACTTTGAGTCCTGTTGTTCGAATAGCCACATATTGTTTCACCCCTAACAGAATGATTGTGAATGTGTGCATGCAAAGGACTTGACACAGTGTCTAACAAACAGTGACTCAACCACTGTCTTTTTACTTCCCTAACACTATAAGGACAATAGCATTTAAATCACCCCTTTCTGGTTCTTCTGGTTTTTCTGAAATGTTAATTTAGAACATGCTTCTGTAAAAGTGTCAAAAGCCTCCTCACTAATTCAGTAGGTACCTCTGTGTACATATGAATTCACAAGAGCTAAATAATGAAAGTGCTTTTAAATATAAAAGTAGTTTTCACAGATTCCAAGATGGCAACAGAGTAGGTGGACATTCCAAATGCCACCTCCCAGGACCAAATTGGATTACAACTTAATTTAAGAATAATCATCTTGTAAAACCAATTTTAGACTAAACTAAGAGGAGTCTATAACCAAGGATCACCGAAGAAGCCACACAGAGACTGTTGGAAGGGCGGAGATATGGAAAGGGAGCTGCAGCTGAGGTTCCAGAGGGACTCTCACTGTGGGTAGGATTGCTCCTCTGAGAGGTGTGGGTGCTCAGCCCCAGGACCGGAGCCCCAGCCTAGAGCCCCAGAGCCTAGAAAAGGCACCCAGACCAAATTTGGTGGTGAAAAGAATCACATTTCTGTCTGCAAGAAATAGACAGTTTTCTGAGATGCAGATTCCAATTTAAAGGGCCTGCGCAGAAAATCTTAATCCCAGCCACTTACCTGGGGCTCTGGCAAGAAAGAACTGAGAGAACTGGAGTTGCATTAGGACAAATACATGCAATAAAATGAAACTAGACCACCAATTTACACAATTTATAAAAATAAACTTAAAATGGGTAAAAGCCTTAAATGTAAGTTATGAAACCATAAACATCTTGGAAGAAAACATAGGAAGTAAACTCTCCAATATCTCTCGTAGCAATATATTTGCTGATTTATCTCTGTGGGCAAGTGAAATAAAGGACAGGATGAACAAATGGGACTGTATCAAACTAAAAAGCTTTTGCACAGCAAAAGTCACCATTAACAAAATAAAAAGACAACCCACACAATGGGAGAACATATTCAACAATAAGTCTGATAAGGGATTAATAGCCAAAATTCATAAAGAACTTCTAATACTCAACACCAGTCAGGTAAATAATCCAATTAAAAATGGGCAAAAGAACTGAATAGACACTTCTCCAAAGAGGACATACAAATGGCCAATAGGCATATGAAAAAATGTTCCACATTACTAATCATCACAAAAATGTATATTAAAACCACAATGATATACCACCTCACAACTGTCAGAATGATCCTCATTAACAAAACAACACACAATAAGTGCTGGAGAGGGTGTGGAGAAAGGGAACCCTCCTGCACTGCTGGTGGGAATGCAGACTGGTGCATCCACTGTGGAGAACTGTATGGGGTTTCCTCAAAAAATTAAAAATCGAACTGCCTTTTGACCCAGCTATCCCAGTTTTAGGAATATATCCTAAGAATACCATGTCAAAAATTCAAAAAAAGATATACACCCCCATATTTATTGAAGCATTGTTTTCAATAGCCAAGATCTGGAAACAACCCAAGTGTCCTTCAGTGGATGATTGGATTAAAAAGCAGTGCTACATATGCGCAATGGAATACTATGCTACTGCGCATTCATGAAGAAGGAAATCTTGCCTTATGTGACAACATGGATGGACCTTGAGATTGTTATGCTAAGTGAAATAAGCCAGGCAGAGAAAGAAAAATACCATATGATCTCACATATATGTGGAATCTAATGAACAAAGTGAACTGAGGAACGGAATACAGGCAGAGGCAGGGTCACAGGGAGCAGAAGGACAGCTGTCAGAGGGAAGGGAAATGAGGGGATGGGATCAGAGAAAGTGAAAAGATTAGTTAAATTACATATACATAACACAGAGACACAGATAACAGGACAGCAAATCCTAGAGGGAAGGAGGGAGGGAATTAGGGGGAGAGGGCTAAGGGGGTATGAAAAGAGACACAGGGGCGGGGGTGATGGAGTTATATTCAGTGGGACACTTGAATCCATGTAAACACAATAAATTAAAATTAATAAAAATTAATAAAAATAGTTTTCATAATTCTAATGCTTAGCAACTAGCATTAAAAAGTTGGGGTGGGGCCTGACCTGTGGTGGCGCAGTGGATAAAGCGTCGACCTGGAAATGCTGAGGTTGCCGGTTCGAAACCCTGGGCTTGCCTGGTCAAGGCACATCTGGGAGTGGATGCTTCCAGCTCCTCCCCCTTCTCTCTCTCTCTGTCTCTGTCTCTCTCTCTCTCTCTCTCTCTCTCCTCTCTAAAAATGAATAAATAAAATAATTAAAAAAAAAAAGTTGGGGTGGGGAGAGCACAGTAATATTTCTCTTCCTTTAAGACCATTCTGTTTAGAAAACCATCTCAACCTGTGATTTCTTTAAATCAACAGGCATTGAGGCAAAATACAGTAAACTCCAAGCTTAACATAGCAGTGAGTTAACTATTCTAGATCTCTACCATGAGTAGTATTTACCAATTTACAGGGGTAAAAGTTAAGAGTAAAATGAAATGTATATGGTGAAATGAAAATTAACTCTCAAAACTAAGAGAATACCCACCAGCTCTAGAAATGCAATCAAGGAGTTTTCTAAACAGAACTTCTTCTTTTGTTATTTTATTGGTTACTGCTATACATGCTGTCTCAAAATGTCTAATAATAATAACAATCGAGGCATTATTATAAAATCTGTAATTTTTTAAGAATGCTCCAGCATAGAGGTTATCATATCACATCTGTGTCTGTTAGATTGAGCTTTAAGCCAAGGGACAGGCAGTTAGTTGCCTTAATAGAGATGATAGCAATTTAATGGGCAGCAAGCAATTTATCAGAAAGACCCCTTTATGGAGGGAACTGGTACCAGTGCTTCAGCTCTCTGCATTTCAACATCTGAGACTTGGCTAATTACCATAATAATGTCACAGGTGGTTTTTATATGGGATATTAATGGTTATTTTTTTGGCATGATAAGTGTCAGAAATGGACCACGATTGGTGACATTAAAAGTATTTGTGAATTCCTAAGGTAGTTTAGAAATACTTTCTACTTTAGTATGAATCTGGCTAATCCTGAAATTTGTGCCAGTAGGGACGGGACCTGAGGCTGGACTCCTAGATAATCTTGTGTCTGTTCATTGGTTCTGTGATTTTCTGACTGTCCAAGGCAGACTATAAAGGACAGAATTTTGCCTGTGAATTATTGTTTTCTCCCTCACTAATGCTTTCATGCAGAATACCTAAAGAACAGAGAGCTGGCATGTCTTCAAGCTTCCAGATCAGGCTGTAAGAACCTTTCTTTGAACCTGTTTGTTTCAAAAGTTTATTAAATAAATGTCTGTGTTTGGAAAAATTAAGTCTGAGATTTCTTCTCTTTTCTTTTCTTTTTTATTGAGTGACAGACAGGGAGGCAGACAAACAGGCTCCCACAAGCATCCCGACAGGGATATATCCAGCAAGTGCCCTACGGGGGTGCTGCTCTGCCCATCTGTTTGGGGCTGCTGCTTCGTTGCTTAGCAATAAGCTATTTCAGTGTGTGAGGCGAGGCCATGGAGCCATTCTCAGTGCCCAGGGCCAACTTCCTTGAATAATTTGAGCCATGGCTGCAGGAGGAGAAGAGAGAGAGAGAAAGAGAGAGGGAGAAAAGGGGGAGGGATGTGGAGAAGCAGATGGTTGCTTCTCCTGTGTACCCTGACTGGAAATCGAACTTGGGACTTCCACATGCTGGGCGGATGCTCTACTGCTGAGCCAACTGGCCAGGACTGAGATTTATTTTCATTACAAGATGGAGCCAACCTTTCCCCACCCAAGTTCCTTTGGAGTCTGATAGATTTCAAAAGTTGTATATGATCAGAGTGTCTTAGGTCACACAGAGTGGCATTTTAATAGATTTTTAATTTAATTTTAATCTTTAATTTTCTGTAGAAATGTTAAGATGAGTCATAGAAAAAGTAAAATACATTAAATTCTTTTTCTTTTTTTTTTTAATTTAAATGAGAAGAGAAGAGATAGACAGATTTTCACATGTGCCCCGACCAGGATCCACCCAGCAACCCCCATCTGGGGCCAATGCTCACAACTGAGCTATTTTTAGTACCTAAGGAGGAAGCTCCATGGAGCCATCCTCAGCACCTGAGGCTGATGCACTCAAACCAATTAAGCCATGGCTGTGGCAAGAGCTGAGAGAGAGAGAGAGAGAGAGAGAGAGAGAGAGAGAGAGAGAGAGAGAAAGAAGGGGGGGAAAGGGAGGAGACACAGATGTTCCCTTCTCCCATGTGCCCTGACTGGGAATTGAACCTGAGACATCTACATGACAGGAGGATGCTCTACCACTAAGCCAACCAGTCAGGGCCAAAATATATTAATCTTACTATGCAACTCTAAGTAGAACTTTAATAATAATAAATGTGAAAACATTTATTTAAATAAATATATATTTTTTATTTCTTAGTTTTCAATTAACATTTTTTTCCATCTTCCTAGAAAACAAGAAAAAACAACAAAAAGTTGCCTTGAGAATTTGAATATTACAAATTAAGAAAAGCTTTGTCCTCAGTAAGGACAAAGAATTCAGAGGGGTGATAAGAAACCAAGAACTGCTGCTTTAGCCTTAGTTAAATTTTACAAACCATTTTGTTCTTGGTTTGGAAGAACAAAAAATGTTTTTGCTAGATTTTTCCCTCATTATTTAAAGCCACATGTTCTATGAAGGGGATTTCATTCAGATGTTACAAATGTGTTTATAAATATGTTTTACTAGTAGAGATTACTGAACTAAGGTAACCAAGCCTAAACATTAGCCCATTATAACACAAATCATGGTATTGTTTTAGTTAATCCATCACTTTCCTTAGGTTTGAGAGAATGAAATTACCTACAGAGAAAATGGATTTTAGTTGAACCATGAGGAATTGGGGTTGAATATATTTATCACCATTGAGATTTACTGAGCCTTGTAATATATGGAAGGTTTGGGAATGTACAATAGATTCACTAGACAAATAAAAATTCAGTTGGAAGGAGATTTTGGCAAGACACAACCCATTTGGCCTCAGTTTCTGCTTCTGCAAAACTTAAGATTTGGTGTATGTTGATGAACTCCAAACTATTAATATTAAGGACCACCTTTATTATTCATTCATTCTCCATGGACCCGATGTTTCAAAAATTTTGCTGACCATATTGCATCTAATGATGAATAAAAACTTTTTCAGATTTTTTATTAGTGGAACATATACTGCTCACAAAAATCATGAGATATTTAATCGGTTCATGTTCATTTTGAAATATCCCCTAATTTTTTTGAGCAGTATATTAATTGCTGCTTCTGATCAGTGTAAGGTGTTCAGCATTACTATCTTGGGTGAATATACTTTTGGCCAAAGCCAAAGAAATTTGATATTTTAGTTAACCTGTGCAGGTTGACTATGGAAAAATTTATTATTTCTAGCAGACATTTTAAAATATAGGCAAGTGCTGATTGGATGAAAATAATTGATTCCAGAAAAGAGTCATTTAAAGTGAGTCCCTGTAAAAGAGAGGTCACACTGACCTGAATGTTGGTGTTAAATTATAAAAATCAGATTTGTTTTCAATTACACTTGTAGCTAAAGGTATATCCGTACCTAAAGGTATCAGAATAATAAAGAGAGTGACAAGAATGTTGCTTGTTTTATTTTGGTGTAATTTTTCCAACAAACTTTAATCTCATACTTGACTTTCTCTGCAAATTTGCAAAAAGGGTCATTCTTTCAGGTGGGTAAGGGGGTTCAAAATAGTCCAGGTCCAAAGACCTTAATCCTTTGATATTTAAATTATTTTCTTCTGCAGACCCACCATCCCTGTCTGGATCTTTGACTTCAGTTTGGAGTTGATTTTTGTGTTGTATTTGCATTCCATGGTTTAAAGAGTACCGCATCTAGTAACTATCAGAGAGAACAAAGATAATGAAGCTGAGGTTAAATCTAGTGCTAGCATGGGACTGGGGCAAGGCTCTGTTTTTATAAGTTGTTAGTTTAGGAGTGATTTTTTTTTCATATTACTACTTTCTCCTTCTCTTTGCAACTTTGTAATGTGGTGCTCCTGCCAGGGGTCTCTGGAGGAACTCCTGTAAGGAAAATACCTCATTGTCTGTCTGCCACTGAAAAGCATTAGTAACCTGGCTGGCCCAGAAACCATATGTTGGGAACCATTAGATACTTATTATCACCTGTAATATTATTATAGTCTGTAATATTCAATAAGTTTGGTTACCTACCTTTTTTCTCTGATGTGAAAATTGACAGCCTGAGGAATTATTTGCTGTAGGTCATATGACCTAATATTGGCCAAAGCAAGTCTAGAATCTAGGTTCTTGTTTTTTTGTTTTTTGATTTTTAACATTTAACATTTTGTAGTTGTAACCATCTATGATTTTGTTAATTCAATTTATGCCTTGTGTTGAAATTTTAAGATATTATGGTTTGATTAACTTTTAATGCTAAGTATTAAAAACAATAACTCAGGAAATCTCATGGGTTAAAAAAAATATATATATATATATATAATTTTTCCATTGATTTGCATGGATGGAGGGAGAGGGAGAGCAGCATTAACTTATTGTTCCATTTATTTTTGTGCTCAGTGGTTGCTTCTTCTGTGTGTCATGACTAGGAATCGAACCTGCATTTAGGATGATGCTCTATCCACTGAGCAACCCGGCCAGGGTCAAAAAGGTATCTTTTTTAGGTATGTTATTTGGTGTTGATTTTAATCAAATCTTTCTAATCTGAAGACCAACACTAAGCTGAAACTTCAGACACTGACATTTCAGAACAGCACAATTTGGAGCAACCGAACCAAGGGAAGTTCATTTGTTAAAATGTTTTGAAGACTAGAGTCAGGTGACCTAAGTTTCAACAAGACCCTATATATTGAACATTCAAGGTACCTGGGATGGGAGGGAGAGAAAGAGTCCAGGTTCCCACACTACCACCAGGAAGAAGGAATCAGCTTGAACATTGGAATCTAGGGTAAAGTTCAGCATTACTGGCCTTCAACCTTTTTAAAGTTACCCACAGTGTGGATTCACCTTAAATAAGATTATAGAATGCTTCTCTTATGAATTGATTGATCTGATGTTTTTTTTCTTGGGTATCTTGAATGGAAACTCCCAAATAGCAAACTTCTATCTCTATTCTTCATAATCTTCCTCTCTGAAGACCTATTTAAACAGAAAAACAGGAGAAAGGCACCTCAATCTGATCTTGGGTCATATCTGAACAGTGTCACAGGAGAGTCCTATGCATGTTCTAATCAACCTTCCATGGCCAGATTTTGATCACCTCTCTTTAACCTTTCTTTCCTTTTGCTTTTTCAAATTCATAGAAAGTTTATTTTCCCATTACTCACTAAACTGCCTATCAGATGATACACTATGAGTAGAGCCTTTTTGATTTACAGTGGTGGAGAGGATGGTCAGTAAGAGAAGGGAGACTTAGGAATATTTGAGTTACTTCTCACTTAATGGTAATACTGTTTACATTTAGGATATGCACATAGTATAATTGTGGAAAGTCTTGTGGAAATTTAGAAAGGTTTTAAAATTAAACCAGTCTGAATGTTCCTGATCTCATCTAAAATTAAAACAAATTACAAGTAAATGCACTAATAGCTTTTAACTTTTCCAGATTGCACTGGGTAGTGATGAGATACATGGGTTTGGAGGCTGACTGCCCGGCTCCACCACTCCCCAGCTGCAGGACCTGGAGCAATCTTCCGAACCTCAAATGGACCTCAGTTTCCCATTTTTAAAGAGTAGGAATAGCTTGACCAGGTGGTGGTGCAGTGGATAGAGCGTCTGACTGGGATGTGAAGGACCTAGGTTTGAGACCCCGAGGTCGCCAGTTTGAGCGCAGGCTCATCTGGTTTGAGCAAGGTTCACTAGCTTGGACCCAAGGTCGCTGGTTTGAACAAGGAGGTCACTCAGTCTGCTGTAGCCCCCCCTGGTCAAGGCACATATGAGAAATCAATCAATGAACAACTAAGGTGTCAGAACGAAAACTGATGATTGATGCTTCTCATCTCTCTCCGTTTCTGTCTGTCTGTCCCTATCTGTCCCTATCTCTTACTTTATCTCTACTACTACAAAAAAAAAGAGTAGGAATAATAATAACACCTACCTCATTGGGTTGTTGAAGGGATTTAAATGAGTTAACTTATTCGAAGTACTTAGAACAGTGTCTGGCACATGTTAATTTTTTAGTATTGTGTTACTATTATAAGTTTTTCCTTATAAATCCCTGATAGACACATAAATGAATGACTTCACAGATCTAATTTTATAATTAAAGAGATAGAGAAATCACCAATAGTATGTGAAGAATCAGAGCTAATCTGTAACCTTAAATCTGTAGAATTGGGTGCCATTAAGAACAAAAGCACAACTAGAAATATTTCTAAATGTGTGAAGAACATGAACAACAAATGTATGTAAAGGGACCTGATGAGATTAGTGGAGAAAATTCAGGGTTGATCAGAGGTTTAAAGGGTCTATCACGCCTGACCAGGCGGTGGAGCAGTGGATAGAGCGTCAGACTGGGATGTGGAAGGACCCAGGTTCAAGACCCCGAGGTCGCCAGCTTGAGCATGGGATCATCTGGTTTGAGCAAAGCTCACCAGCTTAGACCCAAGGTCGCTGGCTCAAGCAAGGGGTCACTCGGTCTGCTGAAGGCCCATGGTCAAGGCACATATGAGAAAGCAATCAATGAACAACTAAGGTGTCACAACGAAAAACCGATGACTGATGCTTCTCATCTCTCTCCATTTCTGTCTGTCTGTCCCTATCTATCCCTCTCTCTGACTCTCTCTCTGTCTCTGTAAAAACAAACAAACAAATAAACAAACAACAAAAAAAGAGTCTATCACAATTATCTTAGAGATTTGATACAATGCATCTTTTCCCTAGTCTGATAAGAAAGAGGTGAGGTCCTCAAGGCCGAGTTGCCAGACCAGCAGTATCAGCTCCACACAGGGAACTAGTTAGGAATGCAGATTCTCAGTTCTCTCCTCGGACTCACTGAATCAGAAACCCTGGGAATGGGCCCATCTCTCTGTGTTTCTGCAAACGCTCCACACTAATGTTCTTGAACACTGAAACATAGAGATCATGTGAAAACTGAAAATACCTCCCCCTGTGATTCTCATTCTGGCATATATTCACATTTACCTCCTCAAAAGGTTAAGAATACTGCCTAGATGAAAATCAACCTTAAAGAAAAACAAAACACATTTTGAAAAAACATTTTCAGGGAGACATGAATTTTAAAATTTTATTTGTTTATTGACCAAAGGTCCTTATCTTGATAACTTAAATTTGAACTCAAAATCACCCAGAAATGATTGAGACTAAAATGATTGAAAAATCAAGTGCTATTCTTTGAATGCTTTTTGTGTCTACAGTTCCACTTTTTGAGCTGATGTGTGTTATGGTATTTGTTTTTCTTTCTGCATTACAACTAGCCTGAAAACTCTGACAAAGTTTCCAGGTCTGGGCATCTCTGTAATCTTGATGCTGACCTAATGTAAGCACTGAAAAATGTTTTTCAAAATAACTAATTAATTGAGCCAAATGTTTGTCACTTAGGAAAACACAGTTCCTGAATCAATAAAGAGATGATAGAATTAACATTTCACTTTCAATGTACAATTTAAAAAATAATTTTATAGACCCTGGCCGGTTGGCTCAGTGGTAGAGCGTCGGCCTGGTGTGCAGAAGTCCCGGGTTCAATTCCCGGCCAGGGCACACAGGAGAAGCGCACATCTGCTTCTCCACCCCTCCCCCTCTCCTTCCTCTCTGTCTCTCTCTTCCCCTCCTGCAGCCAAGACTCCATTGGAGCAAAGATGGCCCGGGCGCTGGGGATGGCTCCTTGGCTTCTGCCCCAGGCGCTAGAGTGGCTCTGGTCGCAAAAGAGCGACGCCCCGGAGGGGCAGAGCATTGCCCCCTGGTGAGCAGAGCGTCGCCCCCTGGTGGGCGTGCCGGGTGGATCCCTGTTGGGCGCATGCGGGAGTCTGTCTGACTGTCTCTCTCCATTTCCAGCTTCAGAAAAATACAAAATAATAATAATAATAATAATTTTATAAATTAGCAAAAAACGTGTTTTTAACAGGGCTATTCTTTAGAAATAAGTAAAGAAAATAAAATGTCTTATGAAAGCAAAGTTATCAGATTTTTATTTTTAAAGAGACAGTTGAAATTGACTGCTTTCCAAGTATGTATGTAAGGATTCTTAAGAAAATTTAGTTATATTTCCATGATGTGACATAGGAAATCACATGAAAAATATATATTTCACCTTCAATCTGGTGGTAAGATTTTAAAAAAGATATTTCCTCTAATTAAAAGGAAATTTTACTTTTTTTATTGAAGAATGTGAAGAATTATCTTACCCTGACCAAGCGGTGGTGCAGTAGATAGAGCGTAGGAATGGGATGCGGAAGGACCCAGGTTCGAGACCCCAAGGTCGCCAGCTTGAATGCGGGCTCATCTGGCTTGAGCAAAAAGCTCACCAGCTCGGACCCAAGGTTGCTGGTTCGAGCAAGGGGTCACTCGCTCTGCTGAAGGCCCACTGTCAAGGCACATATGAGAAAGCAATCAATGAACAACTAAGGTGTCTCAACGAAAAACTAATGATTGATGCTTCTCATCTCTTTCCATTCCTGTCTGTCCCTATCTATCCCTCTCTCTGACTCTCTCTCTGTCCCTGTTAAAAAAAAAAAAAAAGAATTATTTTAAAGACTAGGAGAATGAAAGTACTTGGGGTAAGATAACTTTAGACTGAGTCACTGGACTAGAATCCTGGAGAAATGGTACACTCACAGCCTTCCAGGGAGAACACTGGCATTCGCAGGTGTGGGTTCTCAGAAGTGCACAGCTGGTGGCCAGATGGTGACAGTTTGGGATAAAGCAGGTTGTCAGCACCAAGAAAATGCAGGTTGCATACAGATGTTCTATGTGGGCTGGGTCAGAAGGGAGCTTAGCCTGAGTGATGATAGAATCTTGGGGAAGGAATTACTTAGAACAATTCACCTAAATAATGGGGGAAATAGAAAAATGTTTTGAAATATTTAATTTATTTACAAGTAGCTATAACATATAAGGAAATGTGTCTAAAATCTTTGAAGTCATACTTCTGACAATTCTAGTAAATGGAGTTAGGAAAATATTGTTTTAAGCAAATAACTAGAATGTTGCAGACTGTCTTGGAAACTTACAGGGTAAAAAAAAGAGAAAACAAATTTATATACTGTATCCTCAGCTTCACTGGCTCCAGCCTGTGAGTCTGCCAGTGGGCTGGCTCTTCATGCCCCAGCCCGTGATACAAGTACTTTGAGGAACAAACAGTACGCTTTTAATAACTGCTACGTGTTTAACCCTGCTGTTGTCTTTAAACTTGACTCTTCCACAGAGACTTAGAAACCTACTAATTAGGTGGAAATGTGCTGAGGAAAGGATGGGGAATTAGAGGAAGGGGGTAGGAGAGCAAATAGCAGGGTAGTGATAATTATGTCGTAGATGTATAAGGGTAGAAAATCCCAGGAAAATCCAGTCTGGCTTGTTTGGCTCTAAGCACTATTTGAATGAAGCTCTCTTTCAAATGTTAAATTAGTAGAAATCTGTAGCCTACAATGGTTATCAATTCCATTATGAAGTATAAGTGTGGGATCAATTTTAACTAAATTGCATGGCAGAAAAATGCCTTTTTTGTCCAGACTGTGCTGAGGTCCATGAGACATCCATTATGCTTCAAAAAAGAAAGTGTCTTTCAGTCTTCTCTTGAGATTGTGTCAGGGATCTGAGTGTTGCAACTCCATGCCTGTTGGCAGAATGGCTTTTTTCATTGGGCTAGCCTTGGAAGTGCTCTCTCTCTCTCTCTTAGTTTCAGTGGGATATGAGATTGGAGAGATGGCAGGGCATGCCCTCTCGATAGCAATCCCCCCTTCCTTCCAGTCATACCTGAGGATAGTGAGAACAAAACTAGCTTGCCTAAAACTGAAAATGTTCATGTGCTCCTTGTTTTTGAACACAACCTATAGGTAAAGAGCCTTATAGAAGTCTATAATTTTTCTGACTCCAAGCCATCACCAAAAGGAAATTTAGGGGCTAGTATAGATGAGGAGACTGAGGACAAGCAACTGGTTCATGAATGACTTCTGGAGGAAAAGCAAAGGCTTCTCATCATAGTGTCTTCCATGGTGAGCCATATGGTGAGCCATTCTCAGGACTTTAGAGTTCACAAGGTGTGCAGGGATTTGACTTTAATTCTCCATTTGCTGTACTGTTTGTCCAGAACAAGTGTACAACCAATTTTTCTCATCCTTGGAAGTGGGAATAGGGCCAATGTTGCCCAACCCACAGAGACTTGAGAGTAAGGGAAGGAAATCCAGGTGCTCTTATCCATTGAAGAATGCTAGGTAAGCATAGCAGGACACTGCAGATGTTATGATTTCCTCCAACACAGTTTTGAATTTAAAAATCTTTTAAAATTATGCTTTTTACTTTTCATGCTTAAGCTTTTCAAAGCCTTTTCCATACAATTCTCTAAGTTTAACTTCACTGTTATCACTCTCTTTAAAGATGTTGTATAAAGCACTGATTACGAGCACACTTGCTATGGTTATTGTTTAAATCTTGTTAAGTTGTCTGATCTTTGGTGAATTATGTGGTACTCTTTGTACCACAGTTTTATCATATGTAAAATAAGAATTAGATTAACAACATCTTGATCGGTTATTGTGAGAACTGTATAAATAATACTTGTAAAACACGCAATGGCTCTTCATTCATGCTAAACAATCAATAAATGTTAACTATTATGAGGAAACTGGGGCTCTGAGAGGTGAAATGATTTAGGCTAAATTTCACCAAAATCTCAAGGTCACAAGACTAATAGTCTTGTGGTGGTGTCAGGACTTGAATGCTAGTTTATTTATTTGTTTGTTTGTTTATTTTTTTCTTAAGTGAGAAGCAGAGAGGTGGAGAGACAGACTTCTGCATGTGCCCCAACCTGATCTACCTGGCAACCCCCCAAATGGGGCAATGCTTTGCCCATTTGAGGTTGCTGCTCTATTGCTTGGCAACCAAGCTATTTTAGCACCTGAGGCAAGGCCATGGAGCCATAAGGGGCCAACTTGCTCAATAGAGCAATGGCTGTGGGAGGGGAAGAAAAGGAGAGAGATGGAGAAGTAGATGGTCACTCACCCATGTGCCCTCACTAGAAATCAAACCTGAGACTTCCACATACCAGGTTGATGCACTACCACTGAACCAACCAGCCGGGACTATTTATTTTTAAAGATTTTATTTATTGATTTGTAGAGAGAGGAGAGAGTGAGAGAGGTGAGGAAGGAGCAGGAAAAATCAACTCATGTTGTTTCTTGGATGTCCCTTGTCCAGGCTCAGCTAGGGTTTCAAACTGTTGACCTCAGCACTCAAGATTGACACTGTATCCACTGAACCACCACAGGTCAGGCTTGAGTGGTAGTTTAATTATGTCAATTCTAGTGCTCATTTCTAATAGAACAATAGAACACTGTGTAAATATGTAAATACACACATGAGGGGAGGGGATGAAGGAGAGAGGCCCACTAAATTTTCACAGAATTATAATGTATGTCCTCATGTAATAATTATGTATAAATATTTTTATCTGTGAAATGAACTTTTTGGGGACAGGGACTGTGTCTTTTTCCCCCATTTTATTAGAACCAGGTACATAAAGTGCCTGCCTATATGTATAGATGTCATGGAATGAAAGAATGGAAGAATAATTGAAGGAATGAATAAACAAGTATAATTAGCTCTTAAAGAAGTACTCTAAATATCATAAATTAAAGCACATAGTTTGGAGAGGTAGGTGTAATAATAAACCCCAAACTGTGTCACCATGCTACTAGAAGAAGAATACTTGATACAAGAAATGTTTATAATAAACATAGCTTCAAGAGCTATTCTGAGAGTGCTTACTCTTAGAAAATGATAGTGAAAGGGACTAAAATGATCAGATGTATTACCATTGGAATTCAGTTTCCTTTGCATTACGCCTCCACCCACTTTATCCCATAGTCTTGAAGGGCCCCTTTCTCTGTTAAGATTTTTCTTTTTACCTGGTATCCTCAGTGGCAGAAGGAAGAGCTAAGAAAGCTATGTGTTAGCAATCATCTAACTTTTGTATCCAGGTTTGTGGCTTCTGGATCATTCAGATTTCTGTTTCTGCCTGTTCATAGACCAGGGGTCCCCAAACTACGGCCCGCGGGCCGCATGCAGCCCCCTGAGGCCATTTATCCGCCCACCACACTTCCGGAAGGGGCACCTCTTTCATTGGTGGTCAGTGAGAGGAGCATAGTTCTCATTGAAATACTGGTCAGTTTGTTGATTTAAATTTACTTGTTCTTTATTTTAAATATTGTATTTGTTACCATTTTGTTTTTTACTTTAAAATAAGATATGTGCAGTGTGCATAAGGATTTGTTCATAGTTTTTTTTATAGTCCGGCCCTCCAACGGTCTGAGGGACAGTGAACTGGTCCCCTGTGTAAAAAGTTTGGGGACCCCTGTCATAGACAATAAAAGCTTTTATGATCCAATTCCCCCAACTCCCAAATAAAACCACTATTTCTTATCATTCCATGGTTGGCTAGTTGGTGAGCTAATCACCAGCACCAAATAAAGATTTGAACTCTATGTAAATGAACTATCTAAAAACAAAAGCCTGCAGGCACCAGATGAAATTTCCTCTGCCACATATCCTCTTAATTGATTTTATGTCAAAATTATCCTAAATAGCTTTTTAATACCAAAATGATGGCATGGAACCCGGCAGCATCCCATTATGCATGTTACTTTACTAAGATTTGTAGATCCACTTGATTTCTCCTAATTTTAGGTTTCCAGATTAATTTAATTAGTTCTCCTCATGAAACCATGAAAACTCAGAGATGTAGACTGAATTTACCCTCCCTTCTCTCCTCTTGCCCCAACTCCTCTGGGGCCTCATTCTTGCCTCTTTATTCAGTATTTAACATTGAGAAAGTTGTAATTTTAGTTAATATCAAGACCTTTATTTTCACTCCCATATTCAAATAACTTAGGCTGTACAATCCATTTGCAAGATACATGGTAATGAGTATGTGAGTGAACATTTTTATGCTAAATTTTTTGTGTTAGGTCAAAATATGCTGCCTTCTCAAATCTTCCATAAAATCCTTCTCAAATCTTATTAATATTTTCAAACTCCTCCACAAAATCAGTAACACTCTCAAACTTACTTCACAGTAGCATGTTTATAAACTAAAAATAAAATGTCTGAAAAAATAAATTAATCTCATTTATAATAGCATCAAAAATAATATAATTTAGCCTGATCAGGTGGTGGTGCAGTGGATACAGCATTGGCCTGGGATGCAGAGGACCCAGGTTTGAAACCCTGAGATCACCGGCTGGAGCACAGGCTCATTTGGCTTTAGTGCAGGCTCACCAGCTTGAGCACGGGGTTGCTGGCTTGAGTGCGGGATCAGAGACATTACTCCATGGTCACTGGCTTGAGCCCAAGGTTCACTAGCTTAAGTCCAAGGTCACTGGCATGAACAAGGGGTCATTGACTCAGCTGTAGCCACCTGGTCAAGGCATGTACGAGATAGTAATCAGTGTACAACTAAGGTGCCACAATGAAGAATTGATTTTTTTATATTGAATATTTCTCTCCCTTCCTGTCTGTCCCTAACTTTGTCTCTCTTTTCCTCTCTTTGTCTCTGTCTCTCTTGCTAAAAAAAAAACCCAATAAATAAGTAAATAAAATTTAGATTTAATCCAGGAGGTGAAAGATCTTTATTCTAAAAACTGTAAAACATTGATGAAAGAAATCAAAATAGACACAAATAAATGGAGAGGTGTCCCGCATTTATGGACTAGAAGAATTAATATTGTTAAAATGCTGATACTAATTATAGCTATTTTTAGTTTTAGTAAAATCCCTATCAAGATTCCAATGGCAATTTTTACAGAAATAGATAAGACACTACAAAAACTTACTTGTAACCACAAAAGACCCAAAATAGCTAGAGATCCTGAAAAAGAAGAACGAAGGTGAAAGCATCACACTTCTTGATTTCAAGCTATAGTATAGAGTTATTGTAATTAAAACAGTTTGGTCCTGTATAAAAACAGACAGCTAGACCAATGGAACAGAATTGGAATCCCAGAAATAAACCCAAGTATATATGGTAAATTAATATTTGACAAGGGAGACAAGAATACTCATTATTAAAGACAAATGGTGCTCAAAAAACTGGATATTCACATATAAAAAAATAAAACTCAACCCCTATCTTACACCACTCACAAAAATTAACTTGAAATGGATTAAAGACTTAAATTTAAGACCTAAAACCATGGAACTCTTAGACTAAAATGAAAAAGCTCCTTACATGGGTCTTGGTAATCATTTTTTGGAAATCACACCTAAAGTACAAGCAACAAAATAAAATATATGTAAGTGAGATTACATCAAAGTAAAAAGCTTTTGCATATCAAAAGAAACCATGAACAAAGTGAAAAGACAACCTATGACAAGGGAAGAAAATATTTGCACACCATTTATCTCATACAGGTTAATGTCCAAAATATATAAATAATTAGTACAACTCAATATCAAAAACCAAAAATATAGTGACGTCACGGAAATGGCGCCGTGAGAAGCGCGTCCAACAGCTCTCCCCTAAATCACAACAAATTTATCAACTAGAAACAGAAAAATTTATCCTCGGAGCATTCCGGAGTTCCACACAAACTGAAAGCAAAAGGACTGTTATCACTTGAATCTGAGAGACGAGGGTGTGGAGGAAGCTACCGCAGCGATGCTCATTCAAGCCGCGAGGGAGTGCGCCTGCGGTGAGTCAGCCCATATACTTGGGAACCGCGAGCCGCCGTGAGCGGCCCACGCGAGCCGCCACCGCGAGCCGCCGCGAGCCCCCGCGAGCCGAGGCGCTGCGAACCGCCACCGCAAGCGGCCGCCACGAGCCGCCGCCGCGAGCCGCCGCGAGCAGCCGAGCGCGCGCCCGGTCCGGTTGAGCACCACTGACGTTCCCAGCAGCCCGCACACTGCGAGTGGGGGTCGCCGGCCACCGGTGCCCGGAGCGCCCCATTCGCGCGCGTGCCTTGGGCATTCCACGCGCCCAGGGTGCCCTGCTGGCCCGCACCCCCAGGGGGCTCCATTATCCTGCGCCTGGTGCGGTCCAGCCGCCAGCGGCGGGGCGAGCGGGAGAGGCTTGGGAGATTCTCTCCGTGGGCGGGGCACCTCACCCAGCCATTCAAGCTAACAATCAAGCATTGGGGGAGGGGCGCGCGCAGGCAGCCTAAAATACCTTCGGAAGCACAGCTGCGACCCAATCACTGAAATTAGCTTAACCCATAAAATCTGCGCACCCTCGGTTCTAATTGATAAGATCTCTCTCAGTTCAGCGATCCAAGACAAGAGGCGTGATATTTTTTAAGTGCCTCTCGCTAAAGGGGCGGGGGCAACTTCTGATTAATAGAGCCTCCATATTCAGGGATAAACGCTAACAAGAAGGACTTGGCAGATAATAAGGTCTATACTACACTAGTCGTAAGCAGAGACTAGTGCCTCTTCTTCCCTGCAAAAACAGGCTACAAAGTGTGGAAAGCCTGGGTTGAGAGGTCCAACTAAATGATAGGTGCTGAACAGTCACCTTGACAACAATTGACTCCCACCCCCGCCTGATTACACTGGAGGCCCTGACTCTCAGAGCCTTTCCCAAAGCCTTGCACTGAGTGGGGATAGAGTGGGGATTTCCCAGCTCTTTGAGCCTCTTACTCCCCAGGCAGAAGCAGTTGCAGCCTTATAGCTGGATCACCAGGCTGCTAATTCAGAAAGGGGGGACTAGGAGAGAGAATCCAGGAAAGCAAACTCTCTCATCGTTGGACCCTGCAAACGCCAACAAGCCTTTACTTCCAGCAAGACTAAAGCCAATTATATGACATTGCCATAGAATCCCATCAACTGCAAATCCCTACCTAAGAGTGACACAGGGGCAGAGCCTGGGGTACAGAGTCACCGACTAGGAAGAGGGAGAGAAAAGAAAAAGGAAGAAGTTAACCTCTCAAAATCAAGAAAAACCCACAGACTTTACAACTTGATCCACTAATTTTTTTGTTGTTGTTGTTGTTTGTTTCTTCTATCTTTTTGCCTTTATTTCCTCCACCTCAGTCCTTCTATTCTCTGCCCATCTTATGCTTCCCCTTTCTTGAACTACACTACCCATGAGTGTTGCATTTTATTTTTCTTCTTCATCCTCACCCTCCTTTAAGGTTATACTCCAAAACACTTAACTCTCACTCTCTCCTCTTTTGTTTTTTTTTTTGTCTTGCTTTATTTTGTTTTTTTCTCCTCCTATTTTATTTCTTCCTTCGTTTTTGTCTTTTTCTTATTTTTTCCTTTCTATTTGTTTTTTCTTTTCTCATTTTACTTTCCTCCCATATAATCCTCAATCATAAACAAATTAGTTAATTTGGGACTCAAGGCTTTTTTTTGGCTTTATTTCTCTTTTTAGCTTTTATTTTTTTTTTCTCTTGTTTGTTTATTTTTGTGGCATTTTGGGTCCTCCCAACCCAAGGTCTCCATTGTATTTAGTCTTCGCTCCACTTAATACAACAGATTTTTACTTATTATTTTTATTTCTTCTTCTTTATTATTCTTTTTTGGTCCTTTTTTCTGATTCCCTCTTATCCCTCTCATTATATCTCTTAGTTGACCATCACTTACTAGCAAATCATCTTATGCTTGTCTAAGATTTTCTTCCTTTTTTTTTTTTTTTTTTTGCATTTAGTAGGTCCCTACTCCCTTTTTTTTGCCCCTTGAACTCTTCACCCCAAATCAGGCCCTCCATTATAGGCACGATATTTCCCTGAGGAGGGGAGAGGAGGGAAAGAGAAGAGAGAAAAAAAGGGGGAAATAATAAATTATTACTGTTTTTTTTTTGTGGGGTGTTTTACCCTTTTTTTTTCTTTTTACTCTTTATTAATTCTAATTAGTGCTATCAATAAGACCACCTTCAGATGCCGATAAGAAAGAGGAAATCGAATATTATTGATACAAAAGAAAGAGAAGTAACACAAATAGATGTGGAAAAATCTATGGAGAAAAAACTTAACATATTGGAAGCCTTGGAGCTAAATGACAGAGAATTTAAAATAGAAATCTTAAAAATACTCAGAGATATACAAGAAAACACAGAAAGGCAATATAGGGAGATCAGAAAACAACTCAATGAACACAAAGAATATATTACCAAGGAAATTGAAACTATAAAAACAAATCAAACAGAAATGAAAAACTCAATTCACGAGCTGAAAAATGAGGTAACAAGCTTAGCTAACAGAACAGCCCAGATTGAAGATAGGATTAGTGAAATAGAAGACAAACAACTTGAGGCACAACAGAGAGAAGAAGAAAGAGACTCAAAAATAATAAAAAATGAGAAAGCCCTACAGGAATTGTCTGACTCCATCAGAAAGAATAACATAAGAATAATAGGTATATCAGAGGGAGAAGAGAAATAAAATGGAATGGAGAATATACTCAAACAAATAATAGATGAGAACTTCCCAAGCCTGTGGAAGGAACTAAAGCCTCAAGTTCAAGAAGCAAACAGAACTCCAAGTTTTCTTAACCTCAACAAACCTACTCCAAGGCATATCATAATAAAGATGACACAAACCAATGACAAAGAAAAAATTCTCAAGGCAGCCAGGGAAAAGAAGAATACAACATATAAAGGAAGGCCCATTAGATTATCATCAGATTTCTCAGCAGAAACTCTACAAGCTAGAAGAGAGTGGACCCCAATATTTAAAGCCCTGAAAGAGAGGAACTTTCAGCCAAGAATACTATACCCATCAAAGCTATCCTTCAAGTATGAAGGAGATATAAAAATATTCACAAATACAGAAAAGATGAGAGAATTTATCAACAGAAAGCCCCCACTCCAGGAAATACTAAAGTAGGTTTTCGAAACCAGATTCAAAGAACAAAAGAAAACAACACCACAAGTAACAGCTCCACCAAGAACACAATAAAACCAAACAAACTGTGACAACAAAGGAAAAAAAGGGGGGAGAAGATGGAGATTAACAGTAGCAAAGGATGATGAAGTGCAGAAATACTTATAAGATAGGGTACTACAATGAATATGGTAGGTACCCTTTTCATTACTTAATGGTAACCACCCTTAAAAAAACCACCACAAAAACACTTGACTTAAAAAAGGTAGCAACAGAGGAAAGAAGTATGGGACACAAACAAACAAAAACAAATGATAGAAAAACAAAAGAGAAGAATCAAACTAGATACAAAACTAACAGAAAGCAATTTATAAAATGGCAGTAGGGAACCCACAAGTGTCAATAATTACACTAAATGTAAATGGATTAAACTTACCAATAAAAAGACACAGAGTAGCAGAATGGATTAAAAAAGAAAATCCAACTATATGCTGCCTACAAGAAACACATCTAAGCAACAAGGATAAAAACAAATTCAAAGTGAAAGGCTGGAAAACAATACTCCAAGCAAACAACACCCAAAAAAAAGCAGGCGTAGCAATACTCATATCTAATAATGCTGACTACAAGACAGAAAAAGTACTCAGAGACAAAAATGGTCATTTCATAATGATTAAGGGGAAGTTGAATCAAGAAGACATAACAATCCTTAATATATATGCACCAAACCAAGGAGCACCAAAATATATAAGACAGCTACTTATTGACCTTAAAACAAAAACTAACAAAAATACAATCATACTTGGAGACCTCAATACACCGCTGACGGCTCTACGTCGGTCATCCAAACAGAGAATCAATAAAGATATAGTGGCCTTAAACGAAATACTAGAACACCTGGATATGATAGACATCTACAGGACACTTCATCCCAAAGCGACAGAGTATACATTTTTCTCTAGTGTACATGGAACATTCTCAAGAATTGACCATATGTTGGGCCACAAAGACAATATCAGCAAATTTAGAAAAATTGAAATTGTACCAAGCATATTTTCTGATCATAAAGCCTTGAAACTAGAATTCAACTGCAAAAAAGAGGGGGAAAAACCCACAAAAATGTGGAAACTAAACAACATACTTCTAAAAAATGAATGGGTCAAAGAGGAAATAAGTGCAGAAATCAAAAGATATATACAGACAAATGAAAATGAAAATACGACATATCAGAATCTCTGGGATGCAGCAAAAGCAGTAATAAGAGGAAAGTTCATATCACTTCAGGCCTATATGAACAAACAAGAGAGAGCCGAAGTAAACCACTTAACTTCCCACCTTAAGGAACTAGAAAAAGAAGAACAAAGACAACCCAAAACCAGCCGAAGAAAGGAGATAATAAAAATCAGAGCAGAAATAAATGAAATAGAGAACAGAAAAACTATAGAAAAAATCAATAAAACAAGGAGCTGGTTCTTTGAAAAGATCAACAAAATTGACAAACCCTTGGCAAGACTCACCAAGGAAAAAAGACACAGGACTCAAATAAATAAAATCCAAAATGAAAGAGGAGAGATCATCACAGACATCATAGAAATACAAAGAATTATTGTAGAATACTATGAAAAATTATATGCCACCAAATACAACAATCTAGAAGAAATGGATAAATTCCTAGAACAATACAACCTTCCTAGACTGAGTCATGAAGAAGCAGAAAGCCTAAACAGACCAATCAGCAGGGAGGAAATAGAAAAAACTATTAAAAATCTCCCCAAAAATAAAAGTCCAGGCCCAGACAGTTATACTAGTGAATTCTATCAAACATTCAAAGAAGACTTGGTTCCTATTCTACTCAAAGTCTTCCAAAAAATTGAAGAAGAAGCAATACTTCCAAACACATTTTATGAGGCCAACATAACCCTCATACCAAAACCTGGCAAGGATGGCACAAAGAAAGAAAACTACAGACCAATATCTCTAATTAATACAGATGCTAAAATACTAAACAAAATACTGGCAAACCGAATACAACAACATATTAAAAAAATAATACATCATGATCAAGTGGGATTCATCCCAGAATCTCAAGGATGGTTCAACATACGCAAAACGGTTAACGTAATACACCATATCAACAAAACAAAGAACAAAAACCACATGATATTATCAATAGATACAGAAAAGGCTTTTGATAAAATACAACACAATTTTATGTTTAAGACTCTCAACAAAATGGGTATAGAAGGAAAATATCTCAACATGATAAAGGCCATATATGATAAACCATCAGCCAACATCCTATTAAACGGCATAAAACTGAGGACTTTCTACCTTAAATCAGGAACAAGACAGGGTTGTCCACTCTCTCCACTCTTATTTAACGTGGTGCTAGAAGTTCTGGCCAGAGCAATCAGACAAGACAAAGAAATAAAAGGCATCCATATTGGAAAAGAAGAAGTAAAGGTATCACTTTTTGCTGATGATATGATCCTATACATCGAAAACCCGAAGGACTCCACAAAAAGATTATTAGAGACAATAAACCAATACAGTAAGGTCGCAGGATACAAAATTAACATACAAAAGTCCATAGCCTTTCTATATGCCAACAATGAAATATTAGAAAACGAACTCAAAAAAATAATCCCCTTCACGATTGCAACAAAAAAAATAAAATACCTAGGAATAAACATAACAAAGAACGTAAAGGACCTATATAATGAAAATTACAAAGCATTGTTAAGGGAAATCGAAAAAGATACAATGAGATGGAAAAATATTCCTTGTTCTTGGATAGGAAGAATAAATATAATCAAAATGGCCATATTACCCAAAGCAATATACAAATTTAATGCAATTCCCATCAAAATCCCTATGAGATTTCTTAAAGAAATGGAACAAAAAATCATCAGATTTATATGGAACTATAAAAAACCCCGAATAGCCAAAACAATCCTAAGGAAAAAGAATGAAGCTGGGGGCATTACAATACCTGACTTTAAACTATATTATAGGGCCACGATAATCAAAACAGCATGGTATTGGCAAAAAAATAGACACTCAGACCAATGGAACAGAATAGAAAGCCCAGAAATAAAACCACATATATATGGTCAAATAATCTTTGATAAAGGGGCCAACAACACACAATGGAGAAAAGAAAGCTTCTTCAACAAATGGTGTTGGGAAAACTGGAAAGCCACATGCAAAAGAATGAAACTCGACTACAGCCTGTCCCCGTGTACTAAAATTAATTCAAAATGGATCAAAGACCTAAATATAAGACCTGAAACAATAAAGTACATAGAAGAAGACATAGGTACTAAAATCATGGACCTGGGTTTTAAAGAACATTTTATGAACTTGACTCCAATGGCAAGAGAAGTGAAGGCAAAGATAAATGAATGGGACTACATCAGAATTAAAAGTTTTTGCTCAGCAAGAGAAACTGATATCAAAATAAACAGACAGCCTGACCAGGCGGTGGCGCAGTGGATAGAGTGTCGGACTGGGATGCGGAAGTACCCAGGTTCGAGACTCCGAGGTCCCGCGCGGGCTCATCTGGCTTGAGCAAAGAGCTCACCAGCTTGGACCCAAGGTCGCTGGCTCCAGCAAGGAGTTACTCGGTCTGCTGAAGGCCCACGGTCAGGGCACATGTGAGAAAGCAATCAATGAACAACTAAGAGGTCGCAACGCACGGCGAGAAACTGATGATTGATGCTTCTCATCTCTCTCTGTTCCTGTCTGTCTGTCCCTGTCTATCTCTGCCTCTGTAAAAAAAAAAAAAAAAAAAAAAAAAAAAAAAAAAAAAATTGGAGTAGTATTTAAAAAAAAAAATAAATAAATAAATAAATAAACAGACAGCCAACTATATGGGAACTGATATTTTCAAACGACAGCTCAGATAAGGGCCTAATATCCAAAATTTACAAAGAACTCATAAAACTCAACAACAAACAAAAAAGCAATCCAATAAAAAAATGGGAAGAGGACATGAACAGACACTTCTCCCAGGAAGAGATACAAATGGCCAACAGTTATATGAAAAGATGCTCAGCTTCATTAGTTATTAGAGAAATGCAAATCAAAACTACAATGAGATACCACCTCACTCCTGTTAGATTAGCTATTATTAACAAGACGGGTAATAGCAAATGTTGGAGAGGCTGTGGAGAAAAAGGAACCCTCATTCACTGTTGGTGGGACTGTAAAGTAGTACAACCATTATGGAGGAAAATATGGTGGTTCCTCAAGAAACTGCAAATAGAACTACCTTATAACCCAGCAATCCCTCTACTGGGTATATACCCCCAAACCTCAGAAACATTGATACGTGAAGACACATCTAGCCCCATGTTCATTGCAGCACTGTTCACAGTGGCCAAGACATGGAAACAACCAAAAAGCCCTTCAATAGAAGACTGGATAAAGAAGATGTGGCACATATACACTATGGAATACTACTCAGCCATAAGAAATGATGACATCAGATCATTTACAGCAAAATGGTGGGATCTTGATAACATTATAAGGAGTGAAATAAGTAAATCAGAAAAAAACAAGAACTACATGATTCCATACATTGGTGGAACATAAAAATGAGACTTAGAGACATGGACAAGAGTGTGGTGGTTACCAAGGGTGGGGGGGGGGGAGGGAGGACATGGGAGGGAGGGAGGGAGAGAGTTAGGGGGAGGGGGAGGGGCACAGAGAACTAGATAGAGGGTGACGGAGGACAATCTGACTTTGGGCGAGGGGTTTGCAACATAATTTGATGACAAAATAACCTAGACATGTTTTCTTTGAATATATGTACCCTGATTTATTAATGTCATCCCATTACCATTAATAAAAATTTATTAAAAAAAAAAAACAAAAAAAACAAAAATATTCAATTAAAAAATAAGCAAAGGACCTGCATAGACATTTTTCTAAAATAGAGAAATGTTAGCCAACAAGTATATGAAAAGATGCTTCAGCATCACTATGAGGTATCATGTTTTCAAATAGCTGTCATCAAAATGACAGAGATGCCTGATCTGTGGTGGCGCAGTGGATGGAGCTTCAACCTGGAAATGCTGAGGTTGCCGGTTCAAAACCCTGGGCTTGCCTGGTCAAGGCACATATGGGAGTTGATGCTTCCTGCTCCTCCCCCCTCCTCTCTCTCTCTCTCTCTCTCTCTCTCTCTCTCTCTTCCCTCTCTATAATGAATAAATAAAATCTTTAAAAAAAAATGACAGAGATAACAAATGCTGCCTGGATATGGAGAAAAGGGAACCTTTGTGCACTGTTTGTGGGACTGTAAATTGATGCAGCCACTGTAGAAGACATTATGGAGGTTCCTTAAAAACTTAAAACTAGAACTACCATATGATCTAGTAATTTCAATTCTAGAAATATACCCATAGAAAACAAAAGCACTAACTTGAAAAGATGTCTTCATTCTCATGTTCATAGCAGCATTATTTACAATATCCAAGACATGTAAACAACTTAAGTGTCTGTCAATGGATAAAGAAGTTGTGGTTTATATGCAATGGAATATTGACTTTATTCATTAAAAAATGAGAAAAATTTCCCGTTTGCGACAACATGATGGACCTTGAAGGCATATGCCAAGTGAAATAAGTCAGACAGAGAAAAGTAAATTTTATATGATCTCATATATTTTGTGGAATCTTATAAAAAGAACGCCAAACTCATAGAAAAAGAGATCAGATTTGTGGTTACCAGAGTCAAGAGGAGAAGGTGGTGAAATAAGAGGAAGGTAGTCAAAAAGGTATAATTCAATTATAAGATAGATAAATCACTACTAGACATGTAATATGTGACATGACAACTATAATTAACACTGCTGTATGATATAAAAGAAAGTTGTTGGTCCTGGCCGGTTGGCTCAGCGGTAGAGCAACAGCTCAGCATGTAGATATCCCAGCTCAGTTCCTGGTCAGGGCACACAGGAGAAGTGCCCATCTGCTTCTCTACGCCTCCCCTTCTCATTCTCTCTCTCTCTCTCTCTCTTTCTTTCTCTCTCTCTCTCTTTCTCTCATTCTCTCTTTCTCTCCTCTCGCAGCCATGGTTCAAATAGTTCAAGCAAGTTGGCCCTGGGTGCTGAGAATGGTTCCATGGCCTCTCCTCAGGTGCTAAAATAGCTCAGATGCCGAGCAATGGAACACTGGCTCCAAATGGGCAGAGCATTATTGCCCAGTAGGAGGCTTGCTGGGTGATTCTGGTTGGGGTGCATGCAGGAGTCTGTCTCTCTGCCTCCCTGCCTCTCACTTAAAAAAAAAATGTTATTCAGAGCTGGATTTTAAGAATTTTTATCACAAGGAGAACATTTTTAAAAAGTTATATCTATATGAATGATGGATGCTAACTGAACTTACTGTGGTAATCATTTCACAATATGTGTAAATTAAACCATCACTAACACCTTAAACTTATACAGTGATGTATGTCCATTATTTCTCAGTAAAACCGGAAAAAAATGGTACCAGCAGTGTGGAGTACAACTCTAGCATGAAGCTACTGAAGATCTTAAGATTTCCTCTGCTTTAGAATAATTCAATTCCATCTGCTTTTCCCATTGCTAACTATCATTTTGATCTGATGGCAAAATCTGAGAATAAGGAGTTGGAAGACGTAACTTTAATTCCTAATTTTACTGTTGACTCAAGTTTTGGCTGAAGGCAACAAGGCCACCTCTATTTATTAGAAGAGGGTGGACATTTACAAAGTGTAATTTTGGGGGTACTAGTATTATTTCTCACACAAGTGCTGCAGTGCCTGGTGCTGTAACACTGAAACTTAATTTATTTGTGGTAAGCATTTCTTTCACTTTTAAAAAGCAAAAGGAAGTAATGCATTAACACCCTAATAACATGCTATGGCTTAATATGCAATATACTGTATTTCTGGATTCAGCCTTCTGACAGCAATGTGTACATATGTGCAGGAATTATGTTTAGTGGCACGGTGAGAGAGCAAAGAGCAGAAATGGTTGCTGTGGGACATTGAGGACAAATTGCCCTTTTTCAATTTCTTAAACTATAAAACAGGAGAAAATCACTGAATGTATATAATTTTTTGAAGATATGTCAGCTAATGGTTGATAATGTGTTTAGAAAAAAGTGTAAGACAAATTAAAGCTATTGGTCATCTAAACGAGAACATCAGACACCCAGTGGTATGCTATCAGTGGTGTGCTGTTAGAAAACACACACACACACACACACGCGTGTGCACACACACACACACACACACACACCCTCTGATGCTGTTATATAATGGCTTTCATATTGAGTCACCTAAATTAGCCAGTCATCATGGCATTTAAAATAATAACACTTAAAATTAAACAAATTCTTTCTCCTCTTCAGATTTATATTTTTGATAAAATGCTATTCTATTTTTTAGTCTTTTTAACATGACATGTAGAAGGTAATGACAGGTTGCAATTTTAAATCCACTTAGCTTTCTTTCCTCTGAATAATCCTATTTGACAGGCTAGCCTGCACCCCTTTTTCTCATCATTAAGAACAGCCTCAGTTTGGTTTGAATAAAAAGCAGACTAATTGTATAATTTGAGAAACATGTGGCCATGTTCTGAGAGGTAAAGAGGGGAATTTCAAAAATAGATTTCTCTTTATTAGGAAAAATAGACTTAACACCTCTGAGCTATAAGGTAATAGTCATCTATTTATGTCATATTAGTGGATTATTACATTTTATGACTTCATTTATAGTTTAAAATACAGAGGATATGATTGAAATCTTTTAGTCAGGATCTCAGAATTCTTCTCGAATTCTGTTTTGCCTTGTCTTCCGGGAAGATTTAAAAGCTAAAAATATGTATTATTTTGAAAGTGGCCGTTTTTAATGAAACATTAAATTTGGAACTGATATTTTTAACTACAAATTACGATGTGTTTAATCTCAATAGATTTCAAAAAAGACCATTTCTCACAGGAAAGATATATTATTTTTCATTTCAAAAGAAATTTTAAAAAGAAGAAAAATCATTATTTATTTATTTGAGAGAAGGGAAGACAGACTCCCATGTATATCTTGATTGGGATCTACCTGATGACCCCTGTTTGGGGCCAATGCTCACAACAGATCTATTTTTAGCACCTGAGGTACAAGTTCCATGGAGCCATCCTCAGCTCCCGGGGCCAACATGCTTGAATCAATCCAGTCATGACTTTGGGAGGTGAAGAGACAGAGAGGAGGCCCTGGCTGGTTGGCTCAGAGGTAGAGCATTGGCCTGGCATGCAGGAGTCCCGGGTTCAATTCCAGGCCAAGGTACACAGGAGAAGCACCCATCTGCTTCTCCACCCCTCCCCCTCTCCTTCCTCTCTGTCTCTCTCTTCCCCTCCCGCTGCCGAGGCTCCATTGGAGCAAAGATGGCCCGGGCGCTGAGTATGGCTCTGTGGCCTCTGCCTCAGGCACTAGGATGGCTCTGGATGCAACAGAGCAATGCCCCAGAGGGGCAGAGCATCGCCCCCTGGTGGACATGCCAGGTGGATCCAGGTCGGGTGCATGCAGAAGTTTATCTGACTGCCTCCCCGTTTCCAGCTTTGGAAAAATGAAAAAAAAAAAAAGAGAGAGAGAGAGAGACAGAGAGGAGAGAGAGGGGAGGAGAAGCAGATGGTCACTGTGACATCTTAGGACAAGTGGTGCAGGCCACCAGCCATGAAAACTGAGTACATCCAGTACATGGCTGGAGGGGAAAAAAAAAAAGATAAACAACCGTTAGAAATGTAGACCCAACATCCTGCATTCTATGAGTCAGAGACCCTTATCAGAAGTTTATGTTTGAAATTCTCCACTGAGCTATACGCCCCCCCTGTTGCTATGCTGCACGTGACCTCCCTAGCGAATAGCTAACTGCCACATCTGCTTCTGTATAATGCTTGCTTAGCCTAGATAGCCACCCTATAAAAAGGAGCCATTTTAAAAGCTCGGGGCTGCAGTGCTCCCTTGTGTGGGTTGCCTGCAGTCCCTGCGCAGGTTTGCAGAAAAACTTATAAAATTCACTTTGGGTTTGCTGTGGTCTGTCTCCTGGGATGTAACAGTCGCTTCTTCTATGTGCCCTGACTGGGAATTAAACCTGGGACTTCCACACTCTGGGCCAATGCTCTACCACTGAGCCAACTGGCCAGGTCCAAAAAAACAGTTTTGAGATGAATTAGTTGATTATAATAAGTGCTTGTGGTAACTCACCTTTGAAATAAGCCATACAGAGCACATAATCTTTTTTACTCTCCTGGAGTCCAGTTCCTGCCTTGCTTTCTCCCAACTCCATGTTGGGATGTTTCTTATGTCAATACATTTTAGCAAATTCCTTCAATAATCTCCAATCAAGTTCAGCCAGCATTTTAGGAGTAAAGAAAGGTGCATACATCAGTCCTGTTGAAAAAAACTGTTACGGTATCTAGAGGTTAAGCAGCCTGTCAAGTTCACCAACTCAAGCAGAGGATAAAACGATAGGTTTCTTCCCTTCCAGATGATAGTGGAGTGAGATGAGATCTACCATCAGGTGTTTCTGAGCAGAAGGATAGACACTATCCTTCAAGAGCAAGAGCCCTGCAACTCTTCACAGGACAGTTGAAGCTTATAGTCCTTGCTGTGTCTAAGGATGGCAGGGAGATATTTGAATTAAACAATAAGACTACCTATAAAAAAATGGCTCATGATTTACTTCTTGAGTAGGTATTGCGCACAGCAGCCACTATGCCTCTCAGTGCTGTGTGCAAAGCTTCAGTGGCTGAGTGACAGGTAGAGAAACTGGAGACCTTTTCCCTGCCCTCCCTTCCTAGAGGACTGAATACTAACACACTGGAACAGCTCCCCAGCCTCCTTTCCTCTTAGGGTAATGGTGCTCCAGGGGATAATCGAGTTTATCACAAATCCACAGAAAGAGTCCATTTCCCCAACAGGTCCCTGGAGAAGTAGCAAAGGGGGTGAGCTTCATTTTACTGCAGTGGTCCCCAACCCCCAGGCCACAGACTGGTACTGGTCTGTGGGCCATTTGGTACCGGTCTGCAGAGAAAGAATAAATAACTTACATTATTTCCGTTTTATTTATATTTAAGTCTGAACGATGTTTTATTTTTAAAAAAATGACCAGATTTTCTCTGTTATATCTGTCTAAGACTCACTCTTGATGTTTGTCTCAGTCACGTGATACATTTATCTGTCCCACCCTAAAAGTCGGTCCGTGAAAATATTTTCTGACATTAAACCGGTCCGTGACTCAATAAAGGTTGGGGACCACTGTTTTACTGAACAGTGATGATCCTCAAGGCATTGACAGCCTGCTTTGCCCTGAAACTTCAGGAGTCCTAGTCGATAGATCACTGTCTTTTCAGAAAATTATGGTAATAAACCACCTGAGGCAAGTTGGTGTACAGCAGCAGAATGAACAGAAGATGATGAAGAGGGCAGGAACAAAGCTGCAAAGGACAAACAATGGAAGCTTGGTGCTTTAGGTAATCCCGTTTTCCCACTTTAGAAATTGCATATCTAAATAAAATGCAATGACTGGATCCCATCTGACCACACCTGGTTTCCAGACATTACAGAAGTAATTTAGGAGATACACAGTATCTGTTGGTCAAATAAGTTTGTAAATATGATATATATGTTTGCTCGCTTGTGACTTATATTGGGTGTGGGGGACAGGCTATAAGCAGGCCAGGTTGTTGTAGCCTAAGGTTTGGTTTTAAGACTAAGCTTTTCCCCACACCCTTGACTGATTGTATGATCTGGGTGGTGCACTCTCATGAGGAATCCAATTATGCCTTGGATAAGTGACTTTGTATCAGAGACTTCCTTGTTTGTATATTGGATTAAGGGGTTTTGGTTTTCTACACTATAAAGTGGGACAGACCAGGAGCTTGCTCACTCAGTTCCTGCTATCACAATTGCAGGGGCTTCTCTGATCCCTTGTTCTTCATGGGAAAAGCTGGTTTTCTGCTTTTCCCTTGTCTTCTTCTGTGGTTTGCCTGTCTTGGTGAGACACCAATAAATAGGATGGCCCACCATTCTCCGACTCTGCCGTTTCTTTACCATCTGCCTGAATCCAATGGGAACCTGCATGGGCCAGGCGGCTGCTTTGATAGTGACAGCCATGGCTCCTGGCCTTACAGTATCTTACTAAGGCTTGTTGGGGAAATGCAATTCTGATTATGCAACTTTCAGTGGCTTCCTGTTACCCCCATTGTATGATATTTTCTATAGGAGAAAGCCATCTGGAAAAAGTTTATGGCCTTTAACAGGATTGATGAAGTCCATCCTCTTCCCTCCTTAAGTATTTCTCTAATCAACTCTCTGCCACCTCTGGCCCTCACCTCTTGCATACTCATAAACACTCTCCATTCCACATATTTGTAGTTTTCCCAACCCACCAAGCTCCTTCCTTATTTCTAGCCCTCCCTTCCTGGGGTGATTGGCTTTGCAAGTATCAACCAGTTTATTTTTCAAGGATCAACTCAAGCTTCATTTCCTGTGTAAAATCTAAGCTGGCCACCTTCACCTCCATAAAGATGACCATTTTACTTTCACATTCTACATAGTTGAATTGATCTTATTGTTATAAAGTACTGCACCCAGATTCTGAAAGGCACTGTACCTCATTTCATTGAGTTCATGTAGAGACACCAAATCCAGATGAATTTGAAGAGTTTTATTAGAGGAGGAGATATATTAAATATGCTGGCCGCATATGGCTGACACGGGGCATCTGCAGGCCCAAATTGTGCAGTCCCAAAAATAGTTCAGGGGCTGTTTATGTACCCTTGATCACATACAGCTGGGGGAGAGCATGACATTATGGCACAATCACTAACAAGATTATAACATTTGTCTAGGGGATAAACAGAAACATTAAGACTCTCAGGTAACACAATCAAAGATATTTACAACTCTTTCAGTGTCCTCTTCTCTCACTAGCCTAGAGGTGTTTTTACTCTCAAGATTCCAGGAAAGGGAGGAACTACAATCAATGCAAGGTGGTATGTAAATTCTGCCCCCTATTGAAAGAGAAGTTTCTCAGTTAACCTTAATCCTTTCAGAGAATTAAAATCAAATGATCCTAGTCGTCCTTGTAAGTCAGGAAACTTTTACATTCCTTTTCCTCCATTTTCCAAGCCTGACCTTTTCATCCTAGAATATCAATATTAATTTTCAGCTTTCTGGCTTTATATCTGTTGGGCGGATAAAGTGTATTATGCTCACTTTGTTAAAGATAACACGAGGAGGCCGCCGCCCAGGTGATATTAATGTGTGTTGGGGTGGGCTAAAGGCAGGCAGAATCCTTGTAGCCTGGGGCTTGGTTTTGGGATTAAGCCTTTCCTACCCTTTTTGATGTAGGGCAGTACAATCCAATCATGCCTCAGAGAAGTGACTTTGTATTAGAGACTTCCCTATTTTGTATATTGGATTAAGGGTTTGGATTTCTACACTATAAAAGGGGGGCGGAATGAGAGCTTGCTTCTTGGTTCCTGAGGTTAGCATGAGAGAGCAGAGAAAGTAGAGCCAGCAGCGGAAGGAGGCCACGTGGAGGAGGCCAGGAAAAGCAGCCAAGATGGCGGAGTGCTGAGTAAGATGCCAGTTTGTGTAGAGTTTGTATTTGGGATAAGGAAGGAGACGGGGAACAGAGGTGATTAAGTCTGGTGAGCTAGAAACCTTTGATTCTAGGAAACTCGGATAAGTCAGTGGCTTTGTGAGCACTGAATGTGACTGGGTTTTGGAGCCCAGTGTGAATTTTTACTTGCCCGCTGGGTGCAAGGTAGAATTAAAGACTATGGCTCACCAGTTTTTGGCTCCGCTGTTTCTTTACCGACTGTCCGAATCCAATGCGAACCTGCATGGGCCAGGCGGCTGCTGTGATGGTGGCCCTGGCTGTGCCTACTGGCTCTACAATATCCCAATTCAAATCTTTGACTTAATTTACTAAAATGCATGAGGCTGTTGTGTATGGATATTAACTTATAACATGTAACAAATATTTAACAGACAGTATGTTCGGCAGATAAAATATATTATGCTCACTTTGTTAAAGATGGTGCTGCCTACGTGGAGGTCGTTGCCCAGGTGATATTAATGTTTGTCTCTGTGGGCTGTGGGCAGGCAGGATCCTTGTAGCCTGGGGCTTGGTTTTAGGATTAAGCCTTTCCCACCCTTTTTGATGTGGGTTGGTACAATCCCATCATGTCCCAGATAAGTGACTTTGTATTAGAGACTTTCTTATTTTGTATATTGGATTAAAGGTTTTGATTTCTATACTATAAAATGTGGGCAGAACAGGAGCTTGCTCTCCTGGTTCCTGAGATTATCATTAGAGGAGAGAGCAGAGAGAAGAGCAGAGAAAGGCCACGTGGATGAGGCCAGGAGAAGCAGCCAAGATGGCGGAGTGTTGAGTGAGAAGCCAGTTTGTGCAGAGTTTGTGCAGGGAGAAGGAAGGAGATGGGGAACAGAGGTGAATAAGTCTGGTGAGCTAGAAACCTATGATTCCAGGAAACTCGGATAAGTTGGTAGCTTTGTGAGCACTGAATGTGAGTGGGTTTTAGAGCCCAATTTGTGTTTTTACTTGCCCGTGGGGTGCAAGCTAGGATTAAAGATGATGGCCCATCAGTTTTTGGCTCCATTTTTTCTTTACTGATTGTCCAAATCCAATGTGAACCTGCATGAGCAAAGCGGCTGTGATGGTGGCCATGGCTACTGGTTTTACACAGTATTAATAGCAATATAGTTTACTAGAGAAACAAATGTTACTAACTGATTCTCTATAAACTATACAAACCTTTTGCAACTTATATAAAACTAATTGGCCTTTATAACAATTTAGTTTTAGTCTGAACTCTTAATTATAAAACTCTTAACCTTTAGTGACAATTAAGTTGACTTTCTTTTTACTCTATGTTGGTCAAATAAGTTTGTAAATTATATATATATATTTGCTCACTTATAGTTTGCATTGGATGTGGGGGACAGGCTGTAAGCAGGCAGGATTCTTATAGCCTAAGGCTTAGTTTTAAGACTAAGTCTTTCCCACCCTTTTTGATGTAGGGTGGTGCACTCTCATGAGAAATCCCATTATGCCTCAGATAACTGACTTTGTATCAGAGACTTCCTTGTTTGTATATTGGATTAAGGGGTTTTGATTTCTATATTATAAAGTGGGGCAGACCTGGGGCTTGCTCTCTCAGTTCCTGATATTAGCATTAGAGGAGAGAGCAGAGAAAGGAGAGCAGAGAAAGACCATGTGGAGGCAAAGAGAAGCAACCAAGATGGTGGAGTGCTGAAGGAGAAGCCAGTTAATGCAGAGATTGTGCAGAGAAGAAGATGGGGAACAGAGGTGAATAAGACTGGTGAGCTAGAAACCTTTGATTCTAGGAAATTCTGATAAGTCAGTAGCTTTGTGAGCACTGAGTGAGTGCGTTTTGGAGTCCAGTGTGTGTTTTTACTTGCCTGCTGGGAGCAAGCTAGGATTAAAGCTAATGGTTCACCAGTTCTTGGCTTTGTTGTTTCATTACTGACTGTCTGAATCTAATGTGAACCTGCATGGGCCAGGCAGCTGTGATGATGGCCATGGCTACTGGCTTTACACCCTTGTTTTCCCTTTCCCCAAAGTCAGATTAAAAGGGAGTCCTTATTAAGTTTCTTCATGCATTTGTTGTACATAAAGCAACCAGCTTCCGGTTTGTGGTTGGACTAAGGTACACCAATTTTCTACCATAGCAGCAGTGGGAGTTGTCAGGATCATGGCGTGTGGACCCGTCCATGTGAGAGTCAATCCTTGAGTGATGTACTGGATCTTTTGGTAATGTTGGAAGTGTCTCTCAGATAGTTTTTTGAACAGTTTGCTGAGTAACCTGTAAATCCTTCAAGTACATAGGAAAAGGGTGGTTACATTTCTTGGTACTCTTTAATTCATGCATTTTACTTGCCCAGACCTTTTGGGTGCCTGTAGGCACAATGTAACTTCAAATTAGCTTCTAATTAATATTGAGTTCCTTTCCTATCAGCTTTGAGACTGTGGACACAAATGCAGGTCCAATACTTAGAAAGGGCAAACTAAACCTGGAAAGAATTCCATACAACAATTTCCTTAGTTTGCCCAGCATTCATTTAGACACAAACTGAACACTCAGATATTATGTCTTCTGCAATAGATTCTAAGTTTGGCTTTTCTAATTATCTCTTTCTCATTGGCAAAATCTTTCTCTAATTGGCTTTGAACAAACCTTTGGCAATAAGGGTCCCAAAACCCCACTGGCTTTGGGTGGCATTTATTCATTTGAATTAATATGTTCCAATTTTGAGGTGGACTGGAAAAATATAAAATAAACAATAAAATTCAGACAACTAATGTTAACAAATACTATAACAAGTTTCCTAATACAATAAAATGACTAAAGCCCATTAGATTATTAAATGGAACAAAGTTCTAACTAATATAACAGGATCCAGAATAAAATTCTTACAGTCACAAATGTCCTTAACATGTTAACATAATTTCACTAAGTCTATGTTGACAATATTTGTGCTTTATATTATTTACAAGTGTAACCCAGTTTCTATTTCAGTCTGAGAAATGTCCTACAGAGCAGGAGTTACACACATTCAGGAAAAGTCCACAAGGCATTGGGGCATTGGAGTTGTGGTCACATTCTATACTTTACAGCTAGAGTCCAAGTCCTAATGACCAATGTTTCTAGCTGGAATTAGGAGCAGGTCCCAGCCTACAATAGGCATGGGGCATTGAGACAAGAGAAATAAAGGAGACACTATACATTAAACAAAGCAACAAAAATCAGACTCATTTCCCCCAGTAGAGATCTTTGAGGGATAAATAAAACTTAAATGTTCAGGCAAGGCATAGTAAGTGGCCCTCGTGTTTACAAGACATGAGATCAGTTTACCTGATACTTAGAAGTAATACCTTAGGCTTGTAAACAGTGATGTGAGATGAGGCCAATGGCCATAGGCATCTTTTAGCCTTCAGTGGCAAGTCCCAGCAAGCTGGGTAAGGTCAGGTCACAGGTAGCTGGATTAGGGCTGAAAGAGACTGAACCCTTTCTCCATGGAGCAAGGGGGCAGCTTACCTTCTTGTGTCCCTTTTTCCACAGCAAAGGTATGTCCCCCAATGGGGCCGAGAAGTCAAACAGGCTTCAACTTAATGACCTTTCTTTCCACTCTTGAAGCAGGGGTCTGATGGAATCCTATGAAGCCCTTTTGGGGCGCTGGAGCCTTTAAGGGTATATGCCAAAAGCTAGTATTTTCCTGATCTCTTTTGGGTCTATTTGCCTTTTCTGTTACTATCTTGGTCATTATAGACCTTAAAAGTCATACTAATAAGATCTCACTGAGGGGCCTGAGAACCTTTTTCTGTCTATATAAGCTCTTGGAAAAAGATAAAAGCAATGTTATTAGCTGGATTAAATTAAGAAAAACAGGTTTTTGGTGCCTCCTTTAGAATTCCAGAGTCTCTTTCTCTTTGCTGCTGAATAATTCAGTACATTAGCATTCAAAAACAATTTTAACAAAAGCATGATATGACTTTTTTCTTATATTACTTAGCATTTTAAAATGATAATAAACTAAACATTACATAAAAGACATTATTAACAACTCCTAATATTCAAACTAAGATTTCAATATCACAAGGCTATAAAACAGCAAATAAAGAATTAACAAAAATGCCTTTGAAATAATACATATATTTTCACACGGAAAATACCTTTTTACACAATAGTGGGGGGAAGACAATAAATCACTACTCCTAACCCAGTGGTTGGAAAATGTATTAGTTACTAGAGCCAATTACTAACAGTACAATAACTGAATTTTCTTTTAGGAGCCTAATTTTAAATTTAAACTATATATGTAGGCACCTTCCCTACTGAGGCAGCACCCACACTTGGCACTCTGTTGGAGAGCTGTACCTAAGAGAGCAAAAAGGCCTATGTGGCCCACGAGCTGTTTGTGAATGGCAGTTTGCTGACCAGAGTTCTTAGGAGAGGGGGAAAGGAAGAAACATTCCACGTGTCTGTCCCTCTTTGCACAACTCGAGGGCTGACTGAATTCTAGCCCGGCCAAGTGCAGGATGACAGCAACAGTGAGGCCCCGGGCTCAGTCCCAAAGCAGCATTTTCTCAGGGCTCCTGTTCCCTTCTCCTTTACCCCAGATTAGGGACATGGTTGTCATGGGAGAGGTGGCATGGGCGGGCTGGCATTTGGACCTAGCATTTCCAAAAACCCAGCTGACTTCCATTCCCTTCCCCTGGCAGCTATTTAGCTTTACTTCTTACAATAAAAGCAGCAAATAAAATACAATTTTTTATAAATTTACCTTCCTAATAATAGGCTGCTTTTAGCCTATATAAGGTTGTCAATCTTTCCCGAAATTTCTTGAAAATTCTATTTACAGTTTTTACCATTATGGTTAATGCTGCAAGTCTTTCTTATGAACTTCATGTCTTCTATGTAACTGAGAGACTTGGAGAACTTACCACCCCCTTGTCCCATGAAAGAGTGTTGGAATCTTTTCCCTCATTTTTACACCAGTGGAGGGCAACAAGCCACTATTCCAAACCCACAGAGGGCTTATTTTAAATTTTATTTCCTATAATCTTATTACTTATGCTTTTATTACTCCTTCTGGAGTTGCAATTTAATTTAAGAAACTGTCAATTAACTAGCAAGGTCCACACCTACAGTTTGTTAATTTTTAAATTCTCTTTCTCTCCTTTAAGATTTTTTTTAAGCAAAGTTTTAATTTTTAATACTATTCCTAGTCTGTATTTTCCAAATGGGCAAAACCTCCTTTGGTCCACAGGTGGACATTTGAAACTAATTTCTATTCTCTCTCTCTCTCTCTCTCTCTATATATATATATATATATATGTATATATATATACATATATATATGTATATATATATCTATCTTTTTTTTTACAGAGACAGAGAGTGAGTCAGAGAGAGGGATAGACAGGGACAGACAGACAGGAATGGAGAGAGATGAGAAGCATCAATCATTAGTTTTTCATTGTGCGTTGCAATACCTTAGTTGTTCATTGATTGCTCTCTCATATGTGCCTTGACCATGGGCCTTCAGCAGGCCGAGTAACCCTTTACTGGAGCCAGTGACCTTGGGTTCAAGCTGGTGGGCTTTTGCTCAAACCAGATGAGCCCGCGGTCAAGCTGGCAACCGCAGGGTCTCAAACCTGGGTCCTCTGCATCCCAGTTCGATGCTCTATCCACTGCGCCAACACCTGGTCAGGCTATTCTATATTTTAGTCACCTTATCCTTACTTTATTACCTTTCCTGTCGCTCCACACACATCAGGCTGAATCCTAGCAAAACCATGCACCTGGAGGCAGCGGGCTGTTAACTGTTTGTCTGTCGCTTGGGTGCAGTGCCAGCGACAAGGGAATGGCGGAGAGGGGAGGGACCATGCCTATGTCTGCCTCTCCTTAGCTGTGGCACCACCCCCTCACTCTGTGCACCGCGTGGCCCAGCTCAGTTTTTCTCTCACTCAAACTGCTTACTTGCTAGTCCTTTGGCTTTAGAGGATGGAGGAACACTTTCAATTTGTAGGCTTCGCTTTTCTCTCTTCCTAGTGGCTGCTTGTATTATGGGACATTTAATTTTCCAATGTTCATTTTCCTTACAATATGCACATTGATTCTTTTCTAGCCTAGTCCTATTCTTTCTTAAATTCTTTCTTTTTCCTTTATTTTCATTTCTTTTTTTAACAGAATTTACATTAACTTCCTCATAATGCTTCTCAAGGGTAACTATGTCCTCATGTACCTCGGAGAACTCTCCTTTCTTCTCTGAGGGTCCCTTATCCTTAGAAGAGTTTGTCTTTTGGAGTGCTGCTACTATTGCTTTAGTTATTCTTTTTTTCTGTTTTTGACTCAAATTTTTCATGACCAAGAAGACGTGGCACTAGCTTTGTATCGAGCATGTTTTAAGCAATTGTGGTGAATTTATTATTAACTTTAGCCACCAATCAATGTATGGAAACTGTTCAGGACAACCTGGGTTCCCAATTACTATATTCCAGACTGTCCTTATTATCCTGGGATTAGAATTCCCACTTGCTATTACTTATTACAAAACTGAAACTTGTTTCAGGAGAATCTAAGAATTAGGGCACCAATAAACCAAGAAAGATAAGACAGATATTTAACTAGCACCCAGAATAAAAGGGTGTTTGACTATAGAAATATTAATTATTACCCGAGACAAGGGGAAGAAGCCAACTGAAAAGAATAATTTATTCAGGGGAGAAGTCTAATAGGGCCCCTTGTAGCAGAGATTCTGAATCCAGAGAACATATGCAGTGGAGCAGGGGAGAGGGTTCCAAACCGTGAAATGTCATGAGAGATCTCTTGAAAAAATAAGAAAAACCTGCAGTATATACAAGTCATCATTTGAGATTGCTTTTTAGTCAGAAGCTCCCAATTTTGACACAAAAGACCTAAGCCAGACTTTAAACAGAAACATTTAGACATTAAACAAAAGACTTATATATACAAACAATGCATGAATATTTCAATTAAATAATACCAGAAAATTTGATAAACAAAGACAAAGCCTCATAGATGAGGGAAAGGCTCCCCCTCATGGCCTCTCAGGTGCACACAGGCCGTGGCACCAGAGATTTCTTAGCCAAGGGTATTAGATAGAAACATTAAAGCAAGGATGAGATCTCAACAAACACAGAGACATCTCTGGAAGTCTTGGGTCAAGATTAATCAATCCAGGTTAGCTCAGTCTCCACTGATTCAGTGTGATGTGAGACTGACTAATCCTGGATGGACTTAACCTCCGTTAGCCTTCCTAGAGATAGACGCATTGTCCCCATTTCTATTTCTCTAGAGAACCTGACATCTCTGAAGGCCTGAGGCAGAACTGGTGGACTTGGCCCACTCAGTTCCAACTAATGTCCCTTCAGAGTATGAGCAGATATCCCCCATAGTCCAAGGCAGGACCTAGAAACCCTCCACCAACATCTCGGTCTTGGAGAATGTACTGCGAACATGCCGACCACGTCTGATCTATTTCACTGTACCCCAAAATATAAAGACTATAGACTAGTTACAAACAGCAAAGCAGTTTCAAAGGCCCTACTTACTCCACCAGGGTTCCACATCCCCAGAGTTCCAAATCAGCAAAGCCTCCAAATATGCCCTACCTACATTTTAGTCCCAAACAAATTTGACCAGTACCAGTCCCAGAAAGAAAAGTGAAAGTAGGAATTCAGAGGAAAGCCAAAAAATTCGTTCAGTAAAGCAAAAAGAGTTGCTTAACCTACATTCTTGATTTTTCTGCCAAATTGTCAAATTTGGGAACTGGGGTTGTCTACCAAAGAACTGTTCGGACCCCACAGGAAGACCAGGAGCCCTGGAACGTCTCAGGTGGTGCCTCTCCTCGAGATTCAAGCAGGGCCGGGCAGCTCAATGGAGAGTCCATCTGATTTGGGGTGTCTCTATCTGGTGACATGAAATACCAGATCCCAGACGATCCCCCATATGTTATAAAGTTCTGCACCCCAGATTCTGAAAGGCACTGTACCTCATTTCATCAAGTTCATGTAGAGACACCCAGTCCAGATGAATTTGAAGAGTTTTATTAGAGGAGGAGAGTTATTAATATGCTGGCCACATATGGCTGACTCTGGGCATCTGCAGGCTCAAATCGTGCAGCCCCAAAAATAGTTCAGAGGCTGCTTATATACCCTTGATCACACATGGGCAGGGAAAGCATGACATCATGGTAAGAGCTGGCAACATTTGTTAGGGGATACACAGAAACATTAAGACTCTCAAGGTAACACAATCAAAGATATTTACAAATCTTTCAGGATTCCTCTTCCCTCACTAGCCTAGAGGTATTTTACTCTCAAGATTCCAGGAAAGGGAGGAACTACAATCAATGCAAGGTGGTATATAAATCCTGTCTCCTGATGAAGGAGAAGTTTCTCAGTTAACCTTAATCTTTTATTTTTATTTATTTTTTTATTTTTATTTTTTTTGTATTTTTCTGAAGCTGAAAATGGGGAGAGACAGTCAGACAGACTCCCGCATGCGCCTGACAGGGATCCACCCAGCACGCCCACCAGGGGCGATGCTCTGCCCACCAGGGGGTGATGCTCTGCCCCTCCAGGGCGTCACTCTGCTGAGACCAGAGCCACTCTAGCGCCTGGGGCAGAGGCCAAGGAGCCATTCCCAGTGCCCGGGCCATCTTTGCTCCAATGGAGTCTTGGCTGCGGGAGGGGAAGAGAGAGATAGAGAGGAAGGGGGGGGTGGGGAAGAAAATGGGCGCTTCTCCTATGTGCCCTGGCCGGGAATTGAACCCGGGTCCCCCACACACCAGGCCGATGCTCTACCACTGAGCCAACCAGCCAGGGCCATAACCTTAATCCTTTCAGAGAACTTAAAACCAAATGACCCTAGTCATCTTTGTAAGTCAGAAGACTTCTACATTCCTTTTCCTCCATTTTCTAAGGAAAAGACAGGAAAGCCAGCCCTTTTCCTCCTAGAATATCAATATTAATCTGCAGCTTTTCGGTACTTACAACACTATTTGTTTACAAGTGTATCCTGTCTGGCTAGACTGTGAGTGCCTAGAGTGGTGCCTGTGTCTTATTTTTCAATCTCTTGATCCTAACACTAGTGTCCAAGAGCTTAAATATATTTGTTGAGTGAATAATAATCAAAGTTCTCAGCTTTGTTCTGTCTATCGTGACTGGAACAATTCACAGTTGCAGTGTTTTAAGCAGTGAGGAATTTAGGAGAATGGAATAGAAGGACCCTAGAAACTCCAAGTCAAACACTAGTTTTCAGACAAATTTTTGTTCTGATGAAACAACTTCTATGTGTGAGGCAATTCAGTGGAAAAATTTGTTCTGTTGATTATGGTGGACTGTATCCAAGTCAACTTCGACTGTGCTGAGTGCTAACTGGAAAAAATTTATTCCTTTTATTTTTGGATGTTGGGAAGATAAAATATATTATGCTCACTTTGTTAAAGATGCACTGCCCGTGTGGAAGCCTGTCACCCAGGTGATATAAGTTGCCCTTTTTGCTTGGGATGAGTGTGATTATATTAATGTGTGTTGGGAACAGGCTGTGGGCAAGCAGGATCCTTGTAGCCTGGGGCTTGGTTTTAGGACTAAGTCTTTTCTGCCCTTTTTGATGTAGGGTGGTGCACTCTCATGAGGAATCCCATTATGCCTCAAATAAGTGACTTTGTATCAGAGACTTCCTTGTTTGTATATTGGATTAAATGTTTTGAATCTACACTATAAAATGGGGCAGACCAGGAGCTTGCTCTCTCTCAGTTCCTGAGATTAGCATTAGAGGAGAGAGCAGAGAAAGGAGAGCAGAGAAAGGCCACGTGGAGGAGGCCAGGAGAAGCAGCCAAGATGGTGGAGTGCTGAAGGAGAAGCCAGTTAGTGCAGAGATTGTGCAGAGAAGGAGATGGGGAACAGAGGTGAATAAGACTGGTGAGCTAGAAACCTTTGATTCTAGGAAACTTGAATAAGTCAGTAGCTTTGTGAGCACTGAATGAGTGGGTTTTGAAGTCCAGTGTGTGTTTTTACTTGCCCACTGGGTACAAGCTAGGATTAAAGCTAATGGCCCACCAGTTCTTGGCTCTATTGTTTCATTACTATCTGTCTGAATCTAATGCAAACCTGCATGGGCCAGGCAGCTGTGATGGTGGCCGTGGCAACTGGCTTTACATTGGACTATTTTCATCCCTAGATTAGTGTAAACCAGGGAATTCTAAAAGAATACTGAAGTCTGGGTTTTGTCCTGGATATTCTGATTAAATGGGCCTAGAGCTAGGCCTGGATTGGGGATTGTTAAATTTACCAGATGATTGTAATATGAAACCAGGACTGAGAACCACCACTTTAAGGTGATTCAGACAGGACTAGGGTTTTCAGAGATCCTGTATATTGACAACTACCCACTTTACAAGTCCAGCTCAACATGTCTGAAAGCAAACATGACCCATGTGCCAGAGAAAGTGGCAATTCCATTCTTCCAAAGACTCACATCAAAATCCTTGCATCTAAGGAGATAAGAAAAGTAAATTGAATGATGTGGGGAAAAACCAGAAAAGTGGTTTGAGAAGTGATAGGGAAATAAAGAAAGGGGAGAGTTTGGCCATGAAAGGAGAAAGAACATGGGAGCATATAGAACTAAAATTAAAATCAAAGGACTTGTTTTACAAATTTGGAGAAGACTGATCTTATTTAAAAGGTGATGGGAAAAAATCAGTAAAGAAGTGCATTGAGCAAACTGCCTGCATTCTCTGAGTTTCTTGGTTATCACATGTTTATTAAGAGTGTAGGCCCTGGCAGGTTGGCTCAGCGGTAGAGCATCGGCCTGGAGTGCGGGGGACCCGGGTTCGATTCCCAGCCAGGGCACATAGGAGAAGCGCCCATTTGCTTCTCCACCCCCCCTCCTTCCTCTCTGTCTCTCTCTTCCCCTCCCGCAGCCAAGGCTCCATTGGAACAAAGATGGCCCGGGCACTGGGGATGGCTCCTTGGCCTCTGCCCCAGGTGCTAGAGTGGCTCTGGTCTCAGCAGAGTGACGCCCCGGAGGGGCAGAGCATCGCCTTCTGGTGGGCAGAGCGTCGCCCCTGGTGGGCGTGCTGGGTGGATCCCTGTCGGGCGCATGTGGGATTCTGTCTGACTGTCTCTCCCCGTTTTCAGCTTCAGAAAAATACAAAAAAAAAAAAAAAAGAGTGCACAAGAGGTACAGATGTTGAACCAAAATTGACGAATTGGAGAGCTATTTAGCAGGCACGCTTAAAGACTTTGTATCTGGGTATAGGGTGTGAGGTACAGGGAAGAATCAAGCATGATATCCAGGGTTTTGCTGGTTCATGGGTGGCTGGTGGTATCTGTCACTGAGCTAAGGAACAGAGAGGAAAGAGATTTCTGGTAGAAAAGAAGAAATTCTGTTTTATACATTGTATATTCTAGGCAGTATCTATTATTCAACATTACAAATTTTTAATTGAAGAACTTAATTCCCACTAAGGATTACAGGATATTAGTAAGGAATAAGTTCCCGTTCCTGTCTACAAGAAGCTTGCAAGCTTTTAATAAAAAGAAGAATATGTCCGCACTAAAAGAAAAATAAGGTAAGTGCCATAAGAATTATGCAAAGATCAAAAAGTATTCAAGGAAGAGTGAAATGGTTTTCCAGTGTGGGAGGTTGCCTGCAATAAGATCCAGTGAAGGTCTCCAGAGGAGATGATGTTTTGAGATACGTGCTGAGGACTAGCAACATTTCTATAAGCAGTAGGATTGTGAACATTCCAGGTGGAAAGACTGTCTCCACAATAGCACAGAGCTGTGACGAGTCCAGGAGTGCTTGCTAGACTAGCACCACTAGGCTCATGGTAATATAGGCTCTGTATGTCTTAGTGGTCAGAAACCCATCTAGAAAAACAGGCTGGACTTTGGATTTAGGCAGGCCTGAGCTGGACTCTGATGCTATCACTTCATAAATATCCAACCTGGAGCAAGTTATTTGACCTCCTTCAGCCTCAGTTTCCTCAGTTCTATAACTCACCTAAATCGTATATTTTTCAGTATTGTTTTAAGATGTCTGTTCTTTAGTAGTTGTTTAATAAATGTTAGATATTACTATTTTGCAGAGGCCTTGAATACCAACTAGGTGGAGAGTTTATTTTTTCTTATCCAGCTTACGAAAGGTTTGCACAAGGTAACTACTGTTAGAATAATCTGCCAGCAGTATACTCAGGATGGAGGGAAGGGGGCGGGGAGACAAGTTAGGAGGCTATTTTGTGGTCAGCTAGTAGATCAATAACTAATCTTCAGGATGATGCTACTTCATAGTCAAACAATGCTATCAAAGTTTTATTTTTGAGTTTTTAGAACATACAGATATTTTAAAATTTCTTCCCTTTCCCTCCTGCTGTATTGCCATTAGTTTTTTTTTTTTTGCAGGAGGGCAAAGGAAAATCAGTGAAACCTCAATCAACCAACGTTACCATAAATAAAAGAAGAACTGACATATCTGTGGTTGATATGTGACTCTAAGCATCTTTGAAATATTTGGATGGAACAAACTAAAATTAACCACTTGGATTTAATAATTTATGCAGAGTATCTGTTCCAATAATTCTTAATTTTCCTTTGTTCCAACAATATAGCTGATTCACTATAGCATTCTAAGAACTTCAATATAAATAATTTTCTACCAGTTAATTTAAAAAAAGCAGTATAGAGCTGGGCTCACTCAGAATCAGTGGTCATGTGCTATTGACCAACCACAGAAGACTTTGAACAAGTCATTTAATAATTCTGAACAGCAGATATTACATCTATAATTTTGCGAATGTTATTTATTCCCTGCCTCATTCTCAGGATTTTTGTGAGAATCAAATGAGGTAGCCAATGATATCAAGTGCTAATATAGCCCTAGCTGGTTGGCTTAGTGGTAGAGTGTTGGCCCAGCCTGTGGAAGTCCTGGTTTGATTTCCAGTCAGGGCACACAGGAGAAGCACTCATCTGCTTCTTCACTTTTCCCTCTCTCACTTCCCTCTCTCTTTTCTCCTTCCCTCCTGCAGCCAAGGCTCAATTAGAGCGATTTGACCTCAGGCACTGAGGATGGCTCTATGGTCTCCACCTCAGGTGCTAAAATGGCTCTGGTTGCAACAGAGCAAAGGCCCCAGATGGGCAGAGCATCGCCCACTGGTGGGCATGCCAGGTGGATCCCGGTCGGGATATGTGCGGGAGTCTGTCTCTCTGCCTTCCCTTCTCTCACTAAAAAAGAATAATAATAAATAAATTAAAAATATTTAAATGCTAATGTATTATAAGCCACTCAATGTATGAGAAGGATTATCATTTAGGCAAAGCTACATCCATGTGCAATAGGCACAATTACCTGAACTATATTAGAAACTTTCATACTCTGTCTTCCCTACCCTCTGAAGACTGGCTCCCTTTGTCCTTTTTTTCAGTTGGTGAGCATTTTACCATCATCTACTGACCACAGTTAACCTCCCATTTTTGGTGAGATTTCCAAAGCATCGTTTCCAACTGAGTAGATATTTTGTTATTTTAAAATTGTGTTGTTTGCCTTCCCTTGTGTTTTGTGATCAGTACAGGAGGGTTTGGTTTCAGGCTTCAATTATTTCACTAACAGCAGTGTTGGAAAAGGAAAGTTATTTTTTACTCATTTAATAAAACATCTTTCTGGCACAGCAAACTCTCTCTCATTAAGGGCTGTGCAGTAGGCTCTAGGGATGATTTAAGAGACTGAGTCAGCATCTTCATCTTGTGATGCATTGGAAGATGTGTTAATTCCCCTTGAGAGAAAGGAGGAAAATTGAAAATAAAATCTTATTTTCCCCCTTTTGGTTGGTTTCCTGCTTTATTCAACAAAATGAAATTTACAATAGTTACTTCTGAAATATAGACATTCAGATGAGAAAATGTGTGTACTTAGTAAAGGGGGCACTTGCATAATTAAAGTAGAATTTAGTGCATTTCAAGGAAAAGAGAGACATTCCAACTAAGTGTCTGGCAGATAATAACAAAGAAAAAAAACTGAAGACATTTGAGGCTCTGAAGTCACACTTCTGTTGATACATATGGCGTTAATGAATTTTGAGCTCCTCTGCCTCCTGCTAAGCAGATGGTTTTATATTTGTGCTAAAACTAGAGGTTAGAAGGCTTGGGTGGACAAAAACAATGACCTTCCATCTTCAGTTTAGTTTTGGACCTAATAATTTATGGATTAGCTCTGTCAAAGGATGAGCCTGACAAAGTTTTCAAAAATATACAGTCACGCTTAATACCCTTTAAGGTACTCAAACATTCCCTGGCCAAGTGGCTCAGTGGTAGAGTGTCGGCCTGCTGTGCAGGAGTCCCAGGTTTGATTCCTGGTCAGGGCACACAGGAGAAGTGCCCATCTGCTTCTCCACCTCTCCCCCTCTCCTTCCTCTCTGTCTCTCTCTTCCCCTCCTGCAGCCAAGGCTCCACTGGAGCAAAGTTTGCCTGGTTGTTGAGGATGGCTCTGTGGCCTCTGCCTCAGGCACTAGAATGGCTTTGATTGTGGCAGAATGATACTCCAAGTTGGACAGAGCATCACCCCCTGGTGAGCATGCCGGGTGGATCCTGGTCGGGCGCATGCGGGAGTCTGTCTGACTGCCTCCCCATTTCCAGCTTCGGAAAAATACAATACCAAAAAAAAAAAAAAAAAGATACTCAAACATTAATGGAGCTAGGTAAATAAATTACACACACACACACACACACACACACACATTTATATATATATTGTGGCTGAAGCCAACTTTTATAATAGCTACCAGGCAAAAAGAGAATGGATCTCTCATTAGATTAACTGCTCAAGTATGTAAAATGCGAACAATAATAGCACATTAAAAAAAATGCCTGACTGGACAGTGGCACAGTGGATAGAGCATTGGACTGGGATGTGGAAGATCCAGGTTTGAGACCCCAAGGTTGCCAGCTTGAGTGAGGGTTCATCTGGTTTGAGCGAAAACTCTCCAGCTTGAGCCCAAGGTCTCTGGGCAAGGGGTTACTTGGTCTGCTGAAGGCCCACGGTCAAGGCATGTATGAGAAAGCAATCAATAAACAATTAAGGTATTGCAACGTGCAACAAAAAACTAATGGTTGATGCTTCTCATCTCTCCGTTCCTGTCTCTCTGTCCCTAATATAATATATATATATATATATATATATATATATATATATGCACACACACATACACCACACACACTAGTTTCTGATAATTTAACTAGAAAGTAATATTCCTGTAAATAATTACGCTGCTATGGAATTACAGTAATGAGCTTTCCCTTGAAGCATACGCACATTTTATTAGAAAAATACTGGGCTCATTCCAAATTCCAAGGAACTTAATTTAAAACTGCATGTTCTATACAGTGATTGCATATTTTTTTAGTTAAGTCATCATTGTTACACCAGTTCATACATTTTATGAATGGAAATAGCACTTCTAATTGATAAGCATGGCATGCTTTATAAATGAGGTTTAAACGAAAGTGACTCTCTGGTAAACAAATGTAGCTATCTGACTGCTTCCCATAAGTAGCTTGTTTAGAAATAATCTAAGAAAACTGCAGACCTTTGCAGTCAAGATTCATGGCTGGAAGCTGAAATGTATGTGGAAGTAGAGGAGGGGTTGACACTTTCCTTTTGGTTGGACAGAGGTGTTAGGACCAAAATGAAAGGAGGGGATGGGCTGGAGCTTAGAGAACTACATCAATAAACACATTCTTACCTGGGCTTCCTGGGTCCCAGGCACCAAGACGTTTCAACACCAAACACAATTGTTGTGAGATAATTCCACAAAGACCAGGAACTCTCACCTTCTTTAGAATTTGGTGTTTATAGAACACTCAGGAGAAAAATCTATATAAGTATGTAACATATTGATTGAATGATGTTATTTGAATCAAGAAATGACTGGATGAAAAACTGATATATTAAGAAGAAAAAAGTAGGTTTCAAAATAACTTGTACTATATGATTAATTTTTTTCTAAAAAAAATAGATCTATGAATGTACCGTATTTCCCCACGTATAAGACACACCTTTTTTTGAAAAATTTTGGGTCTAAAACCTGGATGCATCTTATACAGTGGTTGTGACATTTCAAATGCCATAGATGAAACTTAGGAAGAGGCAATACATGAAGACAGTGACTTGTCATCAGACACAGATCAGGACACCCTAATGGATGGGAGTTTTGACAGTGATGAGGAGCTGTATAAACTTTATGATGAATAAAACTTGAGTTCAATAACTTTATGTAATACATTTGTTTTACAAATTTCAGGCCCCAGAATTAAGGTGCGTCTTACACATGGTAATGTCTTATACATGGGGAAATACGGTATTTCAGAAAGACTACAATGAGATGTAACAAACAATGAAGTGGGAGAAATACAGATGATTTTCAACTTCTTCTGACTTAATCTGTTTTTTCAAACAATTATATGTTACCTTTAGGATAAAAAAAAAGTTCTTTAAAAAAACTTAAAAAATATTAAGTTGTAGAAGCATGGGGCAATAATTATTACTTAGGCTAGTAAATCTCTAGATTTAAGGGGATAAAATGCAATTAAAATATAGACATAAAGAACACAGTATTTGTTTCCTTTCATACCCTGGAACAATACATATTTGACAAGTGAAACATTCAGCTATGTAAGCCTAGGCTGTATATATTATACAGCTTATACATGTTATTTGTCAGCATTTGAAAAGAATTATTATCTGAAGAATAAAACACAAAAATCTAGTTCATGCAAATACTATATAAGAATAACTTACTTAGCTTTACAAAATGAAAACTGGTCTCTATCTCTCTGAAAAAATTTGATATTTGAATTGAGAAATACTGCCATTAGTAGGTATAATATGCTGAAGCCAGAAGCCATCAGAAATTGTAAAGATTAAAGAAAATTATAACAAGCAGGGATGGAAAAGATATCAGGAAACACGCACTCTCACATGCTACTGGTAGAAATATATTTTCATCACTCTAATGGACAATCTAGTAATATTCATCAAGTCTTAACATCATGAATATCTTTACAAATAGCATTTTCCATTTCTGGGCACTTAGCATGTATGTAAAGAATGTAACATGGATGCTCAGTGCAACATTAATTAAGACAATGAGACATTCGCTATACCTATGTCTCATAAAAGAACATTTTTTCACTGATGTTTATTTACTTTCCTGAACATCTGCTATTCTTCAGTAACATTTATCAGAAGAAAGGTTTTAAAGTGTCTTAATAGTGAGAAAGAAGTTCAGCAAATTTTACCAAGGTAAAAAAAAATAGAAAAGTTTGTAATACTATTTTCTGTCTTAAAAATGAATAGGAAAAAAAGGATGGATGTTCACAAAGTGGCATTGGTGGATGTCTCTGGGTGATAGGATAATAGGGTATTTTTATTTTTAGTATTTTCTAAAATGTGTATAATAAATATTACTTTTGGTGGAATAAAGAAGTCATTACCATATCATTTTAAAAATGAGAAAAGTATGTGTAAGTTTGCTGAAACCAAGAGGAAGTATTAGGAATATGCTAATGTAAGAACCTAGAGAAAGTGCTGACTGAGATTAGTTAGAGCTAAACAAGCTGGCATGTTACAAAACCCTGATTCAAAAATAGAATGCTTTTCATTCTGGAAGCCCATGACATGTGGCTCCAAAATGGAGGTGGGATGTGAACATTCTAAAGCAAGTGTATAATGACTGACTCTGCCTCACTGAGTCGCTAGGTGATACAGAGCAGTCTGGAACTCTTCCTATAGGAAGAATGGGTTTAATAATACCTCCCCTGTAGCCTTCCAGAGGTATTTCAAGAATAAGTGATATACAGATAGAAGAATATCAGTGAACTTTTCAGAGATGATAGAGGTATTATTATAGGAATAGTTTATGAAAAATATGGGATTAGATGTCACTTGAAAATTCTGTGGCTCTGATGAAAGTATACTTTACACTTAAGAAGCACCTATTTACATAAAGATTTTAGGATCATGCTATTCATTTTTCAGACTCATATGGGAACATTTCATAAAGAAAAAATGAACAGATAATAACCTATTTTGAACTTGAAAATAATGAAACAGTTTTAAAATACAAATTATTTTCAAAAATTGGAAGATAGCACTAATTTTATAATTCTTATGATCAACTGAATGTTTCTGACTGCGAAGAGGTGAGGAGATGAGTTCTTTACCCTAGGAAACACATTTGCCACAGCTCGTATTAGAATCCTACATATCTCATTATTGTCAGTTGTCTTTAATTTCAGATGCACAGCCATGTCAAATTGGTTAGATAAATATTAGAGAATGATGATTAAAACAAACTTAGAAATTTTTTTCTCCCTCTTATCCCTACACCACCACCTACCTTGTATGGTCTTCATGTCATTACCTCAAGGGCTTGGTATTGATATAAATGTAGTATTTTACAAAGAATTCTGTTTTCAACTACTACTTTTATTTTGCCAAACAATTTATCTAAGGGTTTCTTATCCATATTCACTTTTCCCAGAGGACAAAACCATGTCTCCGCAATTCATTCAATGCAGTGGTGCATTAAATGGATGTTACTGGATTGACATAATAACCCAAGCAAATGCACCTTTGCAACATTCTCTACAGTAGTGGTTTCAAGGTATGTCCATGGACCAGCAACATAAACATCTGGGGACTTGTTAGACATACACATTATTTTTTAAAAGATTTTTGAAATTGATATTTAAAGAGAAGGGAAAGAGACAAACATTGATCCACCCATTTATGCATCTATTGGTTGTTGGTTTTTTAAGTTCTTTTACTGATTGATTTTTAGAGAGAGAGAGAGAGAGAAAGGAGGAGAGGGAGAAACAGACATATATTTTTTGTTCCACTTATTTATGCATTCATTGGTTGAGTCTTATATGTGCCCTGACCAAGAATCAAACCCATAACTTTGATGTGTCAGGATGACACTAACCAACTGAGCCAGGGTAACAGAAATATAAATTATTGAACCCCACTCCACACCTACTGAATCATAAAATCTTGGTGTGCTGCCCAGCACTCTGAATTTTCACAAGCCCCTTAGGTGACTATGATGCAAAGTCAAGTTCAGGCACTGCTGCCCTAGAGGAGTCATAGGTGAGTGTCCCAGAGGCAGAGTTCACAGTGATCGGCACACCGTGACTTGCCAGCCACATGCGGCTCTTTGGCTCTTATGGTTCTTTCACAAAATACTATGTGCGGGCACACAGCTATGCGGATAGTGTCAGTAGGTCGGGCGATGTGAGACGTGCATGGTGCAGGCGGCCCAGGATACCAGCACTGGGGAGGTGCGCAACTCATGCAGGAGCTGAGTGAGCCAGTCAGCAGTCTCATTGTGCAGTGAGTTGGAAGGGGTTGACCTCAGCAAACATATCTCAATTAGATTGAGGATGTTTTTAGCAAAGGCCAGCTTAGGAGTACCCTAATTAAGTTAATAATAATGTACCTACCTACATAGTTTAAGTTAAAATATTTGGCTCTCAAAAGAAATTTCAATTGTTGTACTGTTGATATTTGGCTCTGTTGACTAATGAGTTTGCTGACTACTGTGAGGGGTCTGATGAAAATTCCAGTATACACTGGTTTACTTTAAAACAACAATGAAATCTCAAGATAGGTGTTCATCATAAAAACATATTGTAGCACTAACAACTTCACTTTGCAGCCAGTTGGCCATTTTCAGGTCACTAGTATGGTATATCAGAACTACTGCTAATTTATAACAAGAAAATAAAATCAGAGCTGGGGAGAATGCCCTGGGATGTTTGGTCCAGCTTTTAGCATCGCCTGAGAGTTGCTCTGATGTGAATCGCAGTAGAAATTGTTGCTACACTGCCTTTCACACTTTTCTTCTTGGCAAACCTAAGAGCAAAAACCTCAATGTGGGTCTTGTTTCTTCCAATAAATCATAATTAGTGTTTGAAGTGAGGTTCAAATACAGGAAACCCTGAAAAACAGAAGATCTTTACTGTGGAATCATCAGTCCCCTCTTCAGTTTCTCAACCTAACCATTTCCATCTGTGTAAAAGAGAAAAGAAGCCCTGGCCGGTTGGCTCAGCGGTAGAGCGTCGGCCTAGCGTGCGGAGGACCCGGGTTCGATTCCCGGCCAGGGCACACAGGCGAAGCGCCCATTTGCTTCTCCACCCCTCCGCCGCGCTTTCCTCTCTGTCTCTCTCTTCCCCTCCTGCAGCCGAGGCTCCATTGGAGCAAAGATGGCCTGGGCGCTGGGGATGGCTCTGTGGCCTCTGCCTCAGGCGCTAGAGTGGCTCTGGTTGCAACATGGTGACGCCCAGGATGGGCAGAGCATCGCCCCCTGGTGGGCAGAGCGTCGCCCCATGGTGGGCGTGCCGGGTGGATCCCGGTCGGGTGCATGCGGGAGTCTGTCTGACTGTCTCTCCCTGTTTCCAGCTTCAGAAAAATGAAAAAAAAAAAAAAAAAAAAAAAGAGAAAAGAGATTTGATCTTTCCCAGGATTCGCCTGAAACCAGACACAGAAAAGGAAATTGTCCTCTCTCTAAAGTAAAATAAGTTTATGAACCACAAGATGGCTCCTTATCTTACTAAGGAAATACAGTATAAGGTAATACTAGGAAAGAACATGAGCAACACTATTACAACTACTAAAAATTTTGTTTTACATTAAAATACACACTCTGACTCATCTCTTGGCCAACTTGAACTTACTAGTTCACTTCATCTAAAGATTCTGATGCACCTGAGGCCCATCCCAATACGTTCATACTGTTGTCTGTCTCTATGAGGTTTTTTTTTGCTTAATTCCTTCACCTCTTTCATCCAGCCCTCCTCCCTCTTCCCCTCTAACAGCTACCTGTTTTCTATATCTACGAGTCTTTTGTGTGTTTATTTTGTTCATTCAATTTCACATATAAGTGAAATCATATGGTACTTGTCTTTCTCTGACTGGCTTATTTCACTTAGCATAATAATCTCCAGGTCCATTCATGCCATTGCTAAAGGTAAGATTTCCTTCTTTTTTGTGGCCATGTGGTATTCTATTGTGTAAATGTATCATGACTTTTTTATCCTCTCATCTACTGATGGTCACGTGGACTGCTCCAAACCTTGGTTATTTTAAATAACATTGCAATGAACATTGGGGTGCATATATTCTTTCAATTAGTGTTTTGGGTTTCTTCGATATATTCCAAGAAGTAAAATTGCTGGGTTATGAGACAGTTTTATTTTTAGTTTTTTGAAGAAAGTTTATACTGTTTTCCACAGTAGCTGTACCAATTTGCTTTCCCACCAACAGTGCACAAGGATTCCCTTTCCTCCACTTAAACCTGGTGTCTTCAATGCAGCAACTGTCTTTCAAAAAATGCATACATAGGCTTATTCCTAAGTGCTAGAACTTGAGGGAAAATCACTGAACAATGAACTCTCATAAAGTACAGGGCAATTATTCAAACAAGGGTTCTTCTCCTCAGATGGATTTCAGCAATCTACAGTGAAAGGCAGAAAACATAGGATGAACCAAAAATACAAGGCTACTGTGTTCCAAAAGAAAAATTTATTTAAAAAATGTCTGGATGGGCCCTGGCCAGTCGGCTCAGCGTGTAGAAGTCCTGCATTCGATTCCCAGCCAGGGCACACAGGAGACGTGCCCATTTTCTTCTCTACTCTCCCCCCCTTCTCTCTGTCTCTCTCTCTTTCCCTCCTGCAGCCAAGGCTCCATTGAAGCAAGGTTGGCCCAGGCACTGAGGATGACTTGGCCTCTGCCTCAGGCACTAGAATGGCTTTGATGGTGGGCATGCTGGGTGGATCCCGGTTGGGTGCATGCGGAGTCTGTATGTCTGCCTCCCCCCCACACCTCCCTCTTCTTACTTCAGAAAACTACAAAGAATAAAAAAATTAAAATGCCTGGATGGAAGCAGGCTGAGACCAAAGAGTATAAGCCCGGAGCTGTGGGAGAGGGCATAGGGAATTTGCTGGCATGGGGTTCAAGCTTTCTTTTTTGCTGCACAAGCTTAGATTATTAGCCTGTTGGGGTTCTTGTGGCCTTGGTTACTGACAATGAGGGGAATTCTGCTGCAGTGACACAAGTGCTTTGATGTAGCACAATATTGGTGTCCTTGGTAAATCTTGAAGGCAGCAAAGAGGTCAGTCTCCCAATAATAGCTGGGGGTTTGAGTCTGTGAGCTTGCTTTCACAAACAACTACTGTAATTTAAAGCTCCCTTAATGGTCAGGTCCCTCCATAATACAAGCTTTTTAAAATATTTTTGTGAAGGTAAGCTTTTGCTACATTTCAAAATGAAGGCCAAGCAGCTGTTAGGAGAGAGAATAGCAGGCCAATTAATTCTATCTTTACAAAATGTTTGGGTGATTAGAATATAAATTTTACAGGGGCTAATTTAACCCTAACATCTAGTCACCCTAAAGTTGTGTATCAAATTTCTACCCATGCCTGGCCAGATGGTAGCACCAGCCTGGGATTCAGAGGACCCAGGTTCAAAACCCCAAGGTCACCGGCTTGAGCATAGGTTCATAGACATGACCCCATGGTTGCTGACTTGAGCTCAAAGGTGACTGGCTTGAAGCCCAAGGTCACTGGCTTAAGTTCAAGGTTGCTGGCTTTGAGCAAGGGGTGACTGGCTCTGCTGGAGCCCCCTGGTCAAGGCACATATGATAAAGCAATCAATGAACAACTAAAGTGCTGCAATGAAGAGTTGATGCTTCTCATCTCTCTCCCTTCCTGTCTCTCTGTCTCTCCTGTCCCTCTCTCTGTCTCTTTCTCTCTGTCTCAGTCACAAAAAAATAAAAATAAAATAAAAAGATTTTCATAAGCCAAATTATGATTAATTGAATCCTATAAATTCTTCCTATCTGTCTGTTTGTCCCTATTTGTTCCTGTCGCGGACCAGCACAGCTTCTAATAACGGTGCGGAATTAAGGAAACTCACTTGTCAAAACAAAAATGATGGGACTGGGAGGACTCTTCAAAATGCCTGGCAGTATCTTAGTGCCTTATAGCCCCATCAAAGCCGAATATGGAGATGGAGGGGGTGGCAGAGGTAAATTTGTAAGTTGGCAAAAAAAAAAAAAAAGGAAAAAAGGGAGCTCTGAATTAAGAGTAGGTCCTAGCCTAAAATATGAGTGGGGCATTGAGGCAGGAGGAATAAAGGAAAGACTATATATTAAACAAAGCAGCAGAAAACAGGACTATCAATACCCGCAACAGAGATTTTCGAGGAAAGAATAAAAAACCTGACTATTCAGGCAAGACATAGTTAAGTGGTCCTTGTGTAAATGAGACCAGTCTACCGGCTGGTCTCATTTGGAAGAAATACTCCAGGCTTTTCCACAGTATTGTAGATGGGGCTGATGGCCCTGGGCACCTTTTAGCCTTCAGTGGCAAATCCCAGTATTCTGGGCAAGGTTAGGTCACAGGTGGCTGGAGTAGGGCTGGAAGAGACTGAACCCTCCCTTCGAGGAACAAGGGGGAAGCCTACCTTCCAGTGTCCCTTCTTCCTCACAGCAAAAGCATGTAAGCCTGGCAGGCTTTGGCTTAAATGACCATCCTTTCCACTATTGAAGCAAGGCCCTGATGGAGTTCCAGTTGGGGCATTGGGGCCTTTGAGGGCATATGCCAAGAGCTAGTATTTTACCTGCTCTCCTTTGGGCTTTTTCTGCCTCTTAGTACCTTAAAAGCCATGCTCAGAAGATCTCGCTGAGGGGCTTGAGGGTTCTTATTTGCCTATATATCTGGAGCTATTTGGAAAAAGACAAAACAGTGTTATTAGCTAGAATCAAAAAAATAAAAATAAAAAGGGGTAGTAGTTTGCAGGACAAAAAAATTTGGCATCTCCTGTATCTCAGCATTCAAAAGAAACTGTTTGAAGTAAAAAGCATGACAGGGTAGACCTTCAGGAGCTCCAGGACATGACCCCTCCCCCATTTCTTTTTATATTATTTACAATTGAATTTTCAAGCAAATGTTAAGCACACTTTACAATACTTTGACTTCAAAGATTGCAAGAAATTCTTGACTTTGTTAACTTTTAACAAAAATAGAGTAAATGCATTTTCAAGCAATATTTCCACACTTATCAAAACACCCCCTTAACATTAATTAACAGGTATTTTAGAGAGTATATATTAAAATTGAAAAATCCCAGTGTGATTTTCATTATTCTCCTATAGTAAAAAAATTTTTTACACTTTTATTATGCAAATCTATGCTGCTTCAAGCCTTCCACTTGTGGCCTGGAGTAGCTTGGCTAAATTAGCAAGTATTTTGGATTCAAAATGAGTGTGCTTTACTTATTCCAAACAAAATTATATTTATATAGGGAAATGAAATTATTTTTATTTTGTTTTCAATACTAGAGCCGGCATTTCCAAAATTATTATTATTATTACTTTTTATGTAAGGACTTAATTCAGGCCTTATAAACAAAGATACTTAGACATTAAACAAAGACTTCACATACAATTACACAAATCAAGAGTGAAACCTGGGGTTTTAGAGATTAAACTAGGGCCTGCTTGACTTTAAGTAGGGCTACCTTAATAGGAACATAATAAGGATATATACTAAACAGAGATCTCTCTCAAAAAATTTCAAGATGGCCGTATGAGATTTCTGTTTAGCAACACCCAAATCAGGCTCCCCCTTCACCCTCTTTTCAGGCAATGGAGCAGTAAAGAAATAAAATAATCTAAAACATTAAAAAAAATTAGATAATACTAATTGAGAAAGGGAAGAGAGCATAGTAAAGTAAGCCTCATACAATTGCTTTTGTGAAGTGAGTCTTTTATTTAGAATTATGGTGTCTCACCAGTCATTTAGAGATTCACTGAGGAGCTTTAGCAGACCTAGGAAAAACACACATATATTCTTGGCCCCATAAGAGAACAGGGTCTGGCCTTTGCCAGATTCCTGTGAGCGGGTCTCTCCATCGCATTTCAGGGAAGGCTTTCCTTGCAGGGTTTTAGAGTCTCTCTGCTGCTGAATGACCCTGTACATTAGTATTCAAAAAATTTAAAGTAAAAAGAGCATGACAAAGAAGATTTGCAGGAGTTTCCTAATACTTAAGTTGCTATTTGGCTTTTAACTTTGAACACAACTCACAATGCATTAACCAAATTAATAAGTCTTAAGGATTTACATTCTATTCTATTTAAATTTAAATGAGTATTCCTTACAAGTTTTAAAAACATTTTATTTTTTTTTTAATATTAGAGTCAGCATTTCCAATTTTTGCTTGCAAAAAAAACCCCAACTCAGGCTTTAAAAACAGACAAATTTTGACAACATTAAACAAAGAGTAAACAGAAACAAGAATTAGACAAACCAGAGAGAAACCCGGGATTTCAGAGCACATCCATATTAGAAAGATGCCTGCCTGATTTTAGTCAGTGCATTTTCAGACAGAGGGATTGAAGAATGTGACTAAACAAAATCTCCCCAAGAAAATTTGTTTTCGGCAGCTGCTGGAATATTTTTCATAGATTCAACACAGGTCCCCTGCCTCAAACTCCAGGCAAAGAACAAGAAAAAAACAAAATGATAGCTTAGAAGATTATAGTTAAAACATTAAAGAAAATCAGATTGTGACAGGAAAAGCTGTAACTTTCCTAATACCTGAGTCTCCTATCCATTCTCAAATTCTGTAGTCACTGTAACCGGCAGCTCAGGTTGGTTATGTTGAGATTTCTCCCCTATCTCTATGGCCTTTTCATGGAAGTCTGACTTCCACAGTAAATAATCACCCCCGGAGAGACAAGCACAAGCAATCACCTTCCAGTCATTTGGGGTAAGAGCCTTTGCCCTAATAGAATTTAATAAACCAAGTGAAAAAGGGGCAGTAGGCCCATACTGAACACAAGCAAGTTTAAGCTTTTTCAGAGTTTTAAAAGATACAGGTTTATGTTCTCACACTAGTCTCCCTGTATCATCCTGTCTTTCCACAACAGGAAAACAGGCAAAGCCATCTATTGTTTTCTCTATATTTCGAGCCTGGCCTATAGATTGTTGGAGAGGGGATTTCCCAGATTTTGAGCTATAGACTCTGGAATCAGCCCGATAAGGGAATGGAGGAGCAGAGGGTTGAATGTAGAAAGGAGCTGAGGGCAGCAGAGGCCCCGCAGCTAAGGCAGCCATAGCCACGGATTTTTCATCCCCCCTGTCATCCTCAGACTTCAAGTTATCCTCATATTCACATCCCTCTGTTTTCGGCTTACCCTGATACTTTTCAGACAATGATTTGTCTTCATATGGAAACATTTTTACATAAAGATCCCTTAATTTTGACCCTATCTGTCCCATATTCTTTTACTCCCAACTACACTTTCCCCAAAAACTTGTTTTACTTACTGTGTGCACTTCATTTTGGGGAGTTCTTTCACCTTCCTTCAGTTTTAGTTTCCTCGTATTCATACTCAAGTCCCTGTTTGGGCACCACTTGCCGCGGACCAGCGCAGCTCCTAATAATGGTGCGGAATTAAGGAAACACACTTGTCAAAACAAAAATGATGGGACTGGGAGGACTCCTCAAACTGTCTGGCAGTATCTGAGTGCCTCATAGCCCCAGTTCGCTTTATTATATAGGCATATGCAAATCAAGGACCCTGATACAAAGTTGCACATCAAAGGCTAAGACAGAAACTCTCCCAAGGCAAAAACAGGATAATTAGTGAAATCTACAAACATCTGAAACAAAAAGTCAGAGGAAGGGCATGTATATTGCTTCCAACAACCCAAGGAAGCAAGTGGAGCGGGTGCAAATACTCAGCATCAAAGCCAAATATGAAGATGGAGGGGGAGAACTTAGCCTTTTGCTAAGCCTTGAATCTATAATGGCTTTTTGCCATTTACGGTCCACAACATATTCCCTCCCTTCCCGTCTCTGTCTCTCTCTTTTTTTTTTTTTACCTGTCTGAGAGTGGGTATTTTTCTAGAGTGAAAGTCAACATTTTCCTCTGCTCAACAAATACTGTATGGCTCCCAAAGGTCAACACCTTTCAGTTGATGAAATTCATTGGATATATTTAGTCATTTTCTAAACCTGATGAAGGATCAGAATAATGTAAAGATTAGGAGACATACAGAGTTCCAAAGTTTATACCCAAAATTCTGAACCAAGACTTGTAAAGGAGGACCAAACTGATTTGAGTTTCTAATCAAGTTTGGGAACCACTGAGATACTTCTGTACTCACAGTATTTACTTACCATCTCCATTATCTTTATTTTTGTATACTTCATTATTTTTGCAGAAACCCTGAAGTAGAAACTTTTTTTATTTTTTATTGATTTTTAGATAGAAGAGGGGGAGAGAGAGAAAGAGGGGTAGAAAGCAGGAAGCATCAATTCATAATAGTTGTGTCCCATGTGTGCCTTGACCAGACAAGACCAGGATTTTGAACTGCTGACCAGGTCAATGCTTTATCCATTGTGCTAGCAAGGGTCAGACTTTTTTTTAATTTATTTTTTTATAATACAACATCATTAATTCTATAGCTCTTCAAATGTGGTAATATATTCACAATTTTGGAGAATTTTTTTAGTGGAAAGGTTTTTTGTTGTTTTTTCTGTATCTTTGCTCTGCTCTCTCACTACCAAGAATTGTCATTCAGGCCTCTCTCCTAACAGTACTTTTTCTATTGAGGAGTTTTGTGCCAAGGTGAAAATCATTCTAAATTGCCTTATCTCAGCACTTGAAATTAATGGATATTCTTTTTTTATTTTATTTTTTTAAAGAAAGAGGCTTTCTGGTTTGGGGAAAATATTTGCACTTGCATGTGAATCTGGCTCTCCTATGAATAGCGTTTTATTTTTCTCTCCTTGTGCTAACTGTTCTGCATCTGCTATCTATCACAAGGCAGAAACAGCATGTGATCAACTAGGACAAGAAAGAAACATAAGGCTCTTAGACATCTTGCGTCTCACTGATTGTACTACAGGAAAGCTTCAGATGATTACAAATTAAATGTAAGAATGTGTCGTCCTAGACAACGATGAAGGCAGAAAGGAAACCTTTTGTATTTTGCTGAGCTGTGGCTTCCTCCAAGGACAGCTTGGAATAGCAGCGAGAACACTGAGATACTCAGAAGGACTGATTATGTAGGGCAGTGGTCCCCAACCTCTTTTGGGCCACGGACCAGTTTAATGTCAGAAAATATTTTCACGGACTGGTCTTTAGGGTGGGATGGATAAATGTATCACGTGACCGAGACAAGTGTCAAGAGTGAGTCTTAGATGGATGTAACAGAGGGAATCTGGTCATTTTTTAAAAATAAGACATCGTTCAGACTTAAATATAAATAAAACGGAAATAATGTAAGTAAGTTATTCTTTCTCTGTGGACCGGTACCAAATGGCCCACGGACCAGTACTGGTCAACGGCCCGGGGATTGGAGACCACTGATGTAGGGTTAATACAGTGTTTGGTGAGATGTCTAGTACTATCAAATTTATTTATTTTTATTTATTTATTTTTTTGTATTTTTTTCTGAAGCTGGAAACGGGGAGAGACAGTCAGACAGACTCCCGCATGCGCCCGACCGGGATCCACCTGGCACGCCCACCAGGGGCGATGCTCTGCCCACCAGGGGGCGATGCTCTGCCCCTCCGAGGCATCGCTCTGTTGTGACCAGAGCCACTCTAGCACCTGGGGCAGAGGCCAAGAAGCCATCCGCAGTGCCCGGGCCATCTTTACTCCAATGGAGCCTCGGCTACGGGAGGGGAAGAGAGAGACAGAGAGGAAGGAGAGGGGGAGAGGTGGAGAAGCAGATGGGCGCCTCTCCTGTGTGCCCTGGCCGGGAATTGGACCCGGAACTACTGCACGCCAGGCGACGCTTTACCACTGAGCCAACCGGCCAGGGCCTACTATCAAATTTAATAAGGTTCATTTGACATAGCCACGCATTCTGAATGACAGTAGCACAGATGCTGTTCTGATGCAAAACTTTCTAAAGGGGAAATATTGTGAATAAGTTTTACAAAAATGATCATGCTAAGACAATTTAATTTTAAGAAAAATTTTTTCTAGGACTGGGGCTTAAACTCTTCTGGCAAGTTTTGCTTTATACCTACCTCCTCTTTGTATTCTTTTGTCCTGCTTTCTCTTCTGTTTTTTTTTTCCGTGTTTCTACCTCTTTGATATTCCTCTTCTGCTTTGGTGTTGACCCCGGCTCCTGCTACAGAGCTCAGCACTGTAGCCCGCAGCTTTCCTGAGGCTGTATGTGGGTGGGCGGATGTGGTGCCCCTTCTAGGGACAGCAGGGAAAGGGAGGGAGTGGTATCCGAAGTGGATCTAGTCCCTGTATCCGATCTCTTGCTTTCCATGGACTCCCTGCCTTGTCATCCTCATGTCCTTGCATTGGCAAGAGTTATCCTCTCATTCAATTTTTTTTTTTACTTAGTGTATAATTTCTTATTGTTCTGGTAGTAACAAGGTATGAGACACTTCTAGGTTTAGTCTTTGCTGTCAACCTAGAATACTACCAGGTAAAGAAATAAAGTCTGTTGAAGCCTGACAATTTTTTCATTTACCTGAAAAGATGCCCTCCAAATCACATCTTATGTCTGACTCTTTTCCTCCTTACTGTGAGAAGAAATGGTTTAAAGCAGCGGTTCTCAACCTGTGGGTCATGACCCCGGTGGGGTCGCCTAAAGCCATTGGAAAATACATAATGCATATCAAGTATTTACATTCCGAATCATAACTGTAGCAAAATTACAGTTATGAAGTAGCCACCAAAATTATTTTTTGGTTTGGGGTCACTGCAACATGAGGAACTGTATTGCGGGGTCATGGCATTAGAAAGGTTGAGAACCACTGGTTTAAAGACTGTCCAAACCAAAAGGGTGTTACTGCCGTCTGAGGGAGGTAGAGGCCAGAGATGTTGCTAAACATCTTCCAATGCCCTACTCCCTTGGCCCCCTCATTTACCCTCTGTCATTAAACATGGAACTATGCAGCAAAATGTGATAGTGCTCAGGTTGAGAAGCCAACTGAGTTTGAGCACCAGCCATACCCTGTTGCATGACTCCCTTGGTCAATGTACTACAACAGGGACATTTGTCCATGATACCTGGTGCTGACTCAGAGATGACAATTGTGCTACCTGGGGAAAACTGGCTATGCTTGTTAGACTTGATGGGTGCTTCTGAGTCTGCCTGACACTTGGTTTGAAATGGGAAGTGAAGTGCAGTTTGTTCAGCAGGGCAGGACAAAGCACAATCTATAGTATTGACCTAAAGAACACGAGCTGTGAGTCAGCTGCCCTGGCTCTGCCTTCAGCTGGTCGTGGGGCTTGAACCAGTCACCTCTCAACTCTGGGCCTCTGTTCTCTCATCTGTCAAATAACATTTTGAACAAGAGTCATCTTGAAATCTCTGCTCTCAAAATTCATTGTCTTAAGTAAGCTTTATATTTTAGGAAGGCAGAATATTCACTGCTGTTTAAATGTTGCCTCTTTGCCATGTGATTCTTAGAAAAATCCAGTTTGTCTAGCCACTGGTTTGACCACTGAGCTTGAAGAACTGTCAGCATGTGTCTGCCTCATACACACCAGGCTGTTGACTGCTGCAGCTCCCTGAAAGATGAGGGTGGTCAGATCTAAGGAAAACCATTGGGATTGTGGCTTTTGGAATGACCTCAGTCCTTATCCTGCACCACTCCCTTCTCTGAAAACTCCCTGGATCCATGGAATACTGGCTCTGTTTCATCAGTATCTAGAAGTCTGTAAGAGGAGAAGAGAAAAAGAAAGGAAATTGATTAAATAGTTGCTGAATACTCAGCACATACTCCCTTTACAAATGTTATCTGATTTGATCATCATGAATACCCAGAGAGATGGGTAATATTAACATCCCTTTACTGATAAGAAATCAAGGCTCAGGAAAGCCACTTACAGGCTATAGAAAACCCAACTAAAGGAGACTTAAATAATAGTAAATTTATTGGGATCTATAGCTGAGAAGTCTGCAGGTAAGTGTAGAAGTAGAGTTTGGTCCAAATACTTAACACATACCACCCTTGTCCCAGTTTCAACTTTCTGTGGGTTTTTTTCTGAAGTGTTTCTTTGGTTTGGACTACAGGGTGCCTCGCAGAAGCTGTAAGCCACCCACAAGACTTCCTACCTCATTGCTTTTGGGTAGACTGTGATTCCTACAAGCCATAGAATTTATTCTTTCACTGGCTCTTGTTGAGTCACATGTTTCTCCCTAAACTATTCCCTCTGTGTTTAAGGGAGTGAGTTTGTGCTGGGAAATGCTGGTCAGTCATGACCATTGCCAGTACTGCTGAGTCCATACTACATTTTAGGAGTGGAATTCCTCAAAAGAATATCTCGGTAAAAAAAATTGAAGGACTAGGTATTAAGGTAGCAACTTAAAAGATTAGGAAATGACCAAAGTGCTTGGAGTTTTTCCTACAGAAATCATTATTAATAAATCAAAAACAAACATTAAAACCAAATGTCAAATAAACAGAAAGATTACAGCCAGAATCTGGGCTATTAATCCTTAATTCCGAAGCATGTTCTAGAAACTCAAGATTTTCTGCTAGAAATGTAGAGTTTATTGTTTAGTGATGTTTTGAAGTCGGTCCAGATAAGCCACGGAGACTAAACAATAGTCCCACTAAGCAGGATCTTTTTAATTGCTCCTGTGACCGGACACTTTCCCTCAGTGTTTGATAGAAATCCTCATGAGAAGAACCAGGGCAGCTTGGTTCCTTGAATCCAATTCTTCTGCTCATCCTGGAATAGGATCATAAGAAAAATCTAAAAGATATCAGGAACCATTCCAGTATCTTCCCCCCCCCCCAAAAAAAAAAAATCTCAACCTCTTTCAAAGATGACTCCATTTGTTTTTAGCTATGAAGTATTTATTCAGGATTAATAACTTGACAATTCAGTCAATTCAACATAACCTAAAAATAATGAATCTTAAGCTTTAAAAAGGAAAACTCCTATACATCAAAAACCCCAAAGAATCCACAAAAAGATGACTAGAAACAATAAGCCAATACAGTAAGGTCACAGGATACAAAATTAACATAAAGAAGTCAATAGCCTTTCTATATGCCAACACTGAAACATTTGAGAAGGAACTCAAAAGAATAATCCCCTTCACGATTGCAACAAAAAAAATAAAATAAAATACTTAGGAATAAACATAACAAAAAATGTAAAGTACTTATATAATGAAAACTATAAATCATTGTTAAGGGAAATCAAAAAAGATATAATGAGATGGAAGAATATTCCTTGTTCTTGGTTAGGAAGAATAAATATAATCAAGATGGCCATATTACCCAAAGCAATATACAAATTTAATGCAATTTTCATCAAAATTCCAACGACATTTTTTAAAGAAATGGAGCAAAAAATCATCAGATTTATATGGAACTATAAAAAACCCCGAATAGCCAAAGCAATCCTAAAGAAAAAGAATGAAGCTGGGGGCATTACAATACCTGACTTCAAACTATATTATAGAGCCACGACAATCATAACAGCATGGTATTGGCAGAAAAATAGACTCTCAGACCAATGGAACAGAATAGAAAGTCCAGAAATAAAACCACATATATAAGGTCAAATAATTTTTGATAAAGGGGCCAACCACACACAATGGAGAAAAGAAAGCCTCTTCAATAAATGGTGCTGGGAAAACTGGAAAGCCACATGCAAAAGAATGAAACTGGACTACAGTTTGTCCCCCTGTACTAAAATTAACTCAAAATGGATCAAAGATCTAAACATAAGACCTGCAACAATAAATTACAAGAAGAAGACATAGGTACTAAACTCATTGACATGGGTTTTAAAGCGCATTTTATGAATTTGACTCCAAAGGCAAAAGAAGTGAAGGCAAAAATTAATGAATGGGACTACATCAGACTAAGAAGTTTTTGCTCAGCAAGAGAAACTGATAAAAAATAAATAGACAGCCAACTAAATGGGAAATGATATTTTCAAACAACAGCTTAGATAAGGGCCTAATATCCAAAATTTACAAAGAACTCATAAAACTCAACAACAAACAAACAAACAATCCAATAAAAAAATGGGAAGAGGACATGAACAGATTTCTTTCTCCCAGGAAGAAATACAAATGGCCAACAGATATATGAAAAGATGCTCATCTTCTTTAGTTATTAGAGAAATGCAAATCAGAACTGTAATAAGATACCGCCTCACACTTGTTAGATTAGCTAATTATCAACAAGACAGGTAATAGCAAATGTTGGAGAGGCTGTGGAGAAAAAGGAACCCTCATACACAGTTGGTGGGAATGTAAAGTAATACAACCATTATGGAAGAAAGTAGGGTGGTTCCTCAAAAAACTGAAAATAGAACTACCTTATGACCCAGCAATCCCTCTACTGGGTATATACCCCCAAAACTCAGAAACATTGATACGTAAAGACACATGCAACCCCATATTCATTGCAGCATTGTTCACAGTGGCCAGGACATGGAAACAACCAAAAAGCCCGTCAATAGATGACTGGATAAAGAAGATGTGGCACATATACACTATGGAATACTACTCAGCCATAAGAAATGATGACATCAGATCATTTATAGCAAAATAGTGGGATCTTGATAACATTATACGAAGTGAAATAAGTAAATCAGAAAAAACCAGGAACTGCATTATTCCATACGTAGGTGGGACATAAAAGTGAGAGTAAGAGACATTGATAAGAGTGTGGTGGTTACAGGGGGAGAGGAGAGAGAGAGAGGAAAAAGAGGAGGGGGAGGGGAACAAAGAAAACTAGATAGAAGGTGACAGAGGACAATCTGAGTTTGGGTGATGGGTATGCAACATAATTGAACAACAAGATAACCTGGACATGTTATCTTCGAATATATGTATCCTGATTTATTGATGTCGCCCCATTAAAAAAATAAAATTATTAAAAGAAAAAAAAATAAAAAGGAAAACTATGTATGCTTATTAAAGAGATTTTTTTCTTTCCACAACATAAAATACAAACAGCTTTGATTGAGAAAATTTACATGGGCTTAGGGAAGTTGTCTAGGCTGTGTGGAAAAAAAAAAGTTATATGGTTAGTGGAAAGAAACTTTATAGGGTGATGTGATTGTAAACTACTAACTAGGCAGGTCATGGTGGGTATTCAGGCCTATAACTGCTTCTTTTTTAAAAAAAAGTGCTTTTAGCACCTGAGGGGAAGGCTCCATGGAACCATCCTCAGAGCCCAATGTCAATGCACTCAAATCAATCCAGCCATGGCTACAGGAAAGGAAGGGAGGGTCTGGTAAAAGATGGAAGGGTGGAGAAGCAAATGGTCTCCTTTCCTGTATGCCCTGACTGAAAATTGAAGCTGGGACTTCCAAATGCTGGATCAACATTCTACCACTAAACCAACTGACCAGGGCCCCTACAAGTTCATTAGTGAAAGGCTAATCTTTGCCTTAGGCAAAGCCTGTCCATAGTTTCCATACATCTAGATTAACACACATTTGACATGCCTCCTTCAATCCCTCCTTCTAATATGTGACTACCCTTTCAGACTCATCCTTCTAAAGGTGGGAGAGCACAAAATGTTACTATCCTGTAATATAATCATTACCTTGCTTTCTCCCCCCTCCCTGCCATCTTCCTCAAGTTCCTTCCTTCATTTCAAATGCATAAAAAAATTGCAAAACTGTTATTCTCTGGAGCATTTGAGGTCTTGCTCCCCAGCATATATCATCAGCTTGAGCTCAAATAAACTCAACGTCATCAACAGTCCAAATGCTATAGAAATATTTACCTGTGTACTCTTACTGATCCATGTTACCCTGTTAAATTTAATTTCTAAATAAAAAAATCTGTGAAAACATTATCTACAGGTTTGAAAGTTTCCTACACTGATAGGAGCAACCACTTACTCCATAGAAACAAAAACCATGGAATGTGGACACTAAAACTATTTGTCCTCCAGAAATAAAGAGAATTCAGTAATATTTAATTTGAAAAATGTGGAATTTATTTTAGTTAAATATTGTAGCATTTCCCTGTACAAATGGAGATCAGGTCAGAGTAAACAAAGGTATCAGATCCATCATGGAAGTAGAAATATACCAAAATAGACCTTAATTAATAACAACCTATCAGGATGGAAATCATATTTCCCAGTTTTAGAAATTACTTGTTTTGCTAGTTCAGAAACCTGTGGTTGAACAAAATATTGCTTGAGAAGAAATCAGCACATTTCAATATTAATATTTTGGTTTACCTCAAATTAGCCTTAGAACACAAAGGTAAAAATAATTTTAAAAAATTCCCTTTGTAATGTTAACTTCTAGGACAGAAAACAGATCGCACTTATTTGCTGATGAATCTTACTTGTCGACTTATTTAGAAATACTAACCACCTGTGAGCAGAAATCAGGCCTCTTATTGTTTGGTTCTTTCTTTGGAAGTTTGGTACACTTGATCACAGTCTGAGTGATCAAGTATTCCATGGAATATTCAGAGAAGAGTGACTTTGATGGCAAAAGACCTCAAAATGTGATCATGTCCACTGTCTTGGTTTGTTGAGAGAACTTGGATGTTTAACCTAGGGAATGACAAAACTACATTTCTTTTTGCAAATATCCAAAAGGTTAATCTGACATTAAGAACTAAATGGGTCCTTAAGGAAAACCAGAAACAATAAATGGAGGTGCAAAAAAGTGGTTAAGCACACAAGTGAGGGAGTCAGAAAGTCAGGGGTTCAAACACTTGTTCTACCACATACTAATTGTGTAAGCGTGGCTCAATATTTAACCATTGTGCATCTCCATTTTCCTGTCTGAAAAGCAGGGAAAATGACATCTAAGTTGTAGTGTTATTTTAATAAGCAAATGAGTCAACAAAGTGTACAAGGTGCTATGTGTAGTAACTGACATAGATATGAATTCAACAAATGGTGGCTCAACAGTCGCCTTATAAATCATTATCATAGTGTTACTGTTAGGTGTCAGAAATATCCCATGATAGTGCCTCAGGCACTAAAAATAGCCCGGTACTGGAGCCTTGGCCCTAAATGAGGGTTTCTGGGTGGATCCCGGTCGGGGTGCATGCAGGAGTCTGTTTCACTATTCCCCCTCCTCTCACTTAAAAAAACCTTTTTTTAAAATTCTAACATTAACCAGCTCTGTACATTGAATAAGATATTTAAATTATATGAGCCTCAGTTTTTCTATCTTAAATTAAGATAATAATATCTCTTTAATAAGTTTTTTTAATGAGTAATAAATAACATTATAAACCAAACAATAATAATGTTTTTTGAACATAAACTCAATGTCAGGCATGGTTCTAAATGTTTTGTATGTACTTGCTTTTTTCATCCTTATGAGAACACAAAGTGAAGGTTATTACTATTGTCCTCATTTTACAGATAAGGAAACTGTGGCAAACAAGATTAAGTAGTTTGCCCAAGGTCACATAGTTAATAAGGGGTAGAGCAGTAATCATGAGCATAATATATCTGGTTCCAGGGGCCATATTCATGACTCATTCCAGATTAGTGTTTGACACTGAACATGCATTTTCTCGTTCCTCCCCCAAGCACTGGACAACCACTTAGCCACCAAACAGAGACAATAAAACAATTGAATGTCAGTTTTATTGCCTGAAGCTAAATGAAATATTGCTTTGAAAAGTACAAATTCCTGGAGTATATGAGTCAGTACTCTGGGGTAAGCTAGAAATCTGTAATTCCCCAGACATCTGTTGCACAGCTAGGGTTGATCACTAACTCTATATATGACTCTATATGTCTTCCAACTGGGAATTTCTGCAATTTGCTAAACTTTCTAAGTAAAAACAAATCCTAGATTGTCGGAGCTTATTGTCAAAGTAAGAAATATTCAAACCTGTAGAGAATTTTTATAAGAGTTTTTCTGAGCCAAAATGGATGCCACCTGCTGGGGAGGAGGGTCTCAAGTGCTCCAGAGAACATCACCTTTACTCTTTCTTTTACGCACTTGAAATTAAGGAGAGAACTAAGGAAGATTATGTGAAGGTGAAAGCAAGAATGGCGAGGATTGGAATTGAGGATAGTTAAGAGTTTGTGATCTCTTAAGGATGGTCATGCTTTGAAAGGAGGGGCTGGAAAGGGGGTTGTTTCAAAAATGTGTTAACCTAGTTGTATAGAAACAATGAGCATGGTTTTCTTAAGGCAAAGATAAGCCTTTTTCTAAAAAAGTTATAAGCCTGGGATGTGACTAGCCAGCATGACCTGCCCAGTTAGGGATTTATGATCAGATGATCCTGTGAGATTCCTTTCCATAAATTCCCTTTTTTTCACTTACACTAGATTTTCTAGTTTGTAATCATGGATCTCTCCTCCCTCTAACTGATTAAGGAAAGAGACATAATATCCATAGAATGTACTGTATTTGCTCTATAGAAACACTCTCTGCCTTTCTTCCTAAAGAGTGTGTCCTAACTGACTATTGCAGTCACCTCCCTGGTCACCTAGTACCTTCTCAAATAAATGGAAGAGGGAGATAAGGAAACCAAATGAACAAGCTCAAAATCTAAGTGCAGACCAATTCCTTGGGCTCCAGGAGTTAATGTAAATAAATAAAAAAAAACCCACAAAAATATAGGGCAAATTGAGTAAGTAAAGTAAATGGGTGTGGACTCTATCTCCACCTCAGGCTGCAGTGCTGTATATATAGAAGTAGGAGGTGAAACAACATTTGGGTCCAGGAGGATTTTGTCTATAAAACAACACCCTTAGTTATAATCCATATACAAATAGTTAAAGGGTGAACTTTGAACCCAAGGCATAATTCTTAGGGAATAAAATGGCTAAGGAAATGATTCAAAGATCCTGATTCAAGTTCTGTAAAGCTTGGTCCTGTGAAGAACCCTGTTCCTATAGCAGAGTAGCTGTGACATTGGGTAGAGATGGCAAAGAGAGAGATTTTATGTATGTGTGTATTCTGTTCACACACAAATATAAATGCACATGCATTTATTCACACACACATAAATAAATATACATATTTTCAAAATTATATCTACAAAAATAATTTTAATAAATCAGCCAGTTTTTTACTCCTTGACTTTTGGACAGAGCATTTTCTCTTAACTTGTAGTCTAGAATACAGAAGGTTTTGTAATTCTTCAGCTGGAATTGACTCAACCAAATTAATTTCTCTTTTCAGTGTTTTTGTTCTTTTTTCCCTTCTCTAAATCAAGCTTGGGAAATGATAACTCTTTTGTCATGAGAGTAAACATGTATAATTTGGTTCCTATATTTTATTGTGGAATAGACACTGAAAAGAGATACAATGTTGTGAAAACTCCAAAGTAGCTGCAAAGCAGAAGGACAATGGGAATTTTGTCAGGATCTACTTCGATGACAAGTGCTTGCAGAATGTGGAGTGAGTACAGGAATGACACTTGGTCATCCTCTCATTCTCAAGAGAAGACAACGACTCAAGTGCTTTTAAAAAAGCAGAGCAATGGGCCCTGGCCGGTTGGCTCAGTGGTAGAGCGTCGGCCTGGCATGCAGGAGTCCCGAGTTCGATTCCCGGCCAGGGCACACGGGAGAAACGCCCATCTGCTTTTCCACCCCTCCCCCTCTCCTTCCTCTCTGTCTCTCTCTTCCCCTCGCGCCCATTGGAGCAAAGTTGGCTCGGGCACTGAGGATGGCTCTATGGCCTCTGCCTCAGGCGCTAGAATGGCTCCGGTTGCTGCAGAGCAACGCCCTAGATGGGCAGGGTGCATGCAGGAGTCTGTCTGACTGCCTCCCTATTTCCAACTTCAGAAAAATCCAAAAAAAAAAAAAAAGAAAAAAGAAAAAAAAAGCAGAGCAGTTTATGCATCAGAGTAAGAAAATGGCAAAATAACTGCTATTGTATAAGATAAAGGAATAAGAAAGACTTATTGTGAATGAGAAAGGTCTTTACAAAATTGTAGTGGACTTGAAAAAGGCTACTTTTAAAATTGTGAATGCCAAGTGATAATTAAAAATATCTGTGCATCTTTTTCCAAATAACAGATAAATAAAATAGAAATTGCAAGGACAGCAGAGACCTCGTCCTTTTCACACTGTGAAGATTTGCTGTTTTATCTGTACTTTTTTTCAGTCATTTGGAGGAAAATAAATTCTTTGGGCGCCATCTAGTGATTAAATAGAAGAATGCAACTAAAGACTTCAAAAAATTTTTTTCTCCCAGTTTTGGTATTTCGTACAGAGGAAAAATGTGTACAACAAAAACAAAAACAATTGAAGGTAAAAGGGGGGAAAAGATTAAGATGTACAGATTGGCCATTATAAAAATATTTTCGGGGATGGAATGTACAACATAGGGAATATAGTCAATAATATTGTAATAACTATGTGTAGTCTCTGATGGGTAGTAGACTTATCCACGTGAAATCACTGCATAAGGCATATTCGTGTCTAATCACAATGATGTACACCTGAAATTAATATAATATTGTATTTTAATTGAAAAATTAAAAAATTATATATATATGAAACAGTTGAGTTTCAAGGATAAGGCATTAGTTTGAATTTACTATGGAAATCAATACTCATTGGTACAAGCAAGAATATGAAGGTGCTTTGAAGAAGGCAAAACTTTTGCTTTCTTCCATTTTACTCAGCCCCATGTAGAGTAGAATGACATCCAGCATAGTATGAACTGCATGTAATCTGTTTGAAACAAAATGAATTAATGGAGTCAATTACAGGATTTTAGAGACAATATACATTTTGTTCTGAATATATATTGCATTTATCTATATTTTTAAAATGCCGATGCAACTTGTACAAATCATTTTAAGGAACGAAATTAGAATTATTTATCTTAAATATTTGCTGTAGATTCTTCAAAATCATGTGAGGAATACTTTGTAGTGTTTAAAATAGAATGTCAGAAAATGTGGGTATTGGCTTTTTAAAACTTTTTACATTAGTAGAGAAAGCAGAAGAAGATTAATATATATTGCATCTCTCAAATGAGCTAGGTTTACTATTTACATATTAATTTATATAATCTTCACAAAGAAGGCAACTGAATAAGTTAAAAATACTGAGGCTCAGAGGTTTAGTTTATATAGTCAAAAAAACCCACCTAAATTTTTGGCTTTCAAGACAGTAATAATAATTAAACTTGAATGAATAGCTTTTTCTTTTGGTGGATTTTTATAAACTTATGTTATCCATCCCTCTTTCATAATTGCCTAAGCTTGTCATTTTGCTACCATTGCTGAGAATCAATGAATTGGTCTAGGGTAGAAAATGTAGCCCTCTTATGGCCAACAACACAAAGAAGAGGTCTGCTTTATCTGAATAAAAAGAAACACAAGGTAGAAATACTACTTCTTCTATCACTCTCTCTTCTTTTCCAAGTGAGTGGAGGAGAGATTGAGAGACAGATTCTCACATGTGCCCCAACTGGGATCCACCCAGCAACTTTTGTCAGGGGCTAATGCTTGAATCGGCCAGGCTATCTTCAGCATCTGGCTGACGCTAGAACCAATCGAGCCACGGCTGTAGGAAGGGAAGGGAGAGAGAGAGAAAGAGAAAGAAGGAAGAGGGGTGGAGAAGCAGACAGTTAATTCTCCTGTGAGCCCTGACCAGGAGTTAAACCTGGGACATCCACAGACTGGGCTAATGCTCTACTGCTGAGCCAACTGGCCAGGGCTCTTTCCTGACTCTTGATAGTGATTTCTGAAAATGTGATACTTGGAGCTTCTGCAGTCATCTTGTGACCATGAGGGGAATGTGCTCACACATCAAGGATGATAAAGTAAACATGAAAAATGGGCTTTTATGACCCTGTTGAACCACTAAATTAACTACCTAGAAGCTGCGTTACCTTGAGTTTTTTTATGATACATATAATAAAGAGCATCCATTTAAAAACTATTCAGAGGTCATTTTTTCCTCTTACTCCTAGTTTTATTTTTTTAAGAAAAAAAGAGTGAGTGAGAGAGAGAGAGACAGGAAAGAAGAGAGATGAGAAGCATCAACTCATAGTTGCAACACCTTACTTGTTCATTGACTGCTTTTTTATATGTGTCTTGACCAGGGGCTACTGCAAAGTAAGTAACCCCTTGCTCAAGCCAGCAACCTTGGGCTCAAGCCAGTGACCTTGAACTTCAAGCCAGCAACCTCTGGGCTCAAGCCAGTGACCATGGGGTCATGTCTATGATCCCACACTCAAGCCAGCAACCCCACACTCAAGCTGGTGAGTCTGCACTCATGCTGGCAACCTCAGGGTTTTGAACCAGGTCCTCAGTGTCTCAGGTCGATGCACTGGTAGGGCGTCCTACTCCTAGTTTTAAAATATCTTATTTAAAACATATATGTGAAATACAATATATAATCACAAATATTTTGTTTAAACACTATTGGAAAAAAGTTAATGTGAAAATGTCTTATTTTAATAAACCATAGAAGTAAGCTTACATTTTTAATAATCAACAGATGGCATATTGAAAATAAGGCTTTATCTGAATAAATATATTTGGTGAAATATATTTAGTGAACTTTAAATTAAGACAAGAAAGAGGTAGGCCTGACTTGTGATGACACAGTGGATAAACTGTCAACCTTGAATGGTGAGGTCACCGATTTGAAACCCTGGGCTTGCCCGGTCAAGGCACATATGGAATGCAACTATTCTGAGTTGATGCTTCCCACTTCTCTCTCTCTTTATCTCCTCTTAAAAGAAAGAAAGAAAGAAAGAAAGAAAGAAAGAAAGAAAGAAAGAAAGAAAGAAAGAAAGAAAAGAAAAGGGAAAAAAAGAAAAGAAAAGAGAAAGAAAAAAGAAAGACAAGAATGAGCTAAATCTTAAAGAAAGAACAATTAAAAAAAGACAAGAAAATTGAAACTCTCCTCACTATTTTATGGGTGCCACAGTATAGTAGACTCTTAAAAACTAAACTTTAATAACTTTCTCAAATGCTCTATGATGCAAATAAAAAAACAAGTAAGGCAAATTTCAGCACACAGGATCCACACTGCACTTAGCTTTCTATCTACTAAAAGTGATGCCTTCATATATTTTATACATCAACATAATATGGTAATACAAATTTACTTTATTTTTCCTGTCTCAGAGTAGGGTTGTTCATGCCAAAATGAATTTTCAACACTAAGTTGCAAGTTCCAATTATTAAATGTTTCCCCTATAATTTAAATATATCTACGTTTTAGCTCTCTACTTCAACCTTCTGGAAAACAAATCAAAATAAGTAAAGACAAAGACAGAAAAAAAAACTTCAAATTAAAAATAAAGATAGTTTATTTAAAAAATTCAAATAAGGAAATAATGGAAATATTTTCAAAGTTAATCGGGCTTTAATTTTAATAAATACAAAATTATTTGTATTATTCTTACATTGTCTTCTGTCTCAGCACACACACATTCACAGAGGTAAAAGTAAAAACAAAACAAAACAAGCAGAAACGACAGCTCCTTTTAGGATAGGGTTCTGATCATTATAATTGCCTTTGAAATGATTTTTTTTGACAAAGGATTTAAAAAGTAAACACTTACTTTTCCTCTACCATTCTTCAGCAGGAGTCACTGATAGAAGGGAGGAGCTGACCACCTGACTATCAATCATCTTGCTACCTTTTATCACTTCCAGGATGGTTAGAGCCTTCTGTTTCTCACCCAATTTCAGTAACAGGGAACTTCTCCAACCTCAGGCTTAGGAAAGTATGCTTATCATTTAGTACACATTTGGAGGAGTCATTATGTTACTTTCTTACACTTTAAAATATCACTATTGTGCCATTATTTCAATATGATTAATAATTTAATAAATTACAAGTTTGAAAGGATTTATGTGTAAAACCATAATTATATCATAACCTATAGACATTTCCAAAATCTTTTCTTTATCCTGACATTGTCAGAGTGCCGTGATAAAGTATGCAGTGTTTTTCATCAACTTTCTCCATACCTTTTTACTTCTTCACAATTGCATCATAAATAATAAACCAAACAATAATTCTATTCTATAAATGGAGAAACTGAGGTTGAGTGGAATAGTAACTTATCTGTGGTCACATAGATATCAAGTTGCTGAACCAGCTTTTGAATCCAGGCTGATTTAACATAGAAACTCTGGCACAGCAGTCATAATTTCATTGTTCTTGTGAGACAATAGTCATTTAATTAGCTTGTTAAAATTACATCAGAAAGGATCATTCATTTATTGCTTGTGGGAAAGTAAAATGGCAACACTCTTACAGTTTGACAAATTCTTATAAAACTAAAAGTGCACTTACCATATGGCCTGGCAATTTCCCTCTTGGGCATTTAGTCCAGAGAAATAGAAACTTGTTTTCTTGCAAAAACCTGTAGACAAATGTTCACAGTGTCTTTATTTCTAATTGCCCCCAAACTGGAAACAATCCAGACATCTTTCAGTAGGTGAAGAGTGAAACAAAGTATGACACATTCATACTAGGGAATACTAATCAGCAATAAAAAAGAAATAAACTGTGGATGCACACAACTTGATTATAAGATCACAAATAAATTATTCTGTGTGGTGAAAGCTATTTCTAAAAGGTCATGTGCAGGTTTTAGTTATCTAATATTTTAAATGGCAAAAATTGTGGAGAGCAGATTGGGGTTGTCTGTGGTTAAAGGTACAGTAACTGTGTGGTCAGGCAAAAATGTGATTTTAGGAGGGCAATTTGAGGAACACTTGTGATAATATAATAGAACTATTTTCTCTTACTACTGTTGGGGTAGGTACACAAATCTACCCTGGTGATAAAATCACATAAAACTAAGCACATACACAGAGCTATAAGGAAAACAGGAAATCTGGAACAGAACTATAAATCACATCAGTGTCAACATCTGCTGCTGATATTGTAATATATTTTTGTAAGATGTTACCATTGGAGGAAAACTGAGTCAAGGGTATATGAGAGTTCTTTATTATTACTATTATTTTTACTTCTACATGTGAATCTATAATTATCTCAAAATAAAATAGTAATAGAAATTATATAGATAATCCTATTATCCTAATTGAAGTTATTTTTCCACATACCTAAGAAAAATTACCTAAACACTCCATACATGTTTTTGGTTACAAGGTAAGATATAAAAATAAGGTTTAATTCAGCATAATAAAGCCACCAGCTTCCATTGGTACATTCTTTTATTGTGAGTGGCATAGCCACTGACAAGTGCTTCAGTACGAATGCATTTTGTGCTCTCTGGACATGTAGTATACAGTGTTCTTTAAGAAAAGAAATTCCTGAAAAGCACATTCATTGTCTGAGCCAGGGTTCATTTTCATGATTTAATTTTCTTCGTGTTGCTCTTGTCAAAGATATTGATTTTAAAAATATGTCCTTTTTTTGTCAACGCCCACTTGTTTTTAACATATACATAATTCAGTCATTTCTTTTTCTTAAAAAAATGGCATAATAGTTGTCTCATCTTTCATTTAAATAAGATGGAGGAGAAATATCTTTAAAAAATATTTTAAAGTCTGATTTTTTTCAAATGCAGTACTAATGAAACAAGGTAGTCAAATTAGTGTCTGATTTGGGCTATTTTTCTTGTTTACTCTCCCTCCAAATTCCCCAGCTTCTGCTCCTCTGTCATTTTTGTTCAACCTGTCCCAGTTGTTACTGCCGTTGATATAATACACACAAAGTGAGACTTGCCTATACGGTTACCATGGAGACACTGCTTATTACAAAAGAGTCTTTCTTCTGAAAGAATTGAGACATTATACATTCACCCAGGTCTGTAAGCAAGTTTTCTACATTCTGACATTACATATTTAATAAAGGAAGAGCTCTGTAAAATTAACCTCTGGCATTTACTGCCTACCTTAGTGACTCTGTCTACTGTACTCACTATTTCCCTAAAGTTGTGACCACATTCTTCTGGCCATGGCAAAGTAAATATAAAAAAAATGAAACAGCTAATCATTCTTCCCTTTCCTATAATTTCCTCCTAATTTAAAAATCTATAGCAATTACTTATATCGCTTCCTACTCTATCCCTAGTCTATTCAAAATTATGACTGAATATATTTTGTAAATGTTTCAAGTATGATGGCATTTGGCACATGGATGGTTGGAATGATGCAGATGAAAAGTGTATTGCATATTGTCTTAAACTGCGTGTTTTGTCATGCATACTAACATTGTCACTCCCACTAGACTATAAATGACTCGAAGACAACATCAGACTGTCCTGTGCTAATTTTCTATCCCTTTTGTTCTTCCTTCTTCCTTACCTCACAAATTCAAAAATTTTAATTAAGCTTCTGTGTGCCTGGCACATTTTAAAAGCTGGAGATACAGTAGTGAGTAAGACAGGTCCCTTTTAATTATATTTGGATAGAAGTTGACTTAGTTTAAGTATAAAAATGTTTACTTCTGTTCCTTTTGATTAAAACTCTTGTTGGTACTGCTCATCACTGAGACCTTTTTTGTTCCTTATACAATAAACACATCACAATGATAATTATAATATGGAGAGAAAAGTTAAAGTGACATGGCATTGCTCAGGAAGAATATCAGGAGCCTGGGTGGAAAAATATTGGGATGGGGATGGGCCTGTTGAACTCCATGACCAGAAGCTGAAGAGATGGTTGCAATTTTAGCGCCTGTAGCTGAAGGAGAACAGGGGACCAGAACCTGGCCCATTGCTTAAAGTAAAGGCCAGGGGGAAGGGGGTCTCCAGCCATGAAAGACATAAAAAATGCCTTTAACCAACAAGCAGGGTTATGGCTTATATAAATTTACTTTACTAGGATGAGGAAGAAAGAACAAACTGCTCTGCACCCAGGACTTGTGCCAATCTGTCTGCTGCCACAGTGTTTGGACCTGCATTTGCCCCCCATGTCGTCCTGATAAGCTCAGACTCAGCTACATCTGACTTTGTTCTGGACCAGGGTTCCCAGTAGTCTGGGTAGTGCATTCCCTGGGAGAGGTAAACATAAACAGAAGCATAAAGACAGTACAAATAACACAGGAGGAAAAAACCCTCTAATCAAAATGAGCATGAAAACTAAAACATTACAAAGTACTGTACATCAGAAATATTATAACTGAAAAATGACCAAGATTATTTCAGATTTGTGTGTGTACATATCAGTATATATACATATATGTATATATATATACACACACACACACATATATATATATATTCACCCTGAATGGAATAAAAATAATATAGCAATCTGAAAAGTTAAAACACGTGTTTAAGATTTTATCAAGATTTTGCAGGGAGAAAAGAAAGAATAACAATTCTAAGAATATAATGGTTCTGAAACACAAAAGTATAGCATATGAAAGAGAATCAGGTAAAACCTTTGAAATAAAAAATATTATTATAGAAAATATAATAAATAATATTAACTCAAGACCAAATGCAGTCAAAAAGAAAAATAATTAACTATTAGGAGAAAGGTACTGAGACATATGTATGCATGGGTTCCAGCCCCCAGAGGTAAGACATTGATATACAGGCAGGTTATAGAGAGATCCCAAAATTGTTTACTAAGAGTTTTTGAAAATGAAAATAGAAGACATAGCTTAGAAGCAAAAGTTAAAGCCATTGTAGTATTATACAGATCTGAAAAGAATATAGTTTCATATTGAAATACCATATAATACATTGCAGGATACATTTTAAAATAGACTTATTTTTATCCTAGTGAGAAGATTTCCCCAAATAACTGTTTTGTCTATTGTGAAACTATGACCTTTAAAGGACATTGATGAAAAAGTAAATTTGTTACAGAATTAATTTACTACTTCAGTCACACATATATTTAAATTATTGCATATTATTTAAACATAGTAATTTAGAAATATTACACTTTCCTCAGCCACACAAAGAAACCATCCAGCCTCTGGCAATGTGTTCTTAACGTCAGTGTCTGTGTCATCATGGGGATATTTTTAAATCATCACAGCAGCTTTACTAGGTGTCAGTTGTTTTGAGACACAGAATGGGGTTATTGTACATGTGATATTTCCAATAATATACATCAGTACAGTTTTCTGTTTCTAAAATTTGTATTGAACTTATTGGGGTGACATCATTTGATAAAATCATACAGGTTTCAGGTGCACAATTCTACAACACTGCATCTGTGCACTGTATCGTGTGTTCACCCCTCAGTCAAGTCTCCGCCCATCATCATCTGTCCCCCTCTACCTACAGTACAGTTCTGTTTTCATTTTTACTCTACCTCTAGCTTTTCTAATCCTCATAATGCAATAACCGTTCCAGCTTTAATTTTTTAAATTTTTATTTATTAGTTTTAGGGAGAGAAAGAAGGGGGAAATAGAGAGTGAAACACTGATTTTTGTTTCACTTATTTATGAATTCATTAGTTGATGTTTGTATGTACCCTGACCAGGAACCAAACCTACAATCTTGGTATAACAGGACAATGCACCATCCAACTGCATACCTTACCAGGGCCTAACCAATATTTCTCTTTAAAGTAATTTTTAAAAGTATTATTTACCTTGGCTTTCAACATTTGCAGAAGTAACGTCCTTCCTCTCTGTCTCTCTCTTCCCCTCCCGCAGCCAAGGCTCCATTGGAGCAAAATAGCCCGGGCGCTGAGGATGGCTCTGTGGCCTCTGCCTCAGGTGCTAGAATGGCTCTGGATGCAACAGAGCGATGCCCCAGATGGGCAGAGCATCACCCCCTCATGGGCATGCCGGGTGGATCCCAGTCGGGCGCATGCGGGAGTCTGTCTGACTGCCTCCCCGTTTCCAGCTTTGGAAAAATGCAAAAAACCCCACAAAAAAACCTCAGGAATAAATATTGAAACTATTAACTGTTTTTGCCTTCTTTTTACTAATTTTTACAGATAATTTTTGTCAATACCAAAAGTAGTATTAATTGTAGAAAAAACACTATAGTTTCTGGCTAATGTTGTTATCCTAGACAGCATTTTGTAGTTTATGAAAGTGATCTTTAGTATGAAAACGTATGTAAGAACTCAAATATAGGTGGTTATTTTCTTTTCTAGAAATTTTGGGGAATAATTTTTCTTATATTTAGGTTTTATATGGCTTTTGTGACCTTTTACTACTACAGCAGGTATAAATGTTGGGTGTATAGTGGTGAACAAGATAGAGAATGGTCCTAACCTCTTGGAGTCCACATTCCAGTGTGGTAATTCAGACAGAAAGCAACCAAGTAAGGACACACCAGGTGGTGATGGCTGCTATATAGAAAATTAAAAATAATTTTAAGGAATTGGATGAGATTTGTAAGGAATCTGGAAGATTTCCAAAAAATCTGAGTATCTGATTGAGGGACCTGTGAGACCAGAAAGACCTTAAGCTTCATTTGCAGACCAGCAAAGGCCTAGACTTCACCAGTCCTGAATCTAAATAAAATAATATGCCTTTACACCATTCACCTTATTGTTTAAAATATTTTGACCTCACATGAAAATATATGATTCAGAAATATATTACAAATCTGAAAAAAAGTAGAAAGGAGAAGACAATTGTAGAAAATAAAAAATATAAACCAAAAAACCCCTCTGATTTAGGTAGAAAACCATAATGCATGAGTCTTGGTCATGTTTAGAATGTTCAGGTAACTTCAGACCTGCTCAGTGGATGTATGTGTACTTTTGCTTGTTTCCTTCCTTCCTTCCTTCCTTCCTTCCTTCCTTCCTTCCTTCCTTCCTTCCTTCCTTCCTTCCTTCCTTCCTTCCTTCCTTCCTTCCTTCCTTCCAATCTGTGTTTTCTAAAAGAAGCATGTATTCCTTAAGTGATCTGAAAAGAAAACACATTATTTTACATTAGAATCATTAGCTTTCCATTAAGCATTTCAAACATTTTTTTTTCATTTAAAGTGACTGAAGTGATATTTTTAAACCTTAAACCTAAAACTTCTTATAAATACATTCTAATGGGTATGCTGTTTTACTGATTTTGATTATTTCAATAAATGTGTAACAATAAAAGAATATATTGAATATAATTCAAAAATATTGATTTTAAATGGCCTCTGAAAGATGGTTTGCCTATCTGCAAAAGTTTCCTGAGAAACTTTATTACTTAGAATTGAATAAAACTCAACCATTTACTGACAGTTATTATCTCATGGTATATTTTATATTGTTAGGTTGATTTCACTGTGTTGATTTGCTAATGTTATGAGTTAATACCTGGGTCTTAGATATTCAGTCCTGACACTCATTTAACATAGAAAATATATTTTATTTTTCTAAATTTATTGCCTTTGAATATCAGAAAGAATCCAATAGAAAGTATTGCTAAACAATCAATTCACAATCATCCCTGGTAAAAATTTTGGCTTTACTCTCCTACTCCCTATTTTGTTTCAGACGATAGAGAAACTCAGAGTAATTTCTACTCTTAATGTGGTCTGAGAGTTTTTTGTTTGGCCAATCTTCTGATGGAACTAATTCATTAGCTTCTTCATGGCTCCCATACAATCAAATCACATGTTTTAAAACTGTCATTTCCCCCCCTACACTGTAACTCTGAAAGGGCACACGTGTATTATATCCCTTAACTCTGCTTTTATTCATCTTGGTGCATTGTAGACTTTCACATATTTATCTTTACTTAATTGAATTGTTAAAGGCAGCATTATTCACAATGGCCAAGACATGGAAACAACCAAAGTGTCCTTCAATAGAGGATTGAATAAAGAAGGTATGGTACATATATACTATGGAACACTACTCAGCCGTAAGAAATGATGAAATACTGACATTTGCAACAACATGGATGGACCTTGGGAATATTATGCTAAGTGAAATGAGTCAGTCAAAAAAAAACACACAACAAACAATATGATGGTTACCAGAGTGAAGGGGGTGCAAGGGTAAGAACAGGTAATTGGTGATGGAAGATGATTGACTTTGGATGATGGGCACATGATACAATATACAGATTATGTATCACAGAAATATACACTATTTTTTTTTTAAAAAAGGAGAGCATTTGAAAATTTCTCACAATACTTCAGGTAAGTATTTTTGCAATCAAATGCAATTTTTAAAAAAATATTAAATTGTAAGAGTGAAATAAAAGTTTTCCAAGTTTTCTTTCAACTCTAAAAGTACACAATTTAGTAAAGAAATCTACTTAAGTCTCTAAATTTTTTTTCAAGATTGGGATATTCAGTGTATAATTATCAAACAACTAATAGGTATTTTTAATTGCTTTTGAAAGGTATAAGTGTTGCATCATTTAAATATATTAATATATTACTAATAAAGAGATTTTTGTGGAAAGTCTCTAAAGAACACTCTAGTTTCTTAATAAGTCTTGAAGGTATATTTCTCTAGCACACACATGTGCACATGTCTGCACACACCTGGTGTGTAGTGCCTGGAGCAAGTCCAAGCAACTGCTGGACTTGAAGTTGCCTTTCTATCTCTCAGAATAGCCAGCAGTGTAAGGAGACATACTGGCAATGATGTAAGTGAAGAATCCAGTTTTTCCTGCCAAGTATTCTCCTGAAAATACTGGCAACAATACCAAATATACCTTACTTGGCCTTAATGAAAAAAGCAAATGTGGGGACAGAACCCCTGAAGCTCATCTAGGACTAAAGTGAAGCAAAGAAGGAACCTGGGATGCAAAATGTATGTATATATTTATTTATTTTATTTTTTATTTTTTATTCAGTGAGAAGAGGGGAGGCAGAGAGACAGACTATCACATGTGCTTCCACCAGGATTCACCTGGCAAGCCAACTAAGAGGCGATGCTCTGCCTATCTGGGGTGTTGCTCCGTTGCTCAGCAACCAAACTCTTCTTAGTGCCTGAGGCAGCAGCCATGGACTCATCCTTAGCACCTAGGACCAGCTCACTCTAAGCAAACTATGGCTGCAGGAGGGGAAGAGAGAGATAGAGAGAGAGAAAGAGAAAGAAGTGAGAGAGGGAGGAGTGGAGAAGCAGATGGGTGCTTCTGCTCTGTTCCCTGATTGGGAATTGAACCTGGAACATCCACACACTGGGCTAATATTCTACCACTGAACCAATCAGCCAGGGCCTGTGATGCAAAAATTAAGGTGACATACACTACCAGGTATTGTCTTTGCACTTGCACAACCAATATGAAAATTATGTACCACCTTAAATTTTGTGCCTTGCATGTCTCACTCTGGTTCCTGCTAACTTTGTTTGGTAATTTTTAGTGTCTCTATGATACAAGCCACCAGGCATGAATCAGGTGACAAGACAATCCAATTGAAGTAGAAAGTGTAGTTTTCTCCCATTGACACATCTGGGAGATATTTGATAATGAACTTAGAACAAGGACCACACTGAGAGTTCTGAAATCAGGGCTCTTACAAGTTAATTAACTGAAGCATGCTCTAAAAACATATTTTATTTATACACACACTCACCTCCATGAACAAAAGAGAAATGTCTATTAAAATCAAACTATATATTCTACACTCTTCACTCATTGTACTGAATTTATATCCTCAACTGATCTCAGTTAGGTTGCTTTTTTTATGTCTTTGACTTAATTACTAGTTAGAGTGGAGAGATTTCTCTATCTGCAACTTCCCAGTTTTTTTATTATTATTAATTTTAATTTTTTGTGTTTACATAGTTGCAAGTATACCCCCGAATATATCTCACTCCCTCCCCTCTTGTTCTCTTCGACATCCCCCTTGCCCTCTACCCTACCGCCCTTCCCCACCTCCTCCATAATTCACTATCCTGCCCTCTATCTCTCTGTGTTATGTGTATATACATTCATTAATGTCTTTCCTTTCTTTGTTCTCCTCCTCTCTTCCCCTTTCGCTCTGCCTCTTTCTTTCTCTGCCTCTCTTCCATTCCTCAGTTCTCATTGTTCATTGGATTTCTTATATGAGTGAAGTCATACAATATTTTTTTTTTCTCTGCCTGGCTTATTTTGCTTAGCATAATAGACTCCAGGTCCATCTCTGTTGCCACAAAGGGTAAGATTTCCTTCTTTTTCTCGGCTGCATAGTATTCCATTGTGTATATGTACCACAGCCTTTTAATTCACTTGTCTACTGATGGACACTTGGGTTGTTTCCAGACCTTGGCAATTGTAAACAAAGTTGCAATAAACATGGGGGTGCATTTCTTCTTTTAAATCAGTGATTTGTTATTCTTAGAATATATTTCTAAAAGTGAGATAGCTGGATCAAAAGGCAGTTCTATTTTTAATTTTTTGAGAAATCTCCATATTGTTTTCCACAGTGGCTGCACCAGTCTGCATTCCCACCAGCAGTGCAGGAGGGTTTCCTTTTCTTTGCATCCTTGCCAGCACTTGTTGTTATGTGTGATTTTGTTAATGAGCACCATTCTGACAGGTGTGAGGTGGTATCTCATTGTAGTTTTAATTTGCACTGTGCTTTTAATTTGCATTTCTCTAATGATTAGTGATGTTGAACATTTTTTCATATGCCCATTGGCCATCTCTATGTCCTCTTTAGAGAAGTGCCCATTCAGTTCTTTTGCCCAATTTTTGATTGCATTGTTTACTTTCTTGGTGTTGAGTTTTACAAGTTCTTTGTAGATTTTGGTTATTAAGCCCTTATGTGTTGGTGAATATGTTCTCCCATTGTGTGATTTGTCTTTTTATTTTGTTCATGTTGTCTTTTGCAATGCAAAAGCTTTTTAGTTTGATATAGTTCCGTTTGTACATCCTGACCTTTATTTCACTTGGCCATGGAGATAAATCAGCAAATATATTGCTGCAAGAGATGTCAGAGAGCGTACTGCCTATGTTTTCTTCCAAGATGATCATGGTTTCCCGACTTAAATTCAAGTCTTTTATCCACGTTGAGTTTATTTTTGTGAATAGTATAAGTTGTTGGTTTAGTTTTATTTTTTTACATATATTTGTCCAATTTTCCCAGCACCATTTGTTAAAGAGATTGTCTTTACTCTATTGTATGCTCTTACTTCCTTTGTTGAATATCAATTGACCATACAGGTGTGAGTTTATTACTGGGTTCTCTGTTCTGTTCCATTGATCTGTATGCCTGTTCTTATGCTAGTACCAAGCTGTTTTGAATACAATGGCCTTGTAGTATAACTTGATATCAGGAAGTGTGATATCTCCCACTTTATTCTTCTTTTTCAAGATTGCTGAGGCTATTCATGTCCTTTTTTGGTTCCATATATATTTTTGGAATATTTGTTCTATATATTTGAAGTATGACATTGGTAATTTAATAGGAATTGCATTAAATTTATATATTGCTTTGGAGAGTATAGATATTTTAATTATGTTTATTCTTTCTATCCATGAACATGGTATGTGCTTCCACTTATTTGTATCTTTCTTGTTTTCTTTTATCAATATTTTATAGTTTTCCGAGAACAGGTCTTTAACCTTCTTGGTTAAATTTACTCCTAGGTATTTTATTTTTTTGGCTGTAATAGTGAAGGAAATTGTTTCCTTAATTTCTTTTTCTGACAGTTCATTGTTGGTGTATATAAATGCCACTGATTTCTGGATATTGATTTTATAATCTGCCATCTTGCTGGATTCATTTATCAGTTTCAGTAGTTTTTTGACTGAGACTTTAGGGTTTTCTTTGTACACTATCAAGTCATCAGCAAATAATGTAAGTTTTACTTTTTATTTTCTAATTTGGATGCCTTTTATTTCTTCTTATCTGATTACTGTGGCTAGGACTTCCAGGACTATGCTGAATAAGAGTGGTGAAAGGGGGCACCCCTGCCTTGTTCCTGATCTTAAGGGGATTGCTTTTAATATTTGCCCATTGAGTATGATGTTGGCTGTGGGTTTGTCATAGATGGCCTTTATCATGATGAGGTATGGTCCCTGTATTCCCACTTTGCTGAGAGTTTTGATCATAAATGGTTGCTGGATTTTATCAAAAGTTTTTTCTGCATCTATTGATATTATCATGTGGTTTTTCTCCTTCCTTTTGTTTATGTGATGAATCACATTGATTGATTTGCAAATATTGTACCAGCCTTGTCTCCCTAGAATTAATCCTTCTTGATCATGATGTATGATTTTTTTCATGTATTGCTGGATCTGATTTGCTAATATTTTGTTGAGAAATTTAGCATCTAAGTTAATCAGGGATATTGGCCTATAGTTTTCTTTCTTTGTAGTGTCTTTACCTGGTTTTAAAATACAGATTATGTTCTCTTCATAAAAGGAGTTTGGAAGTTTTTCCTTCTCTTGAATTTTTAAAAATAACTTGAAAAGAATAGGAGTTAGTACTTTGAATTTTTGGTAAAATTTGCCTGTGAAGCCATCAGGCCCAGGACTTTTGTTTGTTGGGAGTTTTTGATAATAGTTTCAATCTCTTTTGGTGTAATTGGTCTGTTTAGGTTTTCTAATTCTTTCATATCGATTTTTGAATGATTATATTTTTTGAAGAATTTATTCATTATTGTTAGTTTTTCATTTCCTGAGGGCTTCCCGTTTTTGTACATACAGTTCTTCATAATATTTTCTTACAATCTTTTGAATTTCTGCTTTGTCAGTTGTGACTTCTCCTCTCTCATTTATAATTATATTTATTTGAGTTCCTTCTCTCTTTTTCTTGGTGAGTTTGGTTAAAGGTTCATCAATTTTGTTTACCTTTCCAAAGAACCAGTTCTTGGTTTCATTGAGTTTCTGTATTTATTTTTTTGCCTCTATGTCATTTATTTCCACTCTGATCTTTATTATTTCCTTCCTTCTACTTCCTCTGGGATTTACTGGCTGTTCTTTCTCTAGTTCTTTTAGATGTAGGGTTAAGTTGTTTATTTGAGCTTTTTCTAGCTTCTTAAGGTATGCCTGTAGTGCTATGAACTTTTCTCTTAGTACTGCTTTTGCTGTGTCCCATAAATTTTAAGTTATTGTATGTTCATTTTTATTTGTTTCAAGAAATTTTTTTATTTCTTTCTTGATCTCATTTTTAACCTATTTATTATTTAATAGCATGCTATTTAGTCTCCAAGTGTTTGAATGTTTTTCAGTTTTCTAATGTAGTTGATTTCTAGTTTCATGGCATTGTGGTCAAAGAATGTGCTTGATATGATTTCAATCTTTTAAAATTGATTAAGACTTGTTTTGTTTCCTAACATGTGGTCTATCCTAGAGAATTTACTGTGAGCACTTGAAAAGAATGTATATTCTGCTTTGTGGTGAAAAGTTCTAAACATATCTATTAAATCCAGTTGATCTAGTGTGTCATTTAAGGCTGCTGTTTCTTTGTTAACATTTTGTCTGGAGGTTCTATCCATTGATGTTAGTGGGTTATTGAAATCTCCTACTATTATAGTATTGCTGTTGATCTCGACCTTTTTTGTTCACCAAAGTCTTTTTTATATATTTAGGTGCTCCTATATTAGGAACATGTATATTTATAATAGTTATATCTTCCTGTTGTAATGCTCCTTTTATCATTATGTAGTGATTTTCTTTATCTCTTACTATAACCTTTGTTTTAAAGTTAATTTTGTCAGATATTAGTATTACTATCCCTGCTTTTTTTTCTTTCCATTTGCATGAAATATTTTTTTCATCCCTTTACTCTCAGTCTATGTATATCTTTTGTTCTGAGGTGAGTCTCTTGTAAAAAGCATATGTACTGGTCTTGTTTTCTTATCCATGCAGCTACCCCATGTCTTTTGATTGGAGCATTTAATAATCCTCTTTTTCTTGATTTCTTTTTTCCTTTGCTCTTTATACAGCAAGCCCCTTAACATTTCCTGCAGTACTGGTTTGGTTGTAATGAAATCTTTGAGTTTTTTGGGTTTTTTGTTTTGTTTTTTGTCTGGGAAGCTTTTTATTCCTCCTTCAATTTTAAATGATAATCTTGCTGGATAAAGAAGTCTTGGTTGTAGGCTCTTGTTTTGCATTACTTTAAATATTTCTTGTCATTCCCTTCTGGCCTCAAGTGATTCTGTTGAAAAGTCGAATGTCATCCTTATGGGTTCTGCACTATAGGTAATTGACTTTCTTTTTCTTGCTGCTTTTAATATTTTTTCTTTATCTCTTAACTTTGGTATTTTAATTATGATATATCTTGATGTAGGATATATGATATATCTCATTGTGTTTCCTTTTATCGGGACTTTCTGTGCTTCCTGATCTTGTGTGACTTTTTTCTTCACCAATTTAGGAAAGTTTTCAGCTATGATTTCTTCAAACCAATTTTTTATCCCTTGTTTTTTCTCTTCTCCTTCAGGAACTCCTATGATGCAGATGTTTTTCTCTTCATGTTGTCACAGAGTTCTCTTATAGTTTCCTCAGACTTTTTGAGTCTCTTTTCTTTTTTCTGCTCTGGTTCTGTGCTTTTATTTATCTTGTCCTCTAATTTGCTGATTTGATCCTCTGCTTCATCCAGCCTGCTGTTGATTCCTTCTAGTGTAGATTTCATTTCTGATATTGTAATTGCCATTTCTGATTGATTTTTTTTATGATTTCAGTGTCCTTTTTGATGCTTAAAATTTATTTATTTAAGTGCTTATTAAGTCCATCCATTGTAGCTTCAAGATCCATAAGCATCCTAACAATCATTATTTTAAACTCTGTATCCAGTAATTTGAATACTTTCATCTCACTCAGTTCTTTTTCTGGGGATTTTTCTTGTTTATTCATATGGTTTCTGTTCCTCTGTCTCCTCATTCTTTCCATGTGTGCTTTGCAAGCTTGTTAGAGTTGTGGGTCTGAGGGTGGTTTATGGAATGTGGCTTCTCTTCCAGGCCTTTATTCCCCAGCCTCTGATGGTTGTTTGGAATTTTAATTCTCTAAATGAGTAGTGCCATTTAAAAGTCTTAATTTCCCTGCTGTTTATTTGCTGATCTCAGCAGGAAACTTCTATGTTTGCTGAGAAACTTCTGTCTTTAGGAGGAGGAAAGTGGGCATATCTTGTTTATTGTTTGTTTCTTTGTTTTGTGGGGTTTTTTAGTTGAAACTGTATCCAAGAATGTGGTGGGTGTGACCTATGAGGATCTGAAAGTGTGTTCTGCCAAGTGTCTCTCTGGAGGTGGGACACATTCTCAGTATGAAAGGAAAAGTGTAGCTCAGTTCTCCCTCCAAATCTGAGTCACTGCCCCTCCTCTTTACTTCCTCTTTTCTTAACAGCCTTTTACTCTGGAGCTAGAGAGCTTTTTGGAGGTGAGTCAACTGTTTCCACACTAGGCTTGTGCAAGGCAGAGGGAGTGACCCCTCCCCCAGCTATGGCCACCTCTGCACTGGAGAATTACTTAACTCTGGATCTCCTCTCCCTATCAGCGTTTGTGTTCCTGTGACTTGCTCTCCCAACTCTCCTCATGCAAGACCAGTCCTCTCAGCCTTCCTTGCCCCTGGAGCCCCAGGCAAGTGGCTGTGAGTAATATTTTCTGCACTGGTCCTTTAAGGCTGCACTTTCTTTCACCAGCTGCTTCCCACAGACTAAATTCTCACTCTTCTTCCCACTCAATGCTGACCAGCTGTCTCCTTCAGTCCCTGGGTTTTTAGGCTGGGGCTCCGGTCCTGAGACTGAGGACCCCTGCCTCTCAGGGTCTCTCTCTTTGCAATGAGAGCCCTTGAGACCCTCAGCCTCAGCCTCCCCTTGCTCCTGAGAGTAGGGGAACTCCCACCATGCCCCTGCACTTTGTACTAGAATCAGTGTGGATTCTTCTGTGCTCCTTGGTTTTTGAGTCCTGTTCTTTTAGTCCAAAGTCGGTTTTTCATGATGATTGCTCTTAAATTAATTTGTAATCGGGTTTGGTCATAGGAGGCGGCAGTCTGTGAGTTTGCCTACTCTGCTGCCATCTTGAAATTTCACCTGCAAGTTCCCAGGTTTAATCTGTCTGTACTATAGCTACCTGTGCTTAGAATTACACAAAGCTTAATAGAGTTCTTTTTGCTTCCAGCTTTATTAACAAAATGGTTGCCTTACCTACTTATTCTCTTGAAATGATGTTTCTGTATTTGTGCCTTGTTCCAGATCTCTGATTGGTCCTTCACCGAGAATGTCTCATCTTATTCTGGATTTTTACAGAATAGTTTCTTTATTTGTTACCACATCAACAACTCCTCCTCAATTGCACCCCTGTTGCTTCTTGAGTTGTACTACAGAGAAATCAGGGATGAGTTCTAATATATAACCATCTCATGTTCATTATCACATAGGCTTTCTGTACTACACATGCCTTTTTCTGATCTAAATGTTATAAAAAAAATGAATGAGAGAGTCACACAGGTGCTGGTGGAAGAATCCTTCATCTGCTTATGCTTCTTCCCAAGAGATCCTAAAGCCCTAATGTTTTTAAAACTAAGTTGGCCCCTAACATATGAATCATTTATCCATTCAAAGGAGAAATTTTTTCTGTGCTCTCTTTTCCCTACATACATCTGCCCTTCGTATACTGATTCTTTAGAGTGCCTTAGGCAAGAGTCCTGACCTTCAATGCAGTGAGTCTAGTTAAAATGCATGAGTGAATAAAGCTGACAGGTGAGAGAAGACAGCAGAATCATTTATGGACCTTCTTCAGAGGTCCTGCATGACCCCAAGGTCAAACCCAGATGTAAAAATGTAGCATAATCCATATATATAAAGTAGAACAATGTAAAATAGATAGTGTTTACACACACGTGTGTGTCTGTGCTGTATTCTGACTATCCTACTCAGAAGGGGGCTTGGTTTATATAAAGTATTATATATTATAAAATGTACAGGTATAGCTGTCTTTTTTTGTGACAGAGACAGAGAGAGGGACAGATAGGTACATACAGACAGGAAGGGAGAGAGATGAGAAACATCAATTCTTCATTGAGGCTACTTAGTTGTTCATTGACTGCTTTCTCATATGTGTTTTGACTGAGGGGCTACAGAAGAGCAAGTGACCCCTTGCTCAGGCCAGTGACATTGGGCTCAAGCCAGTGACCTTGGGCATCAAGCCAGTGACCTTTGGGCTCAAGCTGGTGACCTCAGGGTTTCAAACCTGAGTCCTCTGTGTCTCTGTTTGAAGCCTTCTCCACTGCACCACTGCCTGGTCAGGCATAGCTGTCTCAATAAAGCTAATTAAAAATGAAAATTTGGGACCAGCAAACAACATTTTCACAATTGATCTAGAATTCCAAGCTTCAGGTAAGTTAGCAGTTTTTTCATGAAGAGAAAAGCAGCAGAATTTCATTTCTAGGAGGAAAAAATTGCTAAAAATAATCTCCCAGTAATGAGTCTGGAAGGAGGCTTTAACAGCGATGTCAGAGTCTCACTCCTGCCTTCAGGGGAGATCAGTTAGGAAGCATCTTTTACACAATTAATGATCATAACATTTCAAACTGAAACACTCCAAGGGTAAACAAAAGCAGCATGGAGGTAGTACCAGACCTCTTATAGGGATGGTTCTGCTGAGCATCTGCCATTCCACATTCATCCTTAAGTAAATGTATTCAATATTTGAAACCCTTAGATTTTTGAACTACGAAAGCACATAAAAAACCATGATGGAAAGCCCCATAAGTTTTCTTTATTTTGAAAAACAAAGCTTAAAATCTAAAGTGTCCTGAAATCAATTTTCTATATTAAAACAACAGCAGCAAAAATCAGTCCTTCATTCTGATATTTCAAAATAACTAGATTTTTGGTATCACTTATTAAAATACTCAATAGTATGCAAAAGTAAATGAACAGGGACCAAAAGTATAATTTCAGACAGTAATATCAATTTAGCAAAATGATATGATTGAGTGAGAATATCAACCATGATTAAATTATCTTTAAGACTATGTTTGAATATACATTCTTCAATTGAAATAGTAGCTGCTTTTAACAAGACATGGGAAAAATAGAAAAGGATGAAGACCCATGTGTTTTATAGTGCCATATTTCTTCATAAAACAAAAAAACCCACAGTTCTCATGGTGTTTCTTGAGAATCAACTTTCTGAAAGGTGAATGAACGCTTGGTAAATAATAAAAATTGTTTGAAGCCATCTGTGGTCATCACCTGTAATTGCATGTTTTTCTTTTCTTTTTTTTTTAAAGAGAGATTCAACTATATTTTAGAATAAAGGTGTTTCACAGCTGAAAATTATCTAATTTCTTTTAGAAAGTAAACTTTCAAGCATAGACAACATATTTATGTGGAATAAATGCCAATAAATATATATATATATATTTGCAATGGAAATTATAGTAACAATCATTTACTCAGTGCTTCCTGTGAGCTAGGCACTGGGGCTGTGTTCTTTCAAGTATCTGCTCCCTGGATAGGAAAGATTCTGCGGGAAACCAAGATAGACTAAATCAGCTTCTTGCCCAAAACCACATGGAGTTAGTAAGGTGTGGAACTGGAACTTGAAAACTAAGTTCTTAGTAACTAATATCCCTTTAAAAATGCTTACTCTGTATGTCAGACATCAGGTTAAGTACTTTCTTTTTGTTATCTAACTGTGATAACATTCTTATGAGATAAATATTAGTATATCCATTATAGAAATGAAGAGATCTAGAAAGGTTATATTGGGAATTTGAACCTAGAGATATTTAATTCTGAAGACCATACTCTTATTTATGTTATGTCCTTTTACATTAACTGCATCATGATGCTTTAATTAACTATATATGTACAGATATCTATTTATTTATTGCTAACAAAAGATTATTATACCCTTGTCTCTAGACACTCTTCTTAAAATAATTTCAAATATAGAGTTACAAATCTTTTTTTTTTTTCCTTCATTTTTCTGAAGCTGGAAACAGGGAGAGACAGACAGACTCCCGCATGCGCCCGACCGGGATCCACCTGGCACGCCCACCAGGGGTGACGCTCTGCCCACCAGGGGGCGGTGCTCTGCCCATCCTGGGCGTCGCCATATTGTGACCAGAGCCACTCTAGCGCCTGAGGCAGAGGCCACAGAGCCATCCCCAGCGCCCAGGCCATCTTTGCTCCAATGGAGCCTTGGCTGCGGGAGGGGAAGAGAGAGACAGAGAGGAAAGCGAGGCGGAGGGGTGGAGAAGCAAATGGGCGCTTCTCCTGTGTGCCCTGGCCGGGAATTGAACCCGGGTCCTCCGCACGCTAGGCCGACGCTCTACCGCTGAGCCAACCGGCCAGGGCGGTAGAGTTATAAATCTTAACCCAGATTTGACAAATATTAACATTTGCCATATTTCCTTCTTTCTTTCTCCCTCTCTCCCTTTCCCTTCCCCCCTCTGCCTGTATACACAGTAGGCAAAAGCAGGTTTATAGTTGCAATACAAATAATTAATACAATTAATAAATAATACAAGAATAAACTGTTTTAGATACTCACAACTGAAAACCTATTTTTACTTACACCAATATCGAGTCTGTATTCAAGTTTTGACAATCCTGCCAGTAATGTTCTGTGCTGTTATTTACACATTTCTAAATAAAATATTTGCATTTTCTTGCCACGTGTGTACGGATCTTTAAACCTTTATTTCATTTATGATAACACAGATGCACCCCCCCCACACACACACACACATCTTAGGTCTTAGTGCTGATACACTCTCTTCTTCCTTATCTATGGGTGTTGTGAAAATTCAGTGTGTTAAAACTGCAAATGTAAAGTGTTAGAACAATGTTTGGTACAGAGTGAGGAGATGTGAGTTGCAACTGCTTTTATTCTTGCTTTACCTTGGGAACCTCTCCTAAACTGTGGGATTTTGTTTTATGCCTTAGTTGCAATCACTTCAGCAACTGCCTGACACATGCACCAACCACTTCCAAAATGTGAGAAGTAGGTGGTAATGGCCTTCTGACTTGGGCTTATTCTAGAATTTAGTTTATTACTACATCAGGTTAGAGGTGGCAGCTCTCAATGTCAAACCAAACTGGTAGCTCAGGTCCCCATGCAGAGTGCACACATTTCTGACTTGACCTCACTTACATGATTCATCATGCCACGCTGGAGATAGTAGGGAGCTTCCTGGGCACCAAAATTTATTGTCTAGTATCCAAAAATCTGAAGATTTCCAAAGATCACCATAAATATTCTTTATTGCCTTTCCCCTGTATCTGTGAATGGTGGAAGTTTACAGAAATAAGGCATTTTGGAATCTGGGATTTTGTGAAACTGACCATATCAGAATTTAAGTATCATGGATTCCAGACTGCTCCTAAGAGCAATCCTTATCCCAAGTTCACTCTGTCTAGCTCAATACCTTAATGGTCATGGGCTAATTAAAGAGGAACAGAAGCAGATATACGCTGCATAACTTTTGCACTAACTTGATAACAAAAGAGTTTTATTATTAGCAAGACACACACACACACACACACACAAAACCTTGGAGAATGTTCTACTAGAGTGTGACTTCAGGATCAAGAAATCTATAATAATTTGTCCAGAGTTCTCTTGGTGGCAAAAAATCAGGACTATCTTCTTTGTTCTATTCAACTTACCCTGGTTTGCATCCTTGACACATTCCCCATGGATATGCCTTCAATCAGCAGGGGTCATCTCTCCTGGATCCTCTTCCTTAAAATTTCTTTCTCTTTCTTCACCCTGGCCTGCTTCCTTCCTTTGGTTTTGTTAACCCTTTTCTCCACCCTCAGAGTTATGTCCCTAGAGTGCAGAGTAGGTCAGGACTCTAGAAGAATTTCTTGTTATTCTTGCCTCTGTGTATTGGTGTCTTTGTTCCCAAGTAGGGTACAAGGCCTTTATACAAACAGTGCTTATCTTCAGTCACACTTTAGAAACTGGCTGAAATCTTTCTCAGTCTACTACCAAACACTGGGTCCTCCTCACAGTTCTCTGATGACTTTCTACAACACTACACTATAGGCCAGAGCTGATGGCTGGCCCACAGATCCTGATCCTGTGTGCACAGTGCATCATTGATTTTATGTCACAGGAGTTAGGCCAAGGGCCTACAGTAGCCAGAGGAAAACTCATCTGACTTTTTCATGAAGGGAGGTGGCTATTTTTAGCTTCTTGTAATCAAAACAGAGAAAAATAGCTGAAGTTCTTACACAAATGTCAAGAAATGGGAGTGAGAAGGTTATTGATTGTAATGTCTAGGAAACCTATCTAGTTTTTTAGCTCCATTGTCCTTTGACTCTGAGTATAGTGTTCCTAGAAAGTTTTGCTAACTCTCTGGGTGATCCCCTGAAAATAATAGCATATTTTGTGTCCTCATTGAATTATTTTTATTTATTTATTTATTTATTTTAGAGATGAGAGAGAGAGAGAGAGAAGGGGGGGAGGAGCAGGAAGCATCAACTCCCATATGTGCCTTGACCAGGCAAGCCCAGGGTTTTGAATCAGCAACCTCAGTGTTCCAGGTCGATGCTTGATCCACTGTGCCACCACAGGTCAGGCTTGTTTCCTCATTGAAACACACTTCAGAGAGGCCTCATCCCAGGAGTCCTCCCTTGATGGGAAAGGGTTTAAGCTGGGAAATCAGGGACTTTTGAGCCACATGAAACAGACTTGGAAGTAGCACCTGCAGGGGGCTATCTCTACTCACAAGCTGCTTAGATCAAGACAATCTGGTTCTTTTGTGCTTCAGAATTAAATCTGAGTCAGTTTAGAATAGAAAAAGGTTTGCAACTTTCTCTCAACATCTGCCAGGTCACCACTGTAGGCAAGGTTTTCCCGGATCACCAAGCACCTTCATCACTGTGAAGATATGAGAGAGTGAGGGTAGGTAGTTCTAACCCCTCAAATCTGACCCAGACCTGCTGGCCTCTCCTTAGCAGCCTAAGGCATCCAGACTCAAGTCACATTGCTTGTTCAGTGTGTAATAATTCACATTATATTTTTCTACAATTCTTTTCTACAATAAAAATATGCAAATATGTTGACTATGACACACAAAAACATGCATATGGTCATTTGAGTTTTCAAGTTCTCTGAACATGCCATCCTTCTGGATGCTTCTGTGAAGATCCTTAAACCCTGTTCAGGACTATTCTCCTTTTGTGTAGCCCTGGCTCTTGTTTTGGAAGGAAGAGCTTCTCTGAGCTTGCAGTTTTTGGTTTGATCCTTCCTTCCATTTTCCACATGAGTCAGCTGAGGTGAGTTTGCCACCACCTGTTTCCACTCAGGTTTTCCCTGACGGGGGTCACTCACCATGGAACCTGTCTGGGGCGCTCACTGTAGACAAGACTAGTTCACTGCTTAGAAGGGACTGAGGTGATACTGATGGATACTGCTAGACATTTGGTTTCTAAACTGACTCCCCCACCAGTGCCCATGACCTTCTTAACCCAAACCTCTTCTAGAAGTCCCAGATGTGACACCAGGCACTGTAGCTGTAGGGTACTCCCAAAACTCAGGACCAAGTGGCCTAAGCTCTCAGGTCTTACAAGGGCATGTTGCCAAATCTCTTTCATAGATTTGAATGGAGTGACTTCACACTGCCTCTATCTATCTGCATTCACATCCCTGCCTGTAGAATTAAGGGCTTCTGAGGAAGTGACCTGATGTATCAGTGAATGGCCATTCTTGAGGGCAGCATATGAAGGGGTCATGCAGGGTTGAGCTTAATAACAAGCCTAGGCCGGTCCCCAAAGGACTCTCTTCTCCTGGCATTCAGCATGCTTTGTCCTGCTCCAAAAATAATAATAGCTAATGTATATAATGCTGACCTCGTGCCAGACTTTGTTGTTAATTTTGCTCAGTCCTCTTCACCCCAACAGTAAAGAGAGATTTATGAGGGACAAATACCCCAATATCATCATTTCACTCATGAGTCACTTGCAAAGCAATCCAACATCTTTTTTTTTTCATCTCTGCATCAAAGTATGTTGGCTAACACACCACTTTCTGTTGGTGTTTTCCTTGGTATTTCTATAAGACAATTTATGTCCAAACTGGCCCCATGGTAAGACATTAAACTTAGTCCCGACTCTGTTGAAGTTGACTCAGCTGCAACCTTAGATGCCTCCTCCTTGCCCCTTAGAAAGTATCCTGTGAGCTTTTGCAATTCATGCTGTGCCTACCTCTTCTACAGCATCTTCAGCTATGGTGGGTCTTTTACCTCTGATCTGCATGATGATGCAATTCAGATAAAGCAGAACACTATCAAAAAAGTTCAGCAATCCCAGACTAGATTTCAATGTGTTACTTTAGCATATTGCTCCTGTAATTCATTGCTAAAAATAAATGAATGAATGAATGAATGAATCATTTTTCTCTCCTACTCTTTATTGATAATACAAAGCCCTCTGCACTTCATCATTCTATTCAAATAAAGCAATGACATTATGCTCCAGGAAGTCACTTATCTCACATAGTCAGCAGTCTAGACATTACCTTAAGCTCAGCTGGGATTCTCCATCTACAGAAATATTTCGCAGTTGGCTGAATGAAAATAGTGACATTTCAGAAATGAAGCATTCATTCCCTCCCACCGACTAGGTGGCTTGTAGCTGACTTTACACTGTGCTCTGTTCTGACCTTCTGTCCTCAACAACACGAGCTGCTTCTCTGCATGCTGCTCATGCACACAACCTCGAGTTTCTGGATTTCCACACAACTGTATTTCCTCTGGTCAACAGTGCTTATCTGTCTTTGTTTCATGTGAAGAGATGGCATTATTCCATCATCATATCCATTAGGTACCCTCTACCAGAAAACCTAACTCAGTCTAGGTTAAGCAATCAAAATAATTTATCATTCTATGTAAAATAAAACCCAGAATTAGTGTAAATCCCAGGTAAAGCTTGATTCAGTAGCTCAGAAAAGGTAACCTGTGATTTTGCTGCTTCATTTCCTACAGTGATACAGATGGCTTTCCACTGCTTACAGGGGTACTCATCATAGCCAGCAGTAAGATAGAGGTCCTATGTATGTTTCTGATGAAAGCAAAAAAGTTCTTTCTCCCAAGGCCCCAATGCACATCTTCCTATATTTCAGTGTCTCATTGGATCACACGCCATTCTCTAGGCAGGCAATTTCAGTTGGTAGATGAACTTGCTGAAGGGGTTGAACTAGTCAGGGCTCACCTCTGACTAGTGCTCCTCTGACTAGTGCTGGCATCAGCTCCCACCAAGCCAGAGGCTGTATTCTGTATTCTGTATTGTGGAAGACACTTTACCAGAAGGAAGTGGGGCTTAGATAAAACAAATGAGTTTATAATTACCACATTTCCATCATAAACCTAATCCCACTAATGTTCAAGGAAACCTGTGAACTGTTATTTACCAATTTGTAGTGGCTACCATTTCAGATGCTTTTTCTGCCTTTTGCTTGGTATGCAGGGACAGCTGAGATAGTAGCACTCTTACTGGACTGCTTCTCAGTCATTTTCTTATGTAAATAATGAGATCGGCAGCCAAGTGTTTCACGTGTTTACACAAAAGATTTTCACAAAAGCACTGAGCACTAAACACCATCACCCACTTTTTTGCAGTAGGCTAGAAAATGACAAGAGTAGAGGAAAAAGAGTTCCATGAGCAAATAAGTAAATTAATGCACCAGAGACTGAAGATGTAGCTGTTGGTTGTGGACAAACTCCGAAGGAACTACCAGAGCATACTTAACTAACACTGAGAAAGGTACCAGCCTTACAGATAAAAATGGCAGAGTGAAATTGAAGATGGATGTTTACTTCTACTTCTTTCCTTTTTTTTATTCAATAAAAAAACTTTGTTTCCTTCCCTAGTTAAAACAATTCCTGAGAAAAATCTTAGATTATCATTCCATGTCCATATACCCTACTGTCTCTGGAGTATTTTTTTTAATTTATTGTGTTTACATAGATTCTACTGTCTCCCTGAAAGCATCCTCTCTCCCCCATGTTCCCCACCACTTCCTCACCCCCTCGCCACAACGCCTTCCCCTTTTCCTTCCAGGATTTGCTTTTCTGCTCTCTGTAACATTGTGTTATGTGTGTATAATTTCACCAATCTCTTTCCCTTCTCTGATCCCATCCTCTCATCTCCTTTTCCACTGTCTGCTCTCCCTCTGGTCCCTTTGATCTCACCTCTGCCTCTATTCTGTTCCTCAGTTCACACTGTTCATTGGATTCCTCAAATGAGTGAGGTCATATGATATTTTTCTTTCTCTCTCTGGCTTATTTCACTTAATATAGTAGTTTTCAGGACCATTCATGTTGTCGCAAAAGGTAAGATTTATTTCTTTTACATGACCCCATAGTATTCCATTGCGTATATGTATCACTGCTTTTTAATCTAATCGTCCACTGATGGGTACTTGGGTTGTTTCCTATAGTTTTCTTTCTTTTTTTTTTTTTTCTTTTCTTTTCATTTTTCTGAAGCTGGAAACAGGGAGAGACAGTCAGACAGACTCCCGCATGCGCCCGACCGGGATCCACCTGGCACACCCACCAGGGGCGAAGCTCTGCCCACCAGGGGGCGATGCTCTGCCCATCCTGGGCGTCGCCATGTTGCGACCAGAGCCACTCTAGCGCCTGAGGCAGAGGCCACAGAGCCATCCCCAGCGCCCAGGCCATCTTTGCTCCAATGGAGCCTCGGCTGCGGGAGGGGACGAGAGAGACAGAGAGGAAAGCGCGGCGGAGGGGTGGAGAAGCAAATGGGCGCTTCTCCTGTGTGCCCTGGCCGGGAATCGAACCCGGGTCCTCCGCACGCTAGGCCGACGCTCTACCGCTGAGCCAACCAGCCAGGGCTATAGTTTTCTTTTTTTGTAGGGTCTTTACCTGGTTTTGGAATAAGGATTATGTTTGCTTCATAAAAGAAGTTTGGAAAATTTTCCTCCTCTTGAATTTTTTGAAATAGGTTGAGAAGGATAGGAGTTAGTTCTTCTTTGAATTTTTGGTAAAATTTGCCTGTGAAGCCATCAGGTCCAGGACTTTTATTTGTTGGGGTTTTTTTTTGGGGGGGGGGTTGATAATGGTTTCAATCTCTTTTGGTGTAATCAGTGTGTTTAGGTTTTCTGATTCTTCCAGATTGATTTTTGGAAGATTATATGTTTCAAGGAATTTGTCCATTTCATCTAGGTTGTCTAATTTTTTGGCACACAGTTCTTCATAGTATTTTCTTACAATCTTTTGAATTTCTGTTGTGTCAGTTGTTATTTCTCCACTCCCATTTCTAATTTTATTTATTTGAGTCCCTTCTCTTTTTTCTTGGTGAGTCTGGTTAAAGGTTCATCGATCTTGTTTACCTTTTCAAAGAACTAGCTCTTGGTTTCATTGATCCTCTTTATTGTTTCTTTACCCTCTGTGTCATTTATTTCTGCTCTGATCTTATTATTTCCTTCCTTCTGCAACCTCTGGGCTTTACTTGCTGTTCTTTTTCTATTTTAGATGCAGGGTTAAGTAGTTTATTTGAGCATTTTCTAGCTTCATAAGGTATGCCTGTAATGCTATAAACTTCTCTCTCAGGACTGCTTTTGCTGTGTCTCATAAGATTTGAGTTGATGTATGCTTATTACCATTCGTTTCTAGGAATTTTTTAATTTCTTCTTTGATTTCATTGTTAACCCATTTGTTATTTAATAACATGCTACTTAGTTTCCAATTGTTTGAGTTTTTTTAGTTTTTCTGTTGTGGTTGATTTCTAGTTTCATACCATTGTGATCAGAGAAAATGCTTGATATAATTTCAATCTTCTTACATTTGTTGAGACCACTTTTGTGCCCTAACATGTGGTCTATAGAGAATGTACCATGAGCACTTAAAAAGAATGTATATTCTGCTGCTTTAGGGTAAAATGTTCTGAAGGTATCTCTTAAATCAAGTTGATCTAGTGTGTCCTTTAATTCTGCTGTTTCTTCATTAATTTTATTTCTTGAGAATTTATCCAGTGATGTTAGTGGGGTATTGAAATCCCCTTCTATTATAGTATTGCTGTTGATCTCACCCTTTATGTCCATCAAAGTCTGCTTTATATATATATATTTAGTTGTTCCTATATCAGGTGCAAAGATATTTATAATGGTTATATCTTCCTGTTGGAATGCTCCCTTTATCATTATGTAGTGACCTTCTCTATCTCTTACTATAGACTTTGTTTAAAAGACCATTTTGTCTGATATAAGTATTGCTACCCCAGCTTTTTCTTTTTCATTTCCATTTGCGTGAAATATTTTTTTCCATCCTTTTACTTTCAGTCTCTGTGCATCTTTTGTTTTAAGGCATGTCACTTGTAGACAGCATATGTACAGGTCCTGTTTTCTTATCCATGCAGCTACCCTATGTCTTTTGATTGGATCATTTAATCCACTTATATTTAAGGTAATTATTAATATGTAGTTGTTTATTGCCATTTTATTCTTTAATGCTGTATTCCTCATTTGCTATATTCCTTTTCCCCTTTGATCTGTTTACAACAAGCACCTTAGCATTTCTTGCAGCATGGGTTTGGTTGTAGTGAATTCTTTGAGTTTTTTTGTCTGGGAAGCTTTTTATTTTTTCTCCAGTTTTAAACGATAGCCTTGCTGGATAAAGTAGTCTTGGTTGTAGGCTCTTGTTCTGCATTACCTTGAAGATTTTTTGCCATTCCCTTCTGGCCCTCAAGTGTTTCTGATGAGAAGTCGAATGTCATTCTTATGGGGGCTTCTTTGTAGGTGATAGCCTTCTTTTCTCTAGCAGCTTTTAATATTTTCTCTTTATCACATAGCTTTGGTATTTTAATTATGATGCATCTTGGTGTAGATTTCTTTGGATTTCTCTTTAATGGAGTTCTCTGTTCTTGAATTTGTGTGACTTTTTCCTGCATTAATTTAGGGAAGTTTTCAGCTATAATATGATTAAACAAAGTTTCTATTCCTTGTTCTTTCTCCTCTTCTTCAGGAACCCCTATGATGCAGATGTTATTTCTCTTCATGTTGTCACAGAGCTCTCTTAGAGTTTCCTCAGACTTTTTGAGTCTCTTTTCTTTTTTCTGCTCTGCTTCCATGCCTTCATTTTTCTTGTCCTCTAACTTGCTGATTTGATCCTCAGCTTCATCCATCCTGCTTTTAATTTCTTTAATTGTGGTCTTCATTTCTGATATTGTATTTGTCATTTCTGACTGATTCATTTTTATTATTTCAATGTCTTTTTTTATATTTGCTATGTCTTTATTTAGGTGTTTGTAATGACCATCTATTGTTGTTCTAATATCTTTGAGCATCCTAACAATCGTTATTTTAAACTGTGCATCTGGTAATTTGGTTATATCAGACTCATTCAGGTCCTTTTCTGGGGATTTCTCTTGATTCATTTGTGTTGCATTTCTGTGCCTTCCCATTTTTTCTGTGTATAAAAAGGTTTTGGCCACTGAAGTCCAATGGGTGTGGCTTCTATGTTCCCTAGGTGTGGTGTGTCTGCAGGCCTGCCATCCCTTTTGCCACTGCTGCCTAGGGCATTCAGGTATGGGCATTGCTAATGCCAGCCTGCTGGGGCTGTCACTGTAGTTTCTGCCTCTCCTCCATGGGAGGGGCTATGATCACGTGTCCAGGTCTACTATCCTGCAGCTGGGCCTGACCACTTTTACGTGTCCCCTCTGCTCCCACCAGGCAAGACTGAGCTCATTCCCAGGCCTCAATTGTGGCCAGCCAGCTTCTGCCCTTGCTGATGGAACCGCCCTTTGGCAAGCTGTCAGTCAGGTGGATGGGGGCACTGCAGCTCAGATCCTAATACTCCATACTGTAGTCCCAAAAGCTCCCTCCTTTTAAGCAACTCTGCTCTGAGTGCCACGGGAGAGCTAGTTTGGCTGATGTCCTGCTTCCCTTTGCTGGTATTGCTGGTTCCAGGGGAAATATTTGCTTCAGATTTGGGGAGTGACTCAGCCCAGGGGTTAGGGGAGCTGTCCCTCAAACTGTTTCTCTCTGTGCCTCCTAGATAACACTCTCTTCTTGCTGTTCTGATTCTCTCCTCTCTCTCATCCCTGGGAGCCCTGGGTGGGTGGTTGTGAGAGAGGTTTTTTGTGTGGTTCCTTTAAGAAGAATTCTGGGTCTGAGAAATCTGTCTCTCTCACAAACTGTATTCTAACTTGTTTTGCAGCTAAATACTGTCCGTATGCCTCTTCTATGCTCTGGGGCTGCAAGCTGGGGCTTTGTTCATGGGGCTCAGGACTCTCCGCTAAACTCACGTCCCACCACGCGAGTCTCTCTGGGCTGCCATTTGCTTCCAGAAGCCGGGCAGCCCTCTCCACGTTTCTGCTCTTTCTACCAGTCTCAGTGTGGCTCCTTAAGTGTTCCTTGGTTAAAGAGTTCTCTTAGTTTAGTCCAAAGTTGGTTTTTCCAGATGATGATTCTTAAAATTAAGTTGTAATCCATTTTGGTTCTGGGAGGTGGAAGTTGGTACATCCACTTACTCCAGAGCCAACTTGCTGTTTCCAAATTTTGAGTTGTTGTATGCTTATTTTTATTTGTTTCAAAGAAATTTTTTATTTCTTCCTTGATCTTATTGTTGACTTGTTATTTAATAACATGCTGTTTAATTTCCATGTGTTTGAGTGTTTTTTAGTTTTTCTATTGTAATTGATTTCTAGTTTCATGCCATTGGGATCAGAGATGGTGCTTGATATGATTTCAGTCTTCTTAAATTTGTTGAGACTTATTTTATGCCCTAACATGTGTTGTATTCTAGAGAATGTACCATGCACACTTGAAAAGAATGTATATTCTGCTGCTTTAAAGTGAAATGTTCTGAAGGTATCTATTAAATCCAGTTGATCTAGTGTGTCCTTTAATTCTGCTCTTTCTTTGTTTATTTTCTTTCTTGAAGATTTATCCAGTGATGTAAGTGGGGTATGGAAATCCCCTACTATTATAGTATTGCTGTTGATCTCACCCTTTATGTCCATCAAAGTCTGCTTTATATATGTAGGTGCTCCTATATTATGTGCATAGATATTTATAATGGTTATCTCTTTCTGTTGGATTGTTTTCTTTATCATTATGTAGTGACCTTCTTTATCTTTTACTTCAGTCTTTGTTTTAAAGTTTATTTTGTCAGATATAAGCATTGCTATCCCAGCTTTTTTCATTTTCATGAAATATTTTTTTTATCCTTTTCCTTTTAGTTTATGTGTATCTTTCATTTTGAGGATTGTCTCCTGTATACAGCATATGTACGTGTCCTATTTTCTTATCCACACAGCTACCTTATGTCTTTTGTTTGGAGCTTTTAATCCATTTACCTTTATGGTTATTATTAATATGTAATTGTTTATCATCATTTTTTCTTTAAATATACATTTATTTTTTACTAGATTTCCCCCACTTTGTTCTGTCTACAGCATAACCTTAATATTTCTTGCTATATTGATTTGGTTGTAATGAATTTCTTGAGTTGTTTGTTTGTTTTTTGTCTGGGAAACTTTTTATTTCTCCTTCAATTTTAAATGTTAGCCTTGCTGGATAAAGAAGTCTTTATTGTAGGTTCTTGTTTCACATTTCTTTGAATATTTCTTGCCATTCCCTTCTGGCCTCAAGTGATTCTGTTGACAAATCAAATGTCATCCTTATGGGGGCTCCTTTGTAGGTGATTGACTGTTTTTCTCTTGCAGTTTTTAGTATTCTTTCTTTATCTCTTAGCTTTAGTTTTTTGATTATGATGTATCTTGGTGTAGGTCTCTTTGGGTTCTTTTTTAATGGGGTTCACTCTATTTTTTTACTTTTTCTTGCATTAATTTATAAAAATTTTCAGCTATAATTTCTTCAGATAGGTTCTCTATTTCTTATTTTCTCTCTTCTCCTTCAGGAACCCTTATTATGTGGATATTGTTTCTCTTCATGTTGTCACAGAGCTCTCTTAGAGTTTCCTCAAACTTTTTGATCCTCTTTTCATTTTTCTGTTCTGCTTCTCTTACTTGTCCAGTAAGTTACTGATTTATCCTCTGCTTCATCCAGCCTGCTTTTCACTCCTTTTACTTTAGTCTTCATTTCTGATATTGTGTTTTTCATTTCTGTCTGGTTCTTTTTTATGATTTCAGTGTCCTTTTTGATGCTTACAATTACTTTATTTAGGTGCTCATTAAGTCCATCCATTATAGCTTTGAGATCCTTAAGCATCTTAACAATCATTATTTTAAACTTTGCATCGCATCCAGTAATTTTATTACTTCATTTAATCCAAATCTTTTTCTGGAGATTTTTCTTGTTGATTTATATGGCTTATGTTCCTCTGGCTTCTCTTATTTATCAAAATGTTTGTGGTTTGCAGGCTTGTTTGAGGTGTGGTCTCCTTAATTAGTAGAGCCACTTTTTAGTTTTCTATGTCTTAACTAGGTCAGGTGTGAAGAGCCCTTCTTTAAGATGTCACTCTAACAAGGGTTGTTAGGTCCTGAACTAATGCTCCCTGTATCTGGCTTCTGGATGTGCCCTTCCTGGACCTTCTTGTCCTAAGCCTGGTGCAGACCAGTGGGGGTTGCTACCTATGACTGGGTCTTATCTATCTTTTTGGAGCAAGAGGTGATCCAGACCCTTGGAAGCCTCTGCTGAGTCCTGGTGTCATGGTTAATATCAGCTTAGGTGGCTTTTATCTTCTTTTGGCCTGGAGGATATTTCTTTAAATGTTCAGGTTCCCCTGATATCTGTTTTCTGCCATCTCTTATTGGTGTTTACTTGTTGGACTCAGTACTATAAATTAGGGGTTTGGTAAGGTATTGGATGTGGCCTCAGGTGTCATTCTATCCAACCTTCTTATTTATTTTATTTTATTTGTTTTATTTTATTTTGTATTTTTCTTTCTTTTCAGCCCTCAGAAGGGTGTTGCCACAGGAGTCCAATGGGAGTGGCCTTTGTGTTCCTGAGGTGTCTGTCCGCAGGCCTGCCACCACCACTGTTGCCACCTCGGACGTTCAGGCATGGGCATTGCTAGTGCCAGCCCGCTGGTGCGGTCACTGCATCTTCTGCCTTGCCTCCGTGGGTGAAACAGCATGCCCATGCCCAGTCTGCAAGCCCTGGCTGGGTCTCGGCATCTAACCCGCCCCCAGGGGTGGGACTGCATTCAAGAGTCTGAGCTGCAACCCTTGGCCACCCCGACCTTTGCCTCATCCTGGCAGGTGGGACTGCTTTGCCATGGCCCGGGATGCCAGCCCAGGCAGGTTCCCTGGCTTCCACACTGCCCCCAGCAGTGGCTGGCTCCTGGCTTCTGCCCTCACAGATGAGACTGTTCTCCCTCATTTCACCACCACTCGCCCTCTGGAGAGCACTCAGCAGTGTAGGGGTGGTGTTGTAGCTCCAACCTCAGCACTCAATACTGTATCCTTGACTGGCTCCCTGCTTCTAAGGGACTCTGCTCTGACTGCAACAGGGGAGCTACTGTTTGGCTGGTGACTTGTTTCCTTTTGCTGATATTGCTGGTTCCAGAAACATTATTCACTTTTGATTTAGGGAGTGACTCATCTCAGGGGTTAGGGTGGCTGCCTCTCAAAGTGTTTCTCCCTGCACCTCCTAGATTATACTCTCTTCTGGCTACTCTAGTCCTCTCAGAGCCCTAGGTGAGTGGTTGTGAAAGAGTTTTTCTGCACGGTCCCTTTAAGATAAATCCTGGGTCTGAGAAATCTGTCTCTTTCTCGCAAACAGTATCCTGACTTGTTTTGCAGCTAAATACTGTCCTTACACCTCTTCTAGGCTCTGGGGCTGCAGGCTGGGGCTTTGGTCCTTGGGCCTAGGACCCTCCCCTCTCCGTTAAACCTCACCACCATGTGAGTCCCCCCTCTGGGCTACTGCTCACTCCTGGGAGTTGAGCAGCCCTCTCCATATTTCCACTTTTCCTACCAGTCTCAGTGTGGCTTCTTCGGTGATCTTTGGTTATGGATTCCACTTGCTTTAGCCCAAAGTTGGTTTTTCCAGATGACTGTTCTTAAAATTAAGTTATAATCCACTTTGGTCCTGGGAGGTGGAAGTTCGAATGTCTACCTGTTCCACCACCATCTTGCTGTTCTCTCTGTCTCTGGTTCTACTTTTTTCTTAAGACTCAAAGTTCACACACAAAAAATAATTTTAAAATGCATAAATCTGAGTGTATATGGGGCAAAAGAGGGGCCCATATTTTTGAAGCTAAATATTAAATACATGAATGATTACTAAAGAAGAAAGAGAGAGAGAGAGAGATTTATTTGTTGTTTTACTTATGTATGCACTCATTGGTTGATTCTTGTATGTGCCTCAACTGAGGATCAATCCTGCAACCATGATGTATCAGGACAATGCTCTAATGAATTGAGCTACCCAGCGAGGGCTTCAGTATCTTTTCGTGGCCACTCCCCCTGCCTCCTTGTCCATTTGATGGATTGACTGCTCTTCATCCTTGAAGACTCAGCTCACCTGACCAGGCAGTGGCACAATGAATGACAAAGACTGAGACACAGAGGACCCAGGTTTGAAACTTCGAGATCGCTGGCTTGAGCATGACTCACCCAACTTGATTGCAGTGTTGCTGGCTTGAGCGTGGGATCATAGAAATGACCGCATGGTCGCTGTCTTGAACCCAAAGGTGGTTAACTCGAAGCCCAATGTCGCTGGCTTGAGCCCAGGGTTGCTAGCTTGAGCAAGGGATTACTCACTCTGCACTAGCCCCCCCCCCAATGGTCAAAGCACATATGAGAAAACAATCAATGAACAACTAAGGTGCCACAACAAATAATTGATGTTTCTCATCTCTCTCCCTTCCTATCTGTCTGTCCCTATCTGTCTCTCTCTCTTTCTTTCTCTCTGTCTCTGTCACACACATACACACAAACACAGCTCAAATGTCAGAACTCTCCTGGTCACAGAGAGTAAGCACTGTGTTCATCCATGTCCCCCATACTTTTCACAAGTAGTTGTGTTATGACATTTTACAGTTTTCATTATTTGGATTCAGGTATGTCTCCCTCCTCACTAGTCCATGAATCTCTCAAAGGTAGGGACCATATTAATCTTCAGGTCTGTGCTCTATTCCTAGCCTCTATCCTAATGCTTGAAGCAAAGAAGGAAAGTGGCAAACAATATTTTTAATGTCAATTGAATACTGTGAGAATTTACAGTATTGGTCTTCAGAGAGTTCTTTTTGAAACTTGAGGTGGTTACAAATATAGATTTATTTTCCCAAAAAATAATCAAGAGATGTATAATGGAATGTGACCATTATAATTATATAATTAAGCAACAGAAACTTTTATTCCTTGCTGGTGGGAGTACAAAATGATACAGCTACTTTGTAAAACAGTTTGGCAATTTCTTACTAAACTAAACATACTCGTACCATGTGATCCAGCAATCTCACTACTTGGTCTCACTACAATCTCACTACCAATCTTCATCCAAATTGGTTGGGAACTTATATCAACAGAAAAACCTACACATGTATTTTTGCAGTAGCTCTATTCATAATTGCCCAAACTTGTAAGCAACTAAGATGTTTTTCAGTAGGTGAATGGATAAACAAATTATGGTACATCTAGACAGTAGAATATTATTCTATACTAAAAAGAAATGAGCTATTAAGTCATAAGAGACAAGGAGGAAACTTAAATATATGCTACTAAGTAAAAGAAGCCAATAGGAAAAAGCTGCCTACTGTATGATTTCAACTATATGACATTCTGGGAAAAGCAAAACTATGGAAGCAATAAAAAGATTAAAGATGCTTAGGGGTGTTATTTACACCCTAGATTTGCTTTAGTTAAAATATTTAGTTGAAAATATACACTTTCAGTTTTCATTTAAGTTTATTTTAATCTCAAAGAAATGTAGCATTATATTGGGTTGGTTAATACCACTGGAAAATATACAAGTATAAATGCACCTGAGCTACTGCATCTTGGCTAAGGCAGATCTAGAGAAAGGTTGCTTCTTTGAGTCATCCTTTTTATAAACATCTCCAGGTATTGGTCTTCTATATTGTCTTTACAATTTAAAAAAATATTACTTGTTTAAATTTTAAACAGGTTATATATTTATATCATTCAAAATTCACCAAGAATTAAAAAGTATACAATAAGACCTCTTTCCTCTTTTTTACCACCTCCTTGCATTTCTTCTTTTATCCTTCTAGGGAGCTTTTTTGAACTACATAATACTTCCCTAAAAATAACTTGGATAAAAGGTGTGTATGGGTAAAGCAGTAATCAATCCTGATTAAAGAATCAGAGAAGATTTTTGGTGGGAAACATGGGTGGAGAAAAGTAGATTTTGCAAGCAGACTTATAGGGGGAAAGACATTATGTGTTTGGGGTCTCCTGAGGGTTCCTGTGAACACACATTATGGCCAGATAACAGGGTTGAGGTGATGGTCTGTAGCATAAAAGACTCAGGATAAGAAAACTCAGAATTTTTGAACTTTAGAGGATCCTAATGTTCATTAAGATTATGCTGCTAATTAAGTAATCAAGGGCAAGAGAAATGAAAGGATTCCCTTAAAGTCTCAGAGTTATTGGTGACTATTGGGCAAATTAGTTGTAAAATCTGTATTTTCTGGTTTTTCTCGCTCTCATTGTTAAAGATGGCCACTACTCACATGATAATGCTCTCACATGATACAGCTAATTACCTTCTTGCTCAGAATGGGGCTTGGTTATGCTATTGTGTGCTGGAGGAGGGTGTTGTCCTACTGAAAAGTTTTAAAAGGAGGAGCTAAGAGGCCATTTGAGGAGAGGCCACATTCTTGCAGAGAGAGAGGAGACAACATCACTGTAAGGAAGGAGAGGCCATGTGGAAGAGCCAGCCAAAATGGAGGCATGCAGAGGGGACTGAGTGAAGCCTTTGATTCTAACAAAAACCTGAGAAAGTCAGTGGCTTTGGGAACTCTGAATGGAAAAGGGAAGTGTTTTCCTGCTGTGTGTATTTTCTTGCCTGCCAGCTTCAAGCAGGAATAAAGTAAAGTGGCCCACCAGTTCTTGGCTCTGTTAATTTCTATACCATCTGTCCAGATTAAATGCGAACCTGCATGGGCCAGGTAACTGTGGCCCCTGGCTGTACAGTGACTGTGCTGGGTCTCAAATCAGGGATTCTGTTTGGTGTCTTTCCCAGTATACACACTGTCTCTAGGGGTCAGTAGTCACAGTGAAAGCTGGTTTTGAGTGCCAGGGAAAGAATATGAAAAGGATCTGGGATGATTAGATCTATAATTAAAGATATTATTGGAGGAAAGGAGAGATAGATGCAGGAATCAGGCAAAATCTGGGTTATCATAAGAAAAGCCTACCCCAATTCCATTTTGAGTTCTCATAAAGCCATGGGTAACAAGCATGATAACTAGTGTACTTTCCACCATCTGGTGTAAGAAAAAGTGTGGGCGTATGTGGGTGCATTGTCATGAATCAAGACCTGCTTATCTAATGTAGGTCCCACTTTGCTCTCTTAACTCACCCTGACCATGTCACATATTGCTTTCATTTTAGGACACTTGTGCAAAGGTCACTTTTCCCAAGGTCACCTCTTAGAAAGGATGAAAATTTTAAGCAAATGAGCATTTTATATAGGCATAAAATCAACATCTGTAGTTTAACAATTAGACTGGAACTCATTGCTATGGGTTTCAATCAGTATCAGCACAGAAGTACAGCTTTTTATATTTTATCACTTTTTTCCTTCTCCATCAACAGCTGAGAATGTTTCAAGTTCATCTTTTGTATAAGTAATCAATTTGCAGGAAAACTGGATGTCAAGTCTACAGCTAGAAGAAAATAAAAAGAAAGAATTTCAATAAGCTTCCTGCTGCTCTGTCCTTTATAAAATGGTCAGATTTATGCCTGTTACCTATTTTCTGAAGCTTAGCTTCCAGAGGAGAAAAAAGCCCATGAACCATCCACTTTAAAGATCTTGGCATTTATCTCTGGGCCTAGTTAGTTATCTCTTTAGGTTTTTTCATCTGAAGTAAAGACAGATTAGAATACAGAAGAATAATTACATTCAGTGGCATTATATTGCTGATTTTATTATTAATTTAGTCTTGCTTGATGTGGCTGGTTTCAAGTCTCACAGCCAGAAAGCAGGATGCATAGTTGAGATGGTAGCATGACCACAAGAAATATAATTAGTTCATAATTGGGTTTCCTCTTCACTACTAATTATGGTGCACCAGAATTGTTACTAAAGAAGGAAGTCCCCCTCCCCCTTGAACCAAGGAGTTTCAAGGACTTTTTATGTTTTAAACCAAGTGTTCAAGCATTCAGAGAGATTTTGTAAAGGACACCTTTGTAACTGTGTAATGTACTTCATTCCCTGCCTTGGAATGCCTGTGGTATAGGTAGCAAAGCAAGCAAAGGGGGTAGAATGTTGGCCAAAATAAGTTTGTAAAAATATTATTTTTATATTGTGTGTGATTTACAATGAGGGCTAGGAAACACCAGCTAAAAATGGTCAGTGAAGTTACAGATTGCCTTTCTGCTTAGGAAGGGCTATTTTTTGCTAATGGAGAGGAAAGAGAAATCAGACACCCCCCTCTCCTGTTCACTGAGGAGAAAGAGAAGCAATGAGGAACCCAGGGGAGAAGGGAGATTTGAATAGCCCCTTCCTTTTCAGTTTTTAAGACTTTAATGGACGACTTCCAACTCTTATTCTCTGACATCTCTTAAAACTACTCCCATTCTGAAATTCTGTGACTGACATGTGTACCTTTAGACAAAGGGGATCACGAGCCCCCTTGCATGTGAACTTGTTTTCTGTAAAGGGTAGATAAGAAGTAAGAAATCTAATTTCAGGGATCACGTGTCTTTGGAACCACAAGCCCCATATGCTCCTCCGGCTTTTTTAAAATAAATTCTCTTTTCCTCTTCTTCTTCCTTTTTTTTTTTTTTTACATAGGCAGAGATAGATAGGGACAGACAGACAGGAATGGAGAGAGCGATGAGAAGCATCAATCATTAGTTTCTCGTTGTGCATTGTGACTTCTTAGTTGTTCATTGATTGCTTTCTCATATGTGCCTTGACCGTGGGCCTTCAGCAGACCGAGTAACCCCTTGCTGGAGCCAGAGAACTTGGGTCCAAGCTGGTGAGCTTTTTTGCTCAAGCCAGATGAGCCCGCGCTCAAGCTGACGACCTCGGGGTCTCGAACCTGGGTCCTTCCGCATCCCAGTCCGATGTTCTATCCACTGCACCACCACCTGGTCAGGCTCTCTTTTCCTCTTCTAAAGTTATCTGAGTGTCTAGTCTCAATTGGGTCACTTTCCTGCAACATTACAGTTTAAAAGTAATGAAAATCATGTCCATAGTTGGGAGCTTTTTGATGAAATGCATGTAGGATTTTTTTTTTAATGGTGAAAGTTCTGCAGTGATTCCAACTACAGTGAATCAGCAATAATTAAAATAACTTTTCACTTCCACACAATCAAACAATTACCTTTGGGAGTTGGTGCAAACCCACAAACCACTCAATGTTTGTCACAGTCATGCTCTAAGACAAGGTTCTCAAATGCTACCAAGAAATTTACTCGTATCAAGAGATGTGAAACCTGAGGCTTCAGAGAGCATGAGGTTTGGTCAACACCTAATTTGAAAGTAAATGGAATCCTTTGAAATTTAAAGTTTGACAAGCCTGAAAATGTGAACTCCACTGAGTCAGTGATTTTTCAGTAAATTTAACAAAGAAAAACAGAAGATGCTGTGACTTCATTACCTTCTGCTAGCTCCAGGCATTCAGGACATAATTCAGTGTTCCACAGCTGCTTCTGGCTATAGCAGATCAATCATTGAAAAGCATGATGTAAAACATGATGTAAATCTGCATAAGAAGAAATGGAGAGAGTTCAAGTAAATGTCGTCTTTGAGGACTTTAGAAAATCAAATACACTTTTTATAAAAATTCATATTTACTAAGAAAATTATATTCTATTCTGAGAAGGAAGGCTCTGAGTAGAAAGAACAATAAAATCCATGTGATTACCTCTTTTTATTTCTCTATTATGCCCCCCATTTGCTTAAAATCTATCTCACCTTGATAAATAGTTTAATTTTCCAAGTCTGAATGTGTCTTTATATACAGCAGGAGACTGATACTACTCATGTATAGGGGTCGGCCCAGGAAAAGGTGGACAGTTTAGAAGGGAGCTGCTCTGTTTGCACTAGAATATAAATGAAAGGTCCCATTAGCGACCCCGATAACAGAAGCAAGCCCTGTCTTGCTGCCCTTGATATCGACATTATGGTTTCACATCTCAGGTTTACCATTTTGAGGTTAGGTGGCAAGCATTGACTTTCTTCTCAACCTTTTCACCTAAGAAGTTTGATTTTTGCAATTACTTTAAATGTAAAAATAAATATTTTTTATTCAGGCATTGACAACTAGAGTCAAGGGGTCCTATGTGATCTGTGTCTGTTTTATATATATATTTTTAAATAATTTTATTTTTTTAATGGGGTGACATCAATAAATCAGGATACATATATTCAAAGATAACAAGTCCAGGGTATCTTGTCGTTCAATCATGTTGCATACCCATCACCCAAAGTCAGATTGTCCTCCGTCACCCTCTATCTAGTTCTCTCTGTGCCCCTCCCCCTCCCTCTTTCCCTCTCCCATTCCCCCCTCCCCCCCATAACCACCACACCCTTATCAATGTCTCTCAGGTTCAATTTATGTCCCACCTACGTATGGAATAATGCAGTTCCTGGTTTTTTCTGATTTACTTATTTCGCTTCGTATCATGTTATCAAGATCCCACCATTTTGCTGTAAATGTTCCTATGTCATCATTTCTTATGGCTGAGTAGTATTCCATAGTGTATATGTGCCACATCTTCTTTATCCAGTCATCCATTGATGGGCTTTTTGGTTGTTTCCATGTCCTGGCCACTGTGAACAATGCTGCAATGAACATGGGGCTGCATGTGTCTTTACAAGTCAATGTTTCTGAGTTTTTGGGGTATATACCCAGTAGAGGGATTGCTGGGTCATAAGGTAGTTCTATTTTCAGTTTTGTGAGGGACCACCATACTTTCTTCCATAATGGTTGTACTACTTTACATTCCCACCAACAGTGGATGAGGGTTCCTTTTTCTCCACAGCCTCTCCAACATTTGCTATTACCTGTCTTGCTAATAATAGCTAATCGAACAGGTGTGAGGTGGTATCTCATTGCCGTTTTGATTTGCATTTCTCTAATAGCTAGAGGATGAGCATCTTTTCATATATCTGTTGGCCATTTGTATTTCTTCCTGGGAGAAGTGTCTGTTCATATCCTCTTCCCATTTTTTTATGGGATTGTTTGTTTGTTTGTTGTTGAGTTTTATGAGTTCTTTGTATATTTTGGATATTAGGCCCTTATCTGAGCTGTTGTTTGAAAATATCATTTCCCATTTAGTTGGCTTTCTGTTTATTTTGTTATCAGTTTCTCTTGCTGAGCAAAAACTTCTTAGTCTGATGTAGTCCCATTCATTAATTTTTGCCTTCACTTCTCTTGCCATTGGAGTCAAATTCATAAAATGCTCTTTAAAACCCAGGTCCATGAGTTTAGTACCTATGTCTTCTTCTATGTACTTAATTGTTTCAGGTCTTATGTTTAGATCTTTGATCCATTTTGAGTTAATTTTTGTACAGGGGGAGAGACTGTAGTCCAGTTTCATTCTTTTGCATGTGGCTTTCCAGTTTTCCCAGCACCATTTATTGAAGAGGCTTTCTTTTCTCCACTGTGTGTTGTTGGCCCCTTTATCAAAAATTATTTGACTATATATATGTGGTTTTATTTCTGGACTTTCTATTGTGTTCCATTGGTCTGAGTGTCTATTTTTCTGCCAATACCATGCTGTTTTGATTGTCGTGGCCCTATAATATAGTTTAAAGTCAGGTATTGTAATGCCCCCAGCTTTATTCTTTTTCTTTAGGATTGCTTTGGCTATTCGGGGTTTTTTATAGTTTCATATAAATCTGATGATTTTTTGCTCTATTTCTTTTAAAAATGTCATTGGAAGTTTGATGGGAATTGCATTAAATTTGTATATTGCTTTGGGTAATATAGCCATCTTGATTATATTTATTCTTCCTAGCCAAGAACAAGGTATATTCTTCCATCTCATTATATCTTTTTCAATTTCCCTTAAAAATGGTTTATAGTTTTCATTATATAAGTACTTTACATTCTTTGTTATGTTTATTCCTAAGTATTTTATTTTTTTTGTTGCTATCGTGAAGGGGATTATTCTTTTGAGTTCGTTCTGAATTGTTTCATTGTTGGCATATAGAAAGGCTATTGACTTCTGTATGTTAATTTTGTATCCTGTGACCTTACTGTATTGGCTTATTGTTTCTAGTAGTCTTTTTGTGGATTCTTTGGGGTTTTCGATGTATAGGATCATATCATTTGCAAAAAGTGATACCTTTACTTCTTCTTTTCTGATATGGATGCCTTTTATTTCTTTGTCTTGTCTGATTGCTCTGGCTAGAACCTCTAGTACCACATTAAATAAGAGTGGAGAGAGTGGACAACCCTGTCTTGTTCCTGATTTAAGGGGGAAAGCCTTCAGTTTAGTGCCATTTAATATGATGTTAGCTGATGGTTTATCATATATGGCCTTTATCATGTTGAGATATTTTCCTTCTATACCCATTTTGTTGAGAGTCTTAAACATAAAATTGTGTTGTATTTTATCGAAAGCCTTTTCTGCGTCTATTGATAAGATCATGTGGTTTTTGTTTTTTGTTTTGTTGATATGGTGTATTACGTTAACCGTTTTACGTATGTTGAACCATCCTTGAGATTCTGGGATGAATCCCACTTGATCATGATGTATTATTTTTTTAATATGTTGTTGTATTCGATTTGCCAGTATTTTGTTTAGTATTTTAGCATCTGTATTCATTAGAGATATTGGTCTGTAGTTTTCTTTTTTTGTGCCATCCTTGCCTGGTTTTGGTATGAGGGTTATGTTGGCCTCATAAAATGTGTTTGGAAGTATTGCTTCTTCTTCAATTATTTGGAAGACTTTGAGTAGAATAGGAACCAAGTCTTCTTTGAATGTTTGATAAAATTCGCTGGTATAGCCGTCAGGGCCTGGACTTTTATTTTTGGGGAGGTTTTTAATAGTTTTTTCTATTTCTTCTCTACTGATAGGTCTGTTTAGGCTTTCTGCTTCTTCTTGACTCAGTCTAGGAAGGTTGTATTTTTCTAGGAATTTATCCATTTCTTCTAGGTTGTTGAATTTAGTGGCATAAAGTTTTTTATAGTATTCTACAATAATTCATTGTATACCTACGGTGTCCGTGGTGATTTCCGCTCTTTCATTTTGGATTTTGTTTATATGAGTTCTTTCTCTTTTTTCTTTGGTAAGTCTTGCCAAGGGTTTGTCAATTTTGTTGATCTTTTCAAAGAACCAGCTCCTTGTTCTATTAATTTTTTCTATAGTTTTTCTGTTCTCTAATTCATTTATTTCTGCTCTGATTTTTATTATCTCCTTTCTTCGGCTAGTTTTGGGTTGTCTTTGTTCTTCTTTTTCTAGTTCCTTAAGGTGGGAAGTTAAGTGGTTCACTTGGGCTCTCTCTTGTTTGTTCATATATGCCTGAAGTGATATGAACTTCCCTCTTATCACTGCTTTTGCTGCATCCCATAGATTCTGATATGTCGTATTGTCATTTTCATTAGTCTGTATATATCTTTTGATCTCTGCACTTATTTCTTCTTTGACCCATTCATTTTTTAAAAGTATGTTGTTTAGTTTCCACATTTTTGTGGGATTTTTTCCCTCTTTTTTGCAGTTGAATTCTAGTTTCAAGGCTTTATGATCAGAAAATATGCTTGGTACAACTTCAATTTTTCTGAATTTGCTGATGTTGTTTTTGTGGCCCAGCATATGGTCAATTCTTGAGAATGATCCATGTACACTGGAGAAAAATGTATACTCAGTCACTTTGGGATGAAATGTCCTTTCATATCCAGTTGCTCTAGTGATTTGTTTAAGGCCACTATGTCTTTGTTGATTCTCTGTTTGGATGACCGATCTAGAGCCGTCAGCGGTGTATTGAGGTCTCCAAGTGTGATTGTATTTTTGTCAGTTTTTGTTTTAAGATCAATAAGTAGCTGTCTTATATATTTTGGTGCTCCGTGGTTTGGTGCATATATATTAAGAATTGTTATGTCTTCTTGATTCTGTGTCCCCTTAGCCATTATGAAATGGCCATTTATGTCTCTGAGTACTTTTCCTCTCTTGTAGTCAGCATTATCCGATATGAGTATTGCTACACCTGCTTTTTTTTGGATGTTATTTGCTTGGAGTATTGTTTTCCAGCCTTTCACTTTGAATTTGTTTTTATCCTTGTTACTTAGATGAGTTTCCTGTAGGCAGCATACAGTTGGATTTTCTTTTTTAATCCATTCTGCTACTCTGTGCCTTTTTATTGGTGAGTTTAATCCGTTTACATTTAGTGTAATTATTGAGACTTGTGAGTTCCCTATTGCCATTTTATAGACTGCTTTCTGTTAGTTTTGTGTCTTGTTTAATCCTTCTCTTTCATTTTTCTATCTTTTGCTTTTATTTGGTTGTATTCCATACATCTTTCCTCTGTTGCTATCTTTTTTATCTCATGTGCTTCTGTGGGGTTTTTTTCAATGGTGGTTACCTTTGAGTAATGAAAAGGGTCCCTACCCTGTTCATTGTAGCGAACTATTTTGTGAGTACTTTTGCACTCCATCGTCCTTTGCTACTGTTAATCTCCATCTTCTCCCCCTCTTTCTTTTTGTTGTTGTCACAGTTTAAATTTGGTTTTATTGTGTTCTTGGAGCTTTTACTTGTGGCTCTGTTTTTTTTTTGTTCTTTGTATCTGATTGGAGAACCCCCTTTAGTAATTCCTGGAGTGGGGGTTTTCTGATGATAAATTCCCTCATCTTTTCTGTATCTGTGAATGTTTTTATTTCTCCTTCATATTTGAAGGATAGCTTTGATGGGTATAGTATTCGTGGCTGAAAGTTCCTCTCTTTCATGACTTTAAATATTGGGGTCCACTCTCTTCTAGCTTGTAGAGTTTCTGCTGAGAAATCTGATGATAATCTAAAGGGCCTTCCTTTATATGTTGTATTCTTCTTTTCCCTGGTTGCCTTGAGAATTTTTTCTTTGCTGTTGGTTTGTGTCAATTTCATTATGATATGCCTTGGAGTAGGTTTGTTGGGGTTAAGAAAACTCGGTGTTCTGTTTGCTTCTTGAATTTGGGGCTTTAGTTCTTTCCACAGGCTTGGGAAGTTCTCATCTATTATTTGTTTGAGTATGTTCTCCATTCCATTTTCTCTCTCTTCTCCCTCTGATATACCTATTATTCTTATGTTATTCTTTTTGATGGAGTCAGATAATTCTTGTAGGGCTATCTCATTTTTTTTTTTAATTTTGAGTCTCTTTCTTCTTCTCTCTGTTGTGCCTCAAGTTGCTTGTCTTCTATTTCACTAATCCTCTCTTCTATCTGACCTGTTCTATTAGCTAAGCTTGTTACTTCGTTTTTCAGCTCGTGAATTGAGTTTTTCATCTCTGTTTGATTTGTTTTTATAGTTTCAATTTCTTTGGACATATATTCTTTGTGTTCTTTGAGTTGTTTTCTGAGCTCCCTAAATTGCCTTTCTGTGTTTTCTTGTATATCTCGGAGGATTTTTAGGATTTCTATCTTGAATTCTCTGTCATTTAGCTCCAAGTTTTCCAATATATTAAATTTTTTCTCCATAGATTTTTCCTCATCTAGCTGTGTTACCTCTCTTTCTTTTGTATCCATGATATTTGATTTTCTCTTCCTTAATGGCATCTGAGGGTGGTTTTGTTGATAGTATTAATGAGATTTAATAAAGAATGAAAAGTTAAAAAAATAAAAAATCAAAAAGAATTGTTTTTTTAAAAAAATTAATAACGAAATAAAAATAAAATAAAATAATAATTTTTTTAAAAAGAAATTATCCCCCCCTCCTTTTTTCCTCTCCTCTCCCCTTTTCCTTGAGAAAATCTTGTGGTGAACTGTGAATTATAACAAACAATGCCTGTGATGGAGGGCCTGAATTGGGGAAAAGTAATAAAGGGGCAAAAAAAAAGGGGGGGGTCTGGACCCACAAAAAGCAAATAAGGAAAATATTTGGGTCAAGAATAAAATGATTTACTTTTAGGTGTTGGTTGTCTAAGAGTTATGATGAGAGGAATAAGAGGAAAACAGAAAAATGGGGGGACAAATTAAAAAAATACTATTGTATTTAGTGGAACAAGAACTAGATAAAATGGAGAGCCAGGGATGGGAGCACTGCTAGTGAGTTAAAAAGGTGAAGTAAAAAGCCCCCAAAATGCCACAAACATAAGTTTGAGTCCCAGATAAGATAATTTGTTTGTTATTGAGGTTTGAATGAGAGGAGATGTAAAGGAGAAAGGAAGAAACTTATATAGAGGGAGAAAAGAAAGAGAGAGAGAGAAAAAAAGAAGGAACCACTAAAAGAAGAAAAAAGAAAGGAGAGAGAGAGAGTTAAGGGTTTTGGAGTGCAACCCTCATAGAGAGAAAGGAAGAGGAGAAAAAAGATAATGGGAGATGTGTAGTTCAAGGAGAGGAGAGAGTAAGACCAGCAGAGAGTTAATCGGCCAAATTGGAGGAGGAAAAAAAGTATCAAGAATGAAGATAAGAGAAACAAACGAACAAATATAATAAAATGGGATATGTTATAAAGTCAGCAGATTATTCTTGATTTTGAGAGGTTATCTTCTTGCTTTTTCTTTTCTCTCCCTCTTCCTGGTCGGTGACTCTGTACCCCAGGTTCTGCCCCTTTGGCACGCTCAGGTAGAGGTTTGCGGTTGATAAGTCTCTATGGCAATGTCATGTATTGTGCTTTAGTCTCGTTGGGAGTCGAGGCTCATTAGCATTTATAGGCTCCGACAGTGAGAGAGTCCGTGTTCCTGGAGTCTTTCTCCTAGTCTTTCCTTCCTCAATTAGTAGCCTGATAATCCAGCTATGGGGTTGCTGCTGCCTCTGCCTAGATAATAAGAGGTTCAAAGAGCTGGCAACTCCCCACTCTATTCCCACTCAGCACAGGGCTCTGGGTAAGGCTCAGTCAGAGCTGCTAGCATAATCAGGCGGGCTTTCCGCCCACTCAAAGACCTCTGGCTCTGCCACTCTGTCCGATAACACAGGCAGGCGCCCACTTCCGGGGCACTTGGAGGAAACTCTCATTCACTATCTGCGCGCATACCAGGATATCCGGCCAGCAGTCTCATGCTCTGAGTGAAACCCCCAACCGAATGGAAAAGTTGCAGCTTTGGAATTCGCTCTCGCTCCATCCCCGTGCGTGGCTTTTGCAAGGCGCTGGGGTGGCCCGAGATTCCGCTTTTGCCCACACAATGGCCCCTGACTCTGCCCCTCTGTGTGATAACACGGGCGCGCACTGCCGAGGCACTTGGAGGAATCGCTCACTTCCTATCTGCGCGCGCACACCAGGATATGAGGCCGGCCGTGTTTCCCTCTGAGTGAAACCCTCACCAGCCCGAAAAATTTCCACCGTTGGAATTAGTTCTTGCTCCCTCCCGTGCGTGGCTTTCCCAGGGCGCTGGGGCTGCCCAGAGATTCTGCTTTCGGCCCACAGAAAGGCCTCTGACCCTGCCTCTCTGTGGGGTAACACAGACACCCACTTCCAGGGCTTAGGAACAAATCTCTCGCCCACTAACTGCGCACCAACCAGGAGAACGGGTAAAATGGCTGCCCCGCTTGTCTTTCTTTGTTTGGGTTTGGCGCGAGCGTTAGCTTGTATTGCCCAGCTAGCCACAGGATCAGTTTTTTCTCGGCTAGGATCTCCGTGCCACAGCCTGGTTCGGCCCTTTGTGCCGCAGCCTGGATGTATTCACCCCCTTTGCCGGCCTCAGTTTCTATATTCACAGTTACCAGAGAAAGCCGCCCTGTTTAGGTTAGTGAGGAAGGCGGAGCATTTCTTACTCCCTATTTCCTTCGGGGTTTGGTTATATATTTAGCCAATTTTTCACTCGACCATACACCTTCGGGTTTATTGCGAAGCATCTGGAGGCTCCAAGTATAGGTTTTTCTGTTTCTGGTTGAAGATCTTGTTGAGTTTTGGGGGAGATTTATCGGTATCGCTTCCTACTCCGCCATTACTCTGATGTCATCCGTTGTTTTATATTTTTAAAGTATTGCAAACCAACCAACCAAACAAAAGATAAAGAATATGAAGAACATGGGGCCAAAACTGTACAAGTCTATGACCCAAAAATTTACCATCTGGCCCTTGACAAAGTTTGCTAACCTTGCACTATGAACTTATGCAACTTTCTAGGATCCTTGAATGAGAAATATTAAATAATGCATTTTTATTCTTTATTATTGAAAGTTGCTATTATAAAGTAACCTCCAACCTGTCAATATTTTCAATCAAGGGTGTAGCCACTTACGCTTCAAGGATGCTATGTTTGTTACAATGTAAAGACAGCTCATTGCACATCAAATGTTTTAAGATCTAGGACACTTTTCATTCTGTATCTAATACTTAGGAACTATTCAATTAGTATGTTGTAGATATATTCCTTAGATGTTCAACATTAGAATAAGTCAATTCCTGGGATGGCAGTTTGGCCAGTGATATAGAAAAATGTACGTGATGTCAGGGGCCTAATTTAAATTTGAACTTTACTTCTCATTGATAGATATGTGTATTCCAAACTGCCCTCTTGATGTTCCGCTTATCTGTCAGACCTCATCCTTACTGGACTATTGCCCCTGAGACAAAGAAATTCCAAAAAGCTGACAAGCCGCCCCAAAGAGGGGCTCCAGACATACCAGGACTTTTGATCCAACACCCACATGCTCGAAACCCCCCAAGGAGGAGTATTCCGGACATACCAGGACTTTTGCCTCAGTATCCCCTCAGGCTCTCCCAAACAGTATATAACCATCCCTAGTCTGTAACTGGCGTACTTCTTCTGGAGGAGTGCCCCGGCAGGTCTTTCTCCTCTAATAAAGCCTGCACATCTGGTGATCGAGTGCCATCTCATTCTTACACTCATTCAATGTGTGACCTTGGCCAATGAAGCCAAGTTTTCTCAGCTGTCATGTTCATGCTAGCTAGTCTAATAGCACCTTCCAGAATTGGGTGACTTTTAAATAAGAAATGATAGTTAAAGCATCTTGCTCAATTTCAAATGCATAGACACTCAAAAAGTATACTCAGAAAGTATCTCTAAATCTGAGGTCAAAACAATGAATAAAAATATCGCAACTTTAACTCCAAGTTGGACCACAAAATAATAATACCCAGTAAGGAATTGATTTATTTATTTCATTCATATTAATCTCTATCATTCTTCTAATACCCTCTATTGTCTAAATTTTTTAGACATGCCAAATTTTATGACACATATAGTTGTCTATATTCTATACTGAGAATATAGACAACTTTTCTTTACTTTAAATTTTTACTCACTATATAAATTAGCTCTCTGATCAAGGAAGTCAGAGAACTGCAAGGTTCCTGGGTTTCTGAGGATTTGAAAGTTTGCATGAACCTATACAACTCCTTCCAGAATTACCTTATGTGAGACAGAAATGATCTTACATCTTGTTTCAGTTACTAATATTTGTTTCTTTTCTGCCATAGATGGTAGAATATAATCTTAATTAATATAGATATCAACAAATTCAATTCATTTATAGTGAAAAGAAAACATCGATTTATTTTAAAACTAAAAGCATATTGATTCTGTAGCAGGGATCATGAAAATGTATTTAAATTTGAATCTTGAACTTATCTTTAAACATTATCATACATACCACTAAATAATTATATGTGTTTGTATATATATACATATACAATAACAAGAATACCAAAAACATTTCTAGACCATTGTATTAAATAACATGAAATTCCAGTTTTTGTGTCTGGTCTTGGGTAGAACTAATTAGTCAATCAGAGATCTTATGTCTATGAAGTAAAAATAAAATCATCCAGCAACATTTCTTTAACACAAGCCAACTTCATTGTGGGAAGAGTTAAGAAATTCTGCCAAAAATGTGTGGATTATATTACTTTGAAAGAAAAATTATGTTTTCTGTTTTATTTTTATCTTGTTGCTTGATTTACAACATAAATTGGCAGGTGGCACTAAATCATTAGCTGCTACCAATGAATAGAACTGTTATTTAACAATCACAGCATATATATTCTATAAGTTATACAGTATAGTTGTGCCTCTGCAAATAAAAGGCCTTCACTGGCCACATCATAATTTAAAATAATTGTTATCTGTGAACTGTACAATCTGGCCAGGTAAAGATGTTAGACTCATATGTGAAATAAGGGGGAAAATGCACATGTAGACATTGTTGTTGTTTTTTCTAGGGAATAATGGATTAAAAGTGAAGTGTAAATTACTTATAAACATATTAAATTAACCAACTGTTCTACAATTAACTCAAAGTATAAATATTAGTCTTATAAAATAGTAAGGCAGCTCTTCTTTACATATCTGAAGCATAGAAAACTTAAAATCACATTAAGTGAATGCTAGAGGTAGAATGAGGATCCATATTTCTTTATTTCCAGACTGGTGCTTCCTTGGATATGCTGTGAGGAGGTTTAGAAATGATGAATTATTGATGAATGTCATACTGTTGTTGACTCTTCTGAGTGAGAAATTTAAAATTCAGTTTGAGCTTGTACAAAAGCTTTGGAATTAATTGTAGACACCTGCCATTTTTTTGCTCTGTCCTTTACTTGAGGACATTATCACTGAACCTCTGTTATTCATGGTGTTATCACATTCTGCCCCAACTGGGTTTCACTGCTCACTCATCAGAGCAGACCTATAATCATTCTACAGCCCAGAGGTAGAAAATAATATGGAATCAAATCAAACTGAAGGAAATAAAAACCCTGAATTTTTAATCAAACAACTGGTTTTGGTATTTTCAATTCTCTGGCTCATTAATAAAAAACCTTGCACTTACTGTTATTGTTCTAAAGCCTATAAATAGTAGAAAAGATCAAACACTTCTCAGAAATATTAACATTATCTACAAATAAATTATTTACAAAGTGACCAATGATATTAAACTACAGGAAATGAAAAGAGAGAGAAGTTCTTGGAGAAAAAATAAGTCACAGTGGAAATATTTTGACTAGTTGCCTTGGGCAAACTCAGAGAAAAGCACTTAGGAGGTAATTTTGTAAAGAGGAATGATGATCTGTACAATTTCTGGATGTTTGTTTCTACCAATAAAAACTTCTAGAATAAAGTCACATGATAGATGTCCAATGAGAGATTGTAGTTACAGAGGGGGAGGGAAAGGAGTTTTGGTTTTCCTTATAGCATCTTTTATCTTCCCACACAACTTCATAACAGTTTTCACCATCTTTTTTACTTTGTTTTATTGTCACTATTTCTGTGTCTCTATGCAACATATTTTCTTTCCTCCACAAGAAATACATCTGTATATGTTTTGTTATCAAATGGCCAGTGTTGTTAAGCATCTGTTTCTATATGTTGAATGCTTAAGGTGAAGAGGTTGTGTGGGTTTATTGATTAGTGAAAGATAAAATGATCTAATTAAGGTAATATCTGGGAAATCTGTCACAATCTGACACCATGGAATGTCATAGAAAGGAAAAGCTACAAATAGATGAAGGAGATGTGGTACATATATATTGTCCAATGGAATATTACTTAGCCATCAAAAGGATGAAATCTTACCATTTGGGACAACACAGATTGACCTAGAAAGCATTATGCTAAGTGAACTAAGTCAGATAGAGAAAGACAAACACCTATGATTTTACTTATACATGAAATCCAAAAAATAAAATAAATAATAAACAAAACAAAAACTGATAGATACAGAGAATACAATGATGGTAGGATATTAGAGTGATGAGTGAAAAAGGTAATTACATAATTAGTAATTATAAAATGAATCACATGATGTAAAGTACAGCATAGGGAATATAATCAATAATATTGTAATAACTATGCATGGTGTCAGACGGGCACTAGACTTATCGGGGTGATCACTTCATAAGGTATATAAATGTCTAATCACTATGTTGTACACTTACTATAATACTGTATGCCAAAAGTAATTGAAAAAAATCTTTTTATAAAGTCAAAAGCTGGTAAGATTTCACAAGGAAACAGACAGCCAGTAATAACAATTGACAAGTGTGACGTCAGTGGGTTGAAAAAAACCAAAAGGACTGACCCAAGAAGACAAGTAATGCTATTGTTCAGTATTTATCATTATGCACAGACTTCATTCAAGGAGCTCTGTACCATAGAACACTTGTACAACCCATGATTATTAGAAGTGTGTCTTTGTGCATTCACATCAGTCTTAGAAAGAGATGATGAACTGACTGTCAGAGGAGGCTATGAGCCAAGTTTTGTGACAGAGTTCCAGAGAGGAAAATTTGTTAGTGTCTTCCAGGAAGTTTGAGAGGGTTCAGAATGGACAGTATTTCTTAAGGGAAGAGGGGAGTTCTGAGGAAGGAATTGAGTGACAAGTCCACCTCTCTGGTCTATAGAAATTACTTGCAGCTGTTGACCTTAGGATACTGGAAGAAGCAAAATTCAGACTAAGGGTTAGGATAAGCAAGTGTAAGTCTCCATGTTTTAGAGAATTTCTGGCTAAAATGTCTGAAATCTGAGAGAATGAGGCTCATGATATTGAGTGCAGGTCACATAGATAACGCTCTGTCCCCAGCATTCAAATAGTTAAGGGTTGAAGGGAGTTTCTCTTTTTCTGTATTACTGACATAACTTTATTTTCTTTTCCAAGTGAAAGGTGGGCAGATAGAAAGACCCCTGCATGTGCCCCAACTAGGATCCTCCCAGTAGCCTTGTCTGGGGCTAATGATCTGCCCATCTGTGGCCATGCTTGTAACCAAGTTATTTTTAGCACCTGAAGTGGAGGCTCCACGGAGCCATCCCCAGCCCCCAGAGCTGCAAGAGGAGAGGACAGAGAGAGAGAGGTTGAGAGAGAAAGAGGAGGAGTGGAGAAGCAGATGATCACTTCTCCTGTGCGCCCTGACCAGGAATCGAATCCAGGACATCCACACATTGGCCGATGCACTACTACTGAGCAAACTGGCCAGGGCTTCACATAATTAATACTTGTAGCATCTTTAGTCTAGATTCCTCTGGTGAAGTGCTCTACTGCAGTGGTCCCCAACCTTTTTTGGGTCACGGACCGGTTTAATGTCAGAAAATATTTTCACGAACCGGCCTTTAGGGTGGGACAAATAAATGTATCATGTGACCGAGACAAACATCAAGAGTGAGTCTTAGACAGATATAACAGAAGGAATCTAGTCATTTTTAAAAAATAAAACATCATTCAGACTTAAATATAAATAAAACAAAAATAATATAAGTTATTTATTCTTTCTCTGCGGACCGGTATCAAATGGCCCACGAACCGGTACCGGTCTGTGGCCCGGGGGTTGGGGGCCACTACTCTACTGTGTAAAAGTGGCAACTACCCACTGTAACACCTCTTTGAAGATTGCGTGGGAGTCTCCAAATTCAGTGAAGTGCTGGGCTTTCCATCACATAACTCAGTCTCTTTGGTAATATCAACAGCATAGTACTGTCATCGAGCATAATAAATAACTCTTACTCTACAAACTCAGGAGTATTAGAAATATAATATGTTTTCTTTTATATAATTTCTACTTAATTTTTTTAAAATTTCCATTGCCTCTCTTGTCTAAATGGCAGGAGGGAAAAAGAACCAAAAAAGCAAACACTAGCATTAAGGTTGCAAGGGGTCCTTTAGTCTTATTTATTCACAAATCTGTGATCCAATGGGTGGGGCACAGGGAGGCCTTTGGGCCCTTGGTTAGTCATGGTCATTGATTACTCTACCCAATCTTCTTGTTACTCACTTCATTCTTGGTTACCTGCCCCATCATTAATTAAATAGCTTACGTAGACCTTCATATCATTTAATTTTCTGCTGTTTATGTGCTACTCTTGGGTCATGACAATCTTTGCCTAAGTTGCTTATGTTCCTGCCAGCAAATACAGTCATTCTTTTCTCAAGTCAGGTTACTGTCCATTGGCATTGCATCAAAGGGCACCGGACACATTTGGTCTGAGAAGCCATCACCTTTCCTTTTGCTCATCCTAACACTGTCATATTTTTCAAATAACTGCTAATTCTCTTATAAATTGTTCAAGATGGGTAAATAGCATAATCTCTCAAATGGGTTTTGGCTGTGCAAGAAATGCAAAAATTGACAAAATGTTTGAAATTTAGGGGAGTTGATGTATGGAAAATACAATAAATTAATATCATGAAATATTATTTAGCTTCCTTTTTATTTTTGCATATTAGTCCAACAAGAAGTATGGTTTACATAAATTGTCATGATTACTCAAGAGCTGAGAGCTCAGTGACTTACTTGCCTTTCAGATGCCAATGTCAAACATACTCTAAAGCTCTTGAGATGAGTAGGTGGTTGTTGCTGATCACAATAAGTATTGCTTTAAAACTGCTCTACACTGAAACATATTGTATGAGATTCCAAGGGTAGAAAGAATAACCTTACTTTAGATTGCCTCCTGGATTTATTATTTTTCCATTTAACTTGGGAGTTTCTGGCAGTGATGAATTTGAACCACTGGCTCATATTATATAATTTAAAATGATCTTCATCTCCCTGAATACATTTGATCTCAAACACTTTTCATCCTGGTTATATAATAGTAAAAAAATGTCAACATCTTTTCATTGTTTCCACATTTTGTTCTTCAAGATGTTTGGTTGGGTAACTGAGGATTTTTTCCTCTGTGAACCAGTATGTTCCATTTTATATTTAAAAAGAGAGAGAGAGAGAGAGAGGATGTTGTTCTTGCTCGCCTAAAATCCATGCAAATGGGACTTGATTTTCTTTGTTAAATCTGTACAAGTGCCTGGAATTTTCTTTTTAATGAATATTCTACTCCAGTTAAGCGCTTTTTATATTTTGAGAATGTGAAATCTTACTCAAACATGCAAAAAGACATGTTCAAAAATGTTTACCAAAATTGTTTACAATAATAAATAGTTGAAATAATTTAAATGTTATCAATTGAAGAAGAAAGCAAAAAATTGTTATTTGCAAATGATAGAGTACAATGCAACAGTTAAACCTATAGAACATTAAGGACAAAATAAAAAAACATAAGTTTAAGTTATAAATTAAGCCAAATGAGAAGTAGCACAATACCATTTATGAAAATTACAAATACCATACTATTCATGGCTATATACATGTGTGTATACATATGTGTATATATATAAATATGCATTATGTATTTTATATATATGTACACATATACATATGATCACATATATGTGTGATACATATTACACACATATGTTGGTAGATATAAATATTATATATCTATAATAATAAATTATGTATACACACATGTGTGATATAATTAATTATATATACATACATGTATACATGCAATATAGTATGTCCGTAAAGTCATGGTGCACTTTTGACCGGTCACAGGAAAGCAACAAACGATGATAGAAATGTGAAATCTGCACCAAATAAAAGGAAAACCCTCCCAGTTTCTGTAGGATGATGTAGCAGCATATGTACATGCACAGATAATACGTAACACTGTGTATACAGCGGAGCAGCCCACCGCCATGCCAATCGAGATGTAGACAGTACAGAGAAAAGTTCAGTGTGTTCTGTGGCTCACTAAATTCGAATCCGTGACCAAAGTGCAACATGAATATCGGCGCGTTTATAACAAAGCACCACCACATAGGAATAACATTACTCTGTGGGATAAGCAGTTGAAGGAAACCGGCAGTTTGGTGGAGCAACCCCATTCTGTCAGGCCATCAGTCAGTGACGAGTCTGTAGAGGCTATATGGGATAGCTACCTAAGGATCCCTAAAAAATCTGTGCGTGAGCCCACATTGAACTGCACTGAATAAGTATGAAACTGGGAGAGTTTTCCTTTTATTTGGTGCAGATTTCACATGTCTATCGTTTTTTATTGCTTTCCTGTGATCAGTCAAAAGTGCACCATGACTTTACGGACACACTGTACTTAAATAAATAATGAACATTTTTCTTGGACAAGACATGTCAGAGAGCCAAGTGTGTGTTACTGTCAGCAGTCTTTGGCTAAGCAGGTGGCTGTTAGGAGAAATAGTTGTTTAACCTTCCTTGGCACTTTGTCCTTGCTTCTATCCTAACAGGGCCACTTGGCTTAACTTTGTATTGGTTACATGTCTTCATCCCTGGTGAATGCCTCCAGAAGGGGATCAAGCCTCAATCTGGTGCCCAGAGTCTTGCTGGGCCAATATGCCCATCAATTGTTTGCCAAGTAAATGAGTGTGGGTGGAGCGCAGAGCGCATTCCTAGCAGCTGTGACTGATGCAATGCTGTGAGAATACTCCAGCTCCCAGAAGCCTCCTGGGCATACCCAGGAAGGAAACTCACCTGCTGTAAGGAAGTGATTTAGTGCCAATCATGCAGCTTCCTGATTTTTTCAGCCATTGGCTTTGAAGAACATGCTGTAACACCCTATAGGCTGAACCTGTGTGTATAATCTAGCTTACTTCCTGAATAAAGTGGATCTGCATCACTGAACCTGGTCCCTGGAGTCAGGTCTTTGCATCTCCATCGTCCTCTCCCCTGGCAGGACTTGTCCACAAGGAAGAATAGAGATTGGATTAGAAATGAGAACCTAAGGGAATATTAATAAAATGGAGGCAAACTCCATGGACTTCTCCATGGACTTCTTCAAGTCAAAGGCAAACTCAAAGTCACTTTTCTCAATGAGGCTTACTTTGAGTCCTCCAACTTCTTATCTCCTTATTGTGAAGTCACTGTTCTTTTTCCACTAGTCTAACATTATGATCACTTAGAATCTTAGCAGAAACAAAATATCTCAGACTATATTAATGGACTATAACTTAAGCAGCTTTAATGGAAGGATTAATTGTAAAATTGCAATCCAATTTAAAGGAACTGACAAGGAATATTGAGAGACCTGAAGACCTGAAGACCTGAAGAGAGAGCAAAAGGAGGAAATGATGCTATTGGAGTCCAGAGAACCACAACTGTGCAAAGGATGGTGCCCAGGAAGCTGGGTAGCTAGGCAGGGACATAGCTTCTGCCAGAAATGCAGCCCAATGAAGGGTGGAAGTATGAAGAAGTAACTTGACTTCTACCTAACATTGGCCAAACTCAACCAGAAGCCAGCTGACCAAGGATCCCAGGGACTATTCATAAGGCAAAGAATGGATTTGGGAGGGGGGCAAACAGAGTAACCAGCACACATTATCATATATACAAACAAATGCATTTACTAAATATAAAATAAATAATAAAACATGAATAAATTTATAATAAAATATAAGTTTATATTATAAATTTGGCATTTATTATCTGTATCTTCTTGCTAGACTATAAGTGCCTACAGGCAAGGACCACTGTTTTGTTCACTGTGCCTAGAAAGGTGGTAGATATAAATAGACAACAAAGAATAATTGGTAAATGAGTGGTATTCACTAATCAAGAATTATAATTAATATAATTCTTAGACCCTGAGATATAAGAAGAAAATATGACTAGCTTTGGGTAAATTAGGGTAGAAAAGTATCCTGTGACCCCAGAAAATAGTGATGTATATAATTATGGGGAACATTATCTGGCTTGAGTTATTTTTTCCAGTTAGATACAGTACAAGTAAAATTACTTAATTATCTTAAGATTTCAGATGAATACATCTGTATCTAAATCTTATAATTACAGGTATGTGAATAGATTCTTTTATATCTTGAAGTCAGCTAACAATGTCTCATCATTTTAATGGCCACTGCTCATTTACCTTCCTTTCTTTGCTAGTCAGCATTCATCTCTAGTAATTTTTCCAAGTTCTAAGGAAATGATAACCACCAAGAATTATTTTAGAGTATAGCCTCTTATGAAAGATGTCTCTAACAACCAAAAAGCCCTTCAATAGAAGACTGGATAAAGAAGATGTGGCACATATACACTATGGAATACTACTCAGCCATAAGAAATGATGACATCAGATCATTTACAGCAAAATGGTGGGATCTTGATAACATTATACGGAGTGAAATAAGTAAATCAGAAAAAAACAAGAACTACATGATTCCATACATGGGTGGAACATAAAAACGAGACTAAGAGACATGGACAAGAGTGTGGTGGTTACCAGGGATGGGGGGAGGGAGGACATAGGAGGGAGGGAGGGAGAGAGTTAGGGGGAGGGGGAGGGGCACAGAGAACTAGATAGAGAGTGACGGAGGACAATCTGACTATGGGCGAGGGGTATGCAACATAATTTAATGACAAGATAACCTAGACATGTTTCTTTGAATATATGTACCCTGCTTTATTAATGTCATCCCAGTAACATTAATAAAAATTTATTAAAAAAAGAAACTCATTAAAATCATTTAAACTTCAAAAAAAAAAGATGTCTCTGACATGAATTCCCATCCCAAAGTAGATGATGTCCAAACACTTTATAATATGACCTTTATGCTTACTATTTTAGACACTCAGATACCATGACAATCAGGTTATGCCACTTCATTGCTTTATTTAATTGTTAATATTATAATAAAGTGTTTTGCCTAGCACCTTAATAAACTGAATTGCATAAGGCCTTAATAAGGTGAAATGTGTCCAGTGACTTTGAACTCTGTTCAACCTTGTAAGTATTGAAATAATTTGCATATTGTTTCATCAGCCCACATCTGAACAATTTGTTCAGAACAGAAGATAATTTTAGATTCTCCAGGAAAAATGTCAACTTAACCCTTGAGGCAACGGCAATGGAATTCCTATTTGTGGTCATTATTAAACAATGACTTTGAAATTATTTGACACTTATTCTATTGAGAAGCAGAGGCTGAGCCTCTCCCTTCAATCCTGTGCTCTTGGACTGCCTGGCTAATAAAATACAACATATACAACACTGTGTCAGTTAAATCTTAAGAAACTTGTAGATCGTGCTACTTGTCTTTTGAGCTAGTGGCTCTTCACAGTCATCTACCATCCTCTGAAGAAGCCTGCCAGTCACAGGAAACAGGTCATGGTGATACATTTTAGCCAACAGCCCCACCTGAGGTCTTGGACAGTAGCCAGCACCAACCCCCAGATATGTATAATTGAGATTTGGGATGATTTCCCCAGTTGAGTCACTCTAACCTTTCAGCCACCAGAGTTGGGAATGCATGAGCTCTGTCCAAAGTGTAGATTTATGAGCAACATAAGTAGTTGTTGTTTTAGACCAGTAAGTTTGTTCCACAGCAGTAGCTAGTCAGAACACTATTTCAGATCCATGGTAACAATAGAAATTTATCTACATAAAGCTTTCATTTGTGAGTATTGGGTTGTGAGAAAGGCTTTGCTCTGTTTCTTTCAAGATACCAGCTGAAATAGGCTGTGAATTTCTTTTCAGTTGATTACAGTTCAGGTTTGATTAATGGAAGCATTTTGGAAATTGACACACTTAGGGTAAAATGAGAGCAAAATAACCTAAGATGCTTTCCTCAGGTATTGAGTTGGTCTAAGTGGAATCTAAGGATTTTTGAGAGTCTAGATTTTCAATCATCTTACAATCATCCTTTCTTTTCACAGAGAAACATTCCATTTGCTTATTAGCTCCCTTCATACCCACCTTGGCCTTGTTGCCTTTTATCTCGTGTTAGGTAGACTGCCACTTTAATAAGCCTTCTATTGTTCTTCAAACAACTTCACCATACTTTCTCATCCTTCTCTGTATCTCACCTCTAAAAAGTGTATTTGATTTGTTGAATGCATTCAGCGTTTTCTGCTTTGTGAGCTCCCAGCTAGTATTTATATCTGGCTTGACGACAAAGGTAGATGACTAAAATCATGTGTTTTGTGTAGATTGCACATTATCAGGAAAATTTGGGGCTGTCTAGTATCTCTTACCCTAGAATGTCAAGTATTTATTCAAATTAAATATTCACAATCCAGCTTTTCTGTGTGTAATTACTTCATTTTTGTCTTTATTGGTAGCTTTCCAGGATTTACAGAAAACAAGGAAATTAAAATGTAGGCTTAATTAATGAAAGAAGATTAAACCACCAAGTATATCATTTGTAGTGACAAGTTCAAACCTCTTTTGTGCACAAAATTCTAAAAAAATTAAGGAGAACTGGCAAACATCTCAGATTTCAACTAAATACTTATTACATCTGGAAGAATAAGTTAAATGTGGGATTTCATGCTGAATTATTTTTATTCTTACTATTTATATTTAGCTATTTATTGTAAGGACCAAGAAAAGATCAAAATGTTAGATTCAGGAACATGTGCTGGGATTGCCAGAGTGTAGGAGCAGAGACAGGGAGATAATGATAGGGACCCCATAAGGCTGAGAACAAAGGAAGACAAATGTTTGCATTCCATTGGTCAGAGACCCTTATCAGAAGTTTATGTTTGAAATTTTCCAATGAGCTAGACCCAACCCCTGTTGCTATGCTGTGTGTGACCCCCTTAGTGAATAGGTAACTGCCACATCTGCTTCTGTATAATGCTTGCTTACTTAGGATATATAAGGACCTAGCTGTAAGCGCCAGGCGCAATTTCCATTTGTAGCTTCTTATGGGTACGGTGTCTCCAGACACCTGGTAATTCGCCCCTGCGCAGGTTAAACTGGCCAATAAAGAAACATCTATACTCCTGAAAGTCTGCTACATCTGTTCTCGTACCCGGTGCATGCTACATTTTGGGGGCTCGTCCGGGATCTCCCTCGGTGGAGTTTTGGGTCGGAGACCAAAGGGAGGGACAGCTTGAGCTGGGTAAGTATTTACTGAGTATCCTCATTTGGTGTGGTTTTTAGGCTCCGGAGCAGATAAACCTGAGGTAGTAAGTGGGACGCTGCTGGTAACCTACCCAGGGCATTCAGAAGTGGGATGCTGCTTTCTGAAAGGAATTGTTAACTCTAGGAGTGACCGGTCACATTAGGAATTCCTTTGAGCTGCGCTGCGCTGTGCTTTGTCTGAGTCCAAATGACTGAGTTGCGTGTGAAACAATCTTTTACTCTTGTCATACTGCTTGTTGGTGGTAGTGTGTTGTCACTTGTTCTGTTAATTCTTGAATGTTTAGAGGCAGACAGAGCAGGATACAGAAGAATGGGACAACAGGAGTCCGTGCCCGGTTCCCCGCTTGAGTGCCTGCTGAACAACTTTTCTGACTTCCAGAAGAGGGCCCAAGGGTACGGAGGGCTACCTCTGGACCTTAAGCCAGTTAGAATGGCCCACCTTCAACATAGGGTGGCCCACTGAGGGCACTTTTGATCTCTCTATTGTGTTTGCTGTCCAGGCCATTATCTACCAGGTGCCCCATCCAGACCAATTTTTGTATATGGATGTGTGGATTTATATCACCACTGAAAAGCTGGGTTATATCAGGAAATACATAAAGAATAGCAAGAGAGAGAGAAGGGCAGTGTGCCTTACTGCAGATAATCAGAAGGCAGGGCAAGGCAATAAGAAAGAAAAGGGAAAAGCTAATCCCTTGGCACAGCCCAGCATGCCAACATCTAGAATTTACCCTGTTTTGCCTGAGCCTCTAGAGGACCACCTAGACCTGGTGAATTTCCCTCCACCCTATCGGCGGCAGGAGGAACCTGATTCTTCGTGGCAAGATGTGAACGGGCTTTCGAGTCTGCCTCACACCTGAGGAGGGGCGGTTTACGGGGCAGGAGGAGCCGCCATCTTGCCTCCTTTAGTGGGAGGAGCCGCCATCTTGCCTCCTTCAGCGGGAGGAGCCACCATCTTGCCTCCCTCGGGGGGAGGCGCCAAGGGGAACGCGGCCATTTTGCTGCTCCAGGAGGCACCACCGGCACCGGATGCGGGTCCCCATGCATCACCCCATTTTATTTATGTGCCTTTTTCTTCCAGTGATTTATACAATTGGAAACATCAAAATCCTCCCTTTTCTGAAAAACCGCAAGGATTAATATCCTTGCTTGAGACCATTTTTAGGACCCACTAGCCAACGTGGGATGATTGTCAACAGGTCTTTCAAACACTTTTTACTACAGAAGAAAGGAACAGGATAATGAGAGAAGCAGCAAAGGCTGTTTTAGAGGACGGGGGAATGGATGGGTAAGTCGAGAATGTCCTTCCTAAACAACCCCCAAATTGGGACCCAAATACTTCTGGGGGAAGGGAGGCACTCTTCCAGTACCACCGGGCTCTGTTACGGGGCTTAAAGGCAGCAGCCAGGAGACCCACTAACTTTAGTAAGGTAAGTGAGGTTATCCAGGGAAGGAAAGAATCTCCCGCCGCATTTTTAGAGTGGCTAATGAAGGCCTACCGGGTTTATACCCTCATAGATTCAGAGGCTGAAGAAAATTGCAGGCTAGTGAATATAGCCTTTGTGATGCAAGCTACGTCAAACATTAAGAAGAAGCTTCAGATGTTAGAAGGATTTGAAGGGAAAAATAGAAGCGAGCTGCTCAAAATAGCTCAGAAGGTATACATAAATAAGGACGACCCAGACTTAGGGAGAACGGCCGTCAAAATCCTCCTTGCCACTCATAAGTCTGAAGGGAAAGGAAAAGGGAAGCAGCAACAATGAGGCAAGGAAAGAGGTCAACCATGAAAGCAAATAGACAAAGACCAGTGTGCATACTGCAAGGAGAAAGGACACTGGAGGAGAGATTGCCCAAAGTTACAAGCCAACAGCCAGAAGCCAAAGCAAGCCCCAGAGGTCTTGCTCCAAAACTTAGACTGAAGGGGCCGGGGCTCCATTTCCGTTGGCTCCCAGGAGCCCATGGTCACCTTAACAGTCGAAGGAAAGCCAATAGACTTTCTAGTTGACATGGGAGCCAACTACTCAGTTCTAAAGAAACCACAGGGCCAAATACAGAAAGACACTATGAAGATAGTAGCGGTAATGGGCAAAGTGGAAGCTTACCCACGGGCTACTGCGAGAATTACTAATTTGGGCCGAGGCACTATCACCCACTCATTTCTAGTCATTCCAGATTGTCCTTATCCTCTCATGGGCCAAGACCTCTTGCAGAAACTTCAAGCAACAATCACCTTCAAGCAAGGAGATAGCAGTTCCCAAGAAGAAGGCAAAAAAGTCAGCCTAGAGGTAATGGTGCCCCTATCTGAAGACTACTTGATGGCAGCCCTCCAGGAAGGTAAGGATGAAGCCACCAGGGTCCCAGAAGAGTTGCGGGAAAAGGTGCCTGGGGTGTGGGCAGAAACCAACCCACCAGGCCTAGCTGCTCACCAGCCACCTGTCATAGTGCAGTTGCTGAGCACTGCTAGCCCAGTACGGGTAAGGCAATACCCCATACCTGCACGAGCTAAGCAGGGCATAGCACAGCATTTGAAGCTCTTATTAATGACAGGCATCCTTTGAGAATGCCAATCGGCCTGGAGCACACCTTTGCTCCCAGTCCAGAAGCCTGGGACCCAGGATTATCGCCCGGTGCAGGATCTGCAAGGAGTAAACACCCGGGTAGAGACTATTCACCCCACAGTACCAAATCCCTACACTTTGCTAAGCTCATTGCCCCCTACTCATATCTATTACTCAGTATTAGATTTGAAGGATGCTTTCTTCTGTATTCCACTGGCCCCCAAGAGCCAAGAGATATTTGCTTTTGAATGGAATGATTCAGAGAATGGACTAGTGCGGCAATATACATGGACCAAGCTTCCCCAAGGGTTCAAGAACTCCCCCACTATCTTTAATGAGTCTTTGAGCAAGGACTTGCAGGGGTTTCGTGCTGCCCACCCATTGATTGTGCTGCTCCAATATGTGGATGACCTCCTCATCGCTGCAGCAGAAGAACAATGTAAGGAGGCCACCCTAGACCTACTCCAGGACCTCCAGCAGATGGGGTATCGAGTCTCTGCCAAGAAGGCCCAGATCATCACCCAAACTGTAAGTTATCTAGGGTATAACTTACAAGGGGGACAAAGGACATTATCCAGTCAAAGGATCCAGACCATGTTACAGATCCCAGAACCCACTAACAAGAGGCAAGTACGGGAGTTTCTGGGAGCAGTGGGCTACTGCAGACTTTGGATACTAAGGTTTGCAGAGCTGGCCAGGCCCCTACATGAGTTGACTCGGGGTAAAGAAGAACAGTTCAATTGGACAGATAAGGAAAGGAAAGCTTTCCAAGCACTGAAGGAAGCCTTAGTAGCCGCCCCTGCATTGGCCCTACCAGACATGGCCAAACCCTTCCAGCTGTATATTGCTGAAAAGGGAGGGGTAGCCTTGGGAATCCTCAGCCAAGAGCTTGGGCCATGGAAGAGGCCCGTAGCATATCTGTCCAAGAAGCTAGACTCCGTAGCGGCTGGCTGGCCAACCTGCTTAAGGGCACTTGCTGCTACCTCCACCCTAGTTAAGGAAGATAATAAACTGACATTGGGCCAGGACATTCAAGTTATTGGGAAACACTATCTAGAGCAAGTGCTGTGTGCATCACAGGATAGGTGGCTCTCCAATGCACGATTGACGCAGTACCACGCACAGCTATTGAATCCCCTGGCAGTACAGTTTTTGAAGACGGCAGCCCTAAACCCTGCTACTTTGCTACCCTTACTGGACCTAACAGTGGTCCATGATTGCAGACAGATACTGACACTGTAACAGGGGCCAGACCAGACCTTCGGGACCAGGCCTACGAGAAGGCAGACCTCACACTGTTTACAGATGGAAGCAGCTATATCCGAGATGGACAAAGATATGCAAGAGCAGCGGTAACTACCCAGGACAGAATCTTGTGGCAAAGGGCGTTGCCAAAAGGTACGTCTGCACAGCGAGCGGAGCTGATCGGACTGACACAGGCCCTCCAGATAGCTGAGGGAAAGGTGGCCAACGTCTACACGGATAGCAGGTATGGCTTTGCCACTGCCCACATTCACGGTGCCATTTACAAGGAAAGAGGCCTGCTAACTGCAGGAGGAAAAGAAATTAAAAATAAAACTGAGATCCTAGCCCTGCTTGATGCCATCTGGCTTTTCTCTAAAGTGGCCATAATTCATTGTAAAGGACATCAAAAAGAGGACTCTCCAATTGTTCAAGGAAACCGTTTCGCTGACACTGCTGCCAGAGAAGCTGCAAAAGGAGGAACTTCAGACATTCTTCCACTCTTGCCTCAGCCTTTGCTGCCCCCAGACCCTAAGTATACTCCTGAAGAAGAACAAGAAGGGAAACAGTTAGGGGGTAAAAGAAACAAGCAAGGGCGGATAGAACTTCCAGACACCAGACTCTACCTACCCCAAGGACTTATAGGAGAAATTGTAAAGGAAATTCATGCAAGTTCCCACCTAGGGAAAAATAAGATAGAACAACTAATCAAGAAGTACTATGTGGGACCCCAGATCAGAAATATAGTACAATCTATAGTTTCCAGATGCAAGACTTGTGCTAAGGTCAATGCCATAAACAAGAAGCTTCCCCCCTTAGTTAAATATAGGGGAAAGTGCCCAGAAGAATTATGGGAAATAGATTTTACAGAAATGACTCCAAGGAAAACAGGATTCAAGTATCTAATTGTACTAGTAGATAACTTTACAGGATGGACAGAAGTCTTTCCTACCAAAGGTGAAACCGCTTCCACAGTTTGTAAGATCCTACTAAGAGAGATCATCCCTAGATATGGGATCCCCATAGCAATAGGGTCTGATAATGGACCGGCTTTCATCTCTAAAATTTCTCAGGAGTTAGCTAAGAGGTTAGAAATTGATTGGAAATTACATTGTATTTACAGGCCTCAAAGCTCAGGGCAAGTAGAAAGAATGAATAGGACTTTAAAGGAAACTCTTAATTAAGTTGAGGGAGGAGACCGGCAAAAACTGGGTAGAGTTACTCCTTTTGCCGTATTCCAGGTTAGATGTACACCGTACACTAATAAATGGACCCCCTATGAGCTCATGTTTGGACAACCAGTTCCTCTAGTTCCCCAGCTCACCAGAGAGGAAATAGAAGTATCTAATCATAACTTCCCCAAGCCTCTACAGGCATTGCAGCAAATCCAGAGAGAAGTAAGAGAGCTATGGGAGGAGAGAGCTGCAGCATCAGGAGACAACACCCAGAAGTTTTCACCACCAACCCTGGACAGTGGGTTTGGATCCTTAAACACCGTAGAGGGAACCTAGAGCCACGGTGGCAAGGACCATTCCAGGTGCTGCTCAGCACCCCCTCTGTGGTCAAGGTAGCTGAGAAACCTTACTGGATCCACCTTTCACACTTGAAACCAGCTCAACCTCCTGCGGAGGAGTCTCGAACATGGCAAGTCAAGCAAACCCCTGGAAATCCTCTAAAACTCACTTTCTCTTCTGTAAACTGCTAATTGTTTATTGTCTTTCTGTAAATGGGTTAGAATTAAAGGAATGGGTATTAATCAGGACAGCTGATGGAACTATAATAGCACAAAACAATACATGGGGCAACCAAGTAACTTTCAGAGTAGATTTTTAAAAGTTCTTTGATGATGAGTTCTGTGATTCTCCCTCAGCACACAGATCTATAGGATTGGGACCTAGAAAACCTTTGGGCTCACCACAGTGGAATAATGAGGTGTGTTGGCCCTCACGCAATAATAGGGCATTGTGGTATATACTCCACATTATGTGTGTCCTGAGCCTCTTTCAGGGCAGCGCCACACTTGTGGATCTACCACTGACTATTATTGTAAGGCATGGGGGTGTGAAACGCTTGCTAGTAAATGGAAGCCACCAAGACCTGACCCAGACATAGATCTCTTCCGCCTGGGAACTAAGTTTGGAGGGAAAAGGCCTAATGATGCAGGGGATTACCAATGTTCTATAAACAATTATAACCCTACCATTGTCACCATCAAAAGGCCTCAAGACCCAAGTTAAAGTAAGGGAAAAACATGAGGAATAAGACTCTAGTCTATACCGAAGGTACGGATCCAGGAACCTTCTTTACTATCAGAAGAGTACCCACAAAGAATAAGCTTCTCTTTGAAAGGGGAAAGAATAAGCTAACCCCTAGAGTGCCCAAACCACCAGCCACCTCTTTGACCAGTTCTTCCACAAGCAAGATGAACTCAGTTAGTCCAACTCCATATAGTGTACCAGGAAGAACAGATCATAAGGAACCCTATCACACTCTCCATCCATCACCGGACAGACAGCAGGAAGAACTAGGATTATTAGACAAAGTGTTTACTTACTTTAACAACACTCAACCTAATATCACTGAGTCTTGCTGGCCGTGCCTTAGCCCTAAACCTCTTTTTTACATTGGGATAAGAATTGAAACATCAGAAGGAGGGAATTTAGTTCCTAGCACTATAATCCTTCCCACTACTAGAAAACAAGACTAAATAAAAGATTGTTTTTCTGGGGGATCTCTCACCCTAGCTGAGTTCCATGGAAAAGGGACTTGTTATCCCATAGCTAATTTCACTTTAACTAATTCTAATTACAGTGACTATTGTCTTAATCAAGAAACTCTGTTTAGTGATCCAGAAAGACCTAAAGTGATAAAAGCACCAGAGGGATTATGGTTTGTGTGTACCCAAGGTATATTCAAATGTATTGTTCCTACAAACCCTGAGCTTTGTGTAAGTGCATACATCATCCCTCAAGTGTATCTATATGGAGGCAACCCTAATTTCCTTCTTATACCACCTTTAAGAGAAAGATGAGCTCCTTCACTTCTAATACCTATCATAGCCACTATAGGTATTGTAGGGTCAGCAGCAGTAGGAGCTGCCTCTCTAATTCAGGGAGACTTGAATTTAAAGCAGTTGTCCCATACTTTCTCAAAGGACATTGCCATACTCCAGAACCAGGTAATTTTCTTAGAGAAGCAAATAGATTCTTTAGCAGAGGTAGCCCTAAAGAATAGGAGAGGGTTAACAAGGAGGGTTATGTGCCGCCTTAGGCGAAGAATGCTGTTTTTATGCCAATCATTCTGGAATAATTAGGGAAAATATTAAAGTGTTAGCAAACAGGTTAAAGAATAGAAATTTAGAAAAAGAGAATAACCCAGGCTGGTATGCCTCTATGTTCAGGACCTCTCCATGGCTAACTACTCTCATATCCACAATTGCTAGGCCACTACTGATACTTTTGTTAGCCCTCACTATTGGGCCTGTAGTTCTTAATAAACTCCTTGCATTTATAAAAGAGAGAATTGAGACTGTAAAGGTAATGGTCCTATCTCAACCCTATACCATTCTTCCTACTGATGAAGAATCAAGGGTTTGATTTATGCCACAACAGGAGTAGGGAATGTAAGGACCAAGAAAAGATCAAAATGTTAGTTTCAGGAACATGTGCTGGGATTGCCAGAGTGTAGGAGCAGAGACAGGGAGGTAATGATAGGGACCCTGTAAGGTTGAGAACAAAGGAAGACAAATTTTTGCATTCCATTGGTCAGAGACCCTTATCAGAAGTTTATGTTTGAAATTTTCCAATGAGCTAGACCCAGCCCCTGTTGCTATGCTGTGTGCGACCCCCTTAGTGAATAGGTAACTGCCACATCTGCTTCTGTATAATGCTTGCTTACTTAGGATATATAAGGACCTAGCTGTAAGCACCAGGCGCGATTCCCGTTTGTAGCTTCTTGTGGGTACGGTGTCTCCGGACACCTGGTAATTCACCCCTGCGCAGGTTAAACTGGCCAATTAAGAAACATCTATACTCCTGAAAGTCTGCTACGTCTGTTCTCGTACCCAGTGCATGCTACATTTGTAATATAACTTTTTTTTTATATAATTTTATTTTTTTAATGGGGTGACATCAATAAATCAGGATACATATATTCAAAGATAACAAATCCAGATTATCTTGTTGTTCAATTATGTTGCATACCCACCACCCAAAGTCAGATTGTCCTCTGTCACCTTCTATCTTGTTTTCTTTGTGCCCCTCCCACCCCCTATCCCTCTCCCATTCCCCCGTCCCCCCCGTAACCACCACACTCTTATCAATGTCTCTTAGTTTCACTATTATGTCCCACCTACGTATGGAATAATACAGTTCCTGTTTTTTTCTGATTTACTTATTTCGCTTCGTATCATGTTATCAAGATCCCACCATTTTGCTGTAAATGTTCCGATGTCATCATTTCTTATGGCTGAGTAGTATTCCATAGTGTATATGTGCCACATCTTCTTTATCCAGTCATCTATTGATGGGCTTTTTGGTTGTTTCCATGTCCTGGCCACTGTGAACAATGCTGCAATAAACATGGGGCTGCATGTGTCTTTACGTATCAATGTTTCTGAGTTTTGGGGATATATACCCAGTAGAGGGATTGCTGGGTCATAAGGTAGTTCTATTTTCAGTTTTTTGAGGAACCACCATACTTTCTTCCATAATGGTTGTACTACTTTACATTCCCACCAACAGTGTATGAGGGTTCCTTTTTCTCCACAGCCTCTCCAACATTTGCTATTACCTGACTTGCTAATAACAGCTAATCGAACAGGTGTGAGGTGGTATCTCATTGCCGTTTTGATTTGCATTTCTCTAATAGCTAAAGAAGATGAGCATCTTTTCATATATCTGTTGGCCATTTGTATTTCTTCCTGGGAGAAGTGTCTATTCATATCCTCTTCCCATTTTTTTATTGGATTGTTTGTTTGTTTGTTGTTGAGTTTTATGAGTTCTTTGTATATTTTGGATATTAGGCCCTTATCTGAGCTGTTGTTTGAAAATATCATTTCCCATTTAGTTGGCTTTCTGTTTATTTTGTTATCAGTTTCTCTTGCTGAGCAAAAACTTCTTAGTCTGATGTAGTCCCATTCATTAATTTTTGCCTTCACTTCTCTTGCCATTGGAGTCAAATTCATAAAATGCTCTTTAAAACCCAGGTCCATGAGTTGAGTACCTATGTCTTCTTCTATGTACTTAATTGTTTCAGGTCTTATGTTTAGATCTTTGATCCATTTTGAGTTAATTTTTGTACAGGGGGAGAGACTGTAGTCCAGTTTCATTCTATTGCATGTGGCTTTCCAGTTTTCCCAGCACCATTTATTGAAGAGGCTTTCTTTTCTCCATTGTGTGTTGTTGGCCCCTTTATCAAAAATTATTTGACTATATATAAGTGGTTTTATTTCTGGACTTTCTATTCTGTTCCATTGGTCTGAGTGTCTATTTTTCTGCCAATACCATGCTGTTTTGATTGTCGTGGCCCTATAATAGAGTTTGAAGTCAGGTATTGTTATGCCCCCAGCTTCATTCTTTTTCTTTAGGATTGCTTTGGCTATTTGGGGCTTTTTATAGTTCCATATAAATCTGATGATTTTTTCTCTATTTCTTTAAAAAATGTCATTGGAATTTTGATGGGAATTGCATTAAATTTGTATATTGCTTTGGGTAATATAGCCATCTTGATTATATTTATTCTTCCTAGCCAAGAACAAGGTATATTCTTCCATCTCATTATATCTTTTTCGATTTCCCTTAACAATGGTTTATAGTTTTCATTATATAAGTCCTTTACATTCTTTGTTATGTTTATTCCTAAGTATTTTATTTTTTTTGTTGCAATCGTGAAGGGGATTATTCTTTTGAGTTCGTTCTCAGTTGTTTCATTGTTGGCATATAGAAAGGCTATTGACTTCTGTATGTTAATTTTGTATCCTGCGACCTTACTGTATTGGCTTATTGTTTCTGGTAGTCTTTTTGTGGATTCTTTGGGGTTTTCGATGTATAGGATCATATCATCTGCAAAAAGTGATACCTTTACTTCTTCTTTTCCGATATGGATGCCTTTTATTTCTTTGTCTTGTCTGATTGCTCTGGCTAGAACCTCTAGTACCACATTAAATAAGAGTGGAGAGAGTGGACAACCCTGTCTTGTTCCTGATTTAAGGGGGAAAGCCTTCAGTTTAGTGCCATTTAATATGATGTTAGCTGATGGTTTATCATATATGGCCTTTATCATGTTGAGATATTTTCCTTCTATACCCATTTTGTTGAGAGTCTTAAACATAAAATTGTGTTGTATTTTATCGAAAGCCTTTTCTGCGTCTATTGATAAGATCATGTGGTTTTTGTTCTTTGTTTTGTTGATATGGTGTATTACATTAACCGTTTTACGTATGTTGAACCATCCTTGAGATTCTGGGATGAATCCCACTTGATCATGATGTATTATTTTTTTAATATGTTGTTGTATTCGATTTGCTAGTATTTTGTTTAGTATTTTAGCATCTGTATTCATTAGAGATATTGGTCTGTAGTTTTCTTTTTTTGTGCCATCCTTGCCTGGTTTTGGTATGAGGGTTATGTTGGCCTCATAAAATGTGTTTGGAAGTATTGCTTCTTCTTCAATTATTTGGAAGACTTTGAGTAGAATAGGAACCAAGTCTTCTTTGAATGTTTGATAAAATTCGCTGGTATAGCCGTCAGGGCCTGGACTTTTATTTTTGGGGAGGTTTTTAATGGTTTTTTCTATTTCTTCTCTACTGATAGGTCTGTTTAGGCTTTCTGCTTCTTCTTGACTCAGTCTAGGAAGGTTGTATTGTTCTAAGAATTTATCCATTTCTTCTAGGTTGTTGAATTTAGTGGCATAAAGTTTTTCATAGTATTCTACAATAATTCTTTGTATATCTACGGTGTCCGTGGTGATTTCTCCTCTTTCATTTTGGATTTTGTTTATATGAGTTCTTTCTCTTTTTTCCTTGGTAAGTCTTGCCAAGGGTTTGTCAATTTTGTTGATCTTTTCAAAGAACCAGCTCCTTGTTCTATTAATTTCTTCTATAGTTTTTCTGTTCTCTAATTCATTTATTTCTGCTCTGATTTTTATTATCTCCTTTCTTCGGCTGGTTTTGGGTTGTCTTTGTTCTTCTTTTTCTAGTTCCTTAAGGTGGGAAGTTAAGTGGTTCACTTGGGCTCTCTCTTGTTTGTTCATATATGCCTGAAGCGATATGAACTTCCCTCTTATCACTGCTTTTGCTGCATCCCATAGATTCTGATATGTCGTATTGTCATTTTCATTAGTCTGTATATATCTTTTGATCTCTGCACTTATTTCTTCTTTGACCCATTCATTTTTTAAAAGTATGTTGTTTAGTTTCCACATTTTTGTGGGATTTTTTCCCTCTTTTTTGCAGTTGAATTCTAGTTTCAAGGCTTTATGATCAGAAAATATGCTTGGTACAACTTCAATTTTTCTGAATTTGCTGATGTTGTTTTTGTGGCCCAACATATGGTCAATTCTTGAGAATGATCCATGTACACTGGAGAAAAATGTATACTCAGTCACTTTGGGATGAAATGTCCTGTAGATGTCTATCATATCCAGGTGCTCTAGTGTTTTGTTTAAGGCCACTATGTCTTTGTTGATTCTCTGTTTGGATGACCGATCTAGAGCCGTCAGCAGTGTATTGAGGTCTCCAAGTATGATTGTATTTTTGTCAGTTTTTGTTTTAAGATCAATAAGTAGCTGTCTTATATATTTTGGTGCTCCTTGGTTTGGTGCATATATATTAAGAATTGTTATGTCTTCTTGATTCAGTGTCCCCTTAGCCATTATGAAATGGCCATTTTTGTCTCTAAGTACTTTTCCTGTCTTGTAGTCAGCATTATCCGATATGAGTATTGCTACACCTGCTTTTTTTTGGATGTTATTTGCTTGGAGTATTGTTTTCCAGCCTTTCACTTTGAATTTGTTTTTATCCTTGTTACTTAGATGAGTTTCCTGTAGGCAGCATACAGTTGGATTTTCTTTTTTAATCCATTCTGCTACTCTGTGCCTTTTTATTGGTGAGTTTAATCCATTTACATTTAGTGTAATTATTGATACTTGTGAGTTCCCTATTGCCATTTTATATCTTGCTTTCTGTTAGTTTTGTGTCTTGTTTGATCCTTCTCTTTCGTTTTTCTATCTTTTGTTTTTATTTGGTTGTATTCCATACATCTTTCCTCTGTTGCTATCTTTTTTATCTCATGTGCTTCTGTGGTGGTTTTTTCAATGGTGGTTACCTTTGAGTAATGAAAAGGGTCCCTACCCTGTTCATTGTAGCGAACTATTTTGTGAGTACTTTTGCACTCCATCGTCCTTTGCTACTGTTAATCTCCGTCTTCTCCCCCTCTTTCTTTTTGTTGTTGTCACAGTTTAAATTTGGTTTTATTGTGTTCTTCTTGGAGCTTTTACTTGTGGCTCTGTTTTTTTTTGTTCTTTGTATCTGATTGGAGAACCCCCTTTAGTAATTCCTGGAGTGGGGGTTTTCTGATGATAAATTCCCTCATCTTTTCTGTATCTGTGAATGTTTTTATTTCTCCTTCGTATTTGAAGGATAGCTTTGATGGGTATAGTATTCGTGGCTGAAAGTTCCTCTCTTTCAGGACTTTAAATATTGGGGTCCACTCTCTTCTAGCTTGTAGAGTTTCTGCTGAGAAATCTGATGATAATCTAATGGGCCTTCCTTTATATGTTGTATTCTTCTTTTCCCTGGCTGCCTTGAGAATTTTTTCTTTGCTGTTGGTTTGTGTCAATTTCATTATGATATGCCTTGGAGTAGGTTTGTTGAGGTTAAGAAAACTTGGAGTTCTGTTTGCTTCTTGAACTTGAGGCTTTAGTTCTTTCCACAGGCTTGGGAAGTTCTCATCAATTATTTGTTTAAGTATGTTCTCCATTCCATTTTCTCTCTCTTCTCCCTCTGATATACCTATTATTTTTATGTTATTCTTTTTGATGGAGTCAGATAATTCTTGTAGGGCTATCTCATTTTTTTTAATTTTTGAGTCTCTTTCTTCTTCTCTCTGTTGTGCCTCAAGTTGCTTGTCTTCTATTTCACTAATCCTCTCTTCTATCTGACCTGTTCTATTAGCTAAGCTTGTTACTTCGTTTTTCAGCTCGTGAATTGAGTTTTTCATCTCTGTTTGATTTGTTTTTATAGTTTCAATTTCCTTGGACATATATTCTTTGTGTTCATGGAGTTGTTTTCTGATTTCCCTATATTACCTTTCTGTGTTTTCTTGTATATCTCGGAGGATTTTTAGGATTTCTATCTTGAATTCTCTGTCATTTAGCTCCAAGGTTTCCAATATATTAAATTTTTTCTCCATAGATTTTTCCTCATCTAGCTGTGTTACCTCTCTTTCTTTTGTATCCATGATATTCGATTTTCTCTTCCTTAATGGCATCTGAGGGTGGTTTTGTTGATAGTATTAATGAGATTTAATAAAGAATAAAAAGTTAAAAAAAATAAAAAAATAACAAATCGAAAAGAGTTTTTTTTTAAAAAAAAATTAATAATGAAATAAAGAAAAATAAAATAAAATAAAAATTTTTTAAAAAAGGAAATTATTCCCCCCCTCTTTTTTTCCTCTCCTCTCCTCTCCCCTCTTTCTTGAGAAAATCTTGTGGTGGACTGTGAGTTATAACAAACAATGCCTGTGATGGAGGGCCTGAATTGGGGAAAAGTAATAAAGGGGCAAAAAAGAGAGAAAGAAAAAAAAAAAAGAAAAAGGAAAAAAAAAGAGCGTATGGACCCACAAAAAGCAAATAAGGAAAAAATTTGGGTCAAGAATAAAATGATTTGCTTTTAGGTGTTGGTTTTCTAAGAGTTATGATGAGAGGAATAAGAGGAAAATGGAAAAATGGGGGGACAAATTAAAAACTTACTATTGTATTTAGTGGAACAAGAACTAGATAATATGGAGAGCCAGGGATGGGAGCACTGCTAGTGAGTTAAAAAGGTGAAGTAAAAACCCCCCAAAATGCCACAAACATAGGTTTGAGTCCCAGATAAGATAATTTGTTTGTTATTGAGGTTTGAATGAGAGGAGATGTAAAGGAGAAAGGAAGAAACTAATATAGAGGGAGAAAAGAAAGAGAGAGAGAGAAAAAAAGAGGGAACCACTAAAAGAAGAAAAAAGAAAGGAGAGAGAGAGAGAGAGTTGAGGGTTTTGGAGTGCAACCCTCATAGAGAGAAAGGAAGAGAAGAGAAATGATAATGGGAGATGTAACACTTATGGGTAGTGTAGTTCAAGGAGAGGAGAGAGTAAGACCGACAGAGAGTTAATCGGCCAAATTGGAGGAGGAAAAAAAAGTCTCAAGAATGAAGATAAGAGAAACAAACGAACAAATATAATAAAATGGGATAGGTTATAAAGTCAGCAGATTATTCTTGATTTTGAGAGGTTATCTTCTTGCTTTTTCTTTTCTCTCCCTCTTCCTGGTCGGTGACTCTGTACCCCGGGTTCTGCCCCTTTGGCACGCTCAGGTAGAGGTTTGCAGTTGATAAGTCTCTATGGCAATGTCATGTATTGTGCTTTATTCTCGTTGGGAGTCGAGGCTCATTAGCATTTATAGGCTCCGACAGTGAGAGAGTCCGTGTTCCTGGAGCCTTTCTCCTAGTCTTTCCTTCCTCAATTAGTAGCCTGATAGTCCAGGTATGGGGTTGCTGCTGCCTCTGCCTGGATAGTAAGAGGCTCAAATTGCTGGCAACTCCCCACTCTATTTCCACTCAGCACAGGGCTCTGGGTAAGGCTCAGTCAGTCAGAGCTGCTAGCATAATCAGGCGGGCTTTCCGCCCACTCGAAGACCTCTGGTTCTGCCACTCTATCCGGTAACACAAGCGGGCGCCCACTTCCGGGGCGCTTGGAGGAAACTCTCACTCACTGTCTGCAACCAGGATATCCGGCCAGCAGTCTCACGCTCTGAGTGAAACCCCCAACCGCAGGGAAAAGTTGCAGCATTGGAATTGAGTCTCACTCCGTCCCCGTGTGCGGCTTTTGCAAGGCGCTGGGGCGGCCCGAGATTCCGCTTTGGCCCACACAAAGGCCCCTGACTCTGCCCCTCTCTGCGATAACACGGGCGCGCACTGCCGAGGCACTCGGAGGAATCGCTCACTCCTTATCTGCGCGCGCACACCAGGATATGAGGCCGGCCGTGGTTCCCTCTGAGTGAAACAGCCTCCAGCACGGAAAATCTCCACCGTTGGGATTAGTTCTCACTCCCGTGCGTGGCTTTCCCAGGGCTCTGGGGCTGCCCAGAGATTCTGCCCTCAGCCCACAGAAAGGCCTCTGACCCTGCCTCTCCGTGGGGCAACACGGGCACCCACTTCTGCGGCTTAGGAAGAAATCTCTCTTCCACTAACTGCGCACCGACCAGGAGACCGGGTAAAATGGCCGCTCCGCTTGTCTTTCTTTGTTTGGGTTTGGCGCGAGTGTTAGCTTGTATTGCCCGGGTTGCCACAGGATCAGATTTTCCTCGGCTTGGATCTCTGAGCCACAGCCTGGTTCGGCCGTTTTTGCTGCGGGGGCCTGGATCTATTCACCCACTTTGCCCGCCTCAGTTTCTATATTCACAGTTACCAGAGAAAGCCGCCCTGTTTAGGTTAGTGAGGAAGGCGGAGCATTTCTTACTCCCTATTTCCTTCGGGGTTTGGTTATATATTTAGCCAATTTTTCACTCAGTCATACCTTTGGGTGTATTGCGAAGCATCTGGAAGCTCCAAGTATAGGTTTTTCTGTTTCTGGTTGAAGATCTTGTTGAGTTTTGGGGGAGATTTATCGGTATCGCTTCCTACTCCGCCATTACTCTGACGTCATTTTGTAATATAATTTAAAAACATATTGATTTAAATAATTATAGAAGCAATTTGTATGCTATATTGTTTTTTAAATTTTTGTTTTACTTTTAAACAATTTACAAGATAAGTATTGCAGAAGTCCAAAAAATAAAAAAAACTATAATTTTAACAGAGAAAATCTTCAGATTTACTAACTTTTACCTGTCCCATGAAATGTTTTCTAAATTGTTATGCTTATTCTAGTCTGGTGCCCAAACACACCTGCCAAATTAAATCTCTACTCTGGGAAAATTCATGAATCATTTTTACATGACCCCTTTGACATTCTCTAACAAAATAACATGACAAATAATTAGAGTCCATTTAAAAAAGTTTATTCATAAAGTGAACTGCCATCTCTGAAAATAAAATTAAATCTTATTTCTTTCCCAATATAAATGTCAGCAGAATAAACTTTTCAGATTTATTTTGCCATATATGTCACAATGTTTTAACATATACATTATGCCTTTATGTTCATTATTTGAAATTGTCTAAGGAATTTATTTCAAAGAAATGAGCACTGCTATTTTATATGATAAATTGAATCCTAAAAATGTTAAGGAAATCTTCCACATATATAAATAAAAGGCAGGAGCCCAGGGATCCATTGCTCTCCAAGTTTGCATTGCTGAGCTGACAGAGATTAAGTAGATTTATCATTGGAGAGTTCAGGTAACTGCTGTGTAAATAATGTTGCTCACATTCTGCCTATTGTAATTAAATGTTGCTTGTTATTCACAGAGTAAAACCTTCCTCCTATGGACCTCTTTTCCCAAAGAAGTAAGGGACAAATGGAAGAAACACCTAAATTCACATTTTGTCACAGATAACTTCTGTGGTAATTTAAGATGTGGGTTTATATTTTAGGATTTCTCATAGATGACATAAAAAATAAATGACCAAGATGACATTTTTACCACAACTGAAACTTGAAGTGAATCTAATACTTTTATCGGACATGGGAACATCGCTCAAAGGAGCTGTGACCTTAATCCTAATTATGAGTGTATGCCGCATCTCAGGAGGAAACAGGTGACCACAGTGTTTTATACTTGTTCATTCAGCAAGCTTTTACTGAGTACCTAGTATTTGCTGGACACTGTGATAAGCACCGAGGATACAACAGGTAACGAACTAGATCTAGTCTTAGCTCTTCATAGAGCTTATATCTTAGTGAAGAGAAGCAAAGAGAAGAAAATCAAATGAACAAACCTAATAATCATAGCCAGTAATAAGATAATTAAGAATAGCCAACAAACAGGTTAATGTCACAGGGGTAGGGTCTTGGATGTGGGTAGATGGGGGAAAGACTTTCAGAGATGAGAGCAGAGCAAAGTTCTGGGAGAGGGAGAACCAGCCCTGAAAGGAGTGCTGAGAGCTCTCAAGCGGAGATCATCTAGATTTTGGACCATTCATGTTCTAGAATCTACATCCTTGTATTTGAACACAATGTTTTCTAGGTTCCAGAAACCAGTTTTATTTACCAACTCTCTTATTTTCTGTCAAGGATCATTTTCAGTGAGCAAAAATCTAGGTTCCAGAAACCAGTTTTATTTACCAACTCTCTTATTTTCTGTCAAGGATCATTTTCAGTGAGCAAAAAATTGATCAATAAACCAATGGTAGCTTAGCTGTCATCTCTTGCTGATTGGCCCGGGAGTAAATTTGACCACATTGAACATGAACTTTCTTTAGTAAAAAATCAGAAAGAAACCACAGGAAAAATAATCAAAGGCACATAAGTCCTTCTGGCCACTGTTATAAGAGAAACAAATCAGGTTGAGACTCAAGAGAAAGATAATTTAAGTCAGACACAGAATTAAGATGTCAAAGAAGATCACTTAGGTTAATAACAAAGATCATGCATCAAAGTGTTTTTGGAATTTTTAGAACCATAATAAAAGTCAAGCTATCATATACCCTATTTCTAATTATACTTACATGTACTGTGTGAAATAAATAATTGTTGAATTAATATACAAATAAAATTGTCCATTAAGAAAACTGTACGGAGTTCATTCATGGTATTGATTTAGTTTCATTAATTTGTTTCTTTGTTTTCAAAAGTAATTTCTTTCATCCTATCTCTCTAGAGTAAAAAAGTAGCATCTTCTCCTCCAGGAAGCCTTCATAGACCATTAGGTTGTGCTAAATGTTCTTGTCTGAGTGGTCATACCTCTGCACAAAGCCCTTTTCTACTACATAGCATATCAAGATGAGACTATATGCACTCAAAGACTGGGCCAGAGTCTTATCATTCATTGTGTGTATGTTCTGCCTAACACCTTGTAGGTGATTTCTACATATTAACTTGAAACAAACTACATTCACTAAACTGGAATTGTAAGCATTATTTCTATGTTTTGAAGATAATTCATGTGCATGCAGACTTCTTAGAAGAAAACTTGGGAGAATTCCTTTAAAACTGTGGAGTAAGAAAGGCCTGATGTAAGTATGGCTTAAAATATAGAAACCAAAAAAGATTAATGATTTTGAAAATACATACACATATAGACACACACACACACACACACTGACTTTTATACTGCAATAAAACATATAAGCAAAATCAAATTATATATCAAAGCCTTTGGGAAAATATTTGCATCTTGTAGTCCAGACATAAGAATGAATTTCCCTAGTTGATGAAGCAGTCCTAAAGAGTGAGAAAAGACCAATGAATATAAGAGAATATAAGCAAAAGTACATGAAATAGTTTATAAAACCTAAAATACAATCTTATAAAAATAGTTCAAGCACGTACATTCACTAATAAAAAGAGAAATATATAACCCACACTGAAACCCTATTTTCTTTCCTATCCCTGTCAAAAATCCACAAGTTTGAGAGGATTCTGTATTGTTGAGATTGTAGAGAAAGAGGCCTGCTAATAAGTTACTGGTAAAAATACTAAATGGTACAATCCTATAAAAGTTGGTGATATTTATAAGTTCTGAGGATGTATTGCCCTTGTAATCTCACTCCTGAAAATTTATTCTACAAATATAGCTACATGTATAAAATTTACATTTATAAGGTTATTGTGACAATTTTGATATAGGACCTACACTTAAAACTCCACCTCAGAATTTACTTCTTTTTTTGTATTTTTTTTCCTTAGTTAGAAGCCAGGAGGCAGTCAGACAGACTTTCGCATGTGCCCGACTGGGATCCACCCAACATGCCCAACAGGCAGCGATACTCTGCCCATCTGGGACATTACTCCATTGCAACTGGAGCCATTCTAGCACCTGAGGCAGAGTGCTAGCAACATCTAACACCATCTTCAGTGCCCAGGCCAACTTTGCTCCAGTGGAGCCTTGGCTGGGGGAGGGGAAGATAGAGACAGAGAGGAAGGAGGGGTAAGGGATGGAAAAGCATATGGGTGCTTTTCCTGTGTGCCCTGGCCAGGAATTGAACCTGGGACTTCCACATACCATGTGGATGCTCTACCGCTGAGCCAACCGGCCAGGGCTTTAATTTGTTCTTTTTTATTCTGTCGTACTATCCTACTTCTTTTTCAGTTCCCAAATCTTGATCTCCAGCCTTCCACTGATTCCATGATCCTTTGCTAAATTTCTTATAAATACTTTTCTCTCTTTTAAAAAAACTAGGGTCACCTGACCAGGCAGTGGCACAGTGGATAGAGTGTTGACCTGGAAAGCAAAAGACCCAGGTTGAAACCTTGAGGTCACTGGCTTGAGTGTGAGCTCATCTCACTTGAGCCCAAGGCCACTAGCTTGAAGCCCAAGGTCACTGGCTTGAGCAAGGGGTCACTGGCTCAGCTACAGCCCCCAGGTCAAGGCACATATGAAAAACAATGAATGAACAACTAAGGTGATGCAATGAAGAATTAGTGTTCCTCATCTCTCTCTCTCCCTGTCTGTATGTCTCTATCTGTTCCTCTGTCTCTGTGTCTCACTGTCTCTCTCTCTCTCTAAAAAAAATGCGAGGATCAATTTCTGTCATTTGTAAACAGAACTCTGGTTGCTATGTGTTTCAGTTAGAGAACTACGTAGGGTTAAATCAGACTTTCAAAGACTAACCATATATTCATATTAATGACTATATATCAAAACTTACTGTCTAAGTATTATATGCATTATAGAATGAAGGACAATTTTTGCCTCATGAAACCCTTTACTGATTCAAGAAAAGTGAAAGACATACTCTGTTTAGTACCCAATTATTGCCTAGGTTAGCTCTATTTTACTGAATCCTAAAATAGCAAATAATTTTTTGCTGTCTACCTTGCCACAGTTGGAGAACAGCAATGTGATCTAAGGGATGGGGCAAGTACAGCTAATTACCAGATCAAGCAAAATAAATTAGATTCAATGTCTAAGTGCAATGAATAGATACTCTCCTCAGAACCTTGGGGTTATAGAGCTGAGTGCCAAAGAGAATAAAACATAAAATTGGTCCAATCATTTCCAATATGATGACCAAGAAATGAAAACACTTGAGGAAGTCTATTCACAAGCTCAGAGTATTTATAGTTCTTTTTCTTTGTCAGATCTTCAGGGTATACTTGAGGGTTTTAAAAACCAGAAGTGATAGCAAGCCATTCTAAAGTGTGCAGAAATGGAAATATGATGAAGCATGAGAACCTAGTTTTCTTGTTAGCCTTCTGGGTGGGAAAGATAAAGAAAACCAGTAAAAGAAAAAATGATAGTATCTTTTCTTACAGCAGCCATACGCACCTTAGATTTTTGCTCCTAAAAGAAATGTCCCCAGAAAGCATTTATTGAAAAAGGGAAAAGAAGCATTCTTTGTAACTTTCACTGGAAGTTAAACGTGAAAGAAATGAGTTCTGCTTTGCAATTTGACCCACGTTAGAAATAACTCTGATTATTGCACCTGTTCACATCATAAAAGTCATATATTTATATATAATTTTACAGCTTCTAACACCCTTTTACATCCACAATCAAATAGGAAATATGAATTAACTTTCCCGAGATTCCTTAAAGTTAATATTATCTCCACTTTGCAAATGAAGATGCTCAGCTCATCATCATGCCTTAAATCATACAACTAAGGAACTCTGGAGCCCAGCTCAGAAGATGTGTCCTCAGGATCATAGTGGTTTCAAAAAATTATGATCATTTTAGTTTGCATTTATCACAGATAAAGTATTTTGATTAAATATTTTACAGACATTAATAATAATCACAGAAAAGAACAAATCCAATGTTGTCAACATTAAATTCTCATTTCTGGCCGAAATGACCATATGGGTTAACAGAGTCATGATAAGATGTGATGCCACAGTCAAAATAATTTTGGTGTTTCTAAGAACAAACCCTCAAAGGCCTGTTTTGGGGGATGATTATAATCAGATTGAAAATTATGCAAAAATAAATTTGGTAAAATTGAAGTGTCCCACCATTAATTTGTTTCCAAAATATCAAGCTGCCTCTTTTTAAATTGAATTTATTAGGATGACACTGGTTAAGAAAATTATACAGGTTTCAGCTGCCCAAATCTACAACTTCTCTCTGTGAAGCGTATTGTGTGCTGGTCTTCATCACCATTTACTTCCTCCTCTACCCTCCTTTACTTCTCCCTCCACCCCACTCCCACACCTGGACAGCACCACACCATTTCCATGCTAACTAGCAGGCCACTTTGTTTTTCAAGGGAGAAATAATGTTTGCTATTATTAACTATAATTTTTATTTTTCTTATTTATTTTTTAAGATTTTATTTATTTATTATAGAGAGGGAGGGAGGGAGGGAGGGAGAGAGAGAGAGAGAGAGAGAGAGAGAGAGAAGCAAGAGGAGGAGGAGGGGAGAAGCAGCTGGTCACTTCTCCTGTGTGACCTGACTGGAAATTGAACCCAGAACATTCACACACCAGGCTGATATTCTACCACTGAGCCAAAAAACCAAGGCCAAGATGTTACATTTTAAAAATTATTATTAAGTAAGAGACAGGGAGGCAAAGACAGACTCCCACATGCATGCCTACCAGGATCCACCTGGCAAGCCCTCTGTGAGGTGATGCTCTGCCTATCTGGGGCGCTGCTCCATTGTTCAGCAACTGAGCTATTTTAGCACCGGAGGTGAGGCCATGGAGCCATTCTCAGTGCCCAGGGCCAACTTGCTTAAACCATTTGAGTCATGGTGTAGAGAGAGAGAGAGGAAGGAGAGAGAGAGAGAGAAGGGAAGGGATAGAGAAGCAGATGGTCTCTTCTTCTGTGTATCCTGACTGGGAACCAAACCTGGGACTTCTACATGCAGGGTCAACACTCTACCACTGAGCCAACTGGACAGGGTCACACATTTTTAAAAATTATTATTTTCTAGACAGCGGGGCATTTTCACCACAGTCATGCAATAAGGAATAAACAGGAAGGACCACTATAAAAGTGCATCACTCCCCACTCCCTGCTCCTCAAGACACACACAGGTCTAAGTGCAATAGGTGGATGTGTTCTTTGGGAAAACCCAGATCTGCCCTCCTTTCATATCCTAGGACTTCAAGTGCCCCATCAAGGGTTCCATGTCAGAGTATTGTGTTTGCTGATCTGGACTCAGTGCAAAGTATTGTATTCTGTGCCCAAGGGGTTTCTGAAAAAGACATTTGATTGCAAAAGTTGACAAACGAAGGCTTCAGACCCCATCACTTCAGGCAACTAAGTGCTTGTTTGGAAAAGCCAACTGAAGAGCTGAAATGTATACCTTCTACCTGCATCATCATTTTACTTTCATTTTACAGCTTGATATCAATACCTCTTTCCCCTAAGATACTAACATTCGATAAAAAGCCCAGATTAGGTCTTGCTAAAAGGTCCAAGGTAATGTCAGGCTTTTTTTGATTTTTGTGTCCTTATTTTCAGAAAGCTCTCCTGAGACAAAGTAAAAGGCCCTGAATATGCTATTCAGCAAGGAGAGGCTGGGTGTTAAATAGAAAGGCTTTTATGTATGTGAGTATTCTAAAGACTGATGAAAACAGTAAGGTGTGTGTCTTCATTTCAGTTGTAGATTGTATTTTATTTTTTTCAGAAAATTTTCAGCTCAGCTTACCACATTTCCATCAATAACTTAATAGTAATAAGATACTAAGACCAATTTGTTTGTGGACAGAGCCTGTTTCTTTAGTTTTTTTTCTGAGTTTGAACTTCTTTTCTCTTGAATTATTGAGAAAGAGGATGAGATGGAGAACTTTCTGTAACATGGAATCAACATCTATTTAACAAATATTTATTGAACACATGTAGTATGTCAGACTATCCTAAGTGGTAGGGCTATAGCAGTGAAAAAAATTCTGAACAGAGATTTACACCCTCGTGGGTCTTATTGCCTCATGGGGGAAACAAAGAGTTAAGAAATAAGTAAATTAGGCCCTGGCCGGTTGGCTCAGCGGTAGAGCGTCGGCCTGGCGTGCGGGGGACCCAAGTTCAATTCCCGGCCAGGGCACATAGGAGAAGCACCCATTTGCTTCTCCACCCCCCCTCCTTCCTCTCTGTCTCTCTCTTCCCCTCCCGCAGCCAAGGCTCCATTGGAACAAAGATGGCCCGGGTGCTGAGGATGGCTCCTTGGCCTCTGCCCCAGGCGCTAGAGTGGCTCTGGTCTCAGCAGAGCGACGCCCCAGAGGGGCAGAGCATCGCCTCCTGGTGGGCAGAGCGTCGCCCCTGGTGGGCATGCCAGGTGGATCCCGGTGGGGCGCATGCAGGAGTCTGTCTGACTGTCTCTCCCCATTTCCAGCTTCAGAAAAATACAAAAAAAAAAAAAAAAAAGAAAGAAGTAAATTACACAAAATACTAGAACATGGTAAGTGCTATGGAAAAAAATAAAACTTGAGACGTCACAGTGATGGCACGGTAGGAAGCGATACCGAAAATCTCCCCATAAACTCAACAAGTTCTTCAACCAGAAACAGAAAAACCTATCCTAGGAGTCTTCAGGTGCTTCACAACACACCCGAAGGTAGGATCGAGCGAAAGATTGGCTAAATATATGGTCAAACTCCGGGGGAAATAAGGAGTAAGAAATGCTCCACCTTCCTCTCTAATCCAAACAGGATGGCTTTCACTGAGAACTGAGAATATAGAAACTAAGGCGGGCATAGGCAGTGAATAGTTCCAGGCTGCGGTACAAACAGCCAAACCAGGCTGTGGCACGGAGATCCAAGCCGTGGAAAAACCTGGGCAATTCAAGCTAACACGTGCGCGCCAAACCCAGACAAAGAAAGACAAGTGGGGCAGCCATTTTCCATATCTCCTGGTTGGCGTGGTTAGTGGGCAAGAGATTCCTACGAACACTTCAGGGGTGGGCGCCGCCCATGCTAACCCACAGAGAAGCAGAGTCAGAGGCCTCTGTGTGGGCAAAAAGCAGCACCTCCTAGGAGCCCCAGCGCCCTGAGGGGACCGGGCAAAGGGAGGGAGCTGGAGCCAACTCCAACGGCGGAACTTTTCTGGGCGGGAGGAGGGCTTTCACGGAGCGAGAGGCGTCCCGCCCGATCCTCATAATCTGGTCAGTGCGCACGCACGCAGAGTGGGCAGGAGATTCCTCCGAACTCCTCAGAGGTGGGCGCCCGTGTTTTCCCTCAGAGGAGCAGAGTCAGAGGCCTGTGAGCGGGCCAGGAGCGGAAGCCCCAGCGCCCTGGGAAAGCCGCACGGGGACAGAGCGAAAGCCAATTCCAACCCAGTAACTTTTCCGTGTGGGCAGAGGGCTTTCTTGGAGTGAGAGGCATCCCGCCTGAAACTCATAATCTGGTCAGTGCACACACAGGAAGAGTGGACAGGAGATTCCTCCGAACTCCTCAGAGGTGGGCGCCCATGCTTTTCCCACAGAGGAGCAGGTCTGTGAGCAGGCCAGGAGCGGAATCTCAGGCAGCCCTAGCCCCTTGGGAAAGCCGCACGAGGATAGAGCAAAAGCCAATTCCAAAGCTCGATCTTTTCCGTGTGGGTAGGGATTTCACTCGAAGTGTGACCTGTCTGGTCTGACATCCTGGTAGGTGCACACGGAGAGTGGGCAAGAGATTCCTCCAAACGCCTCAGGAGTGGGCACTCGAGTAATCCCACAGAGGGGCAGAGCCAGAGGTCTTTGAGTGAGAGGAAGCCATGCTTGATTATGCTGGCAGGTCTGACTGACTGAGCCTTACTCAGAGCCCTGTGCTTAGTGGGAATAGAGTGGGGAGTTGCCAGCTCTTTGAGACTCTTACTATCCAGGCAGAGGCAGCAGCAACCCCATAGCTGGATTATCAGGCTTCTAATTGTGGAAGGAAAGACTAGGAGAGAGGCTCCAGGAACACTCTCACAGTGAGAGATCCTCTCATTGTTGGAGCCTATAAACACTAATGAAACTCGACTGCCAACGAGACTGAAGCCCAATACATGACATTACCATAGAGAATTAACTGCAAACCTCTTCCAGAGCGTGCCACAGGGGCAGAACCCGGGTTACAAAGTCACCGACCAGAAAGACAGAAAAGAAAAAGCAAGACGACAACATCTCAAAATCAAGAATAATCTGCAGATTTTATAATACACCATATCAACAAAACAAAGAACAAGAACCACATGATATTATCAATAGATGCAGAAAAGGCTTTTGATAAAATACAACACAATTTTATGTTTAAGACTCTCAACAAAATGGGTATAGAAGGAAAATATCTCAACATGATAAAGGCCATATATGATAAACCATCAGCTAACATCATACTAAATGGCACAAAACTGAAGGCTTTCCCCCTTAAATCAGGAACAAGACAGGGTTGTCCACTCTCTCCACTCTTATTTAATGTGGTACTAGAGGTTCTTGCCACAGCAATCAGACAAGACAAAGAAATAAAAGGCATCCATATCGGAAAAGAAAAAGTAAAGGTATCACTTTTTGCAGATGACATGATCCTATACATCGAAAACCCCAAAGAATCCACAAAAAGACTTCTAGAAAAAATAAGCCAATACAGTAAGGTCACAGGATACAAAATTAACATACAGAAGTCAATAGCCTTTCGATATGCCAACAATGAAACATCTGAGAATGAACTCAAAAGAATAATCCCCTTCACGATTGCAACAAAAAAAATAAAATACTTAGGAATAAACATAACAAAGAATGTAAAGGACTTATACAATGAAAACTATAAACCATTGTTAAGGGAAATCGAAAAAGACATTATGAGATGGAAGAATATACCTTGTTCTTGGTTAGGTAGAATAAATATAATCAAGATGGCCATATTACCCAAAGCTATATACAAATTTAATGCAATTCCCATCAAATTCCAATGACATTTTTTAAAGAAATGGAGCAAAAAATAATCAGATTTATATGGAACTATAAAAAGCCCCAAATAGCCAAAGCAATCCTAAAGAAAAGGAATGAAGCTGGGCGCATTACAATACCTGACTTCTCGGATAATGCTGACTACAAGACAGGAAAAGTACTCAGAGACAAAAATGGCCATTTCATAATGGCTAAGGGGACACTGAATCAAGAAGACATAACAATTCTTAATATATATGCACCAAACCAAGGAGCACCAAAATATATAAGACAGCTACTTATTGATCTTAAAACGAAAACTGACAAAAACACAATCATACTTGGAGACCTCAATACACCGCTGACGGCTCTAGATCGGTCATCCAAACAGAGAATCAACAAAGACATAGTGGCCTTAAACAAAACACTAGAGCACCTGGATATGATAGACATCTACAGGACATTTCATCCCAAAGTGACTGAGTATACATTTTTCTCCAGTGTACATGGATCATTCTCAAGAATTGACCATATGTTGGGCCACAAAAACAACATCAGCAAATTCAGAAAAATTGAAGTTGTACCAAGCATATTTTCTGATCATAAAGCCTTGAAACTAGAATTCAACTGCAAAAAAGAGGAAAAAAATCCCACAAAAATGTGGAAACTAAACAACATACTTTTAAAAAATGAATGGGTCAAAGAAGAAATAAGTGCAGAGATCAAAAGATATATACAGACTAATGAAAATGACAATACGACATATCAGAATCTATGGGATGCAGCAAAAGCAGTGATAAGAGGGAAGTTCATATCACTTCAGGCATATATGAACAAACAAGAGAGAGCCCAAGTGAACCACTTAACTTCCCACCTTAAGGAACTAGAAAAAGAAGAACAAAGACAACCCAAAACCAGCCGAAGAAAGGAGATAATAAAAATCAGAGCAGAAATAAATGAATTAGAGAACAGAAAAACTATAGAAGAAATTAATAGAACAAGGAGCTGGTTCTTTGAAAAGATCAACAAAATTGACAAACCCTTGGCAAGACTTACCAAGGAAAAAAGAGAAAGAACTCATATAAACAAAATCCAAAATGAAAGAGGAAAAATCACCATGGACACCGTAGATATACAAAGAATTATTGTAGAATACTATAAAAAACTTTATGCCACTAAATTCAACAACCTAGAAGAAATGGATAAATTCCTAGAAAAATACAACCTTCCTAGACTGAGTCAAGAAGAAGCAGAAAGCCTAAACAGACCTATCAGTAGAGAAGAAATAGAAAAAACCATTAAAAACCTCTCCAAAAATAAAAGTCCAGGCCCTGACGGCTATACCAGCGAATTTTATCAAACATTCAAAGAAGACTTGGTTCCTATTCTACTCAAAGTCTTCCAAAAAATTGAAGAAGAAGCAATACTTCCAAACACATTTTATGAGGCCAACATAACCCTCATACCAAAACCGGGCAAGGACTGCACAAAAAAAGAAAACTACAGACCAATATCTCTAATGAATACAGATGCTAAAATACTAAACAAAATACTAGCAAATCGAATACAACAACATATTAAAAAAATAATACATCATGATCAAGTGGGATTCATCCCAGAATCTCAAGGATGGTTCAACATACGTAAAACGGTTAACGTAATACACCATATCAACAAAACAAAGAACAAAAACCACATGATCTTATCAATAGACGCAGAAAAGGCTTTCGATAAAATACAACACAATTTTATGTTTAAGACTCTCAACAAAATGGGTATAGAAGGAAAATATCTCAACATGATAAAGGCCATATATGATAAACCATCAGCTAACATCATATTAAATGGCACTAAACTGAAGGCTTTCCCCCTTAAATCAGGAACAAGACAGGGTTGTCCACTCTCTCCACTCTTATTTAATGTGGTACTAGAGGTTCTAGCCAGAGCAATCAGACAAGACAAAGAAATAAAAGGCATCCATATCGGAAAAGAAGAAGTAAAGGTATCACTTTTTGCAGATGATATGATCCTATACATCGAAAACCCCAAAGAATCCACAAAAAGACTACTAGAAACAATAAGCCAATACAGTAAGGTCGCAGGATACAAAATTAACATACAGAAGTCAATAGCCTTTCTATATGCCAACAATGAAACAACTGAGAACGAACTCAAAAGAATAATCCCCTTCACGATTGCAACAAAAAAAATAAAATACTTAGGAATAAACATAACAAAGAATGTAAAGGACTTATATAATGAAAACTATAAACCATTGTTAAGGGAAATCGAAAAAGATATAATGAGATGGAAGAATATACCTTGTTCTTGGCTAAGAAGAATAAATATAATCAAGATGGCTATATTACCCAAAGCAATATACAAATTTAATGCAATTCCCATCAAACTTCCAATGACGTTTTTTAAAGAAATAGAGCAAAAAATCATCAGATTTATATGGAACTATAAAAAACCCCAAATAGCCAAAGCTATCCTAAAGAAAAAGAATGAAGCTGGGGGCATTACAATACCTGACTTCAAACTCTATACAAAGTGAAATAAGTAAATCAGAAAAAACTAAGAACTATATGAACCCATACATAGATGGGACATAAAAATGAGACTCAGAGACATGAACAAGAATGTGGGGGTGAGGAGGGGAGAGGAAGAAGAGAGAGGCGGTGGCAAGAGGGGAGGGGCACAAAGAAAACCAGGTAGAAGGTGACGGAAGATAATTTTACTTTGGGTGAGGGATATGCAACATAATCAAATGTCAAAATAATTGGGAGATGTTTTCTTGGAACATATGTACCTGATATATCAATGTCACTGCATTAAAATTAATAAAAATAAGATTTTAAAAAATTATAAAAAAAACCAAAAAAACAAAACAAACAAACAAAAAAACAATACCTGACTTCAAACTCTAGTATAGGGCCACAACAATCAAAACAACATGGTATTGGCAGAAAAATAGACACTCAGACCAATGGAACAGAATAGAAAGCCCAGAAATAAAACCACATATATATAGTCAAATAATTTTTGATAAAGGGGCCAACAACACTCAATGGAGAAAAGAAAGCCTCTTCAACAAATGGTTCTGGGAAAACTGGAAAGCCACATGCAAAAGAATGAAGCTGGACTACAGTTTGTCCTCCTGTACTAAAATTAACTCAAAATGGATCAAAGATCTAAACATAAGACCTGAAACAATAAAGTACATAGAAGAAGACATAGGTACCAAACTCATGGACCTGGGCTTTAAAGAGCATTTTATGAATTTGACTCCACAGGTAAGAGAAGTGAAAGCAAAAATTAATGAATGGGACTACATCAGACTAAGAAGTTTTTGTTCAGCAAGAGAAATTGATAACAAGATAAACAGACAGCCAACTAATTGGGAAATGATATTTTTAAACACCTGCTCAGATAAGGGCCTAATATCTAAAATATACAAAGAACTCATAAAACTCAACGACAAACAAACAAACAATCCAATAAAAAAATGGGAAGAGGATATGAACAGACACTTCTCCCAGGAAGAAATACAAATGGCCAACAGATATATGAAAAGATGCTCATCTTCTTTAGTTATTAGAGAAATGCAAATCAAAACTGCAATGAGATACCACCTCACACCTGTTAGACTAGCTATTATTAACAAGACAGGTAATAGCAAATGTTGGAGAGGTTGTGGAGAAAAAGGAACCCTCATCCACTGTTGGTGGGAATGTAAAGTAGTACAACCATTATGGAAGAAAGTATGGTGGTTCCTCAAAAAACTGAAAATAGAACTACCTTATGACCCAGCAATCCCTCTACTGGGTATATACCCCAAAAACTCAGAAACATTGACTTGTAAAGACACATGCAGCCCCATGTTCATTGCAGCATTGTTCACAGTGGCCAGGACATGGAAACAACCAAAAAGCCCATCAATGGATGACTGGATAAAGAAGATGTGGCACATATACACTATGGAATACTACTCAGCCATAAGAAATGATGACATCGGATCATTTATAGCAAAATGGTGGGATCTTGACAACATTATACGGAGTGAAATAAGTAAATCAGAAAAAACCAGGAACTGCATTTTGCCATACGTAGATGGGACATAAAAGTGAGACCAAGAGACATTGATAAGAGTGTGGTGGTTATGGGGGGAGGGGGGAGAGGGAGAGGGAAGGGGGAGGGGGAGGGGCACAAAGAGAACTAGATAGAGGGTGACAGGACAATCTGACTTTGGGTGATGGGTATGCAACATAATTTAACTTTAAGATAACCTGGACATATTATCTTTGAATATATGTATCTTGATTTACTGATGTCACCCCATTAAAAATAAATACAATAAAAAAAAGAAATAAAACTTAAAGGGGATTAGAGAATGTCAGGGTGTGATGGCCATTTGCAATTATAAACAAGACTGTTAGGGAGAAAGGGGTATTTGAGCAAAGATTTAAAACAGGTAAGAGAACAATTTAGGGAGTATCCAGAGGAGGAGGTTTGCAAAGCAAGAAAACAGCAAGTGCAAAGAAATGAGGTAAGGGAATGCTTGGCAAGTTCCAGGAACAGCAAGACAGTTTGTGCAGCTGAGGTGGAATGATCTAAAAGAAGAGGGGTAGGAGAGAAAGTCAAAGCTGATGGATGGCTCAGACTACATCAAGCTCCCAATGCTAGTGCAAGGTTTTTATGCCGAATGGAATAGGGAGCTGTTGCATGGTTTTGAAAAGAGAACTGGGGGGAAGGGAGATATATTCAGGGGAACACTTGTAACTATGTAAACACAACAAATTAAAATCAATAAAAAATTAATTAATTAATTAATATTTAAAGAAAAGAAAAGAGAACTGATACGCCTTTCCTTACACATGGGCCACTTCATCTGGCTGCTGTATTGAGAGCAGACTGGATGGGGTGAGGATGGGGCCAGGGAAACCAGGTATAAAGTCATTGCAATAATCCAGGGGAGCTATGATTCTGGTTAGAAAAGAGTGAGAACCAATCAGATTCTGGATCTGCTCCAAATAGAAAAGGAGCAAGGTTTGCTCAGGAAGTGAATGTGATGTCTGAAAGTAAACAGAGTGGCTCAGATGATGCTGAAGTTTTGGCTTGAGCAACTAGAGGATATACAGTGGTTGGCACTTACATGAGAAGAACAGTATAGTGGCAAGATCAGGTACTCAATTGGGACACACCAAGTTGAGATGTCTGTTAGATATCCTAGTGTAGATTTCAAGCAGGAGGCAACTGTGGGAGTCTGCAGTTCTGGGGAGAGGTCTCTGTTAGAGTTTTGGGATACACCTTGGGATGGCTGGCCCATCAGGAAGTATTTAAAATAACACACTGGATGGGATCACAGAGAGTAACAGAGAGAGAAGACACACGACCTAGTCCTGAACCCTAAGACAATCTGATATTAAGAAGTTGTGGAGCAGAACAGATAACAGAACTTTATCTTAAGATAGTCCAACCAGTGTCCAGTGAGAGAAGAAGAAAACAGGAGGGCGTTGTGTTGGAGGCCAAGTAACACAGTAACCACTTCCAGCAGGAAGGAGGGGTCAGCACCGGAAATGCTGCCATGAGGTTAAGTAAGATGGACACTGACCATCGAATTTAGCCCTGTGAATTTATTCTTTGGGTTTGATTCAGAGTTTCTTTTTCTTTGAATTTTTCTCAGTATATTTTTTTCAGCAGGCAGTCCTGTTTTTTGAAGTCCAGCCTGACTCATCTGGAAATGTAGCTTGTAAATTCTGGCTTGGTGTCCGGTCATGTGCCTATTTCATCTGTCTCTTTGGTTTCTAAAGTAGCCTATTTCTCTGATAAGTTTGGTCCAAAGCCTCTCATATGTCTGGTGGGTGGTAGCAAAGAAGAAGGCAAGAAGAATTGAGTCCCATTCTCCCAGAGTGTTTCCATTGTGGTCTAGTTAGTATGCAGGCTCTCAGAGAATGTAAAGGACCCAACTCACTCCACTGCAGGAGCAGCAGGGAAGGTACTGCCTTGGTTATTCATTCAAAAAATATTAAAAATGGAAAGATTATTTAAAAATGTGTCATAGACTTGGAATTTATATATTACTTTTGCACATCATTTATTTTAATATAGGTATTTCAATGTCTAATCTAGTCTAGCCCATGAATCAGGTATTGCAATATCCCTACATTCCCAGACTGATAAAAAAAATTATATTAACTATGGTTCAAAAGCACTTTTAAAGATATAGAGAAATTTAATACTTCTTTAAAAATAAAATTCTCTCAGGTAAAAAAAAGTATTTCCATCACAGTGCAAACATCAGATAACTGGAACCTAATAAGTAGCTTGAAAGCTGACTTAGAAATTTTTTTTTATATATTTTGACTAAAGAAAAAGAGAGATGCTGGTCACCAAATAATTTTTTTATATTTTCTTTTCATACTAATTTTTTTAAATGACAGTTTTATTTCCTGTAGGATTTTAATAAGGAAAATGAAAATCTGACAATAATTGTGTTAGAACTTCACAAATCTGTTATATACTGAAGATCTAATATCAGAAGACAAATTTCTTTCTCATTTATCTATTGCTACATAACACATCACTCCAAAACTTAGAAGCCTGAAACTACAAACATTTTTTTCTCTTAGTGATTTCTCTGGTTAAGTACAATAGGTTCAGCTGGATGTTTGAGTGTATTGGCTGCGTGGTTCTGTTTCTCGTGATGTCAGCTAAGGCCATATCATCAAGGTGCTTGGCTGGGCTTGAGTACAGTGGCTCACTCACACACTGTAGTGGAGCTGGCTGTTTCCGGGAGCTCAGCGGGGGCTGTTTGTGCCTTGATTTCCTGCACGACTTCTCCACATGATTTTGGATTTCTACAATAAGGCAGCTGAGTTCTAAGAGGCAGACAGTAAAACTGTCAGAGCTCTTTTATTTATTTATTATTATTAAACTTATTGGATTGACACTGGTTAATAAAATTATATGTTTCAGGTGAACATTTCTACAATACATCATCTGCATATTGCATTGTGTGGTCACTGCCCCAAGTCAAGTCTCCATCCAGCACCATCTATCCCCCTCAACCCTCCTCCAGTGCTCCTTTTTTAAAAAAATTATCATTCAGTGAGAGGATGGAAGGCAAAGACAGACTCCTGCATGCACCCTGACTAGGATCCATCCAGGAAGCCCACTTGGGAACTTCTGCCCAGCTGGGGCATTGCTCAGCAACTGAGCTCGTCTTAGCACCTGTGGCAGAGACCATGGACCCATCCTCAGTGCTTAGAGCCAACTTGATCCAACCAAGCTATGGCTGTAGGAGGGGAACAGAGAGAGAGAGAGAGGGGTGAGAGGGGTGGTGGAGAAGCAGATGGGTGCTTGTAAGTCCAGAGGTCGTTGCTATGGCCATGTAGGTTGTCGTTAGATTTGGGAAGATCTTAAAAGAAGTGTGGAGTCAGAGGATGGTGGGCCATTTCATTTGTTAAAGTCTCTTAATGGTGGATGAGCAAACAGAGAAGAGGGATTTCCTCTCACTCAGGGCTCCCAAAGGCCTGATGCATTCTCTGGACTTTCCCGGACTCACAGGCCCCCACCAGCCTTAGCACCCTTTTTCTCTTTCTCTGCACTCTCTCTTTCTCCTGGATTCTCTCTGCATGCCTCTCTTCAGCAAAACAGGCTGGGGAGAAAACCCCTTCTCCAGCAAACAATAGCAAACAATCGCCCCTCCCAAGCAAGCAGGCAATCTGCAATTTGCAATCTGCCACCCTGAGGGCAAGCATCGCAGCCTTCCATTGACTATACACACATGGCGCTGCCCCAATGCAAGTGAGCAAATTTAAAAAACATTTGTTTACCCAACAGTGCTTCTCCTGTGTGCCCTGACCAGGAATCAAACCCAGGACATCAACACATGGGACCAACACTCTACCACTGGGCCAACTGAGCAGGGCCATCCTCCAGAGCTCTTAAGGCCTGAATTTAGAAGCTTAAGAATGTCAGTTTTGTTGCGTTCTATTGGACAAAGTCTGGCCCAAAGTTAGCCTAAATTCGAGGGAACAGGAAATTGCTCCACGTCTTGATATATGGAATATCATGTGCTCCATGAAGGGAAGCAATGGCTGAGGACCATCTTTGGAGAGTAGCTACCACAGTGCCCTCAGCCCCAATGGTTTATGATCCGAATATGTACAAAATAACCCAGTCTTCCCTAAAGCCCCCAAAGTCTGGTCCCATGATTTTCATTTTTTAAGTGAGAGGAGGGGAGATAGACAGACTCCTTCATGCACCCCAACTAGGATCTATCCAACAACCTGTGTCTGAGGCTGATGCTCAAATCAACCAAGCTATCCTCAGCTCCCCGGGGTGCTAAACCAATCAAGCCACTGGCTGAAGGAAGGAAAGAGGGAGGAAAGGAGGAGAGGGACAGGTGGGGAGGCAGGTAGTAGCTTCTCCTGTGTGCCCTGACCAGGATTGAACCCAGATGTCCTTATATCAGGCCGGCAATCTATCCACTGAGCCAGCCAGCTGCCAGATTTTCTTAAATTTTGATGTGGTTCTCTTGACTCAATTACTTCTGAATCAACTATATCACATTCAGAATGAGAATACTTTCCTGGTAATATCATAAAATGTGTGTGTGTATGTGTATGATGTGTGCATTAGTACAGGAGTGGACAAATGTAGGTTTATAAATAATACTGTTAAATGATACAATAATTAATTAATTACTAATAATATAAAAATAAACTGTGTTTTGCATACTCACAACTCTGAACCTACTATTGCCCACCCTGTATGCATTATTCCTTATACCTTTGTGTAATTATTCTTATGGAAGACTACCTTAATTAATTTAATTAAAAGTAGGTATTAAATATTTATTAAGACCAAGATATGTGGCATTAATGTTGAAAAAATATAACATTTAATGTGTAATTTCTGTCTTTCATGTACCATTTTGAAAAGACAGGGCTAGTTCCTGGTAGATCTGGGGTATGAACCCAGGCTGTCTGATTCCAGAGCCTGGATTGAACCCAAATGTCCTTATATAGAGAATCCAGAAGCACTGATTCTAAACTGCCTCTTAGTAGGTATTTATAAAAATAAGTGTTCTTTTTGAACCACAAAAATAATTTTGTATAACATCAGTGGGCACATTTATACTTTGTGGTTCTCTAGAAACTGGATGAAGTATATAAGTGACTAAAGTCCAAACTGTTACCTACTGTGAGAATGGGTGTTACAATGAATTGTTACAGGGGATAACAAAATAATGTAAGCACAGCCCAGCAAAGTGGAAAGATTTTGTGAAGGAGGTAGCATTAGAATATTTGATTTGTGTCTGCAGAGATGGGCACAAGAGGGGAAATTCCCAGCTGTGGAGAGAAGCACAGGCTGTGTGTGCGATGCAGCAAGGAGATGATTGTGCAGGAGCACAGTATGTGTGAATGGGGCTAACAGGAAATAAGACCGAAATAGCACTGTATGAAAACATTAGGTTCTTATAATTGATACTGGCTGACTGTGTTAAGAAGAGTAAGTGAAACAACTGGACTAATGCCTACAAACCTAGATATGTACAGAAAAGGGCTTCAAGATGGTTTTATATTTTAATAGATTGAGAATTGCATTGATAAATGTATTTATTAAAATACAAAAAATTTTAAGTTTCTGTTGGGTAAACTACCACCAGGTAGTAGCAGATATGCTGATCTCTCAGTCCAGATGATCTGATTTAAGCTAGAAGCTTGTGTGAGAGCTGGTCCAGGTTCTTTTGTGTGCATAGTTTTGTTTGTACCACATATAGTTCCTATATCAAGGCTCAGGTTGTGCAAAATGTGCACTTCTTGCCAGACAGCAGCAACCTTATTTACAGAAACAACACAACATGCTTCTTTGCCAGACAGTGTAGTCTTAGAAGTAAAATGGGCAGGACATGGGGTGGTTGGAAATTACTCTTCTAAATATCTTTTCACAAAAATTAGAAAACATGTTTATCTGGGAATTTTGTGCTCAAATAGGTGAGGACAACAATTGGGTTAACTAAGATTCAGAGTTTTAGACCCCAGCTGGATAGCTCATCTGGGTAGAGCATTGTCCCGAAGCACAGAAATTGCTGGTTTGACCCCCAGTCAGGATACATACAGGAACAGATTGATGTTCCTGTCTCTCCCTCTCTCCTTCTCTCTCCCTTCCTCTCTCACTAAAATCAATAAATTGTAAAAAAATTTAAAAAAATTCAGAGTTTTGGGAGAGGTCCATATTTGGCTTATACACAAACAGTGGGTAGAATCTGAAGGACTTGATTGTGGGCATATCAGCCTCCCAGAGGCAGTTAACATCTCCTTTTATCATCTAACTTAATCCTCCCAACAACCTTGTGAAATGAAAAGTGTTGTCTTCATTTTTATATAAGGAGACTGTGGCTCAAGGAGCTTAGGAAACCATCTCATTTATTAGTACAACTAAATCACAGATATGGAGTTTAAACTCTCATTTGTTTCACTTTCTCTCTGCCCTTTCTTCTCAACATCCAAGAGATACACAATCTACCTACTTCAGAAACCAAATTGGCCTTTGCCCTCATCAAAGCATAAAAGCTAATATATTTTTATATTGGTTAAGTAATCATTGCATTTTTCCAACATTTTATTATGAAAAACTTAAATATACAAAAGTTGGAAGAATTTCACAGGGTACCCCTCACATACCTATAATCGAGATTCTGGAATTGGCTTTTATGCTACTTGTTTGATCACATATCTATCTGCCTATTCACTCCCTAATTATTAACCTAAATTTTATATGTACTTCATGGTAAATTAAATACATCAGTCCACTTCACCCCTAAACTCTTCAGTGTGCATGTCATTAAATGGAATTCAATATTAGTTTATAGTTTTATTAAATATTTGAAGTGAACTTTGCAGACAATGAAATGCACCGATCAAATATATCATTCAATAACTTCAGACAAGTGCATAGAGCTGTGCAACCCAAATTTCTCTTCAGATATTGAACATTGCTCTCAGACCTGAAAGCTTCTTATATTCCTTCCCAGTCAAGCTCCATCCCCTTAACCCAGCCGACAACACCATCATTCTTTTTTTTTTTGATGTTGTTAATTGGTTTAACCATAGATTAATATTATCTCTTTTAGAATTTACATAAGTAGAATGTAGTATAAACTCTTTTGCACAGGACTTGTCATACAACACAATGTTTCTCGAGAGTCACTTATTGTGTTCTATGTGACAGTAATTTATTTCTTTTTATTCCTGTTGATGGACAGCTGGAATGTTTTGGTTTTGTTGATTATGGAATAAAGCAGCTATACATATTCCTGTACCCATTATTCATTTCTTTTCTTGTAACTACTGAGTCGTAGGGTTAGTATAGATTAATTTTATAAGAAACTGTTAGAAACTTTTGTAAAATGTTTGTAACCATTTTACACTACCATTAACAATGTATGAGAATTCTGGTTGCCCCAACCTTACTATTATCAATCTTTTTAATTTTCTCCTTCTGAATTTGTGTTGTTTTTTTATTGAGGAAGAGAGCCATACTCAGTCAGCTTTGGTTGGAGCCTCTGCTCCATTTGAGTCGACTTCCATTATGAACTTTTCCTATATTTTTTTGTCACAACATGTAAATATTCAAGTTCCTCACTCATATATTTATTGGCTTCTCCACATTTTTTTTTCTGAATTCTCAGACTTCAACGTATCTATTTCTACTAACTCTGATAATGTCTTCTAATGCAATAGATTTTCCTTTTGATTAATATGACTCATATATAAAATTGTTGTATTTATTGTACAACAGATAAGAGGTCCAATTTCTATGCTTTTTGTAGCCAAAATTACACAGTATTTAAGTAAGAAATTTTGCCAGACATTTCAGAAAGACTTCAGGCTCAAAGTTATCAAGTTATATAGGCCGCAACTGCTTTTATTTGCAAAGAACTTTTCAGGCCTGTGAAAAAGTAATGATTGTCTTATGGTGAAGTTGTGGTTAAGAGGTTGCTTGATCAAATGAGTTTGACACTACATGGAAGACTGGTAAATAAAAAAGCAAAGGACGATGATCAGTAGGTTTTGTTTGTTTTAACTTTGCAAGACTAAAATGAGCCAATGAGCAAAACCTAGGGTTGCCTTATGTTAAACATTGGGTTTGTTAATCCCATTGTATTTGTAATTCATTGTGAACCACAGAGATTATTGGTTTCTTACCTGCTTTATACTTATGAGGGAAAAAACTTGCTCAGATGCTTCTTGAGAGGGCTTTATTGAAATCTGAATATTACTTTTATGAATATATCCTTATAATAATGTGTAATAATTTACATGCTGCTGGTGAATAAAATAGTTTTAACTGATTTCAAAAGGATAGGTACCCAGGCTAGAATAAGAGTTTTAAAAAATGACATTTAAAGGATATTTCATGACATGGACTTTAAATTTAGTAATGCTCAAAGATCATACATTTATATTTCACATTTATATTTTCATTAGGGAGACATTCTCAATTATTTATGTTTGTGTCCATATTCATTTTTTAAAAAAGTAGAAACATGATAGTTTGTGGCTTTGGTGGAAATTGTTGAATAGAACCTACAGAACCTGAAACAATAATGAGTGTACTTAGACATTCCCTGCTCCAGTGCTACAGGTAAACATGCACTACGGCAAGTAAATGCGAGTGCAGACTGCCTCTTCACAATATCCTTTCCAGTCAAGGACTATAATCATGTTTAATTGAGTGGAGGCACATTATTACACTGAGACATGCCTCTCTTGATTGCAAATAAATCTGTGGTATTTTGTAACAGTGGAAAAATGTGTTCAATCTGGATAGACTAAAAATTGGTATGGCGTCAGAGAAATGGTGCTGTGAGGGGTGCTCCCAATATCTCCTTCTGAAATTTCAACAAATTCAACAACTAGAGACAGAAAAACAATCTCAGGAGCATCTGAAATACATATACACCAAGCAAAGGTGGCTGAATATATAATTCACTCTGAAAGAAATAAGACGGAGAATGGAGTATTCCGCTTTCCTCACTGACCTGAGAAAGGGCCACTTTTACTTGGAACTGAGAGAAATGGAGGATTCAGGGCAGAGGGAAGAAGCTGAGCTAGAGCAGACAACCAAGCTGAGGAGAGAGTATGCTCACGGCTTAGCCTGAGATTGTGGACATGGAGCTAGCATGAGCGGCAGACTCCAGGAGAGGTGGCCGAGCAGGTTGCCTATGGAGGCCAGCACCAGAGCATCTTTGGGCGTTGTTCATTCCCAGTCTGCAGTTGTGGACAGTTTGTGAGTGGCTCCACCTGGCACCTCTGGCATGTGTGTGGACATTCACGGATGGAGGAGCTAGGCTGGAGGTTGACAGCAGTGGACTTCTGCATGGGTTATAGCCAGAGATTCTGTGTGGTCCTGGCTCCCCAACCAACAGCATGGGAAATGCACAAGGGCCAAGATGCCTAAACCTGGACCTGTCTGGGTAAGGTGCCTCTGCCAGCTGATACAGGTTACAAAGCACATTCCCACGGAGCAGACCTCAGAGAGCATTGCAGAAGTGATGAGAGCTGGGCTGTGGGATTCAAAACAGGGCAGAAAGGGAGAAGCCTGTGGAGATTAGACCTACAGAGCACTGAGGCATACTAGACATACCTGGGGACCCTTAGAAAGGAGCCTGACCAGCAGTCGGCTCACTGCCCTGCCTGCTTATGCTGACAGCTCTGGTTGACAAAGCCTTACCCAGAACTGTGCATTGAGCAGACCTGGAGGGGGGACTTGGAACTTGTAGGGCCTCTTGCTCTGCAGGCAGTGGCTGGTGCAACTTCCCACCAGCCCATACAGGTTACAAAGTGCATTCCCATGAAGCAGACCTCAGAGAGCACAGCAGAAGTTGTGAAGGCAGGGCTGTGGGCTTCTAAACAGGGCACAAAAGAAAAGAGCCTGTGGATATTAGATCTGTGGAACACTGGGGCATACTAGACATGCCCGGGGGCCCTTAGAAAGACACCTGAACAGCAATCAACTTCCTACCCTGCCTGCTTATACTGACAGCTCTGGTTGGCAAAGCCTTATCCATAACTGTGCTTTGAGTGGGGCTGGAGGGAATACTTGGCAGCTCTTAGAACCTCTTGCTCTTCAAGCAGTGGCTGGGGCAACTTCACAGCTGGGTCCCCAAACTGCTGGCTCAGGAAGGAACGACATGGAGAGAGGCACCTGGGAAATTGACTCTCCCATTGTAGGAGCTTGCAAACACTAACAAGCCTTGCCTACCAATGGGACTGAGCCCTACCTTATGTCATTGCCATAGCGACTCATCAATTGCAAATCTCTACTCAAAAGTGCCATAGAGGCAAAACGTATGGTACACTGTCACTGGTCAAAAAAAAAAAAAAAAAAAGAAAAAAGAAAAAAGAAGAAGATATCCTCTCAAAACCAGGAAAAAATCAAATTTTAATAACATTTTCATTTTTTAATTATATTTTTCATCTTTTTTTCCCACTTTGGTCATTTTTTTTTCTTTCCATCTTATTCTTTCCTTTTCATTTTGAACTTCATTACCCATAGATGTTACATTTGCCATTATTTTTTTTATAAGGGTTACATTCCAAAAACCTTAAGTCTTTTATTTTCTTTTATCTTTCACTTTTTCTCTCATTCAATCATTGTTCAAAAACAAATTATTTTAGTCTGGATTCAAAGTTTTTCTTTGTGGAATTTTGTGTGTTTTTTAATTCATTTCTTTATTTCTTTGACATTTCCCCCAACTCAGGCTTTCCATTCTATGCAGTTTTGTTCCACTTAGCCCAATAGAATTTTCATTTCTTCACTGTATTTTTTCAATTTTTCTTCTTTTTTATCATCTCTTATCAATGTTATTAACAATACCACTCACAAATGCCATTAAGAAAAAAGAAATCAAATAGCATAGATACAAGAGACAGAGATGTAGCTCAGATAGATGAGAAAAAAATTTATAAAAAAATTTCAATTGCTTGGAAACTTTATAGTTAAATGACAGAGAATTAAAAATTGAAGTCCTAAAAATATTCAGGAATATACAAGAAAGCACAGAAAAGCAATGTAGAGAGCTCAGAAAACAATTTAATGAACAAAAAGAATACATTACCAAGAAAACTGAAACTATAAAAATGAATCAAACAGAGATGAAAAACTCAATTCATAAACTTAAAAACAAGGTAACAAGCTTAGCTAACAGAACAGGCCACATAGAGGAGAGAATTAGTGACATAGAAAACAGGCAACTAGAGCACTACAGAGAGAAGAGAATAGAGACTCATGAATTAAAAAAAAATGAGAAAGCCCTAGGAATTGTCTGACTCTATCAGAAAGAGGAAAATAAAAATAATGGGTATATCAGAAGGAGAAGAAAGAGAAAATGGAATGGAGAACATATTCAAAGAAATAATAGGCAAGAACTTCCCAAGCCTGTGGAAAGAACTAATGCCTCGAATTTAAGAAACAAACAAAATACCGAATTATCTTAACCTTAACAAACCTATTCCAAGGCACATTATAATGAAATTGGCACCAATCAATGACAAAGAAAAAATTCTCAAGGCAGCCAGGGAAAAGAAGAATACAACATATAAAGGAAGGCCCATTAGATTACCATCAGATTTCTCAGCAGAGACTCTACAAGCCAGAAGAGAGTAGATCCCAATATTTAAAGTTCTGAAAGAGAGAAACTTCCAGCCAATAATACTTTATCCATCAAAGCTATCCTTCAAATACAAAGAAGAAATAAAAACATTTACAGATATAAAAAGATGAGAAAATTTATCACCAGAAAACACCCACTTTAGGAAATACTGAAGGGGCTTTTCTGACCAGATACAAAGAACAAAACAAAACAAAACTACAAGTAAAAGCTCCATTAAGATCACAAAAAAGATTAATTTGTGACAACAAAAACAAAAAAGGTGAGAGGACAAAGATTAACAGTAGCAAAGGAGGATAGAGTGCAGAAGCACTCATGAGATAATGTACTACAATGAACATGATATGTATCCTTTCTATTACTCAATGGTAACCACCCCTGAAGAAACCAACACAGAAACACATAGCTTAAAAAAAAGAAACAGAAGAAAGAAGTATGGAATACAGCCAAACAAAAACAAATGATAAAGAAACAAAAGAGAAGAACAAAACAAAATACAAAACTATCAGAAAGCAATATATAAAATGGCAATAGGAAACCCTCAACTGTCAATAATTACACTAAATGTAAATGGATTGAACTCACCAATAAAAAGACACAGAGTAGCAGAATGGAGTAAAAAAGAAAATCCAACTGTGTGCTGCCTTCAAGAAACACATCTAAGCTACAAGGATAAAAACAAATTCAAAGTGAATGGTTGGAAAATGATTCTCCAAGCAAATAACATCCAAAGTAAAGCAGGTGTAGCCATACTCATATCTAACAATGCTCACTACAAGATAGCAAAGGTAATCAGAGACAAAGATGGTCACTTTATAATGATAAAGGAGACATTGAATCAAGAAGACATAACACTTCTTAATATATATGCACCAAACCAAGAAGCACCAAAATATATAGGACATCTACTAACAGACCTAAAAATAAAAACCAACAAAAATACAATCATATTTAGAGACCTCAATACACCACTGATGGCTCTAGATCATTCATCCAAACAGAAGATTAATAAAGAAATATTTACCTTAAATGAAACACTGGAACAATTGGGTATGATAGACATCAACATGACATTTCATGCCAAAGTGCCAGAGTATACATTTTTCTCTGGTGTACATAGAACATTCTCAAGAATTGACCATATGTTGGGCCACAAAAATAACATCAACAAATTCAGAAAGATTGAAATTATACAATGCATATTCTTTGACCATAAAGATTTCAAACTAAAATTCAACTGCAAAAAAGAAATAAATCAACCCACAAAAATGTCTAAAGTAAACAACATACTTCTAAAAAATGAGTGGGTCAAAGAAGAAATAAAAGCAAAGATCAAAAGATACATACAGACAAATAAAAATGACAATATGACATATCAGAATCTCTGGGATGCAGCAAAAGCAGTAATAAGAGGGAAGTTCATATCACTACAGGCCTATATGAACTCTCTTGTATAACTCTCTCTCTTGTATAAGAGAGAGCCCAAGTAAACAAGTTAAGTTTACATCTTAAGGAACTAGAAAAAGAAGAACAAAGGCAACCCAAAACCAGCAGAAGAAAGGAAATAATAAAAATTAGAGCAGAAATAAATGAAATAGAGAACAAAAAAACTATAGGAAAAATTAATAGAACAAGGAGCTGGTTTTTTGAAAAGATCAACAAAATTGAAAAACCCTTGGCAAGACTCACTAAAGAAAAAAGAGAAAGGACTCATATAAACAAAATCCAAAATGAAAGAGAAGAAATCACCACAGATATCATAGATATACAAAGAATTATGGTAGAATACTATGAAAAACTACATGCCACCAAATTTATCAATATAGAAGAAATGGATAAATTCCTAGAACAATACAATCTTCCTAGACTGAGTCATGAAGAAGTAGAAAGTCTAAACAGACCCATAAGCAGGGAGGAAATAAAAACAACTATCAAAAACCTCCTGAAAAATAAAAGTCCAGGGCTAGACGGCTATACTAGTGAATTCTGTCAAACATTCAAAGAAGACTTGGTTCCTATTCTACTCAAAGTCTTCCAAAAAAATTGAAGAAGAAATAATACTTCCAAACACATTTTATGAGGCCAACATAACCTTCATACCAGAACCTGGCAATGACAATACAAAGAAAAAAAACTGCAAACTAGTATCTCTAATGAACACAGATGCTAAAATACTAAACAAAATACTAGCAAATCAAATATAACAACACATTAAAACATAATTCATCATGATCAAGTGGGATTCATTCCAGAATCACAAGTATGGTGCAACATATGCAAAACAGTTAATGTAATACACCATATCCACAAACAAAGAACAAAAACCATATGATCCTATCAATAGATGCAGAAAAAGCACTCAATAAAATATAACACCATTTTATGTTTAAAACACTCAGCAAAATTGGTATAGAAGAAAAATATCTCAACATAATAAAGGCCATTATGATAAACCATCAGCTAACATCACATTAAATGACATAAAACTGAGGACTTTTCCTCTAAAATCAGGAACAAGACAGGGTTGTACACACTCTCCACTCTTATTCAATGTATTGCTGGAATTCCTAGCCTAAGCAATCAGACAAGAGAAAGAAATAAAAGGCATTCATATTGGGAAAGAAGAAGTAAGGGTTTCACTTTTTGCAGATGATATGATCCTATACATCAAAACCCCCAGAGACTCCACAAAAAGACTACTAGAAACAATAAACCAATACAGTAAGGTTTCAGAATACAAAATTAATATACAGAAGTCTATTGCCTTCCTATATGCCAACATTGAAACATCAGAAAATAAACTCAAAAAATAATCCCTTTCATGGTCACAACAAAAAAAATAAAATACCTTGGAATAAACATAACAAAGAATGCAAAGAACCTACATAATAAAAACTACAAAGCATTGTTAAGGGAAATAGAAAATGATATAATGAAATGGAAAATATTCCTTGTTCTTAGATAGGAAGGATAAATATAGTCAAAATCACCATATTACCCAAAGCAATATACAAATTTAATGCAATTCCCATCAAAACTCCAATGTCATTTTTTAAAGAAATGAAACAAAAAAATTATCAGATTTATATGGAACTATAAAAAACCCCGAATAGCCAAAGCAATTCTAAGGAAAAAGAATGAAGCTGTGGGGTATTACAATACCTGACTTCAAATTATATTAGAGCCATGATAATCAAAACAGCATGGTATTGGCAGAAAAATAGACACTCAGACCAATGGAACAGAATAGAGCCCAGAAATAAAACCACATATATATGGTCAAATTATCTTTGATAAAGGGGCCAACAACACACAATGAGTAAAAAAAAGTCTCTTCAATAAATGGTGCTGGGAAAACTGGAAAGCCACATGCAAAAGAATGAAACTCAACTATAGTTTGTCCCCTTGTACTAAAATTAATTCAAAATGGATCAGATACCTAAATATATATAAGACCTGAAACAATAAATTACATAGAAGAAAACATAAATACTAAATTCATGGACCTTGGCCATAAAGACATTTTATAAATTTGACTCTAAGGACAAGGAAAGTGAAGGCAAAGATAAATGAATAGGACCACATCAGACTAAGAAGCTTTTGCACAGCAAGAGAAACTGACACAAAACAAACAGACAGCCAACTAAATGAGAGATGATATTTTCAAACAACAGCACAGATAAGGGCCTAATATCCAAAATATACAAGAAACTCATAAAACTCAACAACAAACAAGCAAACAACCCAATAAAAAATATGGAAAGGGGACATGAGCAGACACTTCTCAAAGGAAGAAATACAAATGGCCAACAGATATTTAAAAAGATGCTCATCTTCCTTAGTTATTAGAGAAATGCAAATCAAAACTACAATGAGATACCACCTCACATCTGTTAGATTAGCTATTATCAACAAGACAGGTAATAACAAGTGTTGGAGAGGCTGTGGAGAAAAAGGAACCCTCATTCACTGGTGGTGGTAATGTAAAATTGTACAACCATTATGGAAGAAAGTATGATGCTTCCTTAAAAAAATTAAAAATAGAACTACCATATGACCCTGCAATCCCTGTACTGGGTCAAACATTCAAAGAAGACTTGGTTCCTATTCTACTCAAAGTCTTCCAAAAAAATTGAAGAAGAAATAATACTTCCAAACACATTTTATGAGGCCAACATAACCCTCATACCAGAACCTGGCAATGACAATACAAAGAAAAAAAAACTGCAAACTAGTATCTCTAATGAACACAGATGCTAAAATACTAAACAAAATACTAGCAAATCAAATATAACAACACATTAAAACATAATTCATCATGATCAAGTGGGATTCATTCCAGAATCCCAAACTCCCCAAACTCAAAAACACTGGTACATAAAGACACATGCAGTCTCATGTTCATTGCAGCATTGTTCATGGTGGCCAAGACATGGAAACAACCAAAAAGCCCTTCAATAGATGACTGGTAAAGATGTGGTACATATATGCCGTGGAATACTACTTAGTCATAAGAAATGATGACATAGGATCATTTACAACAACATGGATGGACCTTGATAACATTATACTGAGTGAAATAAGTAAATTAGACAAAACTAAGAACTATATGATTCCATGCATAGGTGGGACACAAAAATGAGGCTCAGGGACATGGACAAGAGTGTGGTAGTTAACGGGGAAGGAGGGTGGAGAGGAGGAGAGGGAAAGGGTGTGAGAGAGGGGAGGCACACAAAGAAAACCAAATAGAAGGTGTCGGAAGACAATTTGACTTTGGGTGATGGGTATGCAACATAATCAAATGTCAAAATGACCTGGAGACATTTTCTCTGAATCTATGTACCCTAATGAATCTATGCCACCTCATTAAAATTAATTATCTAAATAAAAAATTGGTGTGGCTTCAATGTATGCTTAGTCCAAATTATAGACAATTAGGAAGGCTCTTTGGTATTTTAGAAGGCACTTCTGACGACTGATGGAAACGTAGGTCAAATCAATGAAAAATGTATTATACACAGCAATCTACATATACAAATAGCATGAGGAAATAGTGGGGAATAAGATGTTTAGAGGTACTGAAAGCTTGAATTGCAGTTCTAACATCATGACCTACTAGTTTTATTTGGAGAAGGTACTCATTACTTCATCAATGAAATGAAGTTTTTCCAAGTGCACCTTAAAGATCTCTTCCTACAGAGTTCTGTCCTTATATGAATAATTTATACTTAAAGCAAAATGTGTCCTTAGAAATATGTTAATGTTATTGCCAGTCATTTAAATTATTGAAAAATATATTATTTGAAGAAAAATGTAGATGTTCTACAATAATTGTGTTTTGGGTTCAATGAATACCCAACGTCTCCATTATTTTACATTGTGTTTCACATCTCCTTTTTCCTTCATATTAGTGATTATATCAATTGCATTTTCACTTTAAATACACATTGAGATGCACAGTTCATGCCATATATAAATTCAACATTTTTAATATTTTTATTTAAAGGATAAGACATAAAGTCACTAGGTAGAGTTTTAGATTGTCAATATTCTAGTAGGTTCCCAGGTTTAACAGGGCCCAGCACAACCAGTTTATTGACATTGATAACCACAGAACATAAAGAGAAGTATTAACAGCTTAATCTGATTGCTTCATTTTGCTCAGTGCTTTGATGGCACATATTTAACAATGTTAAACACCTCCCATTTGCAACTAATAACTCTATAGCTCTGGGTTGTCCTTTTGTTCTTATTCAAAATCTGAAAGTGGCTGCCTTTAAGGCTATGTTGAAAAGAATTCTGAGGCTGCCTCTGGACTTGGTAGGAAAGTGCAATATAATCAATAAATAATAACTGCTCTAGGCAGGAGAGGAAGCCATGGCCACTCATGTGCCACAGGTTGGCCATCCTCACTGCCTTGGCTCTTTCATGAATCACATTGAATGTCACAATTTTTGAAGTGGAAAATAAATCATTATCATTTGCTGAATATATTCCATATCTTATAAACTATATTAACAATCTTTGGCTCCTCCCCTTTCCTTTCTGTCATCAAGCTGGAGTGGAACAAAGGTTTAGGGTGATGATAACACTGTATCACAACTCTCTCCTATGGGATAGCCCTGAAGGCCATAACTTGGTAATGAGACTCTGTAGTATAGCAATTCAACTATTCCATTCTCTTCTCAACAAGCTAATATTTTAAGTCTCACCCTTATCTACATACAAAAAAACCCCCTGAAAATCCACAAAACTTTAAATAGCATTTAAGCATCTCTTATTGTCTCTCTGAGCATCACTGTCCCACGTGCTCTAAATGGTGCTGCAAAGGCAAAGTTGCCAAAACACACAGGTGCTAAAGAATTAGATTTTTCCTGTTAAAGTAAAAAGAAAATCCAATTTCATTGGGGTTGGTAAATACACCTATGCTCTGAGACACAAGCGAAATCCACATTCTGAAACCTACTATTTCCTAATTTAAAGATTGTCTGTTTTCCAGCAGCTGAGGTAGAACATACTGAAATTACTTTTCCTCACTAATAAGTCAGATTGGAAAAATTTTCTAAGAAAGTGCACTGACACACAAGCAAATAATAATGAGAATAAAAGAAAACTATAGGAATATTACACAACATGTTATACCTAATGGCTTACTCTGAGTTTAGTGTGGGGTGTACAAAAGTGTCACCATGTCAAGGCATTTATGGTATTGTTGATTGTACAAAACATATGCCCTGAATCACTGAAGAATAATTAAAGACAGAATTATAAGCAAGGGAATGAAGAAGAGAAGATATGATTCACAACTGATCGGTTATATAGAAATAGAAGGGACTATGAATACTTGCAAATAATTTGTAAATAATGATGTATTAAAAATCTAATAAAGTTTTCAGGGATCTACTTAAGGAGACATTATCATGTGTATAGTGACACATTATAGCACAGAAGTCAAAAGCACGTATTGGAAATAAAACCTGCATCCACGGTATGATTCCCATCAACTAAGAACTCTTTGACCTTAATTGAGTTATTAAGTTTTGAGTCTATTACTTCATTTATAAAATAGCCATAATAACAGGATTCAATATTCTAGTTTTTTGTATTTTAAATGATATATTTAATATAACTAATATTTAGCAAACATCTATGATATGCAAGACATTCTTTTGAGAGCTATATAAAACAACAGCAAGGCAAAAATTCTGTCCTCATGGAGAGAATATTCTTATGGGAGCTTCTTTAACAGATTCATTCATTGAACAACCTTTCATTCAATGCATACCATGTTTCAAGAATCCTGCTTCTGCCTTTGTGGTGTTTACTCAGGAAACAGAATATACAAAGAAACCGAAGTGCTTATGGGCACTTGCTGAGGAGGGAAAAACAGGTATGTGGGAGAAAAAAAAAAAGGGAAGCTATTTTAGTTTGAGTGGAAAGGAATAACTTTCCTAATAAAATAACATTTACACTAATTCATTAAAGTATCAGAATGATCAAAAAGGGATTCCTAGCAGAAGAAAGGACATGTTAAAAAGGTCCTACATTTAGAAAGAACTTGTTGTATTTCAGGACCCCCAAAAAAGTTTGTGTGCCTGAGACATAGCAAGTGAGTGAGAAAATGTTTAAAGAGATAAGTCAGAAGCCAGATTTTGTATAATGCTTCTTTTGCCATGTTTAGAGTTTGACTTTTATTCTAAGTGGTATTAAAGCAATTTAGAGATTTCAAGCAAAGGGATAACATAATTCAATTTACCTTTCAAAAAAAACCACTGGGTGCTGTTAAAGAGTGGATTGAAGGGGACCATATTTGGCAACACAGAGAATAAGATGTTATTGCAGAAGTCCAGGCAGAGTCATGATTTATATTTGGGTGGTGGTGGTTAGACTCTGAAAGAAATGGATGGTTTTGAGACATGTTTTGGAAGTAGAATTAAGTGGTGGGCAGTGCATGAGACATGATAGATAATATCAAGTCAGGTCTAACTAATGGTACTTAAATTTCTGGCTTGAATAACAGGGTAGATCAGTGTTTCCCAAACTTTTTTGTGCCATGCCCCACCTTAACCTTTCTAAAATTTTTATGCCCCCCCCTATGTAACATATGTAATTTTTAACATTAAAAAATTGATTTGTTCACTTAATAAACATAAATGATAGGTTCTAGGAAGAAATCACTATGAAATTGTTAACAAAACACAGTAAGTAAAATTTCAAAACATATAATGAAAAACAGAAATTTAAATTCCAAATAATTTTAATACAGATTTTTCTATGTTAATTTATTATTTTAATTTAGTGTAATCCTTGCACTTGATGCTTGCTGCACAGAGATTTTATATTAGGTTCCAATTTGGTTAACTTTAGTCTCAAGTCTCCATGTTGTGTTATATCCAGCCGATTTCTTTTTTTTACCAGTAAATCATTTATAGCACTAAATCCACATTCAGCTAAAAATGAAGATGAAAACGGTAGCAATAGTTTTCTTGCACATTTGGTTGAATTTGGGTATTTGATTTCTGTTTCCTCACAAAGCCATGTCATCACTCCTTTGATATTAAATAAAGCTTTAACTGACTCATCATTTTGCAATTCTGCGAGTTCTTTTTGATACTGCATATTTGATATATCAGACAAATCCACTAACATTGGCTGCATCATCCATGTTGGGAAATCAATTTGTTTTAAATCAGAAAGTCTTTCTTTTAAATCAGCCGATAGAATATTCAAATGATTGACAATAACAAGTAAAGCGGTATCAGTTACTTCACATTTTTGGAGCCAATGAAACTGTTTAAAGTTTTTGTTGTTAATATGTTTCTGACATAACTCAATATTGGTAATGAAACCAAATATCTTTGCTTTTGCATTGACAAGAGTTTTATTTGTTCCTTGAAGTTGCTTATTTAATATAGTTAGTTTTTCAAAGATATCGGCTAAATAACTCACAAATGCTTTACCATCTATTGTTAACAGATACTTCATTTCAGGTTTGTCGCTTAAAAAATCACTAATAGTATCAAACAGTTCCATAAATCTTTTCAAACAGTTTCCTTTAGATAGCCATCTTACTTCAGTATGAAGTAAAAGTCTCACATGGTCTTCATTTTGTTCTTCACAAAATAGCTTGAAAAGATGCTCACATTTGGCACTAGCTTTAATAGCATTAACACACTTTATTACTGTATGCAATACTTCATTCAGAACAGGCGAGATGTTTTTAGCTACCAAGTTTTCCCTATGAGTAACACAATGCACAAGAATCATTTCTGGATTTGCATCTTTCATCAATTTTAAGCAGCCATTTTTCTTGCCCATCATATTGGGAGCACCATCTGCAGCACAAGATGTTCTATTTTTCATTGGTATATCATTGACATCTAAGTAGTTTTCTAGCTTATTATATATATCTTTGGAGGTAGTGGTGCTTTCTAATCTTTTACAGAACAACATTTCTTCAGCAAAATGTCCTTTATCAATATATCTTATGTAAGTTATCAATACTGCCTCACTGTCTCTCAAAGTTGATTCATCCCTTTGCAAGGAGAATTTTCTTGTTTTCAGCTTTTCAATAAGTTGTTTTTCAATATCCTCACTCATTTTGTCTAGTCTTCTGTTAACAGAATTGTTACTGAGTGGCATAGCTTTTACATCTTTGTCATCTTTTTCAAGAACCGTTTTAAGAAATGCTGATATTGATGGTTTTATTAAATTCTCGCCTATAGTGTGATTTTCTCCAGTTTTAGCGATGAATAAAGAAATTTGATAACTAGCCTCAAGAACACAATTATTAGTTAAAGTATGAGCAGTAAATAGAGACTTTAATGTTCTTTTTTCAAAAATTTTTTTAAAGTTTTAAAGTAACTCAAATCTGAATTAATGTGAGCACTATGTTTTGCCTTCAAATGCGCCTCAAGATGACCTTGTTTCATTGATTGGTTGGTCAAGCATTGCTGGCATAAAAGACAAAAAGGAATCCGCTCATTGTGAACAGTGGGTATGAACCCAAATTTTAAATATTCCTCCAAATATTGACAAGTTTTTTTCTTGCTTGCACCACTCATTTTACTATGGGCTATAATGAAAATAAGATCAATTAAAAACTAATATTAAAATATGTGTTAAAATATATTCAATGTGACATAGAGTAAATGTATACTAAAAATTCATATTTATTTAAATGTATATAACACATTTACTACACTACCACCACAAATCAAAAGGTATCAATATTTTTTCCACTTGACAAAATTTTCTGGAAAGTTATGCTTCTAAAATTAAAATTGTCGTGCATGCACTATTATAGCCCCAATAATATATATAAAATATTAGTGCTTTCTAGCCCCGGTGCAAGAAGTACTTAATAAAGTTTAATATTGATAAAAATAAAATCAAATACTTACCAATTATATCTATACAATATATATATGTATATTTATTAAATCAACGAGCTTTTACAACAGTTTTGACTGATGGTTATTTCAAATTAACACCAACTGAATGATGTGAAACACTACAGAAGTTGCAATGGGCCAATTAGGTGAGAATAACTGCCTTGTTTAGTGAGTTTTTAAAACGTCTGGGGTTCCCCGCGGCAGACGGCATGCTTCGTGGTGAACCCAGGACGAAGTTTACTTGACGACGCCAATCACCCAGTTGATATTTTGGTCTCGTCAAACAAAATTATACTTAATAATTATTTACCGCAATTATTTAAGAATTGCATTTTTTGTTAAATTTGGCACTGATATCTAGCATTACATTTAAATGGACTGGGGCGAAAGAGTTAAAGTCCTGTCGAGTCCATTTTCAAATTGCCCCCCTTAACTATCGAATTGCCCCCCTTAACTATCGAATTGCCCCCCTGTGGGGCGTGGGCCCCACATTGGGAAACACCGGGGTAGATGGTCCCATCTGAAGTATATATAAAATGCATGACCTAATATCTGACATATGTTAACTGTTAAGTAAATTGTAGCTTTGAAAAGGTAATTGATGATAATATACCTTAAGAAATCAATCCTTCTTGCTGAGAGGGGAGAAACCAGAAGAATGCAGGAGAGGGAGCCTGCAATGTCTGTGATCTTACACTCAAGCCGGTGACCTCAGGGTTTCAAACTGAGGGAGGAAGGGCTGATTGAGAAAGTTTGAAAAGTAACAAACCACAGCTGTAGCCCATTTATCAGTTCCCTGAAATAAACTTGCACCACCAGCAAGAAAAATGGGATATGTGAATATTCAAGGACAGACATTCCAAACCTCCCCTCTTATTCTCTCCCTTCCCAGAGACACAAAAGTCATGTAGGTCTGCAGACAAGGAAGTTAAAGAAATCAGGCACTTGTCACATAAAACTAAAGCGATAAAGGTAATAAGACTCAGAAAAACTAACTTTGGAAAGCTCGTGCTTTGGTGCTACTAACTTCACATGCTCTGCCAGCTACTAATTAATTTTTCTTCTTCCATCAAGTTGTCTGACTGTTTATTATCCTTTGTTTGTGGACCATTTCCTGTTGCATTACCAACTTTGCTTTGTGTGACATAGCCTAGAAACTTGCTACTCAAAGTGAGGTACTTAAAATAGTGTCAGTTTCACCTAAGAATGTAAAAAAGTTCAGAGTCTCAGGTCTTTCCAGATTTGTAACAGATTAGATTCTATACTTCTAGAAGATGCTTGGGTAATTCATATTACACTTAAGTATGAGAAATACTAGTCTAGCACAAGGAATAAGAAACTGTGGTCTGGAGGTCGAATCTGACAAACTGCCTATGTTTGTAAACAAAATTTTATTAAAACACAGGCACGCCCATTTATGGCTACTACTACAATGGCAGAGGTAAATACTCATGACAGGGCCTGGTGGCCTGTAAAAGCTAAAATATTACCATTTAACCTTTTATAAAAAAAAATTAGCCAACCTCATAGCTTCTAAAGCAGGGGTCGGGAACCTATGGCTCTCGAGCCAGATGTGGCTCTTTTGATGGCTTCATCTGGCTCACAGACAAATCTTTAATTAAAAAAATGATAACGATAATGTTAAAAATATAAAACATTCTCATGTTTTACAATCCATTCATTTCCTACCACTCATGTTTATAGTTGCAGGTAGCTGGAGCCAATCACAGCTGTCCTCCAGGACAACACCAAATTTTTATTGGATAATGTATAAAGTACACGGGTCATTGTATGGCTCTCACGAAATTACATTTTAAAATATGTGGCATTCATGGATCTCTCAGCCAAAAAGGTTCCCAACCCCTGTTCTAAAGCAATGTGAATTTTTAATACCAGCTCTTTCATTTAACAGATGATTAACATTAAACAGATTATGTAACTATTCTTTGCTTTAGTTTGACCTCTAAAATAAAATAATAGTTGTACCTTGTAAGATGGCCATTATAAGGAGTAAATAATGCAACCATAGTGAATTGCCTAGCATATGAGCAACAGTTATTGTCATTTTTACTTGGTCTAGAATTTAACCTACAAGACTGTGTAATATTTATAGTGAAAAAGACCTTAATGAAACATTAAATTAAAAGCCAAATGGTGTTTATCAGACAAATGATACTTTTTGGACATTGGCTGGGATTTTAACTGTATCAGTTGGAAGGGGACAAAAGAGGGAGCAACAGGCAGCTCAAAATGTCCCAGGTCCTGTTGACACCAAGCAACATATTTTTCTACACGAGTTGTCACTAACCATGGCCTGTTCAAATGTAGCCTGATGCCTATTTTTGTATGACTATGTAGTTATAAGGATGTTTACCTTTTTAAAGCATGTGAAGGCAAAACAAAATAACAGTGACTATGTGATAGTGACTAGCTGTGGTTCCCACAGCCTAAAATATTTACTCTCTGGTCCTTTGCAGAAAAGATTTTGTCAATCCTTGTTCTAGGCAAAAGAAAGTTCTTCAAGTTTCTCTTTTATACTTTTACTCAAGCACAGATTTAATCTATGTTTATTCTTTGGGACTCATTTATTTTGGGGGGGGGTGTTTACATATATGAAATGTATTTTGTTTTATTTTGCCTACATACAATGTATTCTGAACATCAGTCTCCTTTTTGAAGTTCATTGTGTTTTTCACGGTGGTACCTCAGTGGCCAAAAATCTGTCCTAAACTGTCCTAATCTCTGTCCTAAACTGTACCATTTTTTTTTCAATCACTCCAATAAAGATCAGATCCATGGCTGGTAAGTCACTTAACTATTGTACAAATTGTTTACATCTAGGTAAGACTAAAGGATTTTTAAATGGCACGTGTCCTATTTTCCATTGTCTAATTGGTTCCACCTTGAAATTTACCAAACCCAGAAAGGTGCTCAGAATTTCTAAAGCAACTTTTCAATAAACTCAAGAGAAAAGAGATACGCAGGCAGGTAGGAGGAAAAGAAGGAAGGATGGAGACTGCAGTGGCCCACTCCAGAACAACTTTGTTACTGGTCAGCCCAGTCTCACAAAAGCCACACTGACCTCTTTTTCAGTCTTTTGGGGTTTTGGATTTAATTCAAATAAGACTCAAGAAAAGACAGCGTGTTTAAGTCTTGAAGGAATACATAAAAGCTGTTGTGACAACAAATAAATCCACAATCTTTTCTAAGATACCCACAGGCATTTCTATGATAGGTCTATATGGGCTCACTTGCCTATGGTTTGTAGCTTATTTGTAAAGCTAATTTTTTGCTTTGTTTTAATAAATACCTGCAAATTTGGACATGGATAGAAAAGTGTATTCCTTAACACCTAACTTATGATAAATATGTGCACTATCTGAGGTTCTTGAATAGTTTTCCAAATATTTAAATAATTGACAACATTTGATAAATAGATCTAAGGTTTCCAAATGGTATTCTAATTATACATACATATTTAGAAAATTCCTCCTTTGGTTTTTACAGATTGCCTGATAATACATGTAAGTTGGAAATCCAGTTTTGTCCCAGAGTACAATAGTAGAAATGATGAGTAAAATATAGGAAGAGGGAGGTTTGGGCTTATGAGAAAGAACTTTTAGAACTGCATTGTCTGATTCCGTAGCCACTAGCCACATGAGGTTATCGACCAATTAATGTGGCTGATTAGACTAGAGAACAAAAATTTTATTATTATTGACTTCTAATTAATCAGTTTTAGTTTAAATGGGTACTCAATTAAGTATTGGAAAATTTTGAAGTAGGTTTACAACAACTTAGGTATGAGAATCTACTCTTTCAACTGTAAATTTTATAATATTGAGATCTTAGCTGTCCATTATGCTAAGTGAAATAAGCCAGTCAGAGGAAAACAAGTACCTTATGATTTCACTCATATGTAGAATCTAATGAACAAAATAAACTAACAAGCAAAATACAGACTCATAGGTAGAGAGCAGGTTGACAGCTGTCATGCAATGAGGGGCTGGAGACCGTGGTGGAAGGATTGAGCAAAAAAGGACAAAAAAGGAAGGAAAAAAATTTCATGGACACAGACAACAGTGTGATGATTTCCATGGGCATGGGGGAACCAGAGGAGGGTGTAGGGGGAAAATGGTGATAGACGAGGACTTGACTTGGGGGAGTCAACACACAATACAATGAAGAGATGTATTGTAGAACTGGGCACCTGAAATCTGTATAATTATGTTAACTAGCGTCACCCCCATACATTTATTTTTAAAAAAGAATTATAGAAACCTTTTTTCTGTATTAAATGATACCATGAAGACAAGAAAAAAATTAAATTAAATTAATGGAGAAGAAATAAATGTTAGCTGTCCAAATTGAAATAAGCTAGGAGTTAAAAAGACAGAATGGGATTAGAAGACTAAATATAAAAGAAAAGAATGTACAATATCATAATCATATTTTTCTATATTGATTTTCATTTTGAAGTAATATTAATTTGAGATGTCAAGTTAAATAAGATTTATTAATAAAATTAATTTACCTTGTTTTTAATCTTTTAAATATGGTTATTAGAAAGTTTAAAATGCCTTTATATGGCTTACACAATATTTGCCTCAGACAGACAATAATGATTCAAAATGAAAGTGTGGTTTCCAGAGACAGTAAACTTAACATTTCTGGATATATTTAAATTATTTTCTGGGAACTTGTGGGAGCTGAAGTCTCAAGTCATTCACAAACCTACCTAAATTCTGTTTCATTCATTATTTTTATATGCATTTATTTATTTTTGTGTTTCTGTTTTTTAAGACTTTTAAAAATTTTGTTTTTCAAATTTTGAATATTGACATGTAATATTTTATATTAGTTTCAGGTGTACAGAATAGCGGTTAGACAATTACATAACTCACAAAGTGATTTCTCTAATAATTCTTGTACGCACTTAGCACCATATATAGTCATTATAATATTATAGACTATATTTCCTATGCTGTACTTTATACATACTATAACTGTTTTGTGATTACCAATTTATACTTAATTCTTTACACCTTTTTAACAGAGCCCCCTAAGACTCCCCTCTGGCAACCCTCAGTCTGTTCTCTGTATCTATAAGACTGTTTCTGGTTTGTTTATTTTATTCTTTGGATTCCACATGTAAGCAAAATCATATGGTATTTCTTTTTCTCTGACTTATTTCACTTAGCATAATACCCTCTAGATCTGTTCATGTTGTCACAAATGGTGAGATTTCATTCTTTTTATGGTTCAGTAATATTTCATTGTATGTATGTTTTATTCTGCTTTATCTGCTTGTTTGTTGTTGAGCACTTAGGCTGCTTCTGTATCTTGGCTATTGTAAATAATGCCACAATAAACTTAAGGGTGCATATGTTTTTTTGAATTAGTGTTTTAAATTTCTTTAGATATATTTCCAAAAGTTGAATTGCTGGATCATAAAGTAATTTTATTTTCAACTTTTTGAGGAATGGTCATACTGTTTTCTACAAAGGCTATACCTGTCATCATTCCCACCAACCGTGCATGAATGTCCTCTTTTCTCTACATCCTCTCCAGCACTTGTTTGTTGATTTATTAAGAATAGCAATTCCGACAGGTATGAGGTGACATCTCATTGTGGTTTTAATTTAAAATTTTCTGGTGATTAGTGACAGTGAACATATTTTCTTATATCTATTGACCACCTGTGTTCTCTTTGGAGAAGTGTCTAGTCAGGTCATTTACCCAATTTTTAATTGAATTATTTGGGTTTTTTGGTGCTGAGTTGTATGTATTCTTAATAAATTTTGGATATTAACTCCTTATCAGATGTATTATTGGCAAACATTTTCATCCACTCAGGAGGCTGTCTTTTTATGTTGATGGTTTTCTTTGCTGTAAAAAAATTAATTTAATTTTTTTAAATTATTATCCCATTTGTTTATTTTTAATTTTTTAGTATGCATTTATTAATCACCTACTGTGTGTCATGCCCTTTGCTAAGTATTGGTCCTTGATATCAAGATGTAATTGCAAACTAATTTAATATAAATAACAAATATTATAATGGGTATATATAAACCATGATGTTAAGAATGTCAGAAAAGAAGCACCAAGTTCTTTCTAAGAGGTTGATGTTTGAGCTTATATTTATAGGGTAAGTAGGAGTTTTACAGATCTAGAGAATGGAGGAGGAAGTACTTGAAAGAGGGAAAAACAAATGCAACAAGCAAGAGCAGGAGAGGACTTGGAATGTTTAGGAACTGTATTCAGTGTCACTGTTACTTAGCAGAAAGGCAAGAGATGAAGGTGGATAAGGGGAAAGTACTGTATCATCAGGGTCTTACATGCTACTTTAAGAACTAGATTTTACTCTGTAGGCAGCAAAGAGTCATTAACATTTCTGAACATGGTAATTTTATTATAATAATTGTAGCCTAACCAGGCGGTGGCACCATGGATATAGTGTCAGACTGGGACATGGAGGACCCTGGTTCAAAAACCTGAGGTCGCCAACTTGGCGCGGGGTCACTGGCTTGAGTGTGGTATCATAGACATGACTCTATGGTCACTGGTTTGAGCCCATAGGTCACTGACTTGAAGCCCAAAGGTCACTGGTTTGAAGCCCAAGGTCGCTGGATTAAGTTCAAGGCTGCTAGCTTGAGCGAAGGGTCATTTGCTCTGCTGTAGCCCCCTGGTCAAGGCATATATGAGAAAGCAATCAATGAACAAGCAATCAACGAACAATTAAGGCACCACAACAAGACTTGATGCTTCTCATCTCTCTCCCTTCCTGTATATCTGTCCCTATCTGTCCTCTCTCTGAATCTGTCTGTCAAAAAAGAAAAAAAAGAATTTTGTTTATAAAAATTATTTAGTTATTTCTGAGAATTAACAAGAGATACTTTTGGCTAGAGATAGAAAAAATAAAGATATACATGATCAATATCAGAAATGAAAGAGGCCCTGGTCAGTTGGCTCAGTGGTAGAGCATCAGCCTGGCGTGCAGAAGTTCCGGGTTCGATTCCCGGCCAGGGCACACAGGGGAGGCACCCATCTGCTTCTCCACCCCTCCCCCACTCCTTCCTCTCTGTCTCTCTCTTCCCTTCCTGCAGCCAAGGCTCCATTGGAGCAAAAGATGACCCAGGCTCTGGGGATGGATCCTTGGCCTCTGCCCCAGGCACTAGAGTGGCTCTGGTCACTACGCCCTGGATGGGCAGAGCATCGCCCCCTGGTGGGCGTGCCGGGTGGATCCTGGTTGGGCACATGCGGGAGTCTGTCTGACTGCCTCCCAGTTTCCAGCTTCAGAAAAATACAAAAAAAAAAAAAAAAAGAAATGAAAGAAAAGTCATTAATACAGATTTTACAGGTGTTATAAAGATAAGTAAATAAAATGAACCACTTGGTACTCATAAATTTCACAACTTATATAGACATTTTTTCTAAAGACACAAACTTCTAAACTAACTCAAGAGGATCCAGAGCAACCTGAATTGTTTTATATTTATTACTGAAAATAAACTTATAAATTTCTTATAACAAAGACATTTTCAGTTCCAGTAGTTTTATGGGAATTCTACCATACATACAAGGAAGCTATAATTTCAGTGTGAATCAAACAAAAAAATACAAGAGGAAGAAACTTTTAAAAGGTATTAGTCTGATAATAATAATAAAGTTTTGTCTAATAAAGTTCAGACAAAAGTTATACAGAGGAAGCTATAATACACACTGATAATCAATATATATATATATATGCCCAAATCCTCAACAAATATTTGTAAATTTAAATATAGTAATATATAAATATATTTAATATTATATAATAAATAAAATATATAATAAATCATTACCAAAGTGCTGGTTTTCAATATTTGAGAATCAATCAATATAATGTATAAATAACATCAACAGATTATTGAAAAAAAGATCTCAATAGATACAGTAAATGCATTTAACACACATTCATGATAAAATATTTTAGCAAAATATGAATAGAAGGTAAATTTCTTGATTTGATAAAAGACATCTATAAAAATTTACAACTCTCATCATACACATTCTGTAAAGGGCCTGAGAATAACTAATTTAGGCTTTGAAATTAATGGTTGCGTGTGGCTGTGTTCCATGAAGCTGTTTAGAAAAGCTTTCAAAGGGCCAGTTTGGCTTCTGAGCCAGTTTGCCAACTCCTGTCCCATATTTGATTGTGGTGGCAGTTAGATAACTGTATGGGTTTATCAACATTTTAGATCTCCATACCCTAAAAAAAAGTTTAGCCATCAGAAGAAAATTAACTTAGCGTGAGTCTTATCTTTATGAATAGCTTCAAAAGTATGTTTTGTATGCTGCTTTGCTTTGCAATCAAAGAAATTTAAGTGAAGATTTCATCTAATTAATGTATAAAAGCAACTTTAGAAAGTTAGATAACAGGAAAACATTGGCCGCATCTAAATGAACAATATTAGGACAATGGTGCAGTAAACAACAGCATGTGCCATCTTGGGAACATTATGTAGCCATAAAATTATATTTTAGAGAATGTTTAATCAGTAAAATAGTCATGTTATGATAAGTGAAAAAAGCAGTTATGAAACTATGTAAACAGTACAAATCTAAATGTTATAAAAATACAGGGTGGGGCAAAAGTAGATTTATAGTTGTTTGTATAGAAAATAATACAATAATTTATAAATAATAATAGAAGAATAAACTTTGTGTTTTGCTTATTCACAACTGTAAACCTACTTTTGCCCCACCCTGTACCTGCATGTAAATATAGAGATATGTAGGCAAGAACTCTCACTTTGTAGATCATTTAAAATTATCAAAGATACCAGAGAAGAAATGGTTTTTATAAGAAGAAGCCTTTACTTCCATTGAATTTTTAAAATTATGTTACTAAGTTATAAATAAACATAAAGCTTAAATCCATTTTAAAACCTTATTTTGGATGTGAATATGGCATACTTTTACTTTCTGTCACTATGGTCTTGGAAGTAGAAAAGTTCACTTATTTATACAAATTAACATACATCCTATTTGCAATTAGACTCACTACCAAAAAAATAAGAAAATCTTTTGTCATTCAAACTGGGACAATTCTGAGAATAAAAGGGATGTTAATAATAATGATTCTAGAACAACAGGGACAAATCTGAACATGTGGTCACCTATTCACCTGGATCAGATTTAAGGTCTCTATTGAGTGAGACACTTGAAACCATGTCAACACAATAAATTTAAAATAAAAATTAAAAAAAAAGATTTAAAGCCTCATATTATGAATAAAAGTTAATCTTAAGCATTATTTAATTTTTCTTTTATTGTAAGTGTAAACAGTTTGGAGATAGCATGTATAAATAAACTAAATCACACAATAATATGCACAAACAGTTCTTTTTGCTAATAATGCATTTGCTCACAAGATTGCAAAATCCAAGTTTGAAAGCAATTCATTCATGCTTGGTGGGCTTGATATAATGAAAAGGGAAAGAGAAGGGGAAAACCCACCTATTTTAAAAAGGATTTATACCATGTAGGTTTTTATGGAGTTTATAAAGCTTCCTTTGAAACTGAAAGATGCTGTGTTGTGCATTGTATTCTGACCTTCTAACTCATTTTATCTCTTGGGTGGTCCCTTAAACACTAAAATGGAAAAGTGTTTATGATACTTATTCACAAATGTTCATAACTGATGTCTAAAGTTCCTTTATTACAGATGACATAAAACTTCACAAGGGTTGATGTGAATAAATAAAAAATCAAACAATTTAAATAGTTAAGATTTATACTAACTTCTGTAGTTATTGAAAAAATAGTCTAGATGGGGAAGCACTTGTGTAAGGAGCTGAGTATAGTGAATGTTGTAGAAAGCATAAAAAAGATTGTGTCTTCTTTTTGCTAATTGATACTCTTATAAAGTGGTGACAAAGGTAAGAAAATCCAACAATCCATGAAATCATACACTAAATTTATCACTGTTCTTCTGATTCTTGAATTGAACCAAAATCCTAAGCTTCTTATCACCTTTTATCGTCACATGCAGCTCATAACACAGTATCTTGAAAACGATGTCAAACAAGCAACTATTGAAAATTGCTTTGAATTTTAGAATAAAGCTTTGGTGGTGCTGGGATTAATGGATAAAGGAAAAATATTGTTTATCTTCTATGCTGTATGTACCATGAAGTAAGCCAGGCACTCCAAACTTTTATCTGTTAAACTTCAAGAAATCTGAGTGGCAGCATTACAAACAATATGCCTGAGAATTGAAGTATTTAAGTGTTATTGCTAAGGACCTAGACTAAATATTTTAAGCCTAGGTATTCATGTGCTTAAAAAAGCATATTGTTAGTTATGTTAAAGTATACATAAATAAATTTGTAGGATGTATACCCCAAATATCTATAAAGATTACCAGGCAGTTAAAAGTTTTAAGTAATTTTCTCATTTTAACATTAGAAATATGTTTTAGAATACTTTGGGGCTAATACTATTCTATCCACTTTGACAAAGATGTTCCTAACTAAACATTCATTCCAAAACCTCCATGAAGAATTAAACAGATTTAAAAACCACATCAAGGCATGAAAGCCAATTTGGTGGTGTTCTTATTTATTTTTTTTATTCAGTGAAAGGAGGGGAGGAAGGGACAGACTCCTACATGCTCCCTGACTGAGATCTACCTGGAAAGCCCACAAGCCCACTAGGGGGTGATGCAGTACTTATCTGGAGTGTTGCTTCACCGCTTAGCAGTGATGCTCTTAGCATCTGAGGCAGAGGCCATGGAGCCATCCTCAGTGCCCAGGGCCAACTCACTCCAATTGAGCCATGGCTGCAGAGGAGAAGCAAGAGGGGGTAGGGGTTTATTTTTTATTTATTTATTTTTATTATTTTATTTTATTATTTTTTTTTTTTCCGAAGCTGGAAACGGAGAGAGACGAACCGGGATCCACCTGGCACGCCCACCAGGGGGTGACACTCTGCCCACCAGGGGGCGATGCTTTGCCCCTCCAGGGCATCGCTCTGTCACGACCAGAGCCACTCTAGCGCCTGGGGCAGAGGCCAAGGAGCCATCCCCAGCGCCCGGGCCATCTTTACTCCAATGGAGCCTCACTGAGGGAGGGGAAGAGAGAGACAGAGAGGAAGGAGAGGGGGAGGGGTGGAGAAGCAGATGGGCACTTCTCCTGTGTGCCCTGGCCAGGAATCGAACCCGGGACCTCTGCACGCCAGGCCAACACTCTACCACTGAGCCAACTGGCCAGGGCTGGGGTAGGGGTTTAGAGGCAGATGGCACTTATCCTGTGTGTCCTGACTGGGAATTGCACCTGGGAAATCCACACGCGGGGCCTATGCTCTACACTGAGCCAAATGGCCAGGGCCTGGTGTCTTCATAATCCAAAATATAGTTTAATTTTGGGGGGGAAGTGAGAGGAGGGAAAATAGTGAGGCAGACTCCTGCATGTGCCCCAATGGGGATCTACCCCACAACCCTGTCTAGGGCAAATCTCGAGTACTGAGCTATTTTAAGCACCTAAAATTGATGAGCTCTAATGGAGCTATCCTTTGCTCCCAGGGTCATGCTGGAACCAATTGAGCAACTGATTGTGGAAGAGGAAGAAAGAGAGAAGTGGAGGAGAAGTAGATGCTTACTTCTCCTGTGAGCCCTGACCAGAATCAAACCCAGAACATTCATATGCTGGGCCGATGCTCTATCCACTGAGCCACCGGCCAAGGTCTAGTTTTTAAGATACACTGAATGTAAACAGAGAGAAAGCTCTTGTGACCAGGACATCATGGTGTAACTGGGAAAGGGGGCAGCGTGGTTACAGCAGAGAGTGGTGAAAGCATACCTGGATTTGGATCTATGTTTTTTCTTAACCAGTTATTTGATGTCAAATAAACACCTGATCCTCAGTGCCATCATTTTTTCCTGTGCATGACTTCTAACTCCCTACCTCCACAAAATCTAAGCTTCCAAAGAAAGAACTAACAACTTAAGATGATAAGCAAGTACATTGTGTAGTCCCGGGAGGTAATAGTGACAGTAATGATGATATTATAATGCTCTCTAAGGTTTCACCCAAGCTTTGAAAGTATAATATTCTCTGAATTGTTCCTCAATTTGTTCTGAGAAGGTAACTAGTACTCAGTATACCTGTCTTACTCTAGAGAACAGTAGTAAATGTGCACAAAGATATATTTTAAAAAAATTACAGTGTGGATAACTAATATAAAAACCTATCTTGCAGAAAAAATGTTATCCAAAAAACACATGAATGAAATAAATTTAGGGTCAATATGCTGAATAAAACCACAAGCATTAGAGGGTTATATAAATTTCTGATCTAGTAAAAATTTAAACACCCTAATATGTAACTAAGCATTGCTCTGGGACTAGCTCCTCGCTCCCTTGTAAGAAGTCAGCTGTGTTGAGAATGAAAGATGTCTAAACTCATCACCAAACATACAAACTGTATAAGTAAGTGGGGTGTGTGAAAATCCCAATTACTCTTGTGGGGTGCTCCTAGTCTCATGCTGGGCTCCAATCTCCTCAGGGTATATTAGTGTATGCTTTTTTTAATTTTTCAAAATTTTTTTGAAGTGAGAAGTGCGGGAGGCAGACAGACAGACTCCCACATGTGCCTGACTAGGATCCACCTGGCATACCCACCATGGGGTGATGTTCAGCCCCTCTGGGGCGTTGCTTCGTTGCAACAGGAGCCATTCTAGTGCCTGAGGCAGAGGCCATGGAGCCATCCTCAGCATCTGGGCCAACTTTGCTCCAATGGAACCTTGGCTGTGGGAGGGGAAGAGAGAGACAGAGAGGAAGGAGAGGGGAAGGGGTAGAGAAGCAGATGGGCATTTCTCCTGTGTGCCCTGGATGGGAATCAAACCCGGAACTTCCACATACCAGGCCAGTGATCTACCACTGAGCAAACCGGCCAGGGCTGGTATATGCTTTTTGTATCTACAGCACAGCTCTGCATCCTGTGCTTAATCAAAGCTGTTCAATCAACCCTAGGTGTTCCCAGAACTTGGTTCCCTATTTTGCTGCTTCTAAGCTTTTTACTTTGGAATAAATCACTTAACTTGTCTCAGATTCTGGTGGTGTTGGTTTTTGTGGATTCAAGAATTTTTTAGGACACTTTAGCATTCTAATTTATGTTTTTAACAATCTCACCATTTGAAATTTTTTGTTTGTATTTTCTTACTGACTACTTGCCTAAGAATAATTCAGGCTTTCTAATTATGATTTTAATACATTTTCATCCCAGATTACTTGTTTTAATTTATTTTAATTTATTGTCTTTACACAGATTCAAGTGTCCCACCAAATACATTCCCCCCACAACAGGGTTCCCCTGAACATTCTTCGGGCACCCCCCCACAACACCCTTCCCCCTTTCCTCCAAGATTTGCTTTCCTGCTCTCTATAATGCTGCGTTATATGTATATAGTTTCAACAACCTCATTCCCTTCTCTGATCCCATCCCCTCATCCCCTTTCCCTCTGTCCACTTTCCCTCTGGTCCCTTTGATCCCCCTTCTGCCTCTATTCTGTTCCTCAGTTCACATTATTCATTAGATTCCTCAAATGAGTGAGGTCTTATGATATTTTTCTTTCTCTGTTGGGCTTATTTCACTTAACATAATAGTCTCTAGGTCCATCCATGTTGTCACAAAAGGTAAAATTTCCTTCTTTTTCATGTCCCATAGTATTCCATTACATATATGTACCACTACTTTTTAATCCACTAGTCCACTGACAGACACTTGGGCTGTTTCCAGATCTTAGCAAGTGTAAACAATGCTGCCTTAAACATGGGGGTGCATATCTTGTTTTGAATCAGTGATTTGGTGTTCTTAGGATATATTCCTAAAAGTGAGATGGCTGAGTCAAAGGCAGTTCCATTTTTAATTTCTTGAGGAATCTCCATACTGTTTTCCACAGTAGCTGCACCAGTCTGCATTCCCACCAGCAATGCAGGAGGGTTCCCTTTTCTCCACATCCTCGCCAGCACTTATTCTGTGTTGTTTTGTTAATGAGCGCCTTTCTGACAGGTGTGGTTTTAATTTGCATTTCTCTAATGATTAATGATGTTGAGCATTTTTTCATCTGTCTGTTGGCTATCTGTATGTCCTCTTTGGAGAAGTATCTATCCATTTCTTTTGTCTATTTTTTGTTTGGATTGTTTGTCTTCCTGGTGTTGAGTTTTACAAGTTCTAATTTATGAAGTTTGGTTATTAACCCCTTATTGGATGTGTTGGCAAATATGTTCACCCATGTGTGGGTTGTCTTTTTATTTTGTTCATGCTGACTTTGCTGTGCAAAAGCATTTTAGTTTGATATAGTCCTGTCTGTTCATTCTGTTCTTTATTTCACTTGCCCGTGGAGTTAAATCAGCAAATATATTGCTGCGAGAGATGTCGGAGAGCTTACTGCCTATGTTTTATTTAAAGATGATCATAGTTTCATAATTTACATTCAAGTCGTTTATCTATTTTGAATTTATTTTTGTGAATGGTGTAAGTTGGTGATCTAGTTTCATTTTTTTGCATGTATTTGTCCAATTTTCCCATCACCATTTGTTAAAGAGATTGTCTTTACTTCATTGTATGCTCTTACCTCCTTTGTTAAATATCAACTGACCATAAAGATGTGGGTTTATTTCTGGGTTTTCTGTTCTGTTCCATTGATATGTAGGCCTGTTCTTATGCCAGTACCAAGCTGTTTGAGTATATTACTTGTAGTATAACTTGATATCAGAAAGTGTGATAACTCCCACTTTATTCTTTATTTTCAAGATTGCTGAGGCTATTTGTGTTCTTTTTTGTTTCTATATAAATTTTTGGAATACTTGTTCTATATCTTTGAAGTATGACATTGGTATTTTAATAGAAATTTCATTGAATTTATAGATTGCTTTGGGTAGTATAGACATTTTAATGATATTTATTCTTTCTATCCATGCACATGGTATGTGCTTCCATTTGTATCTTCCTTGATTTCTTCTATCAATATTTTATAGTTTTTCAAGAACAGGTCTTTAACCTTCTTGGTTAAATTTACTCCTAGGTACTTAATTTTTTTTGTTGTTGTAATAGTGAAGGGTATTGTTTTTCTAATTTCTCTCTCTGACAGTTCATTGTTGGTGTATAAAAATGCCACTGATTTCTGAATATTGATTTTATATCCTGCCACCTTGCTGAATTCATTTATCAGTTCCAGTAGTTTTCTGATTGAGACTTTAGGGTTTTCTATGTATAGTATCAGGTCATCAGCAAATAATGAAAGTTTTACTTCTTCTTTTCCATTTTGGATGCCTGTTATTTATTCTTGTCTGATTGCTATGTCTAGGACTTCCAGAACTATGTTGAATAAGAGTGGTGAAAGGGGGCATCCCTGCCTTGTTGCTGATCTTAAGGGGATTGCTTTTAATATTTGCCCATTGAGTATGATGTTGACAGTGTATTTGTCATAGATGGCCTTTATCATATTGAGGTATGTCCCCTGTATTCCCACTTTGCTGAGAGTTTTGATCATAAGTGGTTGCTGGATTTTATCAAATGCTTTTTCTGCATCTATTAATATTCTGTAGTCTTTAACCTTCCTTTTGTTTTTGTGCTGCATCACGTTGATTGATATGCAAATATTGTACCAGCCTTTCCATCCCAGAATAAATTCTAATCATAACGTATAAATATTTCATGTATTGCTGAATCCAATTTGCTAATATTTTGTTGAGAATTTAGCATCTAAGTTCATTAGTGATATTGGTTATAGTTTTCTTTCTTTGTAGTGTCTTTACCTAGTTTTGAAATGAGAATTATGTTCGCTTCATAAAAGGAGTTTGGAAGTTTTCCCTCCTCTTAAATTTTTTGAAATAGCTTAAGAAAAATAGAAGTTAGTTCTTTTTTAAATTTTTGGTAAAATTTGCCTGTGAAGCCATCAGGCCCAGGATTTTTGTTTGTTGGAAGTTTCTTGATAACTGTTTCAATCTCTTTTGGTATAATCAGTCTTTTTAGGTTTTTTGATTCTTCCAGATTGATTTTTGAATGATTATATTTTTCAAAGAATTTACCCATTTCATTGAGGTTGTCCCATTTTGGAGCGTACAGTTCTTCATAGTACTTTCTTACAACCTTTAAATATCTGCTGTGTCAGTTGTGACTTCTCCTCTCTCATTTCTAATTTTATTTATTTGAATTCTCTCTCTCTCTCTTTTTTTTTTGTGAATCTGGTTAAAGGTTCATTAATTTTGTTTACCTTTTTAAAGAACCAGCTATTTGTTTCATTGATCTTTTAATTTTTTTTTACTTCTTTGTCATTTATTTCCACTCTGGTCTTTATTATTTCCTTTCTTTATTTCCACTGGGTTTTATATGCTATTCTTTTTCTAGTTTTCTTAGGTGCAGAGTTAATTGTTAATTTGAGCTTTTTCTTGCTTCTTTAGGTATGTGTAATGCTATGAACTTCCCTCTCAAGACTGCTTTTGCTGTGTCCCATAAATTTTGAGTTGTTGTGTATTCATTTTCATTGGTTTCCAGGAAGTTTTTAATTTCTTCCTTGATCTCATTGTTAACCCATTCATTGTTTAATAACATGCTGTTTAGTTTCCAAGTGTTCGAATGTTTTTCAGTTTTTCTATTGTAGTTGATTTCTAGTTTCATGCTGTTATGGCTTGATATGATTTCAATCTTTTTAAATTGATTAAGGCTTGGTTTGTGTCCTAACATGTGATCTATCCTAGAGAATGTACCGTGAACACTTGAAAAAAATGTATATTCTGCTGCTTTGGGAAAAAAGGTTGTGAAGATACCTATTAAAATCAGTTGATCTAGTGTTTCATTTAAGTCTGCTGTTTCTTTGTTAATTTTCTGTCTGGAGTTTCTATCCATTGATGTTAGTAGGGTATTAAAATCCCCTACTATTATAGTATTGCTGTTGATCTCGCCCTTTTTGTCCATCAAAATCTGTTTTATATATTTAGGTGCTTCTCTATTGGGTGCATATATATTTATAATACTTATATCTTCCTGCTGTAATGCTCCTTTTATCATTATATACTGACTTTCTTTAGCTCTTACAATTGCCTCTGTTTTAAGGTTTATTTTGTCAAATATGAGTTTTGCTACTCCAGTTTTTTTTTCCTTTCCGTTTGTGTGAATTATTTTTTTCCATCCCTTTACTCTCAGTCTATGTGTATCTTTTGTTCTGAGGTGAGTCTCTTGTAGAAAGCATATGTACGGGTCCTTTTTTCTTATGCATGCAGCTATCCTGTGTCTTTTGATTGAAGCATTTAATCTATTTACATTTAAGGTTATTATTGATATGTAGTTGTTTATTTTCATTTTATTCTTTAGATCTATAATCTTCTTTTTCTCAATTTCTTTTTTCCTTTGCTTTTTTTTACAGCAACCTCCTTAATATTTCCTGCAGTATTGATTTGGTTGTAATGAATTTCTTGAGTTTTTTTGTTTTTGTTTTTGTCTGGGAAGCTCTTTCTTTCTCCTTCAATTTTAAATGATAATCTAGCTGGATAAAGAAGTCTTGATTGTATGCTCAGGTTTTGCATTACTTTGAATATATCTTGCCATTCCCTTCTGGCCTCAAGTGTTTCTGTTGAAAAATCAAATGTCGTCCTTATCGGGGCTCCTCTATAGGTAATTCACTTATTTTTTCTTGCTGCTTTTAGTATTCTATCTTTATCTCCTAACTTTGGTATTTTAATTATGATGTGTCTTGATGTAGGCCTCATTGGTTTTCTCTTTATTGGGACTCTCTGTGCTTCTTAAACATGTGACTTTTTCCTTCATCAATTTAGGAAAGTTTTCAGCTATAATTTCTTCAAACAGGTTCTCTATCCCTTGTTCTTTCTCTTCTCCTTCTGGAATCCCTATGATACAGATGTTATTTCTCTTCATATTGTCACAAAGTTCTCTGAGTTTCCTCAGAGGTTTTGAGCCTCTTTTCATTTTGCTGCTCTGTTTCTGTGTTTTCATTTATCTTGTCCTCTAAAGTTTAGAGTCTAAATTATTGATTCAATCCTCTGTTTCATCCAGCCTGCTGTTGATACCTTCTAATGTAGTCTTCATTTCTGATATTGTAATTGCCATTTCTGATTGATTCATTTTTATTATTTCAGTGTCCTTTTGCTGCTTGCAATTTCTTTATTTAGGTGCTCATTAAGTCCATCTATTTTAGCTCTGAGATCCTTAAGCATCTCATAACAATCATTATCTTATTTTTTTTTATTATTTTTTTATTTTTCTGAAGTTGGAAATGGGGAGGCAGTCAGACAGACTCCTGCATGCACCCAACCGAGATCCACCTGGCATGCCCACCAGGGGGCGATGCTCTGCCCATCTGGAGCGTTGCTCTGTTGTGACCAGAGCCATTCTAGCACCTGAGGCAGAGGCCATGAAGCCATCCTCAGCGCCCAGGCCAACTTTGCTCCAGTGGAGCCTTGGCTGCGGGAGGGGAGAGAGAGACAAAGAGGAAGGAGAGGGGGAGGGGTGTAGAAGCAGATGGGAGCTTCTGTGTGCCCTGGCTGGAAATCAAACCTGGGACTCCTGCATGCCAGGCTGATGCTCTACCACTGAGCCAACCGGCCAGGGCCTTCAATCATTATTTTAAATTCTGCATCTGGTAAGTTGGTTGCTTCCATCTCATTCAGTTCTTCTGGGGATTTCTCTTGTTGATTTGTATAATTTACATGCTTCTGTCTTCCCATTTTTTCTGTGTGCAGTTTTCAAACTTGTTAGAATTTGTGGGTCTGAGGTTGGTAAATGGAATGCAGCTTTTCCTCCAGGATTTTTTTCCCTCAGCTTCTGCTGGTTGCTCAGATTTAATTCTCCTTAACTATTAGAGCCATTTGAAAGTCTTAATTTCCCTGTTGTTTGTTTGCTAAGCACAGCAGGGTGTTTCTGTGTTGGCTGAGCCCAGTAAGGAGCTTTTGCATTTAGGAGGGGGGAAGTGGAAATATCTTGTTTTTTTGGCCCCAGTTGAAACTATATCTAGGAATGTGGTGGGTGTGACTTCTGAGAACCTGATGGTTTGGTCTACCCATTGACTCTCCAGGGATGGGGTGTGTTCTCTGTATCAGAAAGGGAAGGTGTGGCTTAGGTCTCCCTGGAAACCTGAGTCACTGCCCCTCCCCTTTACTTTCTCCTTTCTGAACAACCTTTCATCCTGAATGGAGCTGGAGAACTTTTTTGAGGTGAGTCAACTGGTTCTATGCTAGGCTTGTGTAGGACAAAGGGAGTGACCCCTCCCTCAGCTATGGCTGCCTCAGCACTGAAGAATGACTCAGCTCAGGTATTCTTCTTCCAGTCATTGTTTGTGTCCCCGTGTCTTGATCTCCCCACTCTCCTCATACAAGACCAGTCCTATCAGCCCTCCTTGCCCTCGGAGCTCCAGGCAAGTTTCTGTGAGCAATAATTTCTGCTCTGGCCCTTTAAGGCTGCAACTTCTTTCACCAGCAGCTTCACAGAGACAGAACTCTCACTCTTATCCCCAGTCAATGCTGTCACGCTGTCTCCTATAGTCCCTGAGTTTTATTATTTTTTTATTTTTATTTTTTTGTATTTTTCTGAAGCTGGAAATGGGGAGAGACAGTCAGACAGACTCCCGCATCTACCCAGCATGCCCACCAGGGGCGAAGCTCTGCCCACCAGGGAGTGATGCTTTGCCCCTCCTGGGTGTCACTCTGTCACAACCAGAGCCACTCTAGTGCCTGGGGCAGAGGCCAAGGAGCCATCCCCAGTGCCCGGGCCATCTTTGCTCCAATGGAGCCTTGGCTGCGGGAGGGGAAGAGAGAGACAGAGAGGAAGGAGGGGGTGGGGGTGGAGAAGCAAATGGGCGCTTCTCCTATGTGCCCTGGCCAGGAATCAAACCCGGGTCCCCCGCATGCCAGGCCGACGCTCTACTGCTGAGCCAACCGGCCAGGGCCAACAACTTTATTTTGAGCAGGGGTAACGACAACACAGCACTTAACAGCTATATTGGATTTCTATAGCTCCAGTCCCTGAGTTTTAGGTTGGGGCTTCAGTCCTGGGCCTGAAGACCCCACATCTGAGGGTCTCTCTCATTGAAATGAGAGACCTTCTGAACTCTCAGTCTCAGCCTCCCTTAGCTCCTGGGAGTGGGTGAGCCCCCACCATGCCCCCATAGTCCCTACCAGGATCAGTGTAAATTCTTCTTTGCTCCTTGCCTTTAGAGTCCTGTTTTTTTAGTCCAAAGTTGGTTTTTCACAATGACTGTTCTTAAATTAATTTATAATCCAGTTTGATCATGAGAAGTGGCAGTTTGTGCATCTGCCTACTCCACTGCCATTTTGGAATGTCCTAATTCATTTACATTTAAGGTTATTATTGATACGTAGTCATTTATTGCCATTTTATTCTTTAAATCTACATTACTCTTTTACTAGATTTCTTTTTCCTGCTTTGTTCTGTCTACAGCAGGCCCCTTAACATTTCTTTCAACATTGGCTTGGTTGTAATAATTTCCTTGATTTTTTTTTGTTAGTTTGAGAAGCTTTTTATTTCTCCTTCAATTTTAAATAATAGCCTTCAGGGATAAAGTAGTCTTGGTTGTAGGCTCTTGTTTTTCATTACTTTGAATATTTATTGCCATTCCTTTCTGGCTTCAAAAGTTTCTGTTGAAAAATCAGATGTCATCCTTATGGGGGCTCCTTTGTAGGTGATTGACTGTTTTTCTCTTGCTGCTTTTGGTATTCTTTCTTTATCTCTTAGCTTTGGTACTTTAATTATAATGTCTTTTGGTGTAGGTCTCTTTGGGTGCCTTTTTAATGAAATTATCTGTACCTCTTGAACTTGTGTGACCTTTTTCTGCATCAGTTTAGGGAAGTTTTTAGCTATGATTTTTTAAATCAAGTTCTTTATTTGTTGTTCTTTCTCTTCTCCTTCTGGGATCCCTATTATGTGGATGTTGTTTCTCTTCATGTTGTCACAGAGCTCTCAGAGTTTTCTCAGACTTTTGAACCTCTTTTCTTTTTGTTCCTCTGCTTTCATGCTTTCACTTATCTTGTCTTCTAAATCGCTGATTCAACCCTCTGCTTCATTCAGCCTGCTTTTAATTTCTAGTGTAGTCTTCATTTCTGATATTGTGTTTGCCATTTCCACCTGATTCTTTTTTTATGATTTTAATGTCCTCTTTGACGCTTGCTATCTTTTTGTTTAGGTGCTCATTATGTCCATTTATTGTTGCTTTAAGATCATTGAGCATCCTAACAATCATTATTCTAAACTCTGCATCCGGTATCTTGGTTATTTCAATTTCATTCAGTTCTTTTTCTGAGGATTTCTCTTGTTGTTTCATTTGAATTGTATTTCTTTGTCTTCCCATTTTGATTGTATATAGACTGCTCCTTTGGATGTGCTTTTAGTGTATCTAGCTGAGTATAGGTTTGATATTGTTTGCCTCCAGCTTTCAGTTGTGTTGTTTCTGGATCTTCTTAGGTTGGTATCAGCTGTTGTTTGTAATCCACTCTGGGCTACTTGTCTTCTGCAAATGCTCTTTTTGCTATTTGTGTATTTTCTATGCTTTATCTGGGTCAGGTGTGAGGAGCCATTGTTTAAGATAACACTCTAACTAGGGTTGTTAGGTGCTGAGCTGATGCTCTCTGTATCTGGCCACTGGATATGTCAGTCTTGGACCTCCCTGGCTGGAACCTGGCACAGACCAGTGGGGTTCACTGCTTATGAATGGCCCTACGACTTTCTTGGAGCTACAGGTGATCCAGAATTTGTGGCTGTCTCTTCTGGGCCAAGATGCTGTTGTAAATACCAGCTACACTCCTAGGCTGACTTTTATCTATTCTTAGCAAGTATGTGTGGCCTCTCTTTTCCTGAGGTGTGGTCATTCTGCTGGCCCCCTGCCACTGCTGCCTCATCAGGGACTTGGACACTGACACTGCCAGGCATGTGGGCTTGTGGGCCACAGCTCTGGCTTCCCTGCAAGGTCAAGGGATGCATCACTGGGCTCTGCTACCCATGGGTGCATGGGACAACCCACCAATCTCTGTCCCATGCAACTGCAGGGGACTCCTCACTTTGCCAGGCTCCACCCCCCGTGGTCACATGGGACACCTCTCCAGACTCTATAAGTTGCTGCTGCCACACCAGCCACCAGGCTCCAACCTCCACAGGTGCACAGGACTCCTTGCTAGGCTCTGAACCCCTAGCAGGTGCGCTGGTTGCCTTGCTCTGCCAAGCTCAGCCACCCACTGCTTCTGTGTGGACTGCCTCACTGGGCTTTGCCCCTGCCATCATGCGGGTCAAGTGCCATGACCACTGCTACAGCCAGGCTCTCCCACCATTTAGAGGGTACTCAGCTGTTTTGGGGGTCAGTGTAGCCCGGACCTCAGCACTCAAGACCTGTGTCCCTGATGCGCCCTCTGCTTCTAAGCATCTCTTTGCACTGACTGGAGCAGGAGAGCCTATGGTGGGTGGGGTAATTGCTTCCCTTTGCTGGTGTTGGTTCTCCCAGGTAAATGGCCACTTGAGTTTTGAGGAGTGACTCAGTACAGGAGTCAGGGTGGCTGTTCCCCCCAGTCTCTCCCTTGCCCACAAAACTACACTCTCCTCTTGCAATTTGAGTCCTCTCAGCACTCCCCACTTCCCGAGCCCTGGGTATGTGGTTGTAAACAAAGTTTTCTTTGCAGTCCCTTTAAGATGAAGCCTGGGTCTGAGAGTTCTGTCCCCTCTCGCAAACACTAATCCAGCTCTTCTATCAGCTAAATACTGTCCGTACACTTTCTTTATTCTCCGGGGCTCCATGCTGGGGTTCCGGTCCTGGGGCTGAGGACCTACAACTCTCCAGGCAACCTACCCCATTGTGAGAGACAGTCTTGGCCACCTCTCTCTTCTGGGAGCAGGGCAGCCCTTTCCACATCTCTGCCCTTCCTACCAGTCTCAGTGTGGTTTCTTTGGTGATGCTTGGTTATAGATTCTTCTTAGTTTAGTTTAAAGTTAGTTTTTCAAGATTTTTCCTAAGTTAAGTTGTAATCCACTTTGGTTCTGGAAGGTGGGAGTTGAAATATCTGTCTACTCTGTCACCATTTTCCTAATCCAGATTATTTTTTTTAAATATAGTTTCCACATAAATAGAGTAAGTTTAGTGGCAGGTAAACAGCCTAAATGTGTATCTATGAGTACTTCTTTTCATCTTTCTGAGACTCACTTTTTTGAATAGCAAGTGAGAGTACTATCTGTTTTACAGTGTTGCCAAAGATAAAATGAGATATTATTTAAAGCGTCTTGCACAAGGGTAGACATTTGGGTGGTTTTTAACAAATAATATTCTGTACTTTTTTCTTTGACAGATCTTGTAGTCCGTGGCTGTATTATCTTCTTTTTTTTTAATATGCAGAATTTTATGGGAATCTTATTAAGATAGGATGTTTTCAGTACATAAAATGTCATATGTCCTCTGTAATATAACTACTAAATGCAGAAATGGCTTTATATTATTAGGATATAGGTAAGTAATAGCTCTCTTTCTCAAAATAAAAGTCTTTACAATAGGATCTAAATTTCTAATATAATTGGAATAAATTAACATGTACCCTATGTAGTGACTAAATTTGATAAAAATATTTATATTTATGAATCTGTAAGTGAAAAAAAATTCTGAGTTTTTAATTATATGTGATTGAAATTAATTCTTCCCTTTTAAAGTTAGTCAGCCACCCTGTAATTTTTTGCACGTTGAAATATTTATTTTGTTAGAACTAGCATGTATTGTCATCCTTATTCCCAGTGTGATGATGAGATGGAAATAACTTCAGTGTCTGAATCATTTAGCCATTTGTGACAGTGAAATAAGCCCATAGCTATAATAGAATTAAGAAGTTAAGTGTTTTAATTCCAACAAAGGCAAAATGACAAATTGGTTTGGGAATAGCTGTTGACAAGACATAGATATAATGCCTGTGACCAATCCAGACATGACTTTTTATTATATTTCTGACTTTGTAAAAAAGTGGGGTGTGTGAAAATCTCAATTCTTTTTGCTCCATCATGAGGAATAGAGATATGACTGGACAACAGGGCTTCTTCTTCCTGCTGAGAGCCTCAGTTCTGTAGGAAGACTGAAACAGAACCCAGAGTCTTAGAAAGACCATTGATAGAGGCTATTTATTCCAAAAAAAGAAATACAGAGATTGTCTTCCTTGACCCCCAAAGTATTCTGTGTTTCATGGATTTCTCCCTCTCACTTTATTCTTGGTTTCTCTAAAAAATGTGTTCTTCTAAAACATAAATAACTGTAAAAATATTTTTCCAGGAAATGTCTTTTTTTTGGGGGGGGGTAAATGCAGTCACTTTAATAGGGGATGCAGAGCATCTAACTTAAGCTGAAGGAAGAACCTTCCCTAGATAGACTTACACAAGCCAGGTAGACAAACAGAGCACACTTCAACTCTACCAACTGTGGAGAGGCTTGAGAAATAAACTAGAAACTAAAAAACATCCAACATGTAAATGCTAGAGTGAGGAACTGCATCTTTCTCATTAGGGCTGGCCTGTCACCAAGAATTCCTAAAATATAAGACATGATTAATTTCTTGACAATTCTCTACTACTTCCAGAAACAAATACCTTATATCCCATTGTAAAGGCTTTTCACAATTTTGCACTAACCCAACTTTCAACTTTGTTCTTAGAATTACCAGTACCCTCCATATGTGCATTCTATTCCCACCAAACATTGCTCCCAGTGGTCCCTTCCCTAAGTCTTTGTTTGGCTGCTTCCTCTGCCAGAAATATCTTTTCTTCATTTCTGGTGAACTGTGACTCAACCCTCAAGGTTAGCTCAAATGTCAATTCTGAAATGAATAGCTTTCTAATATCTCCTCCTATCTCCTTATACCTAAGCATACTTAAGTTCTTCCTTTCTCTGTATTACTGTAACTCTTGCATTCACCTACACATGATACTTGACACATTGTGTTACAAAATATATATGGTATTCCCAGTGCCATTTTTATTACATTTTCTTGCATGTATCCACCTCCACTTCTAGCTAGCAAGTTCTTTTTTTTTATTTCCCACCCCAGGAGCCATTAAATAACTTGTGTATGCTTTAATATTCTCAATACATTTAATAAGAACCATGCTCTCAATGTGCACAAAAGTCTAAAGTCTTCACATGCAAATAAAATGATGTCTGTCAATCTGTCATTTAAAAGAAGGAAAGAGAAGCACATTACCTTTGCAGATATTTGTTCACTGAGTATTTGTTTATTTACTGATTGTTAGGTATATTTAGTACATCAAAATTGAGTTTATTTAACATGGAAAAGTAATAGAGTCATTTACTTTCTTCTATTTTGCAAGCTAATTGTTGTTTGCTTTGTTTTTAAACCCCTTTTAGAAGATGTATACATTTACACACATATACAGTCTGTTGGCTCACAAATATTTGTTAGATTTAGTTTCAACTTGCATAGGTGTTGAGAATTATTAAAAAGAAAAATGCTGCTGATACTCCAGGGCATAAAGAAAACTTTTAAGTTAAAATATCTTGAAAGTCTGCTTTTTATTGATAGATCATAGATTTAAATGACTTGTGAAGTGATATAATTTAATGTTAAAAAATTGATATACTTTTTCTGTCCATAATTAGAATCACTTGAAAATGGAGAAGGTTTGGGAATACTTAAAAATGAGATTGTTGAGGGGACTGAAAAGATGGCAGTGGAGTAGTCAGATGCACAGATGCCCAGCTCTCACCACCAAACTGGAATACAAATCAATTTAGGAAAAATCAGCATGAAAAACCAACTCTGAACTACAAGAACAGCTCTCAAAAACCAAGGAGCAAAGAAGCCACAACAAACCTGGTAGGGAGTGCCTGAATCTCCCCTGCTTACAGGAACGGAGGGGGGGGGGGTGAGGTTGAGAGCCCAGAGGGGATCTCACACAAGCAAAAAGAGCAGAAACTACTGCTCACAGCCACTTGCCTGGCGACTAGAGAGTGAGGTGTGTTGAAAAGACCAGCTTATCTCCCAAGCAGAAAGGAAAGAGAGAGGGACAGACTGTGAGGGGCTAAGGAATGAAGGAGACAACCTAAAAAAGCTGACTCATCAATGCTGGAGGTGGCCATAGCTGGGGGAGGGACTGAAACTTTCACAAAAAAGAGCTGAATTGCTTCCGGATCAGAGATCTCTGGACATCTATCTAGCTCCAATCAGCGCAACAAGACACAGCTGAAAACAAGAAGTGGGGAGGAGGGGCAGTAACTCGCTCAGGTCTCCATGGAGATCTGAGATACACCTCCCCCCTACTGAAGCTGAGAAAACACCATGCCCCCAGAGAGATTAATTGGCTAAAGAGGCTTTCAGAGTCTCAGGTTACACCCACCGCATTCCTGGATCCAGTTTCAAGGAAGCCCCCTGCTGAGATCAGTAAAAAGACTATCACCTGTTAAGAAAACAAACAAATCAAGACTTCAAAGCTGCCCAAATCTAAAAGTGGATTACAGATAACAGCTGATACCAACCCAAGAAGACCTAGAAATAACTGAAAACTGGAGGCAGACAACACCAAGCCTAGACTAAACCAACTCTACAAATAAAACCCCCCAAAACAGACAATGAGAAGACAAAGAAGTGCAATCCAAATAAAACCACAAGAGACACCTTCAGGAGATGAACTGAGTGATATGGAAATAATCAAACTTCCAGATGTGGAGTTCAAAATAATGATTGTAAGGATGCTTAGGGATCTTAGAACAACAATGGATGGTCATTATAAACACCTAAATAAAGAAATAGCAAGTATAAAAAAGAATCATTTCTGATATTGTATTTGTCATCTCCAACTGAATCTCCCCTGCTTACAGGAACGGAGGGGGGGGAGTGAGGTTGAGAGCCCAGAGGGGATCTCACACAAGCGAAAAGAGCAGAAACTACTGCTCACAGCCACATCATAATTAAAATACCAAAGCTAAGCCATAAACAGAAAATATTAAAATCTGCAAGAGAAAAAAAAGTTATCACCTACAAAGGAGCCCCCATAAGGATGACATCTGACTTCTCAGCAGAAACACTTGAGGCCAGAAAGGAATGGCAAGAAATATTCAAAGTAATGCAAAACAAGAACCTACAACCAAGACTACTTTATCCAACAAGGCTATCATTTAAAATCGAAGGAGAAATAAAAAGCTTCCCAGACAAAAAACAACTCAAGGAATTTATTACAACCAAACCAATGCTGCAGGAAATGTTAAGGGGCCTGTTGTAAACAGATCAAAGTGGGAAAAGAATATAACAAAAAAGGAATACACCTTTAAAGACGAAAATGGCAATAAACAACTACATATCAATAATAACCTTAAACGTAAATGGAATAAAAGATCCAATCAAAAGACATAGGGTAGCTGCATGGATAAGAAAACAGGACCCATACATATGCTGTCTACAAGAGACACACCTTAGAAGAAAAGGTACACATAGATTGAAAGTAAAAGGATGAAAAAAACATTTCATGCAAATGGAAATGAAAAAAAAGCTAGGGTAGCAATACTTATATCAGACAAATTGGACTTTAATACACAGGATATACTAAGAGATAAAGAAAGCCACTACATAATGATAAAGGGAGTAAACCAACAGGAAGATATAACTATTATAAATATCTATGCACCTAATATAGGAGCACCCAAATATATAAAGCAAACTTTGATGGATTTAAAGGGCGAGATCAAAAGCAATACTATAATAGTAGGGGATTTCAATACCCCAGTAACATCACTAAATAGATCCTCAAGAAAGAAAATTAACAAAGAAACAGCAGACATATTGGAAACACTAAATCAACTCGATTTAATAGATATCTTCAGAACCTTTCACCCTAAAGCAGCAGAATATACATTCTTTTCAAGTGCTCATGGTACATTCTCTAGGATAGACCACATGTTAGGGCACAAAAGTGCTCTCAACTAATTTAAGAAGACTGAAATCATATCAAGCACTTTCTCTGATCACAATGGCATGAAACTAGAAATGAACCACAACAGAAAAGCTCAAAAATTCTCAAACACATGGAAACTAAATAGCAGGTTGTTAAAGAATGAATGGATTAAGAATGAGATCAAAGAAGAAATAAAAAAATTTCTAGAAACAAATGACAATGAGCATACAACTACTCAGAATTTATGGGACACAGCAAAAGCAGTACTGAGAGGGAAGTTCATAGAACTACAGGCACACTTTCAGAAGCTAGATAAGGCTCAAATAAACAACTTAATTCTGCATCTAAAATAATTAGAAAAAGAACAACAAGTAAAGCCCAAATGTAGTAGAAGGAAGGAAATAATGAAGGTCAGAGCAGAAATAAATGACATAGAGGCTAAAGAAACAATACAGAGGATCAATGAAACTAGGAGCTGGTTCTTTGAAAAGGTAAACAAAATTGATGAACCTTTAACTAGACTCACCAAGAAAAAGAGAGAGAGGACTCAAATAAATAAAATTAGAAATGAGAGTGGAGAAATAACAACTGACACAACAGAAATACAAAATATTGTAAGAAAATATTATGAAGAACTGTATGCCAAAAAACTAGACAACCTAGATGAAATGGACAAATTCCTTGAAACATACAATCTTCCAAAAATCAACATGGAAGAAACAGAAAACCTAAACAGACTGATTACAACAAATGAGATCGAAACAATTATCAAAAAACTCCCAACAAAGAAAAGTCCGGGGCCCAATGGCTTCACAACGGAATTCTACCAAATATTCAAAGAAGAACTAACTCCTATCCTTCTCAAACTATTTCAAAAAATTCAAGAGGAAGGAAGACTTCCAAGCTCCTTTTATGAGGCGAGCATAATTCTGATTCCAAAACCAGGCAAAGACAACACAAAGAAAGAAAATTATTGGCCAATATCTCTAATGAATATAGATGCTAAAATCCTCAACAAAATATTAGCAAACCAGATCCAACAATATATGGAAAAAATCATACACCATAATCAACTGGGATTTATTCTGGGGAGGCAAGGATGGTACAATATTTGTAAATAAATCAATGTGATTCATCACATAAACAAAAAGAAAAAGAAAAACCATATGATAATTTCAATAGATGCAGAAAAAGCATTTGATAAAATCCAGCACCCATTCATGATCAAAATTCTCAGCAAAGTGGGAATACAGGGAACATACCTCAACATGATAAAAGCCATCTATGAGAAACTCACAGCCAACATCAATGGGCAAAAATTAAAAGCAATCCCCTTAAGATCAGGAACAAGGCAGGGGTGCCTCCTTTTACCACTCTTATTTAACATAGTCCTGGAAGTTCTAGCCACAGCCATCAGACAAGAAAAAGAAATAAAAGTCATTCAAGTTGGAAAAGAAGAAGTAAAACTATCATTATTTGCAGATGATATGATATTGTATATAGAAAACCCTATAGTCTCAGTCAAAAAGCTACTGGACCTGATAAATGAATTCAGCAAAGTGGCAGGATATAAAATCAATACTCAGAAATCAGAAGCATTTTTATACACCAGCAATGAACAGTCAGAAAGAGAAATTAAAAAAAACAATCCCCTTCACAATTACAACCAAAAAAATGAAGTACCTAGGAGTATACTAACCAAGGAGACTAAAGACTTGTACTCAGAAAATTACAAAGCATTGATAAAAGAAATCAAGGAAGATACAAACAAGTGGAAGCATATACTGTGCTCATGGTTAGGAAGAATAAACATCATTAAAATGTCTATTTTACCCAAAGCAATCTATAAATTCAATGCAATACCAATTAAAATACCAATGACATACTTCAAAGATATAGACCACATATTCCAAAAATTTATATGGAACCAAAAGGGAACACGAATAGCCTCAGCAATCTTAAAAAAGAAGAATAAAGTGGGAGGTATCACACTTCCTGATATCAAGTTATACTACAAGGCCATTGTACTCAAAACAGCCTGGTACTGGCATAAGAACAGGCATATAGATCAATGGAACAGAACAGAGAACTCAGAAATAAACCCACAATTCTATGGACAACTGATATTTGACAAAGGAGGTAAGGAAATACAATGGAGTAAAGACAGCCTCTTTAACAAATGGGGTTGGGAAAATTGGACAGCTACCTGCAAAAAATTGAAACTAGATCACCAGCTTACACCACTCACAAAAATAAACTAAAAATGAATAAAAGACTTAAATGTAGGCCATGAAACCATAAGCATCTTAGAAGGAAACATTGGCAGTAAGTTCTTTGACATCTCTCGGAGCAATATATTTGATGATTTATCTCCACAGTGAAGTGAAATAAAAGACAGGATAAATAAATGGGACTATATCAAACTAAAAAGCTGTTGCACAGCTAAAGACAACAAGAACAGAATAAAAAGAGAAACTACACAATGGGAGAACATATTTGGCAATACATCTGATAAAGGGTTAATAACCAAAATTTATAAAGAACTTGTAAATCTCAACACCAGGAAGACAAATAATCCAATCCGAAAATGGGCAAAAAAGATGAATAGACACTTCTCCAAAGAGGACATACAGATGGCCAACAGGCATATGAAAAAATGCTCAACATCACTAATCATTAGAGAAATGCAAATTAAAACCACAATGAGTTATCACCTCACACCAGCCAGAATGGCGCTCATCAACAAAACAACACAGAATAAGTGTTGGCGAGGATGTGGAGAAAAGGGAACCCTCCTGCACTGCTGGTGGGAATGCAGACTGGTGCAGCCACTGTGGAAAACAGTATGGAGATTCCTCAAAAAACTGAAAATGGAACTGCCTTTTGACCCAGCTATCCCACTTTTAGGAATATACCCCAAGGACACCATAGAACGGCTCCAAAAGGAGAAATGCACCCCTATGTTTGTGGCAGCATTGTTCACAATAGCAAAGATCTGGAAACAGCCCAAGTGACCGTCAGAGGATGAGTGGATTAAAAAGCTCTGGTACATATATACTATGGGATACTACTCAGGCATAAGAAATGATGACATCGGATCATTTACAATAACATGGATGGGCCTTGATAACATTATACGGAGTGAAATAAGTAAATCAGAAAAAAACTAAGAACTATATGAATCCATACATAGAAGGGACATAAAAATGAGACTCAGAGATATGAAGAAGAATGTGATGGCAACAGGGGTGGGGGTGGGGGGAGGGGGGATGGGGCGAAGAAGGAGGGGAGGGGCACAAGAAAACCAGATAGAAGGTGACAGAAGACAATTTAACTTTGGGGGAGGGGTATACAGCACAATCAAATGTCAAAATAATCTAGAGATGTTGTCTTTCAACATATGTACCCTGATTTATCAATGTCACTGAATTAAATTTAATAAATAAAATTTTAAAAATGGCTATATTAAAAAAATGAGATTGTTGAGAGAAAATCCGCTTGATTAGATTGTCAGACCTGGGAATTAGAATCAGAAAAAGGGAAACCCCAGTAATAAATAAATATAGTCATAACAATAAGACCCTAGACATAGCTAACTAATTAATAATGAACATTTTAAGATAACATAAAAAGCATAAAATGTTATTGAGATTTTATTCCATCCTCTTTGCAAGAGAGAGGTGTCAGTCATTTCAGCCAGAAGGAACAACAGGAACAGTCTCTTGTGATGATCAATAGTAGTTCAGTGTTGCTGGTGGGTGATGCCAGAAGGCTTGGGTTGAGATAAGGCTGAAGAAGCTGGCAGGGACTTGCTCGGCCACATAAAGGCAAAGAGATTTTGGGGGCGATTGTTGCGGTGACTTGACTTCCCAACATGGCCCACCATGTAGAGGGATGGAGTCATTGTGGAAATGTGCTCTTTTTTCCCCCCAAAAGTTATTTTCTGGCTTGTTCTAAGTGTCAAATATGACAAAGAGATAATCATCTGAGAGCATTTTATCTCTGCTCTTATAACATTTTATTAAAAGACATATGACCATATTTCATGTCTCCCAGTGTGAGAAAGCCACCAGAATATTGTAAGAATCTGTGCCTCACATACAGTGAGGAGAGTGTGGTTTACAGGAACATGAAGCTATTTCCAAGAAATAAAAGTCTGCAACAGGTTTAGACACAAAGTCTCAGTTGAACATATGGCTAAATATGCTTGGTTATGACAGGTACAAAGAGTTATTCCAAGCCAGCCCAGTCTGCCAACTCCAGTACAAAGGAGGCTGGGGTTAGTTTTAGCATTTGGGAGTTATGTTTACAAAGTGCATCTCAGTTTGTACAGAAGCCTAGCTTCACCTCGCTCTAGTGTTACATAAGTAAACTTACAGAACAATGTGATACCGTTTCTTTCAGTAGCTCCAGTTAAAGTTTTCTGAATTGACAGGTTTTTATTGAAATAATGAGCTTAAACACATTTACTCACTGAAGTCCCCATCACTGCAAATCTCATGAGAGTCAAAGCTATACATGGTTCAAAAGTAGGTTATTTTTTATTTATACAATAAATCTTTTATCTGGATGTAATTTTATTTCCATCATTCAGGTCTTAATAAAAACAAATATAGATTCTCAATGTCTTTCCTCTTTACTTTCGTTACAAGCACATTCACACATACATATATACATATGCGCATACACACACACACACACACACACACAGGTGGGGAAAATAGTCCTTCCAGAAATATTTCTGAGGGCACATCAAAAAGGGAGTGCCTTTGGGTTTCAAACAAACATACCTTTTCCAGATAATAGATTCTCCTCAGACAAGTCTAGACAAAAAACCTCAGCTACCAACTGTTTGCTGTAGGCAAAATTAGGTCTCTGAATGTATAGAATTCACCATCCTCTTGATATTTTAGAATTCTTAACCTAGATATAAGTTTATTATAATCTATTCAATGTGACAGAAATTTCAATACAAAAATTATAGGGAACTATTGAATAGTCATATAGAAAAACACAATTTAACAATATAATAATTAACAAGGTGTTTCGCACATTTAGTGTGTACATAAACACAGACCAAATCCTGGTAGAGCCATGATTAAATCCTAAGATGGTACATAAACATTTACCTTGCTCTGTGAAAATGAACCTTTTTAACCATGGAAATAGCCTTTGATCTTCATCCAAAGGGAACATGGGACAATGGTTAACCAACTATAAAGAACTTTTAAAACTTTAAAAGTATGTTTTTTAATTCAACTTATTAGTATTTTTATCCCTTAACTCACTTATGACAATTAATGTGGCTAGGACAACAGCCAATACCAGGTTTTTCTGCTCAAGCTATTGTCCCATCCTTGCTCATAATAGGTGATGTATTGGATTATGACTGTATAAATGGTCCATTGACATGTTGAAGGATAACTTGCCAACTTTACAGAAATTATAAACCTAAAACAAGTAAAGAAAATTGTAGTGGTTACCAGGTCCAGAGCTCTGGGACAGTACTTATTCATGTTCAGATGCACCTTAATTTCTTTTTTTTTTTAATTCTTTCTTAAAATTTTTATTCTTTTTTTAATTTATTGTGTTTACATGGACTCAAGTGTCCCACTGAATATTACTCCCTCTCCCCCCACCCCGTGTCCCTTATTATACCCCCTTGGTCCTCCTCCCCGTAACTCCCTTCCCTCTTCCTTCTAGGATTTACTGTCCTGTTATCTATATCTCTCTGTTATGAATATATAGTTTCATGATCTCTTTACCTTCTCTGATTCCATCCCTTTATCCCCCTTTCCTCCAACCGCTTTCTCTTTGCTCCCTGTGACCCCACTTCTGCTTTTGTTCCATTCCTCTGTTTACTTTGTTCATTAGATTCCACATATATATGAGATCATATGATATTTTTCTTTCTCTTTCTGGCTTATTTTACTTATCATAAAAATCTCCAGGTTCTTCCATGCTGTCACAAAAGGTAAGATTTCCTTCTTATTCAAAGCTAAATAGTATTGCATTGTGTATATGTACCTCTGCTTTTTAATCTACTCATCCACTGATGGACACTTGGGCTGTTTCCAGATCTTGGCTATTGTAAACAATGCTGCAATAAACATAAGGGTGCATTTCTTCTTTTGAATCAGTAACTTGGTATTTTTAGGATATATTCCTAAAATTGGGATAGCTGGGTCAAAAGGCAGTTGCATTTTAAATTTTTTGAGGAAACATAATACTGTTTTCCACAGTGACTGCACCAGTCTGCATTCTCATCAGCAGTGCAGGAAGGTTCCCTTTTCTCCACACCCTCTCCAGCATTTATTATGTGTTGTTTTGTTAATGAACCCCATTCTGACAAGTGTGAGGTGATATCTCATTGTGCTTTTAATTTGCATTTCTCTGATAATTAGTGACTTTGAACATTTGTTTATATGCCTATTGGCCATTTGTATGTTCTTTTTGGAGAGTGTCTATTCAGTTCTTTTGCCCATTTTTAAATTGTATTGTTTACCTTCCTGGAGTTGAGTTTTGGAAGTTCTTCATACATTTGCTTATTAACCTATTATCAGACATAATGGCAAGTATGTTCTGGCATTGTGTGGGTTGTCTTTTTATTTTCTTCATGGTGTCTTTTGCTATGCAAAAGTTTTCAGTTTCATATAGTCCCACTTGTTCATCCTATCCTTTATTTCAATTGACCATGGAGAAAAATCAGGAAAAATATTGCTACGAGACATAACGGAGAGTTTACTGCCTATGTATTCTTCCAAGATGTTTATGGTTTTATGACTTACATTTAAGTCTTTTATCCATTTTGAGTTTATTTTTGTGAATGGTGTATGTTGATGGTCTAGCTTCAATATTTTGCACATACCTGTCCAATCTTCCCAACACCATTTATTAAAGAGAGTGTCTTTACTCCATTGTATGCTCTTTCCTCCTTTGTCAAATATCAATTGACCACAAAGGTGTGTGTTTATTTCTGGGTTCTCTGTTTTATACCATTGATCTGTATGCCTATTCTTATGCCAGTACCAAGCTGTTTTGAATACAAAGCTCTTGTAGTATAACTTGATATCAGGAAGTGTGATACCTCCCACTTTATTCTTTATTCTCAAGATTGCTGAGGCTATTCATGTTTTGTTTTTGTTTTTTTGGTTCCATATAAACTTTTAGAATATTTGTTCTATATCTTTGAAGTATGCTATTGGTATTTTAATAGAAATGGCATTGAATTTATAGATTGTATTGGGAAATTTAGATATTTTAATAATGTTTATTTTTTGTATCCATGAACATGGTATATTCTTTTACTTGTTTGTTTCTTCCTTGATCTTTTTTTATCAATGTTTTATAATCTTCTGAGTAAAAGTCCTTTACTGCCTTGCTTAAATTTACTCCTCAGTATTTTATTATTTTTTTTTTGTAGAAATAGTGAAAGGGATTGTCTCCTTAATTTCCCTTTCAGACAGATCATTGTTGGTGTATAAAAATGCCACTGATTTCTGAATATTAATTTTATATCATGCCATCTTGCCAAATTTATTTATCAGGCCTAGTAGTGTTTTGACTGAGAATTTAGGGCTTTTTATGTACAGTATCATGTCATCAGCAAATAATAAAAGTTTTATGTCTTCTTTTCCAATTTGGATGCCCTTTATTTTTTCTTCTTGTTTGATTGCTATGTCTAGGACTTCTAGAACTATATTGAATAAGACTGGTGAAAAGGGGCACCCCTGCCTTGTTCTTGATGTTAAGGGGATTGCTTGTTTTTATTAAATTTAATGCAGTGACATTGATAAATCAGGGTACATATGTTGAGAGAAAACATCACCAGATTATTTTGATATTTGATTATATTGTATACCCCTCATCCAAAGTCAAATTGTCTGCTGTCACCTTCTATCTGGTTTTCTTTGTGCCCCTCCCCTCCCCCACCCCCTCTCTCCTTCCTCACTCCATCCTCCCCACCCCCCATCCCCACCCCCATTACCATCACATTCTTGTTCATGTCTCTGAGTCTCATTTTTATGTCCCATCTATATATGGATTTATATAGTTCTTAGTTTTTTCTGATTTCCTTATTTCACTTCGTATAATGTTATTAAGGTCCATCCATGTTATTGTAAATGATATGATGTCATCATTTCTTATGGCTGAGTAGTATTCCATAGTATATATGTACCAAAGCATTTTAATCCACTCGTCCTCTGATGGACATTTGGGCTGTTTCTTTCTTTGTGTTATCTTTGCCTGGTTTGGAATCAGAATTATGCTCGCCTTATGAAAGAAGCTTGGAAGTATTTCTAACTCTTGAATTTTTTGAAATAGCTTGAGAAGGATAGGAATTAGTTCTTCTTTGAATATTTGGTAGAATTCAGTTGTGGAGCCATCAGGCCCCAAACTTTTCTTTGTTGGGAGGTTTTTGTTTTTTTGTTTTTTTTTGTATTTTTCTGAAGCTGGAAATGGGGAGAGACAGTCAGACAGACTCCCACATGTGCCCAACTGGGATCCACCCAGCACGCCCACCAGGGGGCATCACGCTGCCATGACCAGAGCCATTCTAGCGCCTGGGGCAGAGGCCAAGGAGCCATCCCCAGTGCCCGGGCCATCTTTGCTCCAATGGAGCCTCGGCTGCGGGAGGGGAAGAAAGAGACAGAGAGGAAGGAGGGGGGGTGGAGAAGCAAATGGGTGCTTCTCCTATGTGCCCTGGCTGGGAATCGAACCCAGGTCCCCTGCATGCAAGGCCGATGCTCTACCGCTGAGCCAACCGGCCAGGGCCTGTTGGGAGATTTTTGATAACTGTTTCTATCTCATTTGGTGTAATCGGTCTGTTTAGGTTTTCTGATTCTTCCAGATTGATTTTTGGAAGATTGTATGTTTCAAGGAATTTGTCCATTTCATCTAGGTTGTCTTGTTTTTGTTTTTTTTTTGGCATACAGTGCTTCATCGTATTTTCTTACAATATTTTGTATTTCTGTTGTGTCAGTTGTTATTTCTCCTTTCTCATTTCTAATTTTATTTATTTGAGTCCTCTCTCTCTTTTCCTTGGTGAGTCTAGTTGAAAGTTTATTGATCTTGTTTACCTTTTCAAAGAACCAGCTCCTAGTTTCATTGATCCTCTGTATTGTTTCTTTAGTTTTTATGTCATTTATTTCTGCTCTGATCTTTATTATTTCCTTCCTTCACTACATTTGGGCTGTACTTGCTGTTTTTTTTTCTAGTTCTTTTAGATGCAGGGTTAAGTTGTTTAACTGAGCTTTTTCTAGTTTCTTAAGGTGTGCCTGTAGTTCTATGAACTTCCCTCTCAGTACTGCTTTTGCTGTGTCCCATAAATTTTGAGTTGTTATATGGTCATTGTCATTCGTTTCTAGGAATTTTTTAAAATTTCTTATTTGATCTCATTCTTAATCCATTCATTCTTTAGCAACCTGCTATTTAGTTTCCATGTGTTTGAGAATTTTTGAGCTTTTCTGTTGTGGTTCATTTCTAGTTTCATGCCATTGTGATCGCAGAAAGTGCTTGATATGATTTCAATCTTCTTAAATTTGTTGAGAACACTTTTGTGCCCTAACATGTGGTCTTTTCTAGAGAATGTACCATGAGCACTTGAAAAGAATGTATATTCTGCTGCTTTAGGGTGAAAGGTTCTGAAGATATCTATTAAATTGAGTTGATCTAGTGTGTCCTTTAAGTCTGCTGTTTCTTTGTTAATTTTCTTTCTTGAGAATCTATCTAGTGATGTTACTGAGGTATTGAAATCCCCTACTATTATAGTATTGCTGTTGATCTCACCCTTTAAATTTATCAAAGTCTGCTTTATATATATATGTTCTCCTATATTAGGTGCAGAGATATTTATAATAGTTATATCTTCCTGTTGGTTTACTCCCTTTATCATTATATAGCAGCTTTCTTTATCTCTTACTATATCCTTTGTTTTAAAATCCATTTTGTCTGATATAAGTTTTGCTACCCCAGCTTTTTTTCTTTTTTCATTTCCATTTGCATGAAATGTTTTTTTCCATTCTTTTAACTTCAATCTATGTGAATCTTCTGTTTTAAGGTGTGTCTCTTGTAGACAGCATATGTACGGGTCCTGTTTTCTTATCCATGCAGCTACCCTATATCTTTTGATTGGATCATTTAATCCATTTACATTTAAGGTTATTATTGATATGTAGTTGTTTATTGCCATTTTATTCTTTAAAGCTCTATTCTCTTTTTGCTATATTCTTTTCCCACTTTGATCTGTTTACAACTGGCAAGTGGATTGCTTTTAATTTTTGCCCATTGAGTATGATGTTGGCTGTGGGTTTGTCACAGATGGCCTTTATCGTGTTGAGGTATGTTCCCTGTATTGCCACTTTGATGAGAGTTTTGATCATAAATGATGCCGAATTTTGTCAAATGCTTTTTTTTGCATCTATTATATTATCATGTGATATTTATTCTTTATTTTTTTGCATGATGAATCACATTGATTGATTTGCAAATACTGTACCAGTTTTGCCTCCCCAGAATAAATCCCACTTGATCATGATGTATGATTTTTTTCATGTATTGCTGAATCAAGTTTGCTTATATTTTGTTGCAAATTTTACATTCAAAGTTTATCAGGGATATTGGCCTATAGTTTTTTTTCTTTGTAGAGTCTTTACCTTGTTTTAGAAAGGATTATGCTTCCCTCATAGAAGGAGCTTGGAAGTCTGCCCTTCTCTTGAATTTTTTGAAATAGCTTCAGAAAGACAGTTGTTAATTCATCTTTGCATATTTGGTAAAATTTGAATGTGATGCCATCTGGTACAGGACTTTTGTTTGCTGGGAGTTTTTTGATAATTGTTACTATTTTATTTGTTGTAATCGGTCTGTTTAGGTTTTCTGATTCTTCCAGATTGAGTTTTGGAAGATTATGTTTCTAGAAATTTATCCATTTTGCCTAGGTTTCCAATCTGTTGGCATACAGATCTTCATAGTATTTTCTTACAATCCTTTGTATTTCTGCTGTGTCAGCTGTGACTTCTCCATTTTCATTTATATTTTTATTTATTTGAGTCCTCTCTCTTTTTTTTTTCTTGATGAGTCTGGTTAAAAGTTCATCAATCTTGTTTACCTTTTCAAAACCAGCTCTTGATTTCATTGATCTTTTATATTGTGTTTTTAACCTCAATGTCATTTATTTCCACTCTGATCTTTATTTTTTTTTTATTCTACTTCCTCTGGGCTTTATTTGTTGTTCTTTTTCTAATTTTTTTAGATGCAAGGTTAAGTTCAGTATTTCAACTTTCTTTTCTTCTTAAGGTATTCCTGTAATGCTATGAACTTCTTTCTCTAGACTACTTTGTCTGTGAACCATAAATTTTGAAGTGTTGTATGTTTATTTTCATTTATTTCAAGAAAATTTTTTATTTCTTTTTTGATCTCATTGTTAACCCATTCATTATTTAATAACATGCTATTTAGCCTCGAAGTGTTTGAATGTTTTTCAGTTTTCCTATTATAGTTGATTTCTAGTTTCATGCCATTGTGATCAGAGTAAATGCTTGATATGATTTCAATCTTCTTAAATTTATTGAGTCTTTTTGTGTCCAAACATGTAGTCTATCCTAGAGAATGTACCATGAGCACTTGAAAAAAAATGTATATTCTGCTTCTTTGGAGTAAATGGTTCTGAAGATATTTATAATAGCCAGTTAATCTAGTGTGTCATTTAAGGCCACTGTTTCTTTGTTAATTTTTTGTCTGAAGAATCTATTCATTAATGTTAGTGGAATATTAAAATCCCCTACTATTATAGTATTGCTGTTGATGTCACCCTTTATGTCCATCAAAATCTGCTTTATATATTCAGATGCTCCTATATTAGGCACATAGATATTTACAGTGGTTATATCCTCCAGTTGGATTGCTCCCTTTATCATTATGTAGTGACCTTCTTTATCCCTTACTATAGCCTTCATTTTAAGAATCTATTTTGTCTGATATAAGTATTGCTACCCCAGCATTTTTCTCATTTCCATTTGCGTGTAATACTTTTTTTCATCCCTTCATTTTTAGTCTATGTGTATCTTTTGTTCTTAGATGGATCTCTTGTAGACAGCATATGTAGGGTCCATCTTGTTTTCTTTTCCACACAACTACCCTATGTCTTTTGACTCTAGCTTTTAATCCATTTACATTTAAGGTTATTATTAATATGTAGTTTTATTGCCATTTTATTCTTTAAATCTACAATTCTTTTTTCATTTTTTTTCTTTTGTTCTTTTTACAACAGTCCTCTTAACATTACTTGCAGTATTGGTTTGGTTGTAATGAATTTGCTGAGTCACTTTTTTTGTCTGGGAAACTTTTTATTTTTCTTTCAATTTTAAACAATACTCTTGCTGGATAAAGAAGTCTTGGTTATAGCTTCCTGTTTTGCATCACTTGAATATTTATTACCAATTCCTTTGGGCAAAAAGTGTTTCTGTAGAGAAATCAGATATCATCCTTATGGAGGCTCCTCTATAGGTAATACACTGCATTTTCTCATGCAGCTTTTAATATTCTTCCTATATATCTTAATTTTACCACTTTAATTATGGTGTGACTTGCACCAGGTCTCCTTGGGTGCCTATTTATTTTTCTTTTAAATTTTAATTAATGTTAATGGGGTGACATCAATAAATCAGAGTTAGTATATTAAAAAAAAAACATGTCCAGGTTATCTTGTCATTCGATTATGTTGCATACCAATCAAGCAAAGTCAGATTGTCTTCTGTCACCTTCTATTTAGTTTTCTTTGTGCCCCTCCCCCTCCCCTTCACCTCTCCCTCCCTCCCTCCCATGCCCCCCTCCACTCAACCCCCAGTAACCACCACACCCTTTCCATGTCTCTTAGTCTCGTTTTTATGTCCACCAATGTATGAAATCATGAAGTTCTTGTTTTTTTCTGATTTACTTATTTCACTCCATATAATGTTATCAAGATCCCACCATATTGTTGTAAATGATCCAATGTCATCATTTCTTATGGCTGAGTAGTATTCCATAGTGTATATGTGCCACATCTTCTTTATCCAGTCTTCAACTAAAGGGCTTTTTGGTTGTTTCCATGTCTTGGCCACTGTGAACAATGCTGCAATGAACATGGGGCTACATGTGTCTTTACGTATCAATGTTTCTGAGTTTTGGGGGAGGTATGTACTCAGTAGAGGGATGGCTGGATCATAAGGTAGTTCTGTTTTTACTTTTTTGAAGAACCATCATACTTGCTTCAATAATGGTTGTACTACTTTACATTCTCACCAACAGTGTATGAGGGTTCCTTTTTCTCCACAGCCTCTCTAGCATTTGCTATTAACTGTCTTGTTCATAAAGCTCATCTAACAGGTGTGAGGTAGTATCTCATTGTAGTTTTGATTTGCATTTCTCTAATAACTAATGAAGATGAGCATCTTTTCATATATCTGTTGGCCATTTGTAGTTCTTCCTGGGAGAAGTGTCTGTTCATGTCCTCTTCCCATTTTTTTTTATTGGATTGTTTGTTTGTTGTTGAGTTTTATGAGTTCTTGTATATTTTGGATATTAGGCCCTTATCTGAGCTGTTGTTTGAAAATATCATTTCCCATTTAGTTGGCTGTCTGTTTATTTTGTTATCAGTTTCTCTTGCTGAGCAAAAACTTTTTATTCTGATGTAGTCCCATTCATTTATCTTTGCCTTCACTTCTCTTGCCTTTGGAGTCAAATTCATAAAATGCTCTTTAAAACTCTTTAAAACTCAGGTCCATGATTTTAGTACCTATGTTTTTTTCTATGAATTTTATTGTTTCAGGAATTATATTTAGGTCTTTGATCCATCTTGAATTAATTTTAGTACAAGGGGACAAGCTGTAGTCCAGTTTCATTTTTTTGCATGTGGCTTTCCAGTTTTCCCAGAACCATTTGTTGAAGAGGCTTTTTTTTCTCCATTCTGTGTGGTTGGCCCCTTTATCAAAAATTATTTGACCTTATATGTGTGGTTTTATTTCTGGACTTTCTATTCTGTTCCATTGGTCTGAGTGTCTATTTTTCTGCCAATACCATGCTGTTTTGATTGTCGTGGCCATATAATATAGTTTGAAGTTAGGTATTGTAATGCCCTCAGCTTCATGCTTTTTCCCTAGGATTGCTTTGGCTATTCGGGGTTTTTATAGTTCCATATAAATCTGATGATTTTTTTGTTCCATTTCTTTAAAGAATGTTATATGAATTTTGATGAAAATTGCATTAAATTTATAAATTGTTTTGGGTAATATGGCCATTTTGATTATATTCCTTCTATCCACAAACAAGGAATATTTTTCCATCTCATTATATCTTTTTCGATTTCCCTTAACAATGCTTTGTAGTTTCCGTTATATAGGTCCTTTACATTCTTTGTTATGTTTATTCCTAGATATTTTATTTTTTTTGTTGCAATCATGAAGGGGATTATTTTTTTGAGTTCGTTTTCTAATATTTCATTGTTGGCATATAAAAAGGCTATAGACTTTTGTATGTTAATTTTGTATCCTGCGAACTTACTGTATTGGTTAATTGTTTCTAGTAATCTTTTTGTGGAGTCTTTGGGGTTTTCGATGTGTAGGATCATATCATTTGCAAAAAGTGATATCTTTACTTCTTCTTTTCCGATATGGATGCCTTTTATTTCTTTGTCTTGTCTTATTGCTCTGGCCAGAACTTCTAGCCCCACGTTAAATAAGAGTGGAGAGAGTGGACACCCCTGTCTTTTTCCTGATTTAAGGTGGAAAGTCCTCAGTTTTATGCCATTTAATATGATGTTAGCTGATGGTTTATCATATATGGCCTTTATCATGTTGAGATATTTTGCCTTCTATACTCATTTTGTTGAGTGTCTTAAACATAAAATTGTGTTGTATGTTATCGAATGCTTTTTCTGATTTATTGATAAGATCATGTGGATTTTGTTCTTTGTTTTGTTGATATGGTGTATTACATCAACTGTTTTACGTATGTTGAACCATCCTTGAAATTCTGGGATGAATCCCACTTCATCATGATGTATTATTTTTTTTATGTGTTGTTGTACTCGGTTTGCCAGTATTTTGTTTAGTATTTTAGCATTGGTATTCATTAGAGATATTGTTCTGTAGTTTTCTTTTTTTGTGTCATTCTTGCCAGGTTTCGATAGGAGTGTTATGTTGGCCTCATAAAATGTGTTTGGACTTATTGCTTCTTCTTCAATTTTTTGAAAGACTTTGAGTAGAATAGGAACCAAGTCTTCTTTGAATGTTTGATAGAATTCACTATTGTAACTGTCTGGGCCTGGATTTTATTTTTAGGGAGGTTTTTAATAGTTTTTTCTATTTCCTCCCTGCTAATTGATCTGTTTAGGCTTTCTGTTTCTTCTTGACTCAGTCTAGAAAGGTTGTATTGTTCTAGGAATTTATTCATTTCTTCTAGATTGTTGAATTTGGGGGCATATAATTTTTCATAGTATTCCACAATAATCCTTTGTATATCTATGATGTCTGTGGTGATTTCTCCTCTTTCATTTTGGATTTTGTTTATATGAGTTCTTTCTCTTGGTGAGTCTTGCCAAGGGTTTGTCAATTTTGTTGATCTTTTCAAAAAACCAGCTTCTTGTTTAATTAATTTTTTCTACAGTTTTTCTGTTCTCAATTTTATTTATTTCTGCTCTGATTTTTATTATTTCCTTTCTTTGGCTGGTTTTGGGTTGTCTTTGTTCTTTTTTTTCTAGTTTCTTAAGGTGTAAAGTTAAGTGGTTCACTTGGGCTCTCTCTTGTTTGTTCATATAGGCCTGAAGTGATATGAACTTTCCTCTTATTACTGCTTTTGCTGCATCCCAGAGATTCTGATATGTTGTATTGTCATTTTCATTTGTCTGTATATATCTTTTGATCTCTGTGCTTATTTCTTCTTTGACTTGTTCATTTTTTAAAAGTTTGTTGTTTAGTTTTCACATTTTTGTGGGTTTTTTTCCCTCTTTTTTTGCAGTTGAATTCTAGTTTTAAGGCTTTATGGTCTGAAAATACACTTGGTACAATTGCAATTTTTCTGAATTTCTTGATATTATTTTTGTGGCCCAACATATGGTCAAGTCTTGAGAATGTTTAATGTACACTAGAGAAAAATGTATACTCTGTTGCTTTGGGGTTAAGTGTCCTGTAGATTTTTATCATATCCAGGTGCTCTAGTGTTTCATTTAAGGCTAATATATGTTTATTGATTCTCTGTTTGGATGACCAATCTAGAGCTGTCAGTGGTTTATTGAGGTCTCCAAGTATGATTGTATTTTTGTCAGTTTTTGTTTTTAGGTCAATAAGTAGCTGTCTTATATATTTTGGTGCTCCTTGGTTTGGTACATATATATTTAAGGTTTTTATGTCTTCTTGATTCAGTGTCCCCTTAATCATTATGAAATGAACATTTTTGTCTCTGAGTACTTTTTTTGTCTTGTAGTCAGCATTATTAGATAATGAGTATTGCTACACCTGCTTTTTTTTATATTATTTGCTTGGAGTATGGTTTTCTAGCCTTTCACTTTTAATTTGTTTTTTATCCTTGTTGCTTAGATGTGTTTCTTGTAGGCAGCATACAGTTGGATTTTCTTTTTTAATCCATTCTGCTACTCTGTGTCTTTTTATTGGTGAGTTCAATCCATTTACATTTAGTGTAATTATTGACACTTGTGGGTTCCTTATTGCCATTTTATAAATTGCTTTCTGTTAGTTTTGTATCTTGTTTGATTCTGCTCTTTTGATTTTCTATCATTTGTTTTTGTTTGTTTGTATTCCATACTTCTTTCCTCTGTTGCTTTCTTTTTTATGTCATGTGCTTCTGTGGTGGTTTTTTCAAGGGTGGTTTCAATTAAGTATTGGAAAAGCTACCTACTATATTCATTGTAGTACCCTATCTTATGAGTGTTTCTGCATTTCATCGTCCTTTGCTACTGTTAATCTTTATCCTCTCCCCCCCCCTTTTTTTTTTTTTTTTTGCTTTTTGTTGTCACACTTTAAATTTGGTTTTATTGTGTTCTTGGTGGAGCTTTTACTTGTGGTTTTGTTTTGTTTTGTTCTTTGAATCTTGTTGAAAAACCCCCTTTAGTATTTCCATGAGTGGGGGTTTTCTGATGATAAATTCCTTCCTCTTTTCTGTATTTGTCAATGTTTTATTTCTCCTTTGTACTTGAAGGATAGCTTTGATGAGCATAGTATTCTTGGCTTAAAGTTCCTCTCTTTCAGGGCTTTAAATATTCGGGTCCACTCTCTTCTATCTTGTAGAGTTTCTGCTGAAAAATCTGATGATAATCTAATAGGCCTTCCTTTATATGTTGCATTCTTCTTTTTTCTGGCTGCCTTGAGAATTTTTTCTTTGTTGTTGCTTGTGCCATTTTCATTATGATGTGCCTTGGAGTAGGTTTGTTGTGGTTAAGAGAACTCAGTGTTCTGTTTGCTTCTTGAATTTGAGGCTTAATTCTTTCCACAAGCTTGGGAAGTTCTTGTCTATTATTTGTTTGAATATATTCTTCATTCCATTTTCTCTCTATTCTCCCTCTGATATACCTATTATTCTTATGTTACTTTTTTTGATGGAGTCAGACAATTCCTGTAGAACTTTCTCATTTTTTTAAATTTTTGAGTCTCTCTCTTTTTCTCTTTGTTGTGCCTGAAGTTTTTTGTCTTTTATGTCACCAATCCTACCTTTTATCTGGCCTGTTGTATTAGCTAAGCTTGTTACCTCGTTTTTCAGTTCATGAATTGAGTTTTTCATTTCTGTTAAATTTATTTTTATAGTTTCAATTTTCTTGCTAATATATTTTTTGTGTTCGATGAGTTGTTTTCTGAGCTCTCTAAATTGCCTTTCTGTGTTTTCTTGTATATCTCTGAGTATTTTTAGGATTTCTATTTTAAATTTTCTGTCATTTAGCTCCAAGGTTTTCAATATATTAAATTTTTTCTCTATAGATTTTTCCACATCTATCTGTGTTACTTCTCTATCTTTTGTATCCATAATATTTAATTTCCTTTTTCTTAATGGCATCTGAAAGTGGTCTTGCTGATAGCACTAATGAGATTTAATAAAGAATAAAAAGTAAAAAAAGTGAAAAATAAAGAAAGAAAATTGGAAAAACACACACACACAAAAACAATAATAATTTATTAATTCCTTCCCCTTTTCTTTCTTCTCTTTCCCTCCTTTTCCCTCCTTTTTAGGAAAATATTATGATGAACTGTGAATTATATTATGCTAAATGGAACAAAAACTGCCCATAATGGAAGGCCTGAGTTGGAGGGAAGTGTTCAGGGGCAAAAAAGGAAGTAGGGACCCACAAAATTCAAAAAAGGAAAAAATGTGGGTCAAGTTTAAAATGATTTGCTTGTAAGTGTTCTTTGACTAAGAGATATAATGAGAGGGATAAGAGGGAAACAGGAAAAAGAAAAAACAAACAAACAAAGAAAAAAACCCTATTTTATTAAGTGGAGCAAAGACTGAATAGAATAAAGATCCTGGGTTGGGAAAAATGCTAATTAGTTAAAAAGTGAAGTAAAAAGCACTCAAAATACATACAAAAAAACTTGAGTTCCAAATTGAATAATTTGTTCATTATTGAGGATTGAATGAGAGGAAAAGTCAAAGGAGAAAAGGAAAAAACTAATATTAAGGGAGAAATAATAAAAAGGGGGAAAGGAAAGGAAGAAAAAAAAAACAAAGAGAGAGAAAGAGAGAGAGTTAAGGGTTTTGGAGTGTAACCCTCATGGAGAGTAAGAAAGAAGAAAGGAAATAAAATGTAACACTTATGAGTAGTGTAGTTCAAGAAAAGGAAAGTGTAAGACAGGCAGAGAATAAAAGGTCCAAGGTGGAGGAAATAGAAATAATAATAATAAAGGCAAGAAGATGAAAGAAACAAAAAAATAGTGGAACAAATTATGAAGTTTGTGGATTTTTCTTGATTTTGAGAGGTTAATTTCTTCTTCATTTTTCTTTCCTCTCCCTCTTCCTGGTCAGTGACTCTGTACCCCAGGCTCTGCCCCTGTGGCCACGCTTAGGTAGGGATTTGCAGTTGATGAAACTCTATGGCAATGTCATATATTTGGCTTCAGTCTCGTTGGTAGTCAAGGCTTGTTAGTGTTTGCAGGCTCCAACAATGAGAGAGTTTGTTTTCCCAAAGCCTCTCTCCTAGTCTCTCCTTCCTGAATTAGCAGCCTGATGATCCAGCTATGAGGTTGCCGCTGCCTCTGTCTGGGGTGTAAGAGACTCAAAGAGCTGGCAAATCTCCACTCTATCCCCACTCAATGCAAGGCTCTGGGTAAGGCTCTGGCAGTCAGAGCTGCCAGCATAATCAGGTGGGGCTGGGAGCCAATTGCTCTCAAGGTGACTTTCTATGAGCCTCCAGGTCTGTTCAGCACGCCTAGCACTCTGTGGGACCACTCTCCCCAGGCTTTCTGCACTTTGTAACCTGTTTTGTCTTCGCCTTCAGTGTGTGAAACTTCCATACGCTCCAAGGATAGATTTTTTGTCTCTGGTTGATGAATTTGTTGAAATTTTTGGGAGATTTGTCAGTCGCGCTCCTCACGATGCCATTTCTCTGACGTCACTCCCCCTTGTGTTCCTCTTTAATGGAACTCTCTGTGCTTCTTAAACTTGTGTGACTTTTTTCTTCATTTATTTAGGAAAATTTTCATCTTTGATTTCTTCAAACAGGTTCTCTATCCCTTGTTTTTTCTCTTCTCCTTCAGAACCCCTATGATATGGATGTTGTTTCTTTTCATGTTGACACAGAACTTTCTTACAATTTCCTCAGACTTTTTGAGCCTTCTTTCTTTTTGCTCCTCTGCTTTACTGCCTTGTTTATCTTTTCTCTAAATTGTATTTGTTATTTCTGACTGGTTCTTTTTTACAATTTTAATGTCCTTTTTGATGCTTGATATCTCTTTATTTAGGTGCTCATATGTCCATCCACTGTTGCTTTATGATCCTTGAGTATCCTAAAAATTATTGCTTTAAAATCGGCATATGATATTTTTGTTATTTCCATCTTATTTAGTTCTTTTTCTGATTATTTCTCTTGTTGATTCATTTGGGTTGCATTTCTCTGTCTGCCCATTTTGTCTGTATGTTAGGTAGTGCTGTCTGACTTTGAAATTTTGGGGGGGGTTATGAAGATGGGCTTGGTGGTACCGTCCTCCAGGCCACTTGATTATCTTGTTTTAGGGATCCTTCTTGAGGGTACTATTTTCCCTCTTGTTGTATGTGAGTATTAGATGCAGTTGGTCTCTTCATGGGTACATTTATTCTTTCAGGCTGGCTGGCTTCAAGGGTCAATCTTGATTATGTGTATTACACACTTTACAATGTCTGTTCTGTTGGGTAACTTTATTTTTCACTGTTTCTGGTGCCTGCTAGACTCTACCTTTGGGTGTGCTACTTATGTATGTAGTTGAGTTTAGAGTTGGTGCTGTCTGCCACCCACTTCTGGTAGTGTTGGCTCTACTTTTTTTGGGGTTGGTGTCAGCTGTTGTTTGTAACCAACTTTGGGCTACCAGCCTGAAGTTACTCTACTTTTTGCTGTTTGTGTCTGCATTTTCTGTGTCTGGGTACTGTGGGAGAGGGAAACCTTTGTTTAAGTATCAGCTTCCTTCTTCTTAGAGATGACAAGAGCTTTGTAAAACCCCAAACTTTGTAAGATCTGTCTCTACTTTTCAGCTCCTCCTTCTCCTCTTGCAGCTGCCTGGTCTTCCCACAGAGTCTTCTGTAGTAAGACTATAGTGTGGGCTCAGATTGGCCTCACCCAACCAACACCTCTACAGGTTGCACACTTAGTTGGTTAGGGATGCTGAGGTTGTGAATATACCATTTGTGGGACCCCTTACTTCAGGAGTCTCTTGGTCAGGAGCTCAGTACAGGGAATGTGGCCCCTACTCCAGAGCTTGATTCCTCAGGCACTACTGGATATTCAAATTTTATTTCTCTTCAACAAGGTGAGCAGCAGTTTCAGATCGAGTGTGGCCAACAATCCCCTCTGCAGAAGTTCTTTCAGCTGTTGAGACCTTGATCTCAGGGAAGAAGGTTGAAAGAGTTCTCTCTTGGGGCTGACTGTGCCCCTCCTGAAGGTGGCTAAGTTCCTTGACCAGATCCAACAATAGACTCACAGGGACCCACACTTTAAATATCCATGCTCCAAGCCTCTCTCCCTTCCTGCTGTGAAATCTAGCCTAGCAGGAAAGATTATCCAGTGCCCAGGCCGTCTGACTGGGCAGCCCCACCCTACCCAATGCACATGAGCCTCTGTGCCAGTGCTGATCATGGAGAGTGGAACTTGCCTCAGCTGGGCCTGGTGGGAGGAGCTTTTCCTTAGGATATCACTCTAGTAAGGGTCGTTAGGACCTGAAACAATGCTTTGTGCAGCTGATCCCTGGATGTGCTATCACTGGGCCTCCCTAGGAGGAAGTAAGCACAGCACAGACCAGTGGGAGACAATGCTCATAATTGACCCTCTGCAACATTCTTGGAGCTACAAGTGATCCAAAGTTTGTGGCTACCATTGCTGGGCCCAGGTGTACATGGAAATACCAAGCTGCCCTCTTAGGCTGGCTTTTACTCACTCTGGTCCTGGGGAATCTGCTCAAATGGCCAATATTCCCTGAGTCTTGATTCTTGCAGTCTGTCTGCTTGCTGCTTGTTGGGCTCAGCCACTGAAAACTCTTTGCTAGATTAGAGCCTGTGGCAATTCAGTGATTATGAAGGGTGGTGGGTGTGGCTCTGCCTTTTGGCACCAGGTGTCTGTCTAGACTTTTTTCACAGACCTCAGTAGGGTGTGGTCACAGGAGTCCAGTGGTTGTGGCCTCTGAGACCCAGAGGTGTGGTCTGCCCCCTCTCAGGACAGCTTCAGCTTAGTCTCTTGTAAGGTGGAAGCACCAGTCATAAACTCAGGAGAGTGTGGGGGGGAGGTCTTGCCTTAACACCGGAAAACTGAGTCACTGGTGTGCCCCTGCTTCCTGGACTCTCAGAATGATCTTTTGCCATCCCTGAGGTAGGAAAGACTCCTGAGGGTGGAGCTGTTGCTTTTCCCCAAGCTGATGCCACACAAAGGTGATGCTTCACCCAAGAAAGGTGGTAATTGCAGTATTGGAGAATGACTCAGCACAGGGGTTTCAGTGGCCATCCCCCACAGTGTCTTTCTCTGGGCCTCCAACTTTACACTCTCCTCCTGCAACTCCAGTCCTCTCAGATTTCTCTTGCCAGAGCCCTGGGTAAGTGGCTGTGAATGAGGTTTTCTGTGTGGGCCCTTTAAAACAAAGTCTGCATCTGAGAAGTTTGTCTCTTTCTCACAGACAGAAACCCAAGTCTTTCACAGCTAAATGCTGTCTGGGCACCTCTTCTAGGCTCTGGTGCTCTAGACTGGGGCTCTGCACCTGGGGCTGAGAACCCAGATCTCTTAGGCCAATGAACCCTGCTGTGAGAGTCCCTCTAGGCTGCCTCCTGCTCCTGGGAGTGAGGCAGCTCTGTCTGCATCTCCGCCCTTCCTACCAGCTTCAGTGATCCTTGGTTATAGATTCTTCTTCATTTAGTCCAAAGTTGTTTTTTCAAGATGGTTGTTCTTAAATTAAGTTGTAATCCAATTTGGTCCTGAGAGGTGGCAGTTTGAACATCCACTTACTCCATTGCCATCTTTCTTCTCCACATCTCCATTTCTTTGAGGAAACATTCTATCTTACATTTCAGGCCATGTGGTTTGGATGGAGTATTCTATAGCCTCAACTTCAGGGATGAGCTGGGGTTGCTTTAAGCCAATCATCATTTCACATCCTTTTGACTAGAGTAATTGATTTAAGATCTTATTGCAAACACATTTGGGCAGTGAGCAAGCCCAGTACCTTTGCTTATTTTTTAGAAGACATGAGTCCCATTTTGTAGACCTGAAACTGAAAAAGTATAAATCCTGAAGCCACAATAGCCTCTGAAAATCAAAAGGCAAAAGCATTGAAGACAATGCATTAAAAAGAGCCAAGTTTAGAGATGTAGAGAATCAGACGTTGGTAACTTTATTGGAGCCCCTGAACTAAGGCCAGCCTTACTCTTAGATTTCTCATTATAGGGTTTAATTGATTGCTTATATGTTTAGACCAGTTTGGTCGGGTTTTAAGTTACTTTCTATAGGATCCACCTTATCATTGAAGCACCAGCTTAGATTTTTAACATCTTAGTTCTGACTCCATAAGAAGGATGGCAGCAAGTAAAACCACATCACCACATCTGTAAATGATGTAAAAAAGTGGGATCTGGCCTGTTGGCTCAATGGATAGAGCATTGGCCCAGTGTGCACATATCTCAGATTCAGTCCCTGGTAAGGACACATAAGAGAAACAAACATCTGTTTCTCTTTCTCACCCTTTCCCCCTTCTCTCTCTCCCCCCTTCTTGCAGTCAATGGCTCAATTGGTTTAAGTGTTAGCCCTGGGTTCTGAGGATAGCTTTGGTCTAAGCTACATTTCTGGGTGCTCAGAATAGCTTGGGTGATTCGAGCATTGACCCCAGATTGGGGCGCCCAGTGGATCACGGTTGGAGTACATACAGGAGTCTCTCTCTCTATCTCCCCTCCTCTCACATAAAAAATAAACTGTGATCTTATTTTCCTTAAAGTGTGTGATTCTATATATGTATATATGCTATCAGTATGTGTATATATGTATATGTGTGTATGTGTATGCCGCAGACCAGCGTGGCTCCTAATAACGGTGTAGAATTGAAACATACTCATCAAGAAAAAATGGGACTGGGAAGACTCTTCAAATGCTGATGGCAATATCTGAGTGCCCCATAGCCCCAGTTTGCTTTATTATATAGCCATATGCAAATTAAGGAAGTTCTTGATACAAAGTTACACATCCAGGCTAAAACAGGAACTCTCCCAAGGCATAAACAGGAATCCCCCTACCATGCATAAGTGAAATCAACCAACATCTGAACAAACAAAGAGTAAGAGGAAGGGCATGTAAATTGCTTCCAGTAACTTAAGGAAGCAAGTGAAGTGGGTGCAAATACTCATCATCATAGCCAATATGGAGGTGGTGGGGGAAGAACTTAGCCTTTTGCTAAGCCTCAAATCTACAATGGCTTTTTGCCATTTACGGTCCACAACATAGCCCCTTTTCTTTTTCATTTTTAATTTGTGTGCTGAGATTTGCACTCATCTGATTTCCTAGTTTCCCTGATTCTAATTTGGAGGCAGACTAAAAAACTACAGAACAAACACAAAATTAATATAGGCAATACTAACAGATACCCAAACAATTATTCTAATACATTACAGTGATTAAAGCCTTTAAGCAAATTCTTAGCCAATATAGCAAGAATCTATAAAAGAATAATTTCCTTAACATGTTCACCAAGTCCAAGTTGGAAACAACACCATTCCAAATCCCTACAAATGCAACCCAACCCCAGTTCAGCTCATTAGGAGCTGTCACAGGAGCAGAAGTCCAGGAAAAGTGCACATCCAGGAAAAGTTCACATGGCACTGTAGGTGTTGTCACATTTCTATACTTTGCAGTTCACGTCCAAGTCCCAAAGACCACTGCTTCTAGCTGATTCAGGTAGACTGGAAAAGCCATCTGCAGCATGTGTGGAGATGGAGCTTCTGTTATCCTCAGCCTGGAGAAATGAGACCAGGGTGCTTTTACCTGGAGCTTTGCAACTGTGGCATAGTGAAGAGAGCCTTGGTATACACTGAACTGGGTGGTAAAAGTAAACTTGTAATAGAAGTTGGCAAAAAGGAGAAAGAGAGCTCTAATTAGGAGTAGGTCCCAGCCTGAAATATGAATGGGGCATCGAGGCAGGAGGAATAAAGGAAACACTATATGTTAAACAAAGCAGCAGAAAATAGGACTATCAATATCCACAACAGAGATCTTTGGGGGAAGAATAAAAAACCTGAATATTCAGGCAAGGCATAGTTAAGTGGCCCTTGTATAAATGAGATCAGTTTACCTGCTATTTGAAAGAAATACCCTAGGCTTGTCCACAATGTCGTAGATGGGGCCAAAGACCCTGAGCACCTTTTAGCCTTCAATGGCAAATCCCAGCATTCTGGGCAAGGTTAGGTCACAGGTGGCTGGAGCAGGGCTGGAAGAGACTGAACCCTCCCTTAGAGGAGCAAGGGGGAAGCCTACCTTCCAGTGTCCCTTTTTCCTCACAGCAAAGGCATGTAAGTCTGGCAGGCTTTAGCTCAATGACCTTTCTTTTCACTATTGAAGCAGGACCCAGATGGAGTCCTATGAAGCCCTGTTGGGGCATTGGAGCCTTTGAGGGTGTATGCCAAGAGCTAGTATTTCACCTAATCTCTTTTGGGATTTTTCTGCCTCTTGGTCATTATAGACCTTAAAAGCCATGCTCAGAAGATCTTGCTGAGGGGTTTGAGGATATCCATCCATCTACATAAACCTTTTCTGTATATCTGGAGCTATTTGGAAAAAGACAAAACAGTGTTATTAGCTGAATCAAATAAAAAAGGGTAGAAGTTTGCAGGAGAAAAAGATTTGGCATCTCCCGTTAATCAGCATTCAAAAGAAAAATTTTAAAGATAAGGTAGATTTGCAGGAGTTCCAGGATATGACTCCACCTTTTATATTTTTTAAATTGATCTTAAATATTTGCTGGGTACACTTTAATAATACCTTGACTTTAAAGCTTTTAAGAAATACCCATAATTTGAAAGCTTTACAAAATATAGTAAATGCAGTAAATGCTTTTGCTACATATGCAGTAGCATTGTCAGTTTTAATCAGTTTAGGAAGTCCAATAATAGAAAATGCATACAGACAATGAGCTATAACATGCTTAGCAGCCTCTCCTCTTCTGGCGGAGGTAACTATAAATCCAGAATAAGTATCCACTGTAACATGGACAAAGGACTCTTTGCCAAATGAATGTGTATGAGTAACATTCATTTGTCAAAGTTGTCCTGGTAGGAGTCCTCAAGGGTTAACTCCAAATGAAGAGAAAGATTGTAGTATAGGACACCTTGGACAGGATTTAACAATCTGCCATTCTGCTTCCCAACAAAGTTAAAACTTTTTACATAGGGGTGCAGCGTTCTGGTGATGAATAGTATGAGACTGGATTGCTTGATCTGTCATGGTTGCTCCCATAATTTTATTTTGGTAGTTTGATCAACAAGGTCATTCCCTTGTGCTAAATCTCCAGGGAGCACATACGGCTAAAGAAATCCAGAATGACCTTCTTTATCTTCCCATTATAAAAAACTAGAACTTTGTTGAGGGGATTACTCTGCCCTGTACCTTGTAATTCTGTAGCTGCTGCATAGGTGGGCTAGGAAGGAGGCCAATATAGCTTAGCAACAACAGATACATCAGCTCCAGTATCTAAAAGTCCTTTAAATTTACATGCTTGTATTGTTAGTTGCATTTCAGGGCATTCCTGACCAATTTTTTAATCCAATTGGCAAAATCAGAGGAGCCAAACCACCAATTTCCTTGGGGCCCCCTTTGCAGGATGTGGCCTGAGAAGCATAATTAGCATCCTTATACTATTCTTCTAACTGCCTGAATTAGCCATGAGACAAATTCCTGAAATGACTTATTAGGGTCCTGCTTAATTTTGCTCAATTTCTTTGTTTTGCCTAACAGAGTATAACCTTACACATAAACAAGACAATTTACACACAAAACACACAAGTATAACATATAACTTTGACTAATCCTAATACTTGAACTGCTATTTGGCTCCTAACTCTAAACACACCTCACAATGCACTAACCAAATCAGTAAGTCTTAAGGATCTACATGCTATTCTATTTAAATTTAAATGAGCACTCCTTACAAGTTCTAAAAACATTTTATTTTTTCTAAATATTAGAGCAAGCATTTCCAATTTTTGCATGCAAAAAAAACAACAACAACTTAATTCAGGCCTTAAAAACAGACACAAATTAGACAATATTAAACAAAGAGTAAACAGAAACAAGAATTAGATGAACCAGACAAACCAGAGAGAAACCCGGGATTTCAGAGCATATCCAAATTAGAAAGATGCCTGCCTGATTTTAATCAGGGCATTTTCTGACAGAGGGACTGAAGGATGGGACTAAACAAAATCTCCCTGAGAAAATTTGCTTTCGGCAGCTGCTGAGATATTTTCTATAGTCAGCTCCAACACAGGTCCCCTACCTCAATTTCCAAGCAAAGAATAAGAAAGAAACAAATTGATAGTTTAAAAGATTGTAGTTAAAATATTAAAGAAAATCAGACCATGACAGGAAAAGCTGTAATTTTCCTAATACCTGAGTCTTCTATCCATTCTCAATAAAGTCCAACTTCCACAGCAAATAATTACCCCCAGAGAGACAAGCACAAGCAATCACCTTCCAGTCATTTGGGGGAAGAGCCTTTGCACTAATAGTACCTGATAAACCAAGTGAAAAAGGGGCAGTGGGCCCAAACTGAACAAAAGCAAGTTTAAGTTCTTTCAGAGTTCTAAAAGGTACAGGTTCATGTTCTCACACTAGTCTCCCTGTATCATCCTGTCTTTCTACAACAGGAAAAAGGGGAAAGCCACTTATTGTTTCCCTTACATTTCAAGCCTGGTCTAAAGATTGTTGGAGAGGGAATTTCCCAGATTTTGAGCTATAGACTTGGGAATCAGCCCGATAAGGGAATAGAGTAGCAGAGGGTTGAACGTTGGAAGGAGCTGAGGGCAGCGGAGGCACCGCAGCTAAGGCAGCCATAGCCGCAGATTTTTTATCCCTCTGACTCCAAGTTATTCTTGTATTCACATCCCTCTGTTTCCAGCTCACCCTGATACTCTTCAGACAATGATTTGTCCTCATATGGAAACATTTTGACAAAAAGGTCCCTTATTTTTTACCCTATTTGACCCATAATCTTTTACTCCCGACTACACTTTCCCCCAAAACTTTCTTTACTCACTGTGCGCACTTCACTTTGGGGAGTTCCGTCACCTTCTTTCAGTTTTAGTTTCCTCGTACTCATACTCAAGTCTTCTGTTCGGGCGTCACTTGCTGTGGACCAGTGCGGCTCCTAATAATGGTGTGGAATTAAGGAAACACACTTATTAAGAAAAAATGAGACTGGGAGGACTCTTCAAATGCTGATGGCAATATCCGAGAGCCCCATAGCCCCAGTTTGCTTTATTATATAGCCATATCAAGGAAGTCCTTGATACAAAGTTACACATCCAGGCTAAAACAGGAACTCTCCCACGGCATAAACAGAAATCCCCCTACCATGCATAAGTGAAATCAACCAACATCTGAACAAACAAAGAGTAAGAGGAAGGGCATGTAAATTGCTTCCAGCAACTTAAGGAAGCAAGTGAAGTGGGTGCAAATACTCATCATCATAGCCAATATGGAGGTGGTGGGGGAAGAACTTAGCCTTTTGCTAAGCCTCAAATCTACAATGGCTTTTTGCCATTTATGGTCCACAACATGTGTATATATATCATATATGAAAGTAGAGGTTCTTAGTGAATTAAGGAATGTCAGATTGTTTAAACAAAAGGAGATTGGGCTTGCAATTTTTCTTCAAGCAATCGATAAAGCATAAAAAGACAACTGTGTGGCTTCAATGGGGAAAATAAGCCGAAGGTTGATCCAGATCTAAAACCTGAAGGGTTAAGCAGTGTTAGGAGAAGAGGTTCACAGAGGGAAATGAAATCATATTTTCTCATCTACAGTGTTCAAGTAGTTTGCATTTTTTCATACCCCATAGCAGAAATTGTCACACGGTGTCCAAGTAAGTTTAAATGAAGTTGGGTAATGAAAAATTGGGGCTTGTAGGCCAGCAGCAGTCTTGTGCATGGGATGGTTTGGAAGCTGACAAGACCAAAATGGTTTCTAGTACCCTAGAAAAGAGATGAGGTCAGCTATTTACTGTGTAGTATTCAGTGGCATTTATGAAAATCTGCTAAATGAAATGTGTCCTAGCAGTGGAGGTTAGGATAAACTGTCAGTTATGCAATGTCTCACTGCAGGAATAGGAAGTTTACTTCAAAGATACTCTTTGTTAACCAGTATGAAGTGTGCAACTGCTTAAAGGTACTCTTCATTTTATATTGGTACAAATATATTTTAAGATATCCACCATAAAATGTAGCAATTAAACCATATATTAAAAAGCAATAATACATAAAGTTATTAAATAATGACATATTTCAACATTCTACCCTTCATCATATTGTGAAAGGCTCATAAATTATCTAAGAGTATTCTGGTGTCCTTGGAAACCTATTTGCGATTAATTAAAATCAGTTGAACTTTCTAGTATGGAAACCTGGATAAAGTGAAAGAAAAGAAACAAATAATAATAAATATGTACCCATTTATTTTAAAAATAATGTTGAGTTTCTAAAGGCAAGATAAATATTAACTGATCAGAAAAAAAAATAAATTTAAGGCCAACTCAAGATAACATAAGTGTAATAATTTGAAATGTTTTGTTTGACATAAATACTTCAGGATAAATTTGGCTTCATAATGTGGTTCTGATAATAGGTTGACAGACTTGACTCTTTGAGTACCTGTAGTAATATTATAGTAAAGACCAGTGTGAATTACAGAATCTTTAAAGAGTTTAATTCCTATTTCTCACAGCCTAATGAGAGCTGCACTACAGTTTTACTAGCTCAATGGATGAATAATGGACAAAGAATGTATAGTTAGACAACTTATGTAAATCACTTTTAAAGTTTTCATTGCAACATTTTTCCCTCTTTTCACAACTTAATGCCTCACCCCACCAAAGATTATGGGGCAAGTTGTCAGTTTGCCAACCATATCCTTCTCTTTTAACTTGGGAATATTTGCACTTGGATGAGTTAATGGCATTTTATGACATTCAGCATCAATATATAAAAACTGGGACACCAGCTTTTAGTACAAAGTATATTAAATAGTATTTCTAATTCCAAACATCAATAAATCAACAAATACTAACATTGTATATATTCTGTAAGCTAATAATTGAAAATATGAATGGTATTAACTAAGTGTAAGTCATTACTGGTAGTTCCTAATAGATAAGAAATTCAAAATGTCAAATGACTGTAGGATAAGAAAAGATAGGATAAGATCAGAACAAAAACAACTACTTAAGTGGACAGTCAAGATTAATCATTTTAATTTTGATGTTTACTGGTAAGAAAACTGAGAATGAGGTTAACAGAACTTGTCCAAGTCACATTGCTAAGAAATGGAGTCAGGATTCCAACCCTGGAAATGTGACTCCAGAGCTCTCCCATTTAACTAGCCCCTTAGCACAGCAGTACAGGTACTACAAGCATGTCTTCAGGTGCCACCAAACTCATTAGGAAAATCAGTAACTAAAATATAAAAGTACGTATAGTTAAATTTGAGGCTTCTGAACAGACTTACAATATAAGTTTCTGTATTAGAATAATTCCCTTATCTCTATTATTATTACATTCTCTTTAGAAGATTTTCTTATGTTATATACATTTGCATTGCAAAAATGTATCTGCTGGTCATTATATTATTCAATATATCATTCATCCCACGAATATTTATGGAGTGCCTTTGGTGTGGCCAAGCACTCTTCTAGGTCCTGTGGATATACCAGAGAGCCAAATCATGACACTGTCCCTGAGCTTATGAAGCTTCATGCATGCATGGCAAGATGAGAAATAACTACATTATATAGTTTGCAGTATAGCCAGAAGATAAAAAATAAAGCATGGCAGGTAAGACTGAGCTGCTAGGATAAGGGACTCATTTATTCAAATTTATTAAATTAATATTTAAGGTGGACAATGATATTTTAGCAAAAACATAAAAAAAAAGTGGAGAAAGGAGACACACAGACATCTGACAAAAAACAAACAAATAAACAAACAAACAAACAAACCCTAAAACATTATGAAAATAGCAGCAGGCAAAGATTCTGAACAGAAATGTGCCCAGTGTATTTAAAGTCTGGGCAGAACGGCTGTGTGTCTGGAACCGAATATATAAGGGATACAGTAGTAGGTGATGGAAGCAGACAAATATTGGCTGAAATCTTACAGGTCCTTGTAAGGATTTATATTTTTAGTGTGCATTAAATGAACTACCAAGGCATTTTGTGCAGGAGAGTGACATGACCGAACTTAGTGTTCCTATAGTTTTACTCTGGTTGTATTGAGAAGAGACTGTGAAAAGGAAAAGACGGAAGCAGGGTATCCAATATTGCAATAGTCCAGGTGAGAGCTGATGCTCATTTGGACTGTGGGAGTAACAGTGGAGGTGGTGACAAGTAATACAATTCTAGATGTGCTTAGACAGTAGAGCCAACAGGGATTCTACTGCTTGACATACAGAATGGAAGGGAAAGAAAAGAGACAAAAATTATTATCAGGTTTTTGGCCAAAGCAATGCAACTTTGGATTGTCATTTACTGAGATGTTAAGACTATATGGGGAACCTGACTTGTGGTGGCACAGTGGATAAAGTGTCAACCTGGAATGCTGAGGTTGCTGGTTTGAAACCCTAGGCTTGGCTGGTCAAGGCACATAAGGGAGTTGATGCTTCTTGCTTCTCCCCTCTTTCTCTTTCTCTTTCTAAAAGTGAATAAATAAAAAATCTAAAAAAAATAAAAATAAAACTGTATGTGGAATAGTTATATGATTCTGAAGTTCAGAGAGATTTTGACTGAGATGTCAGTTTAAGAGGTGTCTCTTTAAAGCCATAAGACTGGATGCATAATGGCAAATAGACACAATTTCTATCATGAGCCATTTGCCAGACTAAATATCCAGAGAAATTCCTCAGTGTACAAAACATCTAAAATGCTAGATAAAATACAATAAACTTTATATAAGTAAGTCTGAGCTCCGGTAAAAAAACAATCAGAAACCAGACAAAAAATAGTGATTGTACAGTGGTAAGTCACACTCAGAGTGTGTTTTGATCTGAGAGCATCTGTCAATTTCTGATGGCTCCGTGCCTGGGTTTAACTGGTCACACAATTCAAGACTGGAAACAGCTTTGAGCCCCCAAAGTATGGTGATCAAATCAAAGACATTTTAGTAAAGCAGAAAACATCAAATTACAACTTTAAAAAAAATATATTAGGTTAAATCAACTGACTAGCATTGGAAAAGAGATATCCAGACTTGGGACTGGTTGGAGGCATGTATTTATGTGAACTGGGGACAGAATTACTTTTAACTGTGTGGTCTACGAAAACCCTCAGTCTGAATATTGTTTCTAACCTAGTCTTAGATTGTTGGTGCTATTAGGGATAAACCAAGTTAAAAACTATTCCTCTCTGAAGAAGAGTTAAACAAGTTATCTGATCATAAAACTCAGTTCTGAACTTTTACAAATCATGTTGACAAAGCACATTCCAAGCACTATCTGTAGGCCCAAAATTTTCTGCTCACAAGCTTAGCTGCTTGATCTGAGTTAATGTCTATAACAATCCTTCCCCAAGCATGGACAAGCTGGTCCAGGAGCTTAGATTAGACATCTTGTAGAAGCCTTCTCCATCCTGTGGCTTTTCATTGGCTCACTCATTTCTGCCATGAAGTGTCCAGCTGCACATGCTCTTGTGCTGCAGGGATTTTGTCCAGTTCCCAGTTCCCACCTTGCCCTACTGACTTGGCTTCAGCACAACTCCAGCCTTGGCTCCCACTTGCCTGGGCAGAGATGTTCAATGTGGAGGTAAATATGAAGCTTGAATTTTGTTTAGAAGTGACATTAAGTGATGTACTGGCATACATATACCTTAAACAGATATGGTGTTCAAAAATCCAACATCCAAACATGAACATATCTTATAGAAAGGAATAAAGTCTATTCTAAAATGTTAAGTTATCTTGAAAAGGCTGTTCTAGAGTGTAAAAAAAGGTGTTGTTGCAGATGAGTTCCAAAGTCCTTTTCAATTTCGAAAGCATTTAATTCTACTATTTCTCACAAGGATGCTTGCTTTAGTAAAGGGATCACATAAGGCAAGCAAACTTAATGAGATTATATATATATTCTCACTGTTGAAGAAGACATAGAAGAATAAAAGGTATTTTTCCAGAATTTGGCCAAGCCCTTTCTCTCCCAGATCTAGGATGCTCCATTGCTTTGAGAGGGCTTCAAAAAGTTTTGTGTTTTTATGCTGAGACCTGGAGCTATAGTAGACATGACAATGATCAGAACCCAGATTCTTACAGCTCCTTGTTGTGCTCTGATTCCCACCTTGCTAACAAGGCTCACATCAGCTCCTTAACTAGATATACCAAGTGCTCTTTTGTTCCAGACCTTTTGCACAGTAATTCCCTCACTTGTAATGTCAGATATCTCAGACAATCTTATCAAAAAGAGAGTTTCTGGACCCCATTCTAGCACATTTTTTTTCTAGCTACTTGTTTCTTTTATAAAATTTATCATCTTTTCAATTATTTTCTATGTCTATGGATTTACTTTTGGTCTGTCTTCTTTATTGGAATTTAAGGTCCATGAGTGAAGGAATTGTGTTTACCATTTTTACTACTGTATCTCCAGTGCCAAGCACAGTTCTTAGAAGACTGTAGATTCTCAGATAGTAGATAAATAATAATGCAAATAAAAAAATAAATAAGTGGAACACTTGGGCAAATCTTTGGGAGTGGGGTGGGGTATATAGACTGCACATACACTGTACAGGGGTACTTCAGCCAGAAAATAGGTGTTGTTCAACAAGCATAATGGCTCTAAATTTAAGCCAAAAAGTAGAAGGTATCAAGAAAGCACAAAGGAGTTTGAACCTAACCAGAAAAGCAAATTCTATGATTAGAAACTGGGAAATGTTACTGAATAGGAAAAGAGAAGCCTGTCAACAGATAACCCAATAAAGTTACTTGCTTAAGTAAATATAAGATTATTATTTTTTTTTAAATTTTTTTTATTCATTTTAGAAAGGAGAGAGAGAGAGAGAAGGGGGGAGGAGCAGGAAGCATCAACTCCCATATGTGCCTTGACCAGGCAAGCCCAGGGTTTCGAACCGGCGACCTCAGCATTTCTAGGTCGACGCTTTATCCACTGCGCCACCACAGGTCAGGCCAAATATAAGATTATTTTAATAAAAATGACACATTAGCCTGACCAGGCGGTGGTGCAGTGGATAGAGTGTTGGACTGGGATGTGGAGGACCCAGGTTCGAGACCCCTAGGTCGCCAGCTTGAGTGCGGGCTCATCTGGTTTGAGCAAGGCTCACCAGCTTGAGCCCAAGGTTGCTGGCTCAAGCAAGGGGTCACTCGGTCTGCTGTAGCCCCCTGGGTCAAGGCACATATGAGAAATCAATCAATAAACAACTAAGGAGTCACAATGGAGAATTAATGTTTCTCATTTCTCTCCCTTCCTGTCTGTCCGTCCCTATATGTCCCTCTATTTGTCTGTCTCTACCACAAAAAATGACACATTATTTGAAGTAGAGTTTATTATTTAAAAGGTTAATGACAATATAAAACAAGCTAAAGATGGTAAAAAATAAGTTAGAGTTTAAAATTACTGAGATGTGTTACATTAAAAGAAATACTGAAGGGAAGGTATGAGAATTTATATTTTTTATGTTTCTGGTAAAGAATTTGAAAGGTACTATATAGAATGCCACTAAAAGAATTGTGGCTTAAGCACTGAAACATGATTATAATAAGTAATGGAAATGTCACCTGAGATAATATGTGTTGTTACTCAAGTAACAAACTTGAGTAAGAATTAGAAGATAATGACTTCTTGCATAATTTTCTAGTTCAACAAAATCATTGAAAAGTGTTTCATGACCACGGCACATATTTCAGACCATATTTCTGATTGTTTATGTCTTAGTAAAGTATTAAGAACAGTAGTCTAAGTTCAGGCAGAATGAATTAATAACATGGGTAGTACAATCTCCTGGGCCAGGAGAACTAAGAGAGGACAGAAGAAGGAGATAGAATTACAGACATTGGCTTTAGAAATGGACTAAATGGTTAATTCTTCTCCTTAGGAGCAGATTAAGCTCTGGAAACAAACAGACAGAAAGAAAGACTGACAGACGAACAACAGGATTGGGTAACCAAATGACAAAACAACTACAATTCTTAGAGATAGGAGTCTGAATCCAGTTCCTCCTTGATCCATCACTTCCCTGACTCAGTCATTTTCCAGTGTCATGGAGAAAGAGAGAAGTAAAGCCCACTAATCCCTTACTAAGAGGCAAAATGCATATGTGAGAGTCAAGCCTCTGTGAGAGTCAAAATCTTGATCAAAATATAACAAAACTGTCTATAAGCTATAATAAAAATCTGAAAGATTGATGAGTCAAATGTATCTGCTCTAAACTGGGGGAGATTGTTAATGTTTATCAAGTAAGGCTTTTCAAGTTGGGTTTCTGCTATTGATGAGAAAATGGCATACACTAATATGTCTTTCAGCTTTAGACAAAGTTGATCACAAGTGCTAGTCTTTAAACCTGAAAAATGTTCTAAGAGAGATCCAATTAAGGTTTTATTGAAGAACTGAATCTTCCAAGCTTAAAATTAAAACAGTAGCAATCATGTCCTGGCTGTCTAGCTCAATGGTAGAGCGTCAGCCTGGTGTGTGGAAGTCCTGGGTTTGATTCCTGGCCAGGGCACACGAGAAGTGCTCATCTACTTCTCCACCCTTCCCTCTCTCCTTTCTCTCTATCTCTCTTTTCCCCTCCCAAAGCCAAGGCTCCACTGGAGCAAAGTTGGCCCGGGTGCTGAGGACAGCTCCATGGCCTCTGCCTCAGGCACTAGAATGACTCCATTTGCAATGGAGTAATGCACTAGATGGGCAGAGCATCAGCCCCTAGTGTGCATGCCAGGTGGATCCCAGTTGGGCACATGTGGAAGTTTGTCTCTCTGCCTCCCCACTTCTCACTTCAGAAAAATACAACAAACAAACAAACCAACAAACAAAAAAATAGTAGCAATTATAAAACAAAGAGAAGATGTGAGGTAGGCTATTTACTTATAAGCCATTTATTCTGAAGGAATAATTACAAGGCTTTTGCCAAATCTATAGTTCTTCAACAAATCTATATGCAATGGTACTTCATTTACCCAGCACTGCCAGGAAGTCATTTCACACAGATAAACTTTTTATATAAAAAGGCTTGAAAATATTTTCTGAAATATAACATCCCATGCTGCTTTGCCAGCAGAGTATGCTGAACTTAATTACTCCTTCTCTTCTTTACTGGATGACTCAAGACCATCATAATGCATTGTCATTGGTAATGACCTGGAACTGTTTTGAGGTAAGAAGGACTAAAAGATTTTCCCCAGACCAAATGAATTCAACATACTTTGTTTCTGTAGTTTTATCAGATTTTAGAACTTCTTGGTCTTATGCCTTTGTTATTTGTTTCTCTTCTCCTGTGTTTTTTTTTTCTAATTTGTTGACTTCTTACACCCACTTTGACTGTTTTCTCTCTTCTTTAAAGTAAAATTCTCTGGCCTTATGGTAACTGTTTCACAAGTTCATTCAGCACTCAACAGTACTTTTTGTTTAATTCCAAGTTTGTTGCAGATTTCCAAATGGTTAAAAATGTGTGAAATCGCACCTCAATTACTGACAAGGAAATACATTATTCTTTTATAGTGAGTAACTTGAAAAATAAGGTAAACTCCATTAGTATTTAAAGTTCAACATGTAGAATTTCAAGTTCAAGAGTAAAAATATGAATATACATAAGAAATATTGGTTAGACTATTTACAAAAAATATATACGCTCATGTTTCCAGACTATTGGGTGGTGTAAAACCACAAGCAGATACCTACATATACCTTCTCCCATATATGTTTCTGTAAAGTTTTGCCTGTTATTTTGAAACCTGTATTGTATATATCACACTATGTCAAGGTGCTTAATATCTATGTTAAGTTATACATGTTGCACATTATTAAATTCTAAAATGTAAAAACAATTCTGAACAGATTTATCTGAGCAAAAGGTTTAATTTTCAAAATCCATAACTTAAGCTTTATAATTTATTTTATGTAGTTTTTTTTGCACCCTCAGTTGCACAACCCTAGTCTGCCATCTGTTCTTTTAAGGAATCTTTAGAGAAAAACAACAGCCAGACCTACATCTCCTAATACTTTAGGTTTTTAAACTGTCTACATAGATTAAAACTTAGGGGAAATGCAGACTGTTTGGAGAAAAACAAATTTAACCCAAACCCTGAGCTAAGAACAATGTCCTAAAGTTAACCTGAAGAATTATGTAACTGTGAGAGATCCAGCTCTTTTGTGTTCCTAGTTGACTCTCTTTTAATGATTCCACCCTTTTATACTCTGTGTTTATTATGCCATTGATCTTTTTTATGCTTATTTAACTTTATTATATAATCAAATATTCCAGATATGTACTTCTTTTTTATATACAATACTTTCTCCAAAAAAAACAGAAGCTCTGAGTTTACTTGGACCTTCTCTGGATAGTTCAGTTGGTTAGAGCATTGTCCTGATACACTAAGGTTTCAGGTTTAATGCCAGGTCAGGACACATACAAGAATTAACCAACAAATGCATAAATAAGTAGAAGAACAAACTGATCCCTCTCTCTCTCTCTCTCTCTCTCCCTTCCAGTCTCTCTAAAGTGAATCATAAAGAAAATATTTCTTTGAAAGAGAGCCTATTCAGAAAAGTACTTTCAACTATATCATTAACATTTCCCAAATTTTTATGGATTGAATAATAAGCAGGTGGAAACTGTAACAAAAAAGTGTAATTTCTTCTCACCATCTCTCATACATGGTGTCCAGGAAAAAAATGATTACATATCATTAATTTTATATGTTTCCCCAAATGTATGTGATAGTCACTTAGCCTTAGATTAAACTGCTTAAAGCATAGAAATAAAAACCAAAATCAAGGGTATACCAGTGCCTAAATACTTTGGCTATCTATAAAGTCAGATATCTGGCAAAGTATTAGTTGAGAAGATAGTAGAGAAACATATAAGGGTTAAAAAGCCTTCTGAGTAGTCTGTTTTACTTCAGCTAATGTGTTTCAATTAGGAGAGACCTCAGTTTCATTTGTTTTTATTGACTATTTTATATATTATTTATATAAATAAAACTTATTTTGTCCATAAATAAAATCTTTTCAAATATTTTTTCCTGTTTATTATTAATTTGTTTGGAAGTATTTTTTTTAATTTCAGAAATTGTATATTGTTTGTATTGTCATAACTACTCATTTTTTTACTTTATATTTACTGCTTTGAGTGTGATGCTCAGAATGGCTTATCGCTCACCAATATATAACTACTTCTCTAAATACACTCTTCTATTTCCTTTTTATTTTCTTTTTTTTTTATAAATTTTTATTAATGGTAATGGGATGACATTAATAAATCAGGGTACATATATTCAAAGAAAACATGTCTAGGTTATTTTGTCATTAAATTATGTTGCGTACCCCTCGCCCAAAGTCAGATTGTCCTCCGCCACCCTCTATCTAGTTCTCTGTGCCCCTCCCCCTTCCCCTAACTCTCTCCCTCCCTCCCTCCCATGTTCTCCCTCCCCCGACCCCTGGTAACCACCTCACTCTTGTCCATGTCTCTTAGTCTCATTTTTATGTTCCACCAATGTATGGAATCATGTAGTTCTTGTTTTTTCTGATTTACTTATTTCACTCCGTATAATGTTATCAAGATCCCACCATTTTGCTGTAAATGATCTGATGTCATCATTTCTTTTTTTTTTTTTTAATAAATTTTTATTAATGGTAATGGGATGACATTAATAAATCAGGGTACATATATTCAAAGAAAACATGTCTAGGTTATTTTGTCATCAAATTATGTTGCAAACCCCTCGCCCAAAGTCAGATTGTCCTCCGTCACCCTCTATCTAGTTCTCTGTGCCCCTCCCCCTCCCCCTAACTCTCTCCCTCCCTCCCTCCCTCCCATGTCCTCCCTCCCCCCCGACCCTTGGTAACCACCACACTCTTGTCCATGTCTCTTAGTCTCATTTTTATGTTCCACCAATGTATGGAATCATGTAGTCATTTCTTATGGCTGAGTAGTATTCCATAGTGTATATGTGCCACATCTTCTTTATCCAGTCTTCTATTGAAGGGCTTTTTGGTTGTTTCCATGTCTTGGCCACTGTGAACAGTGCTGCAATGAACATGGGGCTACATGTGTCTTCACGTATCAATGTTTCTGAGGTTTTGGGGTATATACCCAGTAGAGGGATTGCTGGGTCATAAGGTAGTTCTATTTGCAGTTTTTTGAGGAACCACCATACTTTCCTCCATAATGGTTGTACTACTTTACAGTCCCACCAACAGTGAATGAGGGTTCCTTTTTCTCCACAGCCTCTCCAACATTTGCTATTACCCGTCTTGTTGATAATAGCTAATCTAACAGGGGTGAGGTGGTATCTCATTGTAGTTTTGATTTGCATTTCTCTAATAACTAATGAAGCTGAGCATCTTTTCATATATCTGTTGGCCATTTGTATCTCTTCCTGGGAGAAGTGTCTGTTCATGTCCTCTTCCCATTTTTGTATGGGATTGTTTGTTTGTTTGTTGTTGAGTTTTATGAGTTCTTTGTAAATTTTGGATATTAGGCCCTTATCTGAGCTGTTGTTTGTAAATATCATTTCCCATTTAGTTGGCTGTCTGTTTATTTTTATATCAGTTTCTCTTGCTGAGCAAAAACTTTTTATTCTGATGTAGTCCCATTCATTTATCTTTGCCTTCACTTCTCTTGCCATTGGAGTCAAGTTCATAAAATGTTCTTTAAAACCCAGGTCCATGATTTTAGTACCTATGTCTTCTTCTATGTACTTTATTATTTCAGGTCTTATATTTAGGTCTTTGATCCATTTTGAATTAATTTTAGTACACGGGGACAGGCTATGGAAATCCTTTTTATTTTCTGTTTATTTTTTACATTAGCTTTTAAATTTACTTGAAATTTATTTTAGTGCATAGTATGATATAATAATTTTGTGTGTATTAAGAACATGCAGACCCACAATTAGAACACACACAAACATAAATGATTTTAGAGTATGTTACAGCCTCTTGGTTGGAGTCTTAGAATTAATTCTTGTAAACTGAATCAGGAGGTTAAAACATCTTCATCTTAAAGTTAAGAAAACCTTCCCTTATACAATATCATTTCTTTTTCTGAATTTAGGAATTTGTTAAAATTCCTATTACATGCCAATTATGACCAGGGATTAAGCACTGAGATTAACTGGATTGCTAGCTGCAGTATCTACTTTCAAACTCACAAGCTATCAATAGTTGGAGGCGTGGGTTGGCTCTGAATGCAAGCAGACACCCCCAGAGCACTATGGTAAGGGCTTTGCCATTTGGCTTTGCCTGTTAATTTCTTAGCACAGGAGGGGATATTTGAGCCCTATCTTGGAGGATGAATAGGGATTCAACAAGAAGACAGAGGCAGAAGGCATTATAGGTTCAAGAGTGGCAATTGGCAAGATGCACTTGTGAAGTATGTTGGCATATTAAAAAAAATTATGAGAAGTATGCTATAATTGAAATAAATGTGCCAGAAAAAATACTGTGCTTGAAAAGATCAATCTTTTGACTGTACAGGGGAAGTGTTAAAAGACAGCAGAAGAAACTGGAGCCCTAGCCAGTTGGCTCAGTGGTAGAGTGTTGGCCCAGTGTGTGGAAGTCCTAGGTTTGATTCCTGGCCAGGGCACACAGGAGAAGTGCCCATCTGCTTCTCCTCTGTCCCCCTCTCTTTCTTCCCCTCCCTCAGCCAAGGCTCCATTGGAGCAAAGTTGGCTCGGACGTTGAGGATGGCTCCGTGGCCTCTGCCTCAGACACTAGAATGGCTCCAGTTGCAACAGAGCAATGGCTCAAATGGGCAGAGCATCATCCCCTAGAGGGTATGCTGGGTAAATCTCAGTCAGGTACATGCAGCCGTCTGTCTCTCTGCCTCTCTGATTCTCACTTCAGAAAAAAAAAGAAGAAACTGAAACTTATTGCTTGAGAGTTATTTTAATAACCCAGCTGAAATATTGCAAGTGTCTGAACAAAAGTGATAGCAATAGGGATAGAGAAAGGAAGAGACTAGAAAAGAGAAGCACTCAGACTCTCAGGTTTTTTAAATGGCAGTATCAAAGCCAGGATATAAGTTATATGAGGCACATCAAGTTTGAGAAATTATTTACATCTGAAGATACTAAATTCAGTCATCTAAAGATTGTTCGATCAATTGTTGGTTATTGATATTTGGAGTATAAGATTTATATCTGAGCTGAAATTAAATCTTTAGGGGTCATTGATTAGTAGGCTGAAAATTATGAGCTCAAATGTCTGCAGGATACAGTTGCTGGGTAGATAATAAGGAATGGTGGCATTGTCATAAGCTGGGGAGAGCATGTGCCATCTGAGGGGGCACCTGCTGCTCAGCTCCAATCCATTATTGATTGAGAACTGTGGGCCCAAGGCTGCCATTTTAAAAAAAATTTTTATGTGAAACCAGAATCCTGAATTTTTTTATTATTATTATTATTATTATTATTATTATTATTATTTATAGAGACAGAGAGAGAGTCAGAGAAAGGGATAGACAGGGACAAACAGAAAATAAGGGAGAGATGAGAAGCATCAATCGTTAGTTTTTTCTTGTGCATTGTGACACCTTAGTTGTTCATTGATTGCTTTCTTATATGTGCCTTGACCATGGGCCTTAAGCAAACCGGGTAATCCCTTGCTCAAGCCAGCAACCTTGGGTCCAAGCTGGTGAGCTTTTGCTCAAATCAGATGAGCCCATTCTCAAGCTGGTGACCTTGGGTCCTTGGCATCCCAGTCCAACACTCTATTTACTGCGCCACCACCTGGTCAGGCCAGAATCCTAGATTTTCTTATCTCTAACTCTATCTATCTAGAATTCTCCCTATCTCTAACTAGTTTAATATTTTAAACCATGCTTTTTGAGCCAAAAGCCATATCAAGTCAATGGACACCTCTGTCATAGATACTAATGCAGACTAACCCCGAACAAATTTCTAAGAAAAATGTAGTCTGAAGTGAAGGGGAAAAAAAGATCAACCTCGGAATGAAACTCGTCAAAACTTGAGGTTGAAGAGAGAGCCTTGAACCAGGTGTTGCACAGTGTATCTCAAATATTTTTACTGGTAGGAGAGCAAAAATAACATTTTATTTTGCAGCATAAAGATGTGTTCAATTATAGGCAATCCTACTACATTCTTTTATTAAATCATTCTCATCCACTAATATCATAATTTCAAATCTTCACTATCTTAAAACTCTGACCCTCACCACTAACCTCTTTTTCAGCTGGTGACCCCATCTCATGATTTATGCAGAAAATAGAAACTAGAAAATAAGAATTTCTGAAATCCTGTTTTTTTCTTTAACTTCTCATGAATCATACACCCTCAAAATTTTCTCCCCATTATATATTCAGCTACTTTATCTGAATCTTTCCCTAGGTTTTTAAATAGGTTGAAGCCTCTTCCACAAACAAGAATAAAAAAACAAAACAAGCACTCATTGCCAGTCCCACAAGTTACTCCCTTACTCTTTCTTTCTTCCCCATTACAGTTAAACTTCTTGAAAGAATTGCATACACGCCCATCTCCAGTTCCTTCCCACCCCTCTCTCCTTAGACTATCTGATCTAGCTTCTGTTTCAAAACCCTACCAGGGTATCTCTTGTTAAGGTCACCATGCTACTCAATCCATTGAATGTTTTCAGTCCTTACCTTTCTTGTCCTCTTAGCATCATTCAACCCTGTTGGCCACAACACCCTTCCTGACCCACTCTTTCCCTGGTTTCTGTGACAATCAGCTCTCATGGGCTTCCTCCTACTCCTTCTTTAGATCACATCTTTTCTTCACTTCCCTTGGGGATCCTGATTTAAAGGTTCAAATCTCACTATTATACATTCTCTGAGGGCAATAAAACTATCCTTTGTAACAATTTTCACTGTGAAATTTTATATTTGCTTGTGTGCTCCCCCCATTTGTAAGCTGAAGAAGATTAGGAAGCATGCTGTTTTTCTCATCATCATATGCACTGTACCTGATTGTAGGCTTGGTGGTTCAATAACTATCTATCTTTGGACAAAGGACTAAGTAACTGACAATGCATAAATTTAAAGCCTAGAACTAAAGAAAATAGAGGTTGCATCACTTGCCTAGTACAGGAGAAGATAATTAGTATACAGGTTTGTTTCAAATTATTTCACATTTGTATCACTTCATTTAAAATTTTTATTAATTAAACAAACATCCAATATAGTTCAGGAATTTATTTAAGCAGGGTTGTTTTAATCTACTTAATTTTTGAATCATTTTTATTTTTACTTTTTATTCTTCAACCCACACTTAATATTTAATATAACCTTTAAGTAGAGTGACATAAAAATGCATGACTGTCTCAACTTTTAAAGGCATAATTCTTTCCCTCTTTGTACATATTAAAACTTAAATTGGGTAGAGTAATGGCACTATAGGGAGCAATACCAATAAATCTCCCCCAAAACTCAACAAGACCTTCAACCAGAAACAGAAAAATCTATCCTTGGAGCCTCCAGATGTTCCACAATACACCTGAAGGTATGGTCGAGCAAAAAATTGGCTAAATATATAATCGAATCCTGAAGGAAATAGGGAGTAAGAAATACTCCGCCTTCTTCACTAACCTAAATAGGGCTGCTTTCACTGGGAATTGAGAGTATAGAAACTAAGGCGGGCAAAGGGGGTGAATAGAACCAGGCTGCGGCACAAATGGTAGAACCAGGCTGTGGCACGGAGATCCAAGCCGAGGAAAAACTGTGCCTGTGGCAACCCAGCCAATACAAGCTAGCACTTGTGCCAAACCCACACAAAGAAAGACAATTGGGGCAGCCATTTGCACCGAACTCCTGGTGTGCGTGTGCAGATAGTGGGCAAGAGATTCCTCCGAGCGCCCCAGAAGTGGGCAGCTGTGTTACCCCACAGAGAGGCAGAGTCAGAGGCCTTTGTGTGGGCCGAAAGTGGAATCTTGGGCTGCCCCAGCGCCCTGAAAAAGCTGCGCACGGGGAGGGAGCGAGAGGTAATTCCAATGCTGGAACTTCTCGGTACGGGCATGGGTCTCACTTAGAGTGTGAGATGGCCTGCTTTATATCCTGGTTGGCGCTCATGGAGAGTGGGAAAGAGATTCCCCCTAGAGTCCCAGGAGTGGGCCCCCGTGTTACCCCACAGAGAGGCAGAGTCGGGGGCCTTTGTGTGGGCTGAAAGCGGAATCTCTGGGCTGCCCCAGCACCTTGAAAAAGCCACACACAGCGAGGGAGCAAGAGCTAATTCCAACGCTGGAACTTTTCTGTGCGGACGGGGGTCTCAGAGCATGAGACGGCCGGGCGGATTTCCTGGTTGGTGCGCACAGAGAGTGGGTGAGAGATTTCTCCAAGCATCCCAGGAGTGGGCGCCCATGTTCCTGGACAGAGGAGAAGAGTCAGGGACTTTTGTGTGGGCCAAAAGTGGAATCTCGGGCTGCCCCAGTGCCCTGAAAAAGCCACACACAGGAAGGGAGTGAAAGCTAATTCCAATGCTGGAAATTTTCCGTGCGGGCAGTAGTCTCATTTGGAATAAGAGATGGCCTGCTCCTGGGCTGCATGCTCAGATAGTGAGTGAGAGATTCCTCCAACCACCCCGGGAGTGGGAGCTTGCCCATGTTACCAGAGAGAGTGGCAGAGTCAGAGGTCTTTGTGTGGGCAGAAGCCCCACCTGATTATGCAAGCAGCTCTGACTGATTGAGCCTTACCCAGAGCCCTGTGCTGAATGGGAATAGAGTGGGAATTTGCCAGCTCTTTGAGCCTCTTACTATCCAGGAAGAGGCAGCAGCAACCCCGTAGTTGGATGAACAGGCTACTAATTCAGGAAGAAAAGACTAGGAGAGAGGCTCCGGGGACATGGACTCTCTCACTGTTGGAGCCTACAAATGCTAATGAGCCTGGGCTGCCAACGAGACTGAAGCCCAATATATGACATCACCATAGAGACTTATCAACTGCAAACCTCTACCTGAACGTGCCACAGGGGCAGAACCCGGGGTATAGAGTCACCAACCAGGAAGAGGGAGAGAAAAGAAAAAGCAAGAAAATAACCTCTCAAAATCAAGAATAATCCACAGACTTTATAACCTATCCCATTTTATTATATTTGTTCGTTTGTTTCTCTAATCTTCTTGTCTTGATTATTTTTTTCCCTCTTCAAATTTGGTCATTAATTCTCTGCTGGTCTTACTCACTCCTCTTCTTGAACTACACTACCCATAAGTGTTACATCTCCAATTATCTTTTCTTTCTTCTTGCTTTCTCTCTATGAGGGTTGCACTCCAAATCCTTTAATGCTCTCTCTCTCTCCTTTTTTTCTTTTTTCTTCTTTTAGTGGTTTGCTCTTTTTTACTCTCTCTCTTTCTGTTCTCCCTCTATATTAGTTTCTTCCTTTCTCCTTTATGTCTCCTCTCATTCAATCCTCAATAATGAACAAATTTTCTTATCTGGAACTCAAACTTATGTTTGTGGCATGTTGGGGGGTTTTTACTTCGCTTTTTTAACTCACAAGCAGTGCTCCCAACCTTGGCTCTCCATTTTATCTAGTTCTTGTTCCACTAAATACAGTAGTAATTTTTTAATATTTCCCACCATTTTCCTGTTTCCTTCTTATTCCTCTCATTATATCTCTTAGTAAACCAACACTTAAAAGCAAATAATTTAATTCCTCACCCAAATTTTTTCTTATTTGCATTTTGTGGGTCCATATCCCCTTCATTTGCCCCTGATTACTCCTCCCCAACTCAGGCCCTCCATTATATGCATTGTTTGTTTGATTTAGCACAATATAATTTACAGTTCACGACAAGATTTTCTCAAGAACAAGAGGAGAGGAGAGGAGAGGAAAAAAGGAGGGGTAATTTTCTTTTTTTTAATACATAATTTTTATTTTAAATTCTTTTTTATTTTTATTTTTTTAACTTTTTATTCTTTATTAAATCTCACTAATACTATCAATAAAACCACCCTCAGAGGACACTAAGGAAGAGAAAATTGAATATCATGGATACAAAAGAAAGAGAGGTAACACAAATGAGAAAAAATCTATGGAGAAAAAATTTAATATATTAGAAGCCTTGGAGCTAAATGACAGAGAATTTAAAAGAGAAATCCTAAAAATACTCAGAGATATACAAGAAAACACAGAAAGGCAATTTAGGGAGCTCAGAAAACAACTCAAGGAACACAAAGAATATATTTCCAAAAAAATTAAAACTATAAAAACAAATCAGAAATGACTCAATTCAAAACTCAATTCAAAAGTTGAAAAACGAGGTAACAAGCTTAGATAATAAAACAGGCCAGATAGAAGGTAGGATTAGTGAAATAGAAGACAAGCAACTTGAGGCACAACAGAGAGAAGAAGAAAGAGACTCAAAAATTTAAAAAAATGAGATAGCTCTACTGTAATTATCTGACTCCATCAAAAAGAATAACATAAGAATAATAGGTATATCAGAGGGAGAAGAGAGAGAAAATGAAATGGAAAACATATTCAAACAAATAAAGATGAGAACTTCCCAAGCCTGTGGAAAGAATTAAAGCCTCAAATACAAGAAGCAAACAAAACTCCAAGTATTCTTAACCCCAACAAACCTACTCCAAGGCAAATTGTAATAAAATTGGCACAAATAAACAAAGAAAAGATTCTGAAGGCAGCCAGAGAAAAGAAGAATACAACCTATAAAGGAAGGCCCATTAGATTATCATCAGATTTCTCAACAGAAACTCTACAAGCTGAAAGAGAGTGGACCCCAATATTTAAAGTCCTGAAAGAGAGAAACTTTCAGCCATGAATACTATACCCATCAAGGCTATCCTTCAAATATGAAGGAGAAATAAAAACATTCACAGATACAGAAAAGATGAGGGAATTTATCATCAGAAAACCTCCACTGCAGGAATTACTAAAGCAGATTCTCTAATCAGATACAAAGAACAAAAAAACAAACAAAGCCACAAGTAAAAATTCCAAGAAGAACACAATAAAACCAAATTTAAACTGTGACAACAAAAAAAAGGGGAGGGAGAGGGTGGAGATTAACAGTAGCAAAAGATGATGGAGTGTGAAAGTACTCACAAGATAGTGCACTACAATGAACAGGATAGAAACCCTTTTCATTACTTAATGGTAACCACCATTGAAAAAACCACCACAGAAGCACATGATTTAAAAAAGATAGCAACAGAGGAAAGATGTATGGAATACAACCAAATAAAAACAAAATCCCTGGCCGGTTGGCTCAGTGGTAGAGCGTCGGCCTGGTGTGCGGGGGACCCAGGTTCGATTCCCGGCCAGGGCACATAGGAGAAGCGCCTATTTGCTTCTCCACCCCCACCCCCTCCTTCCTCTCTGTCTCTCTCTTCCCCTCCCACAGCCAAGGCACCATTGGAGCAAAGATGGCCCGGGCACTGGGGATGGCTCCTTGGCCTCTGCCCCAGGCGCTAGAGTGGCTCTGGTCACGGTAGAGCAATGCCCCGGAGGGGAAGAGCATCACCCCCTGGTGGGCAGAGTGTCACCCCTGGTGGGCATGCTGGGTGGATCCCGGTCTGGTGCATGCAGGAGTCTGTCTGACTGTCTCTCTCCATTTCCAGCTTCAGAAAAATACAAAAAAAAAAAGATAGAAAAACGAAACAGAAGGATCAAACAAGATACAAAACTAACAGAAAGCAATCTATAAAATGGCAATAGGGAACTTACAAGTGTCAATAATTACACTAAATGTAAATGGATTAAACAAACCAATAAAAAGGCACAGAGTAGCAGAATGGATTAAAAAAGAAAATCTAACTGTATGCTGACTACAAGAAACTCATCTAAGCAACAAGGATAAAAACAAATTCAAAGTGAAAGGCTGGAAAACAATACTCCAAACAAATAACATCCAAAAAAAAAAAAACAGGCGTAGCAATACTCATATCTGATAATGCTGACTACAAGACAGCAAAAGTACTCAGAGACAAAAATGGCCATTTCATAATGGCTAAGGGGACACTGAATAAAGAAGACATAACAATTCTTAATATATATGCACCAAACCAAGGAGCACCAAAATATATAAGACAGCTACTTATTGACCTTAAAACAAAAACTGACAAAATACAATCATACTTGGAGACCTCAATACACTGCTGACAGCTCTAGATCGGTCATCCAAACAGAGAATCAACAAAGACATAGTGACCTTAAACAAAACACTAGAGCACCTGGACATGATAGACATCTAAAGGACATTTTATCCCAAAGGGACAAAGTATACATTTTTCTCCAGTGTACATGGATCTTTTCAAGAATTGACCATATATTGGGCCACAAAGACAACATCAGAAAATTCAGAAAAATCGAAGTTGTACCAAGCATATTTTCTGATCATAAAGCCTTGAAATTAGAATTCAACTGCAAAAAAGGGGAAAAAAATCCCACAAAAATGTGGAGATTAAACAATATACTTTTAAAAAATGAATGGGTCAAAGAAGAAATAAGCGCAGAGATCAAAAGATATATACAGACAAATGAAAATGACAGTACGACATATCAGAATCTATGGGATGCAGCAAAAGCAGTGATAAGAGGAAAGTTCATATCACTTCAGGCCTATATGAACAAAGAAGAGAGTGCCCAGGTGAACCACTTAACTTCACACCTTAAGGAACTAGAAAAAGAAGAACAAAGACAACCCAAAACCAGCCGGAAAAAAGAAATAATAAAAATCAGAGCAGAAAAAATAAAATAGAAAACAGAAAAACTGTAGAAAAAATTAATTAAACAAGGAGCTGGTTCTTTGAAAAGATCAACAAAATTGACAAACCTTTGTCAAGACTTACCAAGGAAAAAAGAGAAAGGACTCCTATAAACAAAATCCAAGATGAAAGAGGAGAAATCACCAGGGACATCGTAGATATACAAGAATTATTGTAGAATACTATGAAAAACTTTATGCCAATAAATTCAACAATGTAGAAGAAATGGATAAATTTCTAGAACAATACAACCTTTCTAGACTGAGTCAAGAAGAAGCAGAAATCCTAAACAGACCAATTAGCAGAGAAGAAATAGAAAAAACTATTAAAAACCTCCCCAAAAATAAAACCCAGGCCCAGACAGTTACAATAGTGAATTCTACCAAACATTCAAAGAAGACTTGGTTTCTATTCTACTCAAAGTCTTCCAATAAATTGAAGAAGAAGCAATAAGTCCAAACACATTTTATGAGGCCAACATAATACTCCTATCGAAACCTGGCAAGAACGACACAAAAAAAGAAACCTACAGAACAATATCTCTAATGAATACAGATGCTAAAATACTAAACAAAATACTGGCAAACTGAATACAACAACACATTAAAAAAATAATACATCATGATGAAGTGGGATTCATCCCAGAATCTCAAGGATGGTTTTTACATACGTAAAAACGGTTGACGTAATACACCATATCAACAAAGCAAAGAACAAAAACCACATGATCTTATCAATAGATGCAGAAAAGGCTTTTGATAATATACAACACAATTTTATGTTTAAAACACTCAACAAAATGAGTATAGAAGGAAAAATATCTCAAAATGATAAAGGCCATATATGATAAACCATCAGCTAACATCATATTAAATGGCATAAAACTGAGGACTTTCCACCTTAAATCAGGAAAAAGACAGGGGTGTCCACTCTCTCCACTCTTATTTAATGTGGGGCTAGAAGTTCTGGCCAGAGCAATGAGACAAAACAAAGAAATAAAAGGCATCCATATTGGAAAAGAAGAAGTAAAGGTATCACTTTTTGCAGATGATATGATCCTATACATCGAAAACCCCAAAGACTCCACAAAAAGATTACTAGAAACAATTAACCAATACAGTAAGTTCGCAGGATACAAAATTAACATACAAAAGTTCATAGCCTTTCTATATGCCAACAATAAAATATTAGAAAAGGAACTCAAAAAAATAATCCCCTTCACGATTGCAACAAAAAAAATAAAATACCTAGGAATATACATAACAAGGAATGTAAAGGACTTATATAATGAAAACTACAAAGCATTGTTAAGGGAAATTGAAAAAGATACAATGAGATGGAAGAATATTTCTTGCTCTTGGATAAGAACAATAAATATAATCAATATGGCCATATTACCCAAAGCAATATACAAATTTAATGCAATTTTCATCAAAATTCCAATGACTTTTTTTAAAGAAATGAAACAAAAAATTATCAGATTTATATGGAACTATAAAAAAAACCAAATAACCAAAGCAATCCTAAAGAAAAAGAATGAAGCTGTGGGCATTACAATACCTGACTTCAAACTATATTATAAGGCCACAACAATCAAAAAAGCATGCTATTGGCAGAAAAATAGACACTCAGACCAATGGAACAGAATAGAAAGCTGAGAAATAAAACCACATATATATGGTCAAATAATTTTTGATAAAGGGGCCAACAACACACAATGAAGAAAAGAAAGCCTCTTCAACAAATGGTGCTGGGAAAACTGGAAAGCCACATGCAAGAGAATGAAACTGGACTACAGTTTGTCCCCTTGTACTAAAATTAATTCAAAATGGATCAAAGACCTAAATATAAGACCTGAAACAATAAAGTACATAGAAGAAGACATAGGTTCTAAACTCATTGACCTTGGTTTTAAAGAGCATTTTATGAATTTGACTCCAAAGGCAAGAGAAGTGAAGGCAAAAATTAATGAATGGGACTACATCAGACTAAGAAGTTTTTGCTCAGCAAGAGAAACTAATAACAAAATAAACAGACAACCAACTAAATGGGAAATGATATTTTCAAACAACAGCTCAGATAAGGGCCTAATATCCAAAATATACAAAGAACTCATAAAACTCAACAACAAACAAACAAACAATCCAATAAAAAAATGGGAAGAGGACATGAACAGACACTTCTCCCAAGAAGATATACAAATGGCCAACAGATATATGAAAAGATGCTCATCTTCTTTAGTTATTAGAGAAATGCAAATCAAAACTAAAATGAGATACTGCCTCACACCTGTTAGATTAGCTATTATTAACAAGACAGGCAATAGCAAATGTTGAAGAGGCTGTGGAGAAAAAGGAACCATCATTCACTATTGGAGGGAATGTAAAGTAGTACAACCATCATGGAAGAAAGTATGGTAGTTCTTCAAAAAACTGGAAATAGAACTACCTTATGACCCAACAATCCTTCTACTGGGTATATACCCCAAAAACTCAGAAGCATTGATAGGTAAAGACTCCTGCAGCCCCATGTTCATTGTAGCATTGTTCACAGTGGCCAGGACATGGAAACAACCAAAAAGCCTGTCAATAGATGACCTGATAAAGAAGATGTGGCACATATACACTATGGAATACTACTCAGCCATAAGAAATGATGACATCGGATCATTTACAGCAAAATGGTGGGATCTTGATAACATTATATAAAGTGAAATTAGTAAATCAGAAAAAACCAGGAACTGCATTATTCCATATGTAGGTGGGATATAAAAGCGAGACTAAGAGATATTGATAGTATTGTGGTGGTTATGCGGGGTGGGAGGAGAGGGAGAGGGAAAGGGGAAGGGGGAGGGGCACAAAGAAAACTAGATAAAAGGTGACAGAGGACAATCTGACTTTGAGTGATGGGTAAGCAACATGATTGATTAGCAGGATAACCTGGACATGTTTTCTTTGAACATATGTACCCTGATTTATTGATGTCACCCTAGTAAAATTAATAATAATAAAAAAACTTAAATTGAAAACAAAGTTTAAATACCTGTTTATTTAGACAGCTAGAAATGCAGAGAGGATAACTATAAGGATGATGAAAAACAAAAGAAGTGGAGTCTTAAAAAGCTTATTAAAATTATATTTAAAAAGCCTATTTCTCTCAAAATATTTTACATTATCCAATATGTTTATACTAATGATCTATATCTAAAATACTATAAAATAATTTATATTTAGACACTGGTATAAACACTTTCAGTTTGAGAAATGAGCCAAATATTATTCTTATGATCATCAGCTATATTTCTTCAACAAGCACTTATTGAGCACTCACCATTAGCAAAGGTAAGCCAGGCCATCTTTGTGATCATCTGTTTGGATGTGGGATTGTGCATAAGGGAGAGGAAGTGATCAAAGGTCACAAACTTTTCTAAATGTGTTAACTTCAGTGAAAATGAATAGAAATTATTTCTGAAAGTTTGAATTTGGGCCACCAGTGTGTAATTAAATTAAGGCTAGTTGAAAATATGTCTATGGAGAATTCTTGCTTATAAATTTCATTTTGGTAGTAACTGATACATCAATAATGGTTGAAGGTCAAAGAGTAGTCAACAGAGTTAGATGTCATGGAGAGGTCAAGCCACATAATATATTAAAAAAAGCCTTTGGATATTTTAGTTAAATACAAATTAGACTATTCCAGAGTCTAGTAGATGTATTTGAAGTTATAAAACAAATTTTTTCTCTGAACTGAAGGTATCAAATCAATTTTTTCTGTTAGACAGCAGTATGTTCAAATCCCAGTTTTGTCACATTTACATGTAACATTAGTCAAATTACTTAACCTCTCAAAGCCTCAGAGTTTCCAATCTGTAAAGTGAAATAACAATACCTGTCTTACAATGTTTGGGGAAGAATTAAATAAGATGCTTAGTTCAGTAACTTAAATAGTAAATGTAAAATATAAGGAAGAGGACAACGATGACAAGTGTCTTGTGTTTATGATGACCAGATTTATTCTCCACTGTATTCTCAGATATATAGGGACTGTGTCAGGATAGTGTCTGGTTGAGAGGCAGTCACAAGACATCACAAGGTAAAAGGGGAATAATGATAGGAGATGACTGCCCCGGCACTCTCCCTGCACGTTATCAGGTTGACATTGGCTGTGTTTTCCTATGGAAAGCCTCAGCTCTTGGGCAGAAACACCTTCTACAACTCTACTTCCAGTAGTCACTTCCTTTTCTTGCCTTCTATAGACAAGAGGTGACAAGGGTTCTCCCTTACTTGCTAGCCTAGGGCCCAATCCCTTTTCCATCTATCTGTTCACAATCAAACAAAATAATCCCTTTATTAACATCTTTTCTTACTTTAATCAGGTGTGTATTTATTTTCTGTTGGAATTTTGGCAAATATAATATGTCATTCTCATTTTACAGCTGATAATGGGAAGGCTTTGAAAGACTGTACCTAGTATAATAAAAACAGTAGGAATTTCAAACTAAATAGCTACCCATGGGTTCTAATCCTGTTTAAGTTTGAGCAAATCAAATTCCTTTTTAGCTGTATGAGTCATACAACTTATTTGTAACTGTTTGATTTGGGGCAAGTTATTTAAATTCATTAAGGCTCAGTATTTTCTTCTGCAAAATAGTCCTAACACACTTCTGTATTATAAAAGATAATTTTGAAGTAATCATCATAATGCCAGGCAAAGAGTGGTTAATAAAAAATGTTAGTCTTGTGTCCCAGAAGTCTTTAGAAGTTGGTAAAACTTTGTCTATAGTTCAGCAATTTGTGATTCAATATCAGTGGCCTCTCTGAAGACTAAACTCTCATTTTTGTTATTTTGTAAGTGCATCTTTGTAAGCACTATTATCAGTAAGATTCTTATATAGACTTTCCTTTGTTGTTTTATTCTAGTTCATTTTGTTTTTGCAAATTTGACTACAGAATCATGCTTACATGTCCAAGATATACCTTTACCTTATATTTCACAGTACAGTGGTACTTTGACATACAAGAACTTTAAATCACAAGCAATTTGAGAGACGAGCAGTCACTTGCAGGATGTTTTGCTTTAAGTCACAAGTGGATATTTGAATTATGAGCTTCCATCACCCTCCGCTAGAAAGCCTGCTGAATGTTCTGAAAGGGAGGAAGAAACAAACTTCCATGGAAAGGTTTTTTTGAAATGGCCTCTAAGTGAAAGTGAGAAAAGTGTGGTGAAAATGCCAAAAGTCAGTGAAGAAAATGATGATTGTTGGGCAAATCAGTTTGTAAAATTTGTATTTTCTGAGTTTGCTCACTTTTATTGTTAAAAATGGCACTGTGCAGCTGTCTGTGAAATTGCTGATTACTTTCCTGCTTGGGAAGGGCCATTGTTATGCTATTGTCTCCTCCCTCTCTGCCAGTATCTTCACCTAACCTTGAAGGCAAATACACTTCATAAATCAGTTTATTTCTTTACATTTTCTCTTATTATATATATGTGTGTTATTTACAAAGTAATTTTCTTATTTAAAAGCATATAAAACAAAAAAATGCATGTGTTTTTTGGGGGCCAGAATGGATTAATTGAATCCCATTAATTTAAATGGGGAAATTCGATTTGACACATGAGCAAATTGAGTCACAAGCTTGGCCATGAAACAAATTAAACTTGTCTGTCAAGGTACCACTTTAGTAAAATTAGACAAACATGAAAACAAAATCTTCCTGTCTGCCTTCTAATTTAAAAAGTTTCTTGGCAGGTTGACCTAAGGCAGAAATTTTCATCAAAATAGATTTTATTAATGATTATAGCAATCATTGATACTAAATCTCCCTTTTTGACAACCTTCTCCTATTAGTGCATTTGATCATTGAGACAGATTTAATTCAAAGTTATCTCTGAAAGCTCCTCAGAAGATGGAGAACACTTTCTGCACATTTGAGGTTTTTCAGATATTATCAGAAACCATTTATAATCCAATTGGCAATGGAAGTGGCACTGGCATGTTTTATTGAATCAGACATTTTATACAACAAGTATCAATATATTGATCAGAATATGTCAGTTCTAGGCACATTCCAATTTTGTTACATTTAACATAACTGTCACTTGGAAATTTTATTACAGAATGGTGCACTAGGCCTGATACTACCAGGAAAGAAATAAATTGATTATTTAAAATATATATATTTTAGGCTCTTGACTGCCAATTCAAAGGAAGAAATTGTCTATTTTATGTTAAAGGATTCACTGCTATGGGTTTTAGAGTTGGAAAAGAGGGCAGAAAGAAAGCTAATGTTAATTGTACATCCACGTGTACCATGTATTGTTCATATTTTATTTAAGCTTTCCAACAAATGTTTCAGGGTAGAAATTACCATCAGTGCATCAAAATCAGACCGGTTACATATCTGACCATGAGGCCCCATCTTGGAAATGATGGATTTGGGTCTCAATTGCAGGCTTCTTTGATTTCCAAGTCCCTGTTCATTCCACCCTAATCCAATCATCAGCTCGATGTTGTCAGTGCAGCAATTTATTAGCAAATGACTTTTTAAAAATTATCAAAAACTTATTGTACTTCTAATTTAGACAGTTTTCTCAGCTTTCTCAAACTGATCTAAAGCTTTCTCCTCTTCTCTTATTACTCTGCTCTCAATTTAAGACTTCATCATCTCTTGCCTAGATTGCTGCAATACCATTTAACTTGCCTCCCTGAATCTAGTTTTGTCCACACTGATACATTATCCATGTTAATATTTTAAACACAAATATTTTAATCCTTATCAAAATTCTTCCACAACTTATCATCACCAATGAGATAAAGTCAGAACTACTCAGTATCATTTTCAAGACATTCTACAATCTATCCCCTGCCGAAATAGTCAGAAAGCACTGTATTTCTCATACACTTTGTTCCAGGGTTATGGATATTCCCTAAATCCATTATGCTGTTCTATTCCTCGCAGGTTGCACACAGTTTCCACAACACTCAAACCCATCTTACCTGGAGAATATTTATTTTTTGAGACCCTGGTCAAAAATTACCCTTTCAATAACGTCTTTCCTGTTCTTTCTGAATGGTTTTCTATCCCAATTATTATTTCTGTTTTTAAGAACAGTACTGTACTGAAGTTACTTCTTTGTATTTATTTCTTCCTAACAGCTTTTGAGTTCTTTGCAAGCAAAGACTGTGTTTAGGTATTCAATAATTATTTATAAATGAATAAATCTATTAAATCTATTCAAATTTGTGTCTCTGTTTTCAAGCAAATATTTTTAAAATTAGCAACTTTGGAGATCTACTTCATCACACTGATGCTCAGAACATTTTCATCTGACCTTACTCTTGGAATCTTCTAAACTTGACAGAGCATGCTTAAAAACTGAGTATTTCTGCTCATTAGAAAAGTTGAGGAGCATGCTCAGGAAGAGTGGAGTCAATAGACTGGTGACTAAAAACAAGGAAAGCCTGACCTGTGGTGGTGCAGTGGATAAAACATTGACCTGGAACACTGAAGTCACTGGTTCAAAACCCTAGGCTTGCCTGGTCAAGGCACATATGGGAGTTGATGCTTTCTTCTCCCCCCCTTTCTCTCTCTCTTTTTCTCACTCTCTCTCCTCTCTAAAATAAATAAATAAATAAATAAATAAATATTAAAAAGAAGAAAAATAAAAGGAACAGAGAGCAAAAAGTGATAGCAGCACCCAGAGTATAAACTCAGATGTCACAGGATTGAAAGAAGTAACAGGAGAATAAGAAGTACATTTGTAGCTTCAAGAGACTCAGAGGTGGGTATTGATTTCCAGAGCATGTAGCAAGTTAGGGAGGGTCATGGATTAAGAAGGGGGGATCAGTAGAATGAACTAAAGAAGCCAAATGAAAAATTCCAGCCTGCTGGGGCTTACAATTATATGTCCTTCAATTTCTCTATCCAGTCTAGGAACAACACTTAAACCACAGGAAAAACAGTCAATCGCATGTCACTCACAGTTCTCCTGTCACTAAACAGATTATTTGTAAAGGAAAAAGAAAAAGAGTTTGAAGAGAAACAGACATGTGAAATTGACCAAAACAAACCCCAATAAAAATTTCAGGCAAATAATAGTGTTTTCTTTCCTCACTTTGCAACACAATTTTCTTTGATCCTCCAAGCAAGTGATATTGACAAGCTAAGGAATCTAAATGGAAAAATAGAAAGGAAAGAGAAGCAAGCAATGGGCATAAGCACTAGAAAAGCACTAGACAAGGATAATCAGATCCTTTATAATTGAAAGTTGGTGTAGGCACAATTAAACAATCGATTTATCTCTTCATTCAATAGGAAATTGGATTATCTACATTTTTCTGAGCACATATAAAAATGGTATGAGAACTAATAAATACTTCTTACCATATGACAATGTCACACACACAGGTGCAGTCAGAGTGCCCTCTGACCACTGATGTCTCCAATTAGTCTTTATATTTGCAGCCTCTAAGCCTTCACTGTTGAATAAGATAGGTGTTAGCCACATATGGCTATCTAAATATAAATTTAAAATGATTTTAATGATAAAAAATTTAGTTTTTCTGTCAGATTAGCCACATTTCAAGTGCTCAATAGCCACACATGGCTACTGTATTGGAGAGCACAAATATAGAACATTGCCATTATTGGAACAACCCTTCCAATTGACCCTAAACAGCCCCACCAAGCTAAGCTTACTCATACATAATTTTAACAGTACTTCCATGCTCACACACTTCTGACAGGTTTTCTTACTGCTACCAGGACAGTGCTTCTCAAAGTATAATGTATGTACATTTATATTATCTGGAGATCTTGTAAAAATGAAGTTTCATATTTAACAGGACTGTGGTGAGCCCAATTCTACACTTCTACTTAACTCCCAAGCGATGCTGATGGCGTTTCTTTTCTTTTCTTTTTTTTTTTCTTTTTTTGTATTTTTCTGAAGCTGGAAACGGGGAGAGACAGTCCTACAGACTCCCGCATGCGCCCTACCGGGACCCACCCGGCACGCCCACCAGGGGGCGATGCTCTGCCCACCAGGGGGCAATGCTCTGACCACCAGGGGGTGATGCTTTGCCCCCCCCCCCGGGGCGTTGCTCTGTTGCAACCAGAGCCACTCCAGTGCCTGGGCAGAGGCCAAGGAGCCATCTTTGCTCCAATGGAGCCTCGCTGCAGGAGGGGAAGAGAGAGACAGAGAGGAAGGAGAAGGGGAGGGGTGGAGAAGCAGATGAGCGTTTCTCCTGTGTGCCTTGGCCAGGAATCGAACCCAGGACCGATGCTCTACCACTGAGCCAACTGGCCAGGGCCTGATGGCGTTTCTTGAACCATATTTTGTCACCCCGTATTTCAAAGTTCTCTGTTGTCCCATACCTGATGTTCATCAGCTTCCAGAAAGGATGCTCCTTTGCTCCAACAGCTATATTTCTCTATAGTTCCTACTGATGACATTATTCATTCAAGCTGGGGTTTTTTAATGTTCAATCAATTTCTTTAATTTGGGAAAGGCTTTCCCTGGAGGCACAAGCTCAAACACCTCTATGTAGATGGCCTTCCAACTTCAGTGTGCCTAGGGGACTTCTCAAGAGTATTGGATGACTTACATGACCCAGACTGTACCTCTGGACAGTCTCTATTCATTAGATTTGAGTTGGGTCCCAGAACGCCCTTGATTCTAATTTCAGTGTGTCCTTACAAACACTTAGAAATTTGTCTCAATATACTTCTCATCTAAATATTTTATTTTTGAGACTTAAAACACAAATAATTTTATATTGATATGCAACTACTTCTAGTATTTTTGACATCCTTCAAAATTAAGTATAAATAATCTATATATGTCTAAAAATGTTTAGAGCTGTGCCTTTCAACTCTGATCACATGTTGGAATCCCTTGAGTAAGATGTTAAAATCCTCATGTAATGACCCTATCCTCAGAGATTTGGGTCTGAGTGGTAAAAGAATAGTCAATTTTTCCCCCCAAAGCTCTGTTTTAGTTTCCTGAGGCTTCTGGAACAGAGTACCACAAATTTGGTGACTTAAGACAATAAAAACTTACTTGCTCACTGTTCTGAAGGTTAGAAATCTGAAATCAACATGTTGGCTGGACCATGCTCGCTCTGAAGGTCCTAGGGAAGACTCTGCTGCATGCTTCTCTTCTGTCTTCTGGTAGTTGCCAGCAATCTTTGGCACGCTTGGGCTAATAGCTGGATCACTCCCAACTTTTGCTTCCTTCCTTGCACAAACTTCTTCCCTATGTCTGTGTCTTATAATCTCATTTTCCTCATAAGGATACCAGTCATGAGACTTAGGGCCACTCTTTTCAGGTGTGGCTTTATTTTACTTGATCATATCTACAAGGTTTATTTCCAAGTAGGGTCACAAGTATCTCAGATTAGAACTTCAACATTTCCTTTTGTGGGACACAATTCAACCTGCAGCTTCCCCGAAAGATTCTATTTATCTTGCCAGGTTTTAAGAACTATGGCACTAGATGCTTTTTTTCCCACTTATACCATATTTCCCCATGTATAAGATGCATTTTAATTTTGGAGCCTGAAATTTGAAAAAAGAAGTATTACATCACTTATTGAATTCAAGTTTTGTGCGTCATATAATTCATACAACTCCTCATCACTGTCAAAAGTCCCATCCATTAACTTGTATTCATCTGTGTCTGACTGATGACAAATCACTGTCTTTATATATTGCCTTATCCTCAGTTCTATCTATGGCATTTGAAATTCCACACTTCTTAAATGACTTGAAAACAATCTCAGTCTTGATATTATCCTAGGATCTTTTCACGCAGGTACAAACTTCTCTTATAGTTGGTTTCTTCACTCTTCCTGCTGTTGTCAAATTGTCCCCAGAAGACTTAATCTATTGGTTCCATTCATCTCTCATGGCAGCTTTGAAGGGTTTGTTAATGCTGACATCAAGTGATTGGAGCTGGGATGTCAAGCCTCCAGGTATGATGGCAAGTTTAGTTTTTTGCTCTGCAGTAATCTTCGTATATTTTATGTGTGCCCTGAACTGGTCAAGCACCAATAAGACAGGTTTGTGTAAGAGCCCACCTGGTCTCCTCCAAATTTTTTCAAACCAGATCTTCATCCCATCCTGTTCCATTTAACCTTTGTCATGAACATGGATAATCACTCCTTGAGGAATGTCTTTTTTTTTGGCATTATTTTGCATTTGAAAATTAGCATAGGAGGCAGCTTGGTTTTGTCGGCACAACAAGCTAGAACAGCTGCATAATGGCTCTTTTCATGTCCCTTTGTCTTTACAGCTACAGTTTTTATCCCCCTTCTTATCAACAGTTCTGTTACTTGGGGCATCAAATTGAAGGGGACTTTGTCATATTTGTAATCTGTCCCAACTCAAATTGATGTGTCTTCTGACATTGAATGACAAAATGATGAAATTCAAGAACCTGCTCATAGCTTTCAGGCACCTTTTAGGCTAGTCTGGTGCATGCATGAATTCTGTTTCATGATACTGAAGCACCAATTGTGTCCTCCTTTGAAATCAGTAACTTCTTTTTCATCAGCAATTCTTCTTGCTTCATGCTGAACCATTTTTTTTAATATTAATATTTTTTTATTAAATTTAATGCAGTGACATTGATAAATCAGGGTACATATGTTGAGAGAAAATATCTCTAGGTTATTTTGACATTTGATTGTGCTGTATACCCCTCCCGCAAAGTTAAATTGTCTTCTGTCACCTTCTATCTGGTTTTCTTTGTGCCCCTCCCCTCCCCTAACCCCTCTCTCCTTCTTCACCCCCTCCCCCCTCCCCCAACCCCCCCGCCCCTGTTGCCATCACATTCTTGCTCATGTCTCTGAGTCTCATTTTTATGTCCCTTCTATGTATGGATTCATCTCAGTTTTTTTTCTGATTTACTTATTTCACTCCGTATAATGTTATCAAGGTCCATCCATGTTATTGTAAATGATCCGATGTCATCATTTCTTATGGCTGAGTAGTATTCCATAGTATATATGTACCAAAGTTTTTTAATCCACTCGTCCTCTGACGGACACTTGGGCTGTTTCCAGATCTTCGCTATTGTGAACAATGCTGCCACAAACATGCGGGTGCATTTCTCCTTTTCGAGCCGTTCTATGGTGTCCTTGGGGTATATTCCTAAAAGTGGGATAGCTGGGTCAAAAGGCGGTTCGATTTTCAGTTTTTTGAGGAATCTCCATACTGTTTTCCACAGTGGCTGCACCAGTCTGCATTCCCACCAGCAGTGCAGGAGGGTCCCCTTTTCTCCACATCCTCGCCAGCACTTATTCTGTGTTGTTTTGTTGATAAGCGCCATTCTGACTGGTGTAAGGTGATATCTCATTGTGGTTTTAATTTGTATTTCTCTAATGATTAGTGATGTTGAGCATTTTTTCATATGCCTATTGGCCATCTGTATGTCCTCTTTGGAGAAGTGTCTATTCATCTCTTTTGCCCATTTTTGGATTGGGTTGTTTGTCTTCCTGGTGTTGAGTTTTACAAGTTCTTTATAAATTTTGGTTATTAACCCCTTATCAGACGTATTGTCAAATATGTTCTCCCATTGTGTAGTTTGTCTTTTTATTCTGTTCTTACTGTCTTTAGCTGTGCAAAAGCTTTTTAGTTTGATATAGTCCCATTTGTTTATCCTGTCTTTTACTTCACTTCCCCGTGGATATAAATCAGCAAATATATTGCTCCGAGAGATGTCGGAGAGCTTACTGCCTATGTTTTCTTCTAAGATGCTTATGGTTTCACGGCCTACATTCAAGTCTTTTATCCATTTTGAGTTTATTTTTGTGAGTGGTGTAAGCTGGTGATCTAGTTTCATTTTTTTGCAGGTAGCTGTCCAATTTTCCCAACACCATTTGTTAAAGAGGCTGTCTTTACTCCATTGTATTTCCTTACCTCCTTTGTCAAATATCAGTTGTGCATAGAACTGTGGGTTTATTTCTGGGTTCTCTGTTCTATTCCATTGATCTATATGCCTGTTCTTATGCCAGTACCAGGCTGTTTTGAGTACAATGGCCTTGTAGTATAACTTGATATCAGGAAGTGTGATACCTCCCACTTTATTCTTCTTTTTTAAGATTGCTGAGGCTATTCGTGTCCTTTTTTGGTTCCATATAAATTTTTGGAATATGTGTTCTATATCTTTGAAGTATGTCATTGGTATTTTAATTGGTATTGCATTGAATTTATAAATTGCTTTGGGTAATATAGACATTTTAATGATGTTTATTCTTCCTAACCATGAGCACGGTATATGCTTCCACTTGTTAGTATCTTCCTTGATTTCTTTTATCAATGTTTTGTAATTTTCCGAGTACAAGTCTTTAGTCTCCTTGGTTAAGTTTACTCCTAGGTACTTTATTTTTTGGTTGTAATTGTGAAGGGGATTGTTTCCTTAATTTCTCTTTCTGACTGTTCATTGTTGGTGTATAAAAATGCTTCTGATTTCTGAGTATTGATTTTATATCCTGCCACTTTGCTGAATTTATTTATCAGGTCCAGTAGTTTTTTGACTGAGACTTTAGGGTTTTCTATATACAATGTTATACCATTTTCAAATAATGATAGTTTTACTTCTTTTCCAATTTGAATGCCTTTTATTTCTTCTTCTTGTCTGATTGCTGTGGCTAGGACTTCCAGGACTATGTTAAATAAAAGTGGTGAAAGGGGGCACCCCTGCTTTGTTCCTGATCTTAAGGGTATTGCTTTTAATTTTTGCCCATTGAGTATGATGTTGGCTGTGGGTTTCTCATAGATGGCTTTTATCATGTTGAGGTATGTTCCCTGTATTCCCACTTTGCTGAGAGTTTTGATCATGAATGGGTGCTGGATTTTATGAAATGCTTTTTCTGCATCTATTGAAATTATCATATGGTTTTTCTCCTTCTTTTTGTTTATGTGATGAATCACATTGATTGATTTACGAATATTGTACCAGCCTTGCCTCCCCAGAATAAATCCCACTTGATCATGGTGTATGATTTTTTCCATATATTGTTGGATCCGGTTTGCTAATATTTTGTTGAGGATTTTAGCATCTATATTCATCAGAGATATTGGCCTATAATTTTCTTTCTTTGTGTGGTCTTTGCCTGGTTTTGGAATCAGAATTATGCTCGCCTCATAAAAGGAGTTTGGAAGTCTTCCTTCCTCTTGAATTTTTTGAAATAGTTTGAGAAGGATAGGAGTTAGTTCTTCTTTGAATATTTGGTAGAATTCCGTTGTGAAGCCATCGGGCCTGGGACTTTTCTTTGTTGGGAGTTTTTTGATAACTGTTTCGATCTCCTTTGGTGTAATTGGTCTGTTTAAGTTTTCTGATTCTTCCAGATTGATTTTTGGAAGATCGTACGTTTCAAGGAATTTGTCCATTTCATCTAGGTTGTCTAGTTTTTTGGCATACAGTTCTTCATAGTATTTTCTTAAAATATTTTGTATTTCTGTTGTGTCAGTTGTTATTTCTCCTCTCTCATTTCTAATTTTATTTATTTGAGTCCTCTCTCTCTTTTTCTTGGTGAGTCTACTTAAAGGTGCATCAATCTTGTTTACCTTTTCAAAGAACCAGCTCCTAGTTTCATTGATCCTCTGTATTGTTTCTTTAGCCTCTATGTCATTTATTTCTGCTCTGATCTTTATTATTTCCTTCCTTCTACTACATTTGGGCTTTACTTGCTGTTCTTTTTCTAGTTCTTTTAGATGCAGGGTTAAGTTGTTTATTTGAGCTTTTTCTAGCTTCTGAAAGTGTGCCTGTAGTGCTATGAACTTCCCTCTCAGCACTGCTTTCGCTGTGTCCCATAAATTTTGAGTTGTTGTATGCTCATTGTCATTTGTTTCTAGGAATGTCTTTATTTCTTCTTTGATCTCATTCTTAATCCATTCATTATTTAACACCCTGCTATTTAGTTTCCATGTGTTTGAGAATTTTTGAGCTTTTCTGCTGTGATTCATTTCTAGTTTCATGCCGTTGTGATCGGAGAAAGTGCTTGATATGATTTCAGTCTTCTTAAATTTGTTGAGAGCACTTTTGTGCCCTAACATGTGGTCTATCCTAGAGAATGTACCATGAGCACTTGAAAAGAATGTATATTCTGCTGCTTTAGGGTGAAAGGTTCTGAAGATATCTATTAAATCGAGTTGATCTAGTGTTTCCAATAAGTCTGCTGTTTCTTTGTTAATTTTCTTTCTTGAGGATCTATCTAGTGATGTTAGTGGGGTATTGAAATCCCCTACTATTATAGTATTGCTGTTGATCTCGCCCTTTAAATCCATCAAAATCTGTTTTATATATTTGGGTGCTCCTATATTAGGTGCATATATATTTATAATAGTTATATCTTCCTGTTGGATTACTTCCTTTATCATTATGTAGTGGCCTTCTTTATCTCTTACTATATCCTTTGTTTTAAAGTCCAATTTGTCTGATATAAGTATTGCTACCCCAGCTTTTTTTTCATTTCTGTTTGCATGAAACATTTTTTTCCATCCTTTTACCTTCAATCTGTGTGTGTCTTTTGTTCTAAGGTGTGTCTCTTGTAGACAACATATGTATGGGTCCTGTTTTCTTATCCACGCAGCTACCCTATGTCTTTTGATTGGATCATTTAATCCATTTACATTTAAGGTTATTATTGATATGTAGTTGTTTATTGCCATTTTCTTCTTTAAAGGTGTATTCCTTTTTCTTTTTTTTTTTCTGTATTCTTTTCCCACTTTATCTGTTTACACCAGGCCCCTTAATATTTCCTGCAGCATTGATTTGGTTGTAATGAATTCCTTGAGTTGTTTTTTGTCTGGGAAGCTTTTTATTTCTCCTTCAATTTTAAACGATAGCCTTGCTGGATAAAGTAGTCTTGGTTGTAGGTTCTTGTTCTGCATTACTTTGAATATTTCTTGCCATTCCCTTCTGGCCTCAAGTGTTTCTGTTGAGAAGTCAGATGTCATCCTTATGGGGGCTCCTTTGTAGGTGATAACTTTTTTTTCTCTTGCAGCTTTTAATATTTTCTCTTTATCGCTTAGCTTTGGTATTTTAATTATGATGTGTCTTGGTGTAGGTTTCTTTGGGTTTCTCTTTAATGGAGTCCTCTGTGCTTCTTGGATTTGTGAGACTTTCTCTTGCATTAATTTAGGGAAGTTTTCAGCTATGATATGATTGAACAAAGTCTCTATCCCTTGTTCTTTTTCTTCTTCTTCAGGAACCCCTATGATGCGGATGTTATTTCTCTTCATGTTGTCACAGAGCTCTCTAAGAGTTTCCTCTGACTTTTTGAGTCTTTTTTCTCTTTTCTTCTCTGCTTTCATGCCTTCATTCCAGTTGTCTTCTAACTCACTGATTCGATCCTCTGCTCTATCTATCCTGTTTTTAATTCCTTCCATTGTGGTCTTTATTTCTGATATTGTATTTGTCGTCTCCAACCGATTCTTTTTTATACTTGCTATTTCTTTATTTAGGTTTTCAAACTCCCCCTCCATTGTTGTTCTAAGATCCCTAAGCATCCTTACAATCATTATTTTGAACTCCGCATCTGGAAGTTTGATTATTTCCATATCACTCAGTTCATCTCTCGAAAGTGTCTCTTGTGGTTTCATTTGGATTGCACTCCTTTGTTTTCTCATCTTCTTCTTTTTTTTTTTTATTTGTAGAGTTGATTGAGTCTAGGCTTGGTGTTGTCTGCCTCCAGTTTTCAGTTGTGTTATTTTTAGGTCTTCGTGGGTTGGTATCAGCTATTATTTGTAATCCTCTTTCGGATTTGGGCAGCTTTGAAGTCTTGATTTGTTTGTTTTCTTAACAGGTGATAGTCTTGTTGACTGATCTCAGCAGGGGGCTTCCTTGAAACTGTATCCAGGAATGCTGTGGGTGTAACCTGAGACGCTGAATGTCTCTTCCTCCAACTAATCTCACTGGGGGCAGGGTTTTTCTCTCAGCTTCAGTAGGGGGAGGTGTATCTCAGATCTCCATGGAGACCTGAGTTACTGCCCCTCCTCCCCACTTCTTGTTTTCAGCTGTGTCTTGTTGTGCTGATTGGAGCTGGATAGATGTCCGGAGATCTCTGATCCGGAAGCACTTCAGCTCTGTTTTGTGAAAGGTTCAGTCCCTCCCCCAGCTATGGCCACCTCCAGCACGAATGAGTCAGCTTTTTTATTTTGTTTCTTGCATACCTTAGCCCCTCACAGTCTGTCCCCCTCCCTGTCTTTTCCACTTGGGAGATAAGCTGGTCTTTTCAACCCACCTTGCTCCCTGGTCACCAGGTAAGTGGCTGTGAGCAGTAGTTTCTGCTCTTTTTCCTCTGTGAAATCCTCTCTGGGCTCTCAGCCTCACCCCCCTCCTTCCCTTCCTGTAAGCAGAGGAGATTCAGGCACTCCTTACCAGGATTATTGTGGCTTCCTCTTTGCTCCTTGGTTTTTGAGAGCTGTTCTTGCAGTTCAGTGTTGGTTTTTCATGCTGATTTTTTCTAAATTGATTTGTGTTCCAGTTTGGTGTTGAGAGCTGGGTGTCTGTGCATCCGCCTACTCCGCTGCCATCTTCTCTCCACCCCCTGAACCATTTTTGTGGACACAGGATTCCCAATTGCTCTTTGCTCTTCAATTCATATCTTCAATTCCCTCTCTTAATCAAACCATTTTGCTGACTTGCCTCTCATGCTTTATTCTGCCATGACGTTTTCAAGTAGCATTTTTTCTTCCCATAGCCAGTCTCGGATTGATTTCTCAGTTGGAGAAGTACCAAACTTACGTTCAGCAGCACAATTTCCATTCACTTTTGCAAACTGGATCACTTTAACTCGAATTCAGCACTGTACAAAAATCTTTTCTGAGCTACTTCTGGCAGAACATGGCAAAATGTAACCTACCGTAATATACTTGTAATAAGTGTGGAACAATGAGCGTAAAGACAACAAGCATGAGAAAACATAAAATTCAAGTAATATCTACAACAATGAACACAATAACGGTGCAAAAAAGCAGGAAGTGCAAGTAAAAAAAACTACAACCACTGTATAAGACACACCTAAATTTTAGACCCCAAATTTTTCAAAAAATGGTGTGTCTTATACATGGGGAAATATGGTATGTGGAATATTTTTTAAAAAAAACAAAACATATGAGTAAACAAAACAGAAACATACCCATAGATATAAACAAGCTCATGGTTGTTGGGGAGTGGGGATAGGTGGAAAAAAATAAGTTAACAAATGATTAAAAAGAACAAGAAATTCCACAGCTGAGGGTTACAGATGGGTGGCAGAGCCTGGGTCTCAACACTGGCCTGCAAAGTCACAACTTCAGTTCAAAGTATCTTAGGCTGCTGGAAGGTTCTGTGGGCATAGGTTGTGTGTTGGATGGAGAGTTGCTTTGAAGCTCTCTCTGTTGTTTTTTTTTTTGTCTCTCTTTTTCTTAGTCTTTTCCTTAAAAATGCTGAGAGTTTCTGTAGGTCAGAAGTCCAACATGAGTGTCATAGGGCAAATATCAGGTGATGACTAAGCAAGATTTCTATTGTCTTCCAAGAGCATTCAGGCTTTTGGTCCAATTCAGTTTTTTTTTTTTTTATTTATAAGCTTTTTTATTATTTTTTATTTATTCATTTTAGAGATGAGAGGGAGAGAGAGAGAGAGGAGAGACAGAGAGAGAGAAGGGGGGAGGAGCAGGAAGCATCAACTCTCATATGTGCCTTGACCAGGCAAGCCCAGGGTTTCAAACCAGCGACCTCAGCATTTCCAGGTCAATGCTTTATCCACTGCGCCACAACAGGTCAGGCTCAATTCAGTTTTTTACAGCTCAGAGACTGAGGTCCCCATTCCCTTGCTGACTGTCATCCCATTTTTGGGCCTTGCACACACAAGGGACCCTCAGCAGAGGCTCTGGTTTTGCAACTTAAGCAGATATCAGAATCACTGGAGGGCTTGGTAAAACAAGGGTTATGGAATCCAACCCCAACATTGAGTAGATCTGGATGGGCCCAGGAATTTACATTTTTCTAACAAGTTTTATAACCACTGGTGTAGGGGAAAGGAAATAAAATGGATATATATCTCTCCTACCCTTGGAGGAGCAGAGCTGTCACCTGAGGAATGTCGAGCCTACCCCAGATTCTGAAGCAGAGACTACATTTTCACAAAATTCCCAAGTAGTTTGAGTGTTTATTGAATTGTTAGAAGCCTTGTTGTATATACTATTGAGAATAAAATTTTGTTATGTGGCTGGTTAATTATTTAGTAAGAGAATGGATGGATAAAGAAATAATAATAAAAAAAGGAAACAAATTGTCCAATGGCCTATCTCCCAGGAGGCAGAATATGGGCCTTCTAAATCCATTGACAAAGAAGTCGTCTCAGCAACTGTCAAGGGAATGGCTTTTTATACAGTGACTATAAGAAAGCTGCCTTTTGGTTCTCAGTGACTGAGTGTTCTCTGCTTATTTGGCCCTTTCCAGGCTTTCACCAAGAAGTTCATGCTTTCTTCCCCATGCCCTGTCCCAAATGACCTCATCTGAACATTCTGTGGCTTCACTATCAGCACACTGTTATTTGTGCCTACATCTGAAGTAGAAGGCTGGCTGGAATACAGAGAAACACAATAGTGTAGATTTAGTTGTGAACTGGCTCTGGTCCAGAAGGGTAGCAGGTAAGTTTCAGAGTTTCAGAGTTTCAGCTGAAAAAGAAAGAAAAGCTTTTAGAAAACTTAGAGCCAAGTCAAAACATGCCATATATGATTTTCTTTTGGCAGATACACTATAGAACAAGAGTTGAACAAATTCCCCGGGTAATAGTAATTGACCTATAAATGTCATTATTGATAGATTGTGTTTCTGGAAACATTGTTCTAGAGCTAAAGTGCTCCTGTGTATCTCAGAAAGGAATTTAAAATTAGGCTTTGAAAGTCCTTCTTCTTCTCTCACCACCACTGATTTCCATTTTCCTCTTGGAGAGCTGTACTTTTTTTTTTCTTGTTCTAATCCAGTCATGTCCCCAAGCAGTCACAAACAGTCATCTTGTAGAAGGCCAAAGTTTTCTTGGAAAAGTTGTTTTTAAAAAACCATTTGCTATCAATTTTGTTTCATGGAACCATTGATACCCACATTGAATCATCTGATAGAAAGACTGATAGAGTTCACATTAAAGTTTGCTCTTCTTAAGCTGCTAATTTGAGGAACAGTTGATTTCATTTTAATAAAATGGATATTATCTGGAGAGGCATTGTCTGATTTCAGGGAGCAATGTCATTCATATGTTGCATCCTGCCACATGGCTAGAGGAACATTCATTTAATGTTCTATTGCCTCTTCTTCCTCTTTTGTAAAATAGAATTAATGAAATTAACAATCTGTCTTCCAGATGTCTATTAGATTTAAATGGAACACATGTCCCATAACCCTCAACCAAAAAATATTCTTCCATGTCTTTAGCCATGTAATATAGATACATTTCTGTAATCACCATTTCATTTAACTTAATTTAAATTTTATTTATTTCTGGTATGAGCTTATAAAATCAGTTTTCACATTCTAAATGCTCAATTAAGGCAAACAGGATTTTTAGTTTGAAATCAGCCAGTTATGGATATTAGTAACTTTAAAATAAAGAACAAAATTAACAACTATAGAAATCTTTTTCTTTGTGCACAAAAAGAAGTGTTCTTTACCCAAACCTAGGGCAAAAAAATTTTTTTCCCTCTCAAATTCTTTACTGATAAATTGCTGAATCACTGTGTGTGGCAGCCAAGTTCAACTCTACTGAGCATGCCTCTTTGAGAATTGCCAGGGGCACCTAAGGTCTCTTTGCTATTTCTAGATAACAGGAATAGAAGAACAGCCTGATGCCACACTCTAAACCGCTGAGTGTGTGCGTGTGTAACAGAGAGAAAGGGAGAGAGAGATTATTTTCTTCTCTTCTTTTAAAGCTGGTAGAGACTTTACATATCTGTAAGTTTATGCAAATCACAAATTGCACAATTTAAGCATAATATGTGGATCTTGCAAAATCATGTATTACAATCGGCCTTAATAAAATGTAGATAGCTTTGGCAATAGGATAAGAGAGTTGGGTGCCAGCAACAGAGGTATATTGTAAGTCACTTTCCAAGACTAGTGTGAGGAAAATGTTGATAACTAAGACTTTCCTTCTGTCACAGTTAAACCACAGGCTACAGATTAACTCTATTTTTTTAGACCAACAGCATTTTATTGGTTTCCAATGCTATTACTTAGTACCATCTTTCTCTTCTCCAAATTAGAAACAATTCTCTTTAATCCATCCTAGAAAAATCCTTTTATAACCCTTTAATTATTCTCCATTAGAACTATCCAGGATAACATAGCAAAAGACTGATGAACACTCAATAAAATTGTAGATTATTTTACAGATTGAAAGTATTAGTTCCACTAGAGAAAGAAATCAGTTTAAGCTCTGAAGGATTTGGTTGAATAATAATTGTTACACTGTGCATGTATTGCGTACTCTCTAAGCATTAAGTTTTTTTTTCTGCCTAATATAAAAATAATAATAGAACCTACACTATAGGGTTATTATGAAAATAAAATGATATGAAACAATGCTTTTAGCATGGTGCTTGATATATAGTAAATGCTTGATTTGAACTGCAACAGTCTTTGAGTGTTGGGCAAACAAGTGTGTTAGGTTTGCTCACTTGTACTTTGCCTGATTCGTGCATGAGCACAGAGCAGCACCATGTATGTATAGTCTATGTAAGGCTTTGGGTGCTTGCCCTTGGGTGGCAGATTATAGATTGTGGAATGCCTGCTGCTTTTCAGAGGGGCCATTGTTTGCTATTGTTGGTCTGAGAAGGGATTTTTCCCCTGGCCTGTTTGGTTGTCAGCCCTGAGATAGAGAGAGAGAGAAGTGGTCTTCCCTGCCTGCTTGCTCATCTGCAATTGCAATACTCTAATAAACAGAATGGCCCACCATCCTCCAGTTCCACAGTTTCTTGACCATATGCCTGAATCCAATGTGAACCTGCATGGCCATGGCCACCAGCCTTACAGTAAGTGTTTGTTCAACTTATTTACTTATATTGAAATACTCTGCAATTGAATTTTTCTTAAAATGCTTTCAGGCTAAATCTTAAAGTCTCTTCATTATTCAGGAAATTATTACTTATATTTAATTTGCTATATTTTTAGTCACACCCCTATTTACATTTATAATTTTACATTTCATTTAGTTGCTCTTCATACTGATTGATCCTCTTAAATTATCTGTTACAATCTTTAATGTTTTCTGTTTCACTAATACATAATCAACCTTTCCCCAATTCTTAATCAGAAAATATAACTGTTTTATATTTAAATTTATTGTGGTGACATTGGTTCAAAAACCATACAGGCTTCAAGAGTATAACTTAAATAGCATCTGCACACTGCACGTGTGCCCATCTCTTCAAGCCAAGTTTCTTTCTATCTCTATTTTCGCTTCCTTTCTCCACCTTTGCCAGCTTTTTAAAAAATATTTACCAAAAAACTATTTTCAATAATGAAGCCCATTCTTCTATTAGCTGAATAAATATCAGAACTTATACATGAAAAACACATTTATTTTATTTTTTATTTTTTATTTTTAATTTATTGTATTTATATGGATTCAAGTGTCCCACTGAATATAACTCCCTGACCCCCACCCCGTGTCCCTTTTTATATCCTTATTGCCCCTTTCCCCTAACACCCTCCCCTCTTCCCTCTAGAATATGCTGTCCTGTTATCTATATCTCTGTGTTATATATATATATAGTTTCACTAATCCTTTTACCTTCTCTGATTTCATCCCCTCATTTCTCTTCACTCTGACTGCTGTCCCTCTGCTCCCTGTGACCCTGCCTCTGCCTCTATTCCATTCCTCAGTTTACTTTGTTCATTAGATTCCATATATAAGTGAGGTCATATGATATTTGTCTTTCTCTACCTGGCTTATTCCACTTAGCTTAATAATATCCAGGTTCATCAATGCTGTTGCAAAAAAAAAAAAAAAAAAGATTTCCTTCTTTTTTAAGGCCAAGTAGTATTCCATTTTGTATATGTACCACTGCTTTTTCATTCATTCATTCACTTGGGCTGTTTCCAGATCTTGGCTATTGTACACAATGCTGCAATAAACATGGGTGTGCATTTCTTCTTTTGAATCAGTGATTTGTTATTCTTAGGATATATTCCTAAAAGTGGGATAACTTGGTGAAAAGACAGTTGCATTTTAAATTTTTTGAGGAAACCCCATAGAGTTCTTCGCAATGGCTGCACCAGTCTGCATTCCTACCAGCAGTGCAGGAGGGTTCCCTTTTCTCCACATCCTCACCAGCACTTAATGTGTGTTGATTTGTTAATGATCAACATTCTTACTGGTGTGAGGTGGTATCTCATTGTGGTTTTAATTTGCATTCCTCTGATGATTAGTGACGAACATTTTTTCATATACTTATTGGCCATCTGTATGTCCTTTTTGGGTAAGTGTCTATTCATTTCTTTTGCCCATTTTTAATTGGATTTTTTACATTTCTGATGTAGAATTTTAGAAGTTCTTTATAAATTTGGTTATTAAGCCTTTATCAGATGTATTGGCGAATATGTACTTCCATTGTGTGGGTTGTCTTTTTATTTTCTTCATATGTCTTTTTCAGTTTGATATAGTCCCATTTGTTCATTCTGTCCTTTATTTCACTTGCCCATGGAGAAAAATCAACAAAATATTGCTCCGAGATATATAGGAGAGTTTACTGCCTACGTATTCTTCCAAGATGTTTATGGTTTCATGACTTACATTTAAGTCTTTTATCCATTTTGAGTTGATTTTTGTGACTGGTGTAAGTTGGTCTAGTTTCATTTTTTTGCATGTAATTGTCCAATCTTCCCAACACCATTTATTAAAGAAACAGTCTTTACTCTATTGTATGCTCTTTTTTCCTTTGTCAAATAGCAATTGACCATAAAGGTGTGGGTTAGTTTCTGGGTTCTCTATGCTATTCTATTGATCTGTATGCTTGTTCTTATGCCAGTACCAAGCTGTTTTGAGTACAAATCCCTTGTACTTGATAGCATACAGTGTGATACCTCTCACTTTATTCTTCATTTTCAAGATTGCTGAGGATATTAGTGTTCTTTTTTGGTTCCATATAAATTTTTGGAATATTTGTTGTATATCTTTGAACAAATACCAAATGCCGTTGATATTTTAATAGGAATTGCAATGAAATTATAGATTGCTTTGGGTAACATAGACATTTTACTGATGTTTATTTTTTCTATTCATGAACACAGTATATGTTTCCACTTGTTTGTATCTTCATTTCTTTTATCAATGTTTTAAAATTTTCTGAGTACAAGTCTTTATCTCCTTGGTTAAATTACTCCTAGGTACTCTATTTCTTTTGTTGCAATAGTGAAGGAAATTGGTATCTTAATTTCTTTTTCAGACAGTTTATTGTTAATGTATAAAAATGCCACTGATTTCTGAATATTAATTTTATATCCTGCCACCTTGCTGAATTTTTTCATCAGGTCTAGTAGTGTTTTGACTGAGACTTTAGAGTTTTTTATATACAGTATAATGTCATCAGTAAATAATGATAGTTTTACTTCTTTTCCAATTTGGATGTCTTTTATTTCTTCTTCTTCTTGTCTGATTGCTGTGGCTAGGACTTTCAAAACTATGTTGAATAAGCATGGTGAAAGGAGGCACCCCTGCCTTGTTCATGACCTTAAAGAGATTGCTTTTAATTGTTGCCCTTTGAGTATTATGTTGGCTGTGGGTTTCTCATAGATGGCCTTTGTCATGTTGAGTTATATTGCCTGTATTCACACTTTGCTGTGAGTTTTGATCATAAATAGGTGCTGGATTTTATTAAATGCTTATTCCATCAATTGATGTTATCCTGTGATATTTATCCCTTTTTTTTGTTTATGTGATAAATCACAATGAGTTACGAATATTTTACCAGCCTTGCTTCCCCAGAATAAATCCCACTTGATCATGATATATGATTTTTTTCATGTATTGCTAAATTCAGTTTGCTAATAATTTGTTGTGAATTTTAGCGTCTAAGTTCATCAGGAATATTGGCCTATAGTTTGCTTTTTTTGTAATGTCTTTACCTGGTTTTGGAATGAGGATTATGCTTGCCTCATAAAAGGAGCTTGGAAATCTGCTCTCCTCTTGTATTTTTTGAAATAGCTTGAGAAGGATAGGTGTTAGTTCTTCTTTGAATATTTAGTAAAATTCACCTTTGAAGCCATCTGGTCCAAGACTTTTGTTTGCTGGGAGTATTTTGATAACTGTTTCAAATTAATTTGTTTTAATTGGTCTATTTAGGTTTTCTGATTCTTCCAGACTGAGTTTTGGAAGATTATATGTTTCTAGGAATTAATCCATTTCACCTAGGTTGTCAAATTTTTTGGCATACAGATCCTCATAGTATTTTATTACAATCCTTTGTAGTTCTGCAGTGTCAGTTGTTACTTCTCCACATTCATTTCTAATTTTACTTATTTGAGTCCTCTCTCATTTTTTTCTTGATGAGTCTGTTTAAAGATTCATCAATCTTGTTTACCTTTTCAAAGCACCAGCTCTTGTTTCATTGATCTGTATTGTTTTTTAGCCTCTATTTCATTTTGTTCCACTCTGATCTTCATTATTTTCTTCCTTCTACTTCCTATGTGCTTTATTTGTTGTTGTTTTTATAGTTCTTTTAGATGCACATTTAAGTTATTTATTTGAGCTTTTTCTAGCTTCTTAAGGTATGCCTGTAATGCTATGAACTTCCCTCTCTGGACTGCTTTTCCTGTGTCTCATAAATTTTGAGTTGTTTTATGTTCATTTTCATTTGTTCAAGGAAATTTTTATTTTATCCTTGATCTCATTGTTAACCCATTTGTTATTTAATAACATATTATTTAACCTCCAAGTGTTTGAATTTTTCAGTTTTTCTATTGTAGTTGATTTCTACTTTCATGCCATTGTGATCAGAGTAGATCCTTGATATGATTTCAAACTTCTTAAATGTATTCAGACTCATTCTCTGTCCTAACATGTTCTATCCTAGAGAATATCTCATGAGCACTTGAGAATAAGGTATATTCTGCTGCTTTGGGGTAAAAGGTTCTGAAGATTTTTTATTAAATTCAGTTGAACTAGTGTGTCATTTAAGGCTGCTTTTTCTCTGTTAATTTTCTGTCTGGAAGATCTGTCCAATGATGTCAGTGGGGTATTAAAATCCCCTACTATTATAGTATTGCTGTTGATCTTACCCTTTATGTCCATCAAAATCTACTTTATATATTCAGAGGCTCCTATATTAGGTGCATAGACATTTACAGTGGTTATATCTTTCAGTTGGATTGCTCCCTTTATCATTATGTAGTTATCTTCTTTATCCCTTACTATAGCCTTTGTTTTAAGAATCTATGTTGTCAGATATAAGTATCCCCAGCTTCTTTTTCATTTCCATTTGCATGAAATACTTTTTTCCATCCCCTCACTTTTAGTCTATGTGTATCTTTTGTTATGAGGTGGGTCTCTTGTAGACAGTATATGTATGGGCCCTATTTTCTTGTCCATGCAGTTATCCTATGTCTTTTAATTGGAGAATTTAATCCATTTACAATTGATTATTATTGATATGTAGTTGTTTATTACCATTTTATTTTTTAAATCTAAAATCCTCTTTATCTCGCTTTTTTTCTTTTCTCTTTTTACAACAAGCCCTGTAACAATTGTTGCAGGAATTGTTTGGTTACAGTGAATTCCTTGAGTCTTTTTCCTTTTTGTTTGAGTAGCTTTTTATTTCTCCTTCAATTTTAATCAATAGCCTTGCTGGATAAAGAAGTCTTGGTTGTAGGTTCCTGCTTTGTATCACTTTGAATATTTCTTGCCAATCCCTTCTGCCCTCATGTGTTTCTGTTGAGATGTCAGATGTCATTCTTATGGGGGCTCTGCTGTAGATAATTAACTGCTTTTCTCTTGCAACTTTTAGTATTCTTTCATCTCTTAACTTTGGCACTTTAATTATAATGTGTTTTGGTGTAGGCCTCCTTGAGTTCCTCTTAAATGGTATTCTCTGTGCTTCTTGTACTTGTGTGACTTTTATGTTCATCAATTTAGGGAAGTTTTCAGCTATGATTTTTTAAATCAAGTTCTCAAACCCTTGTTCTTTCTCTTCTCCTTCAGGAACCCTATGACACGAATGTTGTTTCTCCTCATGTTGTTACAGAGCTCTCTTAGAGTTTTCTCAGACTTTCTGAGCCTCTTTTCTTTTTGCTGTTCTTCTTCTGTGCTTTCATTATCTTGTCTTCAAAACTGCTGATTCAATTCTCTGCTTCATCCAGCCGGCTGTTAATTCTTTCTAGTGTAGTCTTTATTTCAGATATTGTATTTGTAATTTCTGACTAATTCTTTTTTATGATTTCAAGGTCCTTTTTGATGCTTGCTATCTTTTTATTTAGGTGCTCAATATGTCCATCCATTGTTACTCTAAGATCCTTGAGCATTTTAATAATTATCATTTTTATTTTATTAAATAATTTATTTTTTTAATGGGGTGACACCAATAAATCAGGATACATATATTCAAAGATAACAAGTCCAGGTTATCTTGTTGTTCAATGATGTTGCATACCCATCTCCCAAAGTCATATTGTCCTCTGTCACCTTCTATCTAGTTTTCTTTGTGCCCTTCCCCCTCCCCCTCCCCCCTCTCCCTCTCCCCCTCCCCCCATAATCACCACACCCTGATCAATGTCTCTTAATTTCATTTTATGTCCCACCTATGTATGGAATAATGCAGTTTCTGTTTTTTTCTGATTTAGTAATTTCACTTCGTATAATGTTATTAAGATCCCACCATTTTGCTGTAAATGATCCGATGTCATCATTTCTTATGGCTGAGTAGTATTCCATAGTGTATATGTGCCACATCTTCTTTATCAGATCATCTATTGATGGGCTTTTTGGTTGTTTCCATGTCCTGGACACTGTGAACAATGCTGCAATGAACATGGGGCTGCATATGTCTTTACGTATCAATGTTTCTGAGTTTTTTGGGTATATACCCAGTAGAGGGATTGCTGGGTCATAAGGTAGTTCTATTTTCAGTTTTTTGAGGAACCACCATACTTTCTTCCATAATGGTTGTACTACTTTACATTCCCACCAACAGTGTATGAGAGTTCCTTTTCCTCCACAGCCTCGCCAACATTTGCTATTACCTGTCTTGTTAATAATAGCTAATCTAACAGGTGTGAGGTGATATCACATTGCAATTTGATTTGTATTTCTCTAATAACTAAAGAAGATGAGCATCTTTTCATATATCTGTTGGCCATTTGTAGTTCTTCCTGGGAGAAGTGTCTGTTCATGTCCTCTTCCCATTTTTTTATGGGATTGTTTGTTTGTTTGTTGTTGAGTTATATGAGTTCTTTGTATATTTTGGATATTAGACCCTTATTTAAGCTGTTGTTTGAAAATATCATTTCCCATTTAGTTGGCTGTCTGTTTATTTTGTTATCATTTTCTCTTGCTGAACAAAAACTTCTTAGTCTGATGTAGTCCCATTCACTAATTTTTGCTTTCACTTCTCTTGCCTTTGGAGTCAAATTCATGAAATGCTCTTTAAAACCCAGGTCCATGAGTTTAGTACCTATGTCTTCTTCTATGTACTTTATTGATTCAGGTCTTATGTTTAGATCTTTGATACACTTTGAGTTAATTTTATTACAGGGGGACAAACTGTAGTTGACTTTCATTCTTTTGCATGTGGCTTTCCAGTTTTCCCAGCACCATTTATTGAAGAGGCTTTCTTTTCTCCATTGTGTGTTGTTGGCCCCTTTATCAAAAATTATTTGACTATATATGTGTGGTTTTATTTCTGGGTTTTCTATTCTGTTCCATTGGTCTGAGTTTCTATTTTTCTGCCAATACCATGCTGTTTTGATTGTCGTGGCCCTATAATATAGTTTGAAGTCAGGTATTGTAATGACCCCAGCTTCAGTCTTTTTCTTTAGGATTGCTTTGGCTATTCGGGGTTTTTTATAGTTCCATATAAATCTGATGATTTTTTTGCTCTATTTCTTTAAAAAAATGTCATTGAAATTTTGATGGAAATTGCATTAAATTTGTATATTGCTTTAGGTAATATGACCATCTTGATTATATTTATTCTTCCTAACCAAGAATAAGGTATATTCTTCCATCTCATTGTATCTTTTTTGATTTTCCTTAACAATGGTTTATAGTTTTCATTATATAAGTCCTTTACCTTCTTTGTTATGTTTATTCCTAAGTATTTTATTCTTTTTGTTGCAATCGTAAAGGGAATTATTCTTTTGAGTTCGTTCTCAAATGTTTCATTGTTGGCATATAGAAAGGCTATTGACTTCTGTATGTTAATTTTGTATCCTGCGACCTTACTGTATTGGCTTATTGTTTCTAGTAGTCTTTTTGTGGATTCTTTGGGGTTTTCGATGTATAGGATCATATCATCTGCAAAAAGTGATACCTTTACTTCTTTTTTTTCTGATATGGATGCCTTTTATTTCCTTGTCTTGTCTAATTGCTCTGGCTAGAACCTCTAGCACCACATTAAATATGAGTGGAGAGAGTGGACAACCCTGTCTTGTTCCTGATTTAAGGGGGAAAGCCTTCAGTTTAGTGCCATTTAATATGATGGTAGCTGATGGTTTATCATATATGGCCTTTATCATGTTGAGATATTTTCCTTCTATACTCATTTTGTTGAGAGTCTTAAACATAAAATTGTGTTGTATTTTATCAAAAGTCTTTTCTGTGTCTATTGATAAGATCATGTGGTTTTTGTTCTTCGTTTTGTTAATATGGTGTATTACATTAACGGTTTTACGTATGTTGAATCATCCTTGAGATTTTGGGATGAATCCCACTTGATCATGATGTATTATTTTTTTAATATGTTGTTTTATTCAATTTGCTTGTATTTTGTTTAGTATTTTAGCATCTGTATTCATTAGAAATATTGGTCCATAGTTTTCTTTTTTTGTGCCATCCTTGCCTGGTTTTGGTATGAGGGTTATGTTGGCCTCATAAAATGTGTTTGAAAATATTGCTTCTTCTTCAATTTTTTGGAAGACTTTCAGTAGAATACGAACCAAGTCTTCTTTGAATGTTTGATAAAATTCGCTGGTATAGCCGTCAGGGCCTGGGCTTTTATTTTTGGGGAGGTTTTTAATAGTTTTTTCTATTTCTTCTCTACTAATAGGTCTGTTTAGGCTTTCTACTTCTTCTTGACTCAGTCAAGGAAGGTTGTGTTGTTCTAGGAATTTATCCATTTCTTCTAGATTGTTGAATTTAGTGGCATAAAGTTTTTCATAGTATTCTACAATAATTCTTTGTATATCTACCGTGTCCATGGTGATTTCTCCTCTTTCATTTTGGATTTTGTTTATATGAGTTCTTTCTCTTTTTTCCTTGGTAAGTCTTGCCAAGGGTTTGTCAATTTTGTTGATCTTTTCAAAGAACCAGCTCCTTGTTCTATTAATTTTTTCTATAGATTTTCTGTTCTCTAATTCATTTATTTCTGCTCTGATTGTTATTATCTCCTTTCTTCGGCTGGTTTTGGGTTGTCTTTGTTCTTTTTTTTCTAGTTCCTTAAGGTGTGAAGTTAAGTGGTTCACTTGGGCTCTCTCTTGTTTGTTCATATATGCCTGAAGTGATATGAACTTCCCTCTTATCACTGCTTTTGCTGCATCCCATAGATTCTGATATGTCGTATTGTCATTTTCATTAGTCTGTATATATCTTTTGATCTCTGCACTTATTTCTTCTTTGACCCATTCATTTTTTAAAAGTATGTTGTTTAGTTTCCACATTTTTGTGGGATTTTTTTTCTCTTTTTTGCAGTTGAATTCTAGTTTCAAGGCTTTATGATCAGAAAATATGCTTGGAACAACTTTGATTTTTCTGAATTTGCTGATGTTGTTTTTGTGGCCCAACATATGGTCAATTCTTGAGAATGATCCATGTACACTGGAGAAAAATGTATACTCAGTCACTTTGGGATGAAATGTCCTGTAGATGTCTATCATATCCAGGTGCTCTAGTGTTTTGTTTAAGGCCACTATGTCTTTGTTGATTCTCTGTTTGGATGACCGATCTAGAACCGTCAGCGGTGTATTGAGATCTCCAAGTATGATTGTATTTTGTGAGTTTTTGTTTTAAGGTCAATAAGTAGCTGTCTTATATATTTTGGTGCTCCTTGGTTTGGTGCATATGTATTAAGAATTGTTATGTCTTCTTGATTCAGTGTCCCCTTAGCCACTATGAAATGGCCATTTTTGTCTCTGAGTACTTTTGCTGTCTTGTAGTCAGCATTATCTGATATGAGTATTGCTACACCTGCTTTTTTTTGGATGTTATTTGCTTGGAGTATTGTTTTTTAGCCTTTCACCTTGAATTTGTTTTTATCCTTGTTATTTAGATGAGTTTCTTGTAGGCAGCGTACTGTTGGATTTTCTTTTTTAATCCATTCTGCTACTCTGTGCCTTTTTATTGGTGAGTTTAATCCGTTTACATTTAGTGTAATTATTGAGACTTGTGAGTTCCCTATTGCCATTTTATAGATTGCTTTCTGTTAGTTTTGTGTCTTGTTGGATTCTTCTTTTTCATCTTTCTATCTTTTGTTTTTATTTGGTTGTATTCCATACATCTTTCCTCTGTTGCTATCTTTTTTAAATCATGTGCTTCTGTGGTGGTTTTATCAATGGTGGTTTACCATTAAGTAATGAAAATGGTTCCTACACTGTTCATTGTAGTGCACTATTTTGTGAGACCTTTTGCACTCCATCATCTTTTGCTATTGTTAATCTCCATCCTCTCCCCCCCTTTCTTTTTGTTGTTGTCACAGTTTAAGTTTGGTTTTATTGTCTTCTTCTTGGAGCTTTTACTTGTGGCTTTGTTTTTTTTTTTTGTTCTTTGTATCTGATTGGAGAACCCTCTTTAGTAATTCCTTGAGTGGGTGTTTTCTGATGATAAATTCCCTCATTTTTTCTGTATCTGTGAGTGTTTTTATTTCTCCTTCATATTTGAAGGATAGCTTTGATGGGTATAGTATTCGTGGCTGAAAGTTCCTCTCTTTCAGGACTTTAAATATTGGGGTCCACTCTCTTCTAGCTTGTAGAGTTTCTGTTGAGAAATCTGATGATAATCTAATGGGCCCTCCTTTATATGTTGTATTCTTCTTTTCCCTGGCTGCCTTGAGAATTTTTTCTTTGCCGTTGGTTTGTGCCAATTTCATTATGATGTGCCTTGGAGTAGGTTTGTTGGGGTTAAGAAAACTTGGAGTTCTGTTTGATTCTTGAATTTGAGACTTTAGTTCTTTCTACATAATCATCATTTTAAACTCTGCATTTGGTATGTTGGTTATTTTCATCCCACTAAGGTTTTTTTGGTGATATCTTTTGTTAATTCATTTGGATTGCATTTCTCTGTCTTCCCATTTTGTCTATGTAAATATTGCTCTTTTGGGTGTGCTGTTTGTGTAGTTAGCTGAGTATAGGATTTGTGTTGTCAGCCTCCAGGTTTCACTTGTGTTGTTTCTGGATCTTCTTGCACTGGCATCAGTTGTTGTTTATAATTCACTATGGGTTATTTGTCTGCTGCTACTGCTCCTTTTGCTATTTGTGTTGGTGTTTTCTGTGCCCTAGCTGTGTCAGGTGTGAGGAGCCCTTTCTTAAGATACTACTCTCACAAGGGTTGTTAAGTCCTGCAATGATGCTCTCTGTATGTGGCTGCTGGATGTGCTAGCCCTGGCCCTCCCTGGCTGGAACCTAGCACAGATCATTCAGGGTCACTACCTATAACTAGCCCTTAGCAAGCTTCTTGGAGCTACAGGCAATCCAAAATTTGTGGCTGCCTCTGCTGGGCCCAGGTGCCATTGTAAATATCAGCTGCATTCTTAGACTGGCTTTTGTCTTCTCTTTGCCAGTGATTGTTGCCTCTGTGTTCCCGAGGTATTGTTGGCCTGCCAGCTCACTTCCACCGCCACCTCAACCATGGGCATGTGGGCATGCGGACCACCTTTTGGGCCACTGCCAGTGGTGCAGCAGCTGAGCACCACTCCTGATCCCGCCAGCTTGCTGGGCCTTCGGAAGGCACTAAGCAGCATAGGGGTCAATGTAACCCAGTCCTTAGCACTCAAAACTGGTGTTCCTGCTCCTAAGAGACTCTTTACTCTGAATGGAGTAGGAGAGCCTCCATTGTGTGGGATAATTGCTTCCCTTTTCTGGTATTGCTTCTCCCAGGAAAAATGAATTTTTACAACAATAAACCTAAATGTTTCCTTGAGATTTTGAGATCTTTAAGAGCTAGTCAAAATAGGTTTGCTAAATCAACAATTACACCTTAAGACTTAGCCTGTGAGGACAGTTGAAGAAAATAAAAGGTAGTGAGAGCATGACATTTGAATGTTCTAACATTTGCAAAATCACATTCTTTATTTTATCTAAACCTCAAGTTGTACTGAAAAGACAGATTAAGTATTTGGTACTACATTCCTAGATGAAACAAAAATGTATTAGCATAATGATAACTGTAGATTATTAAACTAAAGAATAATAGGTATGGGAAAAATAATAAGGTGTTTTTTTTGTTATTGTTTGTTTGTTTGTTTTTTGTATTTTTCTGAAGTTGGAAACAGGGAGGCAGTCAGACAGACTCCCTCATGCGCCCGACCAGGCTCCACCTGGCATGTCCACCAGGGAGCGATGCTTTGCCCATCTGGCACATTGCTCTGTTGCAACCAGAGCCATTCTAGCACCTGAGGCAGAGGCCACAGAGCCATTCTTAGTGCCCGGGCCAACTCTGCTCCAGTGGAGTTGAATAACTAATTGGAACCACTATGGCAATATATGCATGTGTCACAAATGATGAAATATTGCGCCTTTGACATTGAAGTGTGTAACAGCCACATATATAACAGAAGGTGTCAGAACTATTCTTACATTTACACCTACTCAAAGAAGCCTTGATTCAATCTTAAAACAAAATAAGAGGGTGTTTTTTTTATCAGATCATAATTTTTTAGATTTAAAAACTGCAATTATGTAAAAATGATGTTTGTAAAACATTAATTGCCTTGTGGTTATGTTCAATCCAAGAGTCAATGCCCTTTAACTCCAATTTAAAAACCAATGCATGCCATTAACTATAACAAAAAGAAATTAAAATTGCATAAAAACTAGAGCATGCACCAAAAAACGGACTTCAGATTTGGAATCAGCGATGCAGAAATCTATAGAAACAGTTTTAAAACCTCATGCAATAGGTCCTGGCCGGTTGGCTCAGTGGTGGAGCGTCGGCTTGGCATGTGGAAGTCCCAGATTCGATTCCCAGCCAGGGCACACAGGAGAGGCTCCCATCTGCTTCTCCGCCCCTTCCCCTCTCCTTCCTCTCTGTCTCTCTCTTCCCCTCCCGCAGCCTGGGCTCCATTGGAGCAGATTTGGCCTGGGCACTGAGGATGGCTCTGTGGCCTCTGTCTTGGGCGCTGGAGTGGCTCTGGATGCAGTGGAACAACGCCCTGGATGGGCGGAGCATCACCCCCTGGTGGGTGTGCCGGGTGGATCCCGATCAGGCGCATGTGGGAGTCTGTCTGATTGCTTCCCCATTTCCAGCTTCGGAAAAATTAAAAAAAAAAAGACTAAAACCTCATGCAATAGAGGTAGGTGCACTATATACAAATTAAAGAAAAAAAATAAAACCTAAGTGTGCTTTTATGGTAATTAAACAAAATAAATATGACAAAATTAAATTTATTCTGACATTAAAAAACACTTTTATGTTACATTTTTTGATCTATGATTTTTAGAATTCATAAAAAAGATGGGTTAAACAATAAAAAATGACAAAGAAGTCTTTATATATAATATAAAAAGTCTATATATATATATATATATATATATATATATATAAAATTCTTAGTAAGATTTAATAAATTCGGCAGGTCCCAGCGTGAATGTTTTTTTTTTTATTCTTGTGTGTATGAGAAACATGAGCCTAATGTGTCCTAGTAATTTCTTCGATGTTTGGGCATATATTTGAAAGGCAAACTCTTATTTCCTCATCAATACATTGAAGAATTTCTCTCTTTTTACTCTTAATTATATTGAGTGCAGAAAATCCCCACCATACATATCTTAACATTACACCAAAGGATACAAGAAACTTGCCTCCAGTCTTTCTGAGGAACATGGGGGGTAGTATAAACAATCCAGCACCACAGCTTAACAGCCTTTTGCAACCTAATCAGGCAAGTGCGGTGGGGTGTTGGGCAGACTGTGGGAAGTGAAAAGTAATATACATAAGGTCTATATTTCAATCAGGTCATTTAATTTGTATGGTCCTTCGTTTCATTCTCTGTGAAAGGAAGTAATAGCAGTAGATAAGCTCTTTCAGAATTAAAGCTCAATAAGCCTTTGAGATTATTTTAAACCTATTTAGGAAAATTAGCTTAGAAAAATATACAGAAATAGATACATCAGAGATTTAAAGGAAATCAAATTTCCATTACCTTCAATAACCCTGAATTTTACAGTCATTTTATATTCAAGTTACTAAAAAGGATCCTCAATATTATTCAAAAACAAAGCCATGCAATAAATAAATAAGATTCTTATCTTAATGTAAAAACTGATTTAAGTAGATTAAGAGTTTTTTGAGTTAGATATTTTGGTGAAATCCCTCCTATTTCCTTTTAACCCACTTCCCTGCTAAATATCAAAATAATATTTCAAAATATCCTCTATACATTTCTAGTTTCTCATGTCAAAGAAACCATTTATTCTTCAACAGTCCTTAAGTGAAAATATATCCTTGAAAACATTTTTATTTATAAAAATCATAGAAGTAACTGAGAAAAATAGAAATTTCTGCCAGTTTTTATTCAAATAATTACTCATTGACAAATCCACAAATTTGGTCAATTTTTTATTGTTATACAACTAAGGGTTTAGAAGTGATAGAGATTCTAACAGATTCTGAAAAGTCACCTAGTTGATAATACTGAAACCATGCAATTTGTTGTAGAGCACTATAAACATAAGCTGTAAAATATGTAACACAACATTAATCATATGTATTACAGCAAATATGATAAAAAAATACCTGGCATTTTTATAGCAATTTGCTTTCAAATAGCCACCTGATGAATTGTTTGTCCTTTTGCCATGCACAGTTAGTAAAGTACAATCTTAGTAAGACAGATCTGTCTATAAACCCAAAATTAGATTTTATGAGTACTGATGATTTACTTCAATGTTTATTACATTCTACTCAGCTTAATATTTGTTAACGGTAAATAATTTTAAGAATTTAATTATTGTCCATACCTCAAGCCTAAAATTTTTACTTAGTATTTAAGTGTATTTTTTCACATTCTGTTAATTTTTCTAATTAACAGAGAATATTAGATAGCAATTTGAACTCATCCAGTTTCACTTTATCTATAACTTAACTCACATTGATAGTTTTGTTTTTTGTTTTGTTTTATCTTTTTCTGAAGTGAGAAGTGGGGAGACAGACAGACAGACTCCCAAATGTGCCCGACCGGGATCCACCCGGCATGCCCACTAGGAGGCAATGCTCTGCCCATCTGAGGATTTGCTCCATTGCAACCAGAGCCATTCTAGTGCTTGAGGTGGAGGCCATGGAGCCATCCTCAGTGTCTGGGACAACTTTGCTCCAATGGAGCCTTGGCTGCAGGAGGGGAAGAGAGAGACAGAGAGGAAGGAGAAAGGGAAAAGTGGAGAAGCAGATGGGCGCTTCTCCTGTGTGCCCCGACTGGAAATTGAACCCAGCATGTCCACACACCTGGCTGATGCTCTACCACTCAATCTGCAAGGGCCCACATTAATAGCATTTTAAAAAAATTTTAAATTATTATAAATATTAATGGGGTGACATTGATAAATCAGGGTACATATGTTCAGAGAAAACATCTCCAGGTTACTTTGATATTTGATTATGTTGCATACCCATCACCCAAAGTCAAATTGTCTTCCATCACCTTCTATATGGTTTTCTTTGTCCCCCTTTCATTCCCCCCCTCTCCTACCACCCCCTGTAACCACCACCCTCTTTTCCATGTCTCTGAGTCTCATTTTTATGTCCAACCTATGTATGGAATCAAATACTTCTTATTTTTCTCTGATTTACTTATTTCACTCAGTATAATATTATCAAGGTCCATCCATGTTGTTGCAAATGATCCAATGTCATCATTTCTTATGCCTGAGTAGTATTCCACAGTATATATGTACCAAAGCTTTTTAATCCACTCATTCACTGATGAACACTTGGACTGTTTCCAGATCTTCACTATTGTGAAAAATACTGCCATAAACATGGGAGTGCATTTCCCTTTTTGAAAGAGTGCTATGGTGTTCTTGGGGTATATTTCTAAAAGTGTGATAGCTGGGTCTAAAGGCAGTACAATTTTTAACTTTTTGAGGAATCTCCATACTCTTTTCCACAGTGGCTGCACGAGTCTGCATTCCCACCAGCAATGCAGGAGGGTCCCCTTTTCTCCACATCCTTACCAGCACTTATTCTGTGTTGTTTTGTTGATGTGCATCATTCTGACTGGTGTTAGGTGATATCTCATTGTAGTTTAAATTTGCATTTCTTAATGATTAGTGATGTTGAGCATTTTTTCATCTGCCTATTGGCCATCTGTATGTCCTCTTTGGAAAAGTGTCTATTCATTTCTTTTGCCCATTTGTTGATTGGATTGTATGTCTTCCTGATGTTGAGTTTTACAAGTTTTTATCAATTTTGGTTATTAACCCCTTATCAGATATATTGTCGAATATGTTCTTCCATTGTATAGTTTGTATTTTTATTCTGCTTTTATTGTCTTTAGCTGTGCAAAAGCTTTTTAGTTTGATATAGTCTCATTTGTATATCCTGTCTTTTATTTCCCTTGCCCATGGAGATAAATCAGCAAATATATTGCTGCGAGAGATGTCGTCAAGCTTACTGCCTATGTTTTCTTCTAAGATTCTTATGGTTTCATGGCTTACATTTAAGTCTTTTATACATTTTGAGTTTATTTTTATGAATGATATAAGTTGGTGGTCCAGTTTAAGGTTTTTGCAGGTAGATGTCCAATTTTCCCAAAACCATTTAGTAAAGAGACTGTCTTTAGTCCATTGTATGCCCTTACCTCCTTTGTCAAACATCAATTGTCCATAAAGGTGTGGGTTTATTCCTAGGTTCACTGTTCTGTTCCATTGATCTATATGCCTGAAGTTATGCAAGTACCAGGCTGTTTTGAGTACCATGACCTTGTAGTATAACTTGATATCAGGAAGTGTGATACCTCCCATTTTATTCTTCTTTTTCAAGATTGCTGAGGCTATTTGTGTGTTTTTTTTTGTTCCATATAAATTTTTGGAATATGTGTTCTATATTTAAAGTATGTCATTGGTATTTTAATTAATATTGCATTAAATTTATAAATTGCTTTGGGTAATATAGACATTTTAATGATGTTTATTCTTCGTAATGATAAGTATGGTATATGCTTCCACTTGTTTGTATCTTCCTTGATTTCTTCTATCAATGTTTTATAATTTTCTGAGTACAAGCATTTAATCTCCTTGGTTAATTTTACTCCTAGGTACTTTATTACTTTTTTTTGTTTCAATAGTGAAGAAAATTGTTTCCTTAATTTCTCTTTCTGACAGTTCATTGTTCGTGTATAAAAATGACTCTGATTTCTGAGTATTAATTTTATATCCTGCCATATAGCTGAATTCATTTATCAGGTCCAGTAGTTTATTGACTGACATTTTAGAGTTTTCTATATACAATGTTATATCATTTTCAAATAATGATAGTTTTACTTCTTTTCCAATTTGAATGCCTTTTATTTCTTCTTGTTGTTTGATTGCTGTGGCTAGGACTTCCAGAACTATGTTGAATAAGATGGTGAATGGGGGCACCCCCGACTTGTTCCTGATCTTAAAGGAATTGCTTTTAATTTTTGTCCATTGAGTATGTTGGCTGTACGTTTGTCATAGATGGACTTTATCATGTTGAGGTATGTTCCCTGTATTCTCACTTTGCTGAGAGTTTTGATCATGAACGGGTACTGGATTTTATCAAATGCTTTTTCTGCATCTATTGAAATTATCATGTAGTTTTTCTCCTTCCTTTTGTTTATGTGATGTATCACTTTGATAGATTTGTGAATATTGTACCAGCTTTGCCTCTCCAAAATAAATCCCACTTGATCATTATGTATGATTTTTTTTTTATATTGCTGGTGGGAATGCAGACTGGTGCAGCCACTGTGGAAAACAGTATGGAGATTCCTCAAGAAATTAAAAATCGAACTGCCTTTTGACCCAGCTATACCACTGTTAGGAATATACCCCAAGAACACCATAGCACTGTTTAAAAAAAAGAAATGCACCCCCATGTTTATGGCAGCATTGTTCACAATAACAAAGATTTGGAAACAGCCCAAGTGTCCATCAGAGGACGAGTGGATTAAAAAGCTTTGGTATATATATATATATATATATATATATATATATATATATATACACACACACACACACACACACACACACACACACACACACACACTATGGAATACTACTCAGCCATAAGAAATGATGACATAGGATCTTTTACAACAACACGGATGGGCCTTGATAACATTCTACTGAGTGAAAGAAGTAAATCAGAAAAAACTAAGAACTATATGTTTCCATACATAGGTGGGAAATAAAGATGAGACTCAGAGACATGAACAACAGTGTTGGGGTTACAGGGTGGGGGAAGGAGAGGGAGGGGTTTGGAGGAGGGGAGGGGCACAAAGATCATGGCTTTTCAGCATTTGCCATATCCCCCCCTTAATCTATAGACAGACAGCAAATATTTACGTATGGTGTTCCCACTATAAAGACTGCTGTCTTAGGGACAAATGCTGATAAACTATTTCAGCAGTTCCTCCTTCTTCAAAGACTTATATGTCAACATAGAGCTCCATGTTTCATAGGACATACTCAAGCTCACTCCATGCTCCCTGGAGCTTTAGCATAAGGGAATGCCCCCACTTTTTTAGTATTTTTCTTTTATTTATTTATTTTTTGTATTTACTGAGGATGGGGATGGGGAGGCAGTCGGACGGACTCCTGCATGCACCTGACTGGGATCCACCTGGCGTGCCTACCAGGGGGGAATGCTCTGACCATCTGGGGTGTTGCTCTGTTACAACCGGAGCCATTCTGGTGACTGGGGCGGAGGCCATGGGGCCATCCTTAGTGCCCGGGGTGGCTTTGCTCTGGTGGAGCCTTGGCTGCGGGTGGGAGGAGAGAGACAAAGAGGAAGGAGAGGGGGAGGGGTGGAGAGGTAGATGGGCGCTTCTCCTTTGTGCTCTGGCCGGGAATCGAGCCCGGGAATCCTGCACACCAGGCCAATGACTCTGACGGGTCTACCATATCATGCTTTTTTACTTAAAAAAAATTTACATTTCTTTTGAATGCTGATGAACAGGAGACACCAAATCTTTTTTGCCTGCAAACTACTACCTTCTTTATTAGATCTAGTTAATAACACTGTTCTGTCTTTTTTCCAAATAGCTCCAGATATATGGAAAAGATTTATATAGGCGGATGGGGATCCTCAAACCCCTCAGCAAGATCTTCTGAGAATGGCTTTTAAGATACCTAGAGGCAGAAAAAGCCCAATAGAGATCAGGGGAACTACCAGCTTTTAGGATACACCCTTAAAGGATCCAACACCCCAAAGGGGTCTCATAGGATGCCATCTGGGTCCTGCTTCAATAGTGGAAAGGAAGGTCATTGAGCTAAAGCCTGCCAGGCTTACACACCTCTGCTGTGAGGAAACAGGGACACTGGAAGGTGGGCTTCCCCCTCGCTCCTCTAAGGGAGGGTTCAGTCTCTTCCAGCCCTGCTCCAGCCACCTATGACCTAACCTTGCCCAGAAAGCTGGGGTTTGCCACTGAAGGCTGAAGGTGCCCAGGGCTGTCAGCCCCATCTACGACACTGTGGACGAGCCTAGGGTATTTCTTCCAAGAAGCAGGTAAACTGATCTCATTTGCACAAGGGCCACTTAACTATGTTTTGCCTGAATAGTCAGGTTTTTTATTCTTCCCTCAAAGATCTCTGTTGTGGGTGTTGATAGTCCTATTTTCTGCTGCTTTGCTTAATATATAGTGTTTCCTTTATCCCTCCTACCTCAATGCCCCACTCATATTTCACGCTGGGACCTACTCCTAATTTAGAGCTCTGTTTCCTCCTTTTGCCAACTTCTATTATGAATCTACCTTTGCCACCCAGCTTAGTGTATCCCAAGGTTCTCTTTACCAGGCCACAGTCACAGAGCTCCAGGGAAAAGCAACCTGGTCTCAACTCTCCAGGCAGAGGAGAACAGAAGCTCCATATCCACGCATGCTGCAAATGGCTTTTTCCTGTCACCTGAATCATTACCAGCTAGAAGCAGCAGTCATTGGGACTTGGACATGAGCTGCAGAGTATAGAATGGTGACAACAATTCCAGTGCCATGCGGACTTTTCCTGTGGGGAACTTTCCTGGACTCCTGCTCCCTATGATAGCTCCTAACAGACTGAACTGTGGTTGGGTTGCATTTTTCAGGGATTTTGCATGGTGATGGGACCAACTTGGACTTGGTGAACATGTTAAGGACACTACTCTTTTAGGGATTCTTGCTGTATTGGCCAAGAGTTTGCTTAAAGGCTTTTAATCACTGTAAAAAAAAAATAGAGGACTGGATGAAGAAGATGGGGCACATATACACCATGGTATACTATTCAGCTAGGAGAAATGATTTCATCGGATCACATGCAGTGGAATGTTGGAGTCTTGGTAGCATTGTGTGGGGTGAAATGGGCAAATCAGAAAAAAACAAGAACTGCAGGATTCCATACATTGGTGGGACATAGAAGTGAGACTAAGAGGCATGGACAGGAGTGTGGTGGTTATGAGGGGTGGGGGGAGGGAAGGGGGGAGAGGGGGAGGGGGAGGGGTACAGAGATAACTGGATGGAGGGTGGTGGAGGACGATCTCTCTTTGGGTGATGGGTATGCAACAGAACTAAAGACAAGATAACCTGGAAATGTTTCCTTTGAATGTATGTACCCTGATTTATTGATGTCACCCCATTAAAATAAAAATGTATTTAAAAAAAAAAAAGAAATCTCCTACTATTATAGTATTACTGTTGATCTCACCTTTTATATCCATTAAAGTCTGCTTTATATATTTAGGTGCTTTTATATTAGGTGCATAGATATTTATCATGGTTATATCTTTCTGTTGGATTGCTCCCTTTATCATTATGTAGTGACATTCTTTATCTCTTACTATAGTGTTTGTTTTAAAGTCCATTTTGTCTGAAATAAGTATTGCTACCCCAGCCTTTTTTTCATTTCCATTTGTATGAAATATTTTTTCCATCGTTTTACCTTTATTCTATGTGCATCTTTTGTTTTAAGGTGTGTCTCTTGTAGACAGCATACGTATGGGTCCTGTTTTCTTATCCATGCAGCTATTCATGTCTTTTTTATTTTTATTTTTTTATTTATTTATTTTTTTTACAGAGTCAGAGAGAGGGACAGACAGGGACAGACAGGAACAGAGAGAGATGAGAAGCATCAATCATTAGTTTTTCATTGAGCTTTGCAACACCTTAGTTGTGCATTGATTGCTTTCTTATATGCGCCTTGACATGGGCCTTCAGCAGACCGAGTAACACCTTGCTTGAGCCAGCGACCTTGGGTTCAAGCTGGTGGGCTTTTGCTCAAACCAGATGAGCCTGCACTCAAGCTGGTGACCTCAGGTTCTCGAACCTGGGTCTTCCGCATCCCAGTTCAAGGCTCTATCCATTGCACCACCACCTGATCAGGCTACCTTATGTCTTTTGATTGGATCATTTAATCCATTTACATTTAAGGTTATAAGTGATATGTAATTGTTTATTGCCATTTTATTCTTTAAAACTGTATTCCTCTTTTGTTATATTCTTTTTCCCCTTTGGTCTGTTTACAACAGGCCCCTTAGCATTTCTTGAAGCATTGGTTTGGTTTTAGTAAATTCTTTCAGTTTTGTTTTGTTGTTTTCTTTTGTCTGGGAAACTTTTTATTTCTTCTTCAGTTTTAAATGTTAGCCTTGCTGGATAAAGTAGTTTTGGCTCTTGTTCTTCATTACTTTGAATATTTCTTGCCATTCCCTTCTGGCCTCAAGTGTGTCTGCTGAGAAGTAAAATGTCATCCTTATGGGAGCTCCTTTGTAGGTGATAGCCTTCTTTTACTAGCAGCTTTTAATATTTTCTCTTTGTCACTTAGCTTTTGTATTTTAATTATGATGTGTCTTGGTGTAGATTTCTTTCGGTTTCTCTTTAATGGAGTTCTCTGTGCTTCTTGAACTTGTGAGACTCTTTTCTGCATTAATATAGAGAAGTTTTCAGCCATGATATGATTAAACAAAGTCTCTCTCCCTTGTTTTTTCTCTTCTTCTTCTTCAGGAACCCCTATGATGCAGATGCTATTTCTCTTCATGTTGTCACAGAGCTCTCTTAGAGTTTTCTCAGACTTTTTGAGTCCCTTTTTATTTTTCTGCTCTGCTTTATTGTTTTCATTTATCTTGTCCTCTTACTTACTGTTTCAATCCTCAGCTTCATTCATCCTTCTTTTAATTTCTTCCATTTTGGTGTTCATTTCTGATATTGTATTTGTCATCTGACTGATTTTTTTTTTATTTCAATGTCCTTTTTAATATTTGCTATGTCTTTATTTTGGTGTTTGTAATGACCATCTTTTGTTATTCTAAGATCTTTGAGCATCCTAACAATCGTTATTTTAAACTCTGCATCTGGTATTTTGGTTATAGCTGACTCATTCAGGTCCTTTTCTGGGGATTTCTCTTGATTCATTTGTGTTGCATTTCTCTGCCTTTCTATTTTGTCTGTGTATAAGAATGTTTTGGCCACTGGAGTGTAATGGGTGTGGCCTCTGGCCTCTGTGTTCCCTAGGTGTGGTGTGTCTGGAGGCCCACCACCACCTCTGCTGCCGCTGCCTAGGGCGTTCAGGTATGGGTATTGCTGGTAACAGCCTGCTGGAGTTGTCACTGCAGTTTCCACCTCTCCTCCATGGGAAGGGATGTGATCACGTCCTCAGGTCTACAAGCCTCAGCCAGCCTTGGCCTTCACCCTGCCCTTGTGGTTGGGGTTATGTGCTATACCTGGGCTGGAAGCCTTGGCACTGCAGGCAGGGGTGAGTACCCTTGCTCAGTTGTGGGTCTCTGCCTCTTCTGGGCTTTCGCCCCACCCCCATGGGAGGAGCTGGCTCATCTGTTGGACCACAATCCTCGGTTCTGTGGGCTGGGCAAGGCTGCTTGCCTGCATGCCCTTGCTTAGTAGTGGGTCTCTGCCCTTTCTGGGGCTCCTGCCCTTCCCCTGCAGGTGTGATTGCAAGCAGGCCCACAGCTACGCCTGACCAGTTTTGCATGTCCACTCCACCCCCACCAGTCAAGAGTGAGCTCACGCCCAGTCCTCATTCATGACCAGCCAGCTTTTGACCTTGCTTACTGTACTTTGCTTCTGCATCCTAATGCCACAGCTTTCCAGCGAGTCCTCAGCCATGTGGGTGGAGGTGCTGCAGCTCAGACCCTAACACTCCATACTGTAGTCCCGAAAGCTCCCTCCTTCTAAGCGATTCTGCTCTGAGTGCTGTGGGAGAGCTTATTTGGCTGAAGTCCTGTTTCCCTTTGCTGGTATTGCTATTTCCCAGAGAAATATTCTCTTCAGATTTGGGGAGTGACTCAGCCCAAGGGTTAGGGTAGCTGTTTCTCAAAGTGTTTCTTCTTGTGCCTCTTAGATTACACTCTTTACTTCTCTGATCCTCTCCTCTCTCCCCATGCCCCGGAGCCCCAGATGGGTGGTTGCGAGAGAGGTTTTCTGTGCAGTCCCTTTAAGAAGAATCCTGGGTCTGAGAAATCTGTCTCTTTCTCACAAACAGTATCCTGACTTGTTTCTTAGCTAAATACTGTCTGTAAGCCTCTTTTAGGCTATAGGGTTGCAGGCTGGGCTTTGTTCCTGGGGTTCAGGATCCTCCTCTCTCTGCTAAAATCACTTCCCGCCAAGCGAGTCTCTCCCAGCTGCCATTCATTCTGGGTAGCTGGGCAGCCCTCTCCATGTCTCTGCTTTTCCTACCAGTCTCAGTGTAGCTTCTTCAGTGATCCTTGGTTGATGAGTCCTCTCAGTTTAGTCCAAAGTTTGTTTTTCCAGATGATGGTTCTTAAAATTAAGTTGTAATGCACTTTGGTTCTGGGAGGTGGAAGTTGGTAATTCCTCCTACTCCATCGCCATCTTGCTGCCTCCCATTGATAGCTTTTTAATGTTTCTATTTTGGTAGCTTTATGCATAACAACTGTGACATTCATGTTTTATTTTTATAAACATAATTTTTACTTTTTAACACTTTTAGTTAACCCTGTTTCCCTTTTACATTTGAGGAGGGTTTTTTTTTTTTTTCAGTTACAAATGATTTGGTTGTTTCTGTATTTCACAATTAATTTACTGTTTTTCAGTGAAGAATCAGGGATAACTATTAATGATAAATTAGAAAAAAAAATTTACCAAAGTTTTCTGATTCAAAATCACTTAGTATTTTAAAGAGTAACATGATGGCTTCAATATGAGTAATAAAAATAAGATCTGTGTATTCAAACAATAGAGATTGTTGTTGTAACATAAGATTTAGAAAAGAAAAAAAAACATGTCTAGGCAAATAACTCCATTTCACCAAAAATCTTTCTTTTAACAAATGTATTTTCAACACATGTGGACTAGACAGTTGTTAACTATTGTATAGAAAACTAAGTAACGAGCACATGAAATATGTTCTGTTCTCAGATCTTAGGGACATAAAGTTATAGCTACAATGTGGGAACATTAGCATACATAGAAATCTAAAATGATATGCCACATGCTAGCGATGTTCAGAACATTATTATTTAAAAATACCTGAAGTTTTACTTGTTTTACTCTTATTTCTTTAGGGGATACTCTACTTTATAAAGAAATATCCCAAGGTAAGTAAATAGAAGAAAAGCAATAAAGTGATACTGTCCTCAAATGATTATTTAGAGAAGTAGCTATAATATAATACTGAGCAATATAAATGCCATCAGAATACAAAACAATTCTACCCATGTTACAAAGAGGAGAGAGAGCTAGAGAAAGAAACATTCATTGAATAAAGAGTATTTATTGATAGTCTCCCATGTACCAGATGTTATACAAGGCTTTTAACAGACCATAAAGATGAAGAAATAAATTTTTTATTCCTCAGGGTTCAAAATCCAGATGGAAATACAAATCTGAAATATCATACCAACTAGTCTGTGAGTTCAAGAGTGGCAGGACTGTATGGTATTTGTTTTTACAACTAAGTGATTAGTAAATGCTCACTAGATGTTGAGTTCACTATTCTAAGAAATCACTCAGTGATTCACATACAGACACTTATAATAAAACAATACTAAACATTCCACTTTTTTTCCTTATTTAATCTTTGCAACAACTCTCTAAATTAATAACAAGAAAATGATGAAACCAAGGATTCGAGAAGTTATGTAAATTGCCCAAAGTTACACAGCTAGTGTACGGTAGTGTGCATCAAGAATTAAAGCTGTTAATTACTTTTTTTCATATTACTGAGTGATATAAGTATGAAAAGATATAGCTAAATTGCTGTAAAGGTCAATGGAAGACTTACTCCAATTAAGGGAATCAGTAGAGTTACCACTGATGGTTGGTCTGGGCACTGTGGGAGGGAGATAATTCTGAAGAACAGGCACAGGACCCAGACATGCAATTTCTAGTAGCTACCAGTACATGTGAAAATTTAAATTTTAAATTAATACCATATCTTGGCCATTGTAAAAATGCTACAATAAACATAGAGGTGAATATATCTTTTCAAATTAGTGTTTTTCTTATTTTTGGATAAATACCCAGAAGTGGAATTGCTGGGTCAGATGGTAGATCTATTTTAATTTTTTTTTTCAGTAATCTCTATACTTTTGTCTATAGTAGCTGCATTAATTGGAAGTTTCATCAGCAGTTCACAAGGGTTCCCTTTTCTCCACATCTCGCCAACACGTTACTGTATATATACCTAATATAATATAATTAATATAATATTACATATTTAAATTTTTAAAAATTAAATAAACATCCAAAAAAATAAGAATTCAATTCTTCAGTTATACTAGCAACATGTCAAGGGTTCAATAACCACTTGTAGCTTCTGGCTACTTTAAGGTCAGCACAGAATTATAGAAAATTTCCATTCTCACTACATTGGAGAGTGCTGTTCTGAACCAAAGGGACTGTGATAATTCTAGTAAGAAAGTGGCAAGGGCAGCAAAGAGACAAAGTTTAGGTGTTTTCAGAGAATATCGAAATGCTGAGATTGGTGGAAGCAGGTCTATATCAGTACAGGGCACGATAAGTAAGTGACAGATATATTTTGGATGATCTTCAATGCAAAAGAGAATTTGTGAATTTTTTTTCTCATTGAGAAACACTGAGTACTTCTCATTGAAGAAATGATAATATTAGATTTGTTCTTTAGAATAGTTCTTTGGGAAGTAGCTCATAGAACTGATTGGTTATGGAAATATTGAGCTTGGAATGGAAAAGCTGGAAAGGTTGTGTGAAATTTGAGGTAGAAACTCTATAAGTTGAAATTATGAAGAGAGAGGGGAAAAATTTTTGAGTAACTGGGAGAATGATGTGGCATGGTCAGAAATGCAGAAGTCAGGAGACAGAATGGGTTTGTTTAGAAGAAAAGAGAGTAAGTTCAATTGTAAACATTAAATTCAAGGTTCTTAAGAGATATTTATCTGGAAATGTCCATGAAATGCTAGGGAAAATTTCCAAATACTTTCCTTATTTTCATATAAAAAAAAATGGCTGGCCTGGGAAGATAACAGATAGTGAGATCAATGGAGTCACCACTGGCAGGAGATCAATTTCCAAAATGACAGTAGAGTACAAAAAGATACCAAACAGTTGCAGAGGCAGGTACAAAAGTTGAAGTCAAGAGTTGGTGCCAGTGCTGAAGCATTCTAATTTATTTCTTCAGTTTTGGTAAATTGTATATTTTTTTGTAGACTTGTTGGTTAGACATAATTTTCCAAACAGGCTACTATTATATATATATCCCTAACAGCATCAATTTCAAATTGTTTGCTAACATTTTATTTTATTCAGTAAGAGGAGGGGAGGCAGAGAGACAGAGTCCTGCATACACCCTAACTGGGATCTCTACCTGACAAGCCCACTGGGTGGGGTGATGCACTGCCCATCTGGAGCATTGCTTTGTTGCTTAGCAACCAAGCTCTTCTTAGAACCTGAGGTGGAGGCTGTGTAGCCATTCTCAGTGCCTGAGTCCAACTTGCTCCAACCGAGCCTTGGCTGAATGTGGTGGAAGAGAGAGAGAAAGAGAAAGAGAGAGAGGAGCGAGAGAAATAGGGGTGGAAAAGCAGATGGGAACTTCTCCTGTGTGCCCTGACTGGGAATTAAACCTGGGAAATCCACATGCTAGGCCAATGCTCTACCACTGAGCCAGCTGGACAGGGCCTAACATTTTTTTTTAATCTTTATGATGGGGCACTATCTTTGGTTGTGTGTATGAAGAAGTATCAGAAATTCATGTAGGAGTCTCTTAAGTTCTACTATGGACTTTCATACATGATACAAATTATTGATATGTTGTATTGAAGCAGAGACACTGTAGTAAGGGTTATAAACTGTCAATCTCTTGTTTCAAATATCACAACAAATCATGGGCTCCCTTCACCTTGGTATTAGTAGATCCTAGAATCCCTGGAGTGAAAGTGAATCTCTTTCACAGGAGTTTTTCTGATCACTATTTAGATTCCTGTAGTGTGATTGTCCATGGAGAAAAAGAGCCAGCAATGCAATTTAAAAGATAAAAAGGAACCAAAATGGTTGGAGAGAGTTCTGTGCATTTCTCCAGTTTAGTGAATAGTGACAGGAAGAGTTAAAGATCCTTTTCTCTTTCATGAAATATTTCAGTCTTTGTCACAAACTAAGGCAATGCACTTTTGACAACTGGATTTCAGGGAACAAAGGAATGTAAGATAAAATGATTGGTACTAACTCAGAATTTTCAGGTTTTTCACAATAAATTCCTGAACCTAAAGCAGTTTCTACCAGGACTTATTCTGCATTATTGAACTCATAAATGCTGGTTTTGTTTATTTAAAAGGTTAAAACCTTGTAATTATACACTTTTCAAGCCCACAATTACTCAAAAGCCCTTGAAACTCCTTCAGTTAGAGAATTTTTAATGAGTGAATTCATGATCCTTCTATGAGGTACGTTGAATTCAAAGGAAAGGAAGCCAATTGGGGTAGGGGGAGAAAAAAGTATGAGAGATTATCTGAACAATCCATAGTAGGGTCAGGATTGAAATTCTTACTTTCCAAATCTCAGTTGCAGTTTACATTACTCAGAAAAAAGCAGGGTTGACTTTCCAGCTAATGGAAGACAACTAATAGAAAGAAGATACCTTGATGATATTGAGAAGTTAGTCATCAGCTATAGCAGTTAACTGCAATTGGCAATACTCACAAAAGGGCAAGATGTTTTACACAAGCAGCTATTACTCAGTAAAAGGTGATTCTCTCTAGTGATTATGGTTGTGTGACAAGCAGGCCACAGATCAGCTGAGAAAAGGTGAAAGTAAGTATGTAACTGTCTCAGCAGCTGTGTTTTAAAACACACGCCTACTATAAGTCTAATGTTAACATCTATCCAAGCCCAAACGTGCAAAGGTAAAGTGAGTGCATTTTACTCTCATCCCAACATGCTGTCACAAAACTGCTTGAAAGAATTATTTTTTATTTAAATGACAGGGAAATTACAATTCTTCTATGTTTAATATTTTGATCTGAAGATGGGTTTTTTAGTTCTTTCCTTAATTCTAGCAACACAGTAAACTGAAGACTGGAAACTAGAATTTACAGAATTGTTATAAAAATTAATGTGAAATTTTTCATTAGCACAACATGTAATTGGAAGGTTGTTTTCTTGACTGTATTCTTCATTATGTTAATCATATATAATAGTGAATATGTCATAAAAAAGGATCATGAATTGACTCAATAAACAATTACAATAACAAGTTAGATTTAATTCAGGGTTGAGAATTCATGTGTGATGCTTATGTTGCAAACTATAAGAAATATATTCTAAGCATTTTCTAGAAAAAATTCAGAAGTAATATTTAAATTTTTATGTGTTTTTTCAGCTTTAAATCAGTGAATGAATTATGCATCAACCAACATATCTTGAAATGCTTGTACAGTATTTTGTCTAGTTTGTTAAAAAATAAACAGATAAATCAACTTCTAAGTTCCTCCAATTTATGATTTCAGCTATGTCTCCAAATTAAAAATCATTAGGAATGGGCTAATTTGCATATTATAAAATCAGGTTTAACTACTTATATGCCTGCTACCTTAATAGTCTTGAGTTTTTATAAGGCTCTTTTGTGTAGTGGTTAAGAGGGCATTCTCAGGAAGAAGATGCTCTTCTAATTACTAACAGTGACTCTTGGTCAAGTTACATAACTATACCTCTGTTTTCCCATTTATAAAATAATGAACATAATAAAAGTACTTAACTCATAGGTATGTTGTAGCATGGAACTAATAAGATGTTGGTTAAAATATTTAAAGCCCTTAAATGGTGTTTATCACATAATAAAAGCTATAAAAGTCTGAACTTATAAAATTATACTTTTATCTTGTATCTTACATAGCTAGAGGCCAATATATGGGCAACAAATACAACAGAAAAGATTGTGACAAATTAAACATCGATAGTAATAAAATTAAAATCTTATGATATATACCTTTCTTTCAATGTCTGATTTTTCTCCTCTCTCAAAAAAAGTATTATACAGTCATCCCTCACCATATTGCAGTTCACTTTTTGTGGTCTCACTGTATTGCTAATTTTAAAATTATATGTATTTAATTTTGTATCATAGATTTTTCACTATATTGTGGGGGTTTGTGGTATATAGGTATTTTTATTATTATAATTATTTTTGTGGTAAAATAAGCATTTTCTAGCCTAAAAAATTGAAAACAATATAAAAATATAAAAAATATTAATTAAAACATATTAAAAGAATATTAAATTGAAATAAAATACATAGTGTACAGCAGATGAGTAGACAAAGACTCACACGTACGGAAAACACAGCTATGGATGCTTCCGCTTGAGCTAGTTTGCCCATATGAGATTGTACATGACACACTATTGGCTGATGAATGGGAGGTGACCAACCAGAGGTACCTTCATCAGTACTACACAGCTAATTCATCATCATCTTTATCATTCAGGTTATAGTAAATTCACTGGTGAGTACCCATATAGAATTTTATATGTTGTTAAAATTACATAGGTTTAAGAGTGTAGAAAGTGTTTAAAAGCATAAGAAGTGTTTATAACAGTGTGAGAAAGGTTAATAGCAGTATGGGAAAGGTTTATAAGAGTGGGGGAAGGGTTTATAAAGCCTTAAAATCTATATAAATAATAAAATAAATATAAGATTGCTACTTTGTGGATTTTTGCCTATCGTAGGGAGTTCTGGAACCTAACCCCCATGATAGATGAGGGACCAATGTATATATTAATTATTCAAATAACTTATTAAGACTCACAATTCTTTCTCTTAATTATTTATTTACTAAAATTTTTTTTAAAAATGTTTTTAAGACTTTTACATTTGAAAGTTATAAAGACTAAGTGAAGCCAACTTACTTGGAACTCCTATGATATTATAAAAACAGTCAGATGAAGAACATTTATGTATATTCTTACAGTCTTGCTGTAAATAAAACAGTGGATAATATCCAAACTTTTAATTAGCTGTGACAATTGGACAATATACACTTGATAATATTCACAGAAAACTCTAAAAGCTTATTTTATTTGTCTCTTCTGTTTTCAAGTTTTTAATTTATTTTTGGTTGGAACTGCAAACTAAAACCAAAGATATAGCTACTTCTCTGTTTTGTACCTCTTACCACAATCTTTATTAGTGAACACAGAAATTACCAAAATCAGGAAGAAAAACTACATAAGGTTTCAGTGGTGTGTTACAATGTACTATAATGACCTCTGGAATAGGTTCACTGAAAACTTAAATATATATAGATCTTAGGTAAGCGTCAGCTTATGCCGTTTGACAACTCTTTCATTTTGCACAAGTTATTTAAACATTGTAAACCTCAGTTTTTTCATATGTCAAATAAAGGTAGTAGTGAGATTTCATTTAGATAATAAAATGTGTAGAATGTTTCTTGGCATAAAGAGTTTAATAAATATAGTCTGCTGTAGTGATGAGGATGATTATAATTATGGTTATTGTTAAGCTCCATTAATACTTGGTCTTTTATCACTGATAGGTTTGCCTAGTCTAACCTATTCTAATGTTTCTTCTACTTTCTCATTTCCCATTGTGCTTTCTATCCCATTTCTCATAATGTAACCTTTCCCAGGATATCTAAAATTCATTACATTTTTAGATATATATTTTTTGACTAATGGTTCCAAGGCCTTATTTCTGGCCCTGACTTATCACCTGAATCTTTATTCTGATTGACAAACTTCACAGAGTTGTCCTGCCATCACTACAACCAGTGATGTACTATTAAACTGGCTCTCACAAAAAAAAAACCAATTTGTAGCATTTGCAGTTTTCTTTAGTATAAATTCCCTCATCATGGCCTGTTTCAACGCTGCCATCTTAACCGCACTAAATGCAGGGTTGGGGTAGGTGTGCACACTGGCTCTGACACAGCACTGCACTTTCCAAACTTGTAATGCACCAAACCAAATTCATCATCTTTGCTCCAACCCTTCACCAGTTTACCAAGGCCAGAAACATCAGAGTCAGCCTGGACGGGGTTTGAGGGATTTTTCAATTGTCCTTTTCATACCTCTTCATCTTAGCTCTGCTACTGCCTCAGACTGGACTGTCCCATCCATATACTCATTGTGAAAATTCTTCTTCAAGCCTGAGTTCAAATGTTGAATCCTTTGATAAGCCTTCCTCACTAGACTCTCTGATAAGAAGTCATCACTGCTTCCTCTGTATTCAAAGCATACATCTTTTTCCTGAAATAGAACTGTCTAGAGTTGGTTCACTAAAGCAAACTTAGCTTGACCAGATGGTGGTGCAGTGGGTAGAGCATCAAACTGGGACACGAAGGACCCAGGTTTGAAACCTCAAGGTCATCAGTTTGAGCATGAACTTATCTGGTTTGAGCACACCTCACCAGCTTGAACCTAAAGTTGTTGGCTTGAGCAAGAGGTCACTCACTCTGCTGTAGCCCCCAACCCCATCAAGGCACATACGAGAAAGCAATCAATGAACAATTAATGTGCTGCAACAAAGAATTCATGCTTCTCATCTCTCTCTCTTCCCAGTGGTAGTCAACCTGGTCCCTACCACCCACTAGTGGGTGTTCCAGCTTTCATGGTGGGTGGTAGCGGAGCAACCAAAGTATAAATGAAAAGATAGATTTCACTATAGTAAAATTTTATAAAAATTTATTCTGCCAGCCCTGGCCAGTTGGCTCAGCGGTAGAGCATTGGCCTGGTGTGCGGGGGACCCAGGTTAGATTCCCGGCCAGGGCACATAGGAGAAGCGCCTATTTGCTTCTCCACCCCCCCTTCCTCTCTGTCTCTCTCTTCCCCTCCCACAGCCAAGGCTCCATTGGAGCAAAGAAGGCCGGGGCACTGGGGATGGCTCCTTGGCCTCTGCCCCAGGAGCTAGAGTGGCTCTGGTCACGGCAGAGCAATGCCCTGGAGGGGCAGAGCATCGCCCCTGGTGGGCGTGCCGGGTGGATCCTGGTCGGGCGCATGCTCGAGTCTGTCTGACTGTCTCTCCCCGTTTCCAGCTTCAAAAAATACAAAAAAAAAAATTATTCTGCCAAACTTAGCGAAAATTCGACATAAAGTACTTGGTAAGTAATTATTATTATATGCTTTAACTTGCTATAACTCTGCTTTATAAATTTTATAAAGTTATTTCCCTACTTTATAAATCACCATTACTGTGGAACAGGTGGACAGTTAGAAAATTTTACTACTAACAGAGATACAAAAGTGGGTGGTAGGTATAAAATGGTTGACTACCCCTGCCTGTCTGTCTGTCCCTATCTGTCCTTCTCTGTGTCTCTGTCTTTATAAAAAAAAAAATCTGAGGTCTGGTGTGCAGTCAATCACCCTCCTAGCAAAAGAGTTCAGTATGGGTTATAGCCAATAGTGTGGGGCCCTAAATGTTTCCTTAATATTTTGGTCTAAAGGTGGATTTTTTGAAACTTTCCCTGTCAAAACAGTGGAATAAAGACTTGAACTTTACCTAAAGCCTGCCAGGCTTACATGCCTCTGCTGTGAGGAAACAGGGACACTGGAAGGTAGGTTTCCCCCTCGCTCCCCTAAGGGAGGGTTCAGTCTCTTCCAGCCCTGCTCCAGCCACCTATGACCTAACCTTGCCCAGAAAGCTGGGGTTTGCCACTGAAGGCTGAAGGTGCCCAGGGCCGCCGGCCCCATCTACGACACTGTGGACGAGCCTAGGGTATTTCTTCCAATAAGCAGGTAAACTGATCTCATTTGCACAAGGGCCACTTAACCATGTTTTGCCTGAATAGTCAGGTTTTTTATTCTTCCCTCAAAGATCTCTGTTGTGGGTGTTGATAGTCCTATTTTCTGCTGCTTTGCTTAATATATAGTGTTTCCTTTATCCCTCCTATCTCAATGCCGCACTCATATTTCAGGCTGAGACCTACTCCTAATTTAGAGCTCTGTTTCTCTTTTCCCTTTTGCCAACTTCTATTATGAATCTACCTTTGCCACCCAGCTTAGTGTATCCCAAGGTTCTCTTTACCATGACACAGTTGCAGAGCTCCAGGGAAAAGCTACCTGGTCTCATCTTTCCAGGCAGAGGAGAACAGAAGCTCCATATCCATGCATGCTGCAAATGGTTTCTCCAGTCTATCTGAATCATTACCAGCTAGAAGCAGCGGTCATTGGGACTTGGACAAGAGCTGCAAAGTATAAAATGGTGACAATAATTCCAGTGCCATGCGGACTTTTCCTGTGTGGACTTTTCCTGGACTCCTGCTCCCTGTGACAGATCCTAACAGACTGAACTGTGGTTGGGTTGCATTTTTCAGGGATTTTGCATGGTGATGGGGCCAACTTGGACTTGGTGAACATGTTAAGGACACTACTCTTTTATGGATTCTTGCTGTATTGGCCAAGAATTTGTTTAAAGGCTTTTAATCACTGTAAAAAAAATAGAAGGCTGGATAAAGAAGATGGGGCACATATACACTATGGTATACTAGTCAGCTAGAAGAAATGATGACATCGGATCACTTGCAGCAGATTGGTGGAATCTTGATAACATTATGCGGAGTGAAGTAAGCGAATCAGAAAAAAACAAGAACTGCAGGATTCCATACATTGGTGGGACATAAAAGTGAGACTAAGAGACATGGACAGGAGTGTGGTGGTTAAGGGGGGTGGGGGGAGGGAAGGAGGGAGAGGGGTGGGGGAGGGGGAGGGGTACAAAGAAAACTGGATGGAGGGTGACGGAGGACGATCTCTCTTTGGGTGATGGGTATGCAACAGAACTAAATGTCAAGATGACCTGGAAATGTTTTCTTTGAATATATTTACCCTGATTTATTGATGTCACCCCATTAAAATAAAAATTTATTTATTAAAAAAAAGACTTGAACTTTACAATGAATTCAAACAAAATCAAGGGAAACAGGAGAGAAACAAAGTTCATGATGTGTAATTAGATGATATGGCTCACTCCAGCAGAAAGATTTGAGTTTATTAATAAAGCTCATCCTTCCAATAGCATTTATTTATTTTTTGTTATGCTAAATACATTCTTCACCAAATACAGTATGAACTATTATCTGCTGAAATAGCATTGTACTCACCTCTAATTGCCCATATAGACTAGCAGTGTATTATGTACATAATACATAATTCAATAATTTGTTAGCATAATTTATGAGTGTTTGACAGGAGAATTTTGATTTCAAAGTTTAGTTTAGCATATTGTGTCGGGTAATAAAACATAAAAAGCCATAATATGCCATTATCTTGTGGACCTTTCCATAGGTAAAATTTTGAAACTGTTTGATGTTATCATATAATAGTTATTTTATTATTGTTTCTATTTTTCTTATGAAGAAAAAAATAAAGGTACACTACCCAAAACACAGCCCCATTTATTAATGGAAAATATCATAATTTTTTATCTTTCTTTGTCCATCAGAGAAAAGAACAGCTGTGACTTTATCTCATTCTAAGTTTGCAAGCAATTACTTCTTAAAAGTCCAACTTCGGAGTGATGTCAGGATTGTAGAAGTGTTCGTCCTTTGAACTTATTTCAAGACATCTGAAAGCTTTAATGGTATATTTTTCTTAGCTGCAGAAAGAAAAAACAAAAGAGAAAAAGAAGTTATAGAAGGGACTGATACTAAACCTTAACCTAGAAGAGAAACTGGCCAGTCATGGATGTATGTGCTGGGTTTAGCCTTGTTGAGACTTGCTACTTATTGTGTAAACATTCCCATTCTGTCCATCAGACCCACCCATTTCCATTTAGTAGAAATCAGTGAGTCATGTTGAATCCCGAGTAGGCCACTGTGGTCTTTACATTTGTAAAATCTATCTATGCTTTGCCTCTGATCACCTTTCCCTGTCCCCTGCTTGTTTGCCTCACATCAGCATCTACCAGACATCTGGATAGGAAGATAGGTCCACAAGGAAATTTAGGATTAAGAGGTATTTTGGAAATAAAGTAGAATTCAGGAGATGAATTCTAGTTCTAGTTCTTATTGGTTTTAATGAACTGTTTGACTTTGAATGAATCTCATTATGTTTCTGGATATAATTTATAAAATTACTGAATTGGAATAAATATCATTCATGAACTTTTACCATTCTCATACACCATGGTTCTATATAGGTTGCTTTTTGTAAATAGAATTTGTTGATATCTACAATGCACTAATAAGCACAGAAGTAGATATGATAGTACAGTAATGTGACAGTGCAATACCAAGAAAGTAACAGAACCAAAACAGTTCAGGGGAAGAGCGGAAAATAGGGTAGAAAAGATAGACCTAGTCAAATGGTGGGTCGCCTTACCTTCCAGACTTGTCACATAGCATCTATTCTGCACAGAGGCAGAATGTGCTGACAACTTATAGTATTGCTTAGTTAGAGACATTATTTACTATTTTTATAGTAATGATGTCTGCCTCACTGTTTTACATTATTAGTTTGTATGTTTTGTTTCACTTTCTATCATTTTTTTCTTTATACTTGAAAATGTACAAGTGACAAAAATGTATAAAATAATAATTATACCCACAACCCAGAATCATTCTGGCATGCTTTCAATCTTCCAGTGTTTATTCTTTTGTTCAGATATGATGTGTATGTTAGGTTGAGTTTTTCCAGAAGAAGGACTTGAGTGCAAATAGTTTGACACAAGCAGGGGACACCAGAAGGCAGTACTGCCATGAGGGAAGGGAAAGCAACTAAGAAAAAACACATTGCTTCATTTACTTCTCCAGTGGGTAACTGGAATTAATCCCTTGAAGAAACTATGGAAAATGGTACAAAATAGCTTTCAATGATCCCACCTGAAGTTCCAGGGGGCTGGATTTAGAGCTGCTGGGGTGGATGTTAAATTATCTGTATTTCTGGACCACTGTCAGTGTGAAGATGGGCACAGCGATCTTCCACAGTTGGGTTCAGAAATATGGATATTGGCCGTAGGGAGATAGAGTACAGGAGGGTTGGAAAGATATGGTTGTTGTACCCACAGAGTCCTTGTCAATACACCACCTAATACTTTTAGATAAATCTATCTATTCTTTGTAAAGATTAAACATATTTACTGTAAAAAATTAGTTAGAAAAGTAAAAATGACATAAATATTTTAAAATCATTCCAAATTTGATCATTTGGTAGTAAACATCATTACTTTTAGATGAACATTATTCCTATTAATATATATCCCTGTGTGTGTACATGTGTATGTAGAGAGAGAGCGAAAGAGAGTAATACATTATTTATTTCAGGAAAAAATCTTTCTATTTTTGGATATGTCTGTTTTTCTTTGATCAGATTCCAGACTTCAGGAGAACTTTACATCCTCATGTTGGAATTTCTTTGTCCTCTGTATCTATTAGCTTTTCTGTGATTGCTTTAAATTTTTTTGCCCTTTTCATATGCATTTACAAAGTTATCTCAAACCTTTGTTTCAGGTCAGTATTTTGATTTTTAGTAAGGTCTGTTTTTACTTTACCTTCTCTAATTTACTTATTTCTGTGGTTATGTTTATAGCCGTCTTTTGTCTTCCTAAATCTACAACCTCCCCCTTTTCCTCTATTTTTTATTGTTCATCTGATCTCTAAGCTCCTGAATACATATTTGTATTAAGGTGAGTAATAATTCAGCTTCTTGGCTTCTGGATACTATCAATTTACAATCCCTTAAACAAGAAAGTATTTTTTGATAGCTACTGATATTTTCCAAACTACTTCTTCAGCTTAAAGAAAACTCAATAATTGACTTTGATGGTTTACTTACAATAACATTACAGATATATGGGTTATTATGCCATCCATTTTGGTACCAATAACTGGGTGAACCAGTTAGGTTTTAAAAATCTGCATGACAGGGCAAAAGCATTTGCTATACTCCCATTTTAAGACTTTGTCTGTGTTTCTGGCATTCTGCTTTAGAATTGACCTTCAGGCAGTCAGTATTTAGCCCTATTCTTGAGTGGTACTAATAAATTATATGACGATAATTTAAAACAATCCTTACAATACATATAAAGAATTTCTGTACTGGAGCAGAGGTTAAACTATCTGCCTTTAAGATAATTCTCCAGCTAATTTATGATTCTAAATAGATATATTATAATTCAACTATGTAGCATAGAAACAGGACAATTAACTATGACCCATGAGAATTATCAAATTAGATAAACATAACAATAAACTAAAGGCATCTGTATCAGTTAGAACCCACAGCAAATGAAAAAAGTCATTGAATAATGTATAGTAAAAAAGACAAGGGAAGCAACAACAAATCATAAAGCACTCTTACTAAGGGTCTAAGAAGCAGAGCTAAATTGGAAGGGGCATGAAGAAGAAAGGTTTACAGATTGACTGTTGACCTTATGTTGAAGAGCACATTAGCAACAGAAACCTTGGCTGGAGAGAGAATACTGGGGCAAGACACTCTGATCTTTCTCTCCTTTCAACCTCTAACTATTATTAATGCCTCCCATTGGCCAAATCCACTGGGAACAAGAGGGCTGGAGAACACGTGTTGGAAAGAGTAGAGGTCAGCCTCTTGGGGCACAGTAACACAGGAAAGAGGAAACAATAGGTCAGGAGGGGCCGATAAAAACAGCACATACAGCATCTTACTCTAATATTTCATCTTCAAAGATCGTTTAAAGAACAGGAATGAGCTATTTAGCAACAAAAATTAGGGACATGATTTTCTGCATTTATATAAATTTACAAAAGTCAATTGTAAGTTATACAACAAAGTTGTTTTATGCATGTCTTACTTGCATAGGCCCTCACAGTCAGAGGTGGTCCTACTATTTTCATAACTAATGCTTAGTGAATGCTACATGCAAAGCACTTCTCCAAGAGCTTTACATGGGTTTACTAATTTTCTCCTTAGTAGCTATTATTATCATCCCCATTTTACAGGGAAGGAGACTAACACTCAGAGAGGTTGTCTGAGATTAATAACAAGAACTGGAATTTTAATGATACTGATTCTAACTCTGGCATTGTCTCCAGAACATTTGCCCCCAACCATACTGCTCAGAAAAATTAAGAGATATTCCAAAATGAATATGAAGCGATAAAATATCCCCTAATTTTTGTGAACAGTGTATTGTCTCTACACTAAATCTATGCTGTTAACACACAGGCCTTATTAATTGCTTAATTTTGGAATCTCATGAGGTTTTCTCATTTCTATTATAGTTGCATAATAATGACTTAGTTGGCAAAATAACTTAGTTTGAAAGAGATGCTCCACTTAACAAACTCTGCACAATGTCTGAGAATCCGAATCCTGGGTGCTCTGTGTAAAAAGGGAACTTAGCCTTTAGTTGTGACCGGTCCAGTCACATCCGCTGTCCAACTTCATTAGCATCTTGTTGATTCACTTACCAGATCATCTGTTACTCCTGTTTTGTAAGCTTTAAAACCATTCTTCTGAAATGCATAACTCCTTAACTATAGCACAATGAAGCTATTTTGCATTGTATGTGGTTCGAACAGCAATTTGCGGCTATTAGATCCAAGGGAAAATAACCTAAGATTCTTCTTATGCAGCAGAATAAAGATAAATAGAATTTATCTCTAAGTTAAAGTTTAGTTTAGGAAATGTCTTAGTTAAGTCAGAATGCCATAACAAAATGCCATGGGTAAGGTGCTTAAGCAACAGAAATTTATTTTCTCACAGTTTTGAAAGATAAAAGTACCAGATCAGGAGCCATCATGGTTAAGTTCTGAAGAAACCTCTCTTCCCAGCTTGCAGATGGCCCTCCTCCCACTGGCTACTCCCATGACCTTTTCTCACTGTGCTCCTGGAAAAAGAGAGATTCCTCTCTCTCTTCCTCTTATTGTCAGGCCAGAGTCCAAGCCAATGAGCACCCCACTCTAATAATGTATTTAAACCACTTCTTAAAAACCCCATCTCCAAATATACTCATATCGATGGTTTGAGATTCAACGTAAGAATTTGTGGGGAAGACTTTCAGTCCATAGCCAGAAAGTGCTTTCCCTGTGATTAGATTAGTCAAATAAAATTATTCTGAACTTTATCCCTAGAATAAATATCTCAAAACAAATTTCTATCTAAGAAAAAAAACCCCAAGAAATTTTATGCAAAAAAGTAAACTAGCCTGAGTGGTGGATAGAGTGTTGGACTAGGATGCAGAGAGGACCCAGTTTCAAAGCCCGAGATTGTCGGCTTGAGCACAAGCTCACCAGCTGTCACTTGCTCTGCTGTAGCCCACCCACCCCGGTTAAGGCACATATGAGAAATCAATCAATGAACAACTAAAGTGCCACAACAAAGAACTGATGTTTCTCATCTCTCTCTCTTTCTGTCTGTCTATCTCTATCTCCCTCTCTGTCTTTCCCTCTGTCACACACACACACACACACACACCATGTAAATTGGTAATTATTGATATGTGAATTTCTAAATATGGGCTATTATATTGAATTCTCAGTATTTTTAGCTTAATTCATGTTAAATTGATATCACATAGTTTATAAGGAAAATTGAACTTGAAATTGCAAGGATAATCAGTATTTCTTTTCATTGTTGCCTTCTTCTCCAGCCAGTGTAAATGCAGATGACTGTGGTAACTGAAGTGGGTCAAGAAGGCCAGGATTACCTTGGGTATCTTCCTCTGGGGTTTCTGTTCTGTTGGCTTAGGTTGGTGAATCAGGGAGAATTGGAAAGCGTGATATGTTTATGTTCTTATGTCAAAAGACTTAAGGTTCAGATGAATATAATCAATCCATAATTCCCATCACCTCTAAAATGTGAAATTTTATATGACTACCCATGAGAGATTTATTGTCCTCAAATTATTATTTTCCACTATAAATTTTTTAGATAAAGCTTTTAACCAGATTACTTAGGAATGCTAATAGGGGAGTAGAGGATACAGTGGTTGTAGGGGTATAATTGCTCTGGGCACTGTGGAATTCTAGAGACAACCATACCTATTTCAGAAGACTGGTAACAAAGATTTACAAGCATTGACAGTTGAGACACACTTTCCAAATGGCAATTTGTGCCTTTCACTTAGCAGCTTGTAACACTTTATGTAACCTCTTAGCTTTTGGTTCACTTATTTATAATATAGATCTAATAACTATAGCCTTGTATTATTGTAAATATGTATATGCATATGTATATGTCTATCTATCATCTATCTATCTACTATAGGTCAATCAATCAATCTATTTATCTCCTTTCATATGTGACCACTTAATAAATGTGTAAGTTATTTTGCTTAAATTTTCCATTTAAACCTCTTTGGATAGGTATTTTTATCATAGGTCAGATTTAGTTAAATTTCTATGCATCTTAAAAGAGCAAAACCAAGAATAATATAGACAAAATTATAAAATTGAATTGGGCAGGAAAATGAGCCAAGGTTGTAATATGTATGTCTTATTTGCCTCTGATATCTTTAATGACTAAAAATGACTTTTTGGAACCATGAGACTGCCTCTATTGTTCTATTGTTATATATATATATATATATATATATATATATATATATATATATACACAAAATATATATATATTGTTTATATATATATAAACAAAAACCCTTATGCTTTGGACTTCAGTACTGATAATGTATTTACAATGCAAAAATAAATTATCTTTTTCAAAAAAATCATCTTTGTTTTATATTTAACAAAGCAAGTGATCACCAAGACATTTTCCCCTCTTTTTAAGATGAAGAAAGAATATGCTGCATAACTAATTAAATCCTAATGAGATCCCAGTGACAGTTTGTACTGTCATTATTTGTCAGGTGGTCAGATGAAATGCTTTACAATGCCATTTAGGTTAACTAACCACACAAAATGATAATTGTAGCAACAATGTATAATCAATACTGAAAGATTACCAGTGGATTATGAAAGCAAGTTCAACAACAAAATCTTAAATCAATGACACACTTATAGAAAAGTTGGAAGTGATAGAGCAAAATACTTTTTATTGTCCTGAACTACTTGAGAACAAATAATTCTCAACCTGATGCTCCATCACTGAATAATATGATGGTGTATACTGCTTTAAAACAAGGATGTTTTGTCCCCAGATGGGCAGAGCATCACCCCTAGATGGGGATTGCTGGGTGGATCCTGGTCAGGGCATATACAAGAGTCTGTCTTTCTATCTCCCCTCCTCTGACTTAGAAAAGAAGAAGAAGAAAAAGAAGACTTTGAAAACAAAGTAGTTTGTTTTAAATCTAGTTCACAGGAATCCTTGTGTGTTCCTGATTGAACTTAATTGTTTTCCCTGGATGACCATGAAGAGTCATGTTAAACTGAAGTGTTATTAAGTGAAGTGCTCTGGTATTTAGAATACATGATGGGGATGTAGGGTGTGTTAATTGCCGTAAATACATGAACTATAACATCTAAATGCAATGCTTTTTTCTTGTAAAGTCAGTAATAAAAACCTAGAAATGTAATTGTCTAAAGTGGCCCAAAAATCACCATATAGATTAAGTATGGTAATTTATTTTGATTGCATTAAAAGGGAGAATGTGAATTTCAAAGAGAGCATAATTTTCAAAGGCACTATTAATAGATTCTTCCCTTTTGCCCAATATGAAAGATGTGTTGTAATAATCAGCCAAACAGCAAATGATAAAGGAAACAAGGTATCTTAAAAACAATAATTTTATTATAAGAATTAGTTTAATTAGTTTATTGTGTATAGGATTACTATGTATGTTGCAAACTTAAAACAATTTTACAAAGGATATAATAAATATTATAAATAAAAAAAACAAGGATGTTTTCCTACACAAAACACACAACTAACATTTCATCTTCAGAACCCACTTATATTTCCCCAATTGTTCCAATAATGACCTTTATAACAAAATATAAAGGTAATTATATAAATATATATAACAATATATCCAGCTCATTATTACATGATTCATTTAATCTCTGCAGTCTCCTTTCCCTGGAACAATCTTCCTTCCTTCCTTCCTTCCTTCCTTCCTTCCTTCCTTCCTTCCTTCCTTCCTTCCTTCCTTCCTTCCTTCCTTCCTTCCTTCCTTCCTTCCTTCCTTCCTTCCTTCCTTCCTTCCTTCCTGACACCCTCACTCTCAGGAGGCTTCGATCCCCCAAACCCATGTCCTGCTGCCTGCCAACCCAGGGACCTTCTCAACCCACTGAGGCTCTGACACTGTGACCTGGGCTCTGCTGTGCCCTCAGGTAGCACAGATGTCTGCCTCACTCTGCTTCACCTAATGGTTTTAAGACTAAAGTGTCAAGAAGTGAAGAGGGAAAGAGGGAAGAGGGAGAAGGAGATGAAAAAAGAGGTCAAATGGCAATTTTATAATAATTTATGTAGCTTTAATATTTTGCAACTTAAAATTTATTTTTCTTCTATTTCCTCAATTTCATATAAGGAAACTATCAAATCAATCTTAGTCAATTCATACCTCTATTAGAGAATCCTAGTCAAAAAATGCTTTGAAATTTCCTTTAAATAAATGTTAATGCTTGTCTGTAGGGGCCTCCTTAGTCTGCAGCACAGAACACTGAGGGAGAAGCCAGTCAATTAAAGGAAACTAGTGATGGATTTCTAAAAAGCTTTGTTCTGGAGCTTCACAAGTATGCCATTTAGAGTGTCTGTTCAATAAAGAAAATAACAGAGCAGGGAAGGAAAGAAAGATCTTTTGATTATGAGGGGGAAACATTCCCTTTTAAGGTTGTAGAACTGTGATGATGAAATTGACTTGAGACTTGTACATTTTGTGCTGTTCAAAAGTAAACTTTCACTCTCATCTGATCTTGGTGAGGTGTGAACCTGAAGAAGCCTGTCTGCACACTTTGAGAGCTTGTCCCTGTCCTGCTTGTGATAGCTCTTCCACTGCTCTCTCATATCCTCCTGTTTGTCAACATTTTATAGGTGTCTGTTTCATCAACCAGCTATAGAAAGTATGATTGTAAAAACAATACATTTACTAACTATTTTGTTATGTTTTGGGGGGCTAGCATCCAAAATAGCAGTAAGTATGTAATTGTAAAATGAATTAGCCAATGGGTTAATGAATCAATGATCTCACAATCAATCAATTAACTCAAGTGTCTGGTATTAACCATGCTTTAAAACTATTTTTCCATCCTAAAAGGCACCTGGTTTGGATTTCTCAAATAATAAAAATATCTATTGTTTTTAATGATCAGGTTGTCACCGGTTATGAATTGTGTAACTTTCAAAAAACAGTTTTTTCATATATGTTTCCAACTTCATATAAGAAAATAATCATGGTATTCTGAGGCAGTTAATCCCTTTATTTGCAGATACTGATTAAAAATCACTAAAGTAGAAGAGAGATTTCCTCTTATTTATAAAAACTAAGGGCCAATTTTATTTTATTAATCATTTTTTAATTAATTTTATTAGGGTAACATTAATAAATTAGGGTACATATGTTCAAAGAAAGCATATCCAGGTTATCTTGTCAATCAGTTATGTTGCATACCCATCACCCAAAGTCAGATTGTCCTCCCTCACCTTCTATCTAGTTTTTTTTGTGCCCCTCCCCCTCCTCCTTTTCCTCTCCCTCCCCCCACCCATAACCACCACACTCTTATCAATGTCTCTTAGTCTCGTTTTTATGTCTCTCCTATGTATGGAATAATGCAGTTCTTGGTTTTTTCTGATTTACTAATTTCACTTCGTATAATGTTATCAAGATCTCACTATTTTGCTGTAAATGATCCGATGTCATCATTTCTTATGGCTGAGTAGTATTCCATAGTGTATGTGTGCCACCTCTTCTTTATCCAGTCTTCTATTGAAGGGCTTTTTGGTTGTTTCCATGTCTTGGCCACTGTGAACAATGCTGCAATGAACATGGGACTGCATGTGTCTTTACATATCAATGTTTCTGAGTTTTTGGGGTATATACCCAGTAGAGGGATTGCTGGGTCATAAGGTAGTTCTATTTTCAGTTTTTTGAGAAACCACCATACTTTCTTCCATAATGGTTGTACTACTTTACATTCTCACCAACAGTGAATGGGGGTTCTTTTTTTTCCACAGCCTCTCCAACATATGCTATTACCTGTCTTGTTAATCTAACAGGTATGAGGTGGTATCTCACTGCGTTTGGATTTGCATTTCTCTAATAACTAATGAAGATGAGAATCTTTTCATATATCTGTTGGCCATTTGTATATCTTCTTGGGAGAAGTGTCTGTTCATGTCCTCTTCCCATTTTTTATTGGATTGTTTGTTGTTGAGTTTTATGAGTTCTTTGTATATTTTGGATATTAGGTCCTTATCTGAGCTGTTGTTTGAAAATATCATTTCACATTTAGTTGACTCTCTGTTTATTTTGTTATCAGTTTCTCTTGCTGAGCAGAAACTTCTTAGTCTGATGTAGTCCCATTCATTTATTTTTGCCTTCACTTCCCTTGCCTTGGACTCAAATTCATAAAATGCTCTTTAAAACCAAGGTCAATGAGTTTAGCATCTATGTCTTCTATGTACTTTATTGTTTCAGGTCTTATATTTAGGTCTTTGATCCATTTTGAATTAATTTTAGTACAAGGGGACAAACTGTAGTCGACTTTCATTCTTTTGCATGTGGCTTTCCAGTTTTCCCAGCACCATTTGTTGAAGAGGCTTTCTTTTCTCCATTGTGGGTTGTTGGCCCTTTATCAAAAATTATTTGACCATATATATGTGGTTTTTTACTGGACTTTATATTCTGTTCCATTGATTCATCTGAATATTTATTTTTCTGCCAATGCCATGCTGTTTTGATTGTCATGGCCTATAATATAGTTTGAAGTCAGGTATTGTAATGCCCCCAGCTTCATTCTTTTTCTTTAGGACTGCTTTGGCTATTCGGGGTGTTTTGTATATAGTTCCATATAAATATGATGATTTTTTGGTCCATTTCTTTAAAGAATGTCATAGAAATTTTGATGGGAATTGCATTAAATTTGTATATTGCTTTGGGTAATATAGCCATCTTGATTATATTTATTGTTCCTATCCAAGAGCAAGGAATATTCTTCCATTTCATTGTATCTTTTTTGATTTCCCTTAACAATGCTTTATAGTTTTCATTATATAAGTCTTTTACATTCTTTGTTATGTTTATTCCTAGGTATTTTATTTTTTTTGTTGCAATCGTGAAGGGGATTATTTTTCTGAGTTCGTTCTCAAATGTTTCATTGTTGGCATATAGAAAGGCTATGGATGTTTGTATGTTTATTTTGTATCATGCGACCTTACTATATTGGCTTATTGTTTCTAGTAGTCTTTTCGTGGAGTCTTTGGGGTTTCTGATGTATAGGATCATATCATTGCAAAAAGTGATACCTGTACTTCTTCGTTTTCGATATGCATGCCTTTTATTTCTTTGTCTTGTCTGATTGCTCTGGCTAGAACCTCTAGTACCACATTAAATAAGAGTGGAGAGAGTGGACAACCCTGTCTTGTTCCTGATTTAAGGGGGAAAGCCTTCAGTTTAGTGCCATTTAATATGATGTTAGCTGATGGTTTATCATATATGGCCTTTATCATGTTGAGATATTTTCCTTCTATACCCATTTTGTTGAGAGTCTTAAACATAAAATTGTGTTTTATTTTATCAAATGCCTTTTCTGCATTTACTGATAAGATCATGTGATTTTTCTTCTTTGTTTTGTTGATATGGTGTATTACGTTAACTGTTTTACATATGTTGAACCTACCTTGAGATTCTGGGATGAATCCCACTTGATTATGATGTATTATTTTTTTAATATGTTGTTGTATTCGATTTGCTAGTATTTTGTTTAGTATTTTAGCATCTGTATTCATTAGAGATATTTGTCTGTCTGTAGTTTTCTTTTTTGTGCTGTCCTTGCCTGGTTTTGGTATGAGGGTTATGTTGGCCTCATAAAACATGTTTGGACGTATTGCTTCTTCTTCAATTTTTTGGAAAAATTTCAGTAGAATACGAACCAAGTCTTCTTTGAATGTTTGATAGAATTCACTAGTATAACCGTCAGGGCCTGGACTTTTATTTTGGGGTAGGTTTTTAATAGTTTTTTCTATTTCTTCTCTACTAATTGGTCTGTTTAGGCTTTCTGTTTCTTCTTGACTCAGTCTATGAAGGTTGTATTGTTCTAGGAATTTATCCATTTCTTCTACATTGTTGAATTTAGTGGCATAAAGTTTTTCATAGTATTCTACAATAATTCTTTGTATATCTACGGTGTTCGTGGTGATTTCTCCTCTTTCATTTTGGATTTTGTTTATATGAGTTCCTTCTCTTTTTTCCTTGGTAAGTCTTGCCAAGGGTTTGTCAATTTTGTTGAACTTTTCAAAGAACCAGCTCCTTGTTCTATTAATTTATTCTATAGTTTTTCTGTTCTCTAATTCATTTATTTCTGCTCTGATTTTTATTATCTCCTTTCTTCGGCTGGTTTTGGGTTGTCTTTGTTCTTCTTTTTCCAGATCCTTAAGGTGTGAAGTTAAGTGGTTCACTTGAGCTCTCTCTTGTTTGTTCATATATGCCTGAAGTGATATGAACTTTCCTCTTACCACTGCTTTTGTTGCATCCCATAGATTCTGATATGTCGTATTGTCATTTTCATTTGTCTGTATGTATCTTTTGATCTTTGTGCTCATTTCTTCTTTGACCCATTCATTTTTTAAAAGTATGTTGTTTAGTTTCCACATTTTTGTGGGATTTTTTTCCTCTTTTTTGCAGTTGAATTCTAGTTTCAAGGCTTTATGATCAGAAAATATGCTTGGTACAACTTCAATTTTTCTGAATTTGCTGATGTTGTTTTTGTGGCCCAACATATGGTCAATTCTTGAGAATGATCCATGTACACTGGAGAAAAATGTATACTCTGTCACTTTGGGATGAAATGTCCTGTAGATGTCTATCATATCCAGGTGCTCTAGTTTTTTGTTTAAGGCCAATATATCTTTATTGATTCTCTGTTTGGATGACCGATCTAGAGCCGTCAGCAGTGTGTTGAGGTCTCCAAGTATGATTGTATTTTTGTGAGTTTTTGTTTTAAGGTCAATAAGTAGCTGTCTTATATATTTTGGTGCTCCTTGGTTTGGTGCATATGTATTTAGAATTGTTATGTCTTTTTGATTCAGCGCCCCCTTACTCATTATGAGATGACCATTTTTGTCTTTGAGTACTTTTGTTGTCTTGTAGTCAGCATTATCAGATATGAGTATTGCTACGCCTGCTTTTTTTTGGATATTATTTGCTTGGAGTATTGTTTTCCAGCCTTTCACTTTGAATTTGTTTTTATCCTTGTTGCTTAGATAAGTTTCTTGTAGGCAGCATACATTTGGATTTTCTTTTTCAATCCATTCAGCTACTCTGTGCCTTTTTATTGGTGAGTTTAATCCGTTTACATTTAGTGCAATTATTGACACTTGTGAGTTCCCTATTGCCATTTTATAGATTGCTTTCTGTTAGTTTTGTGTCTTGTTTCATTCTTCTGTTTTTCTATCTTTTGTTTTGTTTGGTTGTATTCCATACATCTTTCCTCTGTTGCTATCTTTTTTAAATCATGTGTTTCTGTAGTGGTTTTTTCAATGGTGGTTACCATTAAGTAGTGAAAAGCCTTCCTACCCTGTTTATTGTAGTGCACTATCTTGTGAGTACTTTTGCACCCCATCATCCTTTGCTAATCTTCATCCTTCCCCCTCCCTTTTTTTTTTGTTGTTGTCACAGTTTAAATTTGGTTTCATTGTGTTCTTGGTGGAGCTTTTACTTGTGGTTTTATTTTGTTTTGTTCTTTGTATCTGGTTGGAAAACCTCATTAGTAATTTCTGGAGTGGGGGTTTTCTGATGATAAATTCCCTCATCTTTTCTGTATCTGTGAATGTTTTTATTTCTCTTTCTTATTTGAAGGATAGCTTTGATGGGTATAGTATTCATGGCTGAAAGTTCCTCTCTTTCAGGACTTTAAATATTGGGGTCCACTCTCTTTTAGCTTGTAGAGTTTCTGTTGAGAAATCAGATGATAATCTAATGTGCCTTCCTTTATATGTTGTATTCTTTTTTCCCTGGCTGCCTTGAGAATCTTTTCTTTGCCATTGGTTTGTTTCAATTTCATTATGATGTGCCTTGGAGTAGGTATTTTGGGGTTAAGAAAACTCAGAGTTCTGTTTACTTCTTGAATTTGAGGCTTTAATTCTTTCCACAGGCTTACGAAGTTCTCATCTATTATTTCTTTGAATATGTTCTCCATTCCATTTTCTCTCTCTTCTCCCTCTGATATACCTATTATTCTTATGTTATTCTTTTTAATGGAGTCAGACATTTCCTGTAGGGCTTTCTCATTTTTTAAAAAAAATTTTGAGTCTCTTTCTTCTTCTTTCTGTTGTGCCTCAAGTTACTTGTCTTCTATTTCACTAATCCTACCTTCTATCAGGGCTGTTTTATTAGCTAAACTTGTTACCTCATTTTTCAGCTCGTGAATTGTTTTTCATCTCTGTTTGATTTGTTTTTATAGTTTGAATTTTCTTGGTAATATATTCTTTGTGTTCCTTGAGTTGTTTTCTGAGCTCCCTAAATTGCTTTTCTGTGTTTTCTTGTATATCTCTGAGTATTTTTAGGATTTCTCTTTTAAATTCTTTGTCATTTAGCTCTAAGGTTTCCAGTATATTAAATTTTTCTCCATAGATTTTTCCTCATCTATCTGTGCTGCATCTCTGTCGTTTGTATCCATGATATTTTATTTCCTCTTTCTTAATGGCAGCTGAGGGTGGTTTTGTTGATAGTATTAATGAGAATTAATAAAGAATAAAAAGTTAAAAATAAAAATAAAAAAAGAATAAATAAAAAAATTATTGGCCCTGGCTGGTTGGCTCAGTTGTAGAGCATTGGCCTGGTGTGCAGAGGTCCCGGGTTCGATTCCTGGCCAGGGCACACAGGAGAAGTGCCCATCTGCTTCTCCACCCCTCCCCCTCTCCTTTTTCTCTGTCTCTCTCTTCCCCTCCCACAGCGTGGTTCCATTGGAGCAAAGATGGCCCGGGCACTGGGGATGGCTCCTTGGCCTCTGCCCCAGGTGCTAGAGTGACTCTGGTCACAACAGAATGACGCCCCGGAGGGGCAGAGCATTGTCCCCTGGAGGGCAGAGCGTCGCCCCCTGGTGGGCGTGCCGGGTTGATCCCGGTTGGACGCATGAAGGATTCTGTCTGACTGTCTCTCCCCATTTCCAGCTTCAGAAAAATACAAAAAAAATTATTATTCTCTCCTTTTTCCCCCTCTCCTCTCCTTTCCCCTCCATCTTGAGAAAAATCTTGTGGTGAACTGTAAATTAGTGTGCTAAATAGACCAAAAACTACCTATAATGGAGGACCTGAGTTGGGGAGGAGTGATAAAGGGGCAAAAAAGGTGGTATGGACCCACAAAATGCAAAAAAGAAAAAAAATTGGGTCAAGAATAAAATTATTTGCTTTTAGGTGATGGTTGACTAAGAGATATAATGAGAGGAATAAGAGCAAACAGGAAAAAGAGGAAAGAAATTTAAAAATTACTATTGTATTTAGTAGAGCAATAACTATATAAAATGGAGAGCCAGGGTTGGGAGCACTGCTAGTGAGTTAAAAAAGCGAAGTAAAAAAATCCCAAAGCACCACAAAGAAAAATTTGTGTACCAGATAAAATAATTTGTTCATGATTGAGGATTGAATGAGTGGAAAAGTAAAGGAGAAAAGAAGAAACTAATATAGAGGGAGAGGAAAAAAAAGAGGAAAACACAAAAAGGAGAAAAAAGAATAAAAGGAGAGAGAGAGAGAGTTAAGGGTTTTGGAATGCAACCCTCATAGAGAGAAAGGAAGAAGAAAGAAAAGATAATGGGAGATATAACATTTATGGGTAGTGTAGTTCAAGGAGAGGAGAGTGTAAGACCAGCAGAGAATTAAATGACCAAATTTGAAGAGGGAAGAAAATAATCAAGACAAGAAGATAAGAGAAACAAATGAACAAATATAATAAAATGGGATAGATTATAAAGTCTGTAGATTATTCTTGATTTTGAGAGGTTATCTTCTTGCTTTTTCTTTTCTCTCCCTTTTCCTGGTTGGTGACTCTGTACCCCGGGTTCTGCCCCTGTGGCACCTCAGGTAGAGGTTTGCAGTTGATAAGTCTCTATGGCGATGTCATATATTGGGCTTCAGTCTCATTGGCAGTCGAGGCTCATTAGCATTTGCAGGCTCCGCCAATGAGAGAGTCCATGTTCCTGGAGCCTCTCTCCTAGTCTTTCCTTCCTGAATTAGTAGCCTGATGATCCAGCTATGGGGTTGCTGCTGCCTCTGCCTGGAGAGTAAGAGGCTCAAAGAGCTGGCAACTCCCCACTGTATTCCCACTCAGCACAGGGCTCTGGGTAAGGCTCAATCAGTCAGAGCTGCTAGTATAATCAGGCAGGGCTTCGGCCCACACAAAAACCTCTGACTCTGCCCCTCTGTCTGGGACACGGCACCCACTTCTGGGGGAATCTCTCGCCCACTCTCCGTGCTCACTGACCAGGATATCCGGCCAGCCACCTCTCACTCCCAGTGAGGCACCCCACCAGCATGGAAAAGTACGAGGGTCTGGAATTTTGCTCCCACTCACTCCCCGCATGCTGCATTTTGGGGTGCAGGGGCAACCTCAAGACTCCGGTTTCAGCCCACATAAAGGCCTCTGACTCTGCCCCTCTGGCCGGTAACACAGATGCCCACTCCTGAGGCTCTAGGAGGAAACTCACCCTCTATCTGTGCGCACTGACCAGGAGATTTGGGTGGATGGCTGTCCCAAGTGCCTTTCTTTGTCTGGATTTCACGCGATCATTAGCTTGTGTTGACTGGGTTGCCACAAGCACAGTTTTTCCTCGGCTTGGATGTCCGTGCCACAGCCTGGTTCAGATGTTTGTGCTGCAGTCTGGTTCTATTCACACCCTATGCCCACCTTATTTCCTATACTCTCAGTTCCCAGTGAAAGCAGCCCTTATTTAGGTTAGTGAGGAAGGTGAAGTGTTTCTTCCTCCTTATTTCCTTCGGGGTTGATTATATATTTAGTCAATTTTTTGCTCAATCATACCTTACTGTTTAGTGCGGGACTTCTGGAGGCTTCAAGGATAGATTTTTCTGTATCTGGTTGAAGATCTTGTTGAATTTTGGGGGAAATTTATTGGTATCACTCCTTACAGCGCCATTTCTCTGACATCACTCAAGGGCCAATTTTAAAATCTAATACCATATTCCTACCCTGGCCCAAAGACAATGCGTCAGCAGCATCAGCTTCTTGTTACTATTAATGAAAGAGCATTACTGATGTCTTGAGACAAATATGTAGCTTTGTCTGTCTGAGAGTGGGCCCGTTATTCCCGCTTGCCTTAGTCATACCAGTTATCTTTAATAAGAAGTTCAACAAATCTGAAGGATGTTATTATTATGCATGTGACCAGCAGAACATGAACTAAACTGCACCACTCAGTGGCAGCAAAAGCCATTTTGAGCTAGTGCTGCATTTTTCCTTCTGAAGACTACCTCTTCACACACTGGGAGGTGCTAATGACAAACAGTTATATGGCATTGCTAACTTAGATACAACCTGAAGAAGATATTTTACCTAAAAACATTAAAAGTATAAAAGTATAACACATATTTTGTCTCCCCCCATTTTTTTTTTTTTTTGCTAATATACTATTTTCTTATTGGTGACTACTAAAACAGTAATTGCACCAGATAATTACTTGATTTAATATATAAAACAGAAATCGCACTCCTCCCCAATCCTTTCCTGCTTAAGACCTTCTCCTCTTACTGTAGTCTACCAGGCCAGGCACGATGTGATGTGAGCCCCTCTCCCTTTCCCTGAGACTCCTGACTCCCTCTTCCATTTCTTCCTTTGTCCCAGCCCTACTGGTCTCTGCCTGAGTCTAGGAGAACCAAGCCGGCTTCTGTCTGTGTGCCTTTACTATTTCTCTCTGCTTGGAATGTCTGATGTCTGAAAGAGCGGCTTGGAGGGTGTGAAGAGGGTGCACTCATTCACTGGATATTTTATATTTGGTCCTTCCACCTCAAATACATATGTACTGTAAGTAAACAGAATGTGATTTCTATACAATATCACTTTTAAAAAGTCCGTTCAAACTTCTTCCAGCCAGATTGCTGCCCCTGTATAGAAAGCCCTAGTCCAGTGTCTAAAAGCTCTCCACTTTCTCCATACTAGTGGCTCAGTTCACATACCAACCCCTCAAAAGAGAGAGATACTGTCATATTTTTCTCTAACATAGTCACTCTTTTTTATTTTCTTCATTGCACTTAAAATTGTAGGAGATGAATTTATCTTCATTGCTGTTTACTCATCATTTATATTTTTACAGGAGATTGTAAACACAACGAGAACAGGAATTGTGTCTGTCTTCCCCCTAGTATATCCCCAACTTTTAGAACAGTGCCTGATACACAGTAGGCATCTCTCAAAAATCTATCTGTTGAATGTGTGAAAATGTCTTTGCTTGACAAAATTGTATACTTGGCCCAATTCTGAATCAGATGTTGCTAGCAATCATATTTAGCAATCATATGACAGTGTCAACTGCCTTAACCAGTATTTCTTCAGAATATTTAAATCTTGCTCTATTGATAACAAGAACCTGTTAAAAAAGAAAATGATAGGCTGGAAAACACAAAATTATATTTATCAGAACTGCACTTTTAGACCCCAAAATGGAAGTCATCAATTCCCATCCTTTTCCCCAGGCCTGATGAATGGCTTTACCATTGCTCAAACTAGAAATCTGGAAGTCCTTTGAAGTCTGTACTACTCCATCTCCAGCATCTCCTACACATTCAAAGACCCTTATTGAGTGTGCTTCTTAAATATCCTTTCTGGCCTTTTACAATGGCACCCACTTGGTGCTGATTTTATTATGTCTCAACTTGCATGCAATCAATATGTTTTGTTGAATTTAGAATATTTCTATTTCTGTTATAATTTTTTCTTTAAAATGTAGTTAAATATTTTCCCTTTTTGTGATATTATAAAGGATAATAATGTTTAAAAAAATCAAGGAATTGCCAAATTTTCCTAAAAACAACTGAAAAGAGAAAATTTATTGAGGGTACTTTTTATGGCAAAGCAGACCAAATTTTAAGTAATCTTGGAAGACATAATAATAGCAATATGGAGCTAAATGCATTGTGGAAAATTCACATTGTTCAAGTGGTATAATTAGGCAATATCATAGTACAATTGCTTGTATCTAATTAAGATCAACTAATTTAATCCCAAGTTATTTATTTTTATTAAAAAGTTAATCTTGACACTTCTAGATATTTATAGTATTAGATATTTTTATTACTTATTCTTCTGACTGATTAATAAGGATGTTTGGATGTTTTGTATGTAAAGTAAATATAAAGAAAAGAATGGACTGGTTGAAACACTATAAATTTACATGCAAATGAGTTGAAAACCCTCTATTGTTAACTTATTATTATTATTTTGAAAAGTACAGGTGGGTTTATTTATTTTATTTCTGCATGCCTAATACAATGATAATTTTCTTATGGGAAAAAACATAAATATAAGAGCACAAAAATATTATTTTCAGCAGTTGATTTTAAAACTAAGTTGATGTGAAAGAAACTACAATCTACAAGTTAAGATTTGTTGTGCCATATAATGGAATTTGACAAGGCTGAAAAGATTTCAAGCCCTAATGAGTACTGTATGAATGCTAACAGGAGTACCATGGGGAGTTCTGTGCTTGCCAGAATTGGATTTGGAAGCAGCAGGAATAATACATCCTGGCAACCAGGGTCTGCTTGTTTAGGATTTGAGACTTGAAAAACAACAATATAAATAAGCCATTCAACAACATCACATTAGAATCAATACATTTTGTTTTCAACTTTTCAGAACAACTGGTTCTCTTGATCTGTCTCTGAGAACACAGTGTTCCTTCTTGACCCTCTGCCCTCTGGCTTCCTTTCCCTCTTCTCTAATCATCTCCTTATTGCTAGTCTACCACTCTCATCACTCTCTATTCTCCTCCTCTTTCCTCATTTACTACTGTTGATCACTTTTTTCTTCTGGGTTTCTTAGGCATGTATTTCATTCTTGCTTGCTTCTCTGGGTATCCTGATTTTCTGGTGTCCTCAGCCAAGTCCTTTTAGTTTGACTTCAAGACTCTGAAGTTTACCTTCTCCCCACAGCTAACTGATCCACTGACATACTCAGGTAGCCTCTACTAACTCTGTTTCTTAGGTGCCTAGCCTCACACTCCAGCATTCACTGTTTATTGAGCAGGCAGAAGCACAAAGGGTTTTATATAAACAATCTTATTTATACCTCACCAGAACCCAATGACGTAGGTATTATCAACCCTATTTTTTGGATGAAAAAATTGAGGCTCAGAAAGGTTAACTATTGTATGCCAAATTTCTCATGATTGACCTTTGTGGTAGGATTTGTATACAACAAAGTCTCACTCTTAAACACTAAGGAATTTGGCCCCCAATTTGTTAAGCACTCATAACATATCTTGCCTTGACCTTATTCTGTCATTTTCTTCATTCCATCTCATTCACAAGACTTAGTTTCTATCCTATACTGCACATCTGATGACTAGGTTCCTATATATCTAAATTACTTTACTACCTCTTAGCTTAACTAAGAGAGACCAGGGACAGTTTGAAAAGAAACAGACATGCAATATCTAGCCTTCTTTTTCACATTCCAGGTATTTGATGAGCAGAGTCCTGTCTTATAATGATATTCCATGGTCTAATAAATATTGGCTCACAAATCATCTGGTCAAACTAGGGAGAGGTTGATGTTGAACTCTCAAAAGGAACCAGCTTCAATCCCAGCACAAGTGTCATCACTGAGCTTTCTAACAGAATATGGCACCATGGATAGTGTTACAACCTCTTCTCTTCCTGATCTAGTCAGTTTGTGTCTCATGAGCCAGATTTCTCCTCTAGCGTGAGGTCTTAGTTTGGGCCTTAACCATGTTACTGGCCTCTCAGTGGTTACTGATGTCACTGATTGATTGCATAATTGACTTTGCCATTCCACTTCTTCCTCTGGCTGGCTGTCTCACAGGAACCAAGTGTTCAAACCTCGTCACCCCACAGGTAATTTGCCTGCATTTGTGAACATCAGTGTCACTGGGTCTTCTGCTTGCCCTGTTTTCCCCACATCTTCCTCACCTATGGTCAAATGTTTCAGCCCTTAGTGTCTCAGTCTACCTTTCACCCTAAGGGTAAGAGGCTAAATTTTAGGAAAAGACAGGCCTCTTTTCAGGGACTCTTGACATTTGGGTATTTGCTAAGATCTTACCTCCATCTTCTCATTTTCACAGATCTCTCTAGGGACTCATTGCTTCTCATACTTCTCTCCTGACTTTCTCATGACTTCCAAATCTCTCCAGCACTGAGTGTCTCTTGAAGTCATTTCATACTCTGAATCTTTCCTCTCTGTGTTAACAGGATCCCTGGGTAGATTTCTTTCTTGCTTGCTACAGCTTCTGACCAAAAATAAATAAATAAATAAAACCAAAAAACAAAATCAAAATACAATATCAACTCTGATTTCTCAATTGTACTCATTCTTTCCTTTTAATATGAACTTTATTAAGGAATAATTTGCATACAATAAAATGCACTATTTTAAGTATACAATTTAATGAGTACTGATAAATGCAGACACCTGTAGCAGTCACCTCAGTCACGATATAATCCATCACCCCGAAATTTCCGTCTACAGCCTTGCAGGCAAGTCCTCATACCAACTCAGTCCTAGCCCTAGGCAATCACTAATCTCCTCTCTATACTGGAAGGTTAGTTCTGTTTGTTCCTGAATGTGATGCAAATAATCTAGAATGTAGCTTTGTGTCCAGCTTCTTTCATTGCTGAGTAGTATTCCCTGAGATAATTATAACATAATTTGTTCAACCAATTAGTCACTGAAAGATATCTGGATGTTTCCAACTTTAGTTTAGTATGAATAAAGCTTGCATTACATTTTTATACAGGTTTTGGTATGAATATAGGTTTTCATTCTCTGGAATAAATGTCTAGAGGATAATTTTTAATCATATGTTAGCTGAAGGTTTGTTTGCTTGTTTGTTTTTTAAAGAAACAAACAAACTTTTTCAGAGTGACTGTAGCACTTCACATTCTCACCATTAATTATAGTGATTCATTTCAGCACATCCTCACTAGTACTTGGTCATATTTTAAAATTGTAGCCATTTTGGAAAGTGTGTAATGACATTTCATTATGGTTTTAAATTGTACTTCCCTAATGACTAATGATGTTGAACATTTTCTCTTGTGCTTATTTGCCATCTCAATGTCCTATGTCTTTTGCCCACTTTCCACATGAATTATTTGTGTTTTTACTGTTGAGTTTTTTAAAAAATGTATTCTAGATACTAGATCTTTGTCAGATATGAGATTTTCAAATATTTTCTTCCAACTATGTCTTTTTATTCTCTTAACAAGTTTTTTTTTTATTTTCACAGAATAAACATTTTAAGTTTGAAGAAATCTAATTTATCAGTTTTTCTTTTATAGATCATGCTTTTTGTGTTACTTAGAACTCTTTCCCTAGTCCTAAATCTTGATGATTTCCTCCTGTAATTTGTCTAATTTAATTAATTTTTCTATAAGGTATGAGGTTTTGGGCGAGGTTCCTCTATCTCTCCTTCCAATCCTTCTTTCCTTCTTTTCTTCCTTTCTTCTTTGCTTCTTTTTCTCCTTCTTTCTTTTTTTCTTTTTCCTGGTTATGGAATTCCAATTGCTTTAGCATCATTTGTTAGAAATACTATCTTTCTTCCATTTAATTCTTTTAACTTTGTCAAAAATTGGGCATTTTTCGTGGATCTGTTTCTGGGTTCCATAATCTGATCCATGTATCGACAGTCTTGATTACTATAGCAAGATAATAGATCTTGAAATCAAGTAATCTTGATTCCTTTCACTTTATTCTCTTTTTTCACAATTGTCTTAGCTATTCTAGTTCCTTTCCCTTTATACATAATTTTTAGAATAATGTTGTTTTTACATACAGAAAGTCTTCCTGGAATTTTGCTAGAAATTTTATTAAACCTTTACCTCAGTTTGGGGAAATTTGATATCTCTATTGGGTTTTCTAATCCAGTAACTTGTTTTGTGTCTCATTTATTTTTTTTTTTTTTGTAATTTTATTTTTTAATGGGGTGACATCAATAAATCAGGATACATATATTCAAAGATAACAAGTCCAGGTTATCTTGTCGTTCAATTATGTTGCATACCCACCACCCAAAGTCAGATTGTCCTCTGTCACCTTCTATCTTGTTTTCTTTGTGCCCCTCCCCACCCCCTATCCCTCTCCCATTCCCCCATCCTCCCCGTAACCACCACACTCTTATCAATGTCTCTTAGTTTCACTATTATGTCCCACCTACGTATGGAATAATACAGTTCCTGTTTTTTTCTGATTTACTTATTTCGCTTCGTATCATGTTATCAAGATCCCACCATTTTGCTGTAAATGTTCCGATGTCATCATTTCTTATGGCTGAGTAGTATTCCATAGTGTATATGTGCCACATCTTCTTTATCCAGTCATCTATTGATGGGCTTTTTGGTTGTTTCCATGTCCTGGCCACTGTGAACAATGCTGCAATAAACATGGGGCTGCATGTGTCTTTACTTATCAATGTTTCTGAGTTTTGGGGATATATACCCAGTAGAGGGATTGCTGGGTCATAAGGTAGTTCTATTTTCAGTTTTTTGAGGAACCACCATACTTTCTTCCATAATGGTTGTACTACTTTACATTCCCACCAACAGTGTGTGAGGGTTCCTTTTTCTCCACAGCCTCTCCAACATTTGCTATTACCTGACTTGCTAATAACAGCTATTCGAACAGGTGTGAGGTGGTATCTCATTACCGTTTTGATTTGCATTTCTCTAATAGCTAAAGAAGATGAGCATCTTTTCATATATCTGTTGGCCATTTGTATTTCTTCCTGGGAGAAGTGTCTATTCATATCCTCTTCCCATTTTTTTATTGGATTGTTTGTTTGTTTGTTGTTGAGTTTTATGAGTTCTTTGTATATTTTGGATATTAGGCCCTTATCTGAGCTGTTGTTTGAAAAAATCATTTCCCATTTAGTTGGCTTTCTGTTTATTTTGTTATCAGTTTCTCTTGCTGAGCAAAAACTTCTTAGTCTGATGTAGTCCCATTCATTAATTTTTGCATTCACTTCTCTTGCCATTGGAGTCAAATTCATAAAATGCTCTTTAAAACCCAGGTTCATGAGTTGAGTACTTATGTCTTCTTCTATGTACTTAATTGTTTCAGGTCTTATGTTTAGATCTTTGATCCATTTTGAGTTAATTTTTGTACAGGGGGAGAGACTGTAGTCCAGTTTCATTCTTTTGCATGTGGCTTTCCAGTTTTCCCAGCACCATTTATTGAAGAGGCTTTCTTTTCTCCATTGTGTGTTGTTGGCCCCTTTATCAAAAATTATTTGACTATATATATGTGGTTTTATTTCTGGGCTTTCTATTCTGTTCCATTGGTCTGAGTGTCTATTTTTCTGCCAATACCATGCTGTTTTGATTGTCGTGGCCCTATAATAGAGTTTGAAGTCAGGTATTGTAATGACCCCAGCTTCATTCTTTTTCTTTAGGATTGCTTCGGCTATTCGGGGTTTTTTATAGTTCCATATAAATCTGATGATTTTTTGCTCTATTTCTTTAAAAAATGTCATTGGAAGTTTGATGGGAATTGCATTAAATTTGTATATTACTTTGGGTAATATAGCCATCTTGATTATATTTATTCTTCCTAGCCAAGAACAAGGTATATTCTTCCATCTCATTATATCTTTTTCGATTTCCCTTAACAATGGTTTATAGTTTTCATTATATAAGTCCTTTACATTCTTTGTTATGTTTATTCCTAAGTATTTTATTTTTTTTGTTGCAATTGTGAAGGGGATTATTCTTTTGAGTTCCTTCTCAGTTGTTTCATTGTTGGCATATAGAAAGGCTATTGACTTCTGTATGTTAATTTTGTATCCTGCGACCTTACTGTATTGGCTTATTGTTTCTAGTAGTCTTTTTGTGGATTCTTTGGGGTTTTCGATGTATAGGATCATATCATCTGCAAAAAGTGATACCTTTACTTCTTCTTTTCCGATATGGATGCCTTTTATTTCTTTGTCTTGTCTGATTGCTCTGGCTAGAACCTCTAGTACCACATTAAATAAGAGTGGAGAGAGTGGACAACCCTGTCTTGTTCCTGATTTAAGGGGGAAAGCCTTCAGTTTAGTGCCAATTAGTATGATGGTAGCTGATGGTTTATCATATATGGCCTTTATCATGTTGAGATATTTTCCTTCTATACACATTTTCTTGAGAGTCTTAAACATAAAATTGTGTTTTATTTTATCAAAAGCCTTTTCTGCGTCTATTGATAAGATCATGTGGTTTTTGTTCTTTGTTTTGTTGATATGGTGTATTACATTAACCGTTTATGTATGTTGAACCATCCTTGAGATTCTGGGATGAATCTCACTTGATCATGATGTATTATTTTTTTAATATGTTGTTGTATTCGATTTGCTAATATTTTGTTTAGTATTTTAGCATCTGTATTCATTAGAGATATTGGTCTGTAGTTCTCTTTTTTTGTGCCATCCTTGCCTGGTTTTGGTATGAGGGTTATGTTGGCCTCATAAAATGTGTTTGGAAGTATTGCTTCTTCTTCAATTTTTTGGAAGACTTTGAGTAGAATAGGAACCAAGTCTTCTTTGAATGTTTGATAAAATTCGCTGGTATAGCCGTCAGGGCCTGGACTTTTATTTTTGGGGAGGTTTTTAATGGTTTTTTCTATTTCTTCTCTACTGATAGGTCTGTTTAGGCTTTCTGCTTCTTCTTGACTCAGTATAGGAAGGTTGTATTTTTCTAGGAATTTATCCATTTCTTCTAGGTTGTTGAATTTAGTGGCATAAAGTTTTTCATAGTATTCTACAATAATTCTTTGTATATCTACGGTGTCTGTGGTGATTTCTCCTCTTTCATTTTGGATTTTGTTTATATGAGTTCTTTCTCTTTTTTCTTTGGTAAGTATTGCCAAGGGTTTGTCAATTTTGTTGATCTTTTCAAAGAACCAGCTCCTTGTTCTATTAATTTTTTCTATCGTTTTTCTGTTCTCTAATTCATTTATTTCTGCTCTGATTGTTATTATCTCCTTTCTTCGGCTGGTTTTGGGTTGTCTTTGTTCTTCTTTTTCTAGTTCCTTAAGGTGGGAAGTTAAGTGGTTCACTTGGGCTCTCTCTTGTTTGTTCATATATGCCTGAAGCGATATGAACTTCCCTCTTATCACTGCTTTTGCTGCATCCCATAGATTCTGATATGTCGTATTGTCATTTTCATTAGTCTGTATATATCTTTTGATCTCTGTACTTATTTCTTCTTTGACCCATTCATTTTTTAAAAGTATGTTGTTTAGTTTCCACATTTTTGTGGGATTTTTTTCCTCTTTTTTGCAGTTGAATTCTAGTTTCAAGGCTTTATGATCAGAAAATATGCTTGGTACAACTTCAATTTTTCTGAATTTGCTGATGTTGTTTTTGTGGCCCAACATATGGTCAATTCTTGAGAATGATCCATGTACACTGGAGAAAAATGTATACTCAGTCACTTTGGGATGAAATGTCCTGTAGATGTCTATCATATCCAGGTGCTCTAGTGTTTTGTTTAAGGCCACTATGTCTTTGTTGATTCTCTTTTTGGATGACCGATCTAGAGCCGTCAGCGGTGTATTGAGGTCTCCAAGTATGATTGAATTTTTGTCAGTTTTTTTTTTAAGATCAATAAGTAGCTGTCTTATATATTTTGGTGCTCCTTGGTTTGGTGCATATATATTAAGAATTGTTATGTCTTCTCGATTCAGTGTCCCCTTAGCCATTATGAAATGGCCATTTTTGTCTCTGAGTACTTTTCCTGTCTTGTAGTCAGCATTATCCAATATTAGTATTGCTACACCTGCTTTTTTTTGGATGTTATTTGCTTGAAGTATTGTTTTCCAGCCTTTCACTTTGAATTTGTTTTTATCTTTGTTACTTAGATGAGTTTCCTGTAGGCAGCATACAGTTGGATTTTCTTTTTTAATCCATTCTGCTACTCTGTGCCTTTTTATTGGTAAGTTTAATCCGTTTACATTTAGTGTAATTATTGATACTTGTGAGTTCCCTATTGCCATTTTTTATCTTGCTTTCTGTTAGTTTTGTGTCTTGTTTGATCCTTCTCTTTCATTTTTCTATCTTTTGTTTTTATTTGGTTGTATTCTGTACATCTTTCCTCTGTTGCTATCTTTTTTATCTCATGTGCTTCTGTGGTGGTTTTTTCAATGGTGGTTACCTTTGATTAATGAAAAGGGTCCCTATCCTGTTCATTGTAGCGAACTATTTTGTGAGTACTTTTGCACTCCATCGTCCTTTGCTACTGTTAATCTCCATCTTCTCCCCCTCTTTCTTTTTGTTGTTGTCACAGTTTAAATTTGGTTTTGTTGTGTTCTTCTTGGAGCTTTTACTTGTGGCTCTGTTTTTTTTTTTGTTCTTTGTATCTGATTGGAGAACCCCCTTTAGTAATTCCTGGAGTGGGGGTTTTCTGATGATAAATTCCCTCATCTTTTCTGTATCTGTGAATGTTTTTATTTCTCCTTTGTATTTGAAGGATAGCTTTGATGGGTATAGTATTCGTGGCTGAAAGTTCCTCTCTTTCAGGACTTTAAATATTGGGGTCCACTGTCTCCTGGCTTGTAGAGTTTCTGCTGAGAAATCTGATGATAATCTAATGGGCCTTCCTTTATATGTTGTATTCTTCTTTTCCCTGGCTGCTTTGAGAATTTTTTCTTTGCTGTTGGTTTGTGTCAATTTCATTATGATATGCCTTGGAGTAGGTTTGTTGGGGTTAAGAAAACTTGGAGTTCTGTTTGCTTCTTGAACTTGAGGCTTTAGTTCTTTCCACAGGCTTGGGAAGTTCTCATCTATTATTTGTTTGAGTATGTTCTCCATTCCATTTTCTCTCTCTTCTCCCTCTGATATACCTATTATTCTTATGTTATTCTTTTTGATGGAGTCAGGTAATTCTTGTAGGGCTATCTCATTTTTTTTAATTTTTGAGTCTCTTTCTTCTTCTCTCTGTTGTCTCTCAAGTTGCTTGTCTTCTATTTCACTAATCCTCTCTTCTATCTGACCTGTTCTATTAGCTATGCTTGTTACTTTGTTTTTCAGCTCGTGAATTGAGTTTTTCATCTCTGTTTGATTTGTTTTTATAGTTTCAATTTCCTTGGACATATATTCTTTGTGTTCATGGAGTTGTTTTCTGAGCTCCCTATATTGCCTTTCTGTGTTTTCTTGTATATCTCGGAGGATTTCTAGTATTTCTATCTTGAATTCTCTGTCATTTAGCTCCAAGGTATCCAATATATTAAATTTTTTCTCCATAGATTTTTCCTCATCTAGCTGTGTTACCTCTCTTTCTTTTGTATCCATGATATTCGATTTTCTCTTCCTTAATGGCATCTGAGGGTGGTTTTGTTGATAGTATTATTGAGATTTAATAAAGAATAAAAAATTAAAAAAAAATTAAAAAATAAAAAATCCAAAAGAGTTGTTTTTTTTAAAAAAAATTAATAATGAAATAAAGAAAAATAAAATAAAATAAAAATTTTAAAAAAAGGAAATTATTCCCCCCCTCCTTTTTTCCTCTCTCCTCTCCTCTCCCCTCTTTCTTGAGAAAATCTTGTGGTGGACTGTGAGTTATAACAAACAATGCCTGTGATGGAGGGCCTGAATTGGGGAAAAGTAATAAAGGGGCAAAAAAGAGGAAAAAAAAGAAAGGAAAAAAAAAAAAGAAAAAAGAAAAAAAAAGAGCGTATGGACCCACAAAAAGCAAATAAGGAAAAAATTTGGGTCAAGAATAAAATGATTTGCTTTTAGGTGTTGGTTGTCTAAGAGTTATGATGAGAGGAATAAGAGGAAAATGGAAAAATGGGGGGACAAATTAAAAACTTACTATTGTATTTAGTGGAACAAGAACTAGATAATATGGAGAGCCAGGGATGGGAGCACTGCTAGTGAGTTAAAAAGGTGAAGTAAAAACCCCCCAAAATGCCACAAACATAGGTTTGAGTCCCAGATAAGATAATTTGTTTGTTATTGAGGTTTGAATGAGAGGAGATGTAAAGGAGAAAGGAAGAAACTAATATAGAGGGAGAAAAGAAAGAGAGAGAGAGAAAAAAAGAGGGAACCACTAAAAGAAGAAAAAAGAAAGGAGAGAGAGAGATAAGGGTTTTGGAGTGCAACCCTCATAGAGAGAAAGGAAGAGAAGAGAAATGATAATGGGAGATGTAACACTTATGGGTAGTGTAGTTCAAGGAGAGGAGAGAGTAAGACCGGTAGAGAGTTAATCGGCCAAATTGGAGGAGGAAAAAAAAGTATCAAGAATGAAGATAAGAGAAACAAACGAACAAATATAATAAAATGGGATAGGTTATAAAGTCTGCAGATTATTCTTGATTTTGAGAGGTTATCTTCTTGCTTTTTCTTTTCTCTCCCTCTTCCTGGTCGGTGACTCTGTACCCCGGGTTCTGCCCCTTTGACACACTCAGGTAGAGGTTTGCAGTTGATAAGTCTCTATGGCAATGTCATGTATTGTGCTTTAATCTCGTTGGGAGTCGAGGCTCATTAGCATTTATAGGCTCCGACAGTGAGAGAGTCTGTGTTCCTGGAGCCTTTCTCCTAGTCTTTCCTTCCTCAATTAGTAGCCTGATGATCCAGCTATGGGGTTGCTGCTGCCTCTGCCTGGATAGTAAGAGGCTCAAAGAGCTGTCAACTCCCCACTCTATTTCCACTCAGCACAGGGCTCTGGGTAAGGCTCAGTCAGTCAGAGCTGCTAGCATAATCAGGCGGGCTTTCCGCCCACTCAAAGACCTCTGGCTCTGCCACTCTGTCCGGTAACACAAGCGGGCGCCCACTTCCGGGGCACTTGGAGGAAACTCTCACTCACTGTCTGTGACCAGGATATCCAGCCAGCAGTCTCACGCTCTGAGTGAAACCCCCAACCGCAGGGAAAAGTTGCAGCATTGGAATTGAGTCTCGCTCCGTCCCCATGCGCGGCTTTTGCAAGGCGCTGGGGCGGCCCGAGATTCCGTTTTGGCCCACACGAAGGCCCCTGACTCTGCCCCTCTGTGCGATAACAGGGGCGCGCACTGCCGAGGCACTCGGAGGAATCACTCACTCCTTATCTGCGCGCGCAAACCAGGATATGAGGCCGGCCGTGGTTCCCTCTGAGTGAAACACCCTCCAGCACGGAAAATCTCCACTGTTGGAATTAGTTCTTACTCCCTCCCGTGCGTGGCTTTCCCAGGGCGCTGGGGCTGCCCAGAGACTCTGCCCTCGGCCCACAGAAAGGCCTCTGATCCTGCCTCTCCGTGGGGCAACACGGGCACCCACTCTTGGGGCCTAGGAAGAAATTCTCGCCCACTAACTGCGCACCGACCAGGAGACCGGGTAAAATGGCCACTCCGCTTGTCTTTCTTTGTTTGGGTTTGGCGCGAGTGTTAGCTTGTATTTCCCGGGTTGCCACAGGATCAGATTTTCCTCGGCTTGGATATCCGAGCCACAGCCTGGTTCGGCCATTTGTGCTGCGGCGGCCTGGATCTATTCACCCCCTTTGCCCGCCTCAGTTTCTATATTCACAGTTACCAGAGAAAGCCGCCCTGTTTAGGTTAGTGAGGAAGGCGGAGCATTTCTTACTCCCTATTTCCTTCGGGGTTTGGTTATATATTTAGCCAATTTTTCACTCAATCATGCCTTTGGGTGTATTGCGAAGCATCTGGAAGCTCCAAGGATAGGTTTTTCTGTTTCTGGTTGAAGATCTTGTTGAGTTTTGGGGGAGATTTATTGGTATCGCTTCCTACCCCGCCATTACTCTGATGTCATCTCCCGTGTCTCATTTATTTATCAGTTTAATTTCTTTCACCAACTTGTGTGGTTTTTCTTGTTTGATTTTTTAAATTTTATTCTTTTAGAGAGGAAGGAAGAGATAGAAGGAGAAGAGAAATGATAACCATCAACTTATAGTTGCATCACTTTAGTTGTTCATTGATTGCTTTCTCATACATGCCTTGACTGGGGGGCTTGAGCCAAGCCAGTGATCCCTTGTTCAAGCCAACAACCTTGGGCTCAAGCCAGTGACCTTTGGGCTCATGTCAGTGATCTTGGGATCATGTTTTTAATCCCACACTAAAGCCAGCAACACTGCACTTTAGCTGGGGAGCTTGCACTCAAGCCAGTGACCTCAGGGTTTTAAACCTGGGACCTCAGAGTCCCAGGTTGACACTCTATTCACTGTGCCACCCGTGGTGAGGTTCAAGTTGTATAGTTTTAAGCATATGTTTATACATGTTTTGATAAATTTCATTTTATTTTTGAACTGTTATAAATGGTATTATATTTTTAATTTCAGCATATAGAAACACAGTTGATATTTGTATGTATACCTTGCAGCTTATAACCTTGCTGAATTCACTTCATAATTCCAGAACTTTTATTTTAGATTTCCTAAGCTCTTTTACATGGGCATTCATCTCATCTACAAACAGGGAGATACTTTTATTACTCTCTTTTCAATCTGTATGTTGTTTATTTGCTTCCCTCACCTTACTACACTGACTGGATCTTCCAGCATGTTGTTGAATAAGAGTGGTGAGAGCAGACTTCTTTGCCTTGTTCCCAGTCTTGGAATAATATTCAGTGTTCCACCACTAAGTATAATGTTAGCTGCAGTTTTTGTTGGTTTGTTTCAATAGATGATCTATATGAAGTTGGAAAAATTCTTGTTTTTATTTCTCTAAGAATTTTTATCATGAATAAGTGTTGTATTTAGCCAAGTGTTTTTTCTACATCAATGATATGATCATGTAATTTTTCTCTTTTAATCTGTTAATATAATGATTATATACAGTAGATGGATTTTTAAATATTAAAAATCAACCTTGCATCCCAAATCCCATTTGGCCATGGTAATTCTTTTTACATATTCTTTATTTTCTTTGTTAATATACTTTTTTTAACTTTTAAATTTTATTTAGACAATTTTAATGGAGTGACATTGATAGATTAGAAAACATCTCCAGATAATTTTGACATTTGATTATATTGTATACTCTTCACCCTAAGTCAAATTGTCCTCCGTCACCCTTTATTTGGTTTTCTTTATGCTCTTCCCTTCCCCATCCCCCCTCCCTCTCCTCCCTTCCCCTGCCCTTGGTAACCACAGCACTCTTATCCGTGTCCATGCATCTCAATTTTGTGTCCCACCTATTTATGGAATCATACAGTTTTTAGTTTTTTTTCTGTTTTATTTACTTCACTCAGTGTAATGCTATCAAGTTCCATCCATGTAGTCATAAATGATCCTATGTCATCATTTCTTATGGCTGAGTAGTATTCCATAGTATATATGTACCACATCTTTATCCAATCATCTATTGAAGGGTTTTTTGGTTGTTTCCATGTCTTGGCCACTGTAAACAATGTTGCAATGAACAAGAGGCTGCATGTGTCTTTATGTACCAAAATTTTTTAGTTTTGGGGTATATACCCAGTAGAGGGATTGCTGGGTCATATGGCAGTTCTATTTCTAATTTTTGGAAGACCCACCAAACTTTCTTTTATAATGATTGTACATTATACATTTACTATACATTCCCACCAACAGTAAATGAGGGTTCCTTTTTTTCTACAGCCTCTTCAACACTTGTTATTACCTGTTTTGTTGATAATAGCTAATCTAACAGATGTATATTTTGGATTTTAAGCCCTTATCTGACCTGTTGTTTGAAAATAACATCTCCCAGTTAGTTGGCTGTCTGTTTTGTTGTCAGTTTCTCTTGCTGAGCAAAAACTTCTTAGTCTGATGTGATCCCATTCATTTATCTTTGCTTTCACTTCCTGTGCCTTTGGAGTCAAATTCTGTTAACATTTTGTTAAAGATTTTTGTGATTATATTCTTCAGGGACACTCGTCTATAGTTTGCATTTTTTTGTTTGTTTGTTTTCTGCTTGGATTTGGTATGAGAGTTATACTAGTTTTATATAATAAACTGTGAAGTGTTCCTCTTTTTATCTTCTGGAAAAATCATGTAGACTTGGTATGAATTTTTCTTTAAACATTTTGTTGAATCTCCAATAAAATCTACTAGGCCTGGAGATTATTTTTTTCTTGGGGGTGTATTTGAGGGGTTACATTACAAATTCAACTTCATTAACAGTTATAGGCAGTGGTGGGATTTAGCCAGTTTGTACCGTTTGGCAGAACTTATACCTAATTTTTTGTAGAGTCAGTAAACTAGTTGTTAAAATGTCACTTGTAATCAGGGTTCTCTCTAAGGTCGGAGCCTGGGCAGCTGCTCAATGTGGAAATCACAAAGTTACATTCTTTACTTATTTTTAACATTCATCTGTGCAACAGAATATTCTAATCACTGGTAGTAATGTTTATTTTATCCAAAGGTGAAAAAAATCACAAACAAGGACTCCAATCAAGAAGCAAAATGGAAATATATAATAGTTTTATTGTTTTTTTGTCAGGTATTATTTAATATTTTTTCATTAATGTTTTAAAACTCTTTCTTATAACATAATCTAGTTTTTTGTATCTCATTGTTCTTATTGAAGTATTAAATGTGTGAAATAATAAACTACCTTTCAGTATATCAGTTTTTAATACTTAAAACGGTCATTAGGGGCCTGGCCAGTTGGCTCAGTTGTAGAGCATCAGCCTGATGTGTGGAAGTCCCAGTTTCAATTCCTATCCAGCACACAGGAGAAGTGCCTGTCTGCTTCTACACCTTTTTCCCTCTTTTTTTCTCTCTATCTCTCTCCTCCCCTCCAGCAGCCAAGGCTTCATTGGAGCAAAGTTGGCTAGGGCACTGATGATGGCTCCATGGCCTCTGCCTCAGGTGCTAGAATAGCTCCAGTTGCAATGGAGCAACGCCCCAGATGGGCAGAGCATTACCCCTTACTGGGCTTGCAGAGTGGATCCCAGTTGGGCACATGTGGGAGTCTGTCTCTCTGTTTCCCCACTTCTCGCATCAGAAAAAAAAAAAACACCACAAAAACAAAACAGTTATTAGGGCATTGTTAAATTATTTGAATCACACCACTGATTACAGAACTATTAAAACTATTTCATATATCTAAGTTGGGATAAATTCATATTTTTGGAGGGATTTCATCTAAGATATCAAATTTTTAAGTATGAGGTTGTGTATTCCAATATTCATCATATTGCTAATTGTTTTAATGTCAGTCTTGCTAGAGGTTTGTCACTTTTAGTGCTCTTTCCAAAGACCTATCTCTTTGTTTTTTTTTTGTTTGTTTGTTTTTCTTTTTTCTTTTTTTTTAAATAAATTTTTATTAATGGTAATGGGATGACATTAATAAATCAGGGTACATATATTCAAAGAAAACATGTCTAGGTTATTTTGTCATCAAATTATTTTGCAAACCCCTCGCCCATGTCAGATTGTCCTCCGTCACCCTCTATCTAGTTCTCTGTGCCCCTCCCCCTCCCCCTAACTATCTCCCTCCCTCCCTCCCATGTCCTCCCTCCCCCCCCCACCCTTGGTAACCACCACATTCTTAGTCCATGTCTCTTAGTCTCATTTTTATGTTCCACCAATGTATGGAATCATGTAGTTCTTGTTTTTTTCTGATTTACTTATTTCACTCCTTATAATGTTATCAAGATCCCACCATTTTGCTGTAAATGATCCAATGTCATTATTTCTTATGGCTGAGTAGTATTCCATAGTGTATATGTGCCACATCTTCTTTATCCAGTCTTCTATTGAAGGGCTTTTTGGTTGTTTCCATGTCTTGGCCACTGTGAACAGTGCTGCAATGAACATGGGGCTACATGTGTCTTCACGTATCAATGTTTCTGAGGTTTTGGGGTATATACCCAGTAGAGGGATTGCTGGGTCATAAGGTAGTTCTATTTGTAGATTTTTGAGGAACCACCATACTTTCCTCCATAATGGTTGTACTACTTTACAGTCCCACCAACAGTGAATGAGGGTTCCTTTTTCTCCACAGCCTCTCCAACATTTGCTATTACCCGTCTTGTTGATAATAGCTAATCTAACAGGAGTGAGGTGGTATCTCATTGTAGTTTTGATTTGCATTTCTCTAATAACTAATGAAGCTGAGCATCTTTTCATATATCTGTTGGCCATTTGTATCTCTTCCTGGGAGAAGTGTCTGTTCATGTCCTCTTCCCATTTTTTTATTGGATTGTTTGTTTGTTTGTTGTTGAGTTTTATGAGTTCTTTGTAAATTTTGGATATTAGGCCCTTATCTGAGCTGTCGTTTGAAAACATCATTTCCCATTTAGTTGGCTGTCTGTTTATTTTGATATCAGTTTCTCTTGCTGAGCAAAAACTTTTAATTCTGATGTAGTCCCATTCATTTATCTTTGCCTTCACTTCTCTTGCCATTGGAGTCAAGTTCATAAAATGTTCTTTAAAACCCAGGTCCATGATTTTAGTACCTATGTCTTCTTCTATGTACTTTATTGTTTCAGGTCTTATATTTAGGTCTTTGATCCATTTTGAATTAATTTTAGTACACGGGGACAGGCTGTAGTCGAGTTTCATTCTTTTGCATGTGGCTTTCCAGTTTTCCCAACACCATTTGTTGAAGAGGCTTTCTTTTCTCCATTGTGTGTTGTTGGCCCCTTTATCAAAGATTATTTGACCATATATATGTGGTTTTATTTCTGGGCTTTCTATTCTGTTCCATTGGTCTGAGTGTCTATTTTTTTTGCCAATATCATGCTGTTTTGATTATCGTGGCCCTATAATATAGTTTAAAGTCAGGTATTGTAATGCCCCCAGCTTCATTCTTTTTCCTTAGGATTGTTTTGGCTATTCGGGGTTTTTTATAGTTCCATATAAATCTGATGATTTTTTGTTCCATTTCTTTAAAAAATCTCAGGGATTTTGATGGGAATTGCATTAAATTTGTATATTGCTTTGGGTAATATGGCCATTTTGATTATATTTATTCTTCCTATCCAAGAACAAGGAATATTTTTCCATCTCATTGTATCTTTTTTGATTTCCCTTAACAATGCTTTGTAATTTTCATTATATAGGTCCTTTACGTTCTTTGTTATGTTTATTCCTAGGTATTTTATTTTTTTTGTTGCAATCGTGAAGGGGATTATTTTTTTGAGTTCGTTTTCTAATATTTCATTGTTGGCATATAGAAAGGCTATGGACTTTTGTATGTTAATTTTGTATCCTGCGACCTTACTGTATTGGTTTATTGTTTCTAATAATCTTTTTGTGGAGTCCTTCGGGTTTTCGATGTATAGGATCATATCATCAGCAAAAAGTGATAGCTTTACTTCTTCTTTTCCGATATGGATGCCTTTTATTTCTTTGTCTTGTCTGATTGCTCTGGCCAGAACTTCTAGCACCACATTGAATAAGAGTGGAGAGAGTGGACAACCCTGTCTTGTTCCTGATTTAAGGTAGAAAGTCCTCAGTTTTATGCCGTTTAATAGGATGTTGGCTGATGGTTTATCATATATGGCCTTTATCATGTTGAGATATTTTCCTTCTATACCCATTTTGTTGAGAGTCTTAAACATAAAATTGTGTTGTATTTTATCAAAAGCCTTTTCTGCATCCATTGATAAGATCATGTGGTTTTTGTTCTTTGTTTTGTTGATATGGTGTATTACGTTAACCGTTTTGCGTATGTTGAACCATCCTTGAGATTCTGGGATGAATCCCACTTGATCATGATTTATTATTTTTTTAATATGTTGTTGTATTCGGTTTGCCAGTATTTTGTTTAGTATTTTAGCATCTGTATTCATTAGAGATATTGGTCTGTAGTTTTCTTTCTTTGTGCCATCCTTGCCAGGTTTTGGTATGAGGGTTATGTTGGCCTCATAAAATGTGTTTGGAAGTATTGCTTCTTCTTCAATTTTTTGGAAAAATTTCAGTAGAATACGAACCAAGTCTTCTTTGAATGTTTGATAGAATTCACTAGTATAACTGTCTGGGCCTGGACTTTTATTTTTGGGGAGATTTTTAATAGTTTTTTCTATTTCCTCCCTGCTGATTGGTCTGTTTAGGCTTTCTGCTTCTTCATGACTCAGTCTAGGAAGGTTGTATTGTTCTAGGAATTTATCCATTTCTTCTAGATTGTTGAATTTATTGGCATATAATTTTTCATAGTATTCTACAATAATTCTTTGTATATCTATGATGTCTGTGGAGATCTCTCCTCTTTCATTTTGGATTTTATTTATTTGAGTCCTGTGTCTTTTTTCCTTGGTGAGTCTTGCCAAGGGTTTGTCAATTTTGTTGATCTTTTCAAAGAACCAGCTCCTTGTTTTCTTGATTTTTTCTATAGTTTTTCTGTTCTCTATTTCATTTATTTCTGCTCTGATTTTTATTATCTCCTTTCTTCGGCTGGTTTTGGGTTGTCTTTGTTCTTCTTTTTCTAGTTCCTTAAGGTGGGAAGTTAAGTGGTTTACTTCGGCTCTCTCTTGTTTGTTCATATAGGCCTGAAGTGATATGAACTTTCCTCTTATTACTGCTTTTGCTGCATCCCAGAGATTCTGATATGTCGTATTTTCATTTTCATTTGTCTGTATATATCTTTTGATTTCTGCGCTTATTTCTTCTTTGACCCATTCATTTTTTAGAAGTATGTTGTTTAGTTTCCACATTTTTGTGGGTTTTTCCCCCTCTTTTTTGCAGTTGAATTCTAGTTTCAAGGCTTTATGATCAGAAAATATGCTTGGTACAATTTCAATTTTTCTAAATTTGCTGATATTGTCTTTGTGGCCCAACATATGGTCAATTCTTGAGAATGTTCCATGTACACTAGAGAAAAATGTATACTCTGTCGCTTTGGGATGAAGTGTCCTGTAGATGTCTATCATATCCAGGTGTTCTAGTATTTCGTTTAAGGCCACTATATCTTTATTGATTCTCTGTTTGGATGACCGATGTAGAGCCGTCAGCGGTGTATTGAGGTCTCCAAGTATGATTGTATTTTTGTTAGTTTTTGTTTTAAGGTCAATAAGTAGCTGTCTTATATATTTTGGTGCTCCTTGGTTTGGTGCATATATATTAAGGATTGTTATGTCTTCTTGATTCAACTTCCCCTTAATCACTATGAAATGACCATTTTTGTCTCTGAGTACTTTTTCTGTCTTGTAGTCAGCATTATTAGATATGAGTATTGCTACGCCTGCTTTTTTTTGGGTGTTGTTTGCTTGGAGTATTGTTTTCCAGCCTTTCACTTTGAATTTGTTTTTATCCTTGTTGCTTAGATGTGTTTCTTGTAGGCAGCATATAGTTGGATTTTCTTTTTTAATCCATTCTGCTACTCTGTGTCTTTTTATTGGTAAGTTTAATCCATTTACATTTAGTGTAATTATTGACACTTGTGGGTTCCCTACTGCCATTTTATAAATTGCTTTCTGTTAGTTTTGTATCTAGTTTGATTCTTCTCTTTTGTTTTTCTATCATTTGTTTTTGTTTGTTTGTGTTCCATACTTCTTTCCTCTGTTGCTACCTTTTTTAAGTCAAGTGTTTTTGTGGTGGTTTTTTTAAGGGTGGTTACCATTAAGTAATGAAAAGGGTACCTACCATATTCATTGTAGTACCCTATCTTATAAGTATTTCTGCACTTCATCATCCTTTGCTACTGTTAATCTCCATCCTCTCCCCCCTTTTTTTCCTTTGTTGTCACAGTTTAAGTTTGGTTTTATTGTGTTCTTGGTGGAGCTGTTACTTGTGATGTTGTTTTCTTTTATTCTTTGAATCTGGTTGGAAAACCCCCTTTAGTATTTCCTGGAGTGGGGGCTTTCTGTTGATAAATTCTCTCATCTTTTCTGTATTTGTGAATGTTTTTATATCTCCTTCATACTTGAAGGATAGCTTTGATGGGTATAGTATTCTTGGCTGAAAGTTCCTCTCTTTCAGGGCTTTAAATATTGGGGTCCACTCTCTTCTAGCTTGTAGAGTTTCTGCTGAGAAATCTGATGATAATCTAATAGGCCTTCCTTTATATGTTGTACTCTTCTTTTCCCTGGCTGCCTTGAGAATTTTTTCTTTGTCATTGGTTTGTGTCATCTTTATTATGATGTGCCTTGGAGTGGGTTTGTTGGGGTTAAGAAAACTTGTTGTTCTGTTTGCTTCTTGAATTTGAGGCTTTAGTTCTTTCCAAAGGCTTGGGAAGTTCTCGTCTATTATTGGTTTGAGTATATTCTCCATTCCATTTTCTTTCTCTTCTCCCTCTGATATACCTATTATTCTTATGTTATTCTTTCTGATGGAGTCAGACAATTCCTGTAGGGCTTTCTCGTTTTTTATTATTTTTGAGTCTCTTTCTTCTTCTCTCTGTTGTGCCTCAAGTTGTTTGTCTTCTATTTCACTAATCCTATCTTCAATCTGGGCTGTTCTGTTAGCTAAGCTTGTTACCTCATTTTTCAGCTCGTGAATTGAGTTTTTCATTTCTGTTTGATTTGTTTTTATAGTTTCAATTTCCTTGGTAATATATTCTTTGTGTTCATTGAGTTGTTTTCTGATTTCCTTATATTGCCTTTCTGTGTTTTCTTGTATATCTCTGAGTATTTTTAAGATTTCTATTTTAAATTCTCTGTCATTTAGCTCCAAGGCTTCCAATATGTTAAGTCTTTTCTCCATAGATTTTTCCACATCTATTTGTGTTACCTCTCTTTCTTTTGTATCCATAATATTCGGTTTCCTCTTTCTTATCGGCATCTGAGGGTGGTCTTATTGATAGCACACTGGCGCACTTCCTTGCGGTTTGAAAGAACGTCCCTGTGGTCGATTCCTCCACACCCTCGTCTCTCAGATTCAAGTGATAACAGTCCTTTCGCTATCAGTTTGTGTGGAACTCCGGAATGCTCCGAGGATAAATTTTTCTTTTTCTAGTTGATAAATTTGTTGTGATTTAGGGGAGAGCTGTCGGAGGCGCTGCTCACGGCGCCATTTCCGTGACGTCACTCTATCTCTTTGTTTCATTGATATTTTTCTATTTATTTTGTCCTTTAAATTTTATTAATTTCTGTTATTATCTTTATTACTTTCTTCTGATTTTTTTCTTTTGACTCTTCTTATTTTGAAGTGAGTTTTTTACAGACAAAATAATGTTGAGTCATTTTTTCAAATCCAGTCTGACAAACAGTGCTTGGTGTATTTATTATATTTAATGTTTAAATTTATCATTTTATGCTCTGGCCAGATGACTTAGTGGTAGAGCATTGGCCCAGCATGTGAAAATCCCAGGTTTGATTCCTGGTCAGGGCACACAGGAGAGTTTGATTCCTGGTCAGGGCACAAAGGAGAGGTGACCATATGCTTCTTCACCCCCCCACTCCCCTTCTCTCTCTTTCTCTCTCTCTCTCTCTCTCTCTCTCTCTCTCTCCTCCTCCTCCTCCTCCTCCTACTCCTCCTTCTCCTCTTCCTCTTTCTCCTGCTCCTCCTCCCACAGCCATGGCTCAATTGATTCAAGCAAGTTGATGTTCAGGAGCTGAGGATGGCTTCCTGGTCTCCACCTTGGGTGCTAAAAATAACTTGGTTGCTGAGCAACAGAGCAATGCCCCAGATGGGCAGAACATCACCCCATAGTGGGCTTGACAGGTGGATACTGGGTTGAGTGGCATGCGGAAGTCTGTCTCTCTGCCTCCTTTGTTCTCACTTAATTAAAAAATATTTATCATTTTGTTTTTTTATTTCTGTTTATTTCCTCTATTTTTTGCTTCTACAATTTGTTTTTCCCTCTTTTCTGTGGGTTCCTTGGATATTTTTCAGAATTTCATTTTGTTTTATCTATATTGTTTTTGAGTGTATCTCTTTATATAATCACTTTTTAGATAACACTTTAGCTGTTACATTATATAGACATAACTTTTCCCATTTATGTTGTCAGTATTTTACTAGTTCAAGTAGAGTATAGAATCCTTACCTCCCTTTATATCATTTTACCTTCCACTATTTATAAAGTGATCATTTTATTTTCTCTACATATATTTAGAACCAAATCAAACAGTTTTATAATTTTTCTCAAGTATCAAACATACTTTATAAAACTCAAAAGAATAAAAATCTATTCTCTTTACCAATACTTTTGCTCAGTATTCTTCTTTTGTCATGTTCCAAGACTTTTTATTTTTACATTTTCCCAGAATGCTAAAGAATTCCTAGAAATAGTTTTGTGTTATATGTAAGGGATATTCTAGGAGAGTTCACAGTATGCCTCTTGTCTGCCTCAAGCCCTAGCAGTAAAATGATGTTATCCCAAGAAAAGCATGTTGTCTTCTCAGAGAACCAAAAAATAATGAGCTCTTGTAAATGAAAACAAGGGGTGACTAAACAGTGCACCTCACAAACACAGGCCACCTCATTAGTGTCCAGTGTTGTGGACCAGATGGCCAGGGCAGGGGAAGTGAACAAAGTGACATTAAATCTCTGCCGGATTAGCAGAAGAAAGGCTCATAAAAATAAAGTTGAAGTATAGGAAAATAAATGAGGTAATATTTCTTGCACAGGGGTTTTCAAGTCTTATACTATTTTCATGCTTTTTTGTACTCTGTTTCTTCCCTTTCCAACATTTTATTTTGATCAGAATCACTACCATTGTTCTGTATTCTACAGACAGAACCTCAGTTATTGCTAACTTCCCCTACCCCTTCTTCTCCATTGTATTCAGACATCATAGCTGGTTATTCTTTCCAACAAAATATTTCATGCTCTGCCTCCTGATTTCACCACCACAACCATTCTTTGATAACTTGCTTAGAGAAACAAGTTCTTAGCAGATTCTCTATAATGGCATTTCCCGACTCCAAATTTTTCATGGATTTTATTGCCTACTGCAGTGAATGCAAATCTCTTTGCTTGTCCTTTTTCAATGTGATTTTATTCTGCTTTGTTAACCTTAATTTTTCTCACCAACAGAGCCACAGTGAATATATTTTTCCCTTTCCTCTATGTAAATCCAACCTCTTTCCAATTTCTTGTTAATTTTTTTTCACACCCTGATCCCCAGATGAAAAGCAAGCTTCCTCCTGAATATTATCCTACCCTCTCTTGACCACACTTCTTACCCTTTTTAGCTGTGAATTCTGGAGACACAACTCTTTCTAAATGAAACTTCTATACTCTCAACTTTCTTTTACCAAAAGCTGAAAACTCTTCACTAAAACAATTCGCTCACTCTTTTTCCTAGTTGATGCCCCCCTTTTTTTCTATCACAAGACCCTAAGTCACCAGAAAAAGGAGGGGTATTCTCTCAGCTCCCCGTTGCTTTTGACATTATTCTCCTACTGCTATGTAAATTTCTCTTTTGAGAGTAATGCCTACTGATTCTTGCTAACTGGCCCCTTAGAACTCTCTTTTTCTAACATTCAAATTTGTTTCCTCCACAACTCTTACATTCTTCCTGTCACTCAGTGACCCATGCAGTGTCCTAGACTCACAATCACAGCTTTCCTCTCCTATGATGACCTTGACTGCTGTTTTGCTTCACTAACCACAGCCATTCCCTCTCTAGAGTACCCTTTCCCTTTTGTTTTGTTGATGCCATCCATCCATTCCAATTGCCCAATAGACTTGTTTCCTCTGACGTTATCAAGATCTTTTTCTCTCTTTAAACCTTGCTATCTCTAATCTCTGTCTTCACTTCAAATTTCTAAACTATTTTCTTCAATATCATTACCAGAACACTTCTTTAGTGATCAGTAATCATGACTATTGCTATGGTTTAAAGGCGATCTCAATTAAACACCAATATTTTCTAATTTCTAAATCTAACAGACTCTTTACAGTCTTTTCTAGGAAAAAAATGATGTTTTTCTACCCTAAAGCTCTCTTTTGAGACTGGTTTCTTCAGAAGGCCATTTAGAATCTTCAAGGACTCCAGCTCTTCTTGCTCAGTATTCCTCCCTGTCCGCCCGATGTTAGTGTTGCCTATGGTTCAGCCTCTCCCCTTAGCTGTCCTGCATACACAAACCCTTCCCAAACTTCTATCTCTTCCTATAACTTTGTCCTGAACTCCAGAATGGCATTTCTGAACTCTGTTATGCCATACTGTACCATTTCCAACTGGATGTCTTTTAAGAATCTCCAACTTAGCATGCATTGCTGCCTTCTCTACCATCACCCTTCTGCCACACCTACCATTGGCATATAATACTAAAATACAATTTGTAAGCATAAAAGTAATAATGGTGGAACTGATTTTGAAAGAAAATAAGCAAATGTTAAAGTTTCAATCTCTGGGTTGTTAAGCTGTCTTGGGCAGACAGAAATTTTTTCAAGAATAGGATAGCTGGCCTGACCAGGCGGTGGTGCAGAGTATAGAGCATCAGACTAGGATGCAGAGGACCCAGGTTTGAAACCCCAAGGTCGCTGGCTTGAGTGTGGGTTCACCAGCTTGAGCACAGGGTCACTGGCTTGAACATGGCATCATAGACATGACTCCATGGTAGCTGGATTGAGCCCAAAGATCACTGGCTTGAGCCCGAGGTCACTGGATTGAGCCCAAGGTCACTGGCTTGAGCAAGGGGTTACTCAATCTGCTTTAGCTCTCCAGGCAAGGCACATATGAGAAAGCAATCAATGAACAACTAAGGAGCCGCAATGAAGAGTTGATGCTTCTCATCTCTCTCCCTTCCTGTCTGTCCCTGTCCGTCCCTCTCTCTGTTTCTCTCTCTCTCTCTGTCTTTGTCAAAAAAACAAACAAACCAAAAACAAAACAAAAAAAAAACCAGGATAACTGCTGATTGTCATGACCAACATCTCCAGGAACAGCAGATTCTTTCAGCTCCTCTAGCTTACTGCAAATGCCTTTCAAGAAAATCACCTCTTTGTTCTTATTTTAAACTCTGAAGGCAACTTTCTGATCCATATTTAAATTGAACAAAAAAACAGGTGCCTGTTATTGTGACGGTGATATAGCTGTTAGATACACATAAAGTGGCATTCTAGTTAGTAAATGATTCTCTTGTCAGTTCACTTGGCGTGAGTCAGTGCCCCGGAGTTGGAGTTGGTGAACTCTAGGTGAACTGTTGAGCGATCAAGTTTCTGGATCTGTAAAACTGAAGATCAGCCTCTGGACTGCGGTGATTGAAAATAGACCATAAACCTGAGAAGTTAGTCCCAGCTAAGGAAATCAGCAGACTCTTCTCAGTCATATATTTTTAGCTGTACACATTGCCTTGCATATCTTTGTCCCACACTGTGCTTATCACAGTGCAAGATCAAAGAGTTGAATACTTGTTTATTATCTAACCTCAGATAGTCAATGGAGTGTTTCAAAGAACAATATAAAATACATTCAATCTCTTAATGAGAATTTCTAGGAGAGAACTCACAATCCCATAATATAAATTTCTAGGAGAACCACAAAGCTTCCATGGCATGAAAGACAATAGAAAATTAGTATCAACTAAAACAGAAACAACAATAACAAAGCAGCACATGAAATGATAAAATCCTTAGCAGCCTCAAGAATGATATGGCTGCCACTTATTGAGTGTATTCTTTGGTAAGTGCTCTGCATATTTTATTTCATTTAATTCTCCCAACATCATATGAGCTGCAAATTATTATGCCAGTTTGATAGTTGAGAAACACACAGCTAAGAAGGTTTAAGTAACTTGTCCAGGGTGCATAGTAGTAAGTGGCACAGAGGGCTCAGATTTAAGGTTCCAAAGCTGATGCTCTTAAACATAATGGACATTTGCTATTTTGCTATTAATTGTTCAAACCAGAGGGAATCATATGAAGACTTAAACTATCAAAATTCACATAAATCTGAGTACTAATTATACTTTCATTAACTACAAATAACCATCTTTAAATGTAGGCTAAATGTTGCTTTAATAATTTCTTGGTAAAGGTATAGTGTAGTTTTTTAACTTTTTTGACCAGGTCTCCTGTAAGAAACCAAATGTCCACTGAGACCCAAGATACAAGTACATAAATATATGTATATGTCATAGTGTGTGTGTCTGTGTGAAAAATTAAAATCATAAAGCTTACTCACTGAGTTATGGGCTGTGATGTATCCTATTTGTTTTGTTAGTGTTGTCATAACCCACTTTACTGATTTCCTGAAACACTAATAGGTCAAAACCCCCAGTTTGAAGAGGCCTGAAATAGGGGAGGAATGTTTTCACAGGAGCGAGAACCCTGAGTACTTTACTGACTCCACCTGGGAATGTGAAAACTTGGTTCTTCTAGCGCACAAGGTGATGGAATTGGATCATCTCCAAGGCTTCTTTCTGTTTAAATCTATCATAAGGAATTTCTACCTTCATGCAGGTGATTTCTCATCATGTAATCAAGAAGGGCAGCACATTTTTCCCCCTCTGTGCCCCCACACACCTCCCATCCTCTGCCCCCTTATCCATGTCTATTTCCAAGAAGTGGCAGCATTCTCAGCCCAGGGAACTGTGTCCATCCACAGCTGTTGTTAGGACCATCAAATCATAGGTCCCAGCAACAATGATTGCTGGGAATATCTCTCCTTAGGGTCTATCCTAAAGCAATATAACATTAGAGGCTTAAAGCAAGTAAGCAGATTATTTTATTAACATTAACATGGATTTCTGCTGACATCTATTTTGTCTTTAATATGCTATACAAGCCGACTTCCAAACCATAACAGATCTACTTTGAATTTAAGACAAGATTTTTGCATTGGGAAATGGAAACTGATCATATGTGGGGGCAAAATTCCAAACCTGCTGAAAAGAGTATAAACTTACCAAGTCCATTAAAATAAAAGAGAGAGGCCCTGTTCGGTTGGCTCAACAGTAGAGCATTGGCCCAGTATGTGGATGTCCCAGGTTCGATTCCTGGTCAGGGACACAGTAGAAGCGACCATGTGCTTCTTTACCCCTCCCACTCCCCTTCTCTCTCTCTCTCACACACCTCAGGTGCTAAAGTAGCCCGGTTGTTGAGCAAGAAAGCAATGCCACAGATGGGCAGAGCATTGCCTCATAGAGGGCTTGCCGGGTGGATCCCAGGCAAGGACTCATGTGGAAGTCTTTCTGCCTCCCCACCTCCCACTTAATAAAAAATAAAAAAATAAAAGAGAGAATTTAAAGGAAGTATATTTACTTGTGGAGAGAGAAGGTTCTCTGACTCCAATCCCAAAATGACTTTGAAAATAAAAAGGTGCTTTATGGTAAATTCTCTTAAATCAGAAAGGTAATTGTCTAATTTCTATGCGTGCATTAAAAATCATGCACATACACATACGCACATGCACAACAAAACTCTAGCAGAGTTGCTGTTAATAAGTGAAGATTCCCAATTAATGAAGTCCAGATAGTACAGCTAGGTAAGGAGTTAAAACTGAGTTAGAAATATTTTGAGGGTTTCATGAGATTTTCTATTCATAGGATTCTGTGATGGCACCTGTCTCTGCAAATAACGAGAAAATCCAATGCATGTCCATTGTGCACTACCTTCCAATACTGAGGAAAGTGTTAAGCACACTTTCATTCTATTACATTTTCACTGCACAGCACCAGGAACGTAGTTTTTAATAAATTGAGAGAAGCACACAATATAGCCTAATAAACAGAAACCACAAAGGATTCTTAGTATGATTGCCCCTCGTGGATTACAAATTAGAGAAAAGATTATAGCTAACATTTTAAATATAGAACACTACAATGGGAAACATTTATTAAGGTTGCATTTCCTATTTTTCTCAAAGAATTAGGTCCCATTCTTATTAATAATAGCAAACAATGATAATCTTACCAATTATCTTATACTAGTTCTTTAACACTTCACTATTTTACAGTCCAGGCTAAAACTTTAGAAATGCCTGCATCAATTCTATACATCCTATACAGTATCTGCCAGGCAGTATAATAGTGCATGTTAACACTTGGGTAAACTAGTATTAATACTATAATAACACAAAAGCCATCAGACCACATTTATCCTTTTATTGATATTTTTTCAATTTTAATTGTCTATTATAATTCTAGTGACCACAATTATATCAAGGCTCTGCTGTTATGATCAATAACAGATGCAAAACTGGCTGCCATGCATTAGACACACATGTATGCACACATGCACAAACACACACAGATATTGTACACTCCTGCATGCAAACATATAGGAAATGTACATTCCTCTTATTAAAAACACAACTGTGCACAATTAGTCTGGAATTTGTTAAGTTACTGCTGATTTAGATAAACCTGAGAAAGCTCAAAATGTCAAGTAACACTGTTTCCTCACCAGTCTTTCAATGGCACTATTAAAAAACAAAACCAAAACCAACCAAACAAAAAAACCTATTTCAATTATCTATATTAAATCACAGATAATATAAAAATAAACATTTTTTTGCCAAAAGCACTAAAACATAATAGAAGTCAAATTCACAAATTTTGACATATCATATATATTCCTTAATAATTTGTAATTATGTGCATAATACAATATACAATAGAATAAAAAAATGTAACAGAATTCAGCAGTCAAATATAATACAATTATCACTAAAAAACTTGGAATTAAATGTATCAACTGAACAAATGAAACAGATTAAAATTAATAGCAGTCTTAAACTTGCTGGTAGTGTGCTACTTAGAAACTCCATCTCAAAGAAATTGAGATTATATTAGTTTACCTCAGACAGAAACATACCACAAATATTTAAGCAGAACTGAGCACAGTAACTGATTACACCAGCTGTCTTTCTCTCTTCTCATCTCCCTAAAGGTTTTCTTTAAAGACTAATGTTACATCGATAATGCCCATTCCACCAGTCTTCTAAAATCTAAGAGAGCTACTTTACATTTAGGACAAGCAAATTGCATTTGGAAATAGAAGCTTTGATCATATTTGAGGGCATAATTCTAAATATCCTGAAAACACAATATAAATTTTTTATCATATTATAAAATATAGACAATATGGACTCAGAGATATTTTGTACTTGCTATTGGTCTTATAATAGTCTGTCACCAAATTGTGTCTGTATAGAAAGAACCTTAAATAAAAGGTAAATGTACAAAAGCGTTTCTAGGGAAAATTAATCACTTGTATCACAAAACAGACATTCATATTTTAGATCTGAAAAAATCTGAAGACAAACATTTCAAGATACTAATATTTGAAGAGCATAATATACAATAATTCATTTTATTTATCTATCATATATTTTGTAAAATATACCAACATGACATTAACATTATACATTGTAATAAATATAATTTACATCAGTATGTTGGATCTTTCAAGAAAGTCTTGCAATCTGTAAGAATTGTAAGCCTTGTTAATAAATACTATTATGATAGCTACAACTTGACCAGTAAAGTTAAAGCTTCAATAGACCTCTGACTAGTTGCACATCTTTGTTGTTACCAGTCCAATTCCAGCTGCTATAAGCACTGACATCATTTGAATCCAAAGTTCAGTGTATTGCCAGAATAGACTGAGAACACTTACAGATGATAGGTCCACATCACGATTAGTGAACTCTGTAAGAATTTTTAGCCAAAGACTAGAACTGAAGAGTCCTAAAATATTACAGTAGCAGATTTCATGCACCTCTGGCTGTCCAGTTTTAACGTTTCCACGTCCCTAAGGCCCCAACAAATAGATGACACTCAACCTTTTTAATCCAAAGAATGGTCGTGAAAGAGTCGAGTTTCATAGCTGGCCAAGTGGCAATGTCATGGTTTTAACTCTAAATTCTACACTCACACTGTATCTCTTTTCGGTTTGTCTTTTTATCATTTCAGTGCAGACACTGTGATCTTCAAAGAGTCAAAGATGTTATCTGTGTGCCAGAAAACACCTTGAACTTGGCATTAAAGTAGTTTTGTGTTGTGAAATATAGTTAACTGGTAAATCCTATAATTTTAGCAGTTCTTTCATCAAAGTGCCAACAGAACTCTACCTTTATTAAAATATCATACTTAATATCATATGTCAAGAATCAGACTTTAAGATCACTGCTCATCTTGACCTTCGGTATATTTTCACCATTAGCACAGACTCTTCCCAGAGATCTTTTTTTATATGGAAGGAGTTAGTGAGATCATACTTGTGACTATTTGACATGCATTCACATGTTACTATTGTCTATGGCACAGTGTATAAAGCTAAAGAAGAAAAAACTCTGGAAAAATAATGCCACTAAGTAAAAGGGCATTTCTAATCACTGTCCACTTCTTTAATGGATCCACACTTCTTAAGAAAGTTCTCTGGGAGCTGAAACAATGTACTTAACATATACTGTAAATCAGGCTGGGCATCCTGAGATCCAAAAGGAAGAAAACTAAAGTAAATGATGAGGAAATACTATAGAAATGTATACCATTAGCTTTTGAGGTTAAGGATGGTACAGGCTTTGAAATTTCCATTTTGTTCAATTTAGTGATATTCATCATGTATCACCAGAAATGTTTGACAGGAACAATAAGGTACTAATCTTTGAGGATTCAAAACAGATAATCCTACAGGACCCTAACCAAGTGAGAGCATAGCTAGCCTTCTCTTTCAGGTTTTAGGAAACTAAACACTGCTTTGTTTTCGTTGGCTTTAGTGGCCTGAGACTAGATAAACTGAAGTAGCCTAAGAAGAAACTGAAGGTCTCATAAATCTGCACTACACCTAGGCATTGCACAAACTGAAATCAATCCTTGAATTACCTGTCAGTGTTCCACAGTTTCTTGCCTTAAGACGCAACCCCAAATTATTTTACTTTTAAAGTGCTTTCAAACAAGTTATTCCACCATGAGTTTCAGACTCTGATGTTGGCTTTATTGGGGCCAACATTAACAATTTAACATTCCTTTGACACCGGACTTATTTGTTTGAAGCTATAAATTGTGTTACCTCATCTCATTATTCTACATTATATAGAATTTTACAGCTTTGAGGGCTAGAAATGCAGCAATTCAATAGTCATTGAAAATTATTAAAATTATTAAAATGTTTTACAGAACTCTGATTACTCCCTGGCAGAGAAAATAATATAAAAGAAACACTGACCAGTGGTCTTCTCTTATGTATATTAGTAGAGTGATTAGTAGTTTCTACAATCTACTTTTCACTTCTGTGGTACCTTAGATACTTAAATTTAACTCCCCTTATTTCCCTTTCTCATGTATTTTGAGTTTTCTCTTTAAATATGAGGATATAAAATCCAATATAAGATTATAGCTTCTCATTCCATCAACACAACCTACACAAATTTCACCTTCTTTTCATATTGCATTTAATGTCTCCCAACATTTCAAAGAAGCAAAAAAGAGCTTTATTTTACACCATAATTTTAATTTAAAGTCCTTAATCTAAAAATGTTTCTTCTTTATTCCCTGTTGCCTCATATATTTGAGAATATGCTTGTAGGCTATACATTGTGATCGACTGTCAAACACTCTCTCTCTGATAATTATTCCCGCCCAACAGCCCTCAACTTGCTAAGTTATTCTGCTTTGGTCTGTAATTTATCTGTGATTTTTTTTAACATTGTTTTTACAAGTGTGAGTGAACATTTGTACTGGAACACAAACTCCTGAGGCATTGCACAGCAGTGATACAAGAAAATGCTCTTTATCACAAGAATCTAACAGAGTTCATGGTGTTTACAAGGAAAAGTACAAACCCTTTGATTATTCTGCATGCATTTTACCTGTAAGGTAATGTATGCAGGCTGCCATCATCAAACACTTGGCACCCAACAGTGAGTAGTTTTCTAAAAATAACTGGAAAATCACTTGTTAGGCTTTTAAATTCATTGGCTTTACTTGCCCATTCAGTAAATGACTTCTCTAAAAAAGCTACCACCTACCAAAAATGACACCCAGCTGACATCTCTGTTCATCTTATACTGAATTAATCGAATTCAGTATTTGCTATATACTATGCTAACTTTGGGAATGTGGAGCTTCAATTTGTTCCCACCATGGATTATTAAAAACATTTTAGGCTGGATGGATCACAAACTCAAATTTCAGGTAGTCAGTTTTCTTGAAGAAATTATTAATAGCAAAATAACTTCAGTATTCAAGTACACTTTAAACTTGTAAATGTAAAAGCTGAAAAGAAAGTAAAGCTTGTAAATGTAAAGGCTGAAAAGAAGGTAAATGTTTAACTGAGGTGGTATTATTTTATTATACATACTTCTGATGAGAAAGTAGGGAGGCCTTGAAAACAAACCCAAACAAGCTAAGTGTGAGTGCAAACATTTCCAGTTCTATTTTTTTAAAACTTACTAATTTCTTCGTTTGCTTTTTCTCTAAACTTCTAGAAACGTAAAGGGGGTGGGGGAAAAGCACATGGCTCTTTTAAGCATCCTACCATATTACAATAGTGGGTGTCTGGGGATTCTTGCATCTTCACAAGCTTGTGTCTCCGTTCTGCTTGAACTCAGATAAAATATTGAGGGTCATATCTTCACTCTTGGACTGCAAATTTGCCTCACTTCTTCTGGAAGCTTTCCTGGTTGCCCGGGAGAGCCTCCTTCTGAAAGTATCTCCTGCCAAGAAATAGAGAATAGGGTCCACACAACTGTTGAGACTGGCTAGACCTCTTGTCACCTGGTAAGTGGCATAAACCCTATCATTGAAAGCACACATTTCTGGAGTCTGATAATCCAGCCGAGCCCTCAAATTCATCGTTTTCATCACATGGAAAGGGATGTAAGACACACCAAACACAGTCAGTACAATGATCACCAGGTAAATCGATTTCCTCCTCAGAGGTGAGTTGTCCAGGTCATTATAAATCAAAGCTCTCACAATTAATCCATAACAGCCCAGAATCAGCACCAAGGGGACACAGAACATGGCCACGGTCGTGCACATGCTGTAGATGAAATAACCTCGCAGGTTGTCGTCTGGGGCGGTGTCATAGCAAGTGGTAGTATTGTTTTTCCGGATCCCTGTGCGCGCATAGAAGATGATGGGGGAGATCCACACCACCACGACGAACCACACCAGCAAGCTGATGTAAATGGCGTTCTTCTTCTTGAGCCTGCCCAGGGACTTGAGCGGGTACACCACGCCGCTGTAGCGGTGCACGCTGATGCAGGTGAGGAACAGGATGCTGCCGTAGAGGTTCACGTGGAACATGAACCTCTGCAGCTTACACATGGCCCCCCCGAAGACCCAGTCCGTCTTGTTGAAGTAGTAGGAGATGAGCGCGGGCAGAGTCAGCACGTACAAGAAGTCGGCAACCGCCAAGTTGAACATGTATACGGAGATGCCGCTCCACGGTTTCATGTGGAAGATGAACATCCAGATGGCCACGCTGTTGCCCAGGAAGCCAATGATGAACACCAGGATGTAGACAGCGGGCAGGTAGTAGAACTGGAAGCCCGTCTTGGTTAGCGAACATTTGAACGCAAGGGTGGAGGCGACCGTGCTGTTCCCCCAGGGAGAGTCCGGGCCGGCCAGAAAGACAGCGTCTGTCCTGTTGGGGACATCTTGGTAATTCTCTTCTTCCAACCACAGCATCTCCGTCATTCTCTCCTGGAATTAGGCAGCGGCTCCGAGGGGCAAGCGGCGGAGAGAGTGCGGCGGCGGCGGCGGCGGCGGCGGGGGGTGCAGCGAGCATCGGAAAAGCGCGCGAGCAGAGGAGAGCCGGCACCGGGATCCGTGTGGGAGGGGGCGCGCGGGGGTTCGCCCACGCCAGTTTGGACTCCGAGTTCGCCGCGGGTCATGAAATCCGTCCCGGGCCGGGACGAAAAGGGCTGGCCTGACAGCCAGCAACTTCCCTGTCCGGCCGGCAACGCCGAGGTTACACAACCCGGCACGCAGGGCACCGCCGACAACTTTCCGACTGCGGTTTCCCGAAGGAGTAGCAGGTCCGCACCGGAGGCTCTGCCAAGTCTCGCTAAATTCCTTTGTGCCCCGGCGTGGAGAGGGCGTCCCCCAGCCTCCTTCCTCCAAAGATCAACTTCGTTTGGGCATCTTCCTTTTCCCCACCTTGCAAGCAAGCCGCTCTGCTCCGGGGCTCCGGGGCTCGCGCAACTTCCGCGTGGCTGCAGCCCCGGGCGTGCGCGTCTGGGAGGCGTCCGCTCTTCTGCAGTACTGCTCCCAGCCCTCCTAGAGGCCCGCAGGGTCCCGAGTGCGGGCGCGGGCGGGGGAACCCGGTTCTTCGAGAGGGTGGGCGGAGTCAGGCCCCCGGCGCTCCGCGGGAGGCGAGGGGCGTTTCGCCACCCTCTGCCGGGCCACGGGCTCGTGCACAGCTGGGCGTTTACCCCACCAGCCTGAGGCGTCTCCTGGGAAGCAGGTCTCCAACTGCTGCCAGCGCGGCGCGGCTGAATCCGCCGCTGAGCGCTGCAGCCAGAGTCTGCGGCAGGGACGAGGGGCGCGCCCGCTCACGGTAAGCTGCTGGGGAGCGATTGGCTCGCGAGCGCTCTCGGCGCTCTTCCGCCAGCTATTTCGGCAAAGTGAAGTTGCTGACACACAGGAAACGCTCTGACCACTCAGAGCCCTCTGCCTGCAGCCCTAGAGCGGACCCGTGGAGGGCAGAAGCCTCTGGGGCCCCCAGGAACCGTGCCAGGTTTGTGCAGGCTCCGAGCTGCCAACAGCCCCACGCTGGGAACGCCCGGGCTTTGCCGTGCGCCTCTGCACCGAGACCAGACTCCCCGAGCAAGCAGGAACCTGCTGCTCCAACTGAGCCTGCTTTCAAAGGAGGCAGGGTTGGGCGGGGGACGGGGAGAGGCTATTTCTGCGCTTTCGTCTGCTTTTCCCTTTTTATTTCAGTGTTGATTTTCTTAATTAACCAAATGCTCCTAAACCGATGTCATAGGTAGTATCAACGTGAGAATTTCTAAAAAGGCCTTGTAAAAATATTAGTTTATACTTCTCGCTGCTTCAGCACAGTGTAACTGGATACCTACCACCTATCGACTTCATAAACTCCCCAGTTCTCCTGTCCAAAACATTTCATTAGAGATTAGAGGCTGCAATAAAAGTAATTAAGAATACGTTGTTTTGGAATTTAAGAATATTAAATACAGTTTTATACAGGTTAGATGTAAAGGACAATTACAACTCCATATTGATTAAGATATGGTTTGGGAGTTTTATTACCAATCCTATGTCTTTAGATTAAAATTAGTCGTAGTTATCTCTAGTAAGTATTTTAACAATACAAGTTGAGACTTCCTTAAATACTACAGTTATTGAAAACTTGTTTTCATGGCTGGAATGCATCAAAAATTTAGCCAATGTATTTCAAAATTGTATGTAAGTTTAATTGGAAAATAGTATTAGCTGTTCAGGGACATATTTCAGTGGACCCACACAGGAATATAATCTAGCAGTTCTTGACCTTTGCTAATTAGCAGAATATTTTATGTGAGATACTTACAAAGGCTTTTCTCTTAGAAGAAATAAAAAAATCCCAAAAAAAGTACCTGTAAAATATATATCATAAAGAGTTCTGTCTGATCTTAGAAGTTACATGATAGTTTTCTTTAAAAAAAAAAATGCTCAAAAGAAAACCACAAGCCCCTGGCTTTGATACTACAGAAGAAAATCCCCTCAAAAAACCCATCTATAGGAACAGGTATAGAAAGGAACAAACCCAAACATATGGTATTGGGGGCAAAATGGTATATTGAATTGTAGTCAATCGAACAGCATAAAAATAAATGATAAAACTAGAGTGAATTACCCAAAGGACATGAATGTTGCTATTTTGAAGCCAGTTTTAATTGAAATAAATGCTACAGGTGTCAGTTTTCTCATCTATGAAGTAAGGGAGTTGGATTTGATTATGTTTTATTTTTCATTCCAGTCCCCAAATGAAGTGATTCTATAATTCTGAGCCTTAACATTTTCATATTGGTTGATTGGGATGGCAATAACTGGACTAATATTCCATTAAGAGAGAGAGAGGAAAGCAAGGAAAACCATTAAGAGTTCCATTGGTACTCAGTAGGTCCTAACTCCTTACTGCTCTTCAGTTTTCATTTGCAACATAAGCAATATGTAACCTTCCTCAGAAGTCCTTTGCAAATGCATTAACTCAATAATGTGAGTGTTTTGAAATGTACACTTAGTCCAAATATCATTAAGTACATTCAGAAAACTTGACTTTTACTAGGAATTTGGAGGAGATAGTTGTCCTGAGTATACCACAGACTTCTTTTCAATGATGTTAAAAAAGTAAATTTGTAAACACTGCTTTTACATCCAGCATATTTAACTATATTTTTATAACATGCTTAAATATAGGATCTGAGAAGAGGTCACAATCATGGGAAAGTCGGATCTGTTTAGTATTAGACTCACAAACAAAAAGGCTTCTCTTTTTGTGTTTATAAAGACTCTTATAACCATCATTAGGAAATCACTTCTTTCTCCTTCCTTAAAGCCACAGAAAATCTAAAAGTCATCAGGGACAGAAAGATCATTGAAAAAATTCTAATCAAAGGCCATAAGCATAAAGGGTGAAAAACCCTTCTGATAAACATAAAAGATAAAGTTCCTCAACTTTAAAGTTGAGACTAAGAAATATGAAATTAAATAAACAGTACTACAGATGCTAAGCCTAATCTGGGTGGCAGTATGAAAAGAGAGTGCCAGTGTGTAGAACAGCTGTCGTGATTTTGCAGGCAAGAAGCATTGAGACCCTCACTGAAGAGTTAGAGGCATCCTTTGAGAGACCTATCTAAGTATAGTAGGTAAGATGTGATAACTTCTGAGATACCTTAAGAAAGTGAGGAGACTCTTATATTCACCAAGAAGAAAACAGGAGAAAGAAAAGAAAGGGTCTAAGGAATTCACAGCCAGTGTCCCCCAGTGGAGCAAGAGAAGGCAAGAGGGCTGAGGTGGAATGGAAAAGGACAAAGAGCATACTGAGAAAGTGAAAGGAAGGGCCCTGTGCTGCAAAGGGCCCAGCTGCTCCTATAAATTATGCACTTGTCATGGATCCAATCAGTAGACTTCCTGAAATTTATTTCATTAAGAATCACAGCAGGGGTAGAGGACACAGAATCGCGACAGCTGGGTTGCTCCAAGGTTGGAAGGAGGAGAGGGGGCCAAGAGACCAGGGAGGCCCTGGGAAAGAGAAGGGAGATGGAAAATGGGAGGGGGGCCGAGAAGGAAGGCGGGAGGGTAAGGAGGAGAAAGCAAGATTCTTGCACAGTTAGGTAGAGACCTTTGGAAAGCTCACTGAGGATTGCTTTTCAACAATTTAGCTTTAAATCTGGGTGGATGTCAGGGGAGAGATGTAGGAGGTGGTGAGATGACACAGGTTACATGTTCCTGTGATCAAAGTAATGTCCCTATTGAGTATCTGCCCTTTGGCAGATGACACTGAATGAGGTTTTCTAACTGTGTCCTATCACTTGCAGGAATCTGTAGAATCCCAGCATTTACTTTTCCATCCTTCCGAAAGTTTCTGGCTCCCAGAGTACTCAAGGCAACAGTTTGATTCCTGTTTTAATATTGCTCTGATCCCCATACATATGGAGCTCTAAGTTCCTAGTCTTGGGCACTTTATGATATTTTCAAAACAATTTTGTTAAGTCCAGACTAAAAGACTCTAGACCTGGCTTTGTAGCCTCAGTCTTTCTCTAATCATCTTTATCAATAAATATTCCCTTTGTTCTCTTTGTTTCTGACCTCTCTAGGTTCACTAAGGCATGTCTCCCAACATTTACTGATAACAGATTAGAAATGCTATATTACATGCCAGTTCTACAGTTTCTTTAAGAATACTCTTAGCTTGCCTGACCAGGCATTGGCACAGTGGATAGAGCGTCAGACTGGGATGCCAAGGACCCAGGTTCGAAACCCCAAGGTTGCCAGTTTGAGCGTGGGCTCATCTGGTTTGAGCAAAAGCTCACCAGCTTGGACCTGAGGTCTCTGGCTCGAGCAAGGGGTTACTCGGTCTACTGAAGGCCCATGGTCAAGGCACATATGAGAAAACAATCAATGAACAACTAAGGTGTCACAATGAAAAACCGATAGTTGATGCTTCTCATCTTTCTTCGTTTCTGTCTGTCCCTCTCTCTGACTCTGTCTCTGTAAAAAAAAAAAAAAAAAAAAAAAAAGAAAGAAAAAATACTCTTAGCTTTTGGAGAAGACAGGGAAATAAATGTTTATAAAGCCTGTGGGTACACAGATATCTTTAGAGCCAGAGACCCGTATATGAGGTCTCCCACCATAATTGTTGACCCATAGAAGGTTTCCATGGTAGCAGAAGGGATAAGAATAGGACATTATTTGAATTACCTGTTATCATTATTATATCCATCATAAAGAAATTATTGAGCTTTGGCACATATTTTGAATATATAAGTTAAATTGCAAATAGGCAAATAAAAATTATGTGTGAAAATAAAAAGCTGGGTTTTTTTGTTTTTTGTTTTTTGTTTTTTTTTTTTACGGAGACAGAGAGAGAATCAGAGAGAGGGACAGACAGGAATGGAGAAAGATGAGAAGCATCAATCATAAGTTTTTTGTTGCGACACCTTAGTTGTTTATTGATTGCTTTCTCATATGGGGGGGTGAGAAACCCCCCCATTGACTGTGGGGCTACAGCAGACTGAGTAACCCCTTGCTCAAGCTAGTGGCCTTGGCTCCAAGCTGGTGAGCTCTGCTCAAACCAGATGAACCCGCACTCAAGCTGGCAACCTCCGGGTCTCAAACCTGGTCCTCCACATCCCAGTCTAATGCTCTATCCACTGCACAACCTCCTGGTCAGGCAAAAAAAGCTGTTTTCTTATGCTAAGTCTCATCTTCTATTAGCTCACTCCTGCAGTGTTGATTTCAATTATGTCCTGAATGTTTCACATTTTTCAATATTAAAGTTAATAGCAGTTGTTGTCACTCATATGTCAGATTTTGGAATTTGGCTCTCTGAAAAGTTGATGATAAGTTTTCACCAGTAACACTCAAAATGTAACCCAACATTAAATAGATGAGCATTTTTATAATTTTCCTAGGTTAGATTTTTGTAGAAAGGCTGGCAGGATGGACTAACTGCAGAGTCTTCTTACAGTAGTCAAACTTTGGACACCCTTCTGGAAAGATATCTCAGTGACCAGAAAAAGCACCCAATTAGTTAACATACTAAGGCAAAATGGTCCCATCCCTTGTTGTAGAAACAATGAAGTGGAATTTAAAAACACTATTATAGAAACAGTTAAACAGTAATTTGCAGTTGGCAAAGAATCAAAATAGACTAGATAATACTTTAGGTTGTAGAAGTAATTAGTTACTCCTTGAGAAATTCTTTTGTTTTTAAGGATAAGTTTTAGCAGACCTTCAGAATATGATTTTCATCTCTCAGCTTTAGTTCTAGACACCTGATACTGTAGATAAATATTTATCTAAAAGACTGGCAACGTCTACTTTGAGTCTCTTAGTAGTTTCCCAAAATTGAATCTGCATACAGATTGCTTAGGAGCTCTCACTAAAAAGCATTTGTAGATACGGGGTGGAGCCTAATAATTGCATGTCTAACAAGTTTCCTTTGATGTCCAAGCTCCTCATCCAACTGTACACTTCTCTGAGTAGCAAGATATTTTTTTTATAATTCTTTTATTTTTATTCATCTTTTAGAGAGGAGAAAGAGAGAGAGAGAGAGAGAGAGAGAGAGAGAAAGGGTGGAGGAGCAGGAAGCATCAACTCCCATATGTGCCTTGACCAGACAAGTGCAGGGTTTTGAACCAGCGACCTCAGTGTTTCAGGTCAATGCTTTATCCACCGCACCACCACAGGTCAGGCTGAGTAGCAAGATTTTATATGATCTTGACAAACATTGCTTTACTAGGCCGACTTAAAACCAATTCATATTTAGTGACTAAAATACCTTAAAAGTTTAGAAATCTTAAACTATAGCATACATGTGTCACACACTATTTAAAATATTTTTAATGTATTAATTCATAACACATGATTTTGGAGGCAACAGAACTGGGTTCAAACATCACTTAGGACTACTTAAAAACTGTGTAACTAGACACATTGTCAAACCTGTCCTGTGTCAATGTTCTTATTAAATAACTCCTATATCACAAGATAACTGTGAACATGTGATCATGTAAAGTGCTTCAGACTGTGTCTACTACATAATAAGTGCATAATAATTTGTAGCTATTATTACTGTGGTCATTATTATTATTATCATTTATAATACTGTTATTGTTTTAACTTTGAGATGGAGGCATTTGCATATAAGAAACCAAACCCATCATAACCAGCTTGTGCGGATGAAGTGACTTTATTAGAAGAGTGCAGACATATGCACTTCACAGGAAATGGGCATAAGAAGTCAAGAATCAGGAATTTTGCTTATTGTCTGTACTTCTCCAAAGAAACAGGGTCTCTGTTCTTAATCTTACTCTATTTAACTACATACTTTTCTTTCCCTTCCTTCATCTTTACCAGCCTTTCTTTTTTCTCTTCTCCCTTTCTATCTTTCTGCTGACAAGTTTCCTCTCTTTCTAGGTGGACATGACTCAACATGGCCGCTCACAGTTTAGCATTATTTACAAAAATAAATTGCTAGGGGAATAACCTAGAATAACATGGTCCAGTTCACTTTGGCCTGAAGGAAAAGAGGAAGCGCTGAATCATCAGAGCCTTCCTGCAGGGCTGAGGGACAGACTCCAAGAAAAGAAAAGGGTGAGCTGCTTCTCTTAGGAGAAGAATGCAAGGAGGTTGTGATAAGTGAATGAAATTGTTATCTCTAGTGTAGAAGGCAATATTACCATGGATGTGATTGATGGGTGGGGAGAGAAGAAGAGGAAGAGGAGGGTTTCAGGAAGTGCAATTATGATAGGCAAACTCCAAAGTCTTGAAACTAGAGGCATGCCTGTGACCGTGCAGAGCCTGGTGAAGAAAACAGTGCTCCAAGGTTGGCGAGCATGGGGCCTGGGAACCTGTGTTGTGACAGAGAAATTGTAGAGTGTCAACTACCAATGAGAATACCCAAGTGGAGAACTACAGAGCAAATGGAAGGCTGAGAAAAATGAATGAACGAAAAGGCAGAAAGAAGAAAAATACGGTTGTCTCATTTATTTTGTCTTTGCTTAGGGTGCGAGGGAGAAAGTATGAATAAAAGATAGAAAAGAGCCTTGGCTGGTTGGCTCAGCAGTAGAGCATCGGCCTAGCGTGCAGAGGACCCGGGTTCGATTCCCAGCCAGGGCACACAGGAGAAGCGCCCATTTGTTTCTCCACCCCTCCGCCGCGCCTTCCTCTCTGTCTCTCTCTTCCCCTCCCGCAGCCAAGGCTCCATTGGAGCAAAGATGGCCCGGGTGCTGGGGATGGCTCTGTGGCCTCTGCCCCAGGCACTAGAGTGGCTCTGGTCGCAACATGGCGACGCCCAGGATGGGCAGAGCATCGCCCCATGGTGGGTGTGCCGGGTGGATCCTGGTCGGGTGCATGCGGGAGTCTGTCTGACTGTCTCTCCCTGTTTCCAGCTTCAGAAAAATGCAAAAAAAAAAAAAAAGGATAGAAAAGACCCTGCATCAGTACTAAGAAAATGGATGTATTCGTTCAATCAAAGATAAATTATGAGATTTTTCTTCTATTATGAAAACCAGCCCTACCTGACCAGGCAGTGGCACAGTGGATAGAGTATTGGCCAGGGATGCTATGGACCCAGGTTCAAAATCCCAAAGCTGCTGGCTTGAGCATTGGTTCATCTGGCTTGAGTGTAAGCTCACCAGCTTGAGTGAGGGAGCGCTGGCTTGAATGTGTGATCATAGACATGGCCCCATGGTCACTGGCTTGAGTCCAAAGGTCACTGGCTGAAGCCGAAGGTTGCTAGTTTGAGCTTAAGGTCACTGGTTTGTCAAGGGGCTACTGAATCAGCTGGAACCTCCCAGTCAAGGCACATATGAGAAAGCAATCAATGAACAACTAAAGTGCCACAACCATGTTGATGCTTTTCTTCTCTCTTCCTTCCCATTTGTTTGTCCTTGTTTCCCTCTCTCTCTCTCTCTCTATATATATATATATATATATATTTTTTTGTTGTTGTTGTTGTTGTTGTTGTTCTCTAGCTGAAATAAAGAAAGAAAGAAACCAGCACCAAAGAATGGTGATTAACATTGAGACTCTAATTAATTCAGTTAGGAGGAACCCAAAGGACATATTTACAGTATTTTGAGTCCCTGGAAATGTGAAGTTAGACATAAGCTTCAGCACAGCAGAGAAGTTGAATTTAGTTTAGATTACAAGAACCTCAAAGAGAGTAGAAAGCAGGGCTAGAAAAACATTGTGGTGATTGCCTTAACTGGCCCTGGCTAAAAGCTCTGTTCATTCTTCTCAGGCATGACATTTTGGTTGTAGGATACATTATAGTTTACTTTAGCAGGATATTGTGAGAGATTAGCATCTCCAATATGGCAAATGCTAAAATAAAAATGACATACTGGTAAGGGTTTGTAGTAGGAAAATGTTATGTGTGAAGGCTAGTGAGGCAAAGGGAAACTGAGCTTAACTACTAACCCAATCTTTTCATTTACAGACAGACAAAGATCACCACCAGCATGGAAGCTTTCAGAGATGTGCCAAAGATAGACTTACAAAGTCATGAACTTTGTGTTCAGTAAGTGTAGGAAAGTGGTTTAAAAATGGAGGATAAGGTCAATGTCTATAGTTAATTAAAAAAAATAAGGAAAGGAACATTTGTATATAGTTGTGCTGAGTGGAGGGGAATACTGTATACTATTCAGCAAGAACATGTATATGTTATAATATTATGGGTTATGTTGTAATCAACAAAAGGGGAAATGAAAGAATTAAGCTGGGAACATCTGCTCAGAAAAAAATGCAAAAAAAAATAGATATGAGTCTCTAAGAGAAAGAAAGGACATGAAACAGGCATTTTAAGAGCAAAAAAGGAAATAAGAGAATTGCTATTCCAGCTATTGAAAGAAAAGGAAAAAGGTGACAGAGTAGATATGATGAACAAGAGATAGGTCTGTAAGTAAGCAGGGATAACTTCAGGCCTCAGAAAACTGATGATAGAGCACTCTAGAATGAAAAGCATACATGCATGTGTACACATAAACACATGTGAGTTGTGTGTATTGTAAAAAGGCAGGACTGAAAATAGGAAAAAGGGACTGGTGACTTTCAGTAATAGGAGTTGTGAAGGATTATTGATTATCACATGGTCAATTTAAACTATGATTAGAAAAGATGTGGCTTCATGCCACAATGGCAGCTCTGAAGAAAGAAAGAAATGATCAGACTTCCACATTCCAGAAGTGAAGATGGGATGGAATTTTTAAGGAAGAAGTTTTTTCTAGTTTAATGGGCTCAGGTGAATTCCTTTTGCAAACAGACTGAACTGAGTTTTTCTCCTACATTGTTTGTTTACAGGGGACTGTTAAAATGACAAATATGATGAAATAAAGAGACTCATCAATCGTTTTTTAAAATGTACTTCATTTCTAATAAAGTGACACAACTGATTACCCACAAACAGGATTACTGTGGGAAGAAAATAGATACTGCACACACATACACACAACACAGAAAAACAAATACAGATACTGGGCCAATAAATGTTAATATGTGCTCAACAAGAGATTTTCCCCTTCAATTATATTCATATGCATACATATTTATGTATGCATTATAAATTAGGGTTCTGCATGGTTGCCTCCTACCTTCCTGTCACTATTTATACATCTTAACATTTTCTTAATGGTGACAGGGTACCAATAGTATTATTAAAAGGTCAAAGAAAACTAGGGTTTATTGGTATTACCAAACAAGAAAGACTGATGCAATAGCAGGCGACTTTATGATAAAATATAGAGACATACTATAAAGGAACAAAGGGAGCCTGGTTTTCTTAAGATATATCATTGTGCATCAGTTAAGACTAGATTGAGATTTTCAATCAGGTATAAAGTAATTTTCTTTTCAATAACAGATGAAAATAAAGCTCTTACCTTTTAAGTTACTTTAAAAACTTCATAACCCAATATTTCCTGTTCAGAAGTTTTCAGAGAGAAAGGAACATGATAAATGGCATGCTTATCAGACATAAAAAATGTGTGACCAGGTGGTGGTGCAGTGGATATATGAGTGTCGGACTGGGATGTGGAGGACCCAGGTTGGAAACCCCGAGGGCGCCAGCTTGAGCGGGGTCTCACAGCTTGAGCATGGGGTTGCTAGCTTGAGCATGGGGTCATATCTATGCATAGTCACTGGCTTGAAGTCCAAGGTTCCTGGCTTGAACCCAAGGTTGCTGACTTGAGCAAGGGGCCACTTGTTCTGCTGTAGTCCCTTGTTCAGAGCATATGTGAGAAAGCAATCAATAAACAACTAAGGAGCCACAACAAATAATTTATGCTTGTCATCTCTCACCCTTCCTGTCAGTCTGTTCCTATCTGTCCTTCTCTCTGACTCCTTCTCTCTGTCTCTGTAAAAACAAACAAACAAACACAAAAAAGCCCACAAACAAACAAACAAAAAATATAAATGAGCTAACATTTAAGGTATAAAAGTAAAATGGACATTAAGTCTGATTTCATTAATAGCACAAAGATAAAATGATAAAGACAATAAAACCACAAGGAAAACATATTTAAAAACATTGATAACTTATACAAGAAGTTGTAATAAGAGCCATTAAGTCAAAAAGAAATTTACTTATGTGGAAAACCAAAGATAGATTGGAAATTACAAACAAGAAAGTGGGCCCTGACTGGTTAACTCAGTAGTAGAGTGTCGGCCTGGTATGTGGATGTTCTGGGTTTGATTCCAGTCAGGGTACACAAGAGAAGTGGCCATCTGCTTCTCCACCCCTCCCCCTCTCCTTTCTTTCTCTCTCTCTTCCCCTCCTGCAGCCATGGCTCAGTTGGAACAAGTTGCCCCAGTCGCTGAGGATGACTCCACGGCTATTTTAGCAAGGTGTTAAAATAGCTCAGTTGCTGAATAACGCAGCATTCCATAGTAGGGAGCTTGCCAAGTGGATCCTGGTCGTGGTACATGTGAGAGTCTGTCTTTCTGCCTCCTCACTTCTCAGAAAAGAAAAGAAAAGAAACAGGAAAGTGAACATATGAGAAATTATAGTTATTTTTGAAAATAGGATAAGCTCAGCCTGGTGGTTCAGAGTTTAATGGTTATTCATAGCCGTAACCAAGCTACTTATAAAAATAATAGTAAATATTTAGTGAGCACTTACTATGTCAAGTCTAAAGCACTTTACACTTCTTTTTCTAATTTAATCTTTAAGAATAATAAAAAACGTAGTTCTTTGCTGACGGGTAAAGGTTTTATAGAAATGGAGGAGTCAAAAAAATAGATTAGGGAGAATAAAGATATTGAGACAAGGACAAAGACCTAAATGTAAGAAAGAAAATAGGCAAGTTAAAAATAAAAAAAGTTTAAGTAAAACATTACCCACAAACTAGAAGCTGCTGATTTTGATGATGAAGGTATGAAAAAACTCATTAATTAGCAACAGGAAATAAAACTAGGGCAAAGCAGGGCTACCACACTCACCGTTGTGTTAAATGAAAAAGAAAACCCAAACTCTTGATTAAAACAATATAAGAAAACATGGCAGTTCTCCAAAAGAAGCATGTAAGGATAAAATGCCTCCTCTGAAGGGAAGACATTCTAAAGAAAGATTTGGAAACCAGATGGCTGAGATTAACTGGAGAAGTCACAGAAAAGGAGCTGGAAAAGCAGACAGGATGAAAGTTTCAATAAAAGTTTATTGGGTATTATTAGAAGGAAGAGAAAGGCTCCAGAAGTCCTAATCATGGAGATTAAGTCCATCTGGGAGAGAAGAAATGCAGAAGCCTATAAATGAGTGAAAAAGACAGGAATGTGCCAAGTGGGCACAACCACATTATAGAAAAGATGGGTAAACCACATCATAGAAAATAGAAAGAAAAGAAAGTTGAAAGGAAAGAAAATGCAAGAAACTGATATTCAAAGGGGAGATACAGAGGCAGACTCCCACATGCGCCACAGCTGGGATCCATCTGGCAACCCCTGTCCTGGGCCAATGTTCTGCCTATCTGGGGCCATGCTTGCAATCAAGCTATTTTTGGTGCCTGAGGCAAAGGCTTCAGGGAGCCATCTTCAGTTCCCTGGGACCAGTGCACACGAATCAATCAAGCCATGGGTGCGGAAGGGGAATAGAGAGAGAGAATGGGGAGAGGGAAGAGAGAGAAGCAGATGGTCGCCTCTCCTGTGTGCCCTGACTGTAAATCAAACCTGAAACTTGCCTACAACAGGTTGAAGCTATACCGCTGAGCCAGCCGACCAGGGCCAGAAGAGATCTTTTAAATGCTATCTATAACAGTGAACCTATAAAGATAAAATATTACATGTAGAAAATAAACATCAAAACCCAAATGCTATTTCATTTGCTAATTTGTAGAATATGAGTAAATGGGATACCTTAGGTTTAAGGTATTGAAGAAATGAGTTATTCCAATGACTTCTCTGTAATGATATCAAATTAAGAAGAACAGAAGGAGACTTGCAAATTGGTTCTTTCTGTCCCTTGGGGCATAAAGGTAACTAAAATGGGATGACCGCCTTCTATTCTAGCTCATGTAACAACATGAGGTTCGCTCTTTCTTAGTAAGGGAATCTCAATACTACATATTTTTTGTGTTTTATATCAGTAAAGACATTTGGGTTTTATAGTTACTGTAAATCATGTAAAAATGATTAAAGTTTTTATTTTATCCCCAATGCAGAGACTGTGCTTATAATACTATAATTCTTCATTCTTTTTCAATTATTTTTATACATTTTCCTTCTTCAAACTAGTAATTTGAACTTCTGGTATCTCTTAGGTCTCTTCTCCCATGAAAATGTTTAATCAAGACAAGATGAAGTAATCTCTATGTAAATTTTGAATGACTTTGCAGAAATGATAAATATGAATGACTGAGAACTCAAAAGCCTTGGCACACAAATATCACTTAGGATGCAAAAGTAGACTTGATATCAGAGTCTACCTCAGCTCTCTCTCTGCCTGACAACATGCACTTCACCTCCCCTGCACAGTTTCTTTGTATGTAAATGGGGAGTATTAATGCCTATATCTATCCATTTCTTAGGGTATTTTGAGAATTATATAATGGACCTCCACTTTGAGCTGTTTGGAAAAACCAATGCTACATAAACTTAAGGAGGAGTTGTTTTAAAACCTTGTGCTTTGCAATATAACTTTTTAGGTATCTGAGATTCTATACTGGGTCAATTATAAAAGTGTCTGTAAGCATTTGCCAGTAACAACACTAATAGTTAGAAGAAAGAGAAGAAATATCCTAAAATTTTGAAGAAAAATGGTTTGACCTTAAAATTCTAAACCCAGCTAAACTATCATTCAAGTAGAGGACATTAAAGACATTTCTGGAAATACAACATATTGAAAATAAACCTTTCGAGAGTAATGGCGGGGTAGGAAGCGATACCAATAAATCGCCCCCAAAACTCAACAAGATCTTCAACCAGAAACAGAAAAACCTATCCTTGGAGCCTCCAGATGTTTTGCAATACACCCGAAGGTATGGTCGAGCAAAAAATTGGCTAAATATATAACCAAACCCCAAAGGAAATAGGGAGTAAGAAATGCTCCGCCTTCCTCACTAACCTAAACAGGACGGCTTTCTCTGGGAACTGTGAATATAGAAACTGAGGCAGGCAAAGTGGGTGAATAGATCCAGGCCGCGGCACAAATGGCCGAACCAGGCTGTGGCATGGAGATCCAAGCTGAGAAAAAACTGTTCCTATGGCAACCCGGGCAATACAAGCTAACACTCACGACAAACCCAAACAAAGAAAGACAAGCGGGGCAGCCATTTTACCCAATCTCCTGGTCAGCACGCGCAGATAGTGGGCGAGAGATTTCTTCAAAAGCCCCGGGAGTGGGTGCCCGTGTTACTCCACAGAGAGGCAGAGTCAGAGGCCTTTGTGTGGGCCAAAGTGGAATCTCGGGCCACCCCAGCACCTTGCAAAAGCCGCGCACGGGGACAGAGCGAGAACCAATTCCAACACTGGAACTTTTCCATGCGGTTGGGGGTTTCACTCAGAGCGTGAGACTGCTGGCCGGATATCCTGGTCTGCGCGCGCAGATAGTGAGCGAGAGTTTCCTCCAAGCACCCCGGGAGTGGGCACCCGCCTGTGTTACCAGACAGAGTGGCAGAGCCAGAGGTCTTTGAGTGGGCGGAAACCCCGCCTGATTATGCTAGCAGCTCTGACTGACTGAGCCTTACCCAGAGCCCTGTGCTGAGTGGAAATAGAGTGGGGAGATGCCAGCTCTTTGAGCCTCTTACTATCTAGGGAGAGGCAGCAGCAACCCCATAGCTGGATTATCAGGCTACTAATTGAGGAAGGAAAGACTAGGAGAAAGGCTCCAGGAACATGGACTCTCTCACTGTCGGAGCCTATGAGCTAATGAGCCTCGTCTGCCAACGAGACTAAAGCACAATACATGACATTGCCATAGAGACATATCAACTGCAAACCTCTACCTGAGTGTGCCAAAGGAGCAGAACCCGGGGTACAGAGTCACCGACCAGGAAGAGGGAGAGAAAAGAAAAAGCAAGAAGATAACCTCTCAAAATCAAGAATAATCTGCAGACTTTATAACCTATCCCATTTTATTATATTTGTTCGTTTGTTTCTCTTATCTTCATTCTTGATACTTTTTTCCTCCTCCAATTTGGCCGATTAACTCTCTGCCGGTCTTACTCTCTCCTCTCCTTGAACTACACTACCCATAAGTGTTACATCTTCCATTATTTTTTCTTTCCTCTTCCTTTCTCTCTATGAGGGTTGCACTCCAAAACCCTTAACTCTCTCTCTCTCTCTTTCCCTCTCTCCTCTTTTTTCTTTTTTCTTCTTTTAGTGGTTTCCTCTTTTTTTTCTCTCTCTCTCTATCTTTTCTCCCTCTATATTAGTTTCTTCCTTTCTCTTTACATCTCCTCTCATTCAAACCTCAATAACAAACAAATTATCTTATCTGGGACTCAAACTTATGTTTGTGGCATTTTGGGGGATTTTTACTTCACCATGTTTTTTTTTTTTTTTTTTTTTTTAAATTTTCTCATCTTTTTTTGTTTTCTTATTTATTTTTTGAATTATTTTTATTTATTTATTCATTTTAGAGAAGAGATATAGAGAGTGAAACAGAGACAGAGAGAGAAGGGGGGAGGAGCTGGAAGCATCAACTCCCATATGTGCCTTGACCAGGCAAGCCCAGGGTTTTGAACCGGCGACCTCAGTTTTCCAGGTCAACACTTTATCCACTGCACCACCACAGGTCAGGCCTACTTCACTTTTTTAACTCACTAGCAGTGCTCCCATCCCTGGCTCTCCATTTTATCTAGTTCTTGTTCCACTAAATACAATTGTAATTTTTTAATTTGTCCCCCCATTTTCCTGTTTCCCTCATACTCCTCTCATCATAACTCTTAGTCAACCAACACCTAAAAGCAAATCATTTTATTCTTGACCCAAATTTTTTTCTTATTTGCTTTTTGTGGGTCCATACCCCTTCTTTTTTCTTTCTTTCTTTTTTTTTTTTTTGCCCCTTTATTACTTTTCCCCAATTCAGGCCCTCCATTACAGGTATTGTTTGTTATAATTCACAGTTCACCACAAGAGTTTCTCAAGAAAGAGGGGAGAGGAGAGGAGAGGAAAAAAAGGAGGGGGGGAATAATTTCCTTTTTTTAATTTTAATTTTATTTTATTTGTCTTTATTTCATTATTAATTTAAAAAAAAAACTTTGATTTTTTATTTTTTTAACTTTTTATTCTTTATTAAATCTCATTAATACTATCAAGAAAACCACCCTCAGATGCCATTAAGGAAGAGAAAATCGAATATCATGGATACAAAAGAAAGAGATGTAACACAGCTAGATGAGGAAAAATCTATGGAGAAAAAATTTAATATATTGGAAACCTTGGAGCTAAATGACAGAGAATTCAAGATAGAAATCCTAAAAATACTCAGAGATATACAAGAAAACACAGAAAGGCAATTTAGGGAGCTCAGAAAACAACTCAATGAACACAAAGAATATTTGTCCAAAGAAATTGAAACTATAAAAACAAATCAAACAGAGATGAAAAACTCAATTGACGAGTTGAAAAACAAAGTAACAAGCTTAGCTAATAGAACAGGTCAGATAGAAGACAGGATTAGTAAAATAGAAGACAAACAACTTGAGACACAACAGAGAGAAGAAGAAAGAGACTCAAAAATTAAAAAAAATGAGATAGCCCTACAAGAATTATCTGACTCAATCAAAAAGAATAACATAAAAATAATAGGTATATCAGAGGGAGAAGAGAGAGAAAATGGAATGGAGAACATACTCAAACAAATAATAGATGAGAACTTCCCAAGCCTGTGGAAAGAACTAAAGCCTCAAGTTCAAGAAGCAAACAGAGCTCCGAGTTTTCTTAACCCCAACAAACCTATCCAAGGCATATCATAATGGAATTGGCACAAACCAATAGCAAAGAAAAAAATCTCAAGGCAACCAGGGAAAAGAAGAATACAACATATAAAGGAAGGCCCATTAGATTATTACCAAATTTCTTTTTTTTTTTAAATTTTTTATTTTATTTATTCATTTTTAGAGAGGAGAGAGACAGGAGAGAGAGACAGAGAGAGAGAAGGGGGGAGGAGCTGGAAGCATCAACTCCCATATGTGCCTTGACCAGGCAAGCCCAGGGTTTCGAACCGGCAACCTCAGCATTTCCAGGTCGATGCTTTATCCACTGCGCCACCACAGGTCAGGCCAGATTATTACCAAATTTCTCAGCAGAAACTCTACAAGCTAGAAGAGAGTGGACCCCAATATTTAAAGTCCTGAAAGAGAGGAACTTTCAGCCACGAATACTATACCCATCAAAGCTATCCTTCAAATATGAAGGAGAAATAAAAACATTCACAGATACAGAAAAGATGAGGGAATTTATCATCAGAAAACCCCCACTCCAGGAATTACTAAAGGGGGTTCTCCAAACAGATACAAAGAACAACAACAAAAAAAAGAGCCACAAGTAAAAGCTTCAAGAAGAACACAATAAAACCAAATTTAAACTGTGACAACAACAAAAAGAAAGGGGGGGAGAAGATGGAGATTAAGAGTAGCAAAGGACGATGGAGTGCAAAAGTACTCACAAAATAGTTCACTACAATGAACAGGATAGAAACCCTTTTCATTACTTAAAGGTAACCACCATTGAAAAAACCACCACAGAAGCACATAAGATAAAAAAGATAGCAACAGAGAAAAGATGTATGGAATACAACCAAACAAAAACAAAAGATAGAAAAAAGAAAGAGAAAAATCAAACAAAACACAAAACTAACAGAAAGCAAGATATAAAATGGCAATAGAGAACTCACAAGTGTCAATAATTACACTAAATGTAAACGGATTAAACTCACCAATAAAAAGACACAGAGTAGCAGAATGGATTAAAAAAGAAAATCCAACTGTATGCTGCCTACAGGAAACTCATCTAAGTAACAAGGATAAAAACAAATTCAAAGTGAAAGGCTGGAAAACAATACTCCAAGCAAATAACATTCAAAAAAAAGCAGGCGTAGCAATACTCATATCTGATAATGCTGACTACAAGACAACAAAAGTACTCAGAGACAAAAATGGCCATTTCATAATGGCTAAGGGGACACTGAATCAAGAAGACATAACAATTCTTAATACATATGCACCAAACCAAGGAGCACCAAAATACATAAGACAGCTACTTATTGACCTTAAAACAAAAACTCACAAAATACAATCATACTTGGAGACCTCAATACACCGCTGACGGCTCTAGATCGGTCATTCAAACAGAGAATCAACAAAGACATAGTGGCCTTAAACAAAACACTAGAGCACCTGGATATGATAGACATCTACAGGACATTTAATCCCAAAGTAACTGAGTATACATTTTTCTCCAGTGTACATGGATCATTCTCAAGAACTGACCATATGTTGGGCCACAAAAACAACATCAGAAAATTCAGAAAAATCGAAGTTGTACGAATCACATTTTCTGATCATAAAGCCTTGAAACTAGAATTCAACTGCAAAAAAGAGGAAAAAAATCCCACAAAAATGTGGAAACTAAACAACATACTTTTAAAAAATGAATGAGTCAAAGAAGAAATAAGTGCAGAGATCAAAAGATATATACAGACTAAAGAAAATGACAATATGACATATCAGAATCTATGGGATGCAGCAAAAGCAGTGATAAGAGGGAAGTTCATATCACTTCAGGCCTATATGAACAAACAAGAGAGAGCCCAAGTGAACCACTTAACTTCACACCTTAAGGAATTAGAAAAAGAAGAACAAAGAAAACGTAAAACCAGCCGAAGAAAGGAGATAATAAAAATCAGAGCAGAAATAAATGAATTACAGAACAGAAAAACTATAGAAAAAATTAATAGAACAAGGAGCTGATTCTTTGAAAAGTTCAACAAAATTGACAAACCCTTGGCAAGACTTACCAAAGAAAAAAGAGAAAGAACTCATATAAACAAAATCCAAAATGAAAGAGGAGAAATCACCACGGAAACCATAGATATATAAAGAATTATTGTAGAATATTATGAAAAACTTTATGCCACTAAATTCAACAACCTAGAAGAAATGGATAAATTCCTAGAACAATACAACTTTCCTAGACTGAGTCAAGAACAAGCAGAAAACCTAAACAGACCTATCAGTAGAGAAGAAATAGAAAAAACCATTAAAAATCTCCCCAAAAATAAAAGTCCAGGCCTTGACGGCTATACCAGCGAATTTTATCAAACATTCAAAGAAGACTTGGTTCCTATTCTACTCAAAGTCTTCCTAAAAATTGAAGAAGAAGCAATACTTCCAAACACGTTTTATGAGGCCAACATAACCCTCATACCAAAACCAGGCAAGGATGGCACAAAAAAAGAAAACTACAGACCAATATCTCTAATGAATACAGATGCTAAAATACTAAACAAAATACTAGCAAATCGAATACAACAACATATTAAAAAAATAAAACATCATGATCAAGTGGGATTCATCCCAGAATCTCAAGGATGGTTCAACATACGTAAAACGATTAATGTAATACACCATATCAACAAAACAAAGAACAACAACCACATGATCTTATCAATAGATGCAGAAAAGGCTTTTGATAAAATACAACACAATTTTATGTTTAAGACTCTCAACAAAATGGGTATAGAAGGAAAATATCTCAACATGATAAAGGCCATGTATGATAAACCATCAGCTAACATCATATTAAATGGCACTAAACTGAAGGCTTTCCCCCTTAAATCAGGAACAAGACAGGGTTGTCCACTCTCTCCACTCTTATTTAATGTGGTACTAGAGGTTCTAGCCAGAGCAATCAGACAAGACAAAGAAATAAAAGGCATCCATATCGGAAAAGAAGAAGTAAAGGTATCACTTTTTGCAGATGATATGATCGTATACATTGAAAACCCCAAAGAATCCACAAAAAGACTACTAGAAACAATAAGCCAATACAGTAAGGTTGCAGGATACAAAATTAACATACAGAAGTCAATAGCCTTTCTATATGCCAACAATGAAACAATTGAGAACGAACTCAAAAGAATAATTTCCTTCACGATTGCAACAAAAAAATAAAATACTTAGGAATAAACATAACAAAGAAGGTAAAGGACTTATATAATGAAAACTATAAAGCATTGTTAAGGGAAATCGAAAAAGATATAATGAGATGGAAGAACATACCTTGTTCTTGGTTAGAAAGAATAAATATAATCAAGATGGGTATATTTCCCAAAGCCATATACAAATTAATGCAATTCCCATCAAAATTCCAATGACATTTTTTAAAGAAATAGGGCAAAAAGTCATCAGATTTATATGGAACTATAAAAAACCCGGAATAGCCAAAGCAATCCTAAAGAAAAAGAATGAAGCTGGGGGCATTACAACACCTGATTTCAAACTCTACTATAGGGCCACGACAATCAAAACAGCATGGTATTGGCAGAAAAATAGACACTCAGACCAATGGAATAGAATAGAAAGCCCAGAAATAAAACCACATATATATAGTCAAATAATTTTTGATAAAGGGGCCAACAACACACAATGGAGGAAAAAAGCCTCTTCAATAAATGGTGCTGGGAAAGCTGGAAAGCCACATGCAAAAGAATGAAACTGGACTACAGTTTGTCCCCCTGTACTAAAATTAACTCAAAATGGATCAAAGATCTAAACATAAGACCTGAAATAATTAAGTACATAGAAGAGGACATAGGTACTCGACTCATGGACCTGGGTTTTAAAGAGCATGTTATGAATTTGACTCCACAGGCAAGAGAAGTGAAGGCAAAAATTAATGAATGGGACTACATCAGACTAAGAAGTTTTTACTCAGCAAGAGAAACTGATACCAAAATAAACAGAAAGCCAACTAAATGGGAAATGATATTTTCAAACAACAGCTCTGATAAGGGCCTAATATCCAAAATATACAAAGAACTCATAAAACTCAACAACAAACAAACAAACAATCCAATAAAAAAATGGTAAGAGGATATGAACAGACACTTCTCCCAGAAAGAAATACAAATGGCCAACAGATATATGAAAAGATGCTCATCTTCTTTAGCTATTAGAGAAATGCAAATCAAAACTGCAATGAGATACCACCTCACACCTGTTCGATTAGCTATTATTAGCAAGACAGGTAATAGGAAATGTTGGAGAGGCTGTGGAGAAAAAGGAACCCTCATCCACTGTTGGTGGGAATGTAAAATAGTACAACCATTATGGAAGAAAGTATGGTGGTTCCTCAAAAAACTGAAAATAGAACTACCTTATGACCCAGCAATCCCTCTACTGGGTATATACCCTAAAAACTCAGAAACATTGATACGTAAAGACACATGCAGCCCCATGTTTATTGCAGCATTGTTCATAGTGGCCAGGACATGGAAACAACCAAAAAGCCCGTCAATAGATGACTGGATAAAGAAGATGTGGCACATATACACTATGGAATACTACTCAGCCTTAAGAAATGATGACATCAGATCATTTACAGCAAAATGTTGGGATTTTGATAACATTATACGAAGCAAAATAAGTAAATCAGAAAAAAAACAGGAACTGCATTATTCCATACGTAGGTGGGACATAAAAGTTAAACTAAGAGACATTGATAAGAGTGTGGTGGTTACGTGGGGGAGGGGTGAAAGGGAGAGTGAAAGGGGGAGGGGGAGGGGCACAAAGAAAACCAGATAGAAGGTGACAGAGGACAATCTGACTTTGGGTGATGGGTATGCAACATAATTGAATGACAAGATAACCTGGACTTGTTATCTTTGAATATATGTATCCTGATTTTTTGATGTCGCCCCATTAAAAAAATAAAATTATTTAAAAAAAAAAGAAAATAAACCTTTCATGACCTTTTCTTAGAAGTTACTGATAGATGTACTAAAGCAAAATGAACAAGTATTCCAAGAGAGAGGCAGACAGACACAGGCTGCAGGAAAGAGGTTCTCTAAACAGGAGAATGATAAATAAAGTCCAGGTTCACAGATATGTACCAGGCCCAGAAAGAAGTTGGTCTAATTTAAAGCAGGAAGGATAGATGTGTGCAGAAGACAATGCAAACAAAAAACCCATATTACCAGTATAGTATTTGATGAGTGAATATTCAGGAAAATCACTACTAACTCTTTGATATTAATGTGACAATGTTAGAAAAAATAATTTTTTATAAATAAACAGAAAACTAAGGAAACAAAAATAATCTATTCTTAATTTCAATAATGAATATTATTAATGTGTACAAGAGAGCATTGGAAACACAGTGCACAGTGAACAATAATTGCATTCATGTGATAAAGTAAAGATAGGGAATTATTTTAAAATATGGTGTAACTAGTTAGTGAGGATAGGGGGAAGAAAATGGAGAAGTTGTGTTAAGAAAGGTAAGACCTCAGTATCTGAAAGAAACCAATATATAAAATGGACAGTTGAAATAAATACCTAAAGAAAGAGCTTAAAAAGTTAAAACTGTCTTTTCCTAGGGAGAAAGATTTAAATTTTTTTAGACTTGACTATACATTTGTTAGCACTGTGTTTGTTGTTTCTGCTTGTAGGAATGGCTCTGATAAAACAAAACAAAACAAAAAAACAGATGAAAGATAAAAGTAAAACTTGAATTATATAAATTGAGGACTTTTTTGGTGATTTGTTTTTTAAAGCAACATTAGTACCTGTATAAAGCAACTAATTTGATTTCTGATAATTTAATAATACTCAGTGGTGATTCAGGGTCAATGATTATGGATGTGAACTTGGTTATATAAATAGAAACTGTGTAAGAAACTGTACTGTGTATATATCTAATCTAGAATACAAGAAAAAACAAAACCTTGACACTTTTTTTTATAAGTAATTTATTTTTATTTTTTCAGATTATCCTTCTTTTTTTTTTTTTTTTTTCATTTTTCCGAAGCTGTAAACGGGGAGGCAGTCAGACAGACTCCCGCATGCGCCCAACCAGGATCCACCTGGCACGCCCACCAGGGGGCGATGCTTTCCCATCTGGGGCATCACTCTGTTGCGTCCAGAGCCATTCTAGCACCTGAGGCAGAGGCCACAGACCCATCCCCAGCGCCCGGGCCATCTTTTCTCCAATGGAGCCTCGGCTGCGGGAGGGGAAGAGAGAGACAGAGAGGAAGGAGAGGGGGAGGGGTGGAGAAGCAGATGGGTGCTTCTCCTTAGTGCCCTGGCCGGGAATCGAACCTGGGACTCCTGCACACCAGGCCGACACTCTACCACTGAGCCAACCGGCCAGGGCCTTCAGATTGTCAAAAAGGAAATTAGTGAAGATTTTTAATTAATTTAGCTGCAGATAATCTAAATTAAAAGAGTCTCATTTTGATATTTCTTAAAGATAGAGTTAATTTTGTTATAAATCATTATACTTTTATTGTCAATTATGCAGAAAGTTGTTTTGTTTTTTGTTTTTTGTTTTTTGGTTTTTTTTTACAGAGACAGAGAGAGAGTCAGAGATAGGGACAGACAGACAGGAATGGAGAGAAACGAGAAGCATCAATCATTAATTTTTCATTGCAACTCTTCAGTTGTTCATTAATTGCTTTCTCATATGTGCCTTGACCGTGGGGCTACAGCAGACTGAGTAAACCCTTGCTGTAACCAGATGAACCCACGCTCAAACTGGTGACCTTGGGGTCTCGAACCTGGGTCCTCCACATCCCAGTCCGACGCTCTATCCACTACACCACCGCCTGGTCAGGCTGCAGAAAGTATTTTCAAGATTGTGTCTACAACTTTAAAATACACATTATTGACATATTGTTGACTACTATTTCAATTACATGCTATGTTGTTTTCACTCTTCTATTTAATACCTAAAGAGTTTTGCACTCTGTTATATTTAGGTCAGTGGGGATTGAATTTTATAGACTATATCTTTATGAGTGTTTCTTTGGTAGTTTAGCAATTCTCCATTTATCATTTGAAATTTTTATTTATAATACAAACTTCCATTAGAGGAAAAAGAACTATCAAATGGCACTTAAAAAATCCCAAATTCAAGAGTTCTTAATCACAAAACTTAGATGATGTCTCCAGGAACCGACAAGTTAATGTTTCAAGAAACCACCTGGGAATGAAGCATACAAATTATATCTCTGGTATTCAATAATCCAGTGGCCACTTTAAGTAGATATGAGAAATAACACATTGTTTCTCTGATTTAATGGAAGCATTAAAATCTACCTCTATCAGCTAATGAAAAAGAACAAATCACTTCTATATGAACTGACTTCAGCATAGCTAGATTTATTTTTTTTACAGTTCTGAGTTGATAGGTACAGTGATGCCTAACTATGTTGTGTCCCATCTTTCTTGCCAGAGAGATTGTGCTAAGTAAAAATATACTCTTGTACCTTTATGAGGGAAATGGAATCAATATAATTATACCAACCACCTTTGAGTATGAAATCATTGATTGGCCATGGGCCTGCACTTCTGAACCTTCCCCCTTTCTTCAGATGATAACTCCATAAAGTCATTAGTCATTAATTATCCATCTAGATAATATATCAGGTCACTATTCAGTTGTATTTTGACAGAAAAAAATAGCTTACCACATTGTTAACTTTTTACTAATGAATAATAGCTTCAACAAATAGAAGACATAGAACAAAAAACTTGTACCTTTTTAGGGAGGAATGGGTGTTGCCATTTGCTAACACTAGCTATTACCATACTTTCTGCAAAGCAGGCACCACATCTAAAACTCAAATGATCGAGGAAAATTAAGAGATATTTGTGAGTGACTAGCTTATATAATATTTGTATTTTTAAATACTTTTAAAAATATATTTATATCTAGGACATTTCTACAACTCCATTCTCACTATTTCTATTTAGAACAATCATCTTCTGGAGATAATAAGGAAATAATCCCTAACAAGACTATATCCTAGAAAACTGCAGGTACAGTCTGAATTGTCTTTCCTGTCTCTTAGTTAATGGAACATATCCAATACTTCCACATCAAGTAATTTACTTCACCATTGGTACTTTGCAGACTCCAAGCCCACATCTGGCAGTGGGTTTTCACTTTTTAATTTAACACTCATTCTTTTCATGGAAGAAAAATGCTCTGTGTTGGTGGTAAGTGAGGGGGAAACCAGAGATGCTCTTTATTTACTCTGGGAGTGAATAAGCACAACCAAAAGAAATTCCTACACAGGTACTTAATTGCAGGAAAAGAAAACAAGATGAGTTAAAGCAGTATTCTATTCATAAGAAAAATCACTTGGGGACTGAATAATGTGTCTGATATTTTAGCTATAAGAAACCCACAACGAAGTTTGGCAAAAGGGTTCCTAACTAAATAGGGTTAAAATTCTCCAAATGAATTTTCTCCCTTAGAATTTGTCTTCCTAGCTATCTCCCTAAGGATTAAATGGCAAACTCTAATATTTATTGCTTGTAATAAAATGTACAATGTGTGCTTGTTAGTGTGGCCTCTAATTATATTTACATAGTGAAGTACAAATTACCAGCCATACAGTTGTAGTGACCTTTGTTATTTAAAAAATAAAAACAAGCCCTGGTCAGTTGGCTCAGTGATAGAGTGTTGGCCCGGCATGTGGAAGTCCTGGGTTCGATTCCCCAGCCAGGGCACATTGGAGAAGTGCCCATCTGCTTCTCCACCCTTTCTGTTCTCCTTTCTCTTCCCCTCCTGCAGCCAAGGCTCCATTGGAGCAAAGTTGGCTTTGGTGCTTAGGATGGCTCCATGGCCACCAACTCAGGCATTAGAATGGCTCTGGTTGCAGCGGAGCAACGTCTCAGATGGGCAGAGCATCGCCCCCTAGTGGGGTTTCTAGGTGGATCCTGGTCGGACGCATGTGGGCGTCTGTCTCTCTGCCTCCCCACTTCTCACTTCAGAAAAATACAAAAAATAAAATAAAATAAATAAAAACAAAAACCCTCAAACTCTTGAACCTAAAAGATGTATCCAAAGGAAATCTTTTACTTGCAAATGACCCAAACTAACTTAAAAGAGGGAGCTGATTCATTCACTTAACTGAGAAGTCCAGGGGAAGGCTAGCACACATGTACTCTCTCTCTCTCTACTCTTCTTCCTCTTTCTTGCTGTCCTCTAGTCTTCCTGACTCTCTATCGTTCGCACTCTCCACTCCTACATCTCTTTCAGGTCTCTCTCCATTTGCTACATACTTATGCTCATTTCCCAGTATAAATAGTAGATGGCTTCAGCATTCCCAGATCTCTCACCCTAAGAGTCAGTCTTGGAGGAGGGAGAATTCTCCTGTCTCTTCCCAGCATTCCTGGTGAATGCTCACTTTCAATTCTGATGGGATAATATCAACTGTTACTGAACTACTCACCACTGGAGAGAAAATGGGACATAATAATTTGCTTAGAACTAGGTCACTCTCTCCCCTTCTGAACCTCATCTGGATTGGTTTTCTTTGGCCGCTCTGAGAAGTTACCATGAACTTTAAATACTTGGATAAATAATAACATGTGTTTTCTTACAGTTCTGGAATTCAAAGTGCAAAATCAATTTTACTGGGCAAAAAACAAGGTGTGTATGGGGGGGGGTGCTCTCTCGGGGCTCTAGAGCAGCATCACTTACATGCCTTTTCCAGCTTCTAGAGCTGCATCCTTTGGCTCTTGTCTCCTTCCTATAGCTTCAAAGAAAGCAGCCAACCCTGCTTTAGTGGTCGTATTGCCTTATTCTTCTGTAGTCAAATCTCTACCTCCCTCCTACAAGGACATTTGTGATTATATTTAGGGCTGACCCAGATAATGCAGGGTAATTTCCCAATCTTAAGATCCTTAACTTAATCACAACTGCAAAATTACTTTTGCCATATAAAATAGTATTCACATCTTCCAGGAATGGGGACCTGGGTATTTTTGAGGGCCGTGATTCAACCTATTGCATACCATCTATGCATAAAACAGAGAGAAGGGAAAATGAAAACCCAACAGGTATTGGAAAAATAAATAATAAATATCCACTGCTATGTTGTGTTATAGACTGTTTGTAATTCTTTGTCTTTTGTAATTATATTACCAAAGCAAGGGTCTTCCTTGAACTTCTAATTATAATTTAATGTGAATGGCCAGGCTATAGAAAGTGTAAAGAAAATATAAGAGCAAAATGTGAAGCTAGAGAATCCAATTGTGACTTGAACTTTACATGGCATAAAATTATCTAGTCTAAGGATAGTTTGAACATTATAATTCTCTTCAAGTGATAATACTAGTTTCTTTCTATGGCCCTGAGATGAAGCCATGCTTTGTTCACCTCTTAAGAAAATAAATAAGATTTTGAGCCAAGCACAAAAAAATAGCAATAAAGTAGGTCAGTTGACAAAATGTATCTCCTATTCCAAAACATACATGAGAGACTAAATTAGCATCAATTACAGCCTGAGATTAAATAAGAGCTATTTAGTAAAATACCTTACATTGACCAATTGCGGTGATTTTAGGCCCTCACTTGTACAGAAAAATTCTTCTTAAACTGGTTGCTTTTTTGTGAGATTAGATTAATTACTTTTCCTCAATGCAGTCAAATTATAACATTTTCTCCTAGTTTTTGAACTCTCAGAGGAAGATGTGTCACATTTGTTCAGCTGGGAATTAAGGCCACCTAACTTTCAGTTTTCCCAGTCTTGATCTGCTTGAACAGACAAATTCAATAAATTATAAGGAAGGCTGGGTATGTTGTGGGTGAGAATCAGAAGATTTGGATTTAAACCTTGATTTTGGCTAGAACTAGCTGTGAAACAATGTTGCAATTACTGCACCTCTCTGAACCTCAGTTTCCTTATCCATAAGAAGGGTGATAATAGTTACATCCCAAGGTTTACTATCTGGACCAAGTATGTCATGACAGAGTCAGCATGCAAATTTATGGCTATTTTGTATTGTTGTATTAATTCTACCACCTGGAAATTGCTTAGTATATAATTTTATTCAAGTGTTTTGAAGGATCTGACATGTCCATTAATAACTATTCAGTGAACAGTTATTCTGTGTGTGGCCCTTTGGGCACCTTCATTCACCTATGTACAGTGTCTAGTAGAAACTATACACCCATTAAAAGCTGTTTAATATCACCTAGCAGAACAACTATAAATATGTTTGGCATAAATTTAGGCACTATTTTAAATAGGGGAATATATTTAAAAGGATTTATAAAAAACAGCATTAGATAACTTTCAATACATAAAAGAACAAATTCTTACTTTGGGACATGATTCAAAAAGATGTTTAGAATAGGGAGATACTAGATAATAAAGGCTATCTTAGTGAGTGGCATAGCAGATGACTTCAGCAATCTAGGCCAGGTGCTAAAATTGGTAACAATTTGAGGACTTTTACAGCCCTATGATTCACCAATTTGCATATACCTATCAACATATCTATAGGCACGATAAAATTATGTGAATAGAGCTATGCAAAGAACAGTTTTAAAAACAAGCAAAGCTGTGGCTTTGTTCTTACATTAACAATAGCCTGTTTGTTTATTTTGGGTTAGCATATATTACTAATTATATAACTAAAACTAGATATATTATGTTTAAAAAGCAACTTTAAAGATAAATTTCTGTCCATACTTTTCCCTTTCTCTTTTCATTTTGATGTTATAAATAAAAAGAGAAAACGTGACACTCTAAATACTGGCAATCAGAATAATTCTAATTATCAAATATATATTTAAGAATTATCTTTCTGACACGAACACATACAATACAAAATGTTAAAGGCTTAATTAAAAATATCTATGTAGTTAATTTTTCAGTTGTTACCTACAAGATTGTAAGAAGACCAATTTTGGTTAACGCTAATATATTAATATAGTAAAGTTACTTTAATTTTAGAACCTCAGAATTACAATAAAGTAATATAGAATTCAGAGACCCAGCTATTATAACCTCTAAATAGTGCTTTTTTATTACTTCATAAGGTGCCCTAATCCTGTAATGAACAATGATGTGACTTTCTAAAATAACTAATATCTTTAATTTTAAACAAAAAATGAAAACAACTTTCTGGCACTGCCCCATAAGGAATACAATGTTCTAAAATTATATAAAGAAAGAGAATCTCAAATTATGTTATTATTCCCTGGTGAAAAGTTTATGAAGCCAACATCAGTAACCCTTATTTTAGAATAGCTTTTGACTTAATAATTTGTTATTCCTAAGATGTGCAATTATTTGTGGCTCTTTTGCAAAAGAGCCACTTGAATGGGACTATGCTGTGACTTTAACAAAGAGATTAATTTTTTTCATTAGCGGGAGTTAGAGAGATTTAACTTATCCTAAAGAGAAGAAAACAGGCAAGCAAAATCATCCCTCTTCTGTAATAATAACTTTATTAAGGGCTACAGGGGAGGTTAGACCATCAGTTGGTAGTTGAACTTTGTCTACTTAATGATATAGGGAGGGTGAATCAAGAACCTTGTTTGGCTAATTTTAGCCTAGTATGTTTTTAAAAGCTAATCAGCAGCACTCAAGCAACAGAGTTACATATTGATTTTCCTGACCCAAATGGAGAGGCATACATCATACACCATCCCAAAGTTCTTCCTGAAGATACCAATACTCTTCCTATAAGGCAAGTTCCTATGTAACTTTTAGTTTAATATTTTGATTGTTAAGGTGGAAAAACAGATGTCAAAGATGAGGAAAGGCAAGGGTGCACCATTTTAATGAAATACTGGGCCATTCAAATGGACTACTATCAAGACAGATCAGGAAATATATCTTAGGTCATGTTTATTATGGCACTCAATATACAGCTGCTATCCTGCCTACAGACATCTATGAGCACTGCAGGTGAAAAGATGGATATTCCAATATAAGAAAATAGACTTAAGCAAATATAAAATTTATTTGTGAGTGCTTTGAAAATATACTGTGTTAATTAGAATAATTTTTTTTTGTTTGCACCAAATATTCTTTCATAACTTTGGTTTAATCATTTTCTTTTTTTGTTATGTACCAATATTTTTGACTACCTGCCTTGGCTCAGGTATGACATGCTGGGCATAGGGGGTTGAATGAGATTAAGATGTAAATAAATTAATAAACTAATTCAAGTTGTCATCATTTCTAGAAATGAAATGATTACCCCTTTAAAATAGATGATCAGAAGAGTTCTCCCAGGCTGTGTACTGACGTTTGAGCAAGGATTTAAGAGAGTGGGTTTAAGTGAACAACTGCCAAGGAGGCCTTCCTAGATAAGGGAGTGATAATGTCCTAGGATGGAAAGCATCTTGGCAACAATGAAAAACTGCAAAGAGGTGAATGTAGTGTGGCAGTTGTAAAGGTGAGGGAATATGGCAGTGAGTGCTAGATAGATAGTCAAAATTCAAACTTGAAAGGCCATATAGGCCAAGTTAAGAAGTTTGGATTCTACCGTGGCCAGATAGCTTCATTGGTTAGAGAATCATTCCAAAGCATGGAGGTTGGCAATTTGATCCCATCAGGGCACATACAGAAACAAATCTATGTATGTTCTTCTTTCTCTCTCTCCCTCTCTTTCTCTCTTTCTCTCTCTCTCTTTCTCTCTCTCTCTTTCTCCCCCCTCCTCTCTCACTAAAATTAATAAGTAAAAATTAAAAAGAAAAACTAAAAAAAAAGCTTGGATTCTATTGTAATAGTATTTATTATGAAGTTATTATGGTGTACTTTATGACAATATTCTGCTTAGAGTAAGCAAGCAGTTACTTTAATTTTCTAAGAAGCTTCAAAGTTATAATTCCTAAAGTAGTTACCAAATGGAGTTGCTTGATTTAAATTTGTCTTTTTAAAATGACTTCCAAGATAAAATTATTATGAAAACTTCAAAAATAGTATTTGTGAAGAAAATTCTGGAGAACTGGGGAATTCCTATGAATGCATTCTGGCATTCTTCTGGAAAGAGAAAGTAGTAGGTAGAGGGGAAAGACAAGAAGGGAGTTTGACAAAGCTGAAGGAACATTCCTGAAGAGGGTTATCCTTTTCCCGTTCTCCTTTTATGACTGTCCTCTTCTGCTTAAGTTGCCCTCCTTGTAACTGTCCTTCTCATCCAGCCTGAACTTTGCTAGGATGAGTTGTCTCAAGGAAGAAAAATCTCTCACACACAAAGGAATATTTTAATATATTGGTGTTAGTGTTGTTGAATTACTCTAAAGATGTTTTAAAGTTTTAAAAAAATTATTTTGCAATGTGACTTGTTGCTGACATTTTTGTTTTCAACAAACTTGAAGAAGGATCCAAATAAATTGCTCCCTGAGAGAGCATTGCAAGTGTTTATAATATATCACCATGCCATTTGGGCATATAATTCTGAGGAAATTCAGAGAACTGAGGAATATTGCTTTAACAGAAATTTTTCTATTCCCATGTACCTAATTTGTATGCATTAATTTCTTAGCATTTGCCTTCTATTTCAAATAAGATTAAAAAGGAAAAAAAGGCTGAAATTGATGTTCACCCTATCTCAGTTTAAGACACAACCCATTATCTCAGCATGTGCAATAAAATTATATGTTATGTTGAATATTACCTTATCAAAACTTATTTGCCATTTATGTTGTTTTGGTTAATTATTTATTTTTGTATTGTAAATGTAGCTTAATCCTGGAAATATATATATTTTATTATTGTTATTTATTTTACAGAGACAGAGAGTCAGAGAGAGGGATACACAGGAATGGAGAGATGAGAAGCATCAATCATTAGTTTTTCATTGCATGTTGCAACACCTTAGTTGTTCATTGATTGCTTTCTTATATATGCCTTGACCGTGGGCCTTCAGCAGACCGAGTAACCCCTTGCTTGAGCCAGCGACCTTGGGTCCAAGCTGGTGAGCTTTTGCTCAAACCAAATGAGCCCATGCTCAAGCCGGTGACCTCGGGGTCTCGAACCTTGGTCCTCTGAATCCCAGTCTGACACTCTATCCACTGTGCCACCACCTGGTCAGGCTGGAAATATATTTTTAACACTTAGGGTATTATGGTCATGGGAAATACTACTACTACTATTAATATTAATAGTAACAGTAAAAATAATATTAATATTATATAAAGCCTTCAATGCATATATATATATGCAGTAAAATATAGTAGAATGAGCAATAAAATACTTTAAAACACTGGTTTATATTACATAAAGATAAAATTCTGCATAAGATTTGCAATAAAATAACAATTCCAGGAGATAAAGAAAGCGATGTCAAGTTTCAACAGTTAAAGAGCTGTTCATGTATCATTGAAAGGAACAAAGTAACTATGTCACAAATTGTTAAGTCATTAGGAGTCCATTACATTGAAAGAGTAACATAATGCTTGATTTTAAATATTGATAACATACCAGAAACCATATCCTTTGCAACCATTTAAAATAATTATGAAAAATTTAGATGTCAATTTAAGAGCATGCATGATTGGTTGTGAAGTTTTTCAAAGTTCTCTTAGAGAGAAGGTGAACAAACATCAAAAAATGACTTTATAGACAAAAATGATGTCACTTCTTTTAGAAGAATAGTGGTCTCCTAGAAACATTTTCTACTAGAAGGCAGGTTCATGCAACCGGGAGCTGAAAACCAAGTTCCCCACAGTGACTGATAGAGCACTATACTATGTCTCTAGTTCTCCTTTTCCTACTGTTCTCTCCACTGATCACTCTACCTCAGTGATCCTGTGTTCCTGGTTATTCTTCAAACCTGCTAGACAAGGTCCTGCCCCTGAATTTCACACTGCTTACTTCCTCTACTTGAAACAGTCTTTCCCCCAATGTCTTTACATCTTTCTCTGTCTCTCCTTTAAGCCATTATCATCTACTCACTGAGGTCTACCTCTATCATCCGTCCCATGTAATATTGCAATTTCCTCAACACCAACCCTCTTCTGCTATGTTTTCCTCCATGGCACAAAATACTTTTAACATACAATGTAATTGAATGATGTATTAAGTATTTAGTCTCTAAACTCTGGAATGCAAACACCATGAATAAAGAGAATTTTGCTTCTTTTGCTCACAACTATCTCTCTAGCACTAAAACAGTACCTGGAACTTAGCAGGCATTCAATAAAGGATAGTGCATAGATGGATGTAAGTTGTTTCTAAGATTCATAGCCTGCCTGTCACAGGCTTCTTTAAAAGGAAATAACAGCACCTCTTACACAATTAATTTTCAAAGAAATTTTCTTGACACTGTCAGTAGGAATAATAGGAGTCTACCATAAAGAATTAAGGAACCAAAGAAATATGCTATCTTTCTTCCCTATTAGTCATTTATTACAGATATAATTTAACCTTGCTCCTATATCACCATAAAAAAGCTAATATTCATTCCTTTATTTGTTCTGTCAGTGAGTTAATTAAGAAATATGTATATATATTCAGCATCTGTTGACTAATGTGCTCTTGGTGCAAAGGTAAATAAGAAACTGTGCCTGTCCCCCAAGATAGCATAACCTAGTAAAATAGAGTACATCCTAACTTCAAATGTGTAATTCTTCAAAATGTTTTAATTAAAAAAATAATATAGCCTTACTTACATTCACCTATAAATTCAATGTACTCCTCAATAAAAATTTTATAGAATATGATAAAGTTATTAAGCAGTGGCATAGAAGAAGAAAATGCCAATAATAACCAATATGTTTAAGAGAAGAAAGAATCTGTATCAATAAGCTCTGTGTCTAAATTCAAGGCTTGCCTGATCAGGTGCAGTGGATAGAGCATCAGACTGGGATGTGGACGACCAAGGTTTGAGACCCCAAGATTGCCAGCTTGAGTGCAAGCTCATCTGGTTTGATCAAAGCTCACCAGCTTGGACCCAAGGTCGCTGGCTTGAGCAAGGGGTTACTCGGTCTGCTATAGCCCCACAGTCAAGGCACATATGAGAAAGCAGTCAATGAACAACTAAAGTGCCACAATGAAAAACTGATGATTGATGCTTCTCATCTCTCTCCTTTCCTGTCTGTCTGTTCCTATCTATCCCTTTCTCTGACTCTCTCTCTGTCTCTGTAAAATAAATAAATAAATAAACAAATAAATAAATAAAATCAAGGCTTATTAGTAAGCTATTGTAATTAAAAGTGTGTTATTGGCATAGAGATAGACAAATACAACAATAGACATCATGGAGAGACGTGCATATATTGCAGCTTGCAATATGACAGAAATAACATTACAGACTAGTTGAGACCCAAATATTATATGGTATGAAAAATATTTTTTAAAGAAATATAGAAAATGAAAGGTATACTTACTTAATATATAAAATAATCAAAGATTATTTATAATACAGTGTGTCCATAAAGTCATGGTACACTTTTGACTGGTCACAGGAAAGCAACAAAAGGCGATAGAAATGTGAAATCTGCACCAAATAAAAGGAAAACCCTCCCAGTTTCTGTAGGATGATGTGGCAGCATGTGTGCATGCACAGATGATGATGTAACACCATGTATACAGTGGAGCAGCCCATGGCCATGCCAGGCGAGATGTGGACGGTGCAGAGTAAAGTTCAGTGTGTTCTGTGGCTCGCTAAATTCAAATCCGTGACCACAGTGCAATGTGAATATCGGCACATTTATAACGAAGCGCGACCACATAGGAATAACATTACTCGGTGGGATAAGCAGTTGAAGAAAACCGGCAGTTTGGTGGAGAAACCCTGTTCTGGTAGGCCATCAGTCAGTGACGAGTCTGTCGAGGCTATATGGGATGGCTACCTAAGGAGCCCTAAAAAGTCTGTGTGTGAGCCCACATCGAACTGCACTGAATAGGTATGAAACTGGGAGAGTTTTCCTTCTATTTGGTGCAGATTTCACATTTCTATCGTCTTTTGTTGCTTTCCTGTGACTGGTCAAAAGTGCACCATGATTTTATGGACACGCTGTATATAGTTTATATCAATCAATGGGAAAAATGTCTCCAAATTAATAAGTGGATAAAGCATACATTGAGAAACTTAAGTTACCCAAGTGACAAATAAAAAACGTTCATGCTCAGAAATGGACAAAAATATTCAAGTTAAACCAATAGCAAGAAAGCATTTAATACTCATTAGATTGGCAAAAAAAATTTAAACCTGATAATGCTGAGTGTTAGGGAGAATATGGAATAAATATCACATCATTTGATTATAGGATAAGTTGGTTGAATAACTGAAAAAGGCAACTTGGAAGTATTTAATAAGTTAAAGGTGTTCAAACTCTTTGACTTATACTTTTAAGTATATACCTTGGATAAACTCTTGCATAGGGGCATAAGGGATCATATATAAGTATGCCCATTATGGTTTCTTTTTATTTTATTTTATTTTATTTTTTATTTTTTGTATTTTTCTGAAGCTGGAAACGGGGAGAGACAGTCAGACAGACTCCCGCATGTGCCCGACCAGGATCCACCCGGCACGCCCACCAGGGTGCGATGCTCTGCCCACCAGGAGGCAGAGCCACTCTAGCGCCTGGGGCAGAGGCCAAGGAGCCATCCCCAGCGCCCGGGCCATCTTTGCTCCAATGGAGCCTCACTGTGGGAGGGGAAGAGAGAGACAGAGAGGAAGGAGAGGGGGAGGGGTGGAGAAGCAGATGGGTGCTTCTCCTGTGTGCCCTGGCCAGGAATCGAACCTGGGACTTCTGCACGCCAGGCCGACGCTCTACCACTGAGCAAACAGGCCAGGGCCAAACCATTATGGTTTCTTAATACAAGTTACAAGTTATATATTATCATTAACAAAGGATTGGAAGAATGGTGTCATATGTTCACATGAAATGCCATAAAGTGGTTAAATAAATTAATTAGATCCACATGTGATAAAATAATTAATGGGAAAAAAAAGCCAGAGTAATAAGGAGAGCATCATGCCATTTATAAAGTGTCAGAAACACACAAGTCAATGCTATGTTTCTTAGAGTTCTGTAAGTATGTTATACAGGTGCGTGTATGAAAACTACCATGTGTTTTGTATACTTGCATTTTCTAGGTAGCTTTTATTAAGTTATTGTGAGAATTTTACAAACAGCCATCTTATTTCCTCTGGGAAACTCTTTCCACATCATGGTTTTAGTTAACATATCCTTTGGATATAAGAGCACATATTGCAATAGATTCTTAGATTTCTGCTTGCATGTTCACCAATCACCTGAAACTTGACATGCAGAAGGCTGAACTCATCCTTCCTCCCAGTGCCCAATGGACTCAGGTTCCTGTCTCAGAGAATGGCTTAGCCATCTGACACATTTCTCAAGGCAGAAGAGGACAGGATCCCTACCTCCTCCTTCTTCTTCAGTTCCCACATCTAATCAAGGAAGTACTCCCAATCCCACTTGTCAAATATTGATTTCAGCCTTTCTTTTCTGTCCATTATAAATGTAGAACTATGCCCAGGCCTCCTTGTCTTCAGGCTAGATTATTGCCACAACTTCTTAACTACTCATCTATTCACTGCAAAGCAAATGAAAAGCAAATCTGACCCTTAAATTTCAAATGCAATGTTTCTCATATGAAAATCTTCCTTTAACATGGGCCCATCAGAAAGGGGTAAGGACACTGTGATCACACTCCTGTACTGGCCACTGCCACTGTCAGTCATCACATGGAGTTCACTTTCCTTGAGAGTTCGTATAAATTCAGGTCAGAGCTGCAAGTATGCAGCCCTCATGTATCATAGAAAAGCAATTCATCTACGACTGATCTCTCCATTCAGAAGCATGCAGTCTTAATGTACAATGATGAGAAACTGTTATTTTATGATCTTTTCATTAAAAACTTGATTGAAAATTTAAAAAAACAAAGTCCCCAGCTTAAAATCTTTCAGTACCCACTAGCCCTTAAATTGAAGGTTGGACTTCTCTATATGGTTACAGGGTTCGGTATAGTATGATGCTTTCCTCTCCCTCCTCACTTCTCATTGCTTCTTCCTCTACTACTCATCACTCCTTCGAAAGTGAACTTCTTCAATGAAATATTAGAAAACAAACTCAAAAAAATAATCCCCTTCATGATTGCAACAAAAAAATAAAATACCTAGGAATAAACATAACAAAGAATGTAAAGGACCTATATAACGAAAACTACAAGGCATTGCTAAGAGAAATAGAAAAAGACACAATGAGATGGAAAAATATTCCTTGTTCTTGGATAGGAAGAATAAATATAATTAAAATGGCCATATTACCCAAAGTAATATATAAATTTAATGCAATTCCCATCAAAATTCCTATGACATTTTTTAAAGAAATGGAACAAAAAATCATAAGATTTATATGGAACTATAAAAAACCCCGAATAGCCAAAGCAATCCTAAGGAAAAAGAATGAAGCTGGGGGCATTACAATACCTGACTTTAAACTATATTATAGGGCCACAATAATCAAAACTGTATGGTATTGGCAGAAAAATAGACACTCAGACCAATGGAACAGAATAGAAAGCCCAGAAATAAAACCACATATATATGGTCAAATAATCTTTGATAAAGGGGCCAACAAAACAAAATGGAGAAAAGAAAGCCTCTTCAACAAATGGTGTTGGGAAAACTGGAAAGCCACATGCAAAAGAATGAAACTCGATTACAGCCTGTCCTCGTGTACTAAAATTAATTCAAAATGGATCAAAGACCTAAATATAAGATCTGAAACAATAAAGTACATAGAAGAAGACATAGGCACTAAACTCATGGACCTGGGTTTTAAAGAACATTTTATGAACTTGACTCCAATGGCAAGAGAAGTGAAGGCAAAGATAAATGAATGGGACTACATCAGAATAAAAAGCTTTTGCTCAGCAAGAGAAACTGATATCAAAATAAACAGACAGCCAACTAAATGGGAACTGATATTTTCAAACAACAGCTCAGATAAGGGCCTAATATCCAAAATTTACAAAGAACTCATAAAACTCAACAACAAACAAACAAGCAATCCAATAAAAAAATGGGAAGAGGACATGAACAGACACTTCTCCCAGGAAGAAATACAAATGGCCAACAGATATATGAAAAGATGCTCAGCTTCATTAGTTATTAGAGAAATGCAAATCAAAACTACAATGAGATACCACCTCACCCCTGTTAGATTAGCTATTATTAGCAAGACGGGTAATAGCAAATGTTGGAGAGGCTGTGGAGAAAAAGGAACCCTCATACACTGTTGGTGGGAATGTAAAGTAGTACAACTATTATGGAGGAAAGTATGGTGGTTCCTCAAAAAACTGCAAATAGAACTACCTTATGACCCAGCAATCCCTCTACTGGGTATATACCCCAAAACCTCAGAAACATTGATACGTAAAGACACATGTAGCCCCATGTTCATTGCAGCACTGTTCACAGTGGCCAAGACATGGAAACAACCAAAAAACCCTTCAATAGAAGACTGGATAAAGAAGATGTGGCACATATACACTATGGAATACTACTCAGCCATAAGAAATGATGACATCAGATCATTTACAGCAAAATGGTGGGATCTTGATAACATTATAAGGAGTGAAATAAGTAAATCAGAAAAAAACAAGAACTACATGATTCCATACATTGGTGGAACATAAAAACGAGACTAAGAGACATGGACAAGAGAGTGGTGGTTACCAGGGGTAGGGGGAGGGAGGATGCAGGAGGGAGGGAGGGAGAGAGTTAGGGGGAGGGGGAGGGGCACAGAGAAAACTAGACAGAGGGTGACGGAGGACAATCTGACTCTGGGTGAGGGGTATGCAACATAATTTAATGACAAGATAACCTAGACATGTTTTCTTTGAATATATGTACCCTGAATTATTAATGTCATCCCATCAACATTAATAAAAATTTATAAAAAAAAAAAAAGAAAGAAAGTGAACTTCTTTTAATTCTTTCTTAAATTATTTTTTTCTGGCCCCTAGGTCTGTGTTTATAAGATCCTTATTTACTCACCTCTGGCTTTATCCACGTACTTCTGCCCACTGTTTAGGTCTCATTCTATGTGTTGTTTCTTCTAATTTCTAAATCTGAATCACATTTCCCAATATTATGCTGCACAGGTCCCAGACTGAGAACTCTAGAGGTGCTATTCACATCATGGTCTATGTGAAGGGTGCCCCTGGAGTTGTGTAAAGATAGCCATGTCTATAATATGCCTGTCACAGTGCTTACCACACCATCATGTGATTGCTTCCTGACTTGTCTTTTTCACTGTCTAAGTAGGTAAGGGACATCACATTTGAGATGAGAAGTTCATACATAAAAATACACCTACTTCACTTTTTTCATGATGCCATATAAGCCCATACCTCCTCTTATACTCCAGGACATCATCTTAGGGAAAGAAGCTGAGAAAGGGCAGACCACGTAAGAAAATAAGTATTTTTATTTAAGAAAGAATTAATTTTTCTTAAAAGATACAGAAATTAAGAACCTAAGCAATGGAATATAAGTTCTCTGTTAGCAGGTTATTTTCCTGTTTGGTCTATTGTTGATTCTCCTGCCCCTAGAAGAGTACATCACACATAGGAGTCGCTGAAGAAAGGTTTTTTGAGGGAATAGAATCAAGTTGTTTTATGATGGTTGTATTGGACTGTATTTAAACTGAACTGAGGGCCCATGACAGAGATTAGATTGGAGCTAGACAAACAACCACGTTGCCATTTTATGTCAAATTTGTGGTGCCTCTACATGTATCAGGGAAACAAATTGTAATTATTTAACATCAGGCCACACTGTAAAGTTTTTTTCATTCATTAAGGGACAAGGCAGGGGGAAGAAGGGGAAAAGGTGTATGGGGAGTAGAGTCACAAGAATGAGCAGTACACTCAATGGAATGCTTAGCTTTTGAACAAGTAACATTTACATAGCACTTTACAGACCCTCCCTTAGAGCTCTCACATATATTATCTCCCCTGCTCCTCACCAGGAAAATGAAGACCAAGCGGCCATTTCTTTTCTGTCAAGATAAGAAAGAATCTCTCTACCCTAAATAAAGTTCCTGTTAAAATTTCTTTTTACATCTTAAAGGTCATAAGATTAAAAGTTTATCGTTAGGAGCTGCTTGTTATCTAACTGTGTTAATTTTAAAGAAGTTTACTCTCTGTTAGGGAACAAAAAAGGAAAAGAAAAACAGAAAAAAAAAGAAACTTTTATGAACCTGGGTTGTGAGTTTCAGGTTTCATAAACTTTTTCCAAGTAGCCCTTGGACTTCATGCAAATACGCTGAGATTCATGGATGTATTAACCAAGAAGGTCTGAGCTACGTATTTAAAGCCACTCTATGATGCCATATTTCTTTACAAGTATAACTGAAATCTAAACCAAAGAGACTGTAGAATAATATAACAGCTTGGTCAAGTTTATATTTTTAAACATGTTTAAGTTATCTGACTTTAAACTTTGGAAAACTCTTGGGTTATTTTTTTTAACTCCCACCCACATTAGTTATGTGTCAGCTACTATTAAATAGAGTCTATTTAACATGTAGCTTTTGAAAAATGGATTTCTCTTAAATGGAGTGCACTATAACAGTTCAGTGATGGATTACATGTTTGGGGAAATATGATCTTACTTGTTATACCATTGTTTAGTTCACATTCAATAATATTTCACTTAGTTTATTTGATCTTGGAGTAATTTGAAGAGATAAATGAGATAAGTATGTTTCAGTGTCAGCTTAAACAAATTATATTGATATTTATCTGTTGCCTCTGGTAAAATGTATCTTGTGGCTGGATGATAAAATGACACAGTGTCACACTAGTTTTTATTGGCTTTTACATTGTGCTACCCCAGACCAACTGGTGCCTTAGATAAAAAGTCATTTTTCAAAGCGCCCTATGTAGCATATCATTCTCAGTAAGACTGAGCAATGCCATTCGCTGATGATGCAACAAGATATAGTCTTCACTATTGTCCATTATTGTGAAAAATAAAAATGTTTACTTTTCCCAGCCTTCATTCAAAAATTGCCTAATAGTAACATCATGACCAAAGTGCAATGTGAATATCGGCACATTTATAACAAAGCGCCACCACATAGGAATAACATTACTCGGTGGGATAAGTAGTTGAAGGAAACCGGCAGTTTGGTGGAGAAGCCCTGTTCTAGTAGGCCATTAGTCAGTGATGAGTCTGTAGAGGCTCTACGGGAGGGCTACCGAAGGAGCCCTAAAAGATCTGTGCGTGAGCCTACATCGAACTACACTGAATAAGTATGAAACGGAGAGTTTTCTTTTTATTTGGTGCAGATTTCACATTTCTATTGTCTTTTGTTGCTTTCCTGTGACTGGTCAAAAGTGTGACTTTACGGACACACTGTATTTATATGTATATAGTTTAAATAGAAGCCATAAATCTGATTTATAAGCAACCTCTTTTAGTATAAGGTCTACCGGAAAGTTCTGTCCATTTTTGGAATAAAATAAAATACAAATTTTTCTTACCGTCAATAAACTTTATTAAATAATATAATTGCCATTATTATTAATGATTTCTTGCCAGCATGAGGGCAATTTGTATTATCCCATTTTTGAAAAATGTTTTATCTTTTGATGCAAAAAATTGAACCAGTGCTTGTTTGATATCTTCTACATTTTTGAATTTTTTGCCTTTCAAAAAATTTTATAAGGACAAAAACAAGTGATAGTCGGTATTATTCCTTCACCAAATACTTTCAATAAATTTCTACATGCTTCTGTAGCATCTTTCTTTTTGAAATTCGTAAAAATTATAGTAGCGTAAATGAACAGTATCAGTAGCCATGGGTACACTATCGCTTCACACATAAGACTAACGTGAATCAACTTTGTTTTAGTTAATTTGCTATGTAAGTATGTATACATTAAGTGATAAAAATAGAAAAGCACACATGCACCAAATAAACATGTGCTTACGTGTTGAAACTTGTTGTGATAGAAACGGACAGAACTTTCTGGTAGACCTTAAATATATGTTGGCAAATAGTACCAGTTTAAAACACCATGTAAACCAGTACTATGCAGGTCAAATTTTTGTGGACCAGGTTTAGATTCTCTTATATGTTCAGTTATTGAAAGTTCTCATAATTCTATAACATTACTCATGGTGATATACAGAGGAGGAAAAAGCCAGAATTCAATCTAATTTTGTTCAATTCTGAATCTATGAGTATTCCATTTTATATGCTACCCTTCTTCTGCTTTAATCCACATAAAACTGTGCCAAAAGCATATTGAGTTGCACATCGAGTTAGTTTAATTGTTTACAGATTGATTTTTAAAACGAATCAACTCAGCAATACTTTGATTTCATACTTCTCCTTTTCATTTCTCATCTCACTATTTTTTAACCAAAACGTGCTTTAACAAAGAAATTCACTAACCCTGAAGTAACCATAAACTATAGAGATATAGCAGACAATATTTTCAAAATAGGCTTACTATTATGAGTGTCTCTGGTGATAAATTTCATAAGTTATTTTTTTCACTATTATTTCTTCTGAAAGTGACTAGTGTATTTAAATTTACTCTGTATTGAATATCAAATTCTGGCGCTAGCTGGCTCGCCTAGTGGATAGAATGTCAGCCCAGGTTGGAACCATAGTCAGGGCACAAATGAGAAAGGACTATCTGCTTCTCTTCCCCTCCCTCTCACCCTTATCTCTCTCTTCCCTTCCTGCAGCCAGTGGCTCAGTTGATCTGAGTGTCAGCTTCAGGTGCTGAGGATAGCTCGGCTGATTTCAGCATCATCCCCAGATGGGGTTGCCAGGTGGATTCCTGTTGGAACACATGTGAGAGTCTGTCTTTCTATTTCCTCTCCTCTCACTTAAAAAAAAAAAGGAAAAGAAAGAATAGCAAATTCTATCAGCATAAGAAAATTTCCTTAGAAATAGAATTTTTTCTATGATGTTTGACTATTGAAAACCTTTCTAATAATTTTGAAAATACTCATTGGATCTAATTGAGTTCTTCTTTAGAAAATATATTAATAAATTAGATCTTTGATGAATTTCTTATCATGACATGAAAAGCCAAGCAAGATAATCTGGAAAAAGACATTCCGCCTCCAATAAGTAAATGGTCCTGGGGGATGATGAACTGAGAAAGGGAGAAACAGGGAAGAGGCACTGGCTGAAAATACAGAAAATATAACAAAAATAACTACCTTTCTAGCATTTTCATCAAGAGGCAAAAAAGAAAAAAATCTAATGGTTTACTCAATTCATTCTATTATTTCATGGCCATTGCAAGAGCTAATACAGAGAGGGAAAAATCTATTGATAATTCCCATCATTATGAGATACATAATAATAAACCATGATTATGTATTACTCTTTCTAAAAGAAACTACATTGCCATAATGAATAAAGCAAATTACACAACACTTTTTAAACATGACCTACAAATAATTAGCAGTTGTATTTCTTATTAAAATAAAAAAGCATTTGGCCCTGGCCAGTTGGCTCAGTGGTAAAGCATTGGCCTGGCATGTGAAAGTCCTGGGTTTGATTCCCTGTCAGGGCACACAGGAGAAGCGCCCATCTGCTTCCCCACCTTTCCCCCTCTCCTTCCTGTCTGTCTCTCTCTTCCCCTCCCATAGCCAAGGCTCCATTGGAGCAAAGCTGGCCCAGGTGCTGAGGATGGCTCCTTGGCCTCAACCTCAGGTTCTAGAATGGCTCAACTCACAATCTCAACTCGCAATGGAGCAATGCCATGGGGCAGAGTATACCCCCTAGTGGGCATGCCTGGTGGATCCCTTTTGAGCGCATGCAGGAGTCTCTCTCTCTGCCTCCCCTCTTCTAACTTTAGAAAAATAGAGTAAATAAATAAATAAATAAATAAAAGTGTCAGTCAAAACTGTTGTAAAAGCTCGTTGATTTAATAAATATACATATATATATTGTATAGATATAATTGGTAAGTATTTGATTTTATTTTTATCAATATTAAAGTCTTTATTAAGTACTTCTTGCATCGGGGCTAGAAAGCACTAATATTTTATAAATATTATTGGGGCTATAATAGTGCATGCACGACAATTTCAATTTTAGAAGCATAACTTTCCAGAAAATTTTGTCAAGTGGAAAAAATATAGATACCTTTTGATTTGTGGTGGTAGTGTAGTAAATGTGTTATATACATTTAAATAAATATGAATTTTTAGTATACGTTTACTCTATGTCACATTGAATATATTTTAACATATATTTTAATATTAGTTTTTAATTGATCTTATTTTTATTTCTTATAGCCCATAGTAAAATGAGTGGTGCAAGCAAGAAAAAAACTCGTCAATTTTGGGAGGAATATTTAAAATTTGGGTTCATACCCGCTGTTCATGATGAGCGGATTCCTTTTTGTCTTTTATGCTTGACCAACGAATCAATGAAACGAGGTCATCTTGAGGCGCATTTGAAGGTGAAACATAGTGCCCATATTAATTCAGATTTGAGTTACTTTAAAACTTTAAAGAAAATTTTTGAAAAAAGAACAACATTAAAGTCTCTATTTACTGCTCATACTTCAACTAATAATCATGTTCTTGAGGCTAGTTATCAAATTTCTTTATTCATCGCTAAAACTGGAGAAAATCACACTAGAGGAGAGAATTTAATAAAACCATCAATATCAGCATTTCTTAAAACCAGTTCTTGAAAAAGATGACAAAGATGTAAAAGCTATGCCACTCAGTGACAATACTGTTAGCAGAAGAATAGATGAAATGAGTGAGGATATTGAAAAACAACTTATTGAAAAGCTGAAAACAAGAAAATTCTCCTTGCAAATGATGAATCAACTTTGAGAGACAGTGAAGCAGTATTGATAATTTACGTAAGATATAGTGATAAAGGACATTTTGCTGAAGAAATGTTGTTCTGTAAAAGATTAGAAAGCACCACTACCTCCAAAGATATATATAATAAGCTAAAAAACTACTTAGATGTCAATGATATACCAATGAAAAATATAACATCTTGTGCTGCAGATGGTGCTCCCAATATGATGGGCAAGAAAAATGGCTGCTTAAAATTGATGAAAGATGCAAATCCAGAAATGATTCTTGTGCATTGTGTTATTCATAGGGAAAACTTGGTAGCTAAAAACATCTCGCCTGTTCTGAATGAAGTATTACATACAGTAATAAAGTGTGTTAATGCTATTAAAGCTAGTGCCAAATGTGAGCGTCTTTTCAAGCTATTTTGTGAAGAACAAAATGAAGACCATGTGAGACTTTTACTTCATCTGAAGTAAGATGGCTATCTAAAGGAAACTGTTTGAAAAGATTTATGGAACTGTTTGATACTCTTAGTGATTTTTAAAGCGACAAACCTGAAATGAAGTATCTGTTAACAATAGATGGTAAAGCATTTGTGAGTTATTTAGCCGATATCTTTGAAAAACTAAATATATTGAATAAGCAACTTCAAGGAACAAATAAAACTCTTGTTGATGCAAAAGCAAAGATATTTGGTTTCATTACCAATATTGAGTTATGTCAGAAACATATTAACAACAAAAACTTTAAACAGTTTCATTGGCTCCAAAAATGTGAAGTAACTTTACATTGTTATTGTCAATAACTTTACTTGTTATTGTCAATCATTTGAATATTCTATCGGCTGATTTAAAAGAAAGATTTTCTGATTTAAAACAAATTGATTTCCCAACATGGATGATGCAGCCAATGTTAGTGGATTTGTCTGATATATCAAATATGCAGTATCAAGAACTCACAGAATTGCAAAATGATGAGTCAGTTAAAGCTTTATTTAATATCAAAGAAGCGATAGCATGGCTTTGTGAGGAAACAGAAATCAAATACCCAAATTCAATCAAATGTGCAAGAAAACTATTGCTACCGTTTCCATCTTCATTTTTAGCTGAATGTGGATTTAGTGCTATAAATGATTTACTGGTAAAAAAAAAGAAATCGGCTGGATATAACACAACGTGGAGACTTGAGGCTAAAGCTAATCAAATTGGAACCTAATATAAAATCTCTGTGCAGCAAGCATCAAGTGCAAGGATCACACTAAATTAAAATAATAAATTAATATAGAAAAATCTGTATTAAAATTATTTGGAATTTAAATTTCTGTTTTTCATTATATGTTTTGAAATTTTACTTACTGTGTTTTGTTAACAATTTCATAGTGATTTCTTCCTAGAACCTATCATTTATGTTTATTAAGTGAACAAATCAATTTTTTAATGTTAAAAATTATGTATGTTACATGGGGGGAACATAAAAATTTTAGAAAGGTTAAGGTGGGGCATGGCACAAAAAAGGTTGGGAAACACTGCTCTAAAGTTTAGGTCATGCAGGGGTCATTCTAATTTTAAGAGGATATTAGAGTGAAATGTGAGAGCTGGAGAACACTTTTCCAAATTAATATGTATTTAATTAGGCAGTCAAGCCAATCTAATTTCTAACATTTGACAGCTTAACTTTCTGACATTAAAAGCCAATTTGTGATGTAAATCATTCATTAAAAATAAACATAAAGGCCAGACTAGGATGTTAACTTTTAAGATGATAGTAATATTGTGGTATCTAATCTCAGTAGCATTGTAATTATTATACAAATTATATAAACTTTTCCACCTTAACTTTTCTCAACACTTAGAAAAAGGATGTTACAATAGAAAATTTCACAAATAATTTTTAAATAAAAAGAAATTATACCCCCAAAATATCATTTTAAACTTGTCTAGAATGTTGCATAGGAGGAAAATTTTAACATAAAGATGAATTCAAAACAAAAAAATCTACCTAGATATTTTTATAATATTTTTTCACCATATATGGTTGTTTTAATATGCATTTAATTGTTTAGTATTTCACTTTTTTATATCAGAATCTTTATACTGACATCGATACTAAATGTAAAAGGAAGCTGGTATCACACAGTAGCAAATACTATTAGTTTTTTTTTTGTAAATATTTATCAAATAAATAAAAATTAAATCAATGAAACATCATTTTAATTATGTAAAAGTCATATAAAGTATTCTAATTCATATATGCTGAAATTGTTGTACTTTAAAATAGGTAGTTTAATTGTAAAGTTATTAAGTCCTAAACAACTTTACACTGAGCCCTAAAAAAGCTTTAACTCTCTTTCATCCACCAATATAATTACATTTGTTATGGCTAAAATGTATCTATAGATTCTAATTGCAGAGTTTTTTTAATACAAACAAGCTGGATATGGCTAACTAACAATTTTGGAACTAAATTATGGCAAAACAACTGTTGGCATATTACATAAATAGCAAAATATAATTTTAAAGATCAAGTAGTAAATAAAAAACCGTTTATGTTATAATATTGGGAAAAAATGCAATACATGTTGTTAGAAGTGTATCTACTCAAGAAATTGGGGAAAACTGAAAGTTAAGATAGAAAATGAAAACTATTTTGTTAAGATACATGGCCTTTTTATTGCTGTCATTATGATGCATAGTTCAGTTAAAAATGTAATTCTGTGATATCACAAACAAGATATAAGACATGAAATAAAATTAACATTAAAAAATAGGAATTTCTCTAATAAATAAAAAGATTAAAAGAATCACTTCCAAAATTGGTGAAGACAGAATGAATACTTATAAGAAGACACATCACATAAGCAAAGTATAAATTTAAAGAGTAAAAAATAAGACATGGAACAGATAATGCACTATTTTGATTATTTTCAGAATTCCACTGACATTTTATATGTGGACAATGATATTATTTAAATGGTTTCTAAACTGACACATAATTAATTTGTGTAGAAAATTTATTTCTTGTTTCTCCATCTTGAAGTCATTTTAGAAAAATACTTTGAGCTAAACCAACTGATTAATTTTTAGATATCTCTCCCTTAGTATATAACTTTTTACCATCTTTAAACTTGATGAAATCTTTGAAGTATTTAAAATGTACCTTTAGAGAGTTTGTTTTAAAAATTAGCAATTCATGTTCAAATGGGAACAAATATTTATTTCAAAAAATAAATACTTAAGAATTATTTGTAGCAATTAAGATTTAAGTAGAGAAAATTATGTCTATTACATATTACAAATAATGGTAATATGTAACACATTACATCTATACATCAGCTAGGTAGCATTTGAAACTGATGTCAAAGCAAAGCAACATCCAAAAATAGCCTTTCAGTTCAAATACTTGCTAATTATATGGGATTAAAGAGCAAGGAACCTGCACATTACTTTTTTTTTTAGAAAATTAATTTTAACAGGGTGACATTGGTCAAGTAGAGTACATAAATTTAGAGAAAATATCTCCAGATCATTTTGATATTCGATTATATTGTATACCCATCACCCAAAGTCAAATAGTCCTCTGTCACCTTTTATTTGGTTTTCTTTATGCCACTACCCCCCCACCTTCTCCTTTCTTCCCCACCCTCTGGTAACCTCTGCACTCTTATCTATGTCCCAGAGGCAATTTTGTATCCCACCAATGTATGAAATCATACAGTTCTTAGTTTTTTCTGATTTACTATTTTCAGTATAATGTTATCAAGGCCCATCCATGTTGTCATAAATGATCCTATGTCATTATTTCTTATGGCTGAGTAGTATTCCATAGTATATATGTACCACATGTTCTTTATCCAATCTTCTACTGAAGGGCTTTTTGGTTGTTTCCATGTCTTGGCCACTGTGAACAATGCTGCACTATGCATTGCTTTTAAGGTAGACATCCAAGAAGAGAGGGGCAATGACATCCAAGACTCCAGAGGAAATGACTGTAGGGTATGTAGGTACATAGTCACATAGGATCTCAGACCAATTCACAGAGATTTTCTAGGTCCCAAGGACCACAGAAATATTTCTGCACCCCCAGGAATGGCAATAGAGAAATAAGGAAAGCATCAATCAGCTTTGAGGGAGCATGATACCAGGAATGATTGACATCTTATTGGTAATATCAGAAAGCTGTGGGCTGTGTTCCAAGTAAGCCAAAAGGTGCCTTCAAAGATGATGATGTGGATATATGTCTTTTAGAGCCAAGTGAATATCTATTCCTTAATCCCCACACACTCAATATTAAATGAGAACCTAAGAAATATAAAAAAACAAAGATGATGCCCAAATTAACTGAGGTTAAATTATCTCATTGAGAGTGTACAATATGTGCTTTGTGAGTGAATAAAGCCTGTAGATATCTTGTCCTGCTTTGATAATTTAATTCAAACTTATTGTGAATTAGGGGAAAATTTTTGACAAAAGTTGGCAGACAGCCTGACCAGGCGGTGGCGCAGTGGATAGAGCATCAGACTGGGATGCAGAAGACCCAGGTTTGAGACCCCAAGGTTGCCAGTTTGAGCGTGGGCTCATCTGGCTTGAGCAAAAAGCTCGCCAGCTTGGATCCAAGGTTGCTGGCTCGAACAAGAGGTTATTCGGTCTGCTGAAGGTCCATGGTCAAGGCACATATGAGAAAGCAATCAATTAACAACTAAGATGTCGCAATGTGCAATGAAAAACTAATGATCGATGCTTCTCATCTCTCCATTCCTGTCTGTCTGTCCCTGTCTATCCCTCACTCTGACTCTCTCTCTCTGTCTCTGTAAAATAAATAAATAAATAAAATTTAAAAAAAAAGTTGGCAGACAATCTATAACATGGTATTTACAAGCTAGAAGAGAGTGGACCCCAATATTTAAAGTCCTGAAAGAGAGGAACTTTCAGCCACGAATACTATACCCATCAAAGCTATCCTTCAAATACAAAGGAGAAATAAAAACATTCACAGATACAGAAAAGATGAAGGAATTTATCATCAGAAAACCCCCACTCCAGGAATTACTAAAGGGGGTTCTCCAATCAGATACAAAGAACAAAAAAAAAACAGAGCCACAAGTAAAAGCTCCAAGAAAAACACAATAAAACCAAATTTAAACTGTGACAACAACAAAAAGAAAGAGGGGGAGAAGATGGAGATTAACAGTAGCAAAGGACGATGGAGTACAAAAGTACTCACAAAATAGTTCACTACAATGAACAGGGTAGGGACCCTTTTCATTACTCAAAGGTAACCACCATTGAAAAAACCACCACAGAAGCACATGAGATAAAAAAGATAGCAACAGAGGAAAGATGTATGGAATACAACCAAATAAAAACAAAAGATAGAAAAACGAAAGAGAAGGATCAAACAAGACACAAAACTAACAGAAAGCAAGATATAAAATGGCAATAGGGAACTCACAAGTATCAATAATTACACTAAATGTAAACGGATTAAACTCACCAATAAAAAGGCACAGAGTAGCAGAATGGATTAAAAAAGAAAATCCAACTGTATGCTGCCTACAGGAAACTCATCTAAGTAACAAGGATAAAAACAAATTCAAAGTGAAAGGCTGGAAAACAATACTCCAAGCAAATAACATCCAAAAAAAAGCAGGTGTAGCAATGCTCATATCGGATAATGCTGACTACAAGACAGGAAAAGTACTCAGAGACAAAAATGGCCATTTCATAATGGCTAAAGGGACACTGAATCAAGAAGACATAACAATTCTTAATATATATGCACCAAACCAAGGAGCACCAAAATATATAAGACAGATACTTATTGATCTTAAAACAAAAACTGACAAAAATACAATCATACTTGGAGACCTCAATACACCGCTGATGGCTCTAGATCGGTCATCCAAACAGAGAATCAACAAAGACATAGTGGCCTTAAACAAAACACTAGAGCACCTGGATATGATAGACATCTACAGGACATTTCATCCCAAAGTGACTGAGTATACATTTTTCTCCAGTGTACATGGATCATTCTCAAGAATTGACCATATGTTGGGCCACAAAAACAACATCAGCAAATTCAGAAAAATTGAAGTTGTACCAAGCATATTTTCTGATCATAAAGCCTTGAAACTAGAATTCAACTGCAAAAAAGAGGAAAAAAATCCCACAAAAATGTGGAAACTAAACAACATACTTTTAAAAAATGAATGGGTCAAAGAAGAAATAAATGCAGAGATCAAAAGATATATACAGACTAATGAAAATGACAATATGACATATCAGAATCTATGGGATGCAGCAAAAGCAGTGATAAGAGGGAAGTTCATATCGCTTCAGGCATATATGAACAAACAAGAGAGAGCTCAAGTGAACCACTTAACTTCCCACCTTAAGGAACTAGAAAAAGAAGAACAAAGACAACCCAAAACCAGCCGAAGAAAGGAGATAATAAAAATCATAGCAGAAATAAATGAATTAGAGAACAGAAAAACTATAGAAAAAATTAATAGAACAAGGAGCTGGTTCTTTGAAAAGATCAACAAAATTGACAAACCCTTGGCAAGACTTACCAAGGAAAAAAGAGAAAGAACTCATATAAACAAAATCCAAAATGAAAGAGGAGAAATCACCACGGACACTGTAGATATACAAAGAATTATTGTAGAATACCATGAAAAACTTTATGCCACTAAATTCAACAACCTAGAAGAAATGGATAAATTCCTAGAAATATACAACCTTCCTAGACTGAGTCAAGAAGAAGCAGAAAGCCTAAACAGACCTATCAGTAGAGAAGAAATAGAAAAAACCATTAAAAACCTCCCCAAAAATAAAAGTCCAGGCCCTGACGGCTATACCAGCGAATTTTATCAAACATTCAAAGAAGACTTGGTTCCTATTCTACTCAAAGTCTTCCAAAAAATTGAAGAAGAAGCAATACTTCCAAACACATTTTATGAGGCCAACATAACCCTCATCCCAAAACCAGGCAAGGATGGCACAAAAAAAGAAAACTACAGACCAATATCTCTAATGAATACAGATGCTAAAATACTAAACAAAATACTAGCAAATTGAATACAACAACATATTAAAAAAATAATACATCATGATCAAGTGGGATTCATCCCAGAATCTCAAGGATGGTTCAACATACGTAAAACGGTTAATGTAATACACCATATCAACAAAACAAAGAACAAAAACCACATGATCTTATCAATAGACGCAGAAAAGGCTTTCAATAAAATACAACACAATTTTATGTTTAAGACTCTCAACAAAATGGGTATAGAAGGAAAATATCTCAACATGATAAAGGCCATATATGATAAACCATCAGCTAACATCATATTAAATGGCACTAAACTGAAGGCTTTCCCCCTTAAATCAGGAACAAGACAGGGTTGTCCACTGTCTCCACTCTTATTTAATGTGGTACTAGAGGTTCTAGCCAGAGCAATCAGACAAGACAAAGAAATAAAAGGCATCCATATCGGAAAAGAAGAAGTAAAGGTATCACTTTTTGCAGATGATATGATCCTATACATCGAAAACCCCAAAGAATCCACAAAAAGACTACTAGAAACAATAAGCCAATACAGTAAGGTCGCAGGATACAAAATTAACATACAGAAGTCAATAGCCTTTCTATATGCCAACAATGAAACAACTGAGAAGGAACTCAAAAGAATAATCCCCTTCACGATTGCAAAAAAAAAATAAAATACTTAGGAATAAACATAACAAAGAATGTAAAGGACTTATATAATGAAAACTATAAACCATTGTTAAGGGAAATTGAAAAAGATATAATGAGATGGAAGAATATTCCTTGTTCTTGGCTAGGAAGAATAAATATAATCAAGATGGCTATATTACCCAAAGCAATATACAAATTTAATGCAATTCCCATCAAACTTCCAATGACGTTTTTTAAAGAAATAGAGCAAAAAATCATCAGATTTATATGGAACTATAAAAAACCCCGAATAGCCGAAGCAATCCTAAAGAAAAAGAATGAAGCTGGGGGCATAACAATACCTGACTTCAAACTCTATTATAGGGCCACGACAATCAAAACAGCATGGTATTGGCAGAAAAATAGACACTCAGACCAATGGAACAGAATAGAAAGTCCAGAAATAAAGCCACATATATATAGTCAAATAATTTTTGATAAAGGGGCCAACAACACACAATGGAGAAAAGAAAGCCTCTTCAATAAATGGTGCTGGGAAAACTGGAAAGCCACATGCAAAAGAATGAAACTGGACTACAGTCTCTCTCCCTGTACAAAAATTAACTCAAAATGGATCAAAGATCTAAACATAAGACCTGAAACAATTAAGTACATAGAAGAAGACATAGGTACTCAACTCATGGACCTGGGTTTTAAAGAGCATTTTATGAATTTGACTCCAATGGCAAGAGAAGTGAAGGCAAAAATTAATGAATGGGACTACATCTGACTAAGAAGTTTTTGCTCAGCAAGAGAAACTGATAACAAAATAAACAGAAAGCCAACGAAATGGGAAATGATATTTTCAAACAACAGCTCAGATAAGGGCCTAATATCCAAAATATACAAAGAACTCATAAAACTCAACAACAAACAAACAAACAATCCAATAAAAAAATGGGAAGAGGATATGAATAGACACTTCTCCCAGGAAGAAATACAAATGGCCAACAGATATATGAAAAGATGCTCATCTTCTTTAGCTATTAGAGAAATGCAAATCAAAACGGCAATGAGATACCACCTCACACCTCTTCGATTAGCTGTTATTAGCAAGTCAGGTAATAGCAAATGTTGGAGAGGCTGTGGAGAAAAAGGAACCCTCATACACTGTTGGTGGGAATGTAAAGTAGTACAACCATTATGGAAGAAAGTATGGTGGTTCCTCAAAAAACTGCAAATAGAACTACCTTATGACCCAGCAATCCCTCTACTGGGTATATATCCCCAAAACTCAGAAACATTGATACGTAAAGACACATGCAGCCCCATGTTTATTGCAGCATTGTTCACAGTGGCCAGGACATGGAAACAACCAAAAAGCCCATCAATAGATGACTGGATAAAGAAGATGTGGCACATATACACTATGGAATACTACTCAGCCATAAGAAATGATGACATCGGAACATTTACAGCAAAATGGTGGGATCTTGATAACATGATACGAAGCGAAATAAGTAAATCAGAAAAAAACAGGAACTGTATTATTCCATACGTAGGTGGGACATAATAGTGAAACTAAGAGACATTGACAAGAGTGTGGTGGTTACGGGGGGGAGGGGGGAATGGGAGAGGGATAGGGGGTGGGGAGGGGCACAAAGAATACAAGATAGAAGGTGACAGAGGACAATCTGACTTTGGGTGGTGGGTATGCAACATAATTGAACGACAAGATAACCTGGACTTGTTATCTTTGAATATATGTATCCTGATTTATTGATGTCACCCCATTAAAAAAATAAAATTATAAAAAAATAAAAAAAATAAAAAATAATAAAAAAAAAAGAAAGATTGCAGTGTGCTTTTTAGAGATATATAATGATTAATGGTCAGATTTTAAAAGCAAAGATTCAAGAAAATAATTCCTTTCAACAGGAACAAAAAAAGAAAAAGAAGAAGAATATCAAAATTAAAGCAGTCTGTAATAATAATTTTAAAAAATTAAAAATGAGAAAAGACAGAAAAATTCAGTCATGTTTCTTTTAACTATTCAATATTACAAAATTATTTTTATATTTCATGTAAAATGCCAAATTCAACATCATTTTTATTTTAAAGAAAAAATGTTTCCTCTTGCACTATCTCTACTCCAAACTCTACAGTTTCAGTTAGAATATTATATCAAAGAAACAATATAAGGACTATAGGATTTGCAAATTAGAATGGCTGCTAGCGTTGTTCAGCTCATTGTTTTCCAAACTTTCCAAATAAAAATCACCTGGTGGTCCTGTCAGATGTGTACATACCTAGCTTTCAGGCCCTCTTCTGAGAATTCTGATTTAATGGCTTTGGAATGAGTGTGAGAATTTGAATTTACAGCAAGTGCAACTTCTCCAGGTGACCCACATCATGAAGAAATTTTGGAAAATATGGAAACTTTTACTCCAGCTCCATTTCTTCAGAGAGGAAGAATGCTAATTCAAAGGTCATCTGGCTAGTAAATCAGCTCAGATATGTGACTCAGACCCCTGGGGCCTGTGATTTCTGTTTCCTAATTTCTTAGTGACCTTCAATTGTGACCTGAGAAAGAGCTCTACATGATTTCAACAAAAAGACTAGAAATACTTAATAAAGAGTATGTGGAACAAATAATGACAAGCAGATGGATTTTTATTCACAAAAGTCTATATTAAAACATGTTTTACAACAGTTGATTATTTATTGACTACTTAAATGCCTGTGTTACCTCAGCATATAATATAAAGTTACTTGGTTAAAAAATAATATATACACATATTTTCCAATACCAAGACATTTAGTTCAAAGTCAGACAAAGTTCAGCTCTTAGGTCTCCTGCATTTGCAGGTGACTGTGAGAGAGGGAGAGAGGGTGTGGGAAGGACAGGTGGAGAAGTTGCAGAGTGAAGAGCCCTGATATCCTTGTTTTCCACAGAGTTCTTATTTTATATTTTTATATACCAGTTTTTAGTATCAAAAACTCTGTGTAAATAATGAGTTTTCTGGTTAAAAATTGTCAGGAACCATTGTAATGCAGCTAGGTTAACCATACAGAAATAGAGATCTCAAACTTCAATAGCTGATTCACAGCAATTTACCTTCCTCCTAAATGCAGAGAAGCAGTAGACAGGGGAGATATAATCATATTCTCTCCAAACTAGAACATTGTAATATAGGATTTCTATCTAAGGAGAATCTTAAATCAATACCAAAAGAGATAATAAAAGCCAATCTAATAATGTAGGTTGCATACTTATCACTTTATCCTACCCTATATATAGCCAATATTTATCTTTTACTTTCTGGAATTGTTTTGTGGATTTTGGGAGTAGAAAAAAATGATGAAGCAAATTAGATTAAAGTTATTTTCATTAATCCAAAAAGCTAATAACTATACAAATAGGTGCTATATAATAGGGTTTTCTAAAAAAAGTTCTAACACTGCTTTATATCAGCATAGTATAGCTTGATGACCACCAATAGGGTTAAAATTAGTGGTTGGTACAATGAGCTTACACAAAGCCAAAGCTCTACTCTTTGACCAAATAGTTTTTATAACTAAAAATTAACTTTCTAAGTGATTGCACATTTCAAATCTTAGATATACCAAAGATTTAAAAATGATAGTCTGTAATTGGATTACACTTCTTTTCAATTTTCTTGTTCTATTATTATTTTTTATCTCCTCCTCCCTCTAAAGTCATCAATCAAGTCTTGCTGTCAATTAGCTTTGAGAATTGTAACAAAAGTTCTTAAGAGAAGATTGACAATGCTAATTACTGGAAATAATTTCTGGATGTGTCTTGTCACATCGTACAGTGCCATCTTAAATGATTATATATTTTTTCAGGCATATATGTGGTTTTGAAAGTCAAACTGATTAGTGTGGACTTGATTCCCCATGTAATACAAAGCCAGGTGGCTTTAAATAGGACCTTCTGTAGAAACCAGCTCAGGCTTTGTGGTTGCAAACAACAGAAGTGACTCCGGTTAATTTAGTCACAAAGATTTTATTGAAACTATATCACAGGTGCTCATAGACTAGCCTGACATTTCTCTAGATTTTTTAAAATGTGAGTGATCAGACCTAAGATCAACAGAAAACTAAAAGGTATACCAATATCTTGTAGACTGCTAACTGAATTTATTTTAGATAATCTGAAAAGAAAAAATTTTTTTCATCTCTTTTGCTACCTTGTCCTACAAGCTGCAGGTATAAATTTCTTTTCTGTGACAGAGACAGAGATGGACAGACAGGCAGGAAGGGAGAGAGATGAGAAACATAAATTCTTCATTGCAGCACTTTAGTTGTTCACTGACAACTTTCTCATATGTGCCTTGACTGGGGGGCTACAGCAGACCAAGTGACCCCTTGCTCAAGCCAGTGACCTTGGGCTCAAGCTGGTGAGCCTTGCTAAAACCAGATGAGCCTGTGCTCAAGCTGGCTATCTCAGGGTTTTGAACCTGGGTCCTCTGTGTCCCAGTCTGGTGCTCTATCCACTGTACCAAGGCACAGTCGGGCCAAGCTACAGTTATAAATGAGTATTTACTATGAGTTACATTTTACATTATAAAATTATAATTTTAAATATTAAAATTGATACATTAAACATTATTTTGCAAACAAGTCTTTACCTTTTTCTAGAGAAATGTGGAGTAATATTGGTTGAATGAGTGCATACTTTATTTCATACCTTTTGAATTGCTCCACCTTAAATAAATTGAAACAGTAGTCTAGAACAGGGGTAGTCAACCTTTTTATACCTCCCGCCCACTTTTGTATCTCTGTTAGTAGTAAAATTTTCTAACCACCCACTGGTTCCACAGTAATGATGATTTATAAAGTAGGGAAGTAGCTTTACTTTATAAAATTTAAAAAGCAGAGTTACAGCAAGTTAAAACATATAATAATAATTACTTACCAAGTACTTTATGTTGGATTTTCGCTAAGTTTGGCAGAATAAATCTTTATAAAACAACTTACTGGTGACGCCACGGAAATGGCGCCGTGAGAATCGCGTCCGACAGCTCTCCCCTAAATCACAACAAATTTATCAACTAGAAACAGAAAAATTTATCCTCGGAGCATTCCGAAGTTCCACACAAACTGAAAGCAAAAGGACTGTTATCACTTGAATCTGAGAAACGAGGGTGTGGAGGAAGCTACCGCAGCGACGCTCATTCAAGCCGCCAGGGAGTGCGCCTGCGGTGAGTCAGCCCATATACTTGGGAACCGCAAGCTGCCGCGAGTGGCCGACCGCGAGCCGCCGTGAGCCCCCGCGAGCTGCCGCGAACCCCCGCGAACCGCCACCGCGAGCTGCCGCGAGCCCCCACGAACCGCCACCGCGAGCGGCCGGCTGCCACGAGCCGCCGCGCGCGCCCGGTCCGGTTGAGCACCGCTGACGTTCCCAGCGGCCCGCACACTGCGAGTGGGGGTCGCCGGCCACCGGTGCCCGGAGCGCCCCATTCGCGCGCGTGCCTTGGGCATTCCACGCGCCCAGGGCGCCCTACTGGCTCGCACACCCAGGGGGCTCCATTATCCTGCGCCTGGTGCGGTCCAGCCGCCAGCGGCGGGGCGAGCGGGAGAGGCTTGGGAGATTCTCTCCGTGGGCGGGGCACCTCACCCAGCCATTCAAGCTAACAATCAAGCGTTGGGGGAGGGGCGCGCGCAGGCAGCCTAAAATACCTTCGGAAACACAGCTGCGACCCAATCACTGAAATTAGCTTAACCCATAAAATCTGCGCACCCTCGGTTCTAATTGATAAGATCTCTCTCAGTTCAGCGATCCAAGACAACAGGCATGATATTTTTTAGTGCCTCTCGCTAAAGGGGCGGGGGCAACTTCTGATTGATAGAGCCTCCATATTCAGGGATAAACGCTAACAAGAAGGACTTGGCAGATAATAAGGTCTATACTACACTAGTTGTAAGCAGAGACTAGTGCCTCTTCTTCCCTGCAAAAACAGGCTACAAAGTGTGGAAAGCCTGGGTTGAGAGGTCCAACTAAATGATAGGCGCTGAACAGTCACCTTGACAACAATTGACTCCCACCCCCGCCTGATTACACTGGAGGCCCTGACTCTCAGAGCCTTTCCCAAAGCCTTGCACTGAGTGGGGATAGAGTGGGGATTTCCCAGCTCTTTGAGCCTCTTACTCCCCAGGCAGAAGCAGTTGCAGCCTTATAGCTGGATCACCAGGCTGCTAATTCAGAAAGGGGGGACTAGGAGAGAGAATCCAGGAAAGCAAACTCTCTCATCGTTGGACCCTGCAAACGCCAACAAGCCTTTACTTCCAGCAAGACTAAAGCCAATTATATGACATTGCCATAGAATCCCATCAACTGCAAATCCCTACCTAAGAGTGACACAGGGGCAGAGCCTGGGGTACAGAGTCACCGACTAGGAAGAGGGAGAGAAAAGAAAAAGGAAGAAGTTAACCTCTCAAAATCAAGAAAAACCCACAGACTTTACAACCTGATCCACTAATTTTTTTTTGTTGTTGTTGTTGTTGTTTGTTTCTTCTATCTTTTTGCCTTTATTTTCTCCACCTCGGTCCTTCTATTCTCTGCCCATCTTATGCTTCCCCTTTCTTGAACTACACTACCCATGAGTGTTGCATTTTATTTTTCTTCTTCATCCTCACCCTCCTTTAAGGTTATACTCCAAAACACTTAACTCTCACTCTCTCCTCTTTTGTTTTTTTTTTGTCTTGCTTTATTTTGTTTTTTTCTCCTCCTATTTTATTTCTTCCCCCGTTTTTCTCTTTTTCTTATTTTTTCCTTTCTATTCCTTTTTTCTTTTCTCATTTTACTTTCCTCCCATATAATCCTCAATCACGAACAAATTAGTTAATTTGGGACTCAAGGCTTTTTTTTGGCTTTATTTCTCTTTTATGCTTTTGTTTTTATTTTTTTTTCTCTTGTTTGTTTATTTTTGTGGCATTTTGGGTCCTCCCAACCCAAGGTCTCCATTGTATTTAGTCTTCGCTCCACTTAATACAACAGATTTTTACTTATTATTTTTATTTTTTCTTCTTTATTATTCTTTTTTGGTCCTTTTTTCTGATTCCCTCTTATCCCTCTCATTATATCTCTTAGTTGACCATCACTTACAAGCAAATCATCTTATGCTTGTCTAAGATTTTCTTCCTTTTTTTTTTTTTTGCATTTAGTAGGTCCCTACTCCCTTTTTTTGCCCCTTGAACTCTTCACCCCAAATCAGGCCCTCCATTATAGGCACGATATTTCCCTGAGGAGGGGAGAGGAGGAAAAGAGAAGAGAGAAAAAAGGGGGAAATAATAAATTATTACTGTTTTTTTTTGTGGGGTGTTTTACCCTTTTTTTTTTTTTTTTTTTTACTCTTTATTACTTCTAATTAGTGCTATCAATAAGACCACCCTCAGATGCCGATAAGAAAGAGGAAATCGAATATTATGGATACAAAAGAAAGAGAGGTAACACAAATAGATGTGGAAAAATCTATGGAGAAAAGACTTAACATATTGGAAGCCTTGGAGCTAAATGACAGAGAATTTAAAATAGAAATCTTAAAAATACTCAGAGATATACAAGAAAACACAGAAAGGCAATATAGGGAGATCAGAAAACAACTCAATGAACACAAAGAATATATTACCAAGGAAATTGAAACTATAAAAACAAATCAAACAGAAATGAAAAACTCAATTCACGAGCTGAAAAACGAGGTAACAAGCTTAGCTAACAGAACAGCCCAGATTGAAGATAGGATTAGTGAAATAGAAGACAAACAACTTGAGGCACAACAGAGAGAAGAAGAAAGAGACTCAAAAATAATAAAAAATGAGAAAGCCCTACAGGAATTGTCTGACTCCATCAGAAAGAATAACATAAGAATAATAGGTATATCAGAGGGAGAAGAGAAAGAAAATGGAATGGAGAATATACTCAAACCAATAATAGACGAGAACTTCCCAAGCCTGTGGAAGGAACTAAAGCCTCAAATTCAAGAAGCAAACAGAACACCGAGTTTTCTTAACCCCAACAAACCCACTCCAAGGCACATAATAATAAAGATGACACAAACCAATGACAAAGAAAAAATACTCAAGGCAGCCAGGGAAAAGAAGAGTACAACATATAAAGGAAGGCCTATTAGATTATCATCAGATTTCTCAGCAGAAACTCTACAAGCTAGAAGAGAGTGGACCCCAATATTTAAAGCCCTGAAAGAGAGGAACTTTCAGCCAAGAATACTATACCCATCAAAGCTATCCTTCAAGTATGAAGGAGATATAAAAACATTCACAAATACAGAAAAGATGAGAGAATTTATCAACAGAAAGCCCCCACTCCAGGAAATACTAAGGGGGGTTTTCCAACCAGATTCAAAGAACAAAAGAAAACAACACCACAAGTAACAGCTCCACCAAGAACACAATAAAACCAAACTTAAACTGTGACAACAAAGGAAAAAAAGGGGGGAGAGGATGGAGATTAACAGTAGCAAAGGATGATGAAGTGCAGAAATACTTATAAGATAGGGTACTACAATGAATATGGTAGGTACCCTTTTCATTACTTAATGGTAACCACCCTTAAAAAAACCACCACAAAAACACTTGACTTAAAAAAGGTAGCAACAGAGGAAAGAAGTATGGAACACAAACAAACTAAAACAAATGATAGAAAAACAAAAGAGAAGAATCAAACTTGATACAAAACTAACAGAAAGCAATTTATAAAATGGCAGTAGAGAACCCACAAGTGTCAATAATTACACTAAATGTAAATGGATTAAACTTACCAATAAAAAGACACAGAGTAGCAGAATGGATTAAAAAAGAAAATCCAACTATATGCTGCCTACAAGAAACACATCTAAGCAACAAGGATAAAAACAAATTCAAAGTGAAAGGCTGGAAAACAATACTCCAAGCAAACAACACCCAAAAAAAAAGCAGGTGTAGCAATACTCATATCTAATAATGCTAACTACAAGACAGAAAAAGTACTCAGAGACAAAAATGGTCATTTCATAATGATTAAGGGGAAGTTGAATCAAGAAGACATAACAATCCTTAATATATTTGCACCAAACCAAGGAGCACCAAAATATATAAGACAGCTACTTATTGACCTTAAAACAAAAACTAACAAAAATACAATCATACTTGGAGACCTCAATACACCGCTGAGGGCTCTACATCGGTCATCCAAACAGAGAATCAATAAAGATATAGTGGCCTTAAACGAAATACTAGAACACCTGGATATGATAGACATCTACAGGACACTTCATCCCAAAGCGACAGAGTATACATTTTTCTCTAGTGTACATGGAACATTCTCAAGAATTGACCATATGTTGGGCCACAAAGACAATATCAGCAAATTTAGAAAAATTGAAATTGTACCAAGCATATTTTCTGATCATAAAGCCTTGAAACTAGAATTCAACTGCAAAAAAGAGGGGGAAAACCCACAAAAATGTGGAAACTAAACAACATACTTCTAAAAAATGAATGGGTCAAAGAAGAAATAAACGCAGAGATCAAAAGATATATACAGACAAATGAAAATGAAAATACGACATATCAGAATCTCTGGGATGCAGCAAAAGCAGTAATAAGAGGAAAGTTCATATCACTTCAGGCATATATGAACAAACAAGAGAGAGCCGAAGTAAACCACTTAACTCACACCTTAAGGAACTAGAAAAAGAAGAACAAAGACAACCCAAAACCAGCCGAAGAAAGGAGATAATAAAAATCAGAGCAGAAATAAATGAAATAGAGAACAGAAAAACTATACAAAAAATCAATAAAACAAGGAGCTGGTTCTTTGAAAAGATCAACAAAATTGACAAACCCTTGGCAAGACTCACCAAGGAAAAAAGACACAGGACTCAAATAAATAAAATCCAAAATGAAAGAGGAGAGATCACCACAGACATCATAGAAATACAAAGAATTATTGTAGAATACTATGAAAAATTATATGCCACCAAATACAACAATCTAGAAGAAATGGATAAATTCCTAGAACAATACAACCTTCCTAGACTGAGTCATGAAGAAGCAGAAAGCCTAAACAGACCAATCAGCAGGGAGGAAATAGAAAAAACTATTAAAAATCTCCCCAAAAATAAAAGTCCAGGCCCAGACGGTTATACTAGTGAATTCTATCAAACATTCAAAGAAGACTTGGTTCTTATTCTACTCAAAGTCTTCCAAAAAATTGAAGAAGAAGCAATACTTCCAAACACATTTTATGAGGCCAACATAACCCTCATACCAAAACCTGGCAAGGATGGCACAAAGAAAGAATACTACAGACCAATATCTCTAATGAATACAGATGCTAAAATACTAAACAAAATACTGGCAAACCGAATACAACAACATATTAAAAAAATAATACATCATGATCAAGTGGGATTCATCCCAGAATCTCAAGGATGGTTCAACATACGCAAAACGGTTAACGTAATACACCATATCAACAAAACAAAGAACAAAAACCACATGATCTTATCAATAGATGCAGAAAAGGCTTTTGATAAAATACAACACAATTTTATGTTTAAGACTCTCAACAAAATGGGTATAGAAGGAAAATATCTCAACATGATAAAGGCCATATATGATAAACCATCAGCCAACATCCTATTAAACGGCATAAAACTGAGGACTTTCTACCTTAAATCAGGAACAAGACAGGGTTGTCCACTCTCTCCACTCTTATTCAACGTGGGGCTAGAAGTTCTGGCCAGAGCAATCAGACAAGACAAAGAAATAAAAGGCATTCATATCGGAAAAGAAGAAGTAAAGCTATCACTTTTTGCTGATGATATGATCCTATACATCGAAAACCCGAAGGACTCCACAAAAAGATTATTAGAAACAATAAACCAATACAGTAAGGTCGCAGGATACAAAATTAACATACAAAAGTCCATAGCCTTTCTATATGCCAACAATGAAATATTAGAAAACGAACTCAAAAAAATAATCCCCTTCACGATTGCAACAAAAAAAATAAAATACCTAGGAATAAACATAACAAAGAACGTAAAGGACCTATATAATGAAAATTACAAAGCATTGTTAAGGGAAATCAAAAAAGATACAATGAGATGGAAAAATATTCCTTGTTCTTGGATAGGAAGAATAAATATAATCAAAATGGCCATATTACCCAAAGCAATATACAAATTTAATGCAATTCCCATCAAAATCCCTATGAGATTTTTTAAAGAAATGGAACAAAAAATCATCAGATTTATATGGAACTATAAAAAACCCCGAATAGCCAAAACAATCCTAAGGAAAAAGAATGAAGCTGGGGGCATTACAATACCTGACTTTAAACTATATTATAGGGCCACGATAATCAAAACAGCATGATATTGGCAAAAAAATAGACACTCAGACCAATGGAACAGAATAGAAAGCCCAGAAATAAAACCACATATATATGGTCAAATAATCTTTGATAAAGGGGCCAACAACACACAATGGAGAAAAGAAAGCCTCTTCAACAAATGGTGTTGGTAAAACTGGAAAGCCACATGCAAAAGAATGAAACTTGACTACAGCCTGTCCCCGTGTACTAAAATTAATTCAAAATGGATCAAAGACCTAAATATAAGACCTGAAACAATAAAGTACATAGAAGAAGACATAGGTACTAAAATCATGGACCTGGGTTTTAAAGAACATTTTATGAACTTGACTCCAATGGCAAGAGAAGTGAAGGCAAAGATAAATGAATGGGACTACATCAGAATTAAAAGTTTTTGCTCAGCAAGAGAAACTGATAACAAAATAAACAGAAAGCCAACTATATGGGAACTGATATTTTCAAACGACAGCTCAGATAAGGGCCTAATATCCAAAATTTACAAAGAACTCATAAAACTCAACAACAAACAAACAAGCAATCCAATAAAAAAATGGGAAGAGGACATGAACAGACACTTCTCCCAGGAAGAGATACAAATGGCCAACAGATATATGAAAAGATGCTCAGCTTCATTAGTTATTAGAGAAATGCAAATCAAAACTACAATGAGATACCACCTCACTCCTGTTAGATTAGCTATTATCAACAAGACGGGTAATAGCAAATGTTGGAGAGGCTGTGGAGAGAAAGGAATCCTCATTCACTGTTGGTGGGACTGTAAAGTAGTACAACCATTATGGAGGAAAGTATGGTGGTTCCTCAAAAAACTGCAAATAGAACTACCTTATGACCCAGCAATCCCTCTACTGGGTATATACCCCAAAACCTCAGAAACATTGATACGTGAAGACACATGTAGCCTCATGTTCATTGCAGCACTGTTCACAGTGGCCAAGACTTGGAAACAACCAAAAAGCCCTTCAATAGAAGACTGGATAAAGAAGATGTGGCACATATACACTATGGAATACTACTGAGCCATAAGAAATGATGACATCAGATCATTTACAGCAAAATGGTGGGATCTTGATAACATTATAAGGAGTGAAATAAGCAAATCAGAAAAAAACAAGAACTACATGATTCCATACATTGGTGGAACATAAAAATGAGACTAAGAGACATGGACAAGAGTGTGGTGGTTACCAAGGGTCGGGGGGGAGGGAGGACATGGGAGGGAGGGAGGGAGAGAGTTAGGGGGAGGGGGAGGGGCACAGAGAACTAGATAGAGGGTGACGGAGGACAATCTGACTTTGGGCGAGGGGTTTGCAACATAATTTGATGACAAAATAACCTAGACATGTTTTCTTTGAATATATGTACCCTGATTTATTAATGTCATCCCATTACCATTAATAAAAATTTATTTAAAAAAATAAATAAATAAATAAAACAATTACTATAGTTAAACCTATCTTTTTATTTATATTATACTTTGATTGCTCTGCTCCCACCCACCATGAAAGCTGAAACGCCCACTAGTGGGTGGTAGGGACCAGGTTGACTCCCACTGGTCTAGAAGAAAAATGAAGTATAGACTTCAAATCAACTTCCATAGAGAGCCATTGATTGGGATACAAAATGTTGGCTCCCTTTTACTATACTGTGCTGCCTTCACATTAGTGAGGGAAAGAGTAATTCCAAATCATAGATAGTTGAATTCTCCCTGGAGACTTAAAGAATGGAAGAAATTTCACGATGTCTCTTGGCAAAGGGAGAGAGAACGAACCATTTGGTTTTGGAAGGGTGGCAAGCAGTTTGAATGTAGGATGGTTTTTGTGGAGGGTTATAAGCAGAGAAGTCCAGAAAGACATTATGAGGCCAAATTCTGGTGAGTCACATTTAAGTCACAAAAGAATCTGTTAAAGAAAGTCATGAATTCTCATAGAATAGGCAACAATGTTGGAAACAGGCTCAAAAAATGATCTAAAATCAAGAAGGGCTGGACAAAAGGAATCAGCAAAGAAATATCCAAAACAAAAAAGAAAACAGTGTCATCAGTAAGATGCTGGCACCCCAGAATTGTTCCTGCTGATTACTTGATGTTGGACATTTGACTACTGTGTTTCAGTGTGTAATTTCTAAATGCCTCTGCTATTTTATATCACTTGCTTAGATTCAAAGTGGTAAGTAGGAAAATTGGGGTAGCAGAATGTGGGTCTGACCTGTTCCATCGCTGGCACAGGGGGCAGGGAAAAGAGATTACCTTTCCATATAATATGCTCTAGAAGAGACAGCATCCAAACTCCTGCTAAAACTCACATAATGTGAGATTCCTTTGAAATCTAACAGATTCACCTGTTGGGCAGTCTACACTAGTTATTATGCCTGATACGAGGAGTGAAATCCATTAATGAGAGTTAGCTTTGTGTAATGTACATTAACAAAGGAAGAAGAAACTGGTGGTACAGAACCTGGCTGGGAAACCATTGCTAGGCTGAGTTAATGAGACTGTGAAAATGTACAGTAACATGGCTAAGGGGTAATCGTAACTTTGCATGGGTATGGGACTACAGGCATAGTTTCCCCCTCCTCTGCATGAACTAAAAAAGAGAGTGAAAGTTGCACTTCAGTAGGAACTGTCGTACTTTCTGTTAGTAGTATTCTGGGAAATTATGACACATGATCCTTTAGAACTCCAGACAGAAGGTAGTCCTTTATACACTGAAGAAACAGTGTAGGAGAAAGTCCCATATTGAACTTTGTTCCTTTTGTCTTCTATTGATGTGGTATCCAAGGCTCATGGACACTTGAATTTCAAAAGCACCATCTCTCATTTCAAGCCATGAAAAGCACACAGAATATGAAGAAATAATCATCAAACACAAATACACACACCATGTGGAACAGGGGCATCAGTGACAAGAACAGATGTACAAAGATGTTGTCACCAGGCCCTCACTGGTGGCTAATTAAGCTGCTGCCAGTACCTTTAAAATTCTGCACAAAGTAAGTCAAATGCCCAGGCCCCAAGAGGTTGTTGAGGCATGCTGACTGAATTGAACTGACTTGGACTTTCAAGGGGCTATCATTGATATTTTCATAAGTGCTACTTTTTGATGATAATTGAACTCTGAAGTTCATTATCAGTTTTGATCACTACATCTGTCTGTTACTCTAGACTTGATATATTCTTTAAGCAAGAATGAGGCCCACCAGCTATGTACTGACCTTTGTTTTAGCTTCATTTTTTAAAATTATGACGTTAGTTTATGATGCAAACACCCTCATAAAAATGAAGAAGTGGGACATCACAATTGGTTCCAAAGTTCTTATTTTGGCACTCAAGATTAATTATGCTAAGTTTTATTCATTGGAAAGACTTTTCTCCCATGACCATGGCACTGGTATTGACCATTTGAAGAAATAGTGCACCGATTGCTAAGAAATTTTATTTTGAAATTATTCATTATTTATTTAAACCAATGACCCCTGGCAGAGGGCAAAAATTCCTATGTTTATATTGGTGTTACCATATCTGAAAGTTTCTGAAAGTCTGATAGTGGACAATTAAGCCTTGATACTAAGTATGGCATCATACTTTGTAACTATTTAGTTATGTTTACCATAAAAATTATTTATGATAATAGCTTGCTATTATTAACTCTAAACCCATATGCCTTCTTCTCTATTTAATAAGACCTTTAATTGCATTATTTTATTTCATAACTTTCACAATTACCATATGAAAAGGTATTATTATTGTCTCCATTTCAAAGATAAGGAAATGGAAGCTTGGACATTTAAGTAAGTTATTTACCCAGGGTTTCACCACCAACAAACCCTAGCCCTTCAGGCTTCGGTTGTGCTCCTAACTCCTACAGATACACATCTGCATAAAAAGTTGACCAGAAATAGGCTTAGTTATTGTTGTGTCAGACCACAGTCTACACTAATAAGGGATAGATTTGTTTAGGATATGTCATTAGTACTTTCATACAAATTTTTTCATATATTTCATCACATCTTAACATCTGCTATAACAATATTCAAAGGAAATTTTCCCATTAGTTTTGGAAAATTGCTGATTATTTATCATATAATACAAATTGTTCTAATTAATTTTCAATAAATGAAATTCAACACATGTTTCAAAATAACCTTATTAGCTTGGATTATGTGGCAAATCTTAAAGTGAATTCTAATTAAGCTACTTTCAGACTACACAAACACTTCTTCATCAGCATTGGAACTGTTGATTAGTGGTAAATCAGGCTTGCACATAATGAAACTTGGGTTTCTGTGCAAGGCTGAGAGAATTTGAAAGGAGCTAATGGAAAACCCAGACTGATAATGTACTTTATGGCTTTATTTCTAACAAAAATCTACAATTACATTCATTCATATTTGAAGAATAAGAAAATAGATTTTTTTTTCTTTAAATCTGGATCTTTACAAAGGTCTTGATTTGTAACAAAAAGAACATTAGATATTTGGTAATTTCCCAACTGGTTAACTATATTTTCCCAGGCTTACTCAAAACCTATTTCAAGCATCTGGAGAAACATTGAAAGGAATATATACCAAACAAGGCTATGGTTCATCAATTCAACTTGGAAAATAAAAAGAGGACAGGTATTTACAATACAGTGTGTCCGTAAAGTCATGGTGCACTTTTGACCAGTCACAGGAAAGCAACAAAAGACGATAGAAATGTGAAATCTGCACCAAATAGAAGGAAAACTCTCCCAGTTTCATACCTATCCAGTGCAGTTCGATGTGGGCTCATACACAGATTTTTTAGGGCTCCTTAGGTAGCCATCCCATATAGCCTCTACAGACTCATCACTGACTGATGGCCTACCAGAACGGGGTTTCTCCACCAAACTGCTGGTTTCTTTCAACTACTTATTCCATCAAGTAATGTTATTCCTATGTGGTGACGCTTCATTATAAATGTGCCAATATTCACGTTGTACTTTGGTCATGGATTTGAATTTAGGGAGCCAGAGAACACACTGAACATTCCTCTGTACCGTCCATATCTCGACTGGCATGGCCGTGGTCTGCTCCGCTGTTTACACAGTGTTACATCATCATCTGTGCATGTGCACATGCTGCCACATCATCCTACAGAAACTGGGAGGGTTTTCCTTTTATTTGGTGCAGAATTCACATTTCTATCGCCTTTTGTTTTTTTCCTGTGACCGGTCAAAAGTGCACCATGACTTTATGGACACACTATATATCTAGTATTTACATAAAATTACGATCTACCAAGAAACGTTTTTAAAACCTGTGAATTGCTCATCCCATTTCCAAACATAATTTTAGCATTGACCTTTAATCTGTATTATTTCTAAGTTTATTTATAAATTATAGACATGTTCCATTTTATAGAGAATTTTATTCTTTATAACATGCACTAATGTAGAATCTTATAAGGATGAGGCAACCTATAATGAATAATTATTTATTTTACTTTGAATTGTACGAAAGCAAAATATCTTTGGTTGTAACAAAAAATAGCTTTGAATGTTCAGGTTTAAAAGGTTTGCCAATTAAGCTGTCTACTTAACATCAACCGATATAAAAGATAATGAATATACTTAGGATAAGATCTTTCATTAAGAATGGTGGATAAACTTTCTATAGCAATGATCTTGATGATCATTTCAACTTTATATATTTTTAATTTTTATTTATATAATTAATTATGTTTACATAGGTTCTAGGGTCACCCCAAATGCATCCCCCTTTCCCTCATATTCCCCTCAACATCTGCCTTGCTCCTCTCCCTACAGCACCCTCCCCCCTTCCCTTCAGGTTTATCCCATCCTATCATCCCCTTTCCCTCTGTCCTCTTTTCCTCTGGTCCCCTTGTTCCCTCCTCTGTCTTCATTCCGTTCCTCAGTTCGCATTGTTCCTTGGATTCCTCAAATGAGTGAGGTCATATGATATATTCTTTCTCTGCCTGGCTTATTTCACTTAACATAATAGTTTCCAGGTCCATCCATGTTGTTGCAAAAGGTAATATTTCCTTCTTTTTCTTGGCCCCATAGTATTCCATTGTATATATGTACCACACTTTTTATTCAACTCGTCCACTGATGGACACTTGGGCTGTTTCCAGATCTTCGCTATTACGAACAATGCTGCCATAAACATTGGGGTGAATTTCTTTTTACAGTCGGTTATATGGTGTTCTTTGGATATATTCTTAAAAGTGGGATGGCTAGGTTAAAATGCAGAATCATTTTTATTTCATTTTATTTTATTTTTTGTATTTTTCTGAAGCTGGAAATGGGGAGGCACTCAGACAGACTCCCGCATGCACCTGACTGGGATCCACCCGGCACGCCCACCAGGGGGCAATGCTCTGCCCATCCAGGGCGTCACTCTGTTGCGACCAGAGCCACTCTAGCGCCTGGGGCAGAGGCCATAGAGCCATCCTCAGTGCCCGGGCCATCTTTGCTCCAATGGAGCCTTGGCTGCGAGAGGGGAAGAGAGAGAAAGAGAACAAAAAGAGAGGGAGGGGTGGAGAAGCAGATGGGCGCTTCTTCTGTGTGCCCTGGCCAGAAATCTAACCCAGGACTTCTGTATGACAGGCCAACACTCTACCACTGAGCCAACCGGCCAGGGCTGCAGAATCATTTTTAACTTTTTGAGGAATTTCCATACTGTTTTCCACAGTGGCTGTACAAGTCTGCATTCCCACCAGCAGTGCAGGAAGGTTCCTCTTTTCTCCATATCCTCGCCACCACCTATTGTGTGTTGTTTTGTTGATGAGCACTATTCCGACTGGTGTGAAGTGATATCTCATTGTGGTTTTATTTGCATTTCTCTAATGATTAGTGATGTTGAGCATTTTTTCATTTCTCTATTGGCCATCTGTACGTCCTGTTTGGAGAAGTGTCTATTCATTTCTTTTGCTCACTTTTTGTTTGAATTGTTTATTTTCCTGGTGTTGAGTTTTACACATTCTTTATAAATTTTGATTATTAATGCCTTATCAGACATACTGTCGAATATGTTCTCCCATTGTGTAGTTTGTCTTTTTATTCTACTCGTATTGTCTTTAGCTGTGCAAAATTTTTAGTTTGATATAGTCCCATTTGTTTATTCTTTTATTTCACTTGTGCATGAAGATAAATCAGTAAATATATTGCTGCGATAGATGTCGGTGAGCTTGCTGCCTATGTTTTCTTCTAAGATGCTTATGGTTTCATGACTTACATTTAAGTCTTTTATCCATTTTGAGTTTATTTTTGTGAATGGTATAAGTTAGTGGTATAGTTTCATTTTTTTGCAGGTAGCTGTCCAATTTTCCCAACACCATTTGTTAAAGAGACTGTCTTTATTCCATTGTATGCTCTTACCTTCTTTGTCAAATATCAACTGTCCATAAAGGTGTAGATTTATTTCTGATTTCTCTGTTCTGTTCCATTGATCTACATGCCAGTTCTTATGCCAGTTTCAGGCTGTTTTGAATACAATGGCCTTGTAGTATAACTTGATATCAGGAAGTGTGATACCTCCCACCTTATTCTTCTTTTTCAAGATTGCTGATGCTATTCTTGTTTTTTTGTTTTGTTTTGTTTTGTGTTTTTTTTATTCCATATAAATATTTGGAATATGTGTTCTATATCTTTAAAGTACATCATTGGTATTTTAATTGGTATTGCATTGAATTTATAAATTGCTTTGGGTAATATAGACATTTTAATTATGTTTATTCTTCCTAACTATGAGCACGTATATGCTTCCAGTTGTTTCTTTCTTCCTTGATTTCTTTTAGTAATGTTTTATAATTTTCTGAGTATAATTCTTTAACCTCCTTGGTTAAGTTTACTCCTAGGTACATTATGTAATTATTTTTTTTGCAATAGTGAAGGAGATTGATTCCTTAATTACTCTTTCTGACAGTTCATTATTGGTGTATAAAAATGGTCTGATTTCTGTGTATTAATTTTATACCCTGCCACTTTGCTGAAGTCATTTATCATGTCGGGTAGTTTTTTGACTGAGAATTTAGGGTTTTCTATATATAATATCATATCGTCTGCAAATAATGATAGTTCTACTTCTTTTTTCCAATTTTGAAGCCCTTTATCCCTTCTTCTTGTCTGATTGCTGTAGCTAGGACTTCCAGTAATATGTTGAATAAGAGTAGTGAAAGGGGGCACCCCTGTCTTGTTCCTGATCTTAAAAGAATTGCTTTAAATTTTTGCTTATTGATTAAGATTTTGGCAGTGGGTTTTTCATAGATGGCCTTTATCATGTTGAGGTATGTTCCCTGTATTCTCACTTTGCTGAGAGTTTTCATCATATATGGGTGCTGGATTTTATCAAATGCTTTTTCTGCATCTATTGAAATTATCATGTGGTTTTTCTCCTTCCTTTTCCTTATGTGATGAATCACATTGATTAATTTATGAATATTGTACCATCCTTGCCTCCCCAGAATGAATCCCACTTGATCATGATGTATAATTTTTTTCATGTATTGCTGGATCCGATTTGCTAAGATTTTGTTGACTATTTTAGCATCTAAGTTTATTATGGATATTGGCCTATAATTTACTTTCTTTGTATTGTCTTTGCCTGGTTTTGGAATCAGAATTGTGCTTGCTTCAGAAAAGGAGCCTGGAAGTCTTTCTTTTTCTTGAATTTTTTGAAATAGATTGAGAAGGATAGTAGTTAGTTTTTCTTTGAATATTTGTTAGATTTACCCCGTGAAGCCATCAGTCCATGGGCTTTTGTTTTTGGGGGAGTTTTTGATAACTGTTTCAATCTCATTTGTTGTAATTGGTCTGTTTAGGTTTACTGTTTCTTCCAGATTGATTTTTGAAAGACTATAAGTTTCATGGAATTTGTTCATTTCACCTAGATTGTCTAATTTTTTGCCATACAGTTTTGTATAGTATTTTCTTACAATATTTTGTATTTCTGTTGTGTAGGTTGTTATTTCTTCACTCTCATTTTTAATTTTATTTATTTGAGTCCTTTCTCTTTTTTTCTTGGTGAGTCTGGTTTAGGATTCATCGATCTTGTTTACCTTTTCAAAGAACCAGCTCTTGGTTTCATTGATCCTCTGTATTGTTTCTTTAGCCTCTATGTCATTTATTTCCACTCTGATCTTTATTATTTCCTTTGTTCTACTATCTCTGGGCTTTACTTGCTGTTATTTTTCTAGTTCTTTCACATGCAAGATTAAATTGTTTATTTAATCTTTTTCTAGCTTCTTAAAGTATGCCTGTAGTGCTATGAACGTCTCTCTAAGTACTGCTTTTGCTGTGTTCCATAAATTTTGAGTTATTGTATGCTCATTATCATTTGTTTCTGCAAATTTTTTTATTTCTTCTTTGATCTCATTGTTAATCCATTTATTATTTAACAACCTGCTATTTAGTTCCCAAGTGTTTGAGTATTTTTCAGTTTTTCTGTTGTGGTTGATTTCTAGTTTCATGCCATTGTGATCAGAGAAAATGCTTGATATGATTTCAATGTTCTTAAATTTGTGAGACTGCTTTTGTGCCCTAACATGGAGTCTATCATAGAGAATGCCCTGTGAATACTTGAAAGAATGTATATTCTGCTGCTTTAGGTGAAAGGTTCTGAAGATATTTATTAAATTTAGTTAATCTAGTCTATCCTTTAAGTTTGCTGTTTCTTTGTTAATTTTCTTTCTTGAGGATCTATCTAATGATGTGAGTGGGGTATTGAAATCCCCTACTATTATAGTTTTGCTGTTAATCTTGCCATTTATATCTATCAAAGTCTGCTTTATATATTTAGGAGCTCCTATATTAGGTGTGTGCATAAATATTTATAATGGTTATATCTTCCTGTTGGATTGCTCCCTTTATCATTATGTAGTGACCTTCTTTATCTTTTACTATAGCCTTTGTTTTAAAGTCCATTTTGTCTGATATAAGTATTGCTACCCCAGCTTTTTTTTCATTTCCGTTTGCATGAAATGTTTTTTTCCATCCTTTTACCTTCAGTCTATGTGCATCTTTTTTTTTAAGGTGTGTCTCTTGTAGACAGCATATGTATGGGTCCTGTTTTCTTTTTTCTTTTCTTTTTTTTCTGTTTTCTTATCCATGCAGCTACCCTATGTCTTTTGATTGGATCATTTAATTCATTTACATTTAAGGTTATTATTGATATATAGTTGTTTATTGCCATTTTATTCTTTCAAGCTCTATTCCTCTTTTGCTATATTCTTTTCCCACTTTGATCTTTTACAACAGGCCCCATAACATTTCCTGCAGCATTGGTTTGGTTGTAATGAATTCCTTGAGTTTTTGTTTTTTGTTTTTTTTCTGGCAAGCTTTAAATTTCTTCTTCAATTTTAAATGATAGACTTGCTGGATAAAGTAGTCTTGTTTGTAGGCTCCTGTTCTGCATTACTTTGAATATTTCTTGCCATTCCCTTCTTGCCTCAAGTGTTTCTTTTGAGAAGTCGGATGTCATCCTTATGGGGGCTACTTTGTAGGTGATAGCCCTCTTTTCTCTAGCAGCTTTAATATTTTCTCTTTATTGCTTAGCTTTGGTATTTTAATTATGATGTGACTTGGTGTAGGTTTCTTTGGGTTTCCCTTTAATGGAGTTCTCTGTGCTTCTTGAACTTGTGAGACTCTTTTCTGCATCAATTTAGGGAAGTTTTCAGTAATGATTTGATTGAATAAAGTTTTTGTTTCTTGTTCTTTCTCTTCTTCTTCAGGAACCCCTATGAGGTGGATATTATTTCTCTTCATGTTGTCACAGAGTTCTCATAGAGTATCCTCAGACTTTTTGAGTCTCTCTTTTTTTTTCTGCTCGGCTTCTGTGTCTTCATTCATCTTGTCCTCCAACTCGCTGATTTGATCCTCAGCTTCTTCCATCCTGCTTTTAATTCCTCCCCTTGTGGTCTTCATTTCTGATATTGTATTTGTCATCTGACTGATTCTTTTTTAATATTTCAATGTCTTCTTTATACTTGCTATCTCTTTATTTAGGTGTTTGTAATGACTATTCGTTGTTGGTCTAAGATCCCTAAGCATCCTAACAATCATTATTTTAAACTCTGCATCTGGTAGTTTGGTTATTTCCATATCACTCAGTTCATTTTCTGGAGGTTTCTCTTGTGGTTTCATTTGGATTGAACTTCTCTGTCTTCTCATTATATCTGTTTGGGTGTGTTGTTTGTAGAGCTGATTGAGTCTATGCTTGGTGTTGATTGCCTCTAATTTTCAGTTGTGTTATTTCTAGGTCTTCTTGGGTTGTTATTAGCTGTTGTTTGTAATTCATTGTCGGATTTGGCTTTTTTAGTAGAGTGGCTTTGAAGTCTTGATTTGTGTTTTCTTCTCAGTTTTCTTAACTCAGTGTTAGTCTTATTTACTGATATCAGCATGGGGCTTATTTTAAACTGTATCCATGAATGCAGTGGGTGTAACGTGAGACTCTGAAGGCCTGATCAGCCAGTTACTCTCTCGGGAGGGGAGGGAAGAGTGCTTTCTCCACTTCAGTGGAGGGAGGTGTATCTCAGATCTCCATGGAGACCTGAGTTACTGCCCCTCCTGCCCACTTCTTGTTTTCAGCTGTGTCTTGTTGTGCTGATTGGAGCTGGAGAGATATCTGGAGATGGGTCACCCAGAACCACTTTAGTCTTGGGTTATATGGAAGGGTCAACCCTTCCCCCAGCTATGGCCACCTCCAGCACTAGATGAGTCAGCTTCTCAGGTCATCCCATGCATTCCTCTGTCCATCACAGTCTGTCTCTCTCTCCCCCATTTCCTTTTGGAAGACAAGCCAGCCCTCTCAGCTCACCTTGTTCCCAGGTCCCCAGGCAAGTGGCTGTGAGCGATATTCTCCTTGTAATGAGAGCCCTTCTGGGCTTTCAGTCTCACCCCACCTTTATTCCTAGAACCAGGGGAGACCCAGCATGCCTCAGCAATCCCTACCAGGCTGGGAATGGCTTCTTATTTTCTCCTTAGTTTTTGAGATCTGTTCTTTTAATCTATAGTTTGTTATTCATGATGATTGTTCCTAAATTAATTTGTAATCCTTTTTGGTGGTGTGAGCTGAGAGTCTGTTCAACTGCCTACTCCATTGCCATCTTCAGGTCCCACATCATTTCAACTTTAGAGCTGACACTTTGACACATACTATAAGGAAGAGCTTATAACAAGAGTAGAAGATGTTTTTTCTGTCATTTTTTTGTACTTTGCCTTTGTATTCATTATTAGTATTATATTCTATCTGCAGCTTCCGTTCAGGAAGCTTTTCAAGCCAGGAGTCCATTTGGTGAAAGTTTAATTTAAACTAGATAGTACAGTCTGCAAGTCCTTTTGCCAGGCAAACAAAGACAAATTCATTATTATTAACAGGCAGAGATGGAATGCCATATTCCAACATATAGTCTTTCTCCTAGGATGTCATGCACAAGTGACAGTTACCTTATGACATAAGGACCTAGCAAGGATACCAGTGTTCATCCATATTAGTAAATAAATAAATAATAAATAAAAATACATAACTATTAATAAATTTCTTTTCCTTCTTGTTTTTAAAAATAGATAAGTGTGAATTAAAGTTCTGATATTTTGTTCTAGGACCCAATAAGATCACTGTACCAGAGAACAGAGATTTTCTTATATAATGTGTAAAAAGACCTAGGTTACCAATGATATTAATGTATTTTTCCAGAAAATAGTAGAATGTAATAGGAGGTGGTGATGTGTGCATTTGTTACAACTCTATGCTCTGTAATGAGACACATATAATGGTTGTTCAGAGGATTAAATGAGATAGTTAAGATATCTGGTAATATTCACTAACCGATACTTGCAATACTATGGCATGTAAATATTTCTTGATTTGCAAAGAATTGTTTTGAGGATACACACTTGTATTTCTTGTGCTTGGCTTACTACACATAATCTATGCACTGGATTTCTCATTAGGGGAGAGACAGTAGAAAAAGGTGCACAGTTCATAGTTAAATGGAACTGTATGTAGAGCTAGCTCTGCCACTTACTAGTTGCTTATATACAAATTCCTTAGCCTATCTCTTCTTGTATAGGTCAAATTGGGAAAAGTTTACAAGAAGATAAAATATAAACAATGACTGGGAAGTATGTATAAAAATTATGGGTATTATTATCATCATATTTATTACTATTATTACTGAAAGATGATATAAATAAAATGGTTATTATTTTTATTGCTTTTTATACACAAGGTGTTTTTGAATTATATCAATCCTTTAATATCAGGAATGTGTTTTCAAAAATAAATTAATAATAATTCCATTCCATGCTTTGAATCAATCCAGATTATAAAGCTTCTGCATATAACATACTGTAGATACTCATGATAGCTATTTCCAGATGTTAAGAAACCTAAAAATAAATTTTGAATCATTCAAGGCATATCTTTATTTGTGTATTCAATATATTTTGAATGTCACCATGTACCAGGCACAGCATTGAACAGGAAACCAAAATCTCTTGCTCTCATGGAATTTAAAATACAAAGGAGGAAGAGAGCCTGCCAACAAAATAAATAAGTGAAATAGTATGTTGTGTACTAGATGGTGATGAGTGGCAGCAGGAGAATACAGCAGGGAAGAGGAATATGGTGTATCAGGAGTTGAGGTTATTCACATTTTTGATAGAGTGGTTAGGAAATCTCTTGTTGAGAGATTGATATTTGAATAAAGATGAAGTTGAAGAAACAAGACTTGTGAATACCTGGGGAAGGCATCTTACAGGCACAAAGCAAGTGCAAAGGTCTGAGGCTGGCCTGGAGGTGAAGCTCCATGTGGCCAGTGGGGCTGGAACAGAGCAATTGAGGGAATGAAATGGGAGATGAGAACAGAGATATAACAAGAGATTCAAGCCCTTGAACATCATTGTAAAGGCTCAGATTTTTAAATCAAGTTGGATACCCACAGCAGGCTCTGAGTAGAGAAGAGACATAATCTAACAAAATCATTCTGTTAGCTGTAATGATACTTAAAAAAAAAAAGAAATAAGGAGAATTTCACAATCACCCAGAAGACAGATGAGGGGGTTTTTAATCCTCATTTAGTAGCGGTGAAGATTGTGAAAAGGACCTGAGGGTGAATATACTTTTGAAGTAGAGACAACAAAATTTACTGATGGACTGATGTGGAATGTTAGATGAGAAAACTGGGAGGAGCAGGTTTTGGGGAGAAGATGAAAATCTCAGTTTTGGATACACTAAGTCTGAAATGTCTGTTAGACGTCCAAGAAAGCATATCAGTTTGGCAGTAAGTTATTGGTGTCTGGAAAGGGCCCAGTGGAAATATAAATGTGTTAAATGTAGTGAAATACTGAATATATGTATTTCATTTTAATCCTATGCAAATTGCTTATGCAATCAGATTAATTTATGACATAACAACTCTTCCTTAAATAGAATAATATTTAAATAGGAGCCTATTTGGATAAATAATGAAATTACCAACAGAAAAATCATGAAACATCTGGGCATCATCATTTATTTATTAAATTGAACCAACATTTGAGAATAAAATAATTGTGTTTTATTTTTGTTTGCTCAAAAGCTTTAGAATGAGTGAAAGTGACACTAAGGACTGTCTCTTCAAAAGATAAAATTATAGAGAAAAGTCAATCAAATATTGAAGAAATAACCCTAGATCCAATCAAAATTTGAAAAAGCCAATAAAAGCAAGCTCAGGGGATATTTTAATTAATATTTAGCATGTTAGAAATATACTAATGCACTAAAATAAGGTCAACTTCAGTATTTGGGGAATGGCCTGCACGCATGTGTGAACATTATATATGTGCAAACTGGCGATACTTATGATGAGCCATTCTCAAGCAGAGATTTCATCCTGCTATTTCAGTGGTCCTAGTTCATGTAATTTCATTATACTCAATAATTATATGTTAAATCCTATTATATGCATCCTAGTTATGTATTTCTAGTTACTAAGTTGTCTCTCTCTAGACAAGTCTGATTATCACAATTCCACTCATCATCAGTTCTTTTCCTTCATGAATTCTTTCCAAAACTCTCTAAACATATGTGATGTCTTCCAACTCTCCATAACCTTTGAGCTTTGTGAAATGCTTCATTTGGAGCACCTAGAACTGGTTGGCAAAGAATAGGCATTCAAGAAACATTTACTGAATGAGTGAATAAATAAATAAATAAATTAAGGACTAAAGCATACTATACCCTCTCTTTGCAATTAACAATAAATATTTTCATAGTAAATGCTCTGAGAAGTGAGAAGTCCTGCATTAAATACACTCTTAAGTTTGCCATTTCCAAGCTTATTTGACCTCCTTAGCCTTTTGTTCCTTAATCTACTTACATAGACCACTTTCTGGGGAGCATGTTTTGGGAAATGCATAAATAGGGAATGGACTACTAATGCACTATAAAATTTTATTTTTAAAAAATATTGGCCACATTTGACTTGGGGTGGTGAACACGCAATACAATATACAAATGAAGTATTGTAGAATTGTATACTTGAAACCTATATAAATTTATTAGCTTATGTCACTCAAATAAATTGCATTAAAATAAATAAAATAAAAAGCGATATTCTAGTACAAAGATAAAGAATCTAAACTACCTAATAAAATTTTTTTATGTTCATCACATATTTTAATAACATATATATATTTGGTTTAATAAAATATAGTATTAAAATAAAAATATGTTGGCCACTTTATAATTTTAAAGTTCAATCAAAGTAGTGATAGCCCACGTTTTTGTTATATTCTATATACTATCATAAACTCTCCTTTATGCACAAGATGCATTAGTGGTATAAGATAAAAAGAAAATATGCATTTCTTTGTATTGCATTAGTAGTAAATCCCCAGTATCTTAAATCATTAGTCATTAGAAGTGATTAAAGGAAGCCAAATAAGAATTGATTTGGAGTTTTATAACCAAAGCAAGACAATCACTACAAACTCATTCAATTATATCTATAGTGTAGAGCAGTGGTCCCCAACCCCCAGGCCATAGACTGGTACTGGTCCATGGGCCATTTGGTACCGGTCCACAGAGAAAGAATAAATAACTTACATTGTTTCTGTTTTATATTTAAGTCTGAATGATGTTTTATTTTTTTAAATGACCAGATTCCCTCTGTTACATCCATCTAAGACTCACTCTTGATGCTTGTCTCGGTCACGTGATACATTTATTCATCCCACCCTAAAGGCTGGCCCGCGAAAATATTTTCTGACATTAAACCAGTTCGTGGCCCAAAAAAGGTTGGGGACCACTGGTGTAGAGGCATCAAAATTGAAAGCTATTTCAATATGACCATAATTCATTACATTTAGCTTTTTAAGTAAGATTTTCTTACTAACTATTGAAACTAAAAGTTTAAATTGCCCTGTTCTACAGTTGAAGAAAAACAAGTTGAAAAACAAAAAGGAAAAAGTAAGATAAAAGATTTGCCACACTTTTCAATGTCATTATTCCTAGAGTAGGCCAGCAATCTTTTTCTCAAATGCTTCTGCTAATAAATATTTTAGCTGCAACTACTTGACTCTGCCCTTGTAGCATGAAAGAAGCTAGTGCACTAAAGATAGATGTGAAAGTGTTTCTGTTCAACATCCATAAAAATATGCAGTGGGCTGGGTTAGGATCCTGAGCCTTCTGACCCATTATACAGAACAAATGTTCCCACTCTATAGCTCATCATATGTGATGATGCGTGTGACTTCTAGTATGTTGAGATTTAAGAGCTTCATCAGAGTCAAATATTTTCTTTTGTTCAACTTTAGTGCTCTAAGTTCTTCTTTGGTGTCATTGTTTTAGCCAATTCTTTGGTTTAACACACTCCCACAAAGGCTGTTCTTAAGCACAGAACAGTTTAATGGTCAGTAACTCATTCATTTGTTCACTCAGATCAGTGAGATAATTTGTAGATGGCTTACAGATGAGTTATATTAATATTTGGGGAATTGTTGGTAGGGTGAGGCAGAAAAAAGGCAGCTGAGGGGCCACTTGGAGAAGAACAAGATGGTGGGGGGGGAGCACAAGTGAAAAAGAGACAGGGTTTGCTAAAAGCAGTCCTACTGGCTTAATTTCTCTAAGGCTATCCCTGGCTTGTCAGTAGAATGTAATTTGGGCTCAGTTCTGTTTCTGTACTTAGAAATATAGAATGTTATTTGTGAAATATCTTGGGCAGGGGGTGAGAGACAAGAGAAGGAGAGTAGGAATCGATGTTGGCATTTGGCAGCTTTTAAAAAATTTGTCTTATATATGGGAGTCACTAAATTAGTGCTTGTTTTGAATTATTTTACCTCCACTTCTAAATAGATGAAAAGTTCTCCAAGCTCTTTCCTTGCCTTTTGCCTCTTGATCTCCTATTTTATGCTTTCTATTCCATCCTAGCTTCTTCCTTTTAATAACCAAAGCAAAAGAAGGATGGGAAGAAGAGGAACAGAAAGAACAAAAAGGTGGTGGGACAGTGGTTAAGTTTGAAGACAACAAATAGGACAATTCCGGTTTTCCCTTTCTAATCTCAACCTCTCTCCTGACATGAAACAGAATGACTCCTTCAGAAACAGGCAACAAATTTACTTTGAAATATCTTAGCAAGGACTATCTTAAACATCAGAAAATAATATTTGGAGTTTATTTAATTTGAAGAAAGGGAAGGAACACTCTAATAAAAGTTAGAACAACTCATTTTAATGTAATTTTAATATGTATACAGAATTTTTTTTTATTCAACATTCACCAAATATTTATTGAGTGCCTACTATGTGCCAAACACAATGGGTCTACATGCTAAGTATACATCAAAGTACAAACTTTTGGCTATTCAACAGGCATAAACTCTCAGTTAAATGATGAATAAGTTGTAGAGATCTGCTGTACAATATTGTACTTACAGTTACCAATACTGTATTATACACTCAACAATTTGTTAAGGGGGTAGATCTTATGTTATCTTCTTATTACAATAAAACAAATTTCAAACAAACAAAAAGATTAAAAAATAACACTTTACAAAAACCCTCACTCTGATTAAATTTAATTCTAATGACAAATATAGAGAAATACATATACAGAAAAATGGTAATTAAAAAGCAGACTATATAATAATAGGCACAAATATTATATTGCTATATGAAATATGTATATACATTCACTAACATGAGATTTAGAAACACTAAGTTTAATAGTCATCTGATCATTTTTGTTAAATAGTAAGTTAACAATTGCATAAAAAAAGTTTAATTTTGAAATGTAAAAATGTTCTGCATTCTAGCTGGGAATACTCAACAACTCATTTCAGTAATTATTTATTAAAAATTATTTATTATTATTATTATTATTATTTTATTAGAACATTTATCCTAGCAGCTATTTCTGGTCTTATGGAGGGCCCAGGCAAGATGCCAGGTCCCTGATACAATATAATGCATTCCATAATAGGGAGAAAGAGAAAAAGCCTTAATCTCGGATGCATGGGTTCATCAAAGGAGATGAACTATAAGTTTACATATAAAGAAATAAAGAAACATTCCCATAGCAGCCAAAGCACAGACAAAAGAACTATAAATTATACCTTAGAAATTCAGTCTATTAGGATAATAAACTATATTTTCATTTGATCTAAACAAGCTCATATTTTAAGTAAAATTAAAACATTGCAGAAAACAGTAAATAAAATATTTTGATAACTTGTGCTTTCCTCTTATTTCAGATTCTTCCAGAAGTCAATGAGTTTTGAGGTATATACATTGGTAAAAAATTTGTCACGAGCAGAGTTTGATGATGCTGACATTTGAAGATGGCGAACATTGCCCTCCTAAACACATCATTTTCCCGCCAGTTTATGGTACAGGTGGCCCCAGTAGGATCTGGGGCATAACTAGCCCACCCTATGATAGGCATCGAAGCCCAAAAGAGGCCGTTGATCCAGGCCCCCAGAATCATGCTGATGTAAGTGTTGGTGGTCATTCTTCTTCCTGTGTCAGGACGGCAAATGGTCAGGTACCGATCCATGGCCACGACCATGAGTAATCCGATACTTGCCATTCCAAAAAAGATATTCATTCCAGCATAAATCTGACATCCTGCATATCCAAATTTCCAACGTCCATACAGATCTGACGCAGCAGACATGGGATAGCCAATGCTACTGACCCCTATATCAGTAACAGCCAGGTTAATGATAATTGCATTTGTGGGTATCCGAAGTTCCTTGTACTTAATGAAGATGCCCAGAACTATTATGTTGCTGAGAATATTTATCATACCTGCCATAATCAAGTAAGCTGCAAGAATATTGTGTTCAGTCTGTGAAAAGACAGAGCCATCTTCATTAACAGGGTCTGAACTGTTACCTAAATTATTCCTTAGCATTTTGGAAGAAAGATATTGAGATAGGCTTCATAATAAGCCTTCAATAATAACAAAATCTATGTATACAGAATTTGAAACATCTGTCTACACTTTACCATCAACAGTTTTCAACTTCTCAATATTTAAATTTTATTATTATGTATCAGAACTTTTAAGTTCTTTTCTAAAAGACACTGTCTTTTTGTGATTAAAGTAAACTAAAAACAGACCCTCGTGAATCATGTATGTTATTGTGTCCAAGTTTCTAAAGTAAATGTTCAAATTCATCTTGCCTGACCAGTGAAAACTTAAAGGATAGTCAGTTAATAAAATAACCTGCAAGAACATTTCATTTTTTAAAGTGCTCTAATTTTATGGTCATGCATTTATAAGTACTTGGAAAACAAAGTTCTCCGCTCAGCATTTCATATAGTAAATGCATCACAGTGGATATGAGTATTATATATAATCTAAATAAAACATGAAAGGTTAATCTAGAATGCCAATGAAAATATGGTTCCTAAATCTCCTACTTTTCATAGTTTCACGTTTCTTGAGTGAGCTGTTGTGGCTTCTGCATTACAAATAGTTAGAAGTAGAAACAGTACCATGCAGTCTGTAGATTTGTCCAGATTTCATCAACTACAAATCCCTTTTCATTTGCTTGCATATGTTTCTGCTTAATTTTTAATATTTTTCTCCAGATTGAATTTTAGACTTCCCCCTTCCCATTTTTATGCAATGTAACACTTTGTCATGAGCTCAAAGAATTCGTGCACTAAACACAATAACAGATCTGAGTTAATTACCCCACAATGCTCCTGACCTGGTTGCTGTGAAGAAACACGCTTTCATTTGTTGCACATTTTAGCTCCAGCAGTTTAGTCAGCAGACAGCTCCACCGAACTCTTAAGATGAGACTTCGCTTTCCCTTCAATAGCAAAGAATTCTCAGGTAGACAGGAGGGACTTAAAGAGGTTATTTTGCCCTTCTTTTGTCATAATGACACACAAAGTTAATCATTAGATGAATTCCCAAAGAGGCCTTTATCCAAGAAAACAATCCAAAAAAATATTTAATGTATGTATATTTAAAATGCTTAATATGTGTATATTTAAAGTAAAAGAGAGATAGAGAAAGGGGCAGTAAGTACTAAATGACCCTGTAAAGTCAATTAGTCAATTACATCTTCCAATCTGGTCTCACTAGCCAGACCCCATGAGTCTCAAAACAAGGCCATGAACATGCTCCTCTAAGGACCTGATTCACCACTGTCAGCAAAGGTGACATTGAAATCAGAACGGCATATCCATTGCCTATCATCAATGGTGGACAAAATATGTCCCTCTCTTGTGCAGTGATATATTTGGATTTTTAATATGGTTTTATTCATATCAGATCAGGCAGTGAATATTTCACACCCATAACATTTATCTTGTTTAAGGTGCTCACATAGTTTCTCTCATCTCTCTGATTACTCAATCAATCCTTTTAATATTCTAAAACCTCACAAATCCAATCTTACTCATGATGTTGCCCTACCCTGAAGTAGCTTTCCATTCCTTAATCATCTAAAACATTTACTGTAATACATATATTAAGACTTAAAATATAATGTTTTTTGTCAAAATATTTCACCAGTGTAAATCTTATCTTGCCATCAAATGGAGATTGCATTTGATTCAAGTTTCTATCCTGAAATATGAGTTTTGAAGTACATTGTTTTAATGGTTAAAACATAATGTTTTAAACACATTTTAAAGTGGAAAAATTAAGGGAAATTTTTGGACCAATGGCTTGTTCTTTCAATTTTTTAGAAACATCTGACATCAGATAGACCCTGGCTGCCTAATGGAATGGAGTGTCACTACATTTGCATAAAGTGGTACAAAGAGGAAAATACTAAGCATTCTCAGAACCACCTTTTAAAAAATTCTTAATTAAATTTTTTGAGAGACGGGGTTGGGAGAAGAGAAACATCAACTCATTGTTCCACTTAGTTGTTCCATCCAGTTGTGCACTCATTGGTTGCTTCTTTTATGTGCCTTGAATGGGGATGTGACCCATGTCCTTGGTACTCTGTGATGATGCTCTAGCCACTGAGATAAGCAGCCAGGACCTCAGAACCACTTACTTTTGCATAGAAACAGCTTGCATGTCTCTGCAAATGTTTAAGGATTTTGTTTTCTTTCTTTGTTCTCAATGTTTAATTTGTGTTAAGTTTCTATCTTTGCCATTTAACATGTAGACATTTTGAACATTATTTATACCAATAACTTTGTAAAGAGAATTAGATTTAGTTCAACTTAAACTCAACATCTAATTATATTTCCTAGTTTCCACTCCAAAATACTACTGACTAATATGATTGATCATTAACCTTTTTTTGGTGTACCCATCTCTATTATGGAGAGAAATATTTGGGACAGCAATATTTTCAAAGATCCATCAAAAAAAACAACAACCCATCAGTGGCTTGATCTCTCAGGTATCCAATTTGTACACTATGGGAACAAAGTCTTTCTGGGAATGCTTACATTTAAGAACTAAGCTCTTAACATTTCTAAAAGTTAAGTCCTGAATTTACAGAAATATCAATTTACAACGAATTGACTTCACAAGCAGCGCCACTACTGTTAATGCCAGCAAATTTATTCCTGCAAATTCGCATGTGATTTTTCACTGGAGAAGAAAAAGATAGGCAGAATTTTAATGACAATCACCCATCCATTCAGCATTTGTGGAACATTTGTGTTCTTCACCAAAGAATGTAACTGCCATCTACATAAATGAATTGTAATGATATATCTGACATTGAAGAGATTTCCATTTAATACATAGAATTCAATTCATTCATTCATTTTCAAACATTTATTGTGAACTTACTCAATTCAAGTCTATGTTATGTGTGTTAAAGATGCTATGTCAAACAAGAGGAACCTGATCTTGCCTTCTCTGCACTTAAAGTTCATTGTAGAAGATGGTACTATAACTCGAAAGAGAAAAAGCAACTAACCATATGAAGACATTGAGGCATGGTATTGTTCGTAAGGGAACAGTTAGGGAGGGAATCCAAGCTACCTTCCAGAGTAGCTGTAAGGTAGGAACTAGCACAGTGTATTTGAACACAGAAGACCAGTAAGTAAAAAGGTAAATACTGTTTAGATTGTTGTGGGTAAAACAAAAGATAATAATGTTATGTGAGAAGATATTGGGTACAAGAAAGTTTACATAGAAGAAATTTCATAAAATGAAACCTCATTAAACAAAAGAGGAGTAGAAGTTCAGAGCATAACAGAAGGGAGAGTGACTTCAGACAGAAAGTGATGCTGGACACAGCCAGTGACTCATGAGACAACAAGACATAGCGAGAGTATAGGGTGATGACAAGTGTAGAGCAAAGCGGCAAAGAAGGGGAGGCAAGCATAAGTCAAGATTGCTGATGGCTGCAAATAACAAGAATGTAGACAACAGTCACTTGAAAAATTATGAATTTAGTTTTCTAACAAGAAGTTTTGTGGTAAGAACTTAGTAACTTTGATCCAGCAGCTTAATTATATCAGAGCTAAAGTTCTATCTGTAGTTCTTCTTCTCATGGGATCAACATTGTTTGCTATAGCAATGATCATGTTATCATTACCCTATGTTAAATGCAGGAAGCAAGGCACTGAATGGTACAGAAAAAAACTTTTTGTCTTAGAGTACTTATTTTTTTCATGCAAAAAATTCTTTCCCAGTTAGTTCTACTAAAACCCTCCTTTATACCTGTGTATTATGGCTACCTTCTATGAGGAATCCAGTTTCCTTAAGATCAAAGAATTTGTCTTATAAATAAAAATTTTCTTAGTAAGAACAAGGAATCTGTCTGATAAATCCAGGTTTCTTTAGTAGGGAAGAGGGAGAGGGGAAATGCCTATTGTGGTGACAAGCACTGTCTGCCAGAACAGGAGCTAAGGATGGAAAGCCTTGCACTTCCTGATGTTAAGCAATCGATTTCCCTTTGTGGGAAACAGGTCTCTGTCTGAAACCTCAGCTCATGGTAGCTTAATGGTCATCACATATTTTTGTTCTTTTATATCTTCCACTTGAAACACTTTTTTTCTATCAAATGTACATAGCTTTGTTTTTTTCCTGACTCTTGGTCTCTTTCTGCCTATGGGTTTTGTGGATGAAACAAGCATTGCCTTAATTCTTTTATCTGTTTTTCAGCCAATACATTCAAGTCCAATAAATAAAATATAACAAAGTAGAATTTTTTCTAAGCAATTTACAATACAGCTTTCTAATCAACTTTTCTCATGGGTCACAAATGTAGACCCATATGTTATATATACAACCTGATTAGTCATTATGTAAGCAGTGAGTCATATATATTAATTTTTTTCAGGAAAAGTGAAAATGGCTCTCATAGGAGAACTTAGAAAATATAAAGATAGATATCTTTTTTTGCTTTCCTAAGCAAAATGATACCTTATATTTTTTACTCAACCAAGAAAATATGCAAGACTAACAAGTTCAGTGATGATGAAAATCATTTCCTGCATTTCATTTGATTTACTCTTTTATGCTACATTAAGTGAAGGAGTCTGAATGTATTCCTGTCTGCTCAGAAAGTTCTCTCAATTATGCTACAGGCAGTTTATTTTGATGTTTGCTTCTGTAGGTCTTCTTCTAAGAAAGAAAGAAAAGGTGTAAATTCTTATTACAATGGTCCATCCACAATGAATAAATTTTTTCATTTACTATTTGTAGCACTTAAGATAGTATTTTTTTTTAAGTATGGACTATAGTAAGACACTATGTTTAGTAGTTGAAACCCATTATGAATGCGTGAGGGGCTGAATAGTGCCTACTGTGAAGTTCTAGCTGTGGTTGAAAACTCAGGAAATGATTTTGCAATAGGGGGAGTCTGTAATTGGCCAAATTAGCTCCATTACAATCTAAATTCTATTGAAAAAAATCTTTATAATCTTCTAGTAACTTCTCACCTAGATTATCCACATGATTAGAGATTTCTTAATTTTCAGCATGAAGATGTTTCCTTCAGATACTTATCTGATTTTTAGTTTACATTAATGTTCATTTAGTAGCTCTCATTAAGAAAACACAAAATGATCAGAAGTTAACATACATTTTATAAATTTATACGTGTATTTTCTGACTTTGGGTTAAATGTAAAGGCTTGACTATAGGTAATTGTCTCATTTCCCCCCTAAATACCACAAAAATGGCTTAAAAGTGAAAATATCTTAACTAAAAGGAAAAATAAAACTTCAGAAAAAGCATAAGGGTAATATTTTAAAAAATAGAATAAGATAGAAGAGAGGTAATTGACATAGCAAAGCAGAGAACATCAAAAACCAGTTGGCCATACAAGAGGATTCTGATGAAAAATTATCTTGTTTGTCTCACAAAATCTCTGAGAGTCTCAATGTGTTTGAGTTGATAACAAGAAAATAGGAAGTCAATCTAAAGACTGAACACTCAGAGACTGTTTTAAGTTTCTTGACTTCTCCACAAATACTAAGAGAAAAAAATACTAGGAGAAAAACTTTAAAAAGCTTAGTTTCTCAAGAAATTGACTCAAGAACTATTTACACCAAGAAACAGAGGTTCAGGATAAAAACAGAGTAATAAAATTGGTCTACACATATCCCCTACTCTACTCAAAGTCTCTTTGCTCTGCTTCCATAATACTTGTTGCATTGTTTAGTTTTGACTGACAGAAAACTGAAGAATAATCTGTGAGAAAAAAAATTAAAAACCCCCAATAAAAGATTTTTAGAAGTTTAGAAGTTGTCTAAAGACCTGCGGGAATTCAACTTAAATGAAGTCAGCTGTTTGAATCCTGTACTCTGGCCCAACCCTCTCCTTCATAACTCAAAGCTTTAAATAGCTTTTTGTACCTTGATCATACCTGTAAATGTTTACTGAAGCAGTAATATCTATGAGAGGAAATTTCTTCCTGTGACAAAGACCAAAACAAACAAATGGAACTGAGTTAAAATAAATAGGTTAAATAACATATCCAGAAAATAAGATCAGAAGATTATTTATAAAGGAAATCAAAACAAAAATAAAATAATATTGAAAATTAAATAAATTTAGAATCATTAGAAAAATCTATAAAGCAGCCACTAAATTTTTTTTCAAAAACCCAAAGAAATGCAAAATAATAAAGAGATTAGAAAATTAAAGAATTTTTTTAGCTGGTTCAACATCCAACTAGTAGAAATTCTAAAGAGAGAGGAGAAAAAAAGATAAGCGGTAATAGTTAAATAAATAAAACATAAAAAATAACCTCTCAAACTGAAGAGCTTTTGAAAAATTAATGACCTAATATAGTCAAACAATGGCCTATTATAATGAAGTTTCAGAACAGCTGAGATTAAGAGATTTTAAAATCTGTCACATTAATTAGACTAAACATTAGAATTGAAAAAACAGTAGAACATTAAAAATTCTAATGAAAATTATTTTCAGCCTATAATTTTATACCTAGCCAAGGTATCAGTCAAGTGTAAAGGTGGAATAAAGGCATTTTCAGATGTACAATACTTTTAAAAACTTATCTCTTGTACAGCCTTTCTTAGAAAACCATCAAAGTTAATAATTCCTGGAAAATTAGATAATAAAGCAGAAAAGAAAGATGGAATTAGGGTCTTCTTTACAGAAGAGAAAAAAGAAAAAAAAATGCTTCTGACATGACTAAGGTGCTTTAAACCTAAAAAACTAATAGTTTATATTGCAGCAAGAAGTAAACATCTGTATGAGGAAGATCATCAGTTAAAGGAAGCAAACAAAGCAAAGTAAGAAGTTGGTAGTCTCCAACCCAGGAGAGGACCTTCACTAGAAGTTGGTAGTCTCCAACCCAGGAGAGGACCTTCACTAGAATTCTATTATGCTGGATTCTGGATTTGTGGAACTTTGAGAAATAAATTCTGTCATTTAGAAGGCCCCCTGTCTGTGGTATTTTGTATTTTTTAAATGCATTCAACTGTAGATGAGTATTTGAAATATTTGAAAAGTAATACATAGGTATGTGACAAATGCTAGACTAGATACAAGTATACAATAATATCAAAGTAGAGCAAGAACAATAAATTTCACCAGCAGTGAGAGGGGTGTGGTAAGAGAAGATTTAGGATAAGTTAACTGGAAATGATGACAACTGAGCTGGGTTTTTCCATATATAGAAAGGGTGTGAATGAAGGAATTAGTAGTTGGCCCAGAAGATTAATTTCAAAACCTAGTCTCAGAGGACTTTGGCTTCTAGTTCAGACAGAATAAGAGGAATTGGATTTACGCTCCTGCCTGAATCAATTAAAGATGAAAAAATGTATGAAGCAATGACACAGATTTGACAACAAAGGACAGGGATCCTTCAGAGCTGGGAAATGAACAAAGTGAGTTCTAAAATTGCCCTAAAACAGATGGTGATCAGCACATGAATGGGAGATAAGGGAGAGAACCACACTGAGGATTAGAAGGAACAGTACTCAGACCACACAAGACCAGAAATAGTGCCTCTACTCAGCACCAAAGTCGAAAACCTCATAATTAGGGGGTAACGGCTGGAGTTTTAAAAATGTCTTGCCTCACTGTTGGAGAAACATTAACCTTAATTCTCATCCAATTTAACAAAGCTTAAAAGCCAGGTCCAAAAGTATCAAATTATTTCCAAATAATCACATGTAGAACAAAAGCCAAGAATATTTATAGAAATATAAAAATATTCAGATACAGAAAGGCTAAATTCACAGTGTCTGGCCACCAATAAAACAATAGAAGGCATACAAGTACAAGGCAGCATAAATGTACAAGTCATGAGGAGAAGAATCAATCAACTGTCCCCTAAATAAAGTGAGGTGATATAATGTTGCTGCCTTATTGTGGTAGTACCCTGTGGTATTAGAAATTGGGGTACTTTTCAGGGGGCATGACTAAGCACGGAAAAGGTGATAAAATGTAAAGTGGCAATATAGGATTCAGTGAAAGCAAAAACATGGAGCCTTTAAGTAGTTTCAAATATTTGGTGGGAGGCTGACTTTCCTACCTTATAATGAGAGGGAGCTGGGGGCACAATTATTGAAATCTTGAAGCACATGGTAGCGCTGGGAGTCTGGATGATTTAAGTATGCTGGAAGCAGACTTTGAGTTCTAGTGATAAACACACTTTAATTTTAGAATAAGGAATACTTGAATATGAAGAGAGAAATAGCACTGAGGTTTTGTATTAAGGACACCTGGAGTGATTTAGGTTAATCTGAGGTGTCCTGTTACGCCATCTGGGTTTTAGGCAATACTGGACACAATTAGACAGTACCAACAGAGGTTCAAGTAACCTCTTCTTTTTCCTCTCTCTTAACCTTCATTTAAGAAATAAAGAGATAAAATAGACAATTTTATCAACTTGAGTCTCTGCTTATTACAGGAAAGGTATAAATAGACACAAACCTATTGCTTTGAAACTGAGAGCTATCTTGCCCTCCCCACTACCCAGCTGAACTGGCTGGAAATGGTGGCGTTGAAGTTGAACAGATACAGCTCGAAGGTTTCTAAGCTTTCACATGGGCTCTAACCTTGACTGTCTCACTCCCTGTCCTTGCCTGCTCTTGTGGTATTACTCCCGCAGTCACTGCTGCCTTGAGCTTGGTGCTCCTGTCAGCATTGACCTCTTTGTGGATGGAGCCCCTCAGACTCCTTGGGGTCTCCCAGGGTCCATTTAGAACCTCCTCGGCAAAACAAACTCAATGCAAAACCAAACAAACCACAAAGGCATCTGACTGATTCACTTATCATACAACCAACCCTTAGGTAAACAATTTTCTTTCACTTTAAATGTTAATTTAGATTTGGGGAAAAACACAGCTTCCTTTTTTTTCTTTAAGCTGTTGTCCATGATAATAAAAATTGTTGTTAGTTTGAAAGGCTTCTTTAATTAACAAAGCTGGAAGATTAGATTCAAATGATTATAGCTAAGAAATAGCATTTAGGAAAGAACAGCATTCTTCCCCTTTCCTAAATAATCACAGAGCTGTAAGGTCTTGAGTAGATGAATTGAGGAGGTCAGCCTTTTGGGCGGCTGCCCAAGGCACCATCTGTAAGAGCAAAGAACAGTCGCTGTCTCTGCCGGAGAAGGTGTATTTGTGGAACTTCTCCCCCCTGGGCGGATATAATATGAGGTTGGAAGAACTATTTTGTTAAGCCACTTGCGATCTGTCCAGCTGCAGTACAAGTTTGGAGGCTGAGTTGCATGGCTCATGAAAATGAATTAGAGACTGAGCCTCCCCAAAACTGTCTTCTCAGTTTTCTTTCCTTAAGGAATTCGACCTCAACAATTAATTCTGTTGAACATATAATTAAAGAAAATCAGTATAAAAGGACATATAATATTTATCTGCTGATGCACAACATTAAGCCACCACAATATCTTCCAGAAATCCAATTACTATATCCAGCCTTGTATGACTATAGGACAGAAATATCAGGAAGGTAATATTTATATGACCAGGTCTATAGATATGAAATCAAATAAATAATACAAAATCATATTTTAGCATAGGTAACATAGTCCAAGTGCTCAATAATTACCTTTCAATAGGTTTCTTCCACCTGTCTTAGCATACTGCTTCTTTAATCCATCTGAAGAGAAGTGGTAAAATGTTATTCTATACATTTTAACACATTGCCTAACTGCTATTTGATTTGTAAACTAAGAAAAAACTTTGAGGCTGGAAGTAGGTGAAGAAGTAATAAAAATCAAAGTTGTGTTTTCTGCAGAAGTTGGGAGGCAAATAAGTCGCAAAATTAATGGACTGTCTCAGAGTGCAAGAAGGAATGTGTGTGGTACAAGGAGTAGGACTTATGAGAGTACTTATACATTCACTGAATGTATAGCATTGAGCACTGAAGTCTATGTTCTTGGCACTGAGAAAACAGCAAAGAACAATAAAAAAAGTGCTGTTCCTATGGAGATTTTATTCTAAAGAGCTTAGAAAGAGTAATCTTTTAATTTTCTATAGTATGACAAAGGTGATGGGTGCTATGGAAAAAAATAAAATAGAGTAATAGGGTAAGAACACACTGGATGGGGAATTGGTTGATTTGCTCTTTTGTTTTACATGGAAGGATCTGGGAAGACATCGGTGATAAGATAAAATTTAAACATCGATCTATTAGAAGTGAGAGAGTGAGCCATGAGTTTACCCAAGACAATGGTTTCTGAGAAAAGAAGCAGCAAGTGCAAGAACAGAAGGCATTAATGCATTCAACTAACAGGACAATGCCTATGGTTCTCAGAGAGCAAGGGGGACAGTGGCAGAAGAGGCTGGAGAGGCAGCAAAGAACCTAGATAAGGGAAGTCTTATTGCTTTCTGTTGGGACTTTGGATTTTACTCAAAGAAAGATGGGAGACCACAGGAGGTTTGGGGCATAGAAGGGGCTTGATATTAAAAAAAAGCTTTTTTTCAATTACAGCTTACATTCAATAATATTTTGCATTAGTTTCAGGTGTACAGAGTAATGATTAGACAATAACATACTTTACAAAGTGTTCCCCATGATATTTCCAGTACCCAAATGGTGGCAGTTATTACAATATTATTGACCATATTTCCTATGCTGTACTCTGCATCCCCATGACTGTTCTGTGACTACCAATCTGTACTTCTTAATCCCTTTTCACCCAAGCACCAAAATATATTAAAGGCTTATTTTTGCTGAATTAAACCTATGTTATAGAAGGAAGGCAGGAAGGATGCACAGTTAGGAGCTATTTTAATAACTTAAGATAAAAGAGATGAGAGCATGGACTCGAATGGTGAGAAGCAGCCATGATCTGAACACATGCTGAAGGAAGAGAACCCATAATTTGTTGATGGCTTATATATGAGATTGAAGAGAAAATAGTGAGGGAAAAAAGACTCCCAACAGCAGGAAAGGATTCCTTCTCCTTGTTTAAGATGTTTCCAAATGTAATAATCACCAATTTATGTAAAGCCTTCCCAATAAGAAGCATATGTTTCTGGGACAAGTTCTCCTTCAGAAAGATCCATGAAATTATTACTTAGTAAGATATTATTGGGAGGAATTTGAAGTGAGTTACCTCTATCAAAAAGTTTATAGGAGAAGTTTAACATCCACAAACCTTGAGAATATTTTAGGGAGCATTATTTACATGACTTCCGTGAGGTGCAATCATAGCACAGAGTTTCACTGAAGGAACACTAACCTGAGATGGTGTACATATTGGAAAGGGGTAAAGTAAAAGTAAACTGGTTTTTTAAAATCACTATAAACTTAAAATTGTAAGAAAATATGTATTCTGACTACTTTTAATTTTCAAATGTATATTAAAATTTTTTTTAATTTTATCTTTTACATTTAATGAGAACTGGCCATAAATATGCAAAAAAATTGATATAGGGCTGTGGAACCAATCAGAATTTTGTTATCTCCAGAGATAGGTAAGAGAGTCTACTTTTTTATTTTTGTTTTTGGCTTAAAATAAGTTTTTTTTAATCACTTGCAAACAATTTCAATGATGCTGGAGGAACCAAAAGTTACAAGAAAAATAAAAATAAGGTCTACATAGAAGCCAACAAGAACATGTGTTGGGCTGGGTTAATAGAGCAAAGATTGCGGTCAGTTCAAAGCTAAACTGACAATGGTTCTTTCTTTTGGAAAAAGGCGTATAGGGAGGTCACCAATACTGACTGACCCTAACTAAAGCAAGCAGTGTACAGAGCAGATACTTCCGCATGTTAGCAAAGGGCATTTGCTTCCTCTTGACTGTAAACAATTAATCTGGGGAAGCATAATGAATAGCAAAAGCCAGACAAGGGCCTGTGGAATAAATTTCAAGACTACATGCAGACAGTAGATAGGATGAAGGCTGAAATTCCAGCAAGAAGACAGGCAGGTGTCACATTTAACCTACCAAATTATTGCTAGAACCTAAAACTTAAAAGTATTAGACAAAGAGAAATTTAATAGATGCTAATATGTTTCTATGATTTGTTGGCCTGGGGAGTAAAAACCAAACAAGCAATAAATTAATCTAGGTAATGTTCAACTTTTCATTAACCATTATGTGTTAAGCACATTACAAACATTATCATGTTTCATTTCTGCGCAAATGCATTAAATGTTATTTCACTGTGAAGCTAGCAGAAGCTCAGAAAATCCAAGTATTTTCATCCATTTAAACAGAAAGTAAAGGACCAGTCTGAAGTTCGAGCACCTGCTATTTCCTCTTGCACATGGTGCTTGCATACTGCAGGCAATTTTTCAATATCTTGATTTAATTACTATATTTGGGACCAAAACCTTTTTAAAAAGGGAATCAAATAAAGGCTTGTCTACATTTCTAGCTTTCACTCCCAACCCCTCACTGTCTTGTTTATCTCTTCATAGTTCTAGTTAATTCAGTAAAAGAAAAAATAAAGTATCACTTGCAATAAAATACAGTTTAACATATAACTAATAGAATAAGAGTAAAATGACAGATCCAAGTAATGAAACAAGATGTGTGGAATGACTATATGACAATCTAGAGTAAGGGGAACATAGTTAAGTACAAAAAGAGGCAACAGATTCCTAGTAAGCATTGTTAAAAGGGAACTATTGTGCATGTCCATTTATCTAGTAAAAAGATAAGTGTAAAAATCATCAAGGCTTCTCTAAGAAGAATAAATCTCAAGAAGAAATTCTGCATGTTGTGATATTAAACTATTAAATAGATGTGCAATATTGATACACCAAACAAAAATAATGCTTTTGGGGAGATGCTATTTAGTTTTTAAAAGTAGGAACATAGGTTCATAGATAAGCTCACCAGGAGGATGCTTTTCTTCTCAATATGTAACTTGTCAACAGAAAGAACCAGGTGGCAAATTCCTAAGCCTGTGTGAAATGCCTTCTGAGAATCACTGAAACAAGTTCTCGGATTTAATGGCTTAGGTGTTAAAGGTAATATCCCTTTTGCTCAACTTTACATTCTAGCTCCTTACACCTCACATATATTTGATATGAGCATGAAAGCAATAGATTTACACATTTTCTTTTCCACATGCACAATTTAGGCTATTTTCTTGCGAAGTTTTCTTGTTCTGTTTTTTTTTTTTCTAACTGAATTAAATAAACTACAACTAAATTCGAGCAATCAATACTTGTAAACATAGTGGATCAAATTTGGCAAAAAGTAGACTGTAAGAAAGGGGAATACATAGATTTGTACATATCCCTACTGTCAGTTACTTCATTTGCATAGCCGTAGCACCAAGTCCTGGCTGGGATCTGCAAATGTCAAGAGGTCAGAGTCGAGACATGAATTTTGTGTTCTGACTGTGAGTGGAAGAAATCCCATCATGCCTCTTTCTCTCGATCTCAACATATATGGGAACTGTCTGTTTCAAAAACTTGGGCAGTATTAGTCAGATTTGTACCGCTCCTTGAAGTCATTTGTCATTTGTTTACATTGTGTCCTGCAGTGACTACAGACAGAAAAGAGATTTCCATCCTAAGTAAAACACATACATTTGAGGGATTTTGCCAGTTTTTTTTTTTAATGCAAGAGTTGAACTTCTCATTGTTCTACAGGAAAAGCACAGTTACAGTGAACAGTTGCTTTTTCCTGCAATGACTACCCCCATGAGTATTTAATTCTCAGAATGTGCCACTGTACTCTTAAAGTAGAAGTAAACTATGACAGTCACTTTGAATGCCTGGGTTCCCAACAGGAAAGTAATTTATTTCTCCCCTATTCTTGCCAGCCTTAACAAAACAGTGTTTAATAGAAATTACAGATCTATTCACCATTATTTGAGAAAAATACTACCGAAACACATAGTGAGAGAGAAAGAAACTGTTAGTGAAGAAAACAAATAATTTGGCTTACAGGAAAACAAAGTTTTAACTGAACCTTGGATTTTGTTGTTTCAACTTTATTTTCAAAATGGCCAGTGCCTTGAATTGACACCATTTTTTGAACAACCACCAGAAGAAGAAAAAATAAAAGTGTGATTCAACTTCCCTCTTTAAATTTCAGGAAGGATTTTAAGACTAATAAACCTGGTCTTTAAACTAATACGTGCAAGCTAATTGAAAGTATTTGTGAGAATGGCATTGCTCACTGGAGTGGGTGCTATTACTATTTCTCCAAAAGCTTTATGATATTAAAAGATGGAATTAGAATACAGAAACAAAGGATTGTTCTGCATCATATATATAATAATAATAGATAACCTGAGAACAATGGGAACAATAGAAGGAGAATATACAAGACTCAAAGCCCTGGCTCAGGCTCTGCTTCAGGGGAATCCAATTTAGACATTCGTATTTTAGCTGAGATATCTCTGTCCCTTTTAAACAGTAAATTTCAAAAAGGCAGTTCAATCCTGTCTTCTGAGCACTTCAAACAGTTCTTAGTTTATGTGTGCAAACATGTATTTGAGGTAAACGTTACCCTGCTATAAACAATGTTAAGCTGCTAATGTTTCTTTAATTCGTTTCCATCCTCCTCCATCTTTTCCTGTAAATTCCCACTATATAGCAAATTGGAAGCCTCACATGGGCATTAAGTCCATTTAGGGGAACAAGTTTTGATAAAGAAATATTAAAAATACCAATTTATCAACAATAAGTCTCTCTTTGCACCTTTATTTAACTGGAATCTCAGTCATTCTCTGTAGATAGATATTATTAAGTTGCTTGAAACTAAATATTTTTATGAAAAATTGATAGAAGTTTCTAGAATATATTTTAAGAGAAAATATAAACACAAAGTTATATTAAAATTCTTCCCATTCTGTTGGCCCTGACCTGGTAGCTTAATCAGTGAGTGTGGTCTCAAGATGCAAGGTTGTGAGCTCAGTCTTTAATAAGGGCACAACCAATAAATGCATGAAGAAGTGGAACAGCAAATTAATCTCTTTCTTCCTTCTTCTCTTTCTAAAATTAATAAACATAAGTAAATAATTATTCTTCCCATTCTGTCATATTTACAATGTGCATAAGTTTTTACATGCTTATGTATTGCTTGAATATTTTTTACAAAAAGAGAATACTTATGCAGTATTGTTTATATAAAAAACAAATACATTACTATAGAAAAAAATTATCACAAATAAATGAAACTAACAAATTTTACCATCCATCTCAAATGCTACTACTTTCAAAATCCTCCCTCTCTTTTCTCTGAATTCCTCTTTGTTTTAAATATGTATCACTCTTACAGGACTTTTCAATTCAATATGTATTAAAGCTCTACTGAAATTCAATTATAAAAAAGATACTATCTTTATTATCAAGAAACTCACAACTAAAAGAAAAAAAGAAATGTGTTAACTATAGGTTAATGACCAGAGGGCTAACATATGGCAGGTATGAACAAATTGTTGTGGGCTTTTTTGGGAAGCAGAATTCTAGCATACTTACAAGATTATCAGCGGTTTGTTACTGGCTTTGGACTTTAGGAAGCACAGGCTAGGAGGAAAGGTTCAGGATTTTCTTCCCCATTTTCTCTTTGCTTAGTCATTCTGCTATTGAGCATATACTGCATGCCAGGAACTATCGTAAACGTGGTACATTTTTTACTTTATTTAATTCTCATAATCTACCTTTGAAGTACAAGATACCATTACCCTCAATTTAAAAACAATGATAGATAAATTGTTTTGGGTTATGAGAGAAAAAAACGGTAGAGCCAAGATTCCAAAACAGACAAATTTTTATCCTAATCACTATTATGCTACAATCATCTTGGATAACCTTAATCTATCACTTTCAGGAGGAATCATAACAGCTTTCACCCCCTGAGAATATGGATTAGGGCTTCTTAAAACAAGACAAATCATTAATAGTTGATTCTTTCACATACTTGATAATTTTCCGCATCTATCACAGAAAGAAAGAGATGATCTTTTTGGTATATTTTAAAACCTTACCTACTGTTGATATACAAAATGAAAATTGGATGAGTGCTCTATTTGCCTCTCTTTCTGACTTTTACATTCTTCAATGGGATACATTCATGTCATGGCTTCTAACATGATACTAAAAAATAGTCTATGACAGGTAATTTGACTATAATTCTTATGATCTACCTGTAACTCTTTCAGAGAATCATCAAATACATGCTACCTTCTCTGATATATCACCACTGTGACTTAGGACTGTCTCATTTAAATAAAAAAAAGAGTAAGAATGATATGGAACTTGGCTCCTGATAAAGAATGAAGAAGCTCTCTGGCTTCAAGATTTATAGATACCTTACAGCAAGATTACATATGGTATCTTCCCTCTCATTGAAATTGTTTTATAATTTGTGTTATTATTGATGTTCATTTTTAAAATACTGTGCTTTAATAATTGAAATTGTAATATATCTTTGTAAATGTATAAAAATTCTGTGGTTTGGATGTGTGCCAAAAGCCCATTAAGCTATCTATGAATGCCAAAAGTTTGAATTACCTTGCTATGGAACAGGAAAAAAGTAAACAAACAAACAAAAAGTGGTCTTCTTTAAAGAAACTAGTTTGCTCATTATCCAGAGGTTAGTTCTCATGAAATTAGAACTAAAACTTATTTATTTAATATAGAGACCTAGCCTGACCTGTGGTGGTGCAGTGGATAAAGTGTCAACCTGGAAATGCTGAGGTTGCCGGTTCGAAACCCTGGGCTTGCCTGGTCAAGGCACATATGGGAGTTGATGCTTCCAGCTCCTCCCCACCTTCTCTCTGTGTCTCTCTCTCCTCTCTCTCTCCCTCTCTGTCTCTCTCTCTCCATTTCTCTCTCCTCTCTAAAATGAATAAATAAAAAATAAAAAAAAATATATAGGGACCTATTCTATACTCTTTAGCATGATAGATAAAGGGGTATAGTAAGCAGGTATAGTAAGCATGGTCTGGGAAGCCCCAGGATGAAGATCTAATGAAGAAAAACTGACAGGTGTGTTGGATCTTGAAGGACAAAGAGGAGAACCTTGTATTAAGCAGTTTGCTGTTTATCCTGGAAGGCTTTGGGGATTATTAAGCAGTAGAATAACATAATTATTTATTATGTTACATAACCAGGAAGCAAAACTCTTTTACATTATAACAGAACCCTTATACTGACAACTCACAACTCATACATATCACTTAGTGGTAAAAATACTGAAACTAGAAATAGAAGGGAACTTCCTCAATCTGATAAAGGGCACCTCAGAGAAACATCACACTTACTGATGAAAGATGGAAAACTTTTCCCCAAGGCCAGAAACAGGACAAGGATGTCCAGTCTCATCATTTTTATTCAATATTGCACTGAAGATTCTATCCATGGCAATTAGGCAAGATGAAGTAAGAGAGATCCACATTGGAAAGGAAGAATTAAAACAATCTCTAATTACAGAAGACATTATCTCCCATGTGAAAATGCTAAGCATCATCAACAACAAGCTATTAGACCTAATAAATGAGTTCAGCAAAGTTGCAAGATATAAGATCAATATACAAAAATCAACTCTATTTTTACATTAGTAATGAATAAACCAAAAGTTAAATTAAGAAAACAATTTTACTTATAGTAGGATTAAAATATTAAAGTAACTAGGAATATATTTAACAAAAGAAATGCCAGATTTGTACACTAAAAACTGAAAAATAGCATAGAAAAAAATGGAAAAAAGCCTTAAATAAGTAAAAAATTACATGTTCTTGGATTGGAAGACTTAATATTGTTAAAATGGCAGTGATCTACAAATTGACCTGCTGATTCAATGCACTCCCTTTCACAATCTCAGCTGCCATTTTTGCAGAAATTGATAAGCTTTTCCTAAAATATGGAAGTGCAAAAGGCTCAGAAGAGCCAAAACAATATTGAAAAAGAACAAGCAGTGTGTAGGACTCACACTTCCTGCTTTCAAAATTTAAAACCTCAAAGCTAGAATAATCAAGACTGTCTGATGTTAGCATAAGGAAAAACATTTAGATCAGTGGAATAATCAGACAAGAAATAAACCCATATGTTTATGGAAATAGTGTTTTGTAAAGAATGCCAAAATTCAGTAGGAAAAAACTTAGTCTTATCAACAAATAATACTGAGAATACTGGATATCCATATGCAAAAAAATAAAGCATATTTCTAAAACCATATACAATAATTAACTCAAAATGGATCAGAAACCTAAGTAAAAACTGCAGCTACTAAACTTTTAGAAGAAAACATAGAGGTAAAGTTTCATAATCTTACATTTGTCTATGACTCCTTAGAACCAGCAAAATAAAAAATAAACTGAACATCACCAAAATTAAATTTTGTGTCTCAAACAAAGCTATCAAGAAACTAAAGACTACCCAGAAAATGTGGGAAAATAGTTATAATACATATATGAGATAATGGTCTAATTTCCAGAATATATAAGAAACTCTTAAAACTCAATCATAAGAAGACAAATAACCCAATTAAGAAAAGACAGAGGATTTAAATAAACATTGTTCCAAAGAAGATATAAAAGTAGTCATAATTACATAAAAAGTTGCTCATCATCTCAGTTATTAGGTAAATGTAAATCAAAACCATAATGAGATACCTACTTCACATCCATTAGGGTGTTTATAATAAAAAATAACAAATGTTGGTGAGGACAAAGAGAAATTGGAACCCTCATACATTGATAGTGGGAGAATAAGATGGGGCAGTTGCTTTGGAAAACACTCAAGCAGTTTTTCAAATGGTTATACATAGAATTACCATATGGCCCAGCAATTCCACACCTAGGTACATACCCAAGAGAATTGAAAACTTGTTTTTGCATTAAAACTTAAATATGTTCATAGCAGCATTATTTACAATAGCCAGAAAGGGCAATAACTCAAATGTCTATTATTGGTGAATAGGTAAACAAAATGTAGTATATTTTATATATTAGAATATTATTTAGCCATAAAAAGGAATGAATTATTGATATATGCTACAACATTGATAAACCTTGAAAACATTTTCCTCAGTGAAAAAAGTCAGACACAAAATGCTACATATTGCATGATTAAATTTATTGGAGATGTCTGAAATAGGAAAACCCATAAAACTGTAAAATAAATACTGATTTCCAGGAACTATGGGAATAGGGGACTAAGGAGTGATTGCCAATGGGTTCAGGATTTCTTTTCTGAATGGTAAGATTCTAAAATTAGATAGTGGTAATTGTTGTACAATCTTGTGAATATATCAAAATCCACTGAATTATATACTTTGAAAGGCTTAATTTTATCGTAATAAAGGTATATCTCAATTAAAAATTATGTTATGTACATTACATAGGACTAAGTTTATTTGTAAATAAGTGGTTTAAAAGAAAACAAAAAAGTGATTTAAAGTACAGGTTGATAGTAGGTGTTCCATAGATATTTGTTAAAAGAGTGAATGCATCATAACTAATTAATAATAGAAATTATAGAAACTACAATATACTAAGTATAATAAAGAATTTAAATTAATCATGATAAGTACACTACAAGATCAAAGACAGTATTGTCATTGAGAATGATAAGTCTAATAGATGTTTAAACCATTTTCCTTATAAAAAAGAGTAACTTTTATTTTGGCTAAATTGGTTCAAGCATGGCCCTGGGCGCTGAAGATGGCTCTGTTGGAGCATTTCAGTGGCAGGTGCTAAAAATAGCTCAGTACTCAAGCCCCAGATGGAGTTGCTGGGTGGATCCCAGTCAGTGCGCCTGTGGGAGTATGCATCACTATCTCTCCTTCTCTCACTTAAAAAAAGATCTTATCTCAAGTTTATATAAAACATAACTATATGTGATATATACATTTTTCTTTTCTTTTCTTTTTTTTTTTTTTTTCATTTTTCTGAAGCTGGAAACAGGGAGAGACAGTCAGACAGACTCCCGCATGCGCCCGACCGGGATCCACCCGGCACGCCCACCAGGGGCGACGCTCTGCCCACCAGGGGGCGATGCTCTGCCCATCCTGGGCATCGCCATATTGCGACCAGAGCCACTCTAGCGCCTGAGGCAGAGGCCACAGAGCCATCCCCAGCGCCCGGGCCATCTTTGCTCCAATGGAGCCTCGGCTGAGGGAGGGAAAGAGAGAGACAGAGAGGAAAGCGCGGCGGAGGGGTGGAGAAGCAAATGGGCGCTTCTCCTATGTGCCCTGGCCGGGAATTGAACCCGGGTCCTCCGCACGCTAGGCTGACGCTCTACCGCTGAGCCAACCGGCCAGGGCTACATTTTTCAATATATATTTATTTGTATATATTCAAGCAATTGAAAAGTAAATCATACAAGTTATCATATATTATATTTTAAAAAAGAAAGAAAACATTTTAACCATAAATTATGTTATTACTAACAAAAAATTTTCTAGGCTGCAATATTGTTAGCTTACTGTGAGAACACTGTTGTGAAATTGACAATCAGTTTGACTCAAGCAGTGAATTTTATCAATATATTCTCTTGAAGTTTACTGTTCTTGGTGGTGAGAGGTACGTTTTTTGGTATATGTTAAACACTATTGAGATGCATTAGTCCAATTGCTTCAGAATAAAACTAATTTTGATATGAATGTCTTTGTTTCATAAAAGAATGAAAACAAGTAAATATACTACCTACCCTGGCTTTGGTCATTTGCAGGGTAGTTTTAGAATGAATACACGACATGCACCTATTTGTCTGTCAGATTTACTAGTGTCTCTCAGTTATTTTGAACCACTTAATGATGACAGTCATGCCTTCTGTTAGGATGCTGCTTTTGCTAGGTGACATCCTCAAGATTCAAGGATCACAGTCATTTGACTGCATAGTAGATAATTTTTTTCCTACACAAAGAAAAAAAATAGCAATGCTGCCAAAGGAAGATTGCAGAAGCCTGAGCACAAGCATAGTCAAAAGAAAGAGTACTCACACATCCATAGATATTCCAGGAGACATCTTGTCAAACTGTCTTACTTTTCAAAATGGTGCAGGTAGATACACGAACAATCGCAGGTGACACAAAGGGGACTTAAGCTCAGGCTCTTGATACCTACCCCATGTTTTTTCTACTATAGTTGGATCAAACATGCAGGCCATTCCCATAGCAACTTTTCCCTTAAGTATGATGAAGAAAACACCAGAAAGTTTTCCTTTTTTGTCTTTGAAGGTGAGCCGGTTGTTTTAATAAATTTTATAGTATCAGTACAGCAATATTAACATTTCTCTAATGAAAGAGATGTTTCTCTCATAGCCATGACCTTACAAAATAAAATTGCTGTCATCTCACCTCCAATACTTCTAGGCTCTGGCAATTGATAAGTTTTATATTCACATAATTGACATCTCAATATGGTCACAGTTTTGATCTTTGCTTTTCTTATGTTAGTATATAGAGCTTCTCTGTTGCTATACATATTTCATATTTTTTATCTTCAAAAGCTGCCTAGTATTTACTATTTTGAACTGCTAAAAATAACTTAGCTACTCCCAAAGATAGACATTTAAATTGCTTGCATTTTTTTCTTTTGGCATTATTTAGAAATTAAATTTAATGGGGTGACATTGATTAAAAAGAGTATATAAGTTTCAGGTGAACATGTCTACAACATTTGAACTGTTGATTGCATTGTGTGCCCATCACCCAAAGTCAAATCATTTTCCATAACATGTATTTGTCACCCCATGTTTTTTGATAGTGTTACAGTGAATATATTTTTTAGGTTTTTTCTACAAATTTTATGATTGCCTTAGGTTCAATATCCAAATATGGGGCTAACTTTAATGAATAGTATCTATAGTTTTAATTGATTTTAATTTTTATCATATTGCTTACCAAAAGGGCTCTACCATTAAAATTACTACTAATAATACATAATATACTTTATTGCATCTTCACAAACAATGAGTATTACTGTTAAAACTCTTTTCAAATAGTCCAAATGCTGTATTTTATATTAATTTGTTTTTCATGCCTGCTAACTTAATTATAGAAAAATTATTAAATATTATAATAATTATTAAACATAGAAAAGTATTAGATTATTATGAAACACAAGTAATATTATCATATATTTTCTAAATTATAGCTATTATTGACTTTAGGAAAATATTACAAATAGAAAAATGACTTTTTATATGCTTATAGTTTCATTACCTACCCCATGAATATCATTTGCCTTTTCCTTGATACATTAATGTTATATTTATTTTAATATATTAAATTTTCTTTAAAATTTAATTCACTAGTTATTAATTCATTCAAACAATTGCTAAACGCTTAGTGCCTATACCTGGCCTTGAGTACTTTACAAACCCTACCATCAAGGAGTGCACAGTCTGCCTGAAAGAACAGTTGAATAAGCCAAATATTAAAATACAGATGGGCAGAGTATGTGTAGGACTTTCTTTGTTGCTTTCTAATTTCTATGTTTGACAAGCAGAGTCACACATATGCAAGGTAGAAAGCTTTAGCTCGGCAGCTCTTTGGTGCTCTTAGGGGTCCTATCTTTCAATATAAACTAAGTTCCTTTAAAAGTTGTGGAGGCTTGGAGTCATGCTCAAGTGCAGGTAGGGCAGGTGGAGATCTTAGGCTTGATATATTGGTCTGCCATCTTGGCTCCCCAAACCAACAAAATCACTTCATTGAAATTCTCTGGATATCATGGAAACATCAACCCTTCAATGTCATGACACACTCCATGTTTTTTTCTTATTTCATTCCTCCTACTGTCAAGATGACTGTTCACAGTCAGGTTTTGTTATCATGTGATACTGGCCATGTAAGAATGTGGTTATGCGCTGCATTTAAAAATGTAATGTGTATAGTGTTTTGAACACTGAGGTGCATCACACACACTTTAGTTTTTCTTCAGGTTTTTGTTTTGTTTGGTTTAGAGTTATTTCTGTTCTAGAGTGATGAGTTGTGCTTATCCACTCACACATTCTCTTTCTTCATAGGCCAGGACAACACAAGCAGATGAGTAACAGCTTACACTGTGGTTGTGAAAATTGGACACAAGTTTCTCCTTCCTCTTTGATGGAAGTATTACTTTATGTGGCAATTATATCTGGTTTTCATTAATTTTTAATGAACAAAACTAAAATAACTGTCAACTAGAAACATGTTTACAACGTTACACAAGTGCATGGAAGATTAGACATATCTCTTGGGGAAGTAATATGTCATATGAAAAAAAAGAGTAGTTACTTGTTGAATGGCATGGTCTAAATTGAAGTTTCATTTCCTAAGTTTGGATAATGAGGAAAGTTCTTGGAAATCAAAATGAAAAAAGGCAGCTTAACTATTATTAAATGTTGACACCAAGAGAAAAAAGTCAATAAGTTCAAGAACTATTATATTTGGTTAATTTTAAGAAAGAAAAATATCAGTGTAATATTATCTGAAATTCATAAAAATGTACATATTTCAGAATTGGAACCTTATATGAGAAGTATGATAATAATGGGTTGTACTCCCTAACTTCACTATTTTATGCCTTTGATATTTTAAAAAGTCTCTGAGGTGGGTATTCTTACGAGCAGATGGGTAAAATATTGTTAATATTAAAAAAATATTTAAGATTTTATTTATTGATTTTAGAGAGATGCAGACAGAGAGTGAGAAAAGAGAGAGAAGGAAAGAAAGGTAGTGAGGGAAAAGCAGGAAGCATCAACTCCTAGTAGTGGATTTTTGTATGTGCCTTGTCCAGGCAAGCCTGGGGTTTTGAATCATTGACCTCAGCATTCCAGGGCAATGCTTTATCCACTGTGCCACCACAGGTCAGGAAATATCTTTAATATTAATTAGACTTTGATAATATTTTTCATTTTTTAATAGATTTTATTTATTCATTTTTAGGAGAGGGGAGAGAGAGAGAGAGAGAGAAGGGGGAGGAGCAGGAAGCATCAACTCCCATATGTGCCTTGAACAGGCAAACCTGGGGTTTCAAATCAGCAACTTCAGCATTCCAGGTAGATGTTTTATCCAGTGTGCCACCACAGGTCAAGCCATGGTAACTTTTTTAAGGCAAAAACTTACATATAGGAATGAACATAAAAAACGTTTTTATAAATGGTAGTATTTTATCTTTTCTTATGGCTGAGTAGTATTCCATTGTATACATGCACTACATCTTTTTCCAGTCATCTAGCAAAGGACATTTTGGTAGGTTATCCCCATGTCTTAGCCACTACAAATAATTCTGCAATGAACATAAGGGTACATATATTTTTACAAATAAGTGTTTTTAAATTCTTGCAAAAACCTGGATGAACCTTGAGACTATCATGCTAAGTGAAATAAGTCACACGGAAAAAATCAAGAACTGTATAATTTTATTTATATACAGAATATAAAACTAAAAGAAACAAGCAAACAAGACAAACAAAAACTCTTAAACACAGACAACATGGGTAGCAAAAGGTAAAGGGGGTCAAATATACAGTGATAGAAGAATATTTGACTTTGGACGGTAGACATACAATACGATATACAAATGGTGTCTTATAGACTCATGCCACCCCAATAAATGTAATAATTTTTAATAAAAAGTACTTTGCAGAGATGAAAGGATAATTGCAATTGAATATTATTTTTGAACATGAAATATAGATTGTGGTTTGAAATTAAGACAGGAAAAAGTTATTGCTTTTGCATAGGTGCCTTATTCCTGGCAAATGAGCTAGAATTATCCTGGAGGTGGACTACTCTACACATTCAGTCATAAAACACCTATACCTACAAAGGTTTTTACTTTGTAGAAGGAAGAATCCTCTTTTTTGAGTCCTATGTATAAAACTTATGGTAATGGAAATAACTTGAAGACTTTAACTGCTAACTTCCATCTAGCTCTCTCTTACATGCTATGAGCTTCAGCTGGCAATTGTGTTGTGAGAATGTAATGAATCCCAGGACCAGACATAATCAGTCCTGTCATTCTCTGCCTTCTTTAAAGAATGGTTTATACAGTAATATGAAAAGCAAGGAATCCGTTCTCCTCCTCCAGCTGGAACAATCACACTAGGCTGATCTGTTTAATAATTCCTGGATAAATATTTACAATGAGTCGCTTTTGTTTTAAAGCATGGTCAGATATTTAGAAATTATAATGAGTTTATTTTCAGCAGTAACAATTTGAAATTCTGACTTTAAGGAAAGAAAACCATATATGGTATAACACTTTTATTTATGTTGGTATTGTTTTAGAGCACATATCCTGATGGGTGTAAACTACTGAGTTCTTGGCCAAAGCTTACAAGAAAGTCTGGAATTGTTTTCATTGCTTAAACTATATACTAGCTGTTCTCTCTAAGATGTACTGGAGATTATAAAACTTGAACCAATTGATCAGCATGAAAAAGCAGCATTGTGCGATTATCATCTAGTATTTTAATTAGATTTCATGAGAGTGTGATTTTGTTTCTGTATGATCTTGCAGGAAAAAAGTGGGAAACTGTATCTAATTATGATTCAACTTTTTTTAATGAGCTTTATACAGAAAGAAGCATATGTTAAAAAGAAGTCTAGGAGTAAAGATACTAAGTTATTTCGCAATAACCTACCACACATAAACTAGAAAGGAATGTGTCTTTCCCCACAGTTGCCAAGCAACACAGAGACTGGGCCTAATTTGGGGGCTCCTTACTTCATTCTCTGCATTCCAACCATAATGGACCAACAACGTTCAATTCTTCCTTTCTCTTTAAATAGTGTTAAAGGTCCTCACTCTCTGTTTAATTTTGCCCTACCTGTCCACCCATCTGGGTGGTTGTAAGTTACCTTCCAAGTTTATTTTATGTGTGTGCAAGTGTGTAAAATAAAGCATATGTGCAGAGCAGTGCACGAAAGAGTAAAGTTCAATGATGTATTGTTTTCATTCTCTTAAAGGTATCTACTGAGAATGCAAATTATTTATGTTAATGTACTCCAGTATGTAATCTTCTGTAGTTAATGTGCTGTCTACCTTATTTTATAATTTTTTCTTACCCTAAATAATGAAGATATTATATTGCTTTCTAAACTATTGTTTTGCTTTTTGCACATTGTTCATCATTCATTACTTACATAGACTTTTTTCTTTTGTATCTGTGTTTTTATATCTGGTATGAGGTAGAATTCAATCTTCCAGACAGAAGAGCCAGTGCAAAGACTTTGTAGTAGAGAGCGTTATGGCCTTCAGTACACACTTTTCAGTTTATTATAAATGAATGGGAAGCTATGGAAGAGTTGCGAACAGGGGAGTAATATATAAAATTAACATTTGTAAAAATGTTGATTACTGTGAGAATAATTAACAGAGACTAAAGAAAAGTAGGTGGGCAGAGCTGTTGGGGAGTTTCCCCTCTCTGCCAGGTGAGGTGATGGAGGCTTGGATTAGGATGTGGAGGTGAGGAAACATGGACAGACCTGAGGCTTGTTTTGAATGAACAAACAAAGTTATGTAATATAATTCCAAGGTGATATTTACCAATATAAGAAAAATATCAGTTAAAATTTCACTGACTTCATGAAACTCTGGTCCAGGTTATGAAAGTTTCCAGAAGTAGTTTCTACCACCAAGTTTGTACTTACTGGTAAAAAGTTACCTCATATTTGATAATGCCTTCTTAGTAAATGTAGCAGCTCATCAATTCCCATATCTCAAAATGAATATAATGAATAATTTCTGTATGTTTATTAAATATTCTCATACACACTACAATTGTGCCTCCTTATCTATAGTTTTACTTTCTGCAGTTTCAGTTACCTGCTGACAACTGTGGTCCAAAAATAGATGAAAAATCACAGAAATAAACAATTAGTAAATTTTAAATTGTTTTGAGTAGCGAGGCAAAATCTCCAGTTGTCCCACTTCATCCTACCCAGACATAAATCATCCCACTTTCCAACATATCCCATTCAGTCACTGAGCAGCTCTCTGGGTTTTCAGATCAACTGTCACAGTATCCCAGTGCTTGTGTTTAGGAAACCCTTGCTTTACTTATTTGTTATTTTGTTATTAGTTATTGTTGGCAATCTCTTACCGTGCCTAATTTATAAATGAACCTTAATCACAGGGATGTATTTATAAGAAAAAAACATAGCACATATAGGTGTGGGGTGGTTAGCGATGAGGGGCGGTCATGTGAGGAACCCAGACCCAGGAACTTTGGCTAGAGCTGCCCACACTCAGGCATGCCAAAAGAAACTTCCCAGGAGCCCTTTGGAAAAAAGCGACCGTCAGCCAGCCAGTGAGGTTTCACCATGTCATATTAGCTCGACCACCCTAGAGACCCTTTAAATATCCCCCACACAGGTTACCCTAGGAGACTTCTCGAGCCTCGGTCCCCGAGGCTGAGGAACCTCGTCGGATGGATGTGCTCAGTACTCAATAAGGCCTTTATTGTTCCACACTTTGTGGCTCCGGCCTTTTCCTTCTTCCTCGGCGGGGAAAAATACCTTACAATAGGGAGGGTTTGGTACTATCCAGGGTTCCAGGCATCCCCTGCAGGTCTGGGAACATATCCTTGTGGAAAAGGCAAAGTGATTATATTTGGTTCCAGCATCCCCTTTAGTGATAGGCAGAACCATTAGTCCCCTTAGTTTTCAGCTGAGGGACATCAGCTATGATATTTAATAAATGGTAAAGCTGGATCTCCAACTAAGTCTTATGACACTAGCATTTGTAACTTCTTTGGTCTGTCTTGTGTAACCTCTGTAACAACAAGGTCAGTGGCTGAGCACAAAAAGCACTCATAAAATATTTGCTGATTACATTATGGAATGGGGCACACCTGCTGTATCTAGGCAAACAGAAATTTTAGCTATACACTGATTTCACCAAGATGCTCAGACCTGGAACTCTTTTTCTTCTACTTAACAGTTAGTTGTGTCTGTTTTTAATTAAGTTCATCTAGAAGTATTTAACTTTTGAGGCCTACACCTATTTTCTAGTGAAAGTATATGGACATACCCTGGAATAGGCCCCTCCTAAATTTTCTTAATCTGTTTGTTTGAATTTATCGAGTGAGTGTGAACTGAAGCAGGAATGATAAAGAACAAAATATGGTTCTCTCTCAACTTAAAAATTCAACAAAAAGAGCAACTCATCAGCCGCAATTAGTGTAGAAATCCAGATGGTCAGACGAGACAGACTATTGGCTGATTTTATTAATTTTTTAAGGAAATGTTCAGTGTTGAATGAAGTCTTTTGAAACATACCTAAACTATGGTATTTTGCCAATAGGTTAATTTAATTAATTCCAACTGGATTAATTTGAACACATTACCATTATTTATCTAGAGAGAAAAAACAAGTACAATAAATTCTGAAGGAGTGAACAGCACAAGACTGAATTTTTAAAGCAACATGAGTTTAAGTAATAAGAATTTATAATCTGAGTAGGTTGCATTTTCCCTCTCAGAGTACGAATGATAACAAACTTAAAATGACTAACATTTATAACTTCTACTAAGCACTTGTACATATCATTCAACTTTGATCTTTACCATCACCTTTAATAATATTGATAGTTTACATTCACTGAATGTTTGTGCCAGGCACTGTGCTCAGTGCTTTGCAGACACTATCTATTTAATTTTCCCTAATAATCTGTAAATTAGGTGAACTGATTATGGTGTGAAACAAGAGAAATGGACTTTGCCTAATATGAACAAAACAAAATATATACAAAAATTAAAGACTGAACCTAAGGCAATTTGGAGCACTGTCTTTGAAATCAACCAGTTTTAATGTTTTCTCAAACTTGTTAGATTCTACCCAAGGGGCCATTCTTAGGAGAGTCTATTTGGCTTGCCTTGGATATTGTCCTCACCTCCTTGTCCAGGTGCTTAAGTCTGGTTCATACTAATTTATGAGCATTGAAGATAGAACTAAAGGAAAGTTCCTGTTCCAAACCCTGGGCTTGCCTGGTCAAGGCACATATGGGAGTTGATGCTTCCAGCTCCTCCCTCCCTTCTCTCTCTCTCTGTCTTTCCTCTCTCTTTCTCTCTCTTTCTGTCTCTCCCTCTCCTCTCTAAAATGAATAAATAAAAAAATGTCTGCTCTAAAGGAAAGTTCCTTCTTCTTTAATCAATTTGATATGTACACAAAGAATATAGCATACCAGATAGAAGTTAAGCAGAAAAAACACAACAATGTTGATGCTCCCTTCAGACTCAGTGAGAAAAAAGTAGGAGGACTCCCCGGTTACAAATAAATGGTAAAGAAGTGGTCAGATGATTTCAAAGGCCCACAAATCTCTAAGGAGATGGATCTGTCTTAGTAGTAAGAAACAGAAGTTCTGGCAGTGAGGCCAGCAGGTGTAATGGTAATGGTATAGCTGGGTACCCGTGTGCATTTCTAGTCTTTGCCCCGGAGAAGAGATGGCTTTTAAGACCTTTCTTCTGTGGATCACACTGTTTCAAGAAAATACAGGTTCTAAGACAACACAAAGAGATAAGTATGAAAGAAAAGCATCAGGAGAAGAAATGTTATTGAAAGGGTGTTTCTTGGTGGAGCAGGGAAATGGTGAGCCTGTGGTCGGGGGTCAAGGATGGCTGATAGCAACAGAGAGAAAGAGAAAATCAACTGAGGTTTTACTATTCTCCTTGCCCACTGTGTTCCCTTGGGATGTCTTCGTTAGTCTCCTGGGGTCAGGATTGTATGGCAACCTTCACTGGGGCTGGTATCTTCAGGAGAACTATATGAACAGCACCAAAGCCTGGTTGAGCATAGGAGTTGATGAAAACACAGGATACCTGCCAACCTTGTTATTTTCCCCTTGTACCACATCCCCATCACCCTCCCAAGGTTGATGGATTGATTACTCTACACAGTGCTTGCTCTCTACCAGTTCTTTTGCCAGAGCATTTAGAGATAAGCAGCAGTTGCTCAAATGATGACAAATACAGATTTTTTTTTTTAAATGAGAGAAGGGGAGGCAGAGAAAGACTCCCGCATGTGCCTGACTGGGATCCACCCAGCAAGTCCACTGGGGATAATGCTCTGCTCATCTGGGGCCTTTGCTCCATTGCTCTGCAATGGAGCCATTATTTTAGCACCTGAAGCAGAGCCCACAGAGCCATCCTTAATGCCCGAGGGCAACTCTCTTGAACAAATCAAGCCATCACTGTGGGAGGGGAGAGAGAGGGAGAGAAAGAGAGAGAGAGGAGGAAGGGGAGGGGTGGAGAAGGAGATGGTCGCTTCTGTGTGCCCTGACCGGAAATCAAATCTAAGACATCCACACACCAGGCTGATGCTCTACCACTGAGCCAACCAGCCAGGGCATAATACAAATAATTTCTTAAGAAGCTTAAGGCTGTCCTTCAGGTTTTCCTTAATATTCATTCCAGACAGATAGCTGATATCTTAGGACAACCCTAAGCTTATGGGCTAAGCTAACAAAAAATCCAATAAGTATAGTTACTTTGAATAAGAACAAAAAAAAAAAACTGGAAAGTATATACCATCTGAGGCCAAAAGCTATTATATTAACCAGTCACGTACTATTCAAACTACTGTATTAGAACGTTCAAGCAATATTAGCTATAAATTAAAGTTTACACCAATCTGAAAGTTATTATTGAAACTGCAAATGCTGGTCAGGCAAAAGCAATGATGTTGTAAAGATTAAAATGATGTAAATAAAGTGCCTACATGTCTGGCACATAGTAGGTCATTTATTTAGTAAGTGAGGGACAAGATTTGTGTCTGTTTGTGTGTGTATTTGTGTAAGTGTCTTATAGTGATATAATTTGGGGCACTGTATTAGATTCCTGAAGCTGCTGGTACAATTACCATAAACTTGGTGGCTTAAAACAACAGAAATTTATTATCACCATTTCTGGGTATCCGAATTAGCAATTAGTATCACTGGGCTGAAATGAAGGTGCAGGTAAGCTGTTCTCCTTCTGAAAGCTCTGGGGGAGAATCTATGTCTTGACCACATCACACTACATGTGGGTTATGTGCCATTGAGTTGGCATTGAACCTGGCTACCCTATGAATAAGTGATGTCCACAATGTCCTGTCCTCAACAGCCCAGCTCAGTTCTTGTAGACTCATGCCTATGGCTTCTTTTATGGAAGCAATCCATCTTATCACTGGTATTACTCATTTCCTGTTGCTTTCTGTTTTCCCCAGCATTACTGTCTTTTCCAAAGAATCCCACCTTCTTATGATTTGCCCAAAGAAGGACTTCATAGTGTAAGTAAAAATGCAACAACTGCAAAAGTAATTAAAATAGCAGATGTTTATCTGAGAGAAAGCAGGTGAAGCTGCTTCTGGGGAACTGGTGTGACTCATCAGACAAACTGATTATGCAACAAGAATGACTCATTTTTATTTCATGCTACTGACAGCAGAAACAGGTATTCTGAGTTCCACACTAAATGAAACATTCTTCAATAGTATATCTTTATGTTCACCCAACACTTCTAGATTTAATTGTAAATTGTGTCACTTAGCCTGTGGATAGATTTATTGCCACCTCAAATCTCACAGCACAGAATACCTCCAGGGAGAGAGTAGCTATTCCAGGGCCAACTGGTTTAAGACTGTATAGAAATTTTCCCCATGTTCTCCTTGCTTGGGTATTTTATCTCACTTGGTAACCTGGTGTCTCTGTTACGGACGAGACAGGGTCAGAACTACTAAAGGCATCAACTTGACAGCTGGCAGTGAAGAGAGGGTCAAAAGAAACACCAGACAGAAACTCGCAGCTGTCCAGGACAAACTGGCTGTGTCTCAGAAATCCCCGAGTGCAGCGCTGGGCTGTAGCACCTCACTTGAAGTTGATAAGGAGCAGCATGAGTCATCAAGAAAATGTCAATCCATGTTCAAATATTCTTATTTGACTAAGATGTGGGAATGTGTAATAAACTAAACTAGAAAACTTTGTCATTTAAGGGTGGGGTCAAACTTTAATCTCAAAAATGAACTTGCTTGAAACTCATTTCCTTATGAAACTGGTATTGAGGCTTCACCAAAAGATGCCTCACCAAGCACTTGCAGATAAAGATTACATCTACAGAAAGCTAAAATAGCACGTGATGAAGTCTTCGGTTCTCAAGTCCCAAACATTACATTCAATATATAAAAGTATTTTAAATGAGTTTCTCATTCCAATGTACTCAATAATAGTAATAGAAATAATAGCAGATAATATTTACTAAGTACTTATTATGTGTCAAGAACCATGATGATTTCCTTACAGAGATCATCTGACTTAATCTACTAACAATCCTAAGAAGTAGACATTATTATAATCCCCAAAGTACTGATGCTTTCTTGTCTAGACTCAGGTCCTACTGTAGACAAAGGGAGAGCTGAATTTGAATTCTGACCATTTAATTCTAGGGATAGTGACAATCTCTAATTCAAGTAGATTTCTTTTTCATTGGATCAGATATGAGTGTTATTTCCAAAAATAACGTTCCTTTTTCACAACGTTCCTCTGCACTCTCTTAAACCCAAATCTATTCAGGAAATACATTCCTGGGGTTTCAAAGTGAAGTTAAAACTCTTGATTAAAAAAGTATGCAGGGAATCAGAAAAGCTAAAAGCAAGAAATTGATAATTTTAAGCTATACTTTTAACTACCAGAAACCAATCAGCAATGTGTGGTTTTATCGATTTCATAAATAACATTGCCAAGCCTATAAAATTTTGAATATTTTTCAAGTTGCTTCTTGAATAAAAGCTGTATTAAAGAAAATCTTGCTAAGTAATGGAATGAAGAGTCTAAATTAGAAATACAATGTATATTAACTATAAGAAAAAATAGAGACCTTCAGATCGATTATAGGAAAAAATACTTTCAGATTTATTACTTTCAAATGTATATGATACACAGATATAGCAATCAGTATACATAGTTAATATACTATTATTAATAAGATATTTCAAAGTAAGAAACCTGTGTGTTGAAGTTCCACTTCAAAAGAAAAATTCAGTTGTTATTGGAGATATCAATTTGTTTACAAAAAATAGGTTTAGGTTCTGAAAAGCAGTTTCTGGTATCCTGCGACTCAATTTCTTCTGCAACTGTGCTTAACAAATTCATATACAGAGAGATTACAAAGATATGTTTAATTCAAATCAAATGGTCCCATATCCCTTAATTAGCAGAACCTGAGAATTTATGTGAGTTCTAATTCATAAAATATTTTAGGCTCTTTGTGTAATTGACTATCTTGTAATTTTGCTTTCAAATGTCACAGCCAGAGTACGGGAGGTCAGGGAAAGACTTCAGAATTATCTGGTCATTATGTGTTTACTTGAGTGCTATGCTAAGGAAAATTTCAATGAATAAAATAGCAGCAAATTACACACTGATGATTCAGGCTTTTGTTTAGTTTGGTATTTTCAGGAAAATGCAGTTACCTTAGCAACTAGCATATCACATGGGACTTGCTGTAGCATGCAGAATGTCTCCAAGTTAAAATCTTGTCCCTCTGAAAGATATCATACCAGGAAACAAGAAAAAAAATAAACCAACCTCTTCACATAATGAATTAGGCTATTTATCTTACTGATAGGTAGAAGATAATTTATATTTAAATTAGTTTTTCTTTACCACAATTCTATAAAAATGGCAATATGCATATTAAATTGATAAACAAAAACATAAACTATATAACTTAAATATATACAGTAAATCTTCAGTTAAATCAGTCTCTGAATATTATATTGACTGACATAAGCCTATACAACTGAATAATCTTTTGGTAGGGCAAGTATTCCAGTTAAGGTAAAATACTCTTAAAAATTTAGGTAGTAAGTTACTAAAACTGAACACCAAGAAGTAGAAGTACTTTTATCCTGGTGGTAGTAACTTCAAAGTTGACAAAATTATAATTTTAAAATGATGCCTTTACAATCTAAAACAACCTGTTTGAATGTAAAAGAGGCAATTAAACTGATTGTTATCTGCATTGTTTTAGGATCCAAGTCTTACCAATTTAAAGAAAACTAACTGCCTTCAGTTTTTTTAACCCTCTACCTGTGCATTGCAGGAGAAACAAATATTTGCTTGCCTCCCAAGAGCCCCAATTTTTCAGTGATAAGACAGAAGTGGCTGCCTTTGCAGAGTTTATGTGCTAGTTGGGAGAGACATATAATTAAAAGAAACATTATACTGTGGTAATTGACATAAGCATATGGAACAGACCCACTCCTCCTCTACTTCTTTCTCTTCTCTTCCTTCCTGGATAAGTCAGTCCAAAACAGGATGGAGCAGATGGGGCAGAGTGGGGAGAGGGCAGGGCGTGGCCCTCTGGCGCTTGTTATCACAACCTGAGCAGGGGAGAACTCTTGCTGCAGCCAGGAGAGTCAGCGCCTGAGAAAATGCACTGAGGATAATGGAAGCCAGCTTGCTCACTGTTGGGAATAGGAATTACAAATTCATTTATTTATTCATTTTTAGAGAGGAGAGAGAGAGAGAGAGAGAGAGAGAGAGAGAGAGAGAGAGAGGAGAGAGAGACAGAGAGAGAGAGAGAAAGGGGAGGAGCTGGAAGCATCAACTCCCATATGTGCCTTGACCAGGCAAGCCCAGGGTTTCGAACTAGTGACCTCAGCATTTCCAGGTCGACGCTTTATCCACTGCGCCACCACAGGTCAGGCGGAATTACAAATTCAAACAATAAGAAAGCTAGAATAAATCTTGCCTGTGTGGTTAGCTTGAACTGAAAATTTTATACTTGTTAATATGTATGTGTGTTGGTAAATATAGAAATAAACACATATAGAAATACATATACTTTGTAATATATAACATTTTTTTCAGCCAACATGCTGTGTATTATATATTTAATATAGAATTATTATATTATTCTATATATATTCCATGTGTATTATATATACATAATAAATATAATTATAATTTATATTAAATAAACATGTAAAAATATGTTTGAGACCTCTTAGTGGAAAGACCCAGGGATGCATCATATAATATTATGTGTATTATATATAATATGATATTATATGCTGAAAGAGCTTACGCACCAAACTCCAACTGTAATGACACATAGAGCCCAGATCTTGTGTGCGAAATACTATTATTCATTGAAAAGAAACAGAGCTCCTGGAAAAAATGGCTGATTCGGAGTCTGTGCAGGGGAAGTGCAAGATGAGCCCAGAAAGCCTTGTCAGACCAGCCAGCAAGGAAACACTGGCAATGATGGAAATATGTCAAACAGGAGTCACCTCGGAAGGGCTTCTACTTGCCAAGTCTGGGAGTGCAAGCATCAGAATAAATGACAACAAGAGATTAGAATTTAATATTGAATTAAATAAGGAACCATTGGTTTATATAGATATGAATAAATAATATGGAAATTTGAAAAAGAAAATTATATTTAGTTTTAAAGTACCTTCCCATGAAACGCTTACAAATTACAAAGGGGAAAGGAATAACTTTCTAGTGGAGAAGACTGGCAGGCACCACCTTAAACAAGTGATCCCAGAGAACACCACGTCTGAAAGGCAGAATCGAATTCACATGCCACCTGGGAGGAAGCAGTGAGAGGGAGACAGCACCGTTTCTCTGATGTTTTTTACCAGTGATTCATAAGAGAATCTAATCCTAATATCACAGAAATCCAAATGGAGGGACATTCTGCAAAATAACTACCCTATCATGAGGTCATGAAAGTCAAGAAGAAACTAAGGAACTCTTCCAGACTGAGGAGACAAAGGACAACTAAATGCAGTTCGTGATGTTGAACTGGATCCTCCTGTTGTAAAGAATATTATTGGCACCTGAATACAGGCAGCTATGTATTAATACTAATTTCCTGGTTTTGTTCTTTGTATTGCAGTCATATAAGAGAATGTCTGTGTTTGAGGAGAGAGCCATTAAAATAGTAGAGAGTGACGGGGGCACCATGTCAGCAGTATCTTACTCGAAAGTGGTTCAGGGAACATTTTCTGTGGACCATGCTTCTTCTATATTTTCTGTTTGTAATTGTTTCACAATAATGAATATGCAAAAAGGGAGATGGTGCATGCACATAGGCAGATCCTTTAAATATTCTTGGAAGTGGTGGCATTTCAAGCTGAGACCTGAAAATTAAGAGCCAGTCATGTAAAGATCTGGCTGCAGAGCCTTTCAGGAGGAGGGAACAGCTCCTGCTAAGGCCCTCAGCGGTAAGGAGTTCACTGAGGTCCAAGAATAAAAGACCAGTAAGTAGAGCCAGAGCGGGAAGAAGGGAGGAGTGATGAAAGGTGCATAGACAGCCTCTGGGAAAGGGCCTATTGGTGATGATAAAAAATTTGTAACTTTATTTAAGGGGCCAAAGAAAACCATTGAAGGATTTTAGCAAGACTGGAATATGAATTCATCTTTTTTTTAAAAGCCACTCAGCACAGAAGGGGGACAAGAGTAAATGTAAAGAAATAAATTAAAGAGCTATTTGTTTTAGGAGCAAAAAAAAAAAAAAAAAAGGAAGGCCTTGGCTGATTGGGTCAATGGTTCAGCGTAGGCTAGCATGTGAATGGCCCAGGGTTCAATTCCCAGTCAGGGCACACAGAAGAGGCACCCATCTGCTTCTCTACCCCTCCTCCTCCCACTTCTCTCTCTCTCTTTCTCTCTCTCACTCTCTCTTCTCCTCCTGCAGCCATGGCTAGATTGGAGCAAGTTGGCCCCAGGCAATGAGGATCCATAGTCTCTTCCTCAGGTGGTAAGGATAGCTTTGTTTCTGAGCAACAGAGCAAGGCCCCTGATGGGCAGAGCATCACCCCTTAGTGCAGTGGTCAGCAAACTCATTAGTCAACAGAGCCAAATATCAACAGTACAACAACTGAAATTTTTTTTGAGAGCCAAATTTTGTAAACTTACACTATATAGGTAGGTACATTCCTTATCAAGGTAGCACCCACATGTGGTATTTTGTGGATGAGCCACTCTCAAGGGGCCAAAGAGCTGCATGTGGCTCGCAAGCCGTAAGGCCCTAGTGGGCTTTGCAAGTTGGATCCTGGTTGGGGTATATGTGGGAGTCTTTCTCTTTGCCTTTCCTCCTCTCATTAAATTTTTTAAAAATGGAGAAAGGTGTTATATATTTTGGAAGTAAAAGGGATAGGATTTATCATAATCACTATTGAATGAAGATATTGAAGAAAAAAGAAAAATAAAGGGTAAAAAGAGAAACTATTCCTTATTTAGAGCTTACTACATGCCACACTGCCTAAAATCACAACCCATAAATCTATTTGCTCACTTAACTCTCATAACATTCTTTGAGACAAGTACTGTTGTGTTAGCCCCTTTTAAACTTTTTGAGGCATGAAGAGGTTAAGTGATAAGAATGAAGTCACATGGAAAGTAGGTGGCAGAGCTGTGATTGGATCCATAGCTGCACACTTAACTATGCAGTGCATTTTTTCTTTCTAAATCAATTTTTTTAGATATAATTTACATATATTATAATAAAACAACTATAAGTGAATAGTTCAATGATTTTCTACAAAGGCATAAAAATGTGTAGCTACTACCACAATCAAAACACAGAATATTTCTGTCACTTAAGTTTCCCCTGCAATGTTTCAGAGTTGATTTTCCTCACTCCAGCTCCAGGCAAATACTAATCTGCTGTTTTTTACACTCACTCAGTTTTTCCTGTTCTTGAATTTCCTTTAAGAGTATGTATTCTTTGTGTCTGGCTTTTTTTTTTTTTACATAGATTAAGTGTTTTCTAAGGCCCTACCATGTTATTACATGGATCTAGTTTATTTCTTTTAATTGTGGAGTAGTATTTCATCATAGGGATAGAACACAATTTACAATCCATTCACAAATTGTTGGACATTTGGGCTTTTCCCAGTATTTGGCTATTTTGAATGAAGCCACAAGGAAATTTGTGTACAAGTATTTTATATCACACATTTTTCCATTTCTTTTTGAATAAATAACCTAGTGATGAAATTGCTAGGTCATATGTTGTATTTTATAAGGAACTGACAAACAGTTTTCCAAAATGGTTGTATCATTTGAAATTTCCTTCAATTATTTATAAGACTTCCACTTGCTCTCCATCTTTGACTGCAGTTATGGGTTTGGAGGGGGAAAACTAAAGCGGTAAGGTGGCATTTTCATCACATGATTTCAGTGGTGCCTAGTACCAACATAATTTATCAATCAATGTTGACTTTGATCATCTGTTAGAGGTAATGTTTGTGAGATCTCACCACTGTGAAATTACTCTTATCTCTCCTTTCCATAACTAAACTCTTTGGAAGGAAGTCACTACAGACAGTCCACAGTTACAGAGTGTAGGGTTATGCTCCACTCCTTGAGTGCAGAGTGTCTACATAAATTACAACAGTCCCCCTTTATTCAAGGTTTTGTTTGTGGTTCAATTACCCTTGTGCAACTGCACATGTTAGATGAAAAGTTTCAGACATAATTCATAAGGTTTAAATTGCATGCTCTGCTGAATAGTGTGATGAAATCTCATTCCATCTTTCTCCTTTCTGCCCCAGACATGAATATCTTTTAGTTCCACATCTCTAGGTTAGCTATGCTCCCTGTTCATTAGTCACAATCATTAGACTGATTATCATGGGACCCCAGTGCTTATGCTCAAGTAACCGTTATTTTAGTTAATAATGGCCCCAAAGCCATTCACATGATTTTCAGTACAGTAGATTGTTATCATTGTTTTATTTTATTATTGGTTATTGTTTTTATCTCTTATTGTGCTTAGTTTATAAATTAAAATTTATCACAATATAGGAAAAAACAGTAAATACGGGGTTTGATATTTTCCATGTTTTTTGGCATCTAATGGGGGTCTTGTAATGTATCCCTAAGGACAAGGGAGGACTACTGTATTTGGAATTGTTATGCAAGGAAGATTTGTCTTTTATCTCTCATTATTTATGTACTCAATCATTTATTTATATTAGTATGAACTCATGAATATTCATTTTATACTTTGCATTATAATCCAATACTACTTCATTTATTTTATTATTCAAATTGTTCCACTTTGACTATTAGGAGCTCATTTGTCAGCTCCTATGTCACTTTAACAAACATCCATTCATGTAAGGTTGGTTATTATTTGTTTGTTTGTTTGTTTGTTTTGTTTTTTTTCTTTTTTTTTATAATTTTATTTTTTTAATGGGGTGACATCAATAAATCAGGATACATATATTCAAAGATAACAAGTACAGGTTATCTTGTCATTCAATTATGTTGCATACCCACCACCCAAAGTCAGATTGTCCTCTGTCACCTTCTATCTTGTTTTCTTTGTGCCCCTCCCCACCCCCTATCCCTCTCCCATTCCCCCCTCCCCCTCGTAACCACAACACTCTTATCAATGTCTCTTAGTTTCACTATTATGTCCCACCTACGTATGGAATAATACAGTTCCTGTTTTTTTCTAATTTACTTATTTCGCTTCGTATCATGTTATCAAGATCCCACCATTTTGCTGTAAATGATCCGATGTCATCATTTCTTATGGCTGAGTAGTATTCCATAGTGTATATGTGCCACATCTTCTTTATCCAGTCATCTATTGATGGGCTTTTTGGTTGTTTCCATGTCCTGGCCACTGTGAACAATGCTGCAATAAACATGGGGCTGCATGTGTCTTTACGTATCAATGTTTCTGAGTTTTGGGGATATATACCCAGTAGAGGGATTGCTGGGTCATAAGGTGGTTCTATTTTCAGTTTTTTGAGGAACCACCATTCCCACCAACAGTGTATGAGGGTTCCTTTTTCTCCACAGCCTCTCCAACATTTGCTATTACCTGACTTGCTAATAACAGCTAATCGAACAGGTGTGAGGTGGTATCTCATTGCCATTTTGATTTGTATTTCTCTAATAGCTAAAGAAGATGAGCATCTTTTCATATATCTGTTGGCCATTTGTATTTCTTCCTGGGAGAAGTGTCTATTCATATCCTCTTCCCATTTTTTTTATTGGATTGTTTGTTTGTTGTTGAGTTTTATGAGTTCTTTGTATATTTTGGATATTAGGCCCTTATCTGAGCTGTTGTTTGAAAATATCATTTCCCATTTAGTTGGCTTTCTGTTTATTTTGTTATCAGTTTCTCTTGCTGAGCAAAAACTTCTTAGTCTGATGTAGTCCCATTCATTAATTTTTGCCCTCACTTCTCTTGCCATTGGAGTCAAATTCATAAAATGCTCTTTAAAACCCAGGTCCATGAGTTGAGTACCTATGTCTTCTTCTATGTACTTAATTGTTTCAGGTCTTATGTTTAGATCTTTGATCCATTTTGAGTTAATTTTTGTACAGGGGGAGAGACTGTAGTCCAGTTTCATTCTTTTGCATGTGGCTTTCCAGCTTTCCCAGCACCATTTATTGAAGAGGCTTTCTTTTCTCCATTGTGTGTTGTTGGCCCCTTTATCAAAAATTATTTGACTATATATATGTGGTTTTATTTCTGGACTTTCTATTCTGTTCCATTGGTCTGAGTGTCTATTTTTCTGCCAATACCATGCTGTTTTGATTGTCGTGGCCCTATAATAGAGTTTGAAGTCAGGTATTGTTATACCCCCAGCTTCATTCTTTTTCTTTAGGATTGATTTGGCTATTCAGGGCTTTTTATAGTTCCATATAAATCTGATGATTTTTTGCTCTATTTCTTTAAAAAATGTCATTGGAAGTTTGATGGGAATTGCATTAAATTTGTATATTGCTTTGGGTAATATAGCCATCTTGATTATATTTATTCTTCCTAGCCAAGAACAAGGTATATTCTTCCATCTCATTATATCTATTTTGATTTCCCTTAACAATGGTTTATAGTTTTCATTATATAAGTCCTTTACATTCTTTGTTATGTTTATTCCTAAGTATTTTATTTTTTGTTGTTGCAATTCTGAAGGAAATTATTCTTTTGAGTTCCTTCTCAGTTGTTTCATTGTTGGCATATAGAAAGGCTATTGACTTCTGTATGTTAATTTTGTATCCTGCGACCTTACTGTATTGGCTTATTGTTTCTAGCAGTCTTTTTGTGGATTCTTTCGGGTTTTCAATGTATAGGATCATATCATCTGCAAAAAGTGATACCTTTACTTCTTCTTTTCTGATATGGATGCCTTTTATTTCTTTGTCTTGTCTGATTGCTCTGGCTAGAACCTCTAGTACCACATTAAATAAGAGTGGAGAGAGTGGACAACCCTGTCTTGTTCCTGATTTAAGGGGGAAAGCCTTCAGTTTAGTGCCATTTAATATGATGTTAGCTGATGGTTTATCATATATGGCCTTTATCATGTTGAGATATTTTCCTTCTATACCCATTTTGTTGAGAGTCTTAAACATAAAATTGTGTTGTATTTTATCGAAAGCCTTTTCTGCGTCTATTGATAAGATCATGTGGTTTTTGTTCTTTGTTTTGTTGATATGGTGTATTACATTAACCATTTTATGCATGTTGAACCATCCTTGAGATACTGGGATGAATCCCACTTGATCATGATGTTTTATTTTTTTAATATGTTGTTGTATTCGATTTGCTAGTATTTTGTTTAGTATTTTAGCATCTGTATTCATTAGAGATATTGGTCTGTAGTTTTCTTTTTTTGTGCCATCCTTGCCTGGTTTTGGTATGAGGGTTATGTTGGCCTCATAAAATGTGTTTGGAAGTATTGCTTCTTCTTCAATTTTTGGAAGACTTTCAGTAGAATAGGAACCAAGTCTTCTTTGAATGTTTGATAAAATTCACTGGTATAGCCGTCAGGGCCTGGACTTTTATTTTTGGGGAGGTTTTTAATGGTTTTTTCTATTTCTTCTCTACTGATAGGTCTGTTTAGGCTTTCTGCTTCTTCTTGACTCAGTCTAGGAACGTTGTATTTTTCTAGGAATTTATCCATTTCTCCTAGGTTGTTGAATTTAGTTGCATAAAGTTTTTCATAGTATTCTACAATAATTCTTTGTATATCTACGGTGTTCGTGGTGATTTCTCCTCTTTCATTTTGGATTTTGTTTATATGAGTTCTTTCTCTTTTTTCCTTGGTAAGTCTTGCGAAGGGTTTGTCAATTTTGTTGATCTTTTCAAAGAACCAGCTCCTTGTTCTATGAATTTTTTCTATAGTTTTTCTCTTCTCTAACTCATTTATTTTTGCTCTGATTTTTATTATCTCCTTTCTTCGGCTGGTTTTGGGTTGTCTTTGTTCTTCTTTTTCTAGTTCCTTAAGGTGGGAAGTTAAGTGGTTCACTTGGGCTCTCTCTTGTTTGTTCATATATGCCTGAAGCGATATGAACTTCCCTCTTATCACTGCTTTTGCTGCATCCCATAGATTCTGATATGTCGTATTGTCATTTTCATTAGTCTGGATATATCTTTTGATCTCTGCACTTATTTCTTCTTTGACCCATTCATTTTATAAAAGTATGTTGTTTAGTTTCCACATTTTTGTGGGATTTTTTTCCTCTTTTTTGCAGTTGAATTCTAGTTTCAAGGCTTTATGATCAGAAAATATGCTTGGTACAACTTCAATTTTTCTAAATTTGCTGATGTTGTTTTTGTGGCCCAACGTATGGTCAATTCTTGAGAATGATCCATATACACTGGAGAAAAATGTATACTCAGTCACTTTGGGATGAAATGTCCTGTAGATGTCTATCATATCCAGGTGCTCTAGTGTTTTGTTTAAGGCCACTATATCTTTGTTGATTCTCTGTTTGGATGACCAATCTAGAGCCGTCAGCGGTGTATTGAGGTCTCCAAGTATGATTGTATTTTTGTCAGTTTTTGTTTTAAGATCAATAAGTAGCTGTCTTATATATTTTGGTGCTCCTTGGTTTGGTGCATATATATTAAGAATTGTTATGTCTTCCTGATTCAGTGTCCCCTTAGCCATTATGAAATGGCCATTTTTGTCTCTGAGTACTTTTCCTGTATTGTAGTCAGCATTATCCGATATGAGTATTGCTACACCTGCTTTTTTTTTGGATGTTATTTGCTTGGAGTATTGTTTTCCAGCCTTTCACTTTGAATTTGTTTTTATCCTTGTTACTTAGATGAGTTTCCTGTAGGCAGCATACAGTTGGATTTTCTTTTTTAATCCATTCTGCTACTCTGTGCCTTTTTATTGGTGAGTTTAATCTGTTTACATTTAGTGTAATTATTGAGACTTGTGAGTTCCCTATTGCCATTTTATAGATTGCTTTCTGTTAGTTTTGTGTCTTGTTTGATCCTTCTCTTTCGTTTTTCTATTTTTTGTTTTTATTTGGTTGTATTCCATACATCTTTCCTCTGTTGCTATTTTTTTTATCTCATGTGCTTCTGTGGTGGTTTTTTCAATGGTGGTTACCTTTGAGTAATGAAAAGAGTCCCTACCCTGTTCATTGTAGCGAACTATTTTGTGAGTACTTTTGCACTCCATCGTCCTTTGCTACTGTTAATCTCCATCTTCTCCCCCTCTTTCTTTTTGTTGTTGTCACAGTTTAAATTTGGTTTTATTGTCTTCTTCTTGGAGCTTTTACTTGTGGCTCTGCTTTTTTTTGTTCTTTGTATCTGATTGGAGAACCCCCTTTAGTAATTCCTGGAGTGGGGGTTGTCTGATGATAAATTCCCTCATCTTTTTGTATCTGTGAATGTTTTTATTTCTCCTTTGTATTTGAAGGATAGCTTTCATGGGTATAGTATTCGTGGCTGAAAGTTCCTCTCTTTCAGGACTTTAAATATTGGGGTCCACTCTCTTCTAGCTTGTAGAGTTTCTGCTGAGAAATCTGATGATAATCTAATGGGCCTTTCTTTATATGTTGTATTCTCCTTTTCCCTGGCTGCCTTGAGAATTTTTTCTTTGTTGTTGGTTTGTGTCAATTTCATTATGATATGCCTTGGAGTAGGTTTGTTGGGGTTAAGAAAACTTGGAGTTCTGTTTGCTTCTTGAACTTGAGGCTTTAGTTCTTTCCACAGGCTTGGGAAGTTCTCATCTATTATTTGTTTGAGTATGTTCTCCATTCTATTTTCTCTCTCTTCTCCCTCTGATATACCTATTATTCTTATGTTATTCTTTTTGATGGAGTCAGATAATTCTTGTAGGGCTATCTCATTTTTTTTTTAATTTTTGAGTCTCTTTCTTCTTCTCTCTGTTGTGCCTCAAGTTGCTTGTCTTCTATTTCACTAATCCTCTCTTCTATCTGACCTGTTCTATTAGCTAAGCTTGTTACTTCGTTTTTCAGCTCGTGAATTGAGTTTTTCATCTGTGTTTGATTTGTTTTTATAGTTTCATTTTCCTTGGACATATATTCTTTGTGTTCATTGAGTTGTTTTCTGAACTCCCTAAATTGCCTTTCTGTGTTTTCTTGTATATCTCGGAGGATTTTTAGGATTTCTATCTTGAATTCTCTGTCATTTATCTCCAAGGTTTCCAATATATTAAATTTTTTCTCCATAAATTTTTCCTCATCTAGCTGTGTTACCTCTCTTTATTTTGTATCCATGATATTCGATTTTCTCTTCCTTAATGGCATCTGAGGGTGGTTTTGTTGATAGTATTAATGAGATTTAATAAAGAATAAAAAGTTTAAAAAAATAAAAAAATAAAAAATCGAAAAGAGTTGTTTTTTTTTAAAAAAATTAATAATGAAATAAAGAAAAATAAAATAAAATAAAAATTGAAAACAAAAGGAAATTATTCCCCCCCTCCTTTTTTCCTCTCCTCTCCCCTCTTTCTTGAGAAAATCTTGTGGTGGACTGTGAATTATAACAAACAATGCCTGTGATGGAGTGCCTGAATTGGGGAAAAGTAATAAAGGGGCAAAAAAAAAAAAAAAAAAGAAAAAGAAAAAAAAAAAGGGAAAAAAAAAGAAAAAAGTAAAAAAAGAGCGTATGGACCCACAAAAAGCAAATAAGGAAAAAATTTGGGTCAAGAATAAAATGATTTGCTTTTAGGTGTTGGTTGTCTAAGAGTTATGATGAGAGGAATAAGAGGAAAATGGAAAAATGGAGGGACAAATTAAAAAATTACTATTGTATTTAGAGGAACAAGAACTAGATAATATGGAGAGACAGGGGTAGGAGCACTGCTAGTGGGTTTAAAAGGTGAAGTAAAAAAACCCCAAAATGCCACAAACATAGGTTTGAGTCCCATATAAGATAATTTGTTTGTTATTGAGGTTTGAATGAGAGGAGATGTAAAGGAGAAAGGAAGAAACTAATATAGAGGGAGAAAAGAAAGAGAGAGAGAAAAAGAGGGAACCACTAAAAGAAGAAAAAAGAAAGGAGAGAGAGAGAGAGAGAGTTAAGTGTTTTGGAGTGCAACCCTCATTGAGAGAAAGGAAGAGAAGAGAAAAGATAATGGGAGATGTAACACTTATGGGTAGTGTAGTTCAAGGAGAGGAGAGAGTAAGACCGGTAGAGAGTTAATCGGCCAAATCGGAGGAGGAAAAAAAAAGTATCAAGAATGAAGATAAGAGAAACAAATCAACAAATATAATAAAATGGGATAGGTTATAAAATCTGCGGATTATTCTTGATTTTGAGAGGTTATCTTCTTGCTTTTTCTTTTCTCTCTCTCTTCCTGGTCGGTGACTCTGTACCCTGGGTTCTGCCCCTTTGGCACACTCAGGTAGAGGTTTGCAGTTGATAAGTCTCTATGGCAATGTCATGTATTGTGCTTTAGTCTCGTTGGCAGTCGAAGCTCATTAGCATTTATAGGCTCTGACAGTGAGAGTGTCCGTGTTCCTGGAGCCTTTCTCCTAGTCTTTCCTTCCTCAATTAGTAGCCTGATAATCCAGCTATGGGGTTGCTGCTGCCTCTGCCTGGATAGTAAGAGGCTCAAAGAGCTGGCAACTCCCCACTCTATTTCCACTCAGCACAGGGCTCTGGGTAAGGCTCAGTCAGTCAGAGCTGCTAGCATAATCAGGCGGGCTTTCCGGCCACTCAAAGACCTCTGGCTCTGCCACTCTGTCTGGTAACACAAGCGGGCGCCCACTTCCGGGGCGCTTGGACGAAACTCTCACTCACTGTCTGCAACCAAGTTTTCCGGCCAGCAGTCTCACGCTCTGAGTGAAACCCCCAACCGCAGGGAAAAGTTGCAGCGTTGGAATTGAGTCTCGCTCCGTCCCCGTGCGCGGCTTTTGCAAGGCGCTGGGGTGGCTCAAGATTCCGCTTTGGCCCACACAAAGGCCCCTGACTCTGCCCCTCTGTGCGATAACACGGGCTTGCACTGCCGAGGCACTCAGAGGAATTGCTCACTCCTTATCTGTACGTGCAAACCAGGATATGAGGCCGGCCACGTTTCCCTCTGAGTGAAACACCCTCCAGCACGGAAAATCTCCACCGTTGGAATTAGTTCTCACTCCCTCCCGTGCGTGGCTTTCCCTGGGCGCTGGGGCTGCCCAGAGACTCTGCCCTCGGCCCACAGAAAGGCCTCTGACCCTGCCTCTCCGTGGGGCAACACGGGCACCCACTCTCGGGGCCTAGGAAGAAATTCTCGCCCACTAACTGCGTACCGACCAGGAGACTGGGTAAAATGGCCGCTCCGCTTGTCTTTCTTTCTTTGGGTTTGGCGCGAGTGTTAGCTTGTATTGCCCGGGTTGCCACAGGATCAGATTTTCCTCGGCTTGGATCTCCATGCCACAGCCTGGTTCGGCCGTTTGTGCCCCGGCGGCCTGGATCTATTCACCCCCTTTGCCTGCCTCAGTTTCTATATTCACAGTTACCAGAGAAAGCCGCCCTGTTTAGGTTAGTGAGGAAGGCGGAGCATTTCTTACTCCCTATTTCCTTCGGGGTTTGGTTATATATTTAGCCAATTTTTCACTCAATCATGCCTTTGGGTGTATTGCGAAGCATCTGGAAGCTCCAAGGATAGGTTTTTCTGTTTCTGGTTGAAGATCTTGTTGAGTTTTGGGGGAGATTTATCGGTATCGCTTCCTACCCTGCCATTACTCTCTGTTTATTTGTTTTAGCACTTCTTACTTTTGGGAATTATTAGATGCTTTAGGTTCGTTTATTATATTCCCTGCCTCTAAGAACTAACCACTTATCCGAGGAACCCTGACACCTGGTATTAAGGAGTGGTATTAAAAACCAAAATTTGGATGTGAGATGTACACTGTTTTTTCTTTTTCCAAAATTGCCTTCAGTTTTTTAGATACTTTGCATTTCTATAGGCAAACTTACTTGTCTTTTGATTGGGATCATATAGACATCCTCTTAGATTTTAGATTGAATCCAATTATTGTACCTTTTATGGAAATTGTAAAATCTGAGACAATTAAATACAGATGGGAGAATTCAAAATTCTAATTTGGGCATTTATAATTTAACATCCAAATATTCTAGTGTAACCTCCATCCACTGTCCAGCTTTCAAGACCAGAACATGTTAGTGTTTGTTGTGAGATAACAGGTGCAACATTGACATAATGAATCAATTAATTCATCACTGATTGGCTTAAAATTTTGGTTGCCAATTTCCAGATTCATTAGTTTATACACTATTGATTTATACACTTCTTGACATGAGGATTGTAAATTTATAACTGTGGCTATTCCCATGGAGCAGGATGAAATTTAAGAAGAGAGGGAAGAATCAAATATTTCTTAAGCATCTATCCTGTTTTAGATAATGCTCAATGTTTTTTGCATATAATATAAATTTCAAGGCTCCAAAAATGGCTATGATTCTACCTAAGAGGCTAATATGGAGATTAAAATCTAAAAGATGAGGTAACTTTTCAGAGTCACATAGCAAAAGTGGTGGTATTGAGATTCTATCTAGGAAAATGTTGCCTGATAAAATATTGCATGGAATGTACACTAAAAAAATATTTATTGTTTAGCTGAAATAGCTATGTATCTTATATTTTCATCTGCTAAATTTTGCAACCCTTATCCAAGACTGTTTGGCCTCAAAAGTCTTGTTTCTTTTAACACATGAGAACCTGGAAAATATTTTTTTCATATCTTATACTTTCACTTACTTAGCTCTCTTATATAGATATACATATATGAAAATGACCTTTTGTCCACACACTGAAAAGAAGTATAAGACTGAAGATAGAAAAAATTTGTTTTGTTTTTATTTATTTGGGTTTCTGGGTTTTTTTGGTAGACAGCTACATGATCCTTTAATAAAATTAACCTTTTACTTTAATCAAATGTCATCAAATTAAAACTTTTTCTAACCCAATAATTCCATTATGTGTTTAAACAGTTTTTGAAGCAATTAAAAAATAAAGTGTAAATTATCTAAAAGAAATAGACACAAAGTCTTGTTATATTTGATGCTCTCAATCTGTAATTAAAAATTCCAGAAGAATACCCTGGCCGGTTGGCTCAGTGGTAGAGCGTCGGCCTGGCGTGCAAGATTCCCGGGTTCGATTCCCAGCCAGGGCACACAGGAGAAGCGCCCATATGCTTCTCCACCACTCCCCTCTCCTTCCTCTCTGTCTCTCTCTTCCCCTCCCGCAGCCAAGGCTCCATTGGAGCAAAGATGGTCCGGGTGCTGAAGATGGCTCTGTGGCCTCTGCCTCAGGTGCTAGGATGGCTCTGGATGTGACAGAGCAACGCCCCAGATGGGCAGAGCATCGCCCCCTGGTGGACATGCTGGGTGGATCCTGGTCGGGCGCACGCGGGGGTCTGTCTGACTGCCTCCCCGTTTACAGCTTCGGAAAAATGAAAAAAAAATTCCAGAAGAGTATGACTACTGATGGAATTGTTCCCTCCCTGAAGGCACAGTACCTTCTCAGTACACAGGAAGAAATCATTGGCACTCTAACTTGCAAAAACTCTCAGTGTAAATTTAAAGTCTTTTTAAAATTTTTATTAATTTTTAATTTATTGTGTTTACATGGATTCAAGTTTCAGAATGAATATAACTCCCTCACCCCCCACCCTGGTGTCCCTTTTTATACCCACCTCCTTTGCTTCTCACCCTAACTCCCTCCCCCATTCCCTCTACAATTTGCTGTCCTGTTATCTGTATCTCTGTGTTATGTATATACTGTTTCACTAATCCATTTACCTTCTCTGATCCCATCCTCTCATCCCCCTTCCCTCTAACTGCTGTCCATCTGCTCCCTTTGTCCGTGCTTATGCTTCAATTCCATTCCTCAGTTGACTTTGTTCATTAGATTTTACATATATGTGAGATCATATGATATTTTTCTTTCTCTGCTTGGCTTATTTCACTTAGCATAATAATATCCACATCCATCCATGCTATCACAAAAGGTAGGATTTCCTTCATTTTCACCACCACTTAGTATTTCATTCTGTATATGTAGCACTGCTTTTTAATCCACTCATCCACTGATGGACACTTGGGCTGAAAAAATTTGGATCAAGAATAAAATGATTTGTGTTTAGGTGTTGGTTGACTAAGAGTTATGATGAGAGGAGTATGAGGGAAACAGGAAAATGGGGGGACAAATTAGAAAATTACTATTGTATTTAGTGGAACAAGAGCTTGATATAATGGAGAGCCAGGGATGGGAGCACTGCTAGTGAGTTAAAAAGGTGAAGTAAAAAAACCCAAAATGCCACAAACATAAGTTTGAGTCCCAGATAAAATAATTTGTTTGTTATTGAGGTTTGAATGAGAGGAGACATAAAGGAGAAAAGAAGAAACTAATATAGAGGGAGAAAAGAGAGAGAGAGAGAGAAAAAAAGAGGGAACCACTAAAAGAAGAAAAAAGAAAAAAGAGGAGAGAGAGAGAGAGAGTTAAGGGTTTTGGAGTGCAACCCTCATAGAGAGAAAGGAAGAGGAAAGAAAAGATAATGGGAGATGTAACACTTATGGGTAGTGTAGTTCAAGGAGAGGAGAAAGTAAGACCAGTAGAGAGTTAAACGACCAAATTGGAGGAGGAAAGAAAAAAAAATCTCAAGGATGAAGATAAGAGAAACAAATGAACAAATATAATAAAATGGGATAGGTTATAAAGTCTGCGGATTATTCTTGATTTTGAGAGGTTATCTTCTTGCTTTTTCTTTTCTCTCCCTCTTCCTGGTCGGTGACTCTGTACCCCGGGTTCTGCCCCTTTGGCATGCTCAGGTAGAGGTTTGCAGTTGATAAGTCTCTATGGCGATGTCATGTATTGTGCTTCAGTCTCGTTGGCAGTCGAGGTTCATTAGCATTTATAGGCTCTGATAGTGAGAGAGTCTGTGTTCCTGGAGCCTCTCTCCTAGTCTTTCCTTCCTCAATTAGTAGCCTGATAATCCAGCTATGGGGTTGCTGCTGCCTCTGCCTGGATAGTAAGAGGCTCAAAGAGCTGGCAACTCCCCACTCTATTCCCACTCAGCACAGGGCTCTGGGTAAGGCTCAGTCAGTCAGAGCTGCTAGCATAATCAGCCGGGGCTGATTATGTGAGGGTTGTCACAGGATCAGTTTTTCCTCGGCTTGGATCTCCATGCCACATCCTGGTTCGGCCGTTTGTGCTGCAGTCTGGATCTATTCACCCCCTTTGCCCGCCTTAGTTTCTATATTCTCAGTTTCCAGTGAAAACCGCCCTGTTTAGGTTAGTGAGGAAGGCGGAGCATTTCTTACTGCCTATTTCCTTCGGGGTTTGGTTATATATTTAGCCAATTTTTCACTCGATCTTACTTTTGGGTGTATTGTGAAACATCTGGAGGCTCCAAGGATAGGTTTTTCTGTTTCTGGTTGAAGATCTTGTTGAGGTTTGGGGGAGATTTATCGGTTTTGCTTCCTACCCCGCCATTACTCTGACGTCCTGTCTTTTCTTTTGTTTATGTGATGAATCACATTGATTGATTTGTGAATATTGTACCAGTCTAGCCTCCCTAGAATAAATCCCACTTCATTATGGTGTATGATTTTTTTTTCATATATTGCTGGATCTGGTTCACTAATATTTTGTTGAGGTTTAGCATCTAAATTCATCAGGGATATTGGCCTATAAATTTCTTTCTTTGTGTTGTTTTTGACTGGTTTTGGAATCTGAATTATGCTTGCCTCATAAAAGGAGTTTGGAAGTCTTCCTTCCTCTTGAAGTTTTTGAAATAGCTTGAGAAGGATAGGAGTTAGTTCTTCTTTGAATATTTGGTAGAATTCACTTGTGAAGACATCAGGCCCAGGACTTTTCTTTGTTGAGAGTTTTTTGATAAGTGTTTAAATCTCATTTGTTGTAATAGGTCTGTTTAGGTTTTCTGATTCTTCCTTATTGATTTTTAAAAGATTATATGTTTCAAAAAATTTTTTCATTTAATCTAGGTTGTCTAATTTTTTGGCATACAGATCTTCACAGTATTTTCTTACAATTCTTTGTATTTTTGTTGCGTCAATTCTTTCTTCATTATCACTTCTGGTTTTATTTATTTGTGTCCTCTCTCTTTTTTTCTTGGTGAGTATGGGTTCTTCGATCTTATTTACCTTTTCTAAGAACCAGCTCCTAGTTTCCTTGATCCTCTTTATTGTTTTTTAGCATCTATGTCATTTACGTCTGCTCTGATCTTTATTATTTCCTTCCTTCTACTACCTCTGGGCTTTACTTGCTCTTCTTTTTCTAGTTCTTTTAAATGAAGGGTTAAGTTGTTTATTTGAGCTTTTTCTTGCATTTAAGGTGTGCCTATAGTGCTATGAACTTCCCTCCCAAGACTACTTTTGTTGTGTCCCATAAATTTTTGGTTGTTGTATGTTCATTTTTAGTTTTTTCAAGGAAATGTATTATTTCTTCCTTGATCTCATTGTTAACCCATTCATTATTTAATAACATATTAAATAGTGCTTCTATATTAGGTGCCTAGATATTTACAATTGTTATATCCTCCTGTTGGATTGTTCCCTTTATCATTATGTAGTGACCTTCTTTATCCCTTACTATAGCCTTTGTTTTAAAGTCTATTTTGTCAGATATAAGTAATGTTATCCCAGCTTTTTTTTTCATTTCTATCTTTATGATATACTTATTTCTATCCTTTCACTTTTAGTCTATGTGTGTCTTTTGTTCTACAGTGTGTTTCTTGTAGAAAGCATATGTATGGATTCTGTTTTCTTATTCATGCAGCTACCCTATGTCTTTTGATTGGGGTATTTAATCCATTTACATTTAAGTTTTTTATTGATATGTAGTTGTTTATTGCCATTTTATTCTTTAAGTGTACAATCCTCATTTTCTCGATTTTTTTTCCTTTGCTCTTTTTACAGCAGGCCCCTTAACATTTCTTGCAGTACTAGCTTATTTGTATTGAATTCCTTGAGGGTTTTTTTTTTTTCATCTGGGAAGCTTTTTATTTCTCCTTCAATTTTAAACAATAGCCTTCCTGGACAAAGAAGTCTTTGTTGTAGGTTTTTGCTTACATCACTTTGAATATTTCTTGCCATTCCTTTCTGGCCTTAAGTGTTTCTGTTGAGAAGTTGAATGTCACACTTAGGGAGGCTCCTCTGTATAAGGTTCCTCTGTAGGTAATTAACTGCTTTTCTCTTGCAGCTTTTAGTATTTTTTCTTTGTGTCTTAACTTTGACAATTTAATTATGATGTATTTTGCTTTAGGCCTCCTTGGGTTCCTCTTTAATGGAATTCTGTAATTCTTGAACTTGTGTGACTTTTTCTTCATCAACTTAGCAAAATTTTCAGCTATGATTTCTTCAAACAGGTTCTTTATTCCTTGTTCATTCTCATCTCCTTCAGAAACTCCTATAATGCACGTGTTGTTTCTCTTTATATTGTCATAGAGGTCTTTTAGAGTTTTCTTGGACTTTTTGATCCTCTTTTCATTTTGCTTCTTTGCTTACATGATTACATTTATCTTGTCCTCTAAATCACTGATTTGATCTTTTGCTTCATCTAGCATTCTATTAATTCCTTCTAGTGTGGTCTTCATTTCTGATATTGTATTTGTCATTTCTAACTGGTTTCTTTTAATGATTTAAATGTTCTTTGAGATGCTGGCTATCCCTTTGTTTAGGTGCTTAGTATGTCCATCCATTGTTTCTCTAAAATCCTTGAGCATCCTAAAACTCATTGATTTAAACTGCATCTTATAGTTTGGTTACTTCCATCTATTCAGTTCCTTTTTTGGGATTTCTCTTGTTGATTAATTTGGATCACATTTCTCTCTCTGCCCATTTTGTCTGTGTTTTGGGTAGCGCAGTCTGACTTTGAAATTTTTGTGTGGTCTTTATGAAAAAGATGGGCTTGGTGGTACTGTCCTCCAGGCCACTTGTTTTCCTTTTTCTAGGAATGTTTTTTGAGGATACTATTTTCCCTCTTGTGTATGTGAGTATTAGTTGCAGTTGGTTTTTTCATGGGTACATTTATCCCTAAGGGACCACCTTGATTATGTGTATTACACACTGTGCAATGTCTTTCCTGTTGGGTGTATTTATTCTCCACAGTGTCTGGTGCCTGCTAGACTCCACCTTTGTGTATGCTGCTTGTGTAGGTAGTTAAATGTAAGGTTGGTGCTGTCTGTCACCCACTTTCAGTAGTGTTGCTTCTAGTTCTTCTTGGGTTGGTATCAGCTGTTGTTTGTCATTTGCTGTGGGCTACCGGTCTGCAGCTACTGCATTTTTCATGGTTTTTGTCTGTGTTTTGTGTCTGGGTACTGTGAGAGAAGCCAAATTTTGTATAAGGATCAGCTTCCTCCTGCTTAAAGATGACCACAGCTCCATAAAAGCTCCAGGCTCTGTAAGATTTGTCTCCAGTTTTCAGCTGCTCCTCCTCCTCTTGCAGCTGCCTGGTCTTCTGCAGTAAGATGTAATGTAAGTTCAGATTGGCCTCACCCAATCATCACCTCTACTAGTTGCATGCCTGGTGGGTTAGGGCAACTGAGGTTGTGAATACAACATTTGTGGGACCCACTACTTCACAAGTCTCTTGGTCACCAGCTCAGTACAGAGAATGTGGACTCTGCTCTAGAGCTTGATCCCTCTGCCATTGCTGGATAACAAACTTTATTTCTCCACAGCAAGGTGAGCAGCAGGTTCAGACTGAGTGTGGCCAATAGTCCCCTCTGCAGAAGTTCTTTCAGCTGTTGAGATCCCAGTCTCAGGGAGGAAGACAGAGAGTCCTCTCCTGGCGCTGACTGTGCCCCTCCCAAAAGTGGCTAGCCTCCCTCGACCAGATCCAACAGACTCACAGGGACCCACATTTTAAATGTTCATGCTCCAAGCCTCTCTCCCTTCCCCCTGTGGAATCTAGCCTAGCAAGATAGAATATGCAGTGCCTAGGCCGGCTTCACCCTGTCCAATGCACATGAGCCGCTGTGCCAGTGCTGGTCACAGAGAGTGGAACTCGCCTCAGCTGGGCTGGGTGTGAGAAGATTTTTGTTAGGATACCACTCTAGCAAGGGTTGTTAGGTCCTGAACCAAAGTTTTCTATCGCTGGTCCCTGGATGTGCCAGCCCTGAGCCTCCCAAGCAGCAACCCAGCACAGACCAATGAGAGACACTGCCCATGACTGGCACTCAGCAGCCTTTCTGGAGCTACAAGCAATTCAGAGTTTGTGGCTACCTCTGCTGGACCCAGGTGTACATGTCAATACCAAGCTGCACTCCTAGGCTGGCTTTTACCCACTCTGGTACTAGGTGAAAGACCACTCAAACGGACAAGTTTTCCTGAGCCTTGCCTCCTGCAGCCTATCTGCTGGCTGCTTGATGGGCTCAGCTGATAAAAAAAACTTCTGCTAAAATCTAGAGTCTGTGGCAATTTGGCAATTACAAAGGGTTGTGGGTGTGGTTTAGCCCCTAGGCCCCAGGTGTCAATCTGTCCAGACTTTTTTTATAGACCCCTGAGGGTGAGGCCCAGGAGTCTGGTGGTTGTGGCCTCTGAGACCCAGAGGTGTGGTCTGCCCACCCACAGTTTCAACTGAGTCTCTTGTGAGGTGGAAGCACCAGTCATAGACTCAGGAGAGTGTGGGGGAGCTCTGGTCTCAACACCAGAAAACTGAGTCACTGGTGTGTCCCCTGCTTCCTGGACTCTTAGAACAACCCTTGGCCATGACTGGGGTAGGAGAGACTCCCAAGGGTGGAGCAGTTGCTTTTTCCCAGGTTGTTGCCACTCAGGGGATTGCTCCACCCAAGGAAGATGGTGACTACAGTACTGAAAAATGACTCAGCACCAGGGTTCCCATGGCCGTCCCCCACAGTGTCTCTCCCTGGGCCTCCAACTTACACTCTCTTTCTGAAACTCCAGTCCTCTCAGGTCTCTCTCCCCCAGAGCCCCGGGTAAGTGTCTGTGAATGAGGTGTTCTGCGTGGGCCCTTTAAAATGGAGTCTGTGTCTGAGGGCTGTGTCTCTTTCTTGCCGGCAGAAACTGAGCTCTTTTCACAGCTAAATGCTGTCTGGGTGCCTTTTCTAGGCTCTGGGGCTCTAGACTGGGGCTCTGGTTCTGGGGCTGAGGACTCATACCTCTCAGGGCAACTCACTCTGCCCCAAGAGTCCCTCTGCATCTCTGCCCTTCCTACCAGTCTCTGTGTAGCTTCTTTGCTGAACCTTGGTTAAAGAGTCCTCTTAGTTTAGTCCAAAATTAATTTTACAGGATGATTATTCTTAAATTAAGTTATAATCCAATTTAGTCCTGTGAAGTGGCAGTTGGAACATCCGCCTACTCCATCGCCATCTTTCTTCTCTAAATTTAAAGTCTTTATTCAGAGCTTCAAAATTTTATGAAAACAGCTCAGATTATTTAAAATTATGATTTTATACTCTACTGTCCCCTGATCTTTATTTCAATATATTTGTAGTCCTACTTCTTACTTTAATAAGTTTATGTGCCTTACTTTTGTAAATAAGAGAAACCATTGTAAGTTCTTAAAATTATATAAATATTTTTATAACCTTGGACTATAAATATGGCTTTCTAAACAAAGTGTCAATGTAAAAAAATACTATAAAGGAGCACATGGACAACTTTACAAAAATGTAGAACTTCAGTATAGTTAAAAACCCAGTAACAAAATTAAGTCAATAGGCAAATTAGTAAAAATATTTGCATATGATAGACAAGAGTTCATTGAATAATTTATTCAAACTATTTATTGGCTCATTTATTCCTAATTTTATATTTTTAAAAACATTCAACATTGCATGTATCATTATTTTGCCAAATATTTTAAATATTCTGTTTTTGTTATTTTTTGCATTCTAACCATTCTCTCAAGAACCATTTTTCTTGTTCTTGAGTTATATCCTTTATTAGCTATTTGAATAGGAGTCATGGATGGTAAATTTTCTTAGTCTTTCCATATCTGCATTTTATTCTAACTCTTGAATGATAGCTAACTGTGCAAAATTTTTAACGTTAATTGTTCCTTCAAGTGAATTTAGTCTTTTCCCTCTGAGATCTTATGATGCTTTTTCTGTAGCTCTGATGTTTCACTGTTATGTATCTATATATAGATATATGTGTATATCCTGATCAAAATTTGTTTTTTAACTTAAATTACAGAAAAATATGCTTTTTTATATCTGTATATTAATATGCAAGTATTAAAACCATAACATGTAAAGGTCAGAATCTATAAATCTTAAATAGACCCAAATTTAGAAGTCATGTCACTTCTAATTAAAGTTGAAGATTCTGTGGGAACAACCACGTGCAGGAGTAGACACAAGGTAAGCAGCATATAGCAAGGTAGGGCTCAGAAAGACATCTTTTAGTCCCCTGACTTGGAATTTGGACTGTTAAAGAACTTTTTTTAGAGAGGAATTAAAGTTCAGTAGCAGCAGCTCAGTCAGATGCACTGCGAGCTGAGGCACATTTGGAGACTTTTACAGAGCAGGAGGACATAACTGAGCCAGAAAGAGAACCTACAGAGAATTGTATGGAATTTGCTGCCTGCTGGAAAGATAACAGGAAAAGCAAAATTATTCCATAGCTCCACCTGTATTTCTGTCCTTAAATCCAGTGTCTGAGGGCCAAAAATTTCATAGTAACTTGGGTGAGGTAGGGACATGGTGGGAGCTTCAACTGGAATTGTCCTACTGCCTTTTATCAGACAGTTGCTGACTTCCTCTGTCCCAAGTGTTAAACACTTATCCATTTTAGGGGAAGCTGTGCTTACAGTTGTGGATAAACTGTATAGTGATCATGAAGATAGTCAGGAGGCATTAGGATGGAGCTAGGATAGAAAAAGCTCAACATCCTAGGAAAAAGATTACAACCTTTATTACAGAAAGGTGAGCATTTACATCAGGGGTAGTCAACTTTTTTATACCTATCACTCACTTTTATATCTCTGTTAGTAGTAAAATTTTCTAACCGCCCAAGGGTTCCACAGTAATGGTGATTTATAAAGTAGGGAAGTGCCTTTACTTTATAAAATTTATAAAACAGAGTTACAGCAAGTTAAAGCATATAATAATAATTACTTACCAAGTACTTTATGTTGGATTTTCGCTAAGTTTGGCAAAATAAATCTTTATAAAACAACTTACTATAGTTAAATCTATCTTTTTATTTATACTTTGGTTGCTCTGCTACTGCCCACCATGAAAGCTGGAACACCCACTAGGGGGTAGTAGGGACCCTGTTGACTACCACTGATTTACATAGTGCCAACTTTACCAAGATGAACTTGAAGAGATGAGAGTAATACAGTCTGAAAAGATATCCTTCTGAAAGTAGAAGGTATACACCTGAACTGAATGTCCTTTGTAGGGATTTCAAATATTTCTAAGCAGGAGTGGTATTTTACTATATTAAACCTTTGTGTTTTTATAATTAGTGAAACATAATTGTTGGTCTTCTCACAAGTCCCATAATAAAAAGCCAGGCTTGGGTAATTCAATCACAGAACTGCTTCTCTCTCTCTCTCTCTCTCTCTCTCTCTCTCTCTCTCTCTCTCTTCTTTTTTAGGTGAGAAGAGAAGAGATAGTGAGGCAGACTCTCACAGGCACCCTGACTGGGATCCACCTGGCAACCCTGTCTGGGGCCAATGCTCAAGTATGGAGCTATTTTTAGTATCTGAGGCTGATGTGCTCCAACGGAGCTATAGTCAGTGTCCAGTGCCACACTTGAACTAGTTGAGCCACTGGCTGCAGGAGGAGGAGAGGGAGAGAGACGGAGATGGAGGGATGGAGAAGCAGATGGTTGCTTCTCTTGTGTGCCCAGACCAGGAACTGAACCTGGGACATCCATATACCAGGCTGACGCTCTATCTACTGAGTCACCAGCCAGGGCCAGAGTTGCTTTGAAAAGCTACAGACTATGGAGGAATGAAAATGTCACGTAAATTAAGTTTTTCTAAAACAAGGAGAAAAGTTCTCATGTTTAGAGGAAGACATAATTGAGAAGGGTGAAATGGGAGGGAAAACAAGGGCAGGAGGAGAAGAAGAAAGACAGAAAATCAGATTCAAATGTCTATTCTTCCAAAACATAGCCATGGATGATCTCCAAAGCAGAAGTGTTTGTGTCATCTTGCCTTTGGGACTTTGGGACAAAACTTCCTCCAATGTGCCCTGGACTATGTCAACGTGACAAGTGTGAGATTTCAGATTATAGAAATACCGTCTGAGGATGTGTGAGGTTTGAGGAAGATTCCACAGTTGTCACATGCTCATGCAAGGTGAAATGAAAGTGTCAACAGGACCAGGGACCCAGGGACCAGAAGAGGTAAATTCAGATAGGGAACTGGCAGGAGCTTCAACCTTGTGAGTGAAGAGTCCACAGGCATTGATGGTCAATGTCAGTTGCTTAGAGGCCAGGAGAAGGGAGTAGTTATGTTAGGGATGGGTGCTGGAAGGAAGGCTGTATTAATCATGCATTTCTGATGTTTTGACAGCTGGGTCCTTATTGACCCTATAGATGATGACACTGCCACTACCAGGGCTGGTCAATGTCAAGAGATCTTTAAAGGACCCCAGTGGCTTGCAAGTACATCTTTCACATGCAAACCAACCAGAGAAAACCTATACCAGCAACCACTTCCTTTACTGAGCTCTTACACTGCAGGCCACTACTCTTCTGCCTAATCACTCCAGGGCCAGGTGGCAGATAACTAAAGACAGCCCCTACACTCAGAGCCTGCTGAAATTACTCATACTAGCCAAAACCTTTATCCTGCCTTGTTTACTTCTTTGCAGAAACCACAATAAAGCTCTTTGTTTTCCCCTCCTGACTGACCCTGGTGCTCACTGTGAAGCTCCCTACATGGATTGGAGTGCCCCTTCCTCTTGGGAACAGTGAGTAAATACTATCTTTCTGATGACAGTTGTCTCATGATCTGTTGGCTGCACCATAACTGAAATTGATAAAACATTTTAAAAGAGGCCAATACCCAGAAACCTATGGAGCAAGACAGCACTTCCATAGGCCAGCTTGCAGTGGACCCCTACCTCCTAGATGTATCATCTGCTTTCTGTACCCTGAAAACATTGAGGGAAAGGATCAGGAACAGGGAAGACTCCTTGAGTGGGGAGAAATTGTTTGATTTTTTAAAATTGATATAATATTTACCTTAAGCCAGAAGAAATTTAATTGGACATGTTTAGTCTCTCCTCATCCAGGCAAACTCACATTAGCCATTTTGTGGCCATATGGATTAAAGAGAAAGGGGAAGTGAATTAGAGGAAATAATATAATATACTTGCATATAAGTTTAACTTTCTACTCTTGTTTAAGATTTCAGTGTTTAATAATTTTTTAAAGAAATAAATTATGTTCACTTGATTTACAATTATAAAGTAATACATATTTACTGCAGATGACTTGAAGTATTTATGATTCAACCTTTAACTCAGAAATACTTTATTTGTTCTCTCATAATTTTTGGAATATATTTCTTCCTATATTCATTTAGTGAATGCATGATGTGCATATAAACTCTAACATGTTTTTCATTAAACAATATTTTAATTCACTAAACAATTTAATATCATTAAGAGGTTCTACTCTTCACTACTAAATTCACTTAACTAATCCCCTGTTGTTTTTTTAGATTATGCCTACAATTTTCTATTCTAAATAATTCTCTAATAAACATTGGGGTACATTAAACATTGTGTACATCTTTATTTATTATTTATAATTAGATCAATCCATAGAAACAAAATCAAGAGAGTTTTATTTTCAAGACCTTTCAATCTTATGCACATTTTTATGGCTTTTTATTCATGTTACCAAATCTTTTGCAGCTGTACCAACTAATATATCTATCACCAACATGAATATATCACTTAAAAATATAAGGGGTTTTGAAAAGTTTTCATAAAATCTTTGCCAATGGGAAAAAGTTGTACTTTGTTTTTTAAATCTCTTCTCTTTAATAAACAATGGGAATAAAAAAAATTGTGTCTCTAGGTTAACCATTTTTTAATTGTATATTTAGATACTTTCTTACTTTTGCCAGGATATTGATTTGCCTTCCTTATTGATTTCTAAATCTCTATTGGAAGAATTATTCATCTTACTGTCACCTATGTCACAATTTTTCTCCTATTTTGGCATGACCTTCTAATTTTGTTTTTAGAGGTTTTCTTTCATTTTTATAAATTATTCTGTGCATATATATTTAAAGGTGAAATGCTGATGTGGGTTTATTCTCAGCAAATTTCTCTCTAGTTTGCAACTACTCATAGAACATTGAGAATATACCCTTACTGGCAGAGAGTGATGATTGTAATAAATTTAGAAAACAAGTTTAAACAAATATGCACTCATTCATACTCTGCCTACCAGGGCACATGGCTCTCTCAACCCACAAGGACTTTACATGAGCTTCAGGGAATCTCAAAGTCAAAAAACGTCCTGATCCTAGGAAGAACAGTAAATATAATAACAACTGACACTGTCTGGGGTTTTAGGGTTCTTTCACAGTCTCACAGGAAGGATCATATTTAACTGTAGATGCTTGTTCATTTTGCTTCATCTTACAAATGTAAAATCGAGTTTGTACTTGCCTGATGACATCCAGGTAGCAAGAGGGAAGTCATGACCAGTATCCATACATAGATTTTTTTCCCCACCTTGAATTCTAGGCTTTTTTTTAACAGGTCTATTTGCCCAACAATAAAAGATTTTTAAAATATCTGTCTCTGGGTTGCGAAAAGTGATGAGAAGTAAAAGTATCATTTCTGGGACAATATGTGAAAACTGAATTTTGAACATTGATTAGGTTTTATTAATGAAATATAATTGTCAAGAACTACACTTGAACTTGAAGGTAATCTGAAATATTCAAAAATAAAATATGGAATCTTGCTCTTCTTATTCTGGAATTCAAGCCCTGTGGAGAGTATAAGTTTATGATTCTTAAAATGCTCTTGGGACAAGAATGAGGGGGCCATTGACAGGTTGATGTATGCTCATCAATGAGAATATAGGAGCTGGAACATATTAAAAACAATGAACTAAAGTATATGGTTGTTTACATTGGCCTAATTCCACAGTGAAGGAAGATCTCTTCATTGTCACCCCTCCTCCTAACACACACTCAACTCTACTTCCTGATCCTGTCTTAGTTTTCTGCACAACACATCCCCTCTCACATGTTATGTATTTTTTCATTACTTATCATTTATGTCTACATACTAAAATAAAAGTTTCATGTAAGTTGGAACTTTGTTTTAATCATTACATTATATTCAGCCCTTACAACAGTACCTCTAACACTGTGGGCTTCAAATTTTGTGACAGAAATAATAGGTAAGGACAGAGACATTGGATTTTCAGGTAGATCATAAAGGCCTCATGCCCTCTCCTGAAGTCTGTACAAGCATATTTGGAATATACATTCTCTTTACTACCACCCCCATCCCTGGCCAACTTCAGGGCACTCCAATATTCCCCCAATTTGGCAGTTTTCTTGAAAAGTAATATTTAAGTGATAATACATCAATGTGACTGTAAAACACAACTGAATTTGTTAAATTACAAACTCTATTTTTTTACTGTTATTCTAAAAGTACATTTTGACTCTAAGAACATAATATAATACTTTGAACAGACACACTAGAATTTTTCACACATATCATATAGGATGAAGTTCCTTTGAGTATTTGAGACCCCAAATAACAGTGACTTATAGAAGAGATATGCCTATTTTTTTCACATAAAGCCTTAAGGCAAGCAGTGGAGGACTTGTTCAGGGCTCAATTCCACAAATATTTTAAGTACATAAATTCTAACTTGTTATTCTTCTAGTTATATGTCCTCCAATCCTGAAAGCTATCACCTGGACTAAAATAGCAGCTTTAGTTCTAGCAATTGTGCAGCAAAAGGCACAAAGAAGAAAAAGCAATATATATATAATGATTATTAATGAAGATTAAAGGCTTCCACATGACACTTCTGTGTATATTTCCTTGGCCAAAACTAGGTGATATGGTGTCATCTTGTTTAAAGGGGGAGCAAGAAAATGTAGTCTTTATTTGTGTGGCCACTTATCTAACTACAAATTGAGGACTCTCCTATGACATAAAAAAGAAAAAAAAAATAGAAGAAAACTAGTAGTTTTTGTCAAGACATCCAACTGAGTGTTTTCTTATTCAAGTACTTTTCCTAGGAATCTAAGTACTTATTCTAATAATGTTGTCATTGTCACTATTTTTTATCTGCCTTTAGACACTACAATATATTTTTATACATATCTTCGGAGGTGTGAAATAGTCAATCAGATGAGGTTTTATGGGTAAGATATGTAATAAAATTAGTAATGTCACTTGAACAGAAAAAGTTAAATATGACTTCAAATTTATCAGTCTAATTTCCAACAAGATGGGCTTATATAAATCCCCCCCTACCAGCACCATCACTCTCTTCTACAACCACCATCACTATCATTACTACTACCTCTTAGTAAAGACTGAAAACTTATAAAGATGGTGATTTCCATGTATGACATTTTCTACTTTAAATATAGTATTCCAATAAATCAATTTAATGCCCTTCAACTTGTAATTCCCAGACTAACATTCATTAGTTTGAATAATACACTCTAATAATCATGGCAATTATTAAAAATCTCCATTACATTTGGTTTTCTATTTCTCTGAGATGAATAGAAACCTAGCTTTAAAACTTACATAAAGATGCTTTAAAGTTAAGATCATAGAGCTGATGTTAAAATACCATGTGATATTGCATGCCTACCAATTGGCTGGAAGACATCACCCTCTGGAGGTAAAGTGCTAATAATTTTGCATTTCTTTGTAAGGCAACTCAAAACATTCCATTTTATTCTTGTAGAAATCTGAAATTAGAAAAAATTATAAGCATTGGCTGCATTTCAAATAACGCTCTAGAATTCAATATCAAATATCTTCTGCTTTTGAATCTTTATAAATTGTTACAAACTAGTAGTTTCTTGTTAGTGTTTCAAATATCAACTAGCTGTTGAACACTTTGGGGCCTCTTCCAGATGGCAGTGTCCCTCCTACATGTGCTGGTAACATGTCATTGTAGTGTATTGTATTTGCCTATTGGTCTCTGATCAGACTTAAGGTTTTTTTAAGGTTGAAACTGTAACATAATCACCATTTCAACAATGTTCCTAGAAAATTTCATAAGCATTTAATAAATCTTAAATTGTTTTAGAATCTCTTAACTTAATTTCCAAAGGTACATGTATATGTACTTTCATCTGTTCTTTTACCAAAATTTTACTGAAAATTACTTGGTAAATACTTACTATCAGTTGTCCTGTGATGTGACCGTTCCACCAATATTATAAAGAGATAGTAACTAAAGAGGAAAAAAGAACAGGGGGAGAAAGGATAATAGAGAAAGAAGAAATTGTAGAAAAGATAGACAATACTCAGAAAATTGTTTAAGTATAGCAATCAAATCTTAAAAGTGGTCTTATTTTGTAGATTAGTATGCCTATGAGGAGGAAAAATCAAGATAGGATTTGGAAGAAATGAAGAGTGTGGTATGACAAATATCTGCATGTAATGGGTTGTAAATTAGAAATTTTAAAAATTCTCTTAAGTTACATCATACTAATAAGTTCAAAAGGGAAAATATATAATCTATCAAGTGATCCCAAACATCATTTGACACAATTTGGAATCAGTTTTATATAAACATCTTTAGTAACATAAGAATAGATACTTTAAAAATAAAAACAGTTATTATTGTATAGCACCTCTTTCAAACCAAAATTTAACATCAGTGATTTTAATGGTGAACCACTGGAAGAGCATTACCATTAAAAGCACAAACAAGGCAAGAATGCCCACTAGCACATCTATTATGTACATCTATTGTGTACATTGTTCTGGATATAGTAATAAAAGCAAATATACAAGAGAAAAGTATGAGGTATAAGCACTGGACAACAGGAAACAATTACTAATATTTAGAGATATAATAATTACATACTTGAAATAGTGCTAGATAAAAACTGTAGAAATCAATAAGTTGGAAGGTCAAAAAATTAATATAAAAATTATTAAATTCCTTTTATGTAAACAGTAACCAATGTAAACTATAATAAACAGGAAAACCATACTTAAAATAGCCTTCAGGTCAACTTTTGTTATGTACAACTAAGAGCCTTGAGCAATCTAGAAATAATTGCCAAATAAATGTCTTGGCGACAAAGTACATAGAACTAAGGAAAACCTAGGATTGGATCAGACAGGTACTGATGACTCTGAAAACTAATTGAGATTAAGGACAGACTCCAGTAAGCCATGGTGCACAAAGAAGAGCAAATGAATCAGTTATTACATGGAATAATCTAGAATGAATTCATGGGCTCTCTAGATGTCTTATAGAAAATTAAAGACATTGTTTGGGGAGAAGTGACATCGGAGAAATGGCACTGTGACGGGTGCTCTTGATACTTCTCCCTGAAATTTTAACAAATTCTACAACTAGAGACAGAAAAATAATCCCAGGAGCATCTGAAATACACGGACATCACACAAAGGTACAATTGGGCAAAGGAAATAAGATAGAGAATGAAGTATTCCACTTCCCTCACTGACCTGAGCAAGGGCTGCTTTCACTTGGAACTGAAAGAAAGGGAGGGCTAAGGGAGAGAGAGAAGCTGAGCTAGGGCAGAAACATTCAAGCCAAGGAGAGAGTGTGCCCACGGCTCAGCCAACACAGAGCTAATGCCAGCAGCAAACCCCAGCAGTGGTGGCCAAGCGGCTGCCTGTGCAGACTGATATCAGAGCAATTTTGGGCTTTGTTTACTCCTGGTCTCTGGGTCGGCAAGTGTGGGCAGTGAGCGAGTGGTTTCACCTGGTGCTTTGGGCATGGGCACTTCTGGTCCTGGATGGAGGGGCTGGGTTGAAGACTGGATCAGCAGTTGCCTTCTGTGTGGGCTGTAGCCAGTGTTTCTGTATAATCCCCACTCCCTGAACAATGGCATGCAGGAAGTGCGTGAGAGCTGGCTTCCCTATGCCCCAACCTGTCCAAGCAGGGCACCTCCACCAGCCATACAGGCTAACAAAGCACATTCCAGTGGAAGAGAATGGGGGAAGGACTCAGGGGAAGGGCATGCATGCAATTCACAGACAACCTCTGGAAAGCAGACCCACGGAATGCTGAAAGGAGCCTAATCTGCAGTCTGCTCACTGCCCACCCAGCTTATGCTGGTGTCTCTGGTTGACAAAGCCTTCTTTCCCAGGCCTGTGATTTAAGCAAACCCAGAGGAGGGACTTGATAGTTCTTAGGGCCTTTTGTTTTTCAGGCAGTGGCTGGCACAACTTCCTGCCAGCCAATACAGGTTGAAAAGCACAGTCCCATGGAGCAGAACTCAGAGAACACTGTGGAAGTTGAACGGGCTGGGCTGAAGGCTTCCCAACAAGGGAGAAGCCTGTGGAGAGCAGACCTATGGAGCGCTGAGGCAAATTTAACTACACATACCCAGGGAACCTTAGAAAGGAGCCTGTCCATAAATCAGCTCACTCCCCTGCCTGCTTAAGCTGGTGGCTCTGGTTGACAAAGCTTTTATACCCAGAGCTGTGCCTTGAACAGACCTGGAGGAGAGATTTGGCAGCTTTTAAGACCTCTTGTTCTGCAGACAGTGATAGGGGCACCTTCTTGCCAGCTGATACAGGTAATAAAGTGCAAAAAGCCTGGAAAGAGTAGACCTGTGGAGATCTGAGACATGCTAGACATGCCTGGAGGCTCTTAGAAAGTTACCTGAAAAGCAATTGGTCCCCAGCCCTGCCTGATTACACTGGTGACTCTGGTTGGCAAAGCCTTACCCAGAACCCCACTTTGAGTGGGATAAAGGTGGGATTTGGCAGTTCTAAGAGCCTCTTGTTCTCCAGGAAGTGGCTGGGGCAACTTCACAGCTGGGTACCAGGGCTATGAGTTCAGGAAGGAGAGATCTGGGGAGAAGCTACTGGAAAAATGGACTCTCCCATTGTCAGAGCCTGCAAATGCTAACAAACCCCACCTACCAACAGGACTGAGGCCTAGTTTATGCCATCACCATAATGATACATCAACTGCAAAACCCTGCCTAAAGGTGCCATAGGGGCAGAACATGGGGTACAGTTCTCAAAATCAGGAAAAATCCACAGTCTTTATAACTTTTTCCATTTTTTTTTCATTATTTATTTTTTCTTTCACCTTAGTCATTTTATCCCCTTTCCATTTTATTCTTTTCTTTTCATTTTGAACTTCATTACCTATAAGTGTTACATTTTCTACTTTTTTTTCTGTGAGGGTTAAATTTGAAAAAGTTTAACTCTCTATTTCATTTTTATTTTCTCTTTTTCTCTCTTTCTTTGGTTTCTTGTTTTCTCTTTCACTTTTTCTCTCATTTGATCCTCACTCAAAACAAATTATTTTATTCTGGATTCAAATATTTTCTTTGTAGTATTTTGTGTGCTTTTTATTTCACTTTCATCTCATTAGCATATTCCCCCAACTATGGCTCTCCACTCTATATAGTTTTTGTTCCACTTAATACAATAGAATTTTCATTTTTCACTGTATTTTTTATCTTTTTCTTTTTTTCCTTTTCTTCTACACTATTTCTCTCATTCAACCCTCATTTACAAATTATTTAATTCCTAATCCAAATTTTTTCCTTGTAGCATTCTGTGGGTTCTTATCTCTTTTTTGCCTCTTTGTCACTTCCCCCAACTCAGGCCCTTCATTCTGTGTAGATTTTGTTCCACTTAGCACAATAGAATTTTCAGTTTATCACTGCATTTTCTTAAAATTTTTTTATTATCAACTCTTATTAGTGTTATTAACAATGCCACTCTCAAATGCAATTAAGGAAAAAGAAATCAAATATCATGGATACAAAAGACAGAGATGTAGCTCAGATAGAGGAGAAAAAAATCTATAGAAAAAAATTTCAGTATCTTGGAAACCTTGGAGTTAAATGACAAAGAATTTAAAATTGAGGTCCTAAAAATACTTAGGGATATACAAGAAAGCACAGAAAGGCAATTTGGTGAGCTCAAGAAAGAATATGTCACCAAGGAAATTAAGACTATAAAAACAAACCAAAAGAGATGAAAAATTCAATTCAGGAACTGAAAAATGTGGTAACAAGCTTAGCTAATTGTATAGGCCAGATAGAGAAGAGAATTAGTGACATAGAAGACAGGCAACTAGAGGCACTACAGAGAGAAGAGGAGACAGACAAATTAAAAAAAAATGAGAAAGCCCTACAGGAATTGTCTAACTCCATCAAAAAGAGCAACATAAGAATAATAGGTATATCAGAATGAGAAGAAAGAGAAAATGGAATGGAGCACATATTCAAACAAATAATAGATGAGACCTTTCCAAACCTGTGGAAATAACTAAAGCCTTGAATTCAAGAAGCAAACAAAACACTGAGTTATCTTAACTCTAACAATTCTACTCCAAGGCACATCATAGTGAAATTGGCACAATGACAAAAAAAAAATTCTCAAGGCAGCTAGGGAAAAGAAGAATACAATATATAAAGAAAGGCCCATTATAATATCATCAGATTTTTCAACAGAAACACTACAAGCTAGAAGAGAGTGGACATATTTAAAGTACTGAAGGAGAAGAACTTCCAGCCAAGAATACAATACTCATCAAAACTATCCTTTAAATATGAAGGAGAAATAAGAACATTCACAGATACAAAAAAGATGAGAAAATTTATCACGAGAAAACCCCCACTTCAGAAAATACTAAAGGGGATTTTCTATTTTCTGACCAGGTACAAAGAAGAAAACAAAACTACAAGTAAAAACTCCATCAAGATCACAATAAAGAAAGTTTAATATGTGACAACAAAAACAAAAAAGGAGAGAGGACAAAAATTTACAGTAACAAAGGAAGATGAAGTATAGAAGCACTCATGAAATTATGTACTACAATGAATATGATATGTATCCTTTCCATTACTTAATGAGTTACCATTAACCACCCCTGAAAAAACCACCACAGAAGCATATGGCTTGAAAAAAGAAGTAACAGAGGAAAGAAGTATGGATTACAACAAAAAAAAACAAATGATAAAAAAACAAAGAAGAATCAAACAAGATACAATACTATCAGAAAGCAATATATAAAATGGCAATACAAAACCCTCAAGTGTCAATAATTACACTAAATATAAATGGATTCAACTCACCAATAAAAAGACACAGAGTATCTAAATGGATTATAAAAGATAATCTAACTGTATTTTGTTTATGAGAAACACATCTAAGCTACAAAGATAAAAACAAATTCTAAGTGAAAGGTTGGAAAACAATACTTCAAGAAAATAACATCCAAAAAAAAAGCAGGTGCAGCAATACTCATATCCAACAATGCTGATTACAACACAGCAAAAGGAATCAGAGACAAAAACAGTGATTTCATAATGATAAAGGGGACATTGAATCAAGAAGATAGTACATTTCTTAATATATATGCATCAAACCAAATAGCACTAAAATGTAAAAAACAGCAACTGACTGACCTAAAATCTAAAACTAACAAAAATACAATCATACTAGGAGACCTCAATACACTGCTGACAGCCCTAGATTGTTCATCCAAACAGAAAATCAATAAAGAAATATTGGCCTTATTGATGATGTCAGAGTAATGGCGGGGTAGGAAGCGATACCGATTAATCTCCCCCAAACCTCAACAAGATCTTCAACCAGAAACAGAAAAACCTATCCTTGGAGCCTCCAGATGTTTTGCAATACACCCGAAGGTATGGTCGAGCGAAAAATTGGCTAAATATATAACCAAACCCCAAGGAAACAGGGAGTAAGAAATGCTCCGCCTTCCTCACTAACCTAAACAGGATGGCTTTCTCTGGGAACTGTGAATATAGAAACTGAGGTGAGCAAAGGGGGTGAATAGATCCAGGCCATGGCACAAACGGCTGAACCAGGCTGTGGCACGGAGATCCAAGCCGAGGAAAAACTGTTCCTGTGGCAACCCGGGCAATACAAGCTAATACTCGCGCCAAACCCAGACAAAGAAAGACAAGCGGGGCAGCCATTTTCCCCAATCCCCTGGTCGGCTCGTGCAGATAGTGAGCGAGAGATTCCTTCCAAAGCCCAGGGAGTGGGCGCCCGTGTTGTTCCACAGAGAGGCAGAGTCAGAGGCCTTTGTGTGGGCTGAGAGCGGAATCTCTAAGCAGCCCCAGCGCCCTGGGAAAGCTGCGCACGGGAGGGAGTGAGAACGAATTCCAATGGTGGAACTTTTCCGTGCTGGTGGGGGTTTCATTCAGAGGGAAATGCAGCTGGCCTGATATCCTGGTCCGTGTGCACCGATAGTGAGCGAGAGATTCCTCCCAGTGCCTCGGCAATGCACACCCGTGTTATCGCACAGAGGGGCAGAGTCAGGGGCTTTTGTGTGGGCCAAAGCAGAATCTCAGGCCGCCCCAGAGCCTTGCAAAAACCGCACACACGGACGGAGCGAGAGTCAATTCCAATGCTGAAACTTTTCCATGTGGTTGAGGGTTTCACTCAGAGCGTGAGACTGCCAGCCTGATATCCTGGTCTGCACAAGCAGATAGTGAGCAAGAGTTTCCTCCAAGCGCCTGTCTGTGTTATCGGACAGAGTGGCAGAGCCAGAGGTCTTTGAGTGGGCAGAAGCCCCTCCTGATTATGCTAGCAGCTCTGACTGACTGAGCCTTACCCAGAGCCCTGTGCTCAGTGGAAATAGAGTGGGGAGTTGCCAGCTCTTTGAACCTCTTACTATCCAGGCAGAGGCAGCAGCAACCCCATAGCTGGATTATCAGGCTACTAATTGAGGAAGGAAAGACTAGGAGAAAGGCTCCAGGAACACGGACTCTCTCACTGTCAGAGCCTATAAATGCTAATGAACCTTGACTGCCAACGAAAAATCGAAGTTGTACCAAGCATACTTTCTGATCATAAAGCCTTGAAACTAGAATTCAACTGCAAAAAAGAGGAAAATATCCCACAAAAATGTGGAACCTAAACAAAATACTTTTAAAAAATGAATGGGTCAAAGAAGAAATAAGTGCAGATATCAAAAGATATATACAGACTAATGAAAATGACAATACGACATATCAGAATCTATGGGATGCAGCAAAAGCAGTGATAAGAGGGAAGTTCATATCACTTCAGGCATATATGAACAAACAAGAGAGAGCCCAAGTGAACCACTTAACTTCACACCTTAAGAAAGTAGAAAAAGAAGAACAAAGATAACACAAAAACAGCCGAAGAAAGAAGATAATAAAAATCAGAGCAGAAATAAATGAAATAGAGAACAGAAATCTATAGAAAAAATTAATAGAACAAGGAGCTGGTTCTTTGAAAAGATCAACAAAATTGACAAACTCTTGGCAAGACTTACCAAGGAAAAAAGAGAAAGAACTCATATAAACAAAATCCAAAATGAAAGAGGAGAAATCACCACGGACACCGTAGATATACAAAGAATTATTGTAGAATACTATGAAAAACTTTATGCCACTAAATTCAACAACCTAGAAGAAATGGATAAATTCCTAGAACAATACAACCTTCCTAGACTGAGTCAAGAAGAAGCAGAAAGCCTAAACAGACCTATCAGTAGAGAAGAAATAGAAAAAACCATTAAAAACCTCCCCAAAAATAAAAGTCCAGGCCTTGACGGATATACCAGCGAATTTTATCAAACATTCAAAGAAGACTTGGTTCCTATTCTACTGAAAGTCTTCCAAAAAATTGAAGAAGAAGCAATACTTCCAAACACATTTTATGAGGCCAAAATAACCCTCATACCAAAACCAGGCAAGGATGGCACAAAAAAAGAAAACTACAGACCAATATCTCTAATAAATACAGATGCTAAAATACTAAACAAAATACTAGCAAATCAAATACAACAACACATTAAAAAAATAATACATCATGATCAAGTGGGATTCATCCCAGAATGTCAAGGATGGTTCAACATATGTAAAACGGTTAACATAATACACCATATCAACAAAACAAAAACAAAAACCACATGATCTTATCAATAGATGCAGAAAAGGCTTTTGATAAAATACAACACAATTTTATGTTTAAGACTCTTAACAAAATGGGTATAGAAGGAAAATATCTCAACATGATAAAGGCCATATATGATAAACCATCAGCTAACATCATATTAAATGGCACTAAACTGAAGGCTTTCCCCCTTAAATCAGGAACAAGACAGGGTTGTCCACTCTCTCCACTCTTATTTAATGTGGTACTAGAAGTTCTAGCCAGAGCAATCGGACAAGACAAAGAAATAAAAGGCATCCATATCGGAAAAGAAGAAGTAAAGGTATCACTTTTTGCAGATGATATGATCCTATATATCAAAAACCCCAAAGAATCCACAAAAAGACTACTAGAAAAAATAAGCCAATACAGTAAGGTTGCAGGATACAAATTAACATACAGAAGTCAATAGCCTTTCTATATGCCAACAATGAAACAATTGAGAATGAACTCAATAGAATAATCCCCTTCACGATTGCAACAACAAAAAATAAAATACCTAGGAATAAACATAACAAATAATGTAAAGGACTTATATAATGAAAACTATAAACCATTGTTAAGGGAAATTGAAAAAGATATAATGAGATGGAAGAATATTTCTTGTTCTTGGTTTAGGAAGAATAAATATAATCAAGATGGCTATATTACCCAAAGCAATATACAAATTTAATGCAATTCCCATCAAACTTTCAATGCGATTTTTTAAAGAAATAGAGCAAAAAACATCAGATTTATATGAAACTATAAAAAACCCCAAATAGCCAAAGCAATCCTAAAGAAAAAGAATGAAGCTGGGGGCATTACAATACCTGACTTTAAACTCTATTATAGGGCCACTACAATCAAAACAGCATGGTATTGGCATAAAAATAGACACTCAGACCAATGGAACAGAATAGAAAGCCCAGAAATAAAACCACATATATATAGTCAAATAATTTTTGATAAAGGGGCCAACAACACACAATGGAGAAAAGAAAGCCTCTTCAATAAATGGTGCTGGGAAAACTGGAAAGCCACATGCAAAAAAATAAAACTGGACTACAGTTTTTCCCCCTGTACTAAAATTAACTCAAAATGGATCAAAGATCTAAACATAAGACCTGAAACAATTAAGTACATAGAAAAAGACATAGGTACTCAACTCATGGACCTGGGTTTTAAAGAACATTTTATGAATTTGACTCCACAGGCAAGAGAAGTGAAGGCAAAAATTAATGAATGGAACTACATCAGACTAAGAAGTTTTTGCTCAGCAAGAGAAACTGATAACAAAATAAACAGAAAGCCAACTAAATGGGAAATGATTTTTTCAAACAACAGCTCAGATAAGGGCCTAATATCCAAAATATACAAAGAACTCATAAAACTCAACAACAAACAAACAAACAATCCAATAAAAAAATGGGAAGAGGACATGAACAGGCACTTCTCCCAGGAAGAAATACAAATGGTCAACAGATATATGAAAAGATGCTCATCTTTTTTAGCTATTCGAGAAATGCAAATCAAAACTACAATGAGATACCACCTCACACCTGTTAGATTAGCTATTATTAACAAGACAGGTAATAGCAAATGTTGGAGAGGCTGTGGAGAAAAAGGAACCCTCATACACTGTTGGTGGGAATCTATAGTAGTACAACCATTATGGAAGAAAGTATGGTGGTTCCTCAAAAAACTGAAAATAGAACTACCTTATGACCCAGCCATCCCTCTACTCAGTATATACCCCAAAAACTCAGAAACATTGATACGTAAAGACATATGCAGCCCCATGTTTATTGCAGCATTGTTCACAGTGGCCAGGACATGGAAACAACCAAAAAGCCCATCAATAGATGACTGGATAAAGAAGATGTGGCACATATACACTATGGAATACTACTCAGCCATAAGAAATGATGACATCGGAACATTTACAGCAAAATGGTGGGATCTTGATAACATGATACGAAGCAAAATAAGTAAATTAGAAAAAACCAGGAACTGCATTATTCCATACATAGGTGGGACATAAAAGTGAAACTAAGAGACATATATAAGAGTGTGGTGGTTACGTGGGGGAGGGGTGAAAGGGAGAGGGAAAGGGGGAGGGGGAGGGGCACAAAGAAAACTAGATAGAAGGTGACAGAGGACAATCTGACTTTGGGTGATGGGTATGCAACATAATTGAATGACAAGATAACCTGGACTTGTTATCTTTGAATATATGTATCCTGATTTATTGATGTCGCCCCATTAAAAAAAAGTATTAAAAAAAATATTGGCTTTAAACAAAACACTAGAACATTTGGATATAATAGATATCTACAGGACATTTTATCCTAAAGTGCCAGAGTATACATTTTTCTTTATTGTACATGAAGCATTCCTAAGAATTGACCATTTGTTGGGCCAAAAAAAATAATAACAAATTCAGAAATATTGAAATTATACCAAGCATATTCTCTGATCATAAAATCTTTAAACGAGAATTCAACAGCAAAAAGAGGTAAACAAACCCACACCAATGTAGAAACTAAACAATATACTTTTACAAAATGAGTGGGTCAAAGAAGAAATAAGCACAGAGATCAAAAGATACATAGAGACAGGTGAAAATAACAATACAACATATCAGAATCTCTGGGATGCAGCAAAAGCAGTAATAAGAGGGAAGTTCCTATCACTACAGGCGTATGAGAACAAACAAGAGAGAGCCCAAGTATACCATTTAACTTCACATCTTAAGGAACTAGAAAAAGAGGAACAAAGACAACCCAAAATCAGCAGAAGAAAAGAAATAAAAATAAGAGCAGAAATAAATGAAATACAGGACAGAAAAACTATAGAAAAAATCAGTAAAACAAGGAGTGGTTTTTTGAAAAGATCAACAAAACTGACACACCCTTGGCAAGACTCACTAAGGAAAAAAGAGAAGGACTCATATAAACAAAATCCAAAATGAAAGAGGAGAAATCACCACAGATATTATAGATATACAAAGAATTATTGTAGAATACTATGAAAATCTATATGCCATAAAATTTAACAATCTAGATGAAATGGATAAATTCCTAGAACAATACAATCTTTCTACACTGAGTCATGAAGAAGCAGAAAGCCTAAACAGACCCATAAGCCAGGAGGAACTAGAAACAATGATCAAAAACCTCCCCAAAAATAAAATTCCAGGGCCAGATGGCTATACTAGTGAATTCTATCAAACATTCAAAGACTTGGTTCCTATTCTACTCAAAGTCTTTCAAAAAACTAAAGAAGAAGCAATATTTCCAAACACATTTTATGAGGCTAACATAACCCTCATACCGAAACCTAGCAAGGACAACACAAAAAAAGAAAACTACAGACCAATATCCCTAATGAAATCAGGTGCTACAATATTAAACAAAATATAGCAAATCAAATACAACAACACACTAAAAAAATAATTCATCATGATCAAGTAGGATTTATCCCAGAATCACAAGGATAGTTCAAAATACGTAAAACAGTTAACATAATACACCATATCAACAAAACAAAGAACAAAAACCATATGATCCTATCAATAGATGCAGAAAAGGCATTCGATAAAATACAATATCATTTTATGTTTAAAACACTCAACAGAATGGGTATAGAAGAAAAATATCTCAGCATAATAAAGGTAATTATGATAAACCATCAGCTAACATCATATTAAATGGCAGAAAACTGAGGACTTTTTCCCTAAAGTCAAGAAGAAGACAAGGTTGTCCACTCTCTCTACTTGTATTTAACATAGTGCTGGAAGTTCTAGCCAGTGTAATCAGATAAGAAAAGAAATAAAAGGCATTCATATCGGGAAAGAAGAAGTAAAGGTCTCACTTTTTCAGATGATATGATCCTATACATTAAAAACCCCAAAGACTCCACAAATAGACTACTAGAAAAAATAAACCAATACAGTAAGGTTGCAGAATACACAATTAATAAAAGTCCATTGCTTTCCTATATGCCAGTGGTAGTCAACCTGGTCCCTAGCACCCACTAGTGGGCATTCCAGCTTTTATTGTGGGCGGTAGCAGAGCAACCAAACAGCACCGCAATTACATACTAATTGACTAACTTTTGAGCAGTTAAGATCAGGACAGCAGTCAGACTTTGTTACAGGGCATTTGTATTGGGACCATACCCAACCTCTTTCACCACCACCTGGCCCGCATCCACGAGCAGCCAGGTACCTGACCCAGGGTCCACACTCACTGCCCGATCCAGTGGGCAGTATGACTGCTATTGTCACCCCAAAACTAGCAGTTCATTGTTTTATTACCCCATAGACAAGAACTCCATGGTTCGATGCTTCTTTCTATGACAGAAACTACCGGATAATGGAGACAGCAATTAACTTATATTATCATCTTGATTCCCAAATTTTAGGGTAATAGGGTGACATTCTAGGAACGCCCCCTTGGACTGCCAAAATTAGTTGATGTCTCACTACTTTGCCCCAATTGCAAAGAAGTGATGCCATTGGCCAACACCTGCTACATAAAAATTTATAAAATGCACTACCACAGATACTCACTAACTCAGTCTCATCTCGGCAAACTCTCTCTCAACTGTGACACTTGTAACCTCATAACCGCACAACAGACTTCAAGCGTATAAGTTTTGTTCATGTTATGTAAGTGAAGATAAATTGTTAAGTAATCAAAACCAAAGTCAGTACATAGTTAGATTTCTGAGAGCAAGCACATGCTTACAGCTTCAAACAAAATACTGTGAAATATCATGAGCCCATGTCTCAAAAAAAAACCCCCAAAAAACCCCAAAACTGCACATGGCTATTCACCAGAGTATTTGAAGATGGGTTTCATAGACTCTGTTGCAAATAAACAACATCCAATGTGTTTATTGTGCCAAAAAACATTATTCAATGAGGCAATGAAGCCAAGTGAATTGCAAAAACATCTTTCTACAAAGCATCCAAATGACAAGGACAAGCCCATTGAATATTTTCAGAAAATATATTAAAAATTTCAAAACCTTTCAACTATCATTGCATCATTTAAGAAACAACATACAACAAATGAAGATGGATTAATTGCCACTTATTGCATTTCACAAATAATTGCAAAAAGTTGCAAAAGTTATAATATTGGAGAAATTGTAATAATACCCTCTATAAAAGAAGTTATCTCAACAGTAATTCATCAGGATATACTTCAAATTTTGAAAACGTTGCCCTAAGCAATAGCACAGTAAAGTGACAAATCGATGAAATGGCAGTTAATGTTGAAAACAAACATAAGTATTCTTCAAAACTCTTTATTTTCCATGCAATTGGACGAATCTACCATTGCAGATAATGATGCTTTATTGATGGCCTATGTGCGCTATTTTGATGAAAACAATATATTACAAGAAGAAATGCTATTCACAATAAACCTCATCACAGATACAAAAAGATTATCTATATTTAATACTGTGAGAACATACTTTACAAAACATAATATTCCTTTGAATAATATTGTCGCATGTGCTACTGATGGAGCACCATCAATGGTACGTCGCTATTGTGGATTTGTTGCTTATTTGAATTCATTGTATAGTGCACTGACAATATCTTGTAGAAAAACATCTAAGTACAAGTATCCATTCATCATTAACTATAATAATTTGAGCCATAAACAAGATCAAATCCAATGCAAAGAATGATAGAATGTTTCAGCAGCTTTGCCAGGACAATAATAAATATTTTTATTAAGTTACTTTTGCACACAGAAGTTTGGTGGCTGTCAAAGGATACACCTTTGGCTAGATTTGTAGCATTATATGATAGTGTCATACAATTTTTTTGAAAGTAATAATGAGACAAATCTGTGTCAACAATTAAAAACAGTAAAGAATGATGCCTATTACTTGGCAGATATTTTCAAGAGATTTAACAATATCAATTTGAAGCTTCAAGGAGCTAATAAAACTCTTATAGGTTGCCAAAGTATTGTGCTATTATTTATTGACAAACTTGAACTACTTTGTCATAATCTATTGAAGAGAGAATTTTATCAGTTTCCTCAATTATCATCTATAAAAGATGATGTAACTCCAGAGGATATTGACAGATTCAGTAGCCACCTCAATGAACTTAAATTAGACATGGAAAAATGATTTGAAGATATTTTGAAATTGAAGGTATATGACTGGATGAAAAATCCTTTTACCACAAATATTGAAGAGGCTAATACAACTTGCCAAGAAGAACTATTAGAAATTAGATATGATGGAGAAAGTAAACATAAATTTGACATTGGTGGATATGAAAACCTATGGCAAAATAAAAAAGTGCTGGTATTATATCCAAATATGTGGTAAATGGTACTTAGTTTATAGATACTTTTCCCTACCTCATCATATCTTGTGGAATCAGGATTTAGTGCTGTTAATCATATATGATAAAAGAAAGAAACCACCTGAATATTTTCAAAAGGGGAGACCTTTTTTTGTTCCTCACAAAAATTGAACTGGATATTCAATATTTAGTTTCCCAGCATCAGCCTCAGAGATCCCACTAATAATTTAATAAACTAATGTAATTTCTATGTATGCAAAGTAAAAATAAAAGGATAGATTTAACTATAGTAAGTTTTTTTTTTATAAAGATTTATTCTGCCAAACTTAGCAAAAATCTGACAAAAATTACTTGGTAAGTAATTATTATTATATACTTTAACTTGCTGTAACTCTGCTTTATAAATTTTATAAAGTAAAGTTATTTTCCTATTTTATAAACCATTACTGTGGAACCAGTGTGCAGTTAGAAAATTTTACTATTAACAGAGATACAAAAGTGGGCGGTAGGTATAAAAATGTTGACTACCCCTGCTATATGCCAACAATGAAACATCAGAAAACAAACTAAAAAAAATAATCTCCTTAGTGGTTGCAACAACAACAAAAAGAACCTAGGAATAAACATAACAAAGAATGTAAAGGACCTATATAATAAAAATTACAAAACTTTGTTAAGGGAAATAAAAAAAGATACAATGAAATGGAAAAATATTCTTTGTTCTTGGATAGGAAGAATATAGTCAAAATGACTATATTATCCAAAGTGATATACAAATTTAATGCAATTATCATCAAAATTCTAATGTCATTTTTTAAGAAAAATTAAAAAATGGAACAAAAAATCATCAGGTTTATATGGAACTATAAAAAACCCCAAATAGCCAAAGCAATCCTAAGGAAAAAGAACAAAGCTGGGGGCATTACAATACCTGACTTCAAATTATATCATAGAGCCACGATAACCAAAACAGCATGGTATTGGCAGAAAAACAGACACTCAGACCAATACAACAGAATAGAGAACTCAGAAATAATACCACATATATGTGGTCAAATCATCTTTGATAAAGAGGCCAACAACACACAATGAAGAAAAGAAGGCCTCTTCAACAAATGGTGCTGGGAAAACTGCAAAAAATGACATGCAAAAGAATGAAACTCAACTACAGTTTGTCCCTTGTACTAAAATTAATTCAAAATGAATCAAAGGCTTAAATGTAATTCAAAATGAATCAGAGACAATAAATTGCATAGAAGGAAACATAGGTACTAAAGTCGTGGATCTTGGTTATAAAGAGCACTTTTTGAATTTGACTCCAAACGTAAGGAAAGTTAAGGCAAAGATAAATGAATGGGACTACATCAGACTTAGAAGCTTTTGCACAGCAAGAGAAACTGAGAACAAAACAGGCAGGCAACCAAATGGGAGATGATGTTTTTAAACAACAGCACAGATAAGGGCCTAATATCCAAAATATACAAAGAACTCATAAAACTCAACAAACAAAGAATCCAATAAAACAATGGGAAGAGGACATAAACAGACACTTCTCCCAGGAAGAAATACAAATGGCCAACAGATATATGAAAAGATGCCCATCTTCATTAGCTATTAGAGAAATGCATATCAAAACTATAATGAGATATCACCTCACACCTCACTGAGCATGCTTTTCAGCAGAAGCAATTGTTACTCTCCAGTCTGTTGTACAATTTGTTCCTGCCTTGCTGGAAGGTGGGGTAAAGAAGTTATTGGAGGTAGTTACTTTGTAATAAAAAGCTAATTCTCTGTAAGACTTACTAGAGCCAGGTTTAAATTGTTCACAGGACTAGAACTGGAATCAGACCCTGCATACCTCAGGACTGCTATTACAAGTTATACCTTGAGAGAAAATGCTTATTTGCTGAGAAATTACAAAGCTTTCATAATGTTTCTTGGGAAAATGTTGATAATATATGAGAGAGTGGAATCTCAAAGTGGGCAATACATCATTTTATATCAGGCTAATTTATCAATATATAAATTCATTAGAGATCTAGAATTTATTCATAGCAACTTAAGAAACAGTCATGCTCAGCTAACTAAAAATCTATTCAATGGTGATTCACACTGAATAAAGCTGATATGAGAAAAATCATTCATATAGAATAGAGACAGAAAATCAGCATATTAGATTATATGTGACCCACTCACCCATTTCCTTATGTCCCCTCAGATGATTTGATAGATACTTCTGTATTTTAAAAGTAATACAATGGTGAGAAAAACATCAAAATCTTTTAAAAGTCTACAGTTATAGGTCTTTATGGGCTGGGAAAGCCAGTGGGGTTGAAGAAATCTCAAAATGGCAGAAGGAGGTATAGTTACCATAACAGACAGAGTCAAAGTGATTCTCACGATGGTTTTATCAACAGAGATCACCGGTAGTGGCTAATTGAGTGTAGAATTCCTTGGACCACCAATATCCTGTTTGAGTTGTATACTTTGTCTGGTGAGCAGAGCACTAACCCGACCCACAATAATTAGTCTTCATAACCTCAAAGCCTCTCAGTTACTTGAAAAAAAGCCCCACAAATGAAGGGGGGGCAGACACTTTGAAGAAAACCCATAAAACAACATCAATAGTGTGTTTCTCAAAATGACAGATGGTTATTATCAAAGGAAGCCCACATTTAAGTAAATGAAATGCTTAGGACTCAGGAATTATTAGCAAGCCCACAGGCTACCTGCCAGTTAGATTGAACCTTTGGTAAATAAGATTTAGGCTTTGAACCATCTCATAATGGAAATGGTAGGTCCATGTATTCATCCTGTAGTTATTTTGTACATTTAGAGTCTATTGATGAAATAAATATATATTGATTCAGCTCTGGGCAGGATCAGCATCCCTTTGTGTTTTTTTTGTGTATATATATATATATATATATATATATATATATATATATATATATATATATATATTTAAATGTTTGCAACAACCTGAGATAGATTCTGTTAACTATTTTACAGATGATAAAGTTAAGACACAGAGTGGATAAGTACCTTGTACAAGGTTGCTCACCTATCTACTTTGTGGCAGAGATGCAGTATTAATTTAGGTTCCAGAATTTGTACTTTAATCTTTGCACTATATTACAGAATAGAGTACAGAGTAAACCCACTTCTTCTCCCTCCTTACACACACACACACACACACACACACACACACAAACACATTTTAGCAAAATATACAAGAGACTAATGACACCAGATACTTTTGGTAAGAAAGGTGGCAGGGGTGAGAATAAGAGAAAAAGTATTAGTTTTTATTCCATAGATTTGAATATTGCTTGATTTTTCTAAACATGTGGCTATTTTATTACTGCTATAATCTGAACAGAAACACAAGCAAAAGTATGTGAAAAGGCCCTGAAGTACAAAAGAATATTCTTTGAGATACAAAAGGAGGTTTCATGATCGATGCATAGAGAGGGATCAGAAGAGAGATAATGATAGTCTTGAGGAAAAAAAGGCAAGTCTTTTTAAACCATTTGAAATATATTTTGGATCTTATCCTAAAAGTAATGGGCAACCATTTAGTGTTTAAAGCATGGGAGTAACATGATCAGATCAATGCCTTTTTAAAGGATCACTGGGTCAACAGTGTAAATAATGGATTGAATAGGAACAAAAGTAGATGCTAGGGAGTCTTTGTGAGTGAATTAGAGTGATGCATAGAAGAAGATGATGGTGAGCTGGACTGTAACAGTGGCAGTGGAGAAATAATTCACTCGATCGACTGCAGAGATATCAAGTAGGCAGGAACAATGAGATTTGGTGTTTGGCAGGACTGTGAGAGACAGAAAAGAGGTAAAAATGACTCTTAGTGTGTTTGTTGCATATTCTGTGTGTGATGGTGCCATTCACTACTAAGGAGGAGAAAACAGGGAGATAAAAAGAAAAACATTCAGTTTGGAATATGTGGAGTCAAGTTATCAATTAGAAATACAAACACAGATGTTGGGCAAGCAGGCTATAAATGGCTTTGGAGCTTAGAAGAGAGGTCTCTTTGGGCACAACAATGACAGCATGGAACTAAACAAGAACAGTTTAGTGGCTCAGGAGCAGAGGCTCTGTGATAGTGACCAGCTTTCAGCAAGAACTCAGCAAATAATTGAATGAATAAATATAAGGAGCATCCAAGGAGATCTAGAGTGATTTCCATGAAGAAAAAGAAACAAAGTCAGATAGATGTCATGAAAGAAGGTGGAAAAATAGTGGTCATTCAAATCAAGTCAGTCAAGTGAAGTTAAATAATAAATTTTGTCAATATGGTTTAATAAAAATATTTCTTTTAAAAGAATTCTAGTGTTTACCCTTGGGCAGGTAGAGAGCTGATCTAATATTCTATACCTTTTTCAAGATAGTATTGTATAAATAATAATATCAATTATAATATTGCTTGTATAATGTAAATTGCAGAATCATAATAAAATTTGGCCACTTTGCTCTGTTGGAAAATACATTATCTGTAGTTGTTACTTTCTTATTCTTGTTTTCTGTGAGGGTTTCATTTTAGAAACCTTTACTTCTGTTTTTATTTATTTTCTTTTTCTTTCTGTTTTGTATTTTGTTTTTTGTCCTTTCTTTCTCTTTATTCTCCCTTCTTCTTGTTTTTTCTCTTTTATATGTTTTCTTCTTCTTCTTCTTCTTCTTCTTCTTCTTCTTCTTCTTCTTCTTCTTTTCCTTTCTTCCATCCAATCATCATTTATCATTAAATTATTATATTTTGGACTCATATTTTTCTTTGTGGCATTCTGCTTGTGTTTTACTTCATTTTTTCTCCATTTTATCATCTCTTTTCAGTTCCTGCTCCTTGTTCTCTGTAGTTTTTGTTTCACTTATCATTATAGAATTTTCATTATTTTTCACTGCATTTTTTCAACTTTTACTTTTTTAATTATCTTTTATTAGTGTTATTAACAATACCACTCTCAAATGCCATTAAGGAAAAAGAAATCAAATATCATAGATACAAAAGACAGAGACTTTGATGATAAAAAATCTCTAGAAAAAAAATTTCAGTTACATGAAAACCTTAGAGATAAATAAAAGGGAATTCAAAACTGAAGTTCCAAAAATACTCAGTGAAATACAAGAAAGCTCTAAAAGACAATTTAGTGAGCTAAAAAACAATTTAATTAAAAAAATACTTCATTAAGGAAACAGAACCTATAAAAAAGAACCAAACAGCGATGAAAAACTCAATACATGAACTGAAAAAGGTGACAAGCTTAGCTAATAGAAGAGGTCAGATAGAAGAGAGAATAAGTGACACTGAAGACAGGCAACTAGACATACTACAGAGAGAAGAAGAGAGATTCATAAATTTAAAAAAAATGAGAAAGCCCTACAGGAATTTTCTGACTCTATCAGAAGGAGCAATATAAGAATAATGGGTATATTAGAAGGAGAAAAGGAGAAAAAGAAATGGACAACATATTCAAAAAAATAATTGGCCTGACCTGTGATGGCACAGTGGATAAAGTGTTGAACTGGAAATGCTGAGGTCACTGGACAAACCCTGGGCTTGCCTGTACAAGGCACATATGGGAGTTGATGCTTCCAGCTCCTCCCCCCTCTTCTCTCTCTCTGTCTCTCCTCTCTCTCTCTGTCTCTCCTTCTCCTCTCTAAAATGAATAAATAAATAAAATAATAAAAAAAGTTAAAAAAAAGAAATTAGAATGTGGACATTATAAAAAAAATAATTAATGAGGATTTCCCAAGCCTGTGGAAAGAATGAGAGCCTCAAATCCAAGAAGCAAATGAAACACTGAGTTACCTTAATCAAAACAAACCTACTTCAAGGCACGTAGTAATGAAATTATTACAAACCAATGACAAAGAAAAAATCCTCAAGGCAGCCAAGGAAAAGATGACTACAACAGATAAAGGAAGGCCCATTAGGTTATCATCAGATTTCTCAGCAGAAATTCTGCAAGCCAGAAGAGAATGGACCCCAATATTTAAAGTACTGAAAGAGAGGAAATTCCAAGAATATTGTATCCATCAAAGCTCTCCTTCAAATATGAAGGGGAAATAAAAACATTTACAGATATACAGATGAGGAAATTTATCACCAGAAAACCCCCACTTCAGGAAATACTAAAAAAGATTATCCAACCAGATACAAAGAAGTAAACAAAGCAAAATCACAAGTAAAAACTCCAACAAGAGCATAATAAAAACAATAATAATCTGTGACAACAAAAACAAAAAAGGAGAGAAGACAAAAATTAGCAGTAACAAAGGAGGATGAACTGTAGAAGCACTCATGAGATAATGGACTACAGTGAATATGATATATATTCTTTTAATTACCTAATGGTAATCACCCCTGAAAATACCACTACTGAAACACATAGCATAAAAAAAGAAGAAACAGAAGAAAGAAGTATGGAATACAACCAAACAAAAACAAGTGACAGAAAAACAAAAGAGAAGAACCAAACAAGAAATACAGCTACTAGAAAGCATTATATAAAGTGACAATAGGAAACCCTCAAGTGTCTATATTACACTAAATGTAAATGGATTGAACTCATCAATAAAAAGACACAGACTAGCAAAGTGTATCAAAAAAGAAAATCAAACTGTATGCTGCCTTCAAAAAATACATCTAAACTACAAGGATAAAAACAGACTCAAAGTGAAAGGCTGAAAAATGACTCTTCAAGCAAATAATATCCAAAGAAAAGCGGGTATAGCCATACTCATATCTAATAATTCTGACTACAAGACAACAAAGGTAATCAGAGACAAAGATGGTCATTTCATGATGATAAGTGAGACATTGAATCAAGAAGACAGAACACTTTTTAATATATATGCACCAAACCAAAGAGCATCAAAGTATATAAGACATCTACTAACTGATCTAAAATAAAAAACAACAAAAATACAATTATACTTCGAGACCTCAGTAAACCACTGACCGCTCTAGATTATTCATCCAAACAGAAAACTAATAAAGAAATATTGGCCTTAAATGAAACAAAGAAATTTAATATGATAGACATCTACAGAATATTTCATCCCAAAACACCAGAGTAAACATTTTTCTCTAGTGTACTTGGAACATTCTCAAGCATTGACCACTGTTGGGACACAAAAATAATATCAAGAAATTCAGAAAGATTGAAATTATACCAAGCATATTCTCTGATCATAAAATCTTAAATCTAGAATTCAACTGCAAAAAGAGGTAAACAAACCCACAATATTGTGGAAACTAAACAATATAATATACTTTTAAAAAATGAGTGGGTCTAAGAAGAAATAAAAACAGAGATCAAAAGTTACATACAGACAAATGAAAATAATATGACATATCAGAATCTCTGGGATGCAGCAAAAGCAGTAATAAGAGGGACATTTATATCACTACAGGCCTATATGAACAAACAAGAGAGAACCCAAGTAAACCACTTAACTTCACATCTTAAGGAACTAGAAAAAGAAGAACAAAGACAACCCAAAACCAGCAGAAGAAAAAATATAATAAAAATCAGAACAGAAATAAGTGAAATAGAGAACAGGAAAACTATAGAAAAAAATCAGTAAAACAAGGAGTGGTTTTTTGAAAAGATCAACAGAATTGACACACCCTTGAAAAGACTCACTAAGGAAAAAAGAGAAGGACTCATATAAACAAAATCCAAAATGAAAGAGGAGAAATTACAAGAGATTCATAGATATACAAAGAATTTTTATAGAATACTATGAAAAACTATATGCCACCAAATTTATCAATCTAGAAGAAATGGATAAATTCCTAGAACAATATAATCTTTCTAGACTGAACCATGAAGAAGCAGAAAGCGTAAACAGACCCATATGCAGGGAGGAAATAGAAACAACTATCAAAAACCTCCCAAAAAATAAAAGTTCAGGGCCAAGTGGCTATACTAGTAAATTCTATCAAACATTCAAGGACTTGATTCCTATCCTACTCAAAGTCTTCCAAACAATTGAAGAAGTAATATTTCCAAACACATTTTATGAGGCCAACGTAACCCTCATACCAAAACCTGTCAAGGACAACACAAAGAAAGAAAACTACAGACCACTATCTCTAATGAATACAGATGTTAAAATACTAAACAAAATACTTGCAAATCAAGTATAGCAACACATTAAAAACTAATTCATCATGATCAAGTGAGATTCATCCCAGAATCACAAGGATGGTTCAACATATGTAAAACAGTTAACATAATACACCATATCAACAAAACAAAGAACAAAAACCATATGATCCTATCAATAGATGCAGAAAAGGCATTCAACAAAATACAACATCCTTTAATGTTTAAAACACTCAACAAAATGGGTATAGAAGGAAAATATCTCCATATAATAAAGACCATTTATGACAAACCATCAGCTAACATGATATTAAATGAAAAAAAAACTGAAAACTTTTCCTCAAAAATCAGGAACAAGACAAGGTTGACCACTTTCTCCACTTCTATTCAATGTAGTGCTGGAAGTTCTAGCCAGAGCAATGAAACAAGAGAAAAAAATAAAAGGCATTCATATTGGGAAAGAAGAAGTAAAGGTTTCACTTTTTGCAGATGATATAATCCTGTACATTGAAAACCCCAAAGACTTCACAAAAAGACTATTAGAAACAATGAACCAATACAGTAAAGTTGCAGGATATGAAAAATTAACATACAGAAGTCAATTGCTTTCTTATATGCCAAAAAAGAAACTTCACAAAATGAACTCAAAAAAATAATCCCTTCTACAGTCGCAACAACAACAACAAAAAATACCTAAGAATAAATATAACAAAGAATGTAAAGGACCTATCTATATAATGTAAACTACAAAGCATTGTTAAAGGAAATCAAAAAAGACACAATGAATTGGAAAAATATTTCTGGTTCTTGGATAGAAAGAATAAATATAGTTAAAATGACCATATTAACCAAAGCAATATACAAATTTAATGAATTCCAATCAAAATTCCAATGTCATTCTTTAATGAAATGGAACAAAAATCATCAGTTTTATATGGAACTAAAAAAATCCAAATAACCAAAGTAACCCTAAATAAAAATGAAGCTGGGGGCATTACAATACCTGACTTCAAATTTTATTATAAAGCCATGGTAATCAAAACAGCTTGGTATTGGCAGAAAAATAGACATTCAGACCAATGAAACAGAATAGAGAGTCCAGAAATAAAACCACATATATGTGGTCAAATCATCTTTGATAAAGAAGCCAAAAGCACACAATGGAGAAAAGAAAGCCTCTTTAATAAATGGTGCTGGGAAAACTGAAAAGCCACGTGCAAAAGAATGAAATTGGACTATGGTTTGTCTCCTTGTATCAAAATTAATTTTAAATGGATCAAAGACCTAAATATGATATAAAATCTGAAACAATAAAATACATAGCAGAAAACATAGGTACTAAACTCATGGACCTTGGCCATAGAGATCATTTTATGAATTTGACTCCAAAGGCAAGAGAAGTGAAGGCAAAGATAAATGAATGGGACTACATCAGACTAAGAAGCTTTTGCACAGCAAAAGAAACTAACAAAACACACAGACAGCCAACTAAATAGGAGATAATGTTTTCAAACAACACTTCAGATAAGGGGCTAATATCCAAAATATATAAATAACTCACAAAACTGAACAACAAACAAGCAAACAATCCAATAAAAAAAAATGGGAATAGAACATGAACAGACACTCCCAAAAAGAAATACCAATAGATATATGAAAAGATGGCCAATAGATATATGAAAAAGATGCTCATCTTCACTAGCTATTAGAGAAATGCAAATCAAAACTACAATGAGATACCACCTCACACCTGTTAGATTAGCTATTATCAACAAGACAGGTAACAACAAGTGCTAGAGAAGCTATGGAGAAAAAGGAGCCTTCATTCACTGTTGGTGGGAATGTAAAGTATTACAACTATTATGGAAAAAAGTATGATGGTTCCTCAAAAACTTAAGAATAGAATGACCATATGACCCAACAATCCCTTACTGGATATATACCCCCAAAACTCAAAATCACTGGTACGTAAAGACACATGCAGCCCCATGTTCATTGCAGCATTGTTCACAGTGGCCAAGACATGGAAACAACCACAAAGCTCTAGATTGGATAAAGAAGATGTGGTACATATATACTATGAAATACTACTCAGCCATAAGAAATGATGACATAGGATTATTTACGACAACATGGGTGGATCTTCAAAACATTATAATGAATTAAATAAGTAAATCAGAAAAAAAACTAAGAACTGTATGATTCCACACATACGTGGTACACAAAATTGAGACTCATGGACATAGATAAGAGTGCAGTGGTTACCAGGGGAAGGAAGAAAAGAGAGAGAGAGTGTGGTGGGAGGGGAGAGGCATAAAGAAAATTAAACGAAGAATGAGGAAGGACAAGTTGACTTTGGGTGATGGGTATACAACATAGTCAAATGTCAAATGATCTGGAGATATTTTCTCTAAATCTATGTGCTCTGGTTGACCAATGTCACCCCATTAAAATTAATTGTCTAAATAAAACTATTAAAATAAATAAATAAATAAATAAATAAATAAAATGTGTTAAAACAGATTTGTACCAGATATATCAAAATTAATTAATGACTCATATAATTAATCAGTTTATTGTATTTTCATTTTTCTAGTATTGCTTGAGTGTGTCTGACTCACCAAACCATGTTTTAATATGGAAAATACCAAGGTAATTTAAGCCAAGAGTCTTCCCTCAGGGAGTTTGCATTCTAGTAAGGGAGAGCAGTAATATGAAAAATCATTTGTTGCAGTAATACAAATATACAGAATTTACTGAGGGAGTTTAATGCCTGTTAGAGAGATTTCCACAGAAGATAACAGAAAGATGGAGCTTTAAAGGCTGATTCGGAGCTGGACAAAGTGTAGAAACCTGCATAGAAAGCAGAAGTCCAGGTAACTTGATTAGAGAAGCAAAGGAAAGGCAAAAACAAAAGTTGTTTAGTATTACTACAGGTTGATTTTGAAGAACCAAAAGTGAGACTATTTGAGGGGGATTTCCAAGGGCGGGAGTGGGAGTTATGGAGGCCATAAAGAACCTGGATTTTAACCTGGAGGAGAATGGTTTGATGCAAGGCTAATGCTTATACACTCCTCACACGTAATCTTATTTATGTTTTTACTTATTTATTTATATGAAATTAGGCCTCTGTGCTCTGTGCTGAAAATCAATTTAGAGAGGACATGACATAGTGTCAAGCAGATAAGAAGTAGAAGAGTAGAGAAGAATGGAGAGATCTGTAGTGGACATTAATTTTTTGTCCATGCAGGACCCCTATCTCTGATTCTTCTGATAAAAGCAGCCTCTTTATTTGGAAAACAGGTCCTCATATCTGTCCCCCTCCCAACCCACCACCACCAGCATCACCACCATGCCTATACAGACTGATACCCAGTTAGATCAAATCTGTTTACTCCTCTACTCTCTCAGTCCACACCCTGACCACAGTAACTGGGCCAAGGAGTGGACAACACAAACTGAGTCAATAAAAATTATTCCTAGAGCTGGAGTGAGGAGAGGAAGGAAACTTGCCTCACTTTATGAAGTTAGGAGCCTGGACTTCGTTGCCAGGGAGGAAGCTGCCAACAGAGCGACAGAAGCAGAGATCAGCATGGGTTGCTAGAAGAGAAAGAATGAGAGATTTAGAGAGACACCTGGTACCTGCATTTCCTTGTTCCCCAGATGTATTTCTACTAGTCGAGATTACACGAGGCTGCATAGTTTCTTTTTTGCTTCAGGGGAATTTAAGTTGGGTATCTGTCACTTGCAACTCAAATGTCATCATTCATACAAGATCAGGTAATATTAGGAAATACATTGAGAAGTTCTTGTAATGTGACACTTTGCAAGGATAACAAAACAAGAACAACACTAATGTCCTAGTTAGCAATAGTTGAAGCACAGTACTGTTCACTGAGACAGAGTACACAGAGGATGATCAGGTTTGGGGAAGAACACGGTGAGTTCAGCTTCACACATGTTAAGTTCAAGGTGCCCGTCAGCCATTCATGGGATGTTCAGTGGACAAGTAGATCTATAGAAATCTGAATAGATTTATACCCACTTCTAGAAGTTTAGAGGCTGGAAAATTACCACACAAAAATGAGAAATAAAAAGGTCAACAATAATGATATTAGATAGGGAAGATGTGCTCTGTGTGCAAAACAGTGGAATAAGGATGAAAATCTGGAGAATGTCAGCTGTTAAGGGTCCAGAATGAAAGAGCACATTAAGCAAATAGAGAAAAAAGTACCATCATAACACAAAACAAAACAAGGATGTTCAGGGTTATAAAAACTAAGTGACGAAGAATATCAAGAAAGAAATTGCTAACTCTTTATAAAAAACTACAAAAAGTCCCAGTGCCTTATAAGTCTACATGGCAACTGAAAGAGCTATTGGTGATCTTCTAGAGAATGATGTTTAATAGAGAAATAAGAAGAAAAACACATTTCCTGGGGGCTGGGGAAATGACACTTGGAAAGTGTCAGGTGGACATATGGGGTGAGGAAGTTAGTTAGCTATAACCAGAGCAACTCTCAAATATTTGTAAGCAGAGGACAAACGTTGGAGAAGAATACAGATAAGGTTTTAACAGGTTAGAAAAAACAACAGTGGGAAAACCATACACAAACACATGTATGTGTATGTGTATGGTATGAAACAACATATATATATCACATATGAATTACATATACAGATAGATATAAAAGAGCTTTAGACATATACTTATCTTTGAGTGCAGAACTCCTGAGTTTAGATCTTATTTTCTTACAGCCAGCTTGTCCTCTTCAGTGTTCATTTCTTCCATTGGAGGGTCAGCACTCCAACCCTGTCAGCAGTGCAAGGTACTGTGTCATCTCTCACAGGACCCCCATGGAGGAACAATTTCTATAGCTTCTCTTTGCCTCCACTAACATTTCTGTAATAGGATATAATGAAAATTATTTATTGAATTATTGTGAGGATTAAATGAGTTGAGAGAGAAAAGAATATAGAATGAACATTGAGACACAGTAAATACTCATTGTATGTTAGTGATCATCACAGAAAGATAATCCATCTTGGACAGTGTTTATATTCACTTGGAGATCTCTTCCTTCCAGCTTGATCAAGTGTGTAAGTAGAGAAGAATTCCAATTCTCACATAGATTTATCATTACCCCAATTCCTTAATAATGGACAGAACTTCCAATGCCAAAAATACTTAGAACTGGCCAACCAGGCATTTAGCACTGATTTTCTGGCTTTCCCTGTCAGTCTTCCTTCTCATAAATCATATTGTATATTTTCAACTTCAGGCCCTCAAGTGTCCATCTTATCTATTCAGCCTGATGCCCAGAAGTGCTACTTTTCAGCAGCACAGATAGCATGATGTCATTATCATGGGACGAGGAGTGGGCACATTCTTGAGCCAACCATTATTGATGGCACTTGCCCAAAACGCTATTTCTAAATGCATCTAGGTTTATTTCTCATAAATGTTGGATACACATTCCATAGAGTATGCAGCAATTTAAAAAATACTGAAGAATGATTAGGATGAAGTTCTTATAATATGGTGTAATAAGAATCAGAATTCAAAAAATCCATCCACAATAGAATTTCAACTTTGGAAATATATGTAGGTGTATAAGTGTTTATATTGTGCTTGAAAACACACAGAAAACTTGAAGAAAAAACCACACAAACATTTTAAAATTACGTTATCTCTGAGTGATATGATTTTATATTTTTCCCTATACTTATGCAGTTATTTACAGAAATCTTTTGTTTCTGTATAATTTTAAAAACTCTATTTTGCGAGCCAGATATACAGAGAAATATTACTGGCATTCAAAACTTTCCTTTTTTATATTGTTCCCAAGCAACTTTGTGGACAATTATAATGCTCTCAGAGCAAAGCTTTTTATAAAGCTCTCCTTGAAAAATGTCAGTGCCCATTCAGATCTTAAGACATTTAAAGGGAATAGTTTTGCTCATTCTTGTCTTTATTAAATGTGGCACTATTTAGTTTTAATATTTTTTCACAAAACAAGGATTTATGTACTTACCCTGTATTAGACTTTCTACCCTGGTGATAAAGTAGGGGGGAAAAAAACAGCTGTAAATCCTTGTCCTCATGGAAAAGGACATCTACAGGATAAATTTTTCTCAATTATTATCTCACAATATAATAGTAATCACTTGACTCAAGCTGGATATTATAGTATAGAGCAGTGGTAGTCAACCTGGTCCCTACCACCCATTATTGGGCATTCCAGCTTTCATGGTGGGCGGTAGCAGAGCAACCAAAGTATAAATAAAAAGATAGATTTAACTATAGTAAGTTGTTTTATAAAGATTTATTCTGCCAAACTTAGCCAAATCTGACATAAAGTACTTGGTAAGTAATTATTATTGTATGCTTTAACTTGCTGTAACTCTGCTTTATAAATTTTATAAAGTAAAGTTACTTCCCTAATTTATAAATCATCATTACTGTGGAACCAGTGGGTGGTTAGAAAATTTTACTACTAACAGAGATACAAAAGTGGGCGGTAGGTATAAAAAGGTTGAATACCCCTGGTATATAGGAATGCTCCTTTACTTTTTATCACATAGCATATACTCATCATTCTCCTGACTATACTATCACTATTCACCCTGTACTTGTCCTTATCACACACTGTCCTGTAATCACTCACTTCTGTAATTGGCATGGTTCTTTCTCAGGGCTCCTGCTGGCAGGCCTGATTGAGTGAGGGTGGGGAGTTTCTGGGAGTCAGTAAGGAGGAAGAAAAGAAACTAACAAATTTTAAGCATGGAATCCTTATAATCTAATGAGACAGGTAATATTAACTGCTCATTGGAGATGAGGAAGCAAATTTAATAAGATTCAGCATCATTTCAAGTGTCATATGGCTTGTAAGTGGCAGAGCGGGGATCCGAAGCCATGTCTAACTGACTTCAGAGCCTGTGCTCTTCACTGGACTCTGATGCTGCATTCTAATCAGATGCAAGGATGAGGCATGGCGGGGAGTGAGGAGCTTGGGCAAACTCTCCCAACCAAAGTCTTTTTTATAGTGACCAATGCAGTTACTAAATCGTAAGCAATTAGTCATTCCATCCATATTCACTTTTTAAGTTTCTTCTGATTTTCAAACTTTTTTGAGCCGTGGCACATTTTTTACATTTACAAAATCCTGGGGCACACCACCTACCAAAGTGACACTCTAACACAGTACATATTATACATATAGTTAATATTATAGTTTCTAAATGTATTTATACTCACACCTGACCATGTCTCAAGGCACACTGGTTGAAAAACACTGGCGTGGCTCAGATGGTTAGGGCATCATCCCCATACACCAATGTTGCAGGTTTGAGCCCCAGTCAGGGCACATATAAGAAACTACCAATGAATGCATAAATAAGGGGAACAACAAATCGATGTTTTTCTCTCCCCTTTCCTCCTCTCTCTCTAAAATAAATAAAAATTTTTTCTTTCATTTATATAATTGTTCCCCTAGAAATTGTTTTTTATTCAAACAATAAGAAATAAAAACCCCTATATCTAAGCTAGAAAGAACAGGAAGACATAGGGTTCGGAAACAGGACATCTCCAGGACACGCTTTGCCTCCCTCTTTCATCCTAGGAGCCTCCAAAGACAGCCACCCTGCCAACCCTGATTTTCATTTCTAATCAGCGTTATTGCGATATAATTTCATTTCAAAGCAAAAAAAAAAAAAAGTTATCCATTTAAAATAATTTTTAAATCCCAGTCAATTTTGTTTGTTTGTTGTTCTTCTCTTGAGACTTTCCCTCCGTACTTTTTAATGTGAGATAATTTATTCTCTTACTGACTTAAGCCTGTTTGAAATCCCCACCAGTCTGTGACAAATATGTAAACCCATGGGACCAACTTCCCAGTCAGAGTATAGAACACTTCCATAAGCCCACAATGCTCCTTGGCTGTCAGCTTCCATCCCCCTGTCATTCTGTCACTCTAAAATTGTTTTGTCATGCCTGCTTTTAACCCACCCTAGGGTGGATGCCTACCCATGGTGACTGTAATGTCTCACTGCTCTAACTATGCCCAACTTTTTAGCTGCTCACCATGTTTCTCAGTAAAAGCATATCAAAATCAATGAGGCCTTTTCTGGATTTGATGCCAGCCACTTTTCACAAGTAGCTATGAAACCTATTATCCCAAGGGTGGGGATTTCTTGGAGGCTGATCCTGGTTCTGAAGCCTAATTTCTGGGAATGCTGCTGAACTGGTTAAGGATGTCTCCCCTTGGTTTCTAGGAATGATAGTGAGAGTTACCCAAAGAAAATTTCCCATGTTTATGGAATTTTGTTGAATGCCGAGTGCTGCAGTGCTTTACCTGTGTTGTAAGAATCCTAATGAGGACACGTGCAAGTATTTGTTCTATTTTAGCCTTAAGAAAATTGTTCTACTCAACGATTCACTGTCCTGGAATATCATTCGGAGCACTAAAGGCAACATGTTCTTAATTGTTATAGAAGTAACATTCACTATTAAAAACAATAGCAACTTTTGCTCTTGTGAGAATTCATAGGCAAATGTCTGGTATTCTTATCATATGAAACTCTGCTTTAAAATACTTAAGATTTATATATCTGTCTTTCCAGATATTTTTGTTAAGGAAAGTAGATGAGTATCTATGTATATACTGAAACAAAAGGGCAAAACTCACCAAATTATATGACTTTTATTTAACATCCAAACCTACTACTTCTCTTATGAACTAATTCTTATAAGAAACACAAAATAGAAAAAAAAAGTGGAGATTTTGTTTTGTTTATTTGATTAGAAATGATGGTAAAACATAATTTTACCAGCTGCAGGAAGGAGTTCTTTCTCTTATTATTTTTCTCTATATACATAAAAGAGTAGTTCCTTTCTATTGATTTAAAAATCTGTAAATTATTTTATAACTGAACATTTTATTTAGAAGCTGCAATGGACCTCTCATTGTTTCAATATATTTAAAGCTTCAAGAATTCTCAAATCCCAGCCAATTTTTGTAAACCTGTATTATGAGGAGAAAATGAAAATAAACAAAAATTTACGTATGTTAGCAATAATGTATTTAATAAATTTGCAAGAAGACTAAGACCCTATATTTTTACCCCAATTTTAAACAACCATCTTTTGTCTAAGAGCATTATAGATACAATATGAAGAAAACATTTTAAACTAGACCAAGAATCTATTATATTTTAGAGCTGTTTCTCTAGGCAGAAAACAGCATTCTCAGATGCTCTAATTGAACCCCTTAAAAATTTCGATTTTCATTTTGGTTCTGTTTGTTTTCCTCATGCAATTTTCTTCACTCTTTACTCATTATCACAATTAATATGGAATTCACAGTGTGTTATAATTAATTACCTGATCAACCATTCATCAGAGGTGTGACCTCCTATCTCTCAGTCCGTATCCTGGGTGTATGCTAAAAGTAAGGTGTAATTCTTTTAGAAATGTTTACATGATATAGAATAAACATTACTCATTGTTTTAGTTTTTACTATGTGCTGCACAAGATGGATAGTTGGAGAAAAACCTGTAAATGAGCAATTGAATTATGATTTAGTAAGAAGGGAAAGTTATAGAACTTTTTTTTTTCTTCCTAGAGAATGTGACACTGAAGCTAGGCTATTTAAATTTTTTGAATTTTACTGTCAATAGTAGAAACCAGTTTGAGTTATTCTAACAGAAAAAGCAAAGCATGTTTCATTAAACAAATTCCCAGTAACTGAAGTGTATTAGAATGGCATTAGAGTACAAGGGGCAGAAAAGGACAGTTGGATGGTGGGACATTGAATCTCAACCCTGCCACTCACTCACTCACTGTGAGGCTCTCAGCAATTTACATGGACCCTCTGCATTTTATGATATAGAATTGAGATTTGGTGTGTAAAATGCTCATAATAATTGTTGGGCAAATGATTTTGTAAAATTTGTATTATTTGAGTTTGCTCACTTTTATTGTTAGAAATTGGTGCTGGGCAACCAACGTATGTACTTGCCCTCAGAGCAGGGCAGTTGATTGCAAATTGTGGGTTGCATTCCTGTTTGGGAGGGGCTGTTGTTTTGCTAATGTTTGCTGGAGGAAATGTTTTTGGCCAGAAAGTTTTGAAAAGAAGAAAGAGAAGGAGAGGAGAAAGAGAGAAGCCATGTTTGCAGAGTGAGAGAGGAGAGAACACGGAGTGCTGAAGAAGAAGCCATGCTGGCAGAGAAAGAGGATGTGTGCAGATGGGAAACCAGAGTTGAGTGGCTTTGCAAGCTCCACTGAGACTGGTGGGGCTTTGATTCTAGGAGAAACCGGAGAAGATTCTCCTGGTTGTGGAACTGGAGAATGTGTCAGGGGATTTGTGAGCCCTGAATGAAAGAGAAGTTTTTTCACTGTTTGTTGCTCGTTGGCCCATGCGAGACTTTAATAAAAGAATGGCCCACTATTTTTTGGCTACACTGTTTCTTTACCGTCTCTCCAAATCCAATGGGAACCTGCTTGTGTACAACCATGATGGTGGCCCCTGGCCATACAATGATACCTGACACATGGCTTGTGGGACCTGAAATTAGGAAGTCAATGGGACCCACATGACTGATGTCTTCATCATGCACCAATGTCTCTCTTTGGTCTTCTGCTTCCTGCTCCATTCTCTTTCTCCAGTGTTAGGTTGGATGAACGTACAAAAACAAGTGGAGGAAAAACAAAATGGAAAGCAATGTATACAGTGAACTTACTATCAAATAATAAGGAGCCTGGTGTTTTTGAAGCACTGAGTAACATACTCATTTATAGTTACAACATTTAAGAAAAAGCATTTATGGAGGCATAGAGATTAGAGAGAAAGATGAATGAGACCCTGTTTTATCCTTTAAATATTTATTTATCATTTATATTTTTTCCAGGTACTTTCTTTTCTCTTTTTGTAATTTAACCTAAGATGAGTGGATATTACACATACATTTATATATATTTATAGTAGCTACATTTATTTTATATATACATATATAACATATATGTATATATAATATATATAAAATATATGTATATATAAAATATATATGTATGTGTATGTGGGTATATATATATACCCATGAGAAAGAGAAAGAGAAAGAGAGAGAGAATATGACTTCTTGAGGATCTTTTTATGAAAGATGTATAGTCTACTAGGGCTGCTATGAGAAAATACCACAGATTTGGTAGTTGTTTAAGTTCTGGAAGGTAGAAGTTCAAAATCAAGATGTTGGCAGGATTGTTTTTTTCTGTGGCCTCGCTCTTTGGCTTATGAATGGTCATCTTCTAGCTGTGTCTTCACATGGCCTTTCCTCTGTGAATGAACCCTTTGTGTCTCTTTGTGTCATAATATTCTCTTTTTATAAGGGCACCAGACAGTTTGAATTAAGGCCCACCCTAACAATTTCATTTTAAATAATTATTGTTTTAAAAGCTCTATCTCCAAATACAGTCACATTCTGATGTACAGAGGTTAGGGCTTAAATGTATGCATTGGGGTGGGAATACAATTTAGCTCATAGCAGAAGATGTAACACTTTTGTTAGGGAAGACACAGATGCGCAATGATAATAGTAATAGAAAGAATTTAGTAGAATAGAAAGGATTACAGAGCATTTTCTCATGAAGAATTAAGAAGAGTTAATGATCGATTTGATGTGGAAGGTGAGAGATAAGAATTTAAGATGTCTCTAAGTTTTCTACCTTGGCCAGCTGGATATACAGCAAGAGACTTAACTACAATAAAAAATACATATGGGACAAAGTGCAGAATCAGGTTAAATTAGGGTGATTACTTATTAATTAATCCAACAAATATTTAGCATGCTTTTATATATGTCTAGCACTTTAAGAAAAACAAAGTCTTTGACCTCATTAGTTTTTACTTAACAGTTCTCTAAATATGTAACATTTGAAAAAGCTATTAGATATTGAAAACATGAGGAATAGAAAAGTGGAGATTTTGAGAAATCAGTTTAGTATATAAATCTGGAACTCACTTTGGGTCAGCCCTGGAGCTATAAATTTGAAAGTCAGAGTATATATATCATTAAAACCATAAACCTGAGTGAGTTCAGCTAAGTAAGAAAGCTGAAAAACAGTCTCTGACTCAGACAAATGTGCATGGGTTATAAAGATGAGGAAGGACCAGTAAGGGAGATGGAGGAAAAAACCCAACCAGTGGAGTAGGAGAAAAAAACAAATAATGACTTAGTTTTGACTTTGTCCAGCTGAGATTGTCCACAGAATTTTCACATATGTACTTTCAAATAAGCATTATAGAATTATAATGTTAAAATACACAGTTTATATAATCAGGTTTTAACAGTAACTTATCTAACTGCTCTGAATGTAGAAATTCTAAGGCAAGGGCTTTCATGCATTATCTATACCAATTTGTGATCAACAGGAAACAACTCAAGCTTTCAAGAAGTCTGTTCTCTTAAGCAGACATTACTCTGCCTCTGGCAGTCTTGTTTAAAACACTAATTTGTTTAACATAGACTGTGCAAAGATAAATTGGATGGGCCTTCATCAACACCAACTTTAAGTGTCTTTAGGACATAGACACTTCCCCCCCAACTTTTGCTTGCCATCTAACTAAATTTCTCTTGATTCCAATTATTCTTACTGAGTCCCCAGAATGCAATAAAAATTTATTTTTCTTTTGCATTTAAAGCCTTTAATTACTCCCTCTGTCATCTCTTCCCAGTTTGGCAGTGCAAAAACAGACTTCAGGGAAAGATTTTCTAGAATTAAACAAATGAATTACATCAGTGTTTTCCTGTTCTCTCAAGAATTAGGGCAAAATTATGTCTTTCTCATGTTAGTCTATTGAGGTTGGGCCAAAAGGGAGGTTGGCAATTATTTCTTGGGGGGAGTGTTAAGTGGTCCTTCATCATCCATCAGAGATGATGATGATAATTCTAGGGAAAACAAAAATAAAATCCTTTTGGCTTCTAGGATAAGGCCTTCATTTTCTTTCAAACGCTGTTCTCATTTAGCCATGGCCGCATTCATGCTGCTAGTGGAGTACTCTAAATATGTCCTTGTCAGTTTTTTCCCTAGTTTCTCCAATTCCCAGAATCATTATTCCCATTTTGTTTTTAAATAAAGCCCACCTTTTTATTGGTAATCATCTTTTCCAAATATGTCCAAAAGTTGCTTTTCTCAAAACACCCCAAAATGATTTTCTTAAAAAATATATTAGCATTATTTTGGCTTCTTTTTTACTTCCTCTTAATAATAAGACTATTACACATTCTCCAGTTACTAATGCAGCAAAAATTGAAGGGGGAGTCAGATTTTTAAACCCTATTCTAAATGAGTGCTACATTATAAATTTAATATAGACAAAGTCGACATGAACTTGGACAGATGAAGAATAAAAGCCAAAACTTCTTTTTTTCTCTACCTTTTCCTCTCTAATAAGTCCCCATCTTCTTCTTCTCATTATTATTTTTTTCTCAAGCTTCTCACTTGAACTTGGGCACAGAGTAGAGAATAACCACAACCCTCACCCATGATGCACCCTTGTCCATGAAGAAGCAAAGCCTGGAGCAGGTCAGCGAGGTCCTGGAGGGGTCAGGGCAAGAAGGCACCTGGGAGATCATGGCATTCAGGGGGAGCACACTCTGTTATCTTCAAGGCCAAGAATATGATGTAAATGACAAAAGTGAATGTGGCCCATTGCAGAAAACACACTTTACATAGACAGCACTGACTGACCCTGTTTCTCTCCAGACAAGTATGGTCATTCAGAACTGTGGGGTTAGGTTTGCCAGGACCCCCGACTTTACTGTTATTTTTGAGAGAATCAGAAATATATGTTTTTTTAAAATAATTTTTATTTATTTATTTTTAGAGAAGACAGAGAGAAAGGGGGAGGAGCAGGAAGCATCAACTCCCATATGTGCCTTGACCAGGCAAGCCTGAGGTTTTGAACCATCGACCTCAGTGTTCCAGGTTGATGCTTTATCCACTGTGCCACCACAAGTCAGACAGAAATCTGTTTTTAATGTGTATAAAATAACCTGAGTTTGTAAGTTAACTATTTTTTTCCTTGACACCATTATGCTTTGAAACCACCACATTGAAATCTCTTATTTTAAAAGAAAATGGTATTCTAGGTGTCTCCGTAAGTCACATTATGGTTAAGCAGACAGAGCCCAGATTAGTATTTAAATCCCATTCTTCTTGCATGTTCTCCAACTGTTATGGAAATGAGTTTCCCAATTTATAAAATTTTGAAAAAAAATCCACAGGGTGGAGCAAAGTAGGTTTATAACCATATGAAAAATATAACAATACTTAATAAATAATAATACAAGAATAAACTGTTTTGTGTACTCACAATGGTAAATCTGCTTTTCTATACATTGTGAAAGGTAAAAGTAATGAATCATTTTTTAAAGATAATGAAAAGAAGAATATTAATATTTATATTGATATCCTATATACAATATTTTGACATGCAACAGAGGAAAGATGTATGGAACACAACCAAATAAAAACAAAAGATAGAAAAACAAAAGAGAAAGACCAAACAAGACACAAAACTAACAGAAAGCAATGTATATAAAAGGCAATAGGGAACTCACAAGGGTCAATAATTACACTAAATGTAAACGGATTAAACGCACCAATAAAAAGGCAGAGTAGCAGAATAGATTAAAAAAGAAAATCCAACTGTATGCTGCCTACAAGAAACTCATTTAAGTAACAAGAATAAAAATAAACTCATTAAAAAAAACAAATTCAAAGTAAAAGGCTGGAAAACAATACTCCAAGCAAATAACATCCAAAAAAAAGCAGGCGTAGCAATACTCATATCTGATAATGCTGACTACAAGACAGCAAAAGTACTTAGAGACAAAAATGGCCATTTCATAATGTCTAAGGGGACACTGAATCAAGAAGACATAACAATTCTTAATATATATGCACCAAACCAAGGAGCACCAAAATATATAAGACAGCTACTTATTGACCTTAAAACAAAAACTCACAAAATACAATCATACTTGGAGACCTCAATACACTGCTGACAGCTCTAGATCGGTCATCCAAAAAGAGAATCAACAAAGACATAGTGGCCTTAAACAAAACACTAGAGCACCTGGATATGATACACATCTACAGGACATTTCATCCCAAAGTGACTCAGTATACATTTTTCTCCAATGTACATGGATCATTCTCAAGAACTGATCATATGTTGGGCCACAAAAACAACATCAGAAAATTCAGAAAAATCAAAGTTGTTCCAAGCATATTTTCTTATCATAAAGCCTTGAAACTAGAAATCAACTGCAAAAAAGAGAAAAAAAATCCCACAAAAATGTGGAAACTAAACAACATACTTTTAAAGAATGAATGGGTCAAGAAAGAAATAAGTGCAGAGATCAAAAGATATATACAGACAAATGAAAATGACAATATGACATATCAGAATCTATGGGATGCAGCAAAAGCAGTGATAAGAGGGAAGTTCATATCACTTCAGGCATATATGAACAAACAAGAGAGAGCCCAAGGGAACCACTTAACTTCTCACCTTAAGGAAGTAGAAAAAGAAGACAACCCAAAACCAGCCGAAGAAAGGAGATAATAAAAATCAGAGCAGAAATAAATGAATTAGAGAACAGAAAAACTATAGAAAAAATTAATAGAACAAGGAGCTGGTTCTTTGAAAAGATCAACAAAATTGACAAACCCTTGGCAAGACTTACCAAGAAAAAAAAGAGAAAGAACTCATATAAACAAAATCCAAAATGAAAGAGGAGAAATCACCACGGACATCGTAGATATACAAAGAATTATTGTAGAATACTATGAAAAACTTTATGCCACTAAATTCAACAACCTAGAAGAAATGGATAAATTCCTAGAACAATACAACCTTCCTAGACTGAGTCAAGAAGAAGCAGAAAGCCTAAACAGACCTATTAGTAGAGAAGAAATAGAAAAAACCATTAAAAACCTCCCCAAAAATAAAAGTCCAGGCCCAGACAGCTATACGTAAAACGGTTAACGTAATACACCATATCAACAAAACAAAGAACAAAAACCACATGATCTTATCAATAAATGCAGAAAAGGCTTTTGATAAAATACAACACAATTTTATGTTTAAGACTCTCAACAAAATGGGTATAGAAGGAAAATATCTCAACATGATAAAGGCCATATATGATAAACCATCAGCTAACATTATACTAAATGGCACAAAACTGAAGTTTTCCCCCCTTAAATCAGGAACAAGACAGGGTTGTCCAGGGTTGTCCACTCTCTCCACTCTTATTTAATGTGGTACTAGAGGTTCTATCCACAGCAATCAGACAAGACAAAGAAATAAAAGGCATCCATATCAGAAAAGAAGAAGTAAAGGTATCACTTTTTGCAGATGATATGCTCCTATACATCAAGAACCCCAAAGAATCCACAAAAAGACTACTAGAAACAATAATCCAATACAGTAAGGTCACAGAATACAAAATTAACATACAGAAGTCAATAGCCTTTCTATATGCCAACAATGAAACATTTGATAAAAGAATAATTTCCTTCACGATTGCAACAAAAGAAATAAAATACCTAGGACTAAACATAACAAAGAATGTAAAAGACTTATACAATGAAAACTATAAACCATTGTTAAGGGAAATCGAAAAAGATATTATGAGATGGAAGAATATTCCTTGTTTTTGGTTAGGAAGAATAAATATAATCAAGATGGCCATATTACCCAAAGCAATATACAAATTTAATGCAATTTCCATCAAAATTCTAATGACATTTTCTAAAGAAATGGAGCAAAAAATAATCAGATTTATATGGAACTATAAAAAGCCCTGAATAGCCAAAGCAATCCTAAAGAAAAAGAATGAAGCTGGGGGTATTACAATACCTGACTTCAAACTATATTATAGGGCCACGACAATCAAAACAGCATGGTATTGGCAGAAAAATAGACACTCAGACCAATGGAACAGAATAGAAAGCCCAGAAATAAAACCACATATATATAGTCAAATAATTTTTGATAAAGGGGCCAACAACACACAATGGAGAAAAGAAAGCCTCTTCAACAAATGGTGCTGGGAAAACTGGAAAGCCACATGCAAAAGAATGAAACTTGAGTACAGTTTGTCCCCCTGTACTAAAATTAACTCAAAATGGATCAAAGATCTAAACATAAGACCTGAAAGAATTAAGTGCATAGAAGAAGACATAGGTACTAAACTCATGGACCTGTGTTTTAAAGAGCATTTTATGAATTTGACTCCACAGGCAAGAGAAGTGAAAGCAAAAATTAACAAATGGGACTACATCAGACTAAGAAGTTTTTTCTCAGCAAGAGAAACTGATAACAAGATAAACAGACAGCCAACTAATTGGGAAATGATATTTTTAAACACCTACTCAGATAAGGGCCTAATATTCAAAATATACAAAGAACTCCTAAAACTCAACAACAAACAAACATATAATCCAATAAAAAAATGGGAAGAGGATATGAACAGACACTTCTCCCAGGAAGAAATACAAATGGCCAGCAGATATATAAAAATGTGCTCATCTTCTTTTAGTTATTAGAGAAATGCAAATCAGAACTGCAATGAGATATCACCTTACACCTGTTAGATTAGGTATTATTAACAAGACAGGTAATAGCAAATGTTGGAGAGGCTGTGGAGAAAAAGGAACCCTCATACACTGTTGGTGGGAATGTAAAGTAGTACAACCATTATGGAAGAAAGTATGGTGGTTCCTCAAAAAACTGCAAATAGAACTACCTTATGACCCAGCAATCCCTCTACTGGGTATATATCCCCAAAACTCAGAAACATTGATACGTAAAGACACATGCAGCCCCATGTTCGTTGCAGCATTTTTCACAGTGGCCAAGACATGGAAACTACCAAAAAGCCCTTCAGTAGAAGACTGATAAAGAAGATGTGGTACATATACACTATGGAATACTACTCAGCCATAAGAAATGATGACATCGGATCATTTACAACAAAATGGTGGGGTCTTGATAACATTATATGAAGTGAAATAAGTAAGTCAGAAAAAAACAAGAACTGTATTATTCCATACTTAGGTGGGGCATAAAAATGAGACTAAGAGACATTGATAAGAGTGTGGAGGTTATGGGGATGGGGGAGGGAGAGGAAAAGGGGGAGGGGGAGGGGCACAAAGAAAACTATATAGAAGGTGGCGGAGGACAATCTGACTTTGAGTGATGGGTATGCAACATAATTGATTGACAAAATAACCTGGACATGTTTTCTTTGAACATATGTACCCTGATTTATTGATGTCACCCTAGTAAAATTAATTTTAAAAAATGAAAAAGAAACAATTAAAATATATGAGTTTATAGTTAAAAAAAAATTGAAGAGCAAAGTCGATAAAAAGCAAATGAAATGAGTCCCAAAAAGCATAATTAATGCTATACTCTTTTTATATAACAAATAAATAACAAGAAAATTTGTGTGAATTTAGTTCTCTAAACACACTGGAAGGCAAGTATTGGGCCTGAGACAACGCTGAATGAGCACAAGATGATCTCAGACAGTGAGGGTGAAGTCCTGATCTCTTACCCTCCCTTCTCCATTTGATGAAGTGAAGACCTAAGACACACAGGATGAAGGTAGTTCTGATGCACATTTGCGTGTGGCTCTGCTAGGAGCAGAAGAAAAGTGGTTGAACATATCCATCATTATATGCCTCGTTAATGTGAACACACCATGGGCTGGGGGAAGAGTAAACTGTCTTGCCCCTTGAAAACCAGTATATCTAATTTAGTTCTTTCTTTCACTCATTTAACACATATTTATTAATTCAGCACAATTTCCAGAACAAGGGATATAGTAATGAACAAGCCACAGGAGAGCCTGCCTCCATGAAGTTTACAGTCCATCAAGGGGAGACAGACAATAAACAAGTCAAAACCTAACAAGTGAATGATGTAATTTCAAATATTGCTAAATGCTAAGAAGAATAAAAAACAAGCAGTACAATAATAGTGATGAACATAATAATTTTTAGATATTTATATCAGAATGAGTATAACCTAGAAGTGAAGATATGTGACGAGAGGGATAAAGAATGCCGAGTAGAAAAGCCCTGAGGTCAGAATGGGATTGAAAAGTTCAGGGGACACAAGAGGGTCTGTGGGGCTGCAGGATGCTGCGTAAGAATCAGAGAGATCATGGAGGGAATGTTCTCCATTATGAGGACTTTTTCTTTTAAATAGGACAGGGAGTCCTTTGAGCGCTTTGAGTAGGAAATGACCAGAGAGATTCTAAGAGAGATGGGAACAGGAGACCATGATTCCCTTCAACCTGGAACAAAAGAGAAACTGTAAGCAAGAGGGGTTTCTAACTTCTATGTCTGAATAACACAGAGGCCTAGAAATGCCGGGGTAAGAGTGTCTGACTTTGGCAGATTCAAGCCAGGAAAGGGATTTGGCTTCTTCAGGAAACACTGCACAGACTGGAAGAATGCCCGAATCTTGCTGGTAAAATATCACTCAGAGCCCATTACACAATCAAACTGCTTCAGCAGAACATAGACCTAAAGGCACCGGACGGAGCACTGCTGACCTGAAAAGAGACAGCCTTCTCCAAAAACAGGAGGCCTTGGGACTCTGCACTGCTGTGGTTTGCTGGTTTGCCCTACCTGCTGGCCTCTGGTTTGCATCTGGTTTTTTAATGTACCTCTTTAGTGTTTGCAAATATTGCAGAAAGGAGTGTAAATTGGTACAGTTTGGCCATAAGCATCAAGAATGATAAAAATATGCATTTATTTTGACTCATCAATTATATGTCTATGAATTTATCTTAAAGAAATGAGCAGAGATGCTGAGATGGGATAAACAAATGGAGAAAACCTAAGTGTCCAACATGGGTTTGCTACATGAGGGCACTTTTGCAGCCATTTGATATCATGTTCTGGGAAAATACTTCAAGGCAGAAAAGAATTCCACAACATAATTTTAAGTAAAACAGAGGCAACACAATATTACGTGCAACATGAGCCTGAGTTTTTAAGTAGGTATATTTAAGAATGACCATGTTTTATTTACATTGCATACTTTAATATATTAAAGTATTAACAGTGATTCTTTCTTGCTTTAGTTCAACTGTCAATTTTTCTTCCTCATTGCTTCACTATTTTCTGAAGTTTGTATAATGGACATAATTTGATTTGATAATTTAAAGAAACTATATTAAAATGTGCTAATACCTTCTTTAAAAGCTTTATGTCCAAAATGCTTATTTGTGGCTTCCTTAGAACTGGTCTTTCCTGGTCATTGTGGGTCTGGGGGACCATTGTGGTTAAGAGAATAGCAGGAAACGTAAAGGGTAATCCAGTTTCTTCCATGGCCATTTGTCAAAGACCATACATACAAAGATTCTCATGATTTCCATAGCTAAGATAAAATAAGAAATAAAGAACAGGCTGTGGTCATCTCCGACTCTGCAATGTTCATATCTCTTGATGCAGTTATTCCATTTCTTGAATACAAACTAAGAACAGACACTAAATCTAGGCAAAGATTTGTGTAAAAATAATTCCAAACATTCTATATATTTTTATATTTTTCTTATTTTTAGATTGAAGATTTAAAAGTGTTGTGCATGTGGCAGTGATATTCTCCTCTTCCTATTAGAATTATGCTCCACAGAACAGACAGAAAGTGTGTTTTATTCATGCTTTCCTTCAATACCTGAATAGTGCCTAGCAAAGAAACAAGGTATTTGCTGAATAAATTAATAGAGAATGAATGAATATAAGGCCTAATAATAGAAACTCAGAGAAACATAGCATAAATGCCTTGGTAAATACAGGTTTATTCAGGTTGGTAATCAGTAAAAATGAAAATACAATGTTTAGGAAGACTGAATTAAACTTTTGGCAAGGGTATACTACCTTGCAGATGTAGCTGGGAAATTTTATTTTGCTTCAGTAGTATTTCAGGAGCTACTAATTTCTCATATGAATGGCTTTCAACTGTAGGTTTTTTTTCCACAACAAGCAAGAAGATTAAGCCCAATTGGAAAAAAAAAATGGTATTCATAGACTAGCTTTGCTAACAATTTATCCATGAAGACATAGCATGAAAGTTTGTGGGGAAACCTCATAAGGAAGAAAGAGAAGCAAAGTAAATAAGTATTGCAACCATCTTGCAATTATTTCTTTTATGCCATTCAGATTCAAATATTATAAATGCAGAGACAATGCCACAAAACCCCATGGTACTTTAAACAATCCAAATAAATTTCTAGGGTCTCAAAAATGTTCTATCTCTTGATGAAGTCATTCTATTTCATGGATACAAGCTAAGGACAAATAGTAAATGCAAAGATTTGTGTACAAACAAGGCTGAACCACAGATTTAAAGAAGAAATTCCATTTTATACATGAATCACAGGCAGATTGAGCAGGAAAGGAGCTTAGTCATATTAGTCAGAGTTTTCCAGAACCAGAGAAAAAAGAGAGAGAAAGAGAGGAATTTAAGTAACTGGCTTATGCAATTGTAAAAACTGACAAGTCCAAAATATCCATGGTAGACTGTCAGGCTGGAGACCCAGGGCAGTTCAAGTACAAAGGCAGGCTACAGGCAGAATGATCTCTTCCTTGGGGAAGGCCAGTCTTTTTCTATCAAGGCCTTCAACTGCATGGGTGAAGCTCACCTACATTATGGAAGGTTATCTGCTTTACTCAAAGTCTACTGATTTAACTTAAAACCTCATCTTAAAAATACCTCCAAAGCAACATCCATTTGCATTAACCAAATATCTGAATGCCCTGGCTTAGCTAAATTGACACATACAAAAAACCATCACATTAGACCATATTCACATTTGTAAGGGCTTTCTGAGAAGTGAACCTCCCAAGTTTTTTGACAAATAGACCATTGAAATGTTTCCTTAGTACTGACATAAGTATTTTTCTAAAGTTTGCAAAGTATTCTTGAGAGTCATCTCTAGAGCTGAAAATATTAAGCAGTATTTTTAGTCTTTTATTTTCATTTTAAGTATAGTATGTTTTGTTCCAAAAGTATGTAATTTGTTTTTCAAAACTACAGATGATCTTAGTCCCTTTGCAGCCAAGAAGCTCCTAGCACCGTGCTTTCCATGTCACAGGCACCCAGCACCTGCTTGCTCAATTGAACTGAGCCTTGTTCTAAATGAGCTGAGAGAGTGGCCATGTTTCATCACCAAACTTCTCCAAGTTATACTTTTGCTTTCTATAAAATAACAGACTTAATTAACTCTGACATTGCATGAGCACTAGCAACACTATGTATGGAGAAGTTCAGTGGAGAAAAAAGCAGGAAAGACCCCTCATGATGGAGGTGAGATTTAGAGGCACGTATAGTGCATATCGTCAGAGAGAAAAGCGGAATGTTTGCAATGAGAGAAAATAGTGCATAAAACAAAAAAGGTGAAAATGTTCAAGGTGTGCTCAGTGGCCAGCAGGTTGTACAGAAAATTGTTGAGAGAAGCTTTGGGAAATGTAACTGGAGAAGTACATGGTGAACTTGAAGACAACATAGTTTGTGCTTAAAACAATTGGGATGTTTTTCATAGTTTTTGAATTGAGGAATAACATGATGAAAATGATATTTTATGGAGGACAACAAAAACTCTACCCTGGTCATATTAATATGTTCTCTTTAAACAAATCAACTTGATCTTTTTTTCTTATGTCTCTTCTCCTCTTGACTATTTTGTAATCACAGACAGACTAACCCAATTCCATGTATAAATTATATGAAACTAAACTGCAAATCCATGCACTACCAAAAAATGATTTAGAAGCAATTCTTTCATGAAAATTATTTCAATGCAGTTGTCATGACTAATACCTGTTATTACATTTCTACAAAATTACTTGTCAGAGAAAAAATTTAAACAGGAAAATGTGGGCTGCTGAGAACCCCATTAAAATGAACTATAAATCTAAGGTGAAGGAAAGAGCAGATTGCAAAGTTAAGGCAGAGGAGATACAGGTTGTACCCAGATGTCACATTACACATTCCAGGGAGGAAGTAAGTAAATTGCAACAGCCTTGCAATTTATCTCCAGCAGTAAAGAATTGACTGTGTGGCTGCTTTTTGGAAAAGACAGAGTATTCTGGGAATAACAAGAGTTGCTTTGGAGGCAGAACCCTGTTTCTGCTCCTGTCTAGCTTGGTGACTTCAAAAATATTCTCATTTCTAGAACCTAGTTTCTTTTTATGTAAATAAGCACAACCATGTCACAGAATTAATGTCTAGCATATTGGGTAAATGTGCCTCACACATAATAAACTTCCTTAAAGACACAGTTCACCCACGCATAGTTCACCCTTCCATCACCTTCTCTGTTCTGGTCATTATCATCTCTATTTATAAAGGTGTAGACAACATCACCAATGAGAGCCTCACCATACTGTTGCAAAAAGGGAACTAAACCACATTAAGTAACTCCCTTGAGGCTCTCATTACGCATAAGCAGAAGGCTCAGTTCTCAGTAACTGAACCAAGAGGGCTGGTAAAAGGAAAACTAATCATAGAGGAATGTCATCTGAAAAGCAAGGATATACTCAGTCCTTGCTCAGGCTCCAGCTGAACACTCAGTCAAGCTGGAGAATACATAGAATAGTTAGCATGAAAAGGTGAGACTACAAACGCATACAAGACACCATTCTCTAAAAAAGATAAGAGCAAAACCATAACAATTTGAAAATATTCTTGGAAAAAAATGGAGTTTAAGGAAAGTGATCTACTTATACTTTATTAATACTAAAGAATGAATTTGCAACTCTTTCTTTAACACAAAATGGGAAGATAGTTGCATTTCATGACCGATGAGAATAAATATATTTTACTGATCCACAAAAAATTTAACTATGTTGTCTCTTCTAGATTTAGTATCAATTCCCTGTATAAAGTTTTGTGATGAAATCTATACCTATTATCATTCATCAGAATGTTACTAAAAATCTACTTGTTTCCAAATCCATATAGTCTTACTCTTTGATGGGTAAAAAAAGATGATGAGAGACATGAGAAAAATGTCTGTAAATTGAGTCAACTGGTCACTTTGTAGCTGGAAGACTAACAATAATAACAAATCTTATTTAAAAACAATTTATCACATTTTTAAGTTAGAATCATAATAAATAAATACTGTAATAATTACAGGATTTTATTCTGTGCTACAAATGAAAGTAGACTTATGGAAGGGGGTCAAAGAACGACTGCTGAATGTAGAGACAAGTATATCACCATCAAAAGGGTAGGTGGATAGCACATGCAGGCTTTGCATACACCGTAGCAAGGATATACAATAGATTGATGTGTTAGGATCTGTAAGGCTGGTGGCCATGGCCATGCATGTTCACATTGTATTCAGGCAGACAATAAAGGAGCTGTGAAGCCAAAAGATGGTGAGCCATTTTGTTTATTAGAGTCTCGCAACGTCAGATGAGCAAGCAGGCAGGGAAACCTGTTTCCCTCTCTTTCTCTGTCAGGACTCAAGCAAAACAAGCTGGAGGGAAAAAAAATCCTTCTCCGGCAAACAATAGCAAGAAATGGCCCTCCCAATGGCATCAGGCAATCTGCAATTTACAATCTGCCACCCTGAGCACAAGCACCTGCAGCTTTACATAGAATATACACCGTGGTGCTCCCCCTTTCTCATGCACCAGTCAGGCAAAGTACAAACAAGCAAGCCTACCACACTTGTTAAACACTTGTTTGCCCAACAGGATCATTAGCTTGTCATTGTTTCTTTTGCATATGGTCAACTTCAAGAGAAGGTGAGATGAATGGACACTGTTGGGCCAGTGGTCACGGCCACCATCACAGACACCTGGCCCATGCAGGTTCAGGTTTGATTTGGATCGATCATAAAGAAATAGTTGAGCTGAAAACCAGTGGCCCGTTGTCCTTTATTCTAGACTCACACTCAGCAAGCAAGTAAATACACTCACTGGGCTCCAAAACCCACTCATTCAGTGCTCAGAAAGCTACTGACTCATCCAAGTTTTCCTAGAATCAAAGGCTTCCACCTCACCAGTCTTACTGACCTCTGTTCCCCATCTCCTTCCCCTCCAAAAACTGGCTTCTCCTTCCCCATTCTGCCATTTTGGCTGCCTTCTCCACATGGCTTCCCTGCCCTGCTCCAGCCTGGGCTCCTCTTCCCTATAAGAACATGGCCATTCTCCCCAAATGACCTTCTATATGCACCTTTTAAAATCTTTTGGCATGAAAGCACATCCACAACACACATTAGCATAATCACACCCCTTCCCAAGTGAGAAGGCAATTAATATTATCACCTAGGTGACACCCATTCACTGGGCAGTGTCATCTTTAACAAAGTGAGTAAAATATATCTTTTCTGCTGGACAGACATCATGCACAATTCTGCATTCTTCCATGGTTTGCTGAATTCAGCTTTGTTAGTATATTTTGCATTTTGCTACTGTTACTCACAGCACAAAACATTAGGATGCTGGGGAATCACCTAAGAGCCCTCTGGTCTATGAGAAAGTTCTGATCTTAGGTTATGTTGACCTCGTTTTCCTTTATACCAATCTCATTTGAACTTACATTGCAGAACACAAATTGTTGCAATGAATAACAATGAAGAGAAATATTGATCACTTTACTTTGATAAAGAAAATATTGATAGAATTATTTCCTAATTTAGGGTTTTTTTTCTTGTTCTGTTAAACACACATAAAAGCTAAAAATAGATATTTTATTCAGAGAAAAATACTTTACTGAATTAATACCAATTATGGTTAGTAACATATGGGCCATTGCATAGAAATGACTGCTCTCAGTCCCAAGCAAACATGTCCAAGAGGTCATTTACAGTTTCCATGTGTTATTTCAGCACGAGTACAAATTTTCTCCTTTCATTTTCATCAACAATAATACAGCCCTGGCCGGTTGGCTCAGCGGTAGAGCGTCGGCCTGGCGTGCAGGGGACCAGGGTTCGATTCCCGGCCAGGGCACATAGGAGAAGCGCCCATTTGCTTCTCCATCCCCCACCCCCTCTTTCCTCTCTGTCTCTCTCTTCCCCTCCCATAGCAAAGGCTCCATTGGAGCAAGGATGGCCCAGGCGCTGGGGATGGCTCCTTGGCCTCTGCCCCAGGCGCTAGAGTGGCTCTGGTCGGGGCAGAGCTACGCCCCGGAGGGGCAGAGCGTCGCCCCCTGGTGGGCAGAGCATCGCCCCTGGTGGGTGTACTGGGTGGATCCTGTCTGACTGTCTCTCCCCGTTTCCAGCTTCAGAAAAATACAAAAAACAAAACAAACAAACAAAAAAACAATAATACAAAATTTTAAATTAGTTGAGGTGAATACTAGAGCCTTTCATTACCAATAGCCATATTTTAGGACCGACGGACTAACATCCAGTATCATTTGAAGGAACAAAAAATAGATAGGAAGTGGCTCTTTTCCAAGTTTTTAGGAGAAAAAAATTTTGTCCAGTTTACAATAAATTTCTGTTGATTAAAAGCTACTTATACTGTCCAAGCTGGTGTTATCTCAAAGCTGTGATGTGAATAGCTGATTAAATTTCTCCAAAGCACCCAGGGAAAATGATTTCTCTTTTGTAGTTTTGCCCTAATATGGTCCTAATGAGGAACTGAGCCTTTCTTGTAACTTTGTGCCTTGGGTTGCTAAAGGCTTGATTTACTCATCCAGGTAAAAGTCTCTACTTGTTCACCTCCTTCTCTGAACAAAGACTGATTTTCATAAAAAACGAGTTAGTGAATGTTTTCCCTTAGGCACCCAGACTAGCTTCTCCCAGATAAGTGGGCTGTTACATTGCTTTTTGTCATCTCTCATCAAAGAAATGTTTTCAAAAGGCAGCAGAAGCCATGATCATCTAGTTGGCCTTTGCTTTCATGAGAAGGGTGATGCAAATGAATTTTAAACAATTTTAGTAACAAATGTTTGTTGGCACACGAGTCTGAATTTATAGCAATTAGAGATACACACATTTTCATAGAATAGTCTAAGCCAGTGGTCCCCAACCCCCGGGCAACGGACTGGTACTGGTCCACAGAGAAAAAATAAATAACTTATACTATTTTTGTTTTATTTATATTTAAGTCCGAACGATGTTTTATTTTTTAAAAATGACCAGATTCCCTCTGTTATATCCATCTAAGACTCACTCTTTCGCTTGTCTCAGTCACATGATACATTTATCCGACCCACCCTAAAGGCCAATCCATGAAAGTATTTTCTGACATTAAACCGGTCCGTGGCCCAAAAAAGGTTAGGGACCACTGGTCTAAGCACAGTCCTTCCTGCCTTGGTAGACCAAGACCTGAACACTCCCGGTTGTTTTTGGTTTTCCTGTTACAGCTGATAACATCAAACATTCAAAACTGAGCTGCTGAATGCAGCTCCAAGAAGCCTCAGGTTGAGTGATGTTATGGGTGGTTACAAGAGTAACAGAGCACTCTAAGGCCTGGACTCTGTCTTGGCTTGTAATTTTCCTTCAGTCTTACTTTGAATGTTTTTATGTAGAAAGTAGTTTGATATTAATATGTTACTAAACACCAGGACTTTTTTTTAATAATTTTATTTTTTTAATGGGGTGACATCAATAAATCAGGATACATATAATCAAAGATAACAAGTCCAGGGTATCTTGTCGTTCAATTATGATGCATACCCATCACCCAAAGTAAGATTGTCCTCTGTCACCTTCTATCTAGTTTTCTTTGTGCCCCTCCCCCTCCCCCTTTCCCTCTCCCATTCCCCCCTCCCCCCCGTAACCACCACACTCTTATCAATGTCTCTTAGTTTCACTTTTATGTCCCACCTACGTATGGAATAATGCAGATCCTGTTTTTTTCTGATTTACTTATTTCGCTTCGTATCATGTTATCAAGATCCCACCATTTTGCTGTAAATGTTCCGATGTCATCATTTCTTATGGCTGAGTAGTATTCCATAGTGTATATGTGCCACATCTTCTTTATCCAGTCATCTATTGACGGGCTTTTTGGTTGTTTCCATGTCCTGGCCACTGTGAACAATGCTGCAATAAACATGGGGCTGCATGTGTCTTTACGTATCAATGTTTCTGAGTTTTTGGGGTATATACCCAGTAGAGGAATTGCTGGGTCATAAGGTAGTTCTATTTGCAGTTTTTTGAGGAACCACCATACTTTCTTCCATAATGGTTGTACTACTTTACATTCCCACCAACAGTGTATGAGGGTTCCTTTTTCTCCACAGCCTCTCCAACATTTGCTATTACCTGTCTTGCTAATAATAGCTAATCGAACAGGTGTGAGGTGGTATCTCATTGCTGTTTTGATTTGCATTTCTCTAATAGCTAAAGAAGATGAGCATCTTTTCATATATCTGTTGGCCATTTGTATTTCTTCCTGGGAGAAGTGTCTGTTCATATCCTCTTCCCATTTTTTTATGGGATTGTTTGTTTGTTTGTTGTTGAGTTTTATGAGTTCTTTGTATATTTTGGATATTAGGCCCTTATCTGAGCTGTTGTTTGAAAATATCATTTCCCATTTAGTTGGCTTTCTGTTTATTTTGTTATCAGTTTCTCTTGCTGAGCAAAAACTTCTTAGTCTGATGTAGTCCCATTCATTAATTTTTGCCTTCACTTCTCTTGCCATTGGAGTCAAATTCATAAAATGCTCTTTAAAACCCAGGTCCATGAGTTGAGTACCTATGTCTTCTTCTATGTACTTAATTGTTTCAGGTTTTATGTTTAGATCTTTGATCCATTTTGAGTTAATTTTTGTACAGGGGGAGAGACTGTAGTCCAGTTTCATTCTTTTGCATGTGGCTTTCCAGTTTTCCCAGCACCATTTATTGAAGAGGCTTTCTTTTCTCCATTGTGTGTTGTTGGCCCCTTTATCAAAAATTATTTGACTATATATATGTGGTTTTATTTCTGGACTTTCTATTCTGTTCCATTGGTCTGAGTGTCTATTTTCTGCCAATACCATGCTGTTTTGATTGTCGTGGCCCTATAATAGAGTTTGAAGTCAGGTATTGTAATGCCCCCAGCTTCATTCTTTTTCTTTAGGATTGCTTTGGCTATTCGAGGTTTTTTATAGTTCCAAATAAATCTGAAGATTTTTTGCTCTATTTCTTTAAAAAATGTCATTGGAAGTTTGATGGGAATTGCATTAAATTTGTATATTGCTTTGGGTAATATAGCCATCTTGATTATATTTATTCTTCCTAGCCAAGAACAAGGTATATTCTTCCATCTCATTATATCTTTTTCAATTTCCCTTAAAAATAGTTCATAGTTTTCATTATATAAGTCCTTTACATTCTTTGTTATGTTTATTCCTAAGTATTTTATTTTTTTTTGTTGTAATCGTGAAGGGGATTATTCTTTTGAGTTCGTTCTCAATTGTTTCATTGTTGGCATATAGAAAGGCTATTGACTTCTGTATGTTAATTTTGTATCCTGCGACCTTACTGTATTGGCTTATTGTTTCTAGTAGTCTTTTTGTGGATTCTTTGGGGTTTTCGATGTATAGGATCATATCATCTGCAAAAAGTGATACCTTTACATCTTCTTTTCCGATATGGATGCCTTTTATTTCTTTGTCTTGTCTGATTGCTCTGGCTAGAACCTCTAGTACCACATTAAATAAGAGTGGAGAGAGTGGACAACCCTGTCTTGTTCCTGATTTAAGGGGGAAAGCCTTCAGTTTAGTGCCATTTAATATGATGTTAGCTGATGGTTTATCATATATGGCCTTTATCATGTTGAGATATTTTCCTTCTATACCCATTTTGTTGAGAGTCTTAAACATAAAATTGTGTTGTATTTTATCAAAAGCCTTTTCTGCATCTATTGATAAGATCATGTGGTTTTTGTTCTTTGTTTTGTTGATATGGTGTATTACGTTAACCGTTTTACGTATGTTGAACCATCCTTGAGATTCTGGGATGAATCCCACTTGATCATGATGTATTATTTTTTTAATATGTTGTTGTATTCGATTTGCTAGTATTTTGTTTAGTATTTTAGCATCTGTATTCATTAGAGATATTGGTCTGTAGTTTTCTTTTTTTGTGCCATCCTTGCCTGGTGTTGGTATGAGGGTTATGTTGGCCTCATAAAATGTGTTTGGAAATATTGCTTCATCTTCAATTTTTTGGAAGACTTTGAGTAGAATAGGAACCAAGTCTTCTTTGAATGTTTGATAAAATTCGCTGGTATAGCCGTCAGGGCCTGGACTTTTATTTTTGGAGAGGTTTTTAATGGTTTTTTCTATTTCTTCTCTACTGATAGGTCTGTTTAGGCTTTCTGCTTCTTCTTGACTCAGTCTAGGAAGGTTGTATTGTTCTAGGAATTTATCCATTTCTTCTAGGTTGTTGAATTTAGTGGCATAAAGTTTTTCATAGTATTCTACAATAATTCTTTGTATATCTACGGTGTCCGTGGTGATTTCTCCTCCTTCATTTTGGATTTTGTTTATATGAGTTCTTTCTCTTTTTTCCTTGGTAAGTCTTGCCAAGGGTTTGTCAATTTTGTTGATCTTTTCAAAGAACCAGCTCCTTGTTCTATTAATTTTTCCTATAGTTTTTCTGTTCTCTAATTCATTTATTTCTGCTCTGATTTTTATTATCTCCTTTCTTCGGCTGGTTTTGGGTTGTCTTTGTTCTTCTTTTTCTAGTTCCTTAAGGTGGGAAGTTAAGTGGTTCCCTTGGGCTCTCTCTTGTTTGTTCATATATGCCTGAAGTGATATGAACTTCCCTCTTATCACTGCTTTTGCTGCATCCCATAGATTCTGATATGTCATATTGTCATTTTCATTAGTCTGTATATATCTTTTGATCTCTGCACTTATTTCTTCTTTGACCCATTCATTTTTTAAAAGTATGTTGTTTAGTTTCCACATTTTTGTGGGATTTTTTTCCTCTTTTTTGCAGTTGAATTCTAGTTTCAAGGCTTTATGATCAGAAAATATGCTTGTTACAACTTCAATTTTTCTGAATTTTCTGATGTTGTTTTTGTGGCCCAACATATGGTCAGTTCTTGAGAATGATCCATGTACACTGGAGAAAAATGTATACTCAGTCACTTTGGGATGAAATGTCCTGTAGATGTCTATCATATCCAGGTGCTCTAGTGTTTTGTTTAAGGCCACTATGTCTTTGTTGATTCTCTGTTTGGATGACCGATCTAGAGCCGTCAGCGGTGTATTGAGGTCTCCAAGTATGATTGTATTTTTGTCAGTTTTTGTTTTAAGATCAATAAGTAGCTGTCTTATATATTTTGGTGCTCCTTGATTTGGTGCATATATATTAAGAATTGTTATGTCTTCTTGATTCAGTGTCCCCTTAGCCATTATGAAATGGCCATTTTTAACTCTGAGTACTTTTCCTGTCTTGTAGTCAGCATTATCCGATATGAGTATTGCTACACCTGCTTTTTTTTGGATGTTATTTGCTTGAAGTATTGTTTTCCAGCCTTTCACTTTGAGTTTGTTTTTATCCTTGTTACTTAGATGAGTTTCCTGTAGGCAGCATACAGTTGGATTTTCTTTTTTAATCTATTCTGCTACTCTGTGCCTTTTTATTGGTGAGTTTAATCTGTTTACATTTAGTGTAATTATTGAGACTTGTGAGTTCCCTATTGCCATTTTATACATTGCTTTCTGTTAGTTTTGTGTCTTGTTTGATCCTTCTCTTTTGTTTTTCTATTTTTTGTTTTTATTTGGTTGTATTCCATACATCTTTCCTCTGTTGCTATTTTTTTTATCTCATGTGCTTCTGTGGTGGTTTTTTCAATGGTGGTTACCTTTGAGTAATGAAAAGGGTCCCTACCCTGTTCATTGTAGCGAACTATTTTGTGAGTACTTTTGCACTCCATCGTCCTTTGCTACTGTTAATCTCCATCTTCTCCCCCTCTTTCTTTTTGTTGTTGTCACAGTTTAAATTTGGTTTTATTGTCTTCTTCTTGGAACTTTTACTTGTGGCTCTGTTTTTTTTTTTTGTTCTTTGTATCTGATTGGAGAACCCCCTTTAGTAATTCCTGGAGTGGGGGTTTTCTGATGATAAATTCCCTCATCTTTTCTGTATCTGTGAATGTTTTTATTTCTCCTTCATATTTGAAGGATAGCTTTGATGGTTATAGTATTCGTGGCTGAACGTTCCTCTCTTTCAGGACTTTAAATATTGGGGTCCACTCTCTTCTAGCTTGTAGAGTTTCTGCTGAGAAATCTGATGATAATCTAATGGGCCTTCCTTTATATGTTGTATTCTTCTTTTCCCTGGCTGCCTTGAGAATTTTTTCTTTGCTGTTTGTTTGTGTCAATTTCATTATGATATGCCTTGGAGTAGGTTTGTTGGGGTTAAGAAAACTCGGAGTTCTGTTTGCTTCTTGAACTTGAGGCTTTAGTTCTTTCCACAAGCTTGGGAAGTTCTCATCTATTATTTGTTTGAGTATGTTCTCCATTCCATTTTCTCTCTCTTCTCCCTCTGATATACCTATTATTCTTATGTTATTCTTTTTGATTGAGTCAGATAATTCTTGTAGGGCTATCTCATTTTTTTAAATTTTTGAGTCTCTTTCTTCTTCTCTCTGTTGTGCCTCAAGTTGCTTGTCTTCTATTTCACTAATCCTCTCTTCTATCTGACCTGTTCTATTAGCTAAGCTTGTTACTTTGTTTTTCAACTCGTCAATTGAGCTTTTCTTCTCTGTTTGATTTGTTTTTATAGTTTCAATTTCCTTGGACATATATACTTTGTGTTCATTGAGTTGTTTTCTGAGCTCCCTAAATTGCCTTTCTGTGTTTTCTTGTATATCTTGGAGGATTTTTAGGATTTCTATCTTGAATTCTCTGTCATTTAGCTCCAAGGTTTCCAATATATTAAATTTTTTCTCCATGGATTTTTCCTCATCTAGCTGTGTTACCTCTCTTTCTTTTGTATCCATGATATTCAATCTTCTCTTCCTTAATGGCATCTGAGGGTGGTTTTGTTGATAATATTAATGAGATTCAATAAAGAATAAAAAGTCAAAAAAATAAAAAATAAAAAAGAGTTGTTGTTTTTTAAAAAAATTAATAATGAAATAAAGAAAAATAAAATAATAATTTTTTGAAAAAAGGAAATTATTCCCTTCCTCCTTTTTTCCTCTCCTCTCCCCTTTTTCTTGAGAAAATCTTGTGGTGAACTGTGATTTGTAACAAACAATGGCTGTGATGGAGGTTCTGAATTGGGGAAAAGTAATAAAAGGGCAAAAAAAAAAGAAAAAAAAAGGGGGGGTATGGACCCACAAAAAGCAAATAAGGAAAAAATTTGGGTCAAGAATAAAATGATTTGCTTTTAGGTGTTGGTTGTCTAAGAGTTATGATGAGAGGAATAAGAGGAAAACAGAAAAATGGGGGGACAAATTAAAAAAATTCTATTGTATTTAGTGGAACAAGAACTAGATAAAATGGAGAGCCAGGGGTGGGAGCACTGCTAGTGAGTTAAAAAGGTGAAGTAAAAAAAACCCAAAATGCCACAAACATAAGTTTGAGTCCCAGATAAGATAATTTGTTCATTATTGAGGTTTGAATGAGAGGAGATGTAAAGGAGAAAGGAAGAAACTAATATAGAGGGAGAAAAGAAAGAGAGAGAGAGAAAAAAAAAGAGGGAACCACTAAAAGAAGAAAAAAGAAAGGAGAGAGAGAGAGTTAAGGGTTTTGGAGTGCAACCCTCATAGAGAGAAAGGCAGAGGAGAAAAAAGATAATGGGAGATGTAACACTTATGGGTAGTGTAGTTCAAGGAGAGGAGAGAGTAAGACCGGCAGAGAGTTAATCGGCCAAATTGGAGGAGGAAAAAAAGTATCAAGAATGAAGATAAGAGAAACAAATGAACAAATATAATAAAATGGGATAGGTTATAAAGTCTGGAGATTATTCTTGATTTTGAGAGGTTATCTTCTTGCTTTTTCTTTTCTCTCCCTCTTCCTGGTCGGTGACTCTGTACCCCAGGTTCTGCCCCTTTGGCACGCTCAGGTAGAGGTTTGCAGTTGATAAATCTCTATGGCAATATCATGTATTGTGCTTTAGTCTCGTTGGGAGTCGAGGCTCATTAGCATTTATAGGCTCCGACAGTGAGAGAGTCCGTGTTCCTGGAGCCTTTCTCCTTGTCTTTCCTTCCTCAATTAGTAGCCTGATAATCCACCTATGGGGTTGCTGCTACCTCTGCCTACACCAGGATTTTTTTTCTTGAAAGGGAACAAAGGCTCTTGAAGCACTGAAGATACGGTGATAAAATGGAGACATACAGAATTCTATGTGTCTGTTGACAATCTAACTCCTCACCTGTACATAATACATTAATAACAAATTCCAGGCATTCTGCACCACTGTACCTATGTGCAAACATTTTAAAATATGAGGAAATTTTTAACCCCTTCTAAGAAAGTCTTGTGTAATGATATATCTTCCTGCACAGCCTGGCGACACAAAACAGGTTAATTCCAGAGAACAGAGCAGCTAAGGAAAGTGTTGTGAAATCTGAGGGCCTTTTCAGGAGTCCTTCTGGGTCCTTCTTTCCTAAAAGTCTGTACCTGGAAGTCTCAAAAATACAGATGCCATGGGAGAAAATGAGAACATGCATTCTAAGGCTCTAAACTTATTTTCATAGTCCCACTTGCCAATCCTACTCCCAGAAAGTGACCTGACATTTTGCATCAGGATCAACAGCAGACAGTTGATCCTGTGTGCTGGGGCAGCCACACAGAGAAGGGCTAAAAGATAATCTTTGAGACACCTTTCTTTAAAATACTACTTTCTTGAACACATAGGTTTTCCCAGGAAAAAAAAAGAAAAAGATCATTAGCAAGTTAATGCTAAAATATATTAATTCAAGAGTAGTGTTAAGATATTCAGGTTCATATGACATTTGTGTAAAATGGGGTACCAGGAAGAATTATGATGGGAAAAGCAGGAAAAGATGAAAAACACTTTTTCTTGAAGTAGTTCCGGAGTTCAGCCTGGGTAATTTTCACATGCACACACTGAAGTCTAATTAGAAAAGAAAATATTGAGAAAAAGAATGCCCCCATTTAAAAATATTTTATTTGTAACTATTATTACATTCAAATATTGCTAAAATAGTTATACACGACTATTTAACAGTCTCTTAAATTCCTTGTAACTTCCTTTAACTCTGAGTTGATTCTCTATCTTTATTTCATTTTTATTCCTTTTCTTTCGAGTTGGAAAGAGGAAACAGGTGAAAGAAATTATATTATTATAATTCAAAATATTAAAATTAAAATAATAGGTATCAAAAGCTAACCTTTTTGGGGTCAGCCTGGTTTACTTCAGCCAAAGTGCATAGACAGATCCTCTGTGCAATGAACGAAGGTATTATCATATCCCAAATCCCTAAAGTCTTTCTTGCCTCCTGCAGCAAGGTGCATTATCTGACTAATTGTGTTGCCTGAGAGAAAAGTGGAGAGGGAAATGCTGAGCCTGACACAGAGAGAAGCACTTAATAGTCCTGTGTACACACATTAGCCTGTGACTCACGCTGATTTGCAGAGCATGACTACCAAGTCCATCTCTGAGGGTCCATCATTAACACTGCCTCTGATTCCTCCAGCCTCCTCTCCTCTCAAATTATCTTACAAGCTGTACAAGCAGATGCTTTAACTTAATATTTCCTCAAAGATTAGAGAATTTAAGCAGGTTCAAGCAAACTAATTTGATGTCTCATTTTCTTGGCTGGTTTTAGCTAATATTAAATTCCAGATTTTGTTTTATTTATAGGATCTGTATCTCTACTAACATAGATAATCAACTAATACTGAGTCCTTAGCTGAGTTTTTGTGGGGTTTCTTTTTTAACAAATAAGTTAGGTAACACTAGGTTAAAATGTATCAAATGCACAAAAATGTTACAACTGGTAATAAATTAACTTTATTTCTCAAAATTGCTACTCCTACCATCTATTAATATGGGAATCGGAGATATGACTGAAAATGAGTTGTATTACCTGCATGGATGGAATAATGATAGTTTCCTATTACCGGAAATCAAGTCCAGAAATGAAATAGATTATGATTTCCAAATTTAAACATTCATTGAGGTAGGCGTGATGGTTTCTCATTCCCCTCTCATATGTTCAAGAAGATTCTGTGAAGACATCACTCACAAGAATTGTTTAGACAGGTTTTCACCTAGTTTTCTTGGTGTGGGGTAGATAATCTGCATCACTTCTAAAAAAACCATAAACAGGCTAAAATGTTAATGATCTAGAATAGAAAAAGAAATAATAAGAAACATTTACAAACCACTCCTTGTTTATAAGTTCTGTAGATACTAATGCTATTTCTGAAACAGCTGGAAGGCAAATATGTTTAAAATGACTTCTGTTGGGATAAAAATTGATGTTTAATAATGTATTCACTTTAACATTTTCAGAGTGGAGATGCAGAGGGAACAAGTCTTCGCTTCATCAGCCATGTCTTGTGCATGATGACCTTGCTCTTTAAATGAAACCTGAGCTAAGATGTGTCATTATCACCCCTGTTCTTCCTCCTACAGAAGCCCTCATGGTTCGGTTCTCCCCCTGCTGGCCATCTCAAGACTCAACCAGGCTCTGTGTAATACAGTCTGTGACTAGAGCAGTGGTTCTCCACCTGTGGGCCGTGGCCCACAGGTGGAGAATCGCTGGACTAGAGTATCTCCCCTCTTCCACTTCTTCTTTACTTTATTCATTTTTGCTGCATGACTTTCCATTCCACACCTCACCCTTCTCTACACTTCACCTACTCTGACTTCCAAATTCTGATTTTAATACAAACCTGTATTTTAAGTTATTAGGTACCACTGATGAAGCCATACCACTCTGCAGAAAGTAATTGTTTCAGATGCCAAAGCATAGCTGGCCTGCTGTTCTTTCTGGCCAACTGTTTTCATGTTTATAATAAGTAGTCTCTGGCATCTCTCACAATGGTAAGTCAAGACCAGCAGCAGACAGTCCAGTTGTCCTTTGCTTCCGCACTGCCCTCGCACCCTATTTTCTTTCTCAGTGTAATGCCAGTGGCCATGGCTTTTGTCCTGCAGGTTCTCATTGGATTCAGGCAGATGATAAAGAAACTGTGGAGCCAGAGGATGCTGGGCCATTTTGTTTATTGAAGTCAACTCATAGCAGATGAGCAAACAGGCAGGGAAAACCGCTTTCGTCTCACTCCAAGCTCCCAAAGCCTTGACTCATTCTCCAGACTCTCTGGGACTCACAGGTCACCATCAACTTCAGCACCCTCTTTCTCTCTCTCTGCACTCTCTGCACTCTTCTGCCAAGCAAAACAATCTGGGGGAAAAACCCTTTCTCCAAGAACAATAGCAAACAATTGCCCCACCCAAGCAGGAAGTCAATCTCAATTTTTAATCTGCCACCCTGAGGGCAAACACCCTCAGCCTTCTATAGACTATACACACTGGCACTGCCCCAATACAAGTGAGCAAACCCAAAAACATTTGTTTACTTAACACTCAGACAGCATGCTTCTCTCCTGTTTGAACAGAGAAATTGAAGCTTGACAAATGTTCTTTCTTCTAATCTCCAAAGCTCAGGCATCAGTCCCTCCTTTTGATGGTCTTTGCTATCCATAAAATTTCATCAGCACTTCCTCCCTCTCCTGTGTCTTCAGTTTCTTCTTTTGTATCCCCACATTCTGTCTTCAACAGACTGTTCATCTGGCTTGTGTCTCTACTTTGCAAAAATTTTTTGGGCTAGTTTAGCAATGACCACTTTATATTGCTTCACATAAACTTGTTCTAATTATGCTAGTTGACATCCTTATACATTTGACACCATTGATCTTTGCACGCTTCCTGAAATTCTCTCCTCCCTTCTCTCTGTGACCACACACTTTCATGGTTCTCTTGCATTTCAGAACTTTCTATTCAGTATTCTTCTCCAATTCTCTCCTCTTACTCATTCAAATACCTATGATCTTGGGAAAAGCTGAAGGGTTGGATGAGGATTCAGAACCAGACAGTAGAAATCCAGAGGCCAGCTTCACAGGCTCCATACTACATAATGGCTAAACCCACTTGCCACCTCCATTACTTACTAGATAGATGCTTTGGGGCTAGTTATTTAGTCTCTTTGAGCACTGTTTTTTTTCATGTATAAAATATATATAAGTAATAACACTTTCCAGATGAAGTGTCTGTGAGGAATAACTCTAGTAATAAGTGCAAAGTGATTCTAGTAGTAAGGTGACCAATCATCCTCCTTTAGGGAGGACAGTCCTTCTTTTGTAAGTTCTATCCTCCCTCAAAAAGTATCCTCCTACATGACCTCCTTTTTGAAATTGAAAGACTAATCTTTATATATTTATTTTTTAATGGGGTGACATTGATACATCAGGGTACATATGTTCAGAGAAAACATCTCTAGATTATTTTGACATTTGATTATGCTGTATTCCAATCACCCAAAGTCCAATTGTCTTCCGTCACCTTCTAACTGGTTTTCTTTGTGCCCCTCCCCTCCCCCAACCTGCTCCCTCTCCTCCCCCCACCCACCTTGTAACCCCCACACTCTTGTCCATGTCTCTGGATCTCATTTTTAGGGATATACCCCAACAACACCATAACACTGTTTGAAAAGAAGAAATGCACCCCCATGTTTATGGCAGCATTGTTCACAATAGCGAAGATCTGGAAACAGCCCAAGTGTCCATCAGTGGACAAGTGGATTAAAAAGCTTTGGTACATATATACTATGGAATACTACTCAGCCATAAGAAATGATGACATCGGATCATATACAACAAAATGGATGGACCTTGATAACATTATACTGAGCGAAATAAGTAAACCAGAAAAAACTAAGAATTATATGATGCCATACATAGGTGGGACATAAAAAAAAAGACTAATCTTTAAATGTTCATACTCAATAGATGCAGAGTTGCTCCATTGCATGTGATGTGACGTATTTGTATTTGACATGACAATTCGTCAAGGATCAGTATAGTGTGGTGAAACGTGATTATGAGATGCATGTGCTCTGCACAGGAGACCTTGAGAGAGCACGTGATATATCGAGCGTGCAAATGGCTTTGTGTACTTCTTACTGAAACATGACACGGCACATACAACATAGTAGACTCACAATTATTTCTTTCTCAGTGAATATTCAATCATAGACAGGTAAGAACAATTCATATTTTATTAATTTATTATCTATTTAACAATTTCCAAATACATACAATTTTAATTATAAGTATTTTCCCAAAATTTGAGGGGTTTTGTGTTGTTGTTTAATTTTATTTAGACAATCAATTTTAATAGGATGACATTGATCAATTAGAGTAGATAGATTCAGAGAGAACATCCCTAGATCATTTTGACATTTGATTGTTGTATACCCCTTACCCAAAGTCAAATTGCTCTCTATCACCTTTTATTTGGTTTTCTTTATGCCCCCCTCCTCCCACTCCCTCCTTCTCCTCCCTTGCCCTCCCCCTGGTAACCACTGCACTCTTGTCCATGTCTATGAGTCTCATCAAAATTTGAGTTTTAGCCTGACCTGTGGTGGTGCAGTGGATAAAGCGTTGACCTGGAATACTGAGGTTGCCGGTTCAAAATCCTAGGCTTGCCTGGTCAAGGCATATATGGGAGTTGATGCTTCCTGCTCCTCCCCACTTTCTCTCTCTCTCTCTCTCTCTCTCTCTCTCTCTGTCCCCTCTAAAATGAATAAATAAATTAAAAATAAAAAAACTAAAAGAAAAAATTTGAGTTTTAAAGTGGAAATCTAACCTCAAGCTATATCTATTAATAACACATTTTGATTAAGTAGTTCCATAAAACAGATGTTTTTTAATTAGAAAATGATAAATACACCTGAATATCACTCCAAATTAGTGGTTTTGTTTGATAGTTAATTTTACTAAATGAGTATTTTTTCTTACAATTATATTAAAAATTAATAGTCATGTAAGCATAATTACAATATAAAATATTACAATTTTTATTATGCATTTATTATATTATAGTGTATTACTGTTGCAATGAATAAAATGTTTTTTTATTTATGATATTATTTTCTTCAATTTATTTTTGTCCTCCTTTTCATTGCAAAGAAGTTGGTCACCTTACTAGTAGTTTTTCAGTAAATGACATCTATTATTATTATTGATTTTATGGTCTCTCAAATATTTATGTTTGCTTTCAGAGCCAAGCATGAGACAAGAAAATAAGGTAGGGAGATATTTACAATAGCATTAAATCAGTAAAAGAAAGAGTGAGACATTCTTGTTGCAATCCAAATGGAGCAGTGTAATGATTATGTGAGCTGTTTCCCTTTAGCCTTATTCTCCATTAAGTTTTTAGAGGCTTCTGTTTTTTTGAGAGGCACACTGACTTGATTGTTTTGCCAGAGTTCTCTACAGTCTTCTCCATCTTAACCTAGGCTCCATGTAGACAAGGGGTAGTCAACCTTTTTATATCTACTGCCCACTTTTGTATCTCTGTTAGTAGTAAAATTTTCTAACCGCCCACTGGTTCCACAGTAATGGTGATTTATAAAGTAGGGAAGTAACTTTATTTATAAAATTTATAAAGCAGAGTTACAGCAAGTTAAAGCATATAATAATAATTACTTACCAAGTACTTTATGTTGGATTTTTGCTAAGTTTGGCAGAATAAGTCTTTATAAAACAACTTACTATAGTTAAATCTATCTTTTTATTTATACTTCAGTTGCTCTGCTACCGCCCACCATGAAAGCTGGAACACCCACTAGTGGACGGTAGGGACCAGGTTGACTACCACTGATGTAGACCAATGACCCCAGATTTGCAGCTTCCAAAGCTTATTAACATATTGTCTCATTACCTTTAGGACTTTTTTTGAACACCAAAGATAGAAATATTTGATGAGACTCTATTAAGCAGCTCGGAACATTTCTAATTTTGTGGAGAGTTTCTCTACCTACGTGTTTGTATTTCAAAGAAAGAACAGAGTCTGTTAACTCTTTTTGTTTGTTTGTTTGTTTTTTACAGAGACAGAGAGAGAGTCAGAGAGAGGGATAGACAGGGACAGACAGACAGGAACGGAGAGATGAGAAGCATCAATCATCAGTTTCTCATTGGGCATTGCGACACCTTAGTTATTCATTGATTGCTTTCTCATATATGCCTTGACTGCAGGCCTTCAGCAAACTGAGTAACCCCTTGTTCGAGCCAGCGACCTTGGGTCCAAGCTGGTGAGCTTTTGCTCAAACCAAATGAGCCTGCGCTCAAGCTTACGACCTCGGGGTCCTGAACCTGGGTCCTTGGCATCCCAGTCTGACATTCTGTCCACTGCACCACTGCCTGGTCAGGCTCTGTTGACTCTTTAGAGCTCTTGACAAAAGATAACTTTTTAGTAAAGAGATAAAATCACTATTGTCATGCAAAAATAAAGCAAATGTGTATCAAATATTTTATTAAACTCAGTTAATGAGGAACCTGTAACATGTTATAACCAAGTCAAAGAAAAATTGTTAGACCACACATATGGAGGCTCTGAAGAATGTGGCAATAAATATACATTTAGATGTACAACTGGCCAACAGGCTATAACTAATTAAATTCTACCACATGCTATTCATTTGTATTTCTATGAATAAATTTTTGTATTAATGTTAGAAATGTCAAAGAGGCGAAACCATGAAAGGGAGTGATTACCCCAACAGAATACTCAGTAATATTTTTCCCATTTCAAAGTTTTTCACATATTTTTGTCTGACAGTTTATCTCTTACAGCTAATAAGGATTTCAACTGTATGTTTTGCTATGTCCTGATACTGTATACAGACAAGTTCTACTCAAAAAAATAAGAAAGATTTAGAATATGTTAAGGGATTCCAAAAATAATATATGATAGACAGAGTGTGTATAGGTTAAAGAACTCCTGATTTCCCCTAAAGCTAGAACTTAGAGTATGCTGTCTCCCCATTACCAGAATGATAGTGAAGTTTGCTCTATTCTTATAGAGTAGATGACAAAAATTACAAAAGCAGAAAAAATAAGATTCACTTTTTTAGCACATAACAGAATAAAATAATGACTCTTCTGATCTATATCCCCCACCTCATTCTTCCTCTCTTTACCCCCTTCTGGACACAGGACCTCACTTGGAAGGAGAAGGGTGGAGGGTGGTACAATGTACACCAAGTCTGACAGAATCATTATGACATTTCCATAACTAGCTCACAATGGAATAATTATCAAAACTCCCTACACTCTCACCATTATGCTAAACATGAAGTCAGGGCACATGCTCCACAGTTCATCCAGCTGGAGCTCTATGAGAACAAGGATGATGACATCAGTTCTGGCACTCTGTAACTTACATAAAGATAGATCTCAACCCTCAGCTCCGTATTTACAAAGACATCAGTGATAAACACACATACCATTTAGTAAAAGAAAACCACAGCCATTTTCCTCATTGTGACCAAAGACGAATTGATTTTTTTTAAATCATGGATAATTTAGAAAAGACCATAAATACAACATGAAGCCTCCCCTTTTCTAGTTAGTCAATATAATAAGAGCACATAGAAAGGCTGTTTATCTTTACTTTTAATGAACTACAGCCCTTAGTCAATAGCTTTAAACATCAGTTATTGTTAGCCTTTATAAATTTTATAACTTTCATTTTGATAATAACAGAGACAAGAATAAAGATTGTAGTTCCAGAAGTACTTTGGGACTGGCTCTCTTAGAATTCCCAAAGCACTTCTGAAGAAACTTCATTCTTTTTCAATGAACAAAGTTTATATCTGATTTCTCTACCCCTGAAAAACAATGGCAGTAAAAAAAATGATTTTCAATCTCTTTATAAATGCCTTTCAATTTTAAGCTGCTCCATCAAAGCGATAACTATTGTTTATTTAACAATCATACCTGTTAAACATGAATTTTAAAAATAAAGTTTATATATTCAGGTGCATTGTTGGAGAAAACTCTCAAGATAAAACAAGGCTTACAGCCTGGTGGAGCTCAAAGCCATATAAATATATCTGCAAGCCATTCCTTCCTTTTTTATGAAAAACAAAATTCTATTACTGCATTTCCCTATATATAAGAAGCACCTAATTTGGGGGCCTGAAATTTGAAAAAAATAATATATTACATAAAGTTATTGAACTCAAGTTTTATTCATCATAAAATTTATACAACTTCTCATCACTGTTAGAACTTCCATCTGTGTCTGATGACGAATCACTGTCTTCAACAATGAGCACAAAAAGAAGTGCAACAAAGCAGAAAATGTGAGTAAAAAAAAACTATAACCACTGTATAAGATGCACCCAGCTTTTAGACCACAAATTTTTGAAAAAAGTGTGTCTTATACATGGGAAGATACAGTATTGGTTTAAGAGTATTGACATTTATTAAAAGATAAATAAAAAATACTTAATAAAAAACACAGTCAGAGAGTGGCAAGATGGTGATGGAGTAGGCAGACATACCAACTTCCACCTCCCAGAACCAAAGTGGATTACAAATTAATTTTAAGAACCATCATCTGGGAAAAGCAATTTTGGACTAAACTAAAAGGACTCTTCAACCAAGGAACACTAAAGAAGGCACACTGAAAATGGTAGGAAAAGCAGAAACATGGAGAGGGCTGCCCAGCTCCCCGGAGCGAAAGGCAGCCGGGAGAGACTCCTGTGGTGGGAAGTGAGTTTAGCAGAGAGGGGAGGGTCCTAAACCCAAGAAACAGAGCCCCAGCCTGCAGCTCCAGAGCCTAGAAGAGGCGTATGGACAGTATTTAGCTGGAAACAAGTCAGGATACTGTTTGTGAGAAAGAGACAAAATTCTCAGACCCAGGATTCTTCTTAAAAGGACCGCACAGAAAACCTCTCTCACAACCACTCACTTGGAGTTCCAGGGGATGGGGAAAAAGAAGAGGACCAGAGTAGCAGGAAGAGAGTGTAAACTAGGAGGCACAGAAAGAAACACTTTGAGGGACAACCACCCTAACCTCTGGACTGAGTCACTCCCCAAATCTGAAGTGAATATTTCTCCTGGAACCAGCAATACCAGCAAAGGGAAGCAGGACACCAGCCAAACAAGCTCTCCCGTGGCACTCAGACCAGAGTCGCTTAGAAGGAGGGACCTTTCAGGACTACAGTATGAACTGTTAGGGTCTGAGCTGCAGCGCCCCCACCCACATTGCTGAGGGCTTCTCGGAGGGCAAGCGGTGGCAGGATGCAGAAGCACAGTAATGTCGGCAAGGGTGGAAGCTGGCTGGCCATGACTGAGGCGTGGGTGTGAGTTCAGTCTTGCCTGGCAGGGGCGGAGGGGATGTGCAAAAGTGGTCAGACCCAACATCGGGCCTGCCTGCAAACCCAACTTCGGGCCTGCCTGCAAACCACCTATGAGGGGAAGGGCAGGAGCCCTTGAAGGGATGGAACCCACCACTGAGCAAAGATACAGGGGAGTGCAGCCTCCCACGACCCGCAGAACCAAGGCTTACTGCCCAACACACAAGCCAGCTCCTCCCACGGAGGTGGGGCAAAAGCCCAGAACAGGTGGAGTCCCGGAAATGAGTGTGGGCATGTAGCCCCTCTTGAAGAGTGGAGCCAAGGCTTGAAGCCAACCCATGAGCAGGCTCCACCCATGGGGGTGGGGCAAAGGCCTGGAATAAGGTGAAGTCCCACAGCTGAGCAAAGGTGCTCACTCCGGCCTGTGGTGCAAGGCTTGCAGCCCAGGCTTGGTACATAACCCCAACCACAGAGGTGGGGTGAAGGCCAAGGCCACCGAGACTTGTAGACTCTGGCCCGTGATCACAGCCCCTTCCATGGAAGAGAGGCAGAAACCACAGTGACAGCACCAGTGCGCTGGCACCGGCAATGCTCATTCCCAAATGCCCTAGGCAGCAGCAGAAATAGAGGGGGTAGTGAGCCTTCAGACAGACCACACCTAGGGAACACAGAGGCCACACCCATTGGACTCTAGTGGCCAAAACCTTTTTATACACAGATGAAATGGGAAGGAAGAGAAATGCAACACAAATGAATCAAGAGAAATCCTGAAAAAAGGATCTGATTGAGTCAGATATAACAAAATTACCAGATGCAGAATTTTAAATAACAATTGTTAGAATGCTCAAAGGTCTTAAAATACAATAGATGGTCATTACGAACACCTAAATAAAGATAACAAATATAAAAAAGGACATTGAAATAATAAAAAAGAATCAGTCAGAAATGACAGATACAATATCAGAAATGAAGACCACAATGGAAGGAATTAAAAGGAGGATGGATGAAGCTGATGATTAAATCAGCAAGTTAGAGGAAAAGATATATGAAGGCATGGAGGCAGAGCTGAAAAAAGAAAAGAGACTCAAAAAGTCTGAGGAAACTTTTAGAGAGCTCTGTGACAACATAAAATGAAATAACATCCACATTATAGATGTTCCTGAAGAAGAGAAAGAACAAGGGATAGAGTCTTTGTTCAAACATATCATAGCTGAAAACTTCCCTAAATTAATGCAGAAAAAAAAGTCTCACAAGTTCAAGAAGCACAAATAATTCCATGAAAGAGAAACTCAAAGAAATTTACACCAAGACACATCATAATTAAAATACCAAAGCTACATGATAAAGAGAAAATATTAAAAACTGCTAGACAATAAAAGGCTATCACCTACGAAGGAGCTCCCATAAGAATGACATCCAACTTCTCAACAGAAACACTTCAGGCCAGAAGAGAATGGCAGAAAATATTCAAAGTAGTACAGAACAAGAGCCTACAACCAAGACTACTTTATCCAGCAAGGCTATTGTTTAAAAATTGAAGGAGAAATAAAAAGCTTCCCAGACAAAAAATAATTCAAGGAATTTGTTACAACCAAACCAATGTTGCAAGAAATGCTAAGGGGCCTGTTGTAAACAGATCAAACGGGAAAAAGTATATAGCAAAAGAGGAATACAGCTTTAAAAAATAAAATGGCAATAAACAATTCCATATCAATAATAACCTTACATGTAAATGGATTAAATAATCCAATCAAAAGACATAGGGTAGCTGCATGGATAAGAAAACAGGACCCATATATATGCTGTCTACAAGAGACACACCTTAAAACAAAAGATGCACATAGACTGAAGGTAAAAGGATGGAAAAAATATTTCATGCAAATGGAAATGAAAAAAAAGCTGGGGTAGCAATACTTATGTTAGACAAAATGGACTTTAAAACAAAGGCTATAGTAAGAGATAAAGAAGGTCACTGCATAACGATAAAGGGAGCAATCCAACAAGAAGATATAACCATTATAAATAGCATGCACTGACCTAATATAGGAGCACCTAAATATATAAAGAAGACTTTGATAGATATAAAGGGCAAGATGCACATCAATACTATAATAGCAGGAGATTTCAATATCCTACTAACATCACTAGATAGATCCTCAAGAAAGAAATTTAACAAAGAAACAGCAGACTTAAAGGACACACTAGATCAACTGGATTTAATAGATATCTTCAGAACCATTCATCCTAAAGCTGCAGAATATACATTTTTTTCAAGTGCTTATGGTACATTCTCTAGGATACACTACATGTTAGGGCACAAAAGCAGCCTTAACAAATTTAAGAAGATTGAAATCATATCAAGCATTTTCTCAGATCACAATGGCATGAAACTAGAAATCAACCACAGAAAAAATAAAAAATACTCAAACACTTGGAAACTAAATAGTATGTTATTAAATAAAAAATGAGTTAACAATGAGATCAAATAGAAATAAAAAAAATTCCTAGAGGCCCTGGCCTGTTGGCTCAGTGGTAGAATGTCGGCCTGGAGTGCAGGAGTTCCGGGTTTGATTCCTGGCCAGGGCACACAAGAGAAGCACCCATCTGTTTCTCCACCCTTCCCCCTCTCCTTCCTCTCTGTCTCTCCCTTCCCCTCCTGCAGCCAAGGCTCTACTGGAGCAAAGTTGGCCCAGGTGCTGAGGATGGCTCTGGTTGCAACAGAGCAACACCTTAAATGGGCAAAGCATTGCCCCCTGGTGGGCATGCCAGGTGGATCCCGGCTGGGCGCATGCGGGAGTCTGACTGCCTTCTCATTTCCAACTTCAGAAAAATACAAAAAAAAATTCCTAGAAATGAATGATAACAAGCAAACATCACCTCAAAATTTATGGGACACAGCAAAAGAAGTCTGAGAGGGAAGTTTGTAGCACTACAGGCATACCTTAAGAAGCTAGATAAAGCTTAAATAAACAACTTGACCCTGTATCTAAATGAACTAGGAAAGAACAGCAAGTAAAGTCCAGAGCTAGTAGAAGGAAGGATATAATAAAAATCAGAGTGGAAATAAATGACATAGAGGCTAAAGAAACAATACAGAGGATCAATGAAACCAGGAGTTGGTTCTTTGAAAAGGTAAATAAGATCAAGGAACCTTTAACCAGACTCACCAAGAAAAAAAGAGAGAGGACTCAAATAAATAAAAATAGAAATGAGAGTGGAGAAATAACTGACACAACAGAAATACAAAGTGTTGTAAGAAAATACTATGAAGAACTGTATGCCAAAAAACTAGACAATTAGAAGAAATGGACAAATTTCTTGAAACATATAACCTTCCAAAAATTAATCTGGAAGAATCAGGAAACCTGAACAGACTAATTACAACAAATGAGATTGAAACAGTTATTAAAAGAACTCCCAACAAAAAAAAGTCCTGTGCCTAATGGCTTCACAAGTGAATTCTACCAAATATTAAAAAAAAAAAAAAAAAACTAACTCCTATCATTCTCAAGCTATTTCAAAAAATTGAAGAGGAAGGAAGACTTCCAAGGTCCTTTTATGAGGCAAGCATAATTCTGATTCCAAAACCAGGGAAAGACAGCACAAAGAAATAAAATTATAGGCTAATATCCCTGATGAACTTAGATGCTAAAATCCTCAACAAAATATTAGCAAAGCAGATCCAGCAATATATGAAAAAAATCATACATCATGATCAAGTGGGATTTATTCTGGGGAGGCAAGGCTGGTACAATATTCACAAATCAATCAATGTGATTCATCACATAAATAAAAGAAAGGAGAAAAACTACATGATAATTTCAATAGGTACAGAAAAAGCATTTGATAAAATCCAGCACCAATTCATGATCAAAATTCTCAGCAAAGTGGGAATACAGAGAACATACCTCAACATGATAAAGGTCATCTATGACAAACCCACAGCCAACATCATACTCAATGGGCAAAAATTAAAAGTAATCCCCTTAAGATCAGGAACAAGGCAGAGGTGCCCCCTTTTACCACTCTAATTCAACATAGTTCTAGAAGTCCTAGCCACAGATATCAGACAAGAAGAAAAAATATAAGGCATCCAAGTTGGAAAAGAAGAAGTAAAACTATCATTATTTGCAGATGATATGATATTATATATAGAAAACACTACAGTCTTAGTCAAAAAACTACTGGACCTAAAAACAAACAAACAAACAAACAAATAAACAAACAAAAAACTACTGGACCTGATAAATAAATTTATTAAGGTGGCAGGATATAAAATTAAAACTCAGAAAGCAGAGGCATTTTTACACACTGACAATGAACTGTCAGAAAGAGAAATTAAGGAAATAATCCCCTTCACTATTGCAACACCAAAAAAATAATATACCTATGAGTAAATTTAACCAAGGAGATTATATACTTGTACTCGGAAAATTATAAAACATTGATAGAAGAAATCAAGGAAGATACCAACAAGTGGAAGCATATACCATGTTCATGGTTAGAAAGAATAAACATCATTAAAATGTCTATATTACCCAAAGCATTTTATATTTAATTCAATGCAACACCAATTAAAATATCAATGACATACTTCAACGATATAGAACACATATTCCAAAAATGTATATGGAACCAAAAAAGAACATGAATAGCCTCAGCATTCTTGAAAAGGAAGAATAAAATGGGAGGTATCACACTTCCTGATATCAAGTTATACTAGAAGGCTATTGTACTCAAAACAGCCTGGTACTGGCATAAGAACAGATGTATAGATCAATGTAACAGAACAGAGAACCCAGAAATAAACCCACAGCTTTATGGACAACTGATATTTGACAAAGGAGGAAAGAGTGTACAATGGAGTAAAGACAGTCTCTTCAACAAATGGTGTTGGGAAAATTGGACGTCTACCTGCAAAAAAAATGAAACTAGACCACCAACTTACACCATTCACAAAAATAAACTCAAAATGGGTAAAAGTCTTAAATGTAACTGTAGAAACCATAAGCATCTTAGAAGAAAACATAGACAGTAAGCTCTCTGACATCTCTCACAGCAATATATTTGCTGATTTATCTCTATGGGTAAGGGATATAAAAGACAGAATAAACAAATGGGACTATATCAAACTAAAAAGCTTTTGCACAGCCAAAGACAATAAGAACAGAATAAAAAGTCAAACTACACAATGGGAGAACATATTCGACAATACGTCTGATAAAGGGTTTATAACCAAAATTTATAAAGAACTTGTAAAAATCAACACCAGGAAGACAATCCAATCAAAAAATGGGCAAAAGACTCTCCATTCCTGTCTGTCTGTCCCTATCTATCCTTCTCTCTGACTCTCTCTCTGTCCCTGTAAAAAAAAAAATGGGCAAAAGAAATGAATAGACACTTCTCCAAAGAGGACATACAGATGGCCAATAGGCATATGAAAAAATGCTCAACATCACTAATCATTAGAGAAATGCAAATTAAAACCACAATGAGTTATCACCTCACACCAGCCAGAATGGTGCTCATCAACAAAACAACACAGAATAAGTGCTGGCGAGGATGTGGAGAAAAGGGAACCCTCCTGCACTGCTGGTGGGAATGCAGACTGGTGCAGCCACTGTGGAAAACAGTATGAAGTTTCCTCAAAATAATTAAAAATAGAATTGCCTTTTGACCCAGCTATCCCACTTTTAGGAATATACCCCAAGAACACCATAAAACTGTTCCAAAAGGAGAAAAGCACCCCCATGTTTATGGCAGCATTGTTCACAATAGCGAAGATCTGGAAACAGCCCAAAGTGAAGATCTGGAAACAGCCCAAGTGTCCATCAGTGGACGAGTGGATTAAAAAGTTTTGGTACATATATACTATGGAATACTACTCATCCATAAGAAATGATGACATCAGATCATTTACAACAACATGGACGGACCTTGATAACATTATACTGAGTGAAATAAATAAGTCAGAAAAAATTAAGTACTATATGATTTCATACATAGATGGTATATAAAAATGAGACTCAGAGACATGGACAAGAGGGTGTTGTTTGCAGGAGAGGGGGAAGAAAGGAGAGAGATTGGGGAGGGCAGGGGCACAAAGAAAACCAGATAGAAGGTGACAGAAGACAATTTGACTTTGGGTGATGGGTATGCAACCTAATCAAATGTGAAAGTAACCTGGAAATGTTTTCTCTGAACATATGTAACCTGATTCATCAATGTCACCCCACTAAAATTAATAAAAAAAATAAAAAATAGATATTATGGGAAAAAAATACACAGTCAGAAAATCTTGTAAATATATTGTTTCCCTAAGCACAAATACACACAAAATGTCAGAGAAAAAGAGTTTGTATATGGTTATTGAATTTTTACAGGAAAAAATATATTGGAAAAGTTATAACTATTGGTAAAACACAATACCTACATTTTACTTCCATAAAAACAAAACCAATTTTGAGTTATTTCTCACTAATTTTTGCTTTTCAGAATAATAGATAATATATCATGACCATTTGACACATGTCAAATGCTGAGCTAGATCTTTTACATTCATTTTTTGTGTGTGTGTGTGACAGAGACAGAGAGAAAGACAGATAGGGAGAGGCAGACAGGAAGGGAGAGAGATGAGAAGCATCAACTCTTCATTGCGGCACCTTAGTTATTCATTGATTGCTTTCTTATATGTGCCTTGACTGGGGGGTAACAACAGACCAAGTGACCCCTTGTTCAAGCCAGCGACTTTGGGCTCAAGCTGGTGAGCCTCTCTCAAACCAGATGAGCCCATGCTCAAGCTGGCGACCTCGGGGTTTTGAACCTGGGTCCTCCGCATTCCAGTCTGATGCTCTATCCACTGCGCCACTGCCTGGTCAGGCACATTCGTTCATTATTAATAATTAATTATCTATAACCCTTAACAATTTATGAGATAAGTAGTAGTATTATCTATCGTTTTGTAGATAAAAAATTGAGGATTTGATGCGTTAAAACTTGTTCAAAGTCACAGAACCACAAGGACCCATGGTAAGCACTATCTTTTCTATGTTTTGTAATGATGGCTTAAGAAACTCTATTTTATGGTATTGACATTCTGAAACACAGGTAACCATACCTAGAAATGCTTATTAGGCTCTGAAACAATATTTCCCAAACCCTTTGCATTTCTCCTTAGGGTCCTAACATGCATCATATCATAATTTCTTTGTCTTGTAGTGAGATTTTATCTCACTCTCCTTAGCTCCAAACTTTTAATTTACCTGTAAAGGCCCTTTTCCTGGTCCTATTTGTTTTTTCTTCTATTCCTCTAACTTCATTAAGCTTTTAAATAATACTCTCCTTTTGTCCTTTACTTATTTTACTTACTTTTTTGTTTTTGTTTTATGATATGAGATTGTTTTTGATATCTTTTTGTCTGGTTTGCAGGAACCGATTTAGACCACAAACAGTAAGTGATAAGGTTCCAGGGAATGTATTAAGTAAAGGTTTGTCAGAATATTTTACACTTGGTTGCTGAGGTCATATTTTATTTGTTTGTAATTTTAAGTAATAGAGAATAAAATAATTATTATCCCAAACACACAGAAAAAGTGAAATTTTTATCTTGAAAGAGCCAAACTTCTTCATTTTCTTCTCCTCAGCCCTGTTTTCTGTAGATATGAAGGCAGCAGATTTTTCCCTTCCAAAAGCTCCTCAAATGTGGGTTGTTATCAAGCTCTGTGGATCTTCTATTAAAATTGCAAGAAAGGCCCTGGCTGGTTGGCACAGCGGTGGAGCGTCGGCCTGGCATGCGGGGGACCCGGGTTCGATTCCCGGCCAGGGCACATAGGAGAGGCGCCCATTTGCTTCTCCACCCCCCCTTCCTCTTTGTCTCTCTCTTCCCCTCCCGCAGCCGAGGCTCCATTGGAGCAGCGATGGCCCGGGCGCTGGGGATGGCTCCTTGGCCTCTGCCCCAGGCGCTGGAGTGGCTCTGGTCACGGCGGAGTGACGCCCCGGAGGGGCAGAGTGTCACCCCCTGGTGGGCAGAGCCTCGCCCCTGGTGGGCGTGCCGGGTGGATCTCTGTGGGGTGTGTGCGGGAGTCTGTCTGACTGTCTCTCCCCGTTTCTGGCTTCAGAAGGATACAAAGGGAAAAAAAATTGCAAGAAGCCTGACCTGTGGTGGAGCAGTGGAGAAAGTGTCAAACTGGAATGCTGATGTTGCAGGTTCGAATCCCTGGGTTTGCCCCATCAAGGCACAAACAAGAAGCAACTACTTGTGAGTTGAAGCTTCTTGCCTCCCTCTTTTCTCTCTCTTTCTCTCTAAAATTAAAAAATAAAATCTTAAAATAAAACTGCAAGAAGGGAGGGCTTAAGCTTTATCATTAACATCTTAATTATCCTCACTTCTTTCTCTGATGAGGTAACAACCTTCAGGACAAAAATAGAACATGAGCTTCTTGCATAAGGGAGGTGGAACCTTCCACCACTCTAATGCCCCTCTCTGTTAAATTGTACTCATTTTCTAAATTAACAGACACACATACACACACACTTAGTGAAGTCCTTCACTGTTTTTACTCTTCTGTTATTCAGTCAACATTTGTAAGGAGTCATTAGTTGGTCCTCTCTGAAGGCTGAGACATTTCCTCACCTGATAAAAAGATAGTCTCCAACTCCTACGGAGCACACAGTTTAGTGGAAGAGGAAAAGGAAACTGGGAACTTCCAACTACAATGCAATATTATGATGGGAGTTTTAAAATACCAAGTGATTTAGGAGCTGGTGAGATGCAGGGTCCTGATGCAGAGTGAGAAGAAATCACTCTATTCCTCTCACTCTGTGCCCCTGCCTCATAACAGTGTCACTGATTTCCTCCCAATGACAGCTGAATAATTGCTGAGGCCCAGTACAAAAGGAAAATGTACCGTCTATTTATTAGTTAGTTAATTAATTAATTAATTTAGTTATTTATTTATTTATGAGAGGAAGAGAGGCAGAGACAGACTCCTGCATATTCCAGCCAGACTGGAATCCACCTGACAAGCACACTAGGAACATACTCTGACCATGTGGGACCCTTGTTCAGTTGCAACCAAAGCATTTTTTAGTGCTTGAGGTGGAGGCCATGGAGTCATCCTCAGTGCTGGAAGCCAACTCACTGGAGCCAATCAAACCATGGAGGCAGGAGGAGAAGAGAGAGAGAAAAGAGAGAAAGGTTGAAAAGCAGATGTCGCTTCCTCTGTGTGCCCTAATATGGAATTGAAACCAGGGACACCCAACACGCGAGGCCGATGCTCTACCACTGAGCCAAACAGCCAGGGTGAAAATGTACCACCTTTAAAGATACCAAAATATAAAGTATGTCCCTTTCTTCTGTGGTCTCACTTTCTTGACATCATAATATTTCATATTTGCTATTTCAGGTTATATTCCCTGGGGCACAGTGTTGACCCTCCAGGGGCCCGAAGGCCCACCTCACCATTCAGTGCATCAGCTGCTAGGCTCCTCTTCCAACCAGCCACAGGACCGTCTCTACACCTATGGGAATAAGTAATACCATGTCCCACCCAGAGGCAGGCGGGGGAGCCAAGCATTTCCCCTTCCCAGTGGGCCTCCTTCAAGACTTATGATGCACAGTGGGCTTCAAGAGACAGCCACCTTCGAGACAGGATCTGCTTGGTACCTGGACAGAGATGGGTAAAAAACTTGCACCTGCTGAACATGTCATGGCCCTGCCTGCCTGAGTCAGTGACAGTCATGGCCCATTCTGCCCCAAGATGCCATGGTCCACTTGCATGTGACCCTCTCTCCTCACACCCTTGCCCAAATTGTAGGGTGAGGGAGTATGATGTGAAGAATAGCAGCTCTAGTAGCAGAAGCAAATGATGTCGAGTTGTTGACCAAGGGGTCAGAGGCGGGGGCACAGGTTGCTGCTGAGAACTCTGGAAGGCGTGTGGTCAGGGGAGAATGACAGTGTGAGCCAAGACTCTAAGCCCACCACCTACATTATTGCTCAAAGTTATGTAATTATAATTTTGAACATCAAAGCTGAAACCCCCAAACTACATTTTTACTTATGAAGCCTTTCTGTGACACAGTGCTGGGTCCTGTGTGACTGTACTGGCCTTATGCTCATGTGACCAGTCCTGTTCCTTGTCATCTATCTCTGAGCTATCATCCAACCGTTGTCACTTAGAACCCTAGGAAAGAAACATTGTGCATTCTTCTTGATTTTTCTTTAGTAGCTATTACTCTCAGATGAAACAAAAATATCCTAACCTGACACAACAGAGGCTTTCAAATCTGCCCTCACTGTACACTGCCCTCACCTCTTCCCACTGCACCTTGCTGTTGCTACCAAGCTCCCCAAATGTGGGTATGCTTCCCTGTGTTCACTTTCCTGTTTCTCTCACAGTGAAGCCTGCAAGCCTCTTTTCTACAAGTTCTAGTCAAGGCTTTCACTGCAGGTTTTGTCCCCCACCTCCAATAGTCACTCTCAGTCTCTCTCATCCGGCACCATACCCTGTCCTCCTTGGTATGCTTCTCGGTGCCTCGGCACAGTCCCTGGAGCATGCATACTTCCTGTGATCCGAACCCAGGGACTATCTGATTATGCTAATTTAAGTATGTGATCCTGAATAAAAGTCCACCCTAACTTTGCGGTATCCATTTTACACAGAAGGGGTGGACAGGCAGCAGAGAGAGCCAAGGACACACTGAACAATTGTGCAACAGTTTTTAAAGAAGGCAGATGCCATTTCCTATGGACATATAGATGGTTGGCCAGAGAGGGCTGCAGCCGGCTATGAACGAACAGCTGAGGCAGTGCCTGTCGGCATGGTGGTGAGGTTCGTACAGTAGAATTCAAAGACCTAACACGCTAGATTGGTTTATGGTTAGAACGAGGTATTGGTAGGGTGTAGAATGGACAAGAAGTAGAAGGGAAACGGCAATGCTAGCAAAACTGGCTAAGGTAATAATGGAGGATGTGTTCTAGCTGCATAACAAACAACTGAGACTGATTGGGGTCTTCAGTTGATTAAGTAAAAGGCCATCCAATCATTAAGGTTTCTGTAGAACAAGAGTATGAAAGGAAAGGTGTTAGAAAGCTTAAAGAAATGACCTATTATGAATTATTCTCTTAAAGAGCATATTATAAATAGTCATGGGGATGTAAAGTACAGCATAGGGAATATAGACAATAATAATGCAATTACTATGTATGGTGTCAGATGGATACAAAATTTCTCGGGATTATCACTTAGTACATTATATAAGATCTAATCACTGAGGTATACACTCAAAACTAATATAATATTCTATGTCAATTGTAATCGAAAAATAAGGTCCTGGCCGGTGGTTCAGTAGGTAGAACATCCAGGCAGGTGTATGGACATCTCGGGTTTAATTCTTAATCAAGGCATGCAAGAGACTGTCTGCTTCTTTTCCCCTCCTACTCCTCCTTATATCTCTCATCCTCTCCTGCAGTCAGTGGCTCTTTTGGTTCAAGTATCGGCCACTGGCACTGAGGATAGCTCAGGTGATTGGAGCATTGGCCCCAGAGGGGGTTGCCAGGTGGACCCTGGTCAGGATTCATGACAGAGTTTGTCTCACAATTTCCCCTCCTTTCACTTAAAAAAATTATTTTTAAAAAAGAAAATATAATAATATAATTAGTCCAGATTAAATATTTTTTTCTTTCCTAAACTGAGAGAATAAAAATTGTTTAAAAAGTTTAAAAGAGATCTTAACTTGAATTAGATTGATCAAGAAATGGCTATTTTAATTAATATTTATATATATAACATGGTTTTAAAATTAAGAAACTGGAACTTGGAAGTTGTGCCCTGGTTCCCAATGAACTGATTTGGGATTTTTGGCCATTTGAAAGTGGATTTACTCACAAGTTAAATCTGGGAAATTGAAAAGGCAAAAGGTACTTTTAGAAGGTGTAATTTGTAATTATCATGAGCTACTGGAAGTTTGAGAATGTTATACATAGTCAGCAGTTCATAAGTACCATATTATTTGCTCCTTAAAACGCACTTGACCATAAGATGCACCTAGGGTTTTAAGAAGGAAAATAAGAAAAAAAATTCTGGTCCTGGCCGGTTGGCTCAGTGGTAGAGCATCAGCCTGGCATGCAGGAGTCCTGGGTTCGATTCCCGGCCAGGGCACACAGGAGAAGCACCCATCTGCTTCTCCACCCTTCCCCCTCTCCTTCCTCTCTGTCTCTCTCTTCCCCTCCTGCAGTCAAGGCTCCATTGGAGCAAAGTTGGCCCGGGCGCTGAGGATGGCTCTATGGCCTCTGCCTCAGGTGCAAGAATGGCTCTGGATGCAACAGAGCAACAGCCCAGATGGGTGGAGCATCGCCCCCTGGTGGGCGTGCCGGGTGGATCCCAGTTGGGAGCATGCAGGAGTCTGTCTGACTGCCTCCTCATTTCAGAAAAATACAAAAAAAAATATTCTGAACCAAATGGTGTGTTAAAATATTTAATAAAATATACCACAATAATATTTCAACAGTGTAAACTCAACAGCAGTATTAACAACCATTTTACTGTTATTAACAAATGAGAGGAGACTTTAATGTTCAAATACTCTTTGAGCTGTCCAGGAACCAACAACAGCAAAAAAAAAAAAAAAAAATGAACATTTGCTCCATAAGACACATGGACATTTTTCCCTCCACTTTTGGGGAAAACAGTGAGTCTTATGGAGTGAAAAATATGGTCTATTGAAGATTTATTAAAGCTACAGATTTTAGAAACACATTCTGTAACAGTATAGCAAATGGAGTGAAAGAGAAAAAGGTTTGAGTCAACTGAGCCAGTTAAGAATGTGCACGTCTGCGCGTGTGCGTGCATGTGTGTATAAGAAGCTCCCAATAGTTTCCTGTATTTTATCATTAGTTTTTAGAAAGATAGTAGAAGTGGTATCTGAGTCATATGATGGATGTATGTTTAACATTTAATGAAAAATGTCAAACTGTTTTCTGAAGTAGATGTACCATTTCACAGATCTACCAGCAGTGTATGAGAGTTCAGCTCCGCGTATCTTCACCAACACTTGGTGCGCTCACAAAAATTAGAGGATATTTCCAAATGAATATGAAGCAATAAAAAAAGAAGCATGTAGTTTTTTTAATTAAACAAGAACATCAGAAAAGTAAACAACATGGCAAAGAAAGTTGTTTGGTTATGCAAATGAGATGCAAAACCAATTTTTATTTCATTTGGTGAACTATACAAAAGGCTGAAAGTACTGGAGTTTCTGCACATTCCCTGGTCCCCTAATTTTTGTGAGCAGTACAGTTCCCATGTTTATAGGTGTGTAATGGTATCTAATTGTGGTTTTATTTTGCCTTTTTCTAATGTCAAATAATGTTGAACATATTTTCAAATGTTTGCTTGTTATACATATATTTTCTTTGTGAAACTTCTGTTCAACTCTTTTGTCCACTTTAAAAATTGGATTTTTGGTTTTTATGATTGAGTTTTGAAAGTTCTGAAGGTATTCTGAAATACAGGCCATTTTTCATATATACAGTTTGCAAATATTTTCTCCAAGCTTGTAGCTTGTCCATTTTCTTAACTACATCTTTTGAATAGCTGAACTTTAAAATGTTGATGAAAGAAAATATTCATTTTTTTTTCCTTTTTGGAATTCTGTTTTCTGCTTTTGGTGTTATAACAATGAAAAAGCATTGCCTAGCTCAAGGTCACAACATTTTCACCTAGAAGCTTTATAAGTTTAAGTTTTACATTCAGGTTTATTATCCATTTTAAGTCAATTTTTGCACATTTTAGAAGATATAGATAATTTTTTTGCATATACATAAATAACTGTTATATCATTATTTGTTATAAGTAGTATTTTTTATTTATTTAGTGACCTTTAAACTTTTGTCAAAAATCACTGTTCTTATTCATGTGGGTTTAGTTCTATATGCCACTATTTTCCTTTGGTCTATTTGTGTATCTTGAGGACAATCTCACATTGTATAGCATGTTTATAGTTATATATGCATTTAACTACATTTTAGCACTCTATATTTATAAATATAATTCATCTTGAAGCCAGACAGTGTTAGTCTTCCACTTCATTCTTATTAGGTATTCTAGGTCTTTTGCATTTCTTTGATATCATTCTGTCTGAAGTTTAGAATCAGCTTGTCAATTTCTATAAAAGCCTATTGGTATTTTGACTCTATTGATTAGTTTGAAAATAACTGACATCTTAACAATATTGAGGCTTCCAACCTATGAACAAAAAACTTCTCTCGGTTTATTTGTTTTTTTCTTTCATATCTTTAAGCAATGTGCTGTAGTTTTCAATTTACAGGCCTTTGTCTGATTTATTTTTAAGCTTTTTATGTTTTGTTGATGCATTTTAAATGGTATTGCTTTTTAAATTTTATTTCTTCAGGAGACTACATATCTCCCATAGGGCACATCACCCATTTTAATTTTCTAGGGCTCTATGTTCAAGTCCTTATTAATTCAAAATTCCTGCAGAAATTTTCAAGGTGCTACATGGGAACCTTTCTCTTCTCCACTTACCCCAATGAAGAGAATTCTTGCTTTTCTTCATACAGGCACACCATCCTGCTTTTGGGTTATATCATAGATGATTGGGAAGGGTAGTTAGTAAGGACTAAATAAAGTTATTTACTCAATTATGAGACTAGCCTTAAGACAAATGTCTTTTTATAAACTTCTGGGGATGATTTATTTGCAAACAATACCCCAGATATTAAGTTCTTCTTTCAACTATAGAACAGAAAATAAGAATGAAATAGGTTTTCTTTGAACTACAATAGATAAAACACTCTAGAGGACATGTGTTTATCTATGTATATTATATTAATTGCCGGGAGACCAGAGGATCATTTAGTAGTTACTATTTCCAGAGCACTGGATAATGTTTGGGTTGCTAATGGGATTAATTTAACTAAGATAGTTAAGTAAATCAATTCATTGCACCACAGAAGCTTTTACTCACCCTCATTTTCCACTGAATTAAGGCTAGGCCAAATTTTCTTTTGTTTTTATATTTATATTTTGCATTTTTCCTTTGGTAACTTAGCATTCCATTTAAAAAATGAATTTTAAAAAATTAATTATGAACTTTTGGCAGAACTGTAAAGCTGCTTGGCGAACTGTAATTTATTTCTAAAACCACAAATGAGTATGGCCTCTTCTTAAGACCTACTGAGTCATAATCTCTAGTGTAGGTCTTGAAAAACAAATCTCTATCCAAATATAATAGATTTGTTTATGTCATAGAAAGTTAAAATCTAAAAAAAAATAGACAGTTCTGTGTGTGTGATTTGTCATGATCTTGTATTCAGTCTCAGAGTTAGAGTAATTTTAATAGATTGGTAAGCATAATCAGAAGTTTTAAGTGCCATACTAGTCATTTACATTATTAACCAAAATATCACTCAAAATAACATTATGACTCCCATAATATGCGTGACTTAAGTTTATTGCTGTATGTATGAATCACCATGCACATCATACTGGGACTTCTCAGATTTGGATTTGGGTCCAAATTTTGCCATGGCTAAAAATATAATGTTTACTCTTATATTACTCTTTTATATTACTCTTTTATGTCAGTTTGCTGTAGCTGCCATAAAAAAATACCACAGACTGGTTGGCGTAAACAACAGAAACTTATTTTCTCACAGATCTGGAGAATAGAAGTCCAAAAATGAAGGTGTCTGCAGGTTGGTTTCTTTTGATGCCTCTAGGTGTGCAGATGGACAATGTCTTAGTCAGTTCAGGTTACTGTAACAAAAATACCACAGACTAGAACTGGGTAGCTAAACAGTAAAGATTTATTTCTCATGGTTCTGGAGACTGAGAATTCTAAGATCAAGTCACTGAGAAATTCAGTATCTGGTAAAGGGCCACTTCCTGGTTCATAGAGGGCTGTCTTCTGGCTGTGTCCTCACATGAAGACAGGGGGCAAGGGAGTTTGGTGGGGGTCTCTTTTAGATTTAATCTTATTCATCTCCACCATCATGACTTAATCATCTTCCAAAGGGCCCCATATCCAAATACCATCACCTTGGATATTAGGTTTCAATATTCAGTCTATTGCAGGTACCTTCTCTCCATGTATTCACGTGGTCATCTCTCTTTGCATGCATGTGACTGATGTTTCTTACAGTGTCCTAATGTCTTCATCTGGTAAAAACACTAATCAGATTGGATTAAGGCCCACCCTAATGACCCATCTTCCCTTAATTACCTCTTCAAAGAATTTATCTTCAAGAATGGTCACATTTCAAATTCTGGGGGTTAGGGCTTCAACATATAAACTTTGAGGGAAGGCAATTTAGCCCATGACACTCTTTAAGCCTTTACTTCTTCATTCACAAAATATGGATTGGTTAAAATATCACCAAAAACTATTCAGCATTTAAAGGGTTAATAATATTTTGAAAACATTACTATTGTCTTTTCTACAAATAAATAATTGTGACATCTAATGTTCTTGGTTACAAGCATCATAAAATGACCCTAGCTAACCTAAGGTGCAGGAAATTTTTTGGGAAACAATGAGGGGTCAGAGAGTAATGGGAAGCCAGAAACTTTGATTAATAAACAGAAGAGACCCCAGGAGCTGTTCTCTGCTTCCTCATACTCAGGCAGAGAGGGAAAGTCTGGCACATGGGGTGTCCACTGTGAGAGGCTGTAACCAGCTCCCACCAAAATCCCACACAATGAAAGGGAGGGACAGGAGACTCCTAACAGGGCAGTGAGAAATCACAGCAAGATGGAGTGATGGTATGGAACACTATCCATCCACCCCCCTGCAAAATGACAGCTAACCCCTAAGAACATCTTAGAATATTTAATTAATGTTAAGTTAAATATGATTGAAAGTGCTGATAAAATAAAGCAAACAATTTCCTGATATTTGTAATGTCTCTTGACAGTCATATTTTGACAATAAATTACCTAAATCAAATTCAGATTAGAAGTACAAATAGAAATTGCTACATTAAAAACCTGCTCTATCATTTTTTTTAACACAGAAATTTTTCTAGACTTAATGATCTTATCTGTAAAGTGGGACTAAATCTGCTTTATTTGTTCAAAGCAAGACTGAGATGAATTTGGGGCTTATACCTGACAGCTGTCAGCTTTATGATTACATATTGAAGATGTGATAAATTTTCTCCCCACCTTCCATCAGTGTCCCCATTATTCATCTTTCACTGGTTCTTCTTGGAAAAGTTATATCTCCCAAAGGAGGAAAGCTACTCGTTATAAATTGATGTTTTTATCAATTTTCATAACCTCAATTTTCTTATAGATATTCTCTGATTAGATATGATATAGATATGATTAATTCTGTTATATATTTTTTTCCAGCAAGCTTCCTGGAAATTGCTATCCATCTTGTACTAAAATGCTAGTACTAATATTTAATATTATTTTATACACAGATGTTGTTTTCCTCAACTATATTCCAAAATATGAAGTATTTGGGGTTTCTTTTAACTTTAAAATATGTTCTGTTTTTTCTCCAGACATTAGGTATGTAACAAAATTCTAGCTATTCAAAACTTCTCTTTAAATATGAAAAATTATTTTGGATATTCAAAGAATTTTAAGTTTTTATTGAATTAACTATTATTCTCAATTTATTTCTAAATATTTTGAAACCTTTTTATAGTGATTCATATTTTGCTCATATTTAGTAAAAAGGCCTCCAAAACCCTGATTGCTGAGTATTTGGCTTTTCCTCTCCATCCACTAACAATTAATATGCTTGAATATTTACTCATTCAACATTAGTGAGCAGCTGCATATGTCAGTTCTGTTCTTGACATAAGAGTTGGTTCTCACTAATAATCTGTCATAAACCATGATAATTATTGCACAGTCTTATGTTTTTATTTTTGCCACTAAAATTTTAATAATAAAAATAAAAAGTTACTTTGCTCTATTGTTTTTATTTTATGCATAATAATAATGAGGATCCCATCTATTCACTTCTTTTTTTCTTTTCTTTTCTTTTTTTGTGTGTGTGCGACAGAGACAAAGTGAGAGAGAGAGATAGACAGACAGACAGACAGACAGGAACAGAAAAACAGAAAGGGAGATAAGAAACATCAATTCTTCATTGCATCATATTTGTTGTTGACTGATTGCTTTCTCATATGTTGCCTTGATGAGGGTGGTCTACCACAGAGCAAGTGACCCCTTGCTCAGGCCAACGACCTTGGGTTCAAGCTAGTGAGTTTTGCTCAAACTAGATGAGCCAGCGCTCAAGCTGGTGACTTCAGGGTTTCAAACCTGGGTCTTCTAAATCCCAGTCCGACACTCTATCTACTGCACCACCTCCTGGTCAGGCTATTCACTTATTATAAACACACATCCAGGAAGAGGGAATTCTTTATAATCAGAAGATATTATATTATCTACTGGAACGGATCTCATAAAAGTTTCCAAACTTAAATCAGTAATTTTTTTCCAGGTAAAAGCATACATAGAGCAGCAGCTATTTAAAACTGACAGAATTGCTGTTTTTCTATTACAAAGATATTGAACATATCCAAGTTTATAACTTTTTAAAATTTCAACATCACTAACTGAGAACAATGAGTTAGTTTTGGTAAACATAAGACGTTGAAAAGTGGAATGTCATGGGCAACATTGGCAGTCATATCAACTTCAGAATTTCATTTACTTTTGTGTTTTGCTAAAGTTACATAATTTCAGCAAGATATTTAGTTGCAAACAGTAATCTTTATTTTCTACTTAGGTTCACACTCTAATACTCTTCAATTTAATGTAGATGCTGGAAACAGGATGTAGCTGGCTGTTTTTATTTCAAAGTTAAATCCCCAATAACATCCGCCATCTGCTCACATTCCCCTTCACAAAAATAAAAGTCAGACAAGAAGCTTATAAAACATTCAGATAAAACTTGTAAAGATATTATCACAGGTTGGCATGATACTCACTTACTTGCTGTTGCACAACTGCTACTAGGTGGCATGAACACAAGTACAGAACAGAGGTATCAGAGCCTGGGCTGATATTTAGTTGGACTTGGCACATGTATATGGTGGCAATGTGCTCACTCATATATATTTTTATTTGAAAGAGCAAGCACAGGCCTGAATTTTAAAAAGAAAAAGAAAACATTTTCCTAATCAGTGCACATTTGCAAGAATTTCAAGTCTATGCTAAATAAAGTGTAGGTCCTTCCAAGGACTATCTTCCAAGTTGACCAAGAAGAACTATTTAATGAGTTAGCTGTGTTTCAAGAGATGCAATTTGAAAAGCTTCTAATCTTGTCTATTTCCCTTAGTGGGTATGACAGTGAGACCAAAGGAAACCTAGTAAACATGCAACACACTTCCTTCCCTTTGCTCATGCTATTGTCTTAACTTGAACTTCATATCCCTTTAATCTTAACTGGCAGAATCTTACTGATTATTTTATAGCCTCTTTCAGATAGATCTATATCTCTTCTCTTTCTCTTTCTCTTTTTCTTTCTCTTTCTCTTTCTCTTTCTCTTTCTCTTTCTCTTTCTCTTTCTCTTTCTCTTTCTCTTTCTCTCTCTGGGGAACCCAGAACATTTGAAATGCAATTAACATGTTTCCTTATGCCATCCTGTATCTGAGAGTATAAACCTTTTCCTCTCACTTTGTTGTGATACTTGCTACACCTATCATGTCCTAGGCACCCAGTCAATACTGTTTATTGAATTGTTTACCCAAAGATATGATTCTTAATAGGTCATTTACATGAAAATGGCTATATTTCTCTTGATTTAATGGAAGTGTATTCTGCAGTCCCTTTCACATTCTTAAAATTCTGTGTATTTCTTCCAAGGCTTCCACATTACAATATTTTTTCAGCGGCTTTAGTTCCTTTTCACTGATTTCTCTTAAAAATATTGCTGTTCAAATTGAAAGTTTTTACAGTAAAAAAAGGAAGTGCTACAAGGAAGGTAAGAAAGTGTCAGCAGTGTCTGATTTGTCTGTGTGTTTTGACTGTGATGAAGGATTAGACAATTGATGTTAAAGCTTTTTTCAAAATTAATAAATACATCTTTTTGTGTTTGATAACACATTCTCTCTTAATTGTGTATAGGTGTGTGTTTTTTTATAATCCCCCCACACTGTACAGGATAGTATATATCTATAAATATCATTCTACATTTTGTTGATGATATAATTTTTCCAGAAACAGACACTGAGATGGAATTTGACAAACAATTTTTATTAGGTATCAATATCATTTGAAGGGAAGGGGAGAAAGCAGAATGGGGCAGAAGGAGAAGTCCCCATGGAGAATTTAGGAGGCACATCAGAATGAACCACATTGGGTGGAAATGGCTGTGTCTTTATACCCCTGTCTTGATCAGTCATGGCTCTGCCCTGCCTGGAAAAAACACGTGCTTGAACAAATTGGCTCTGTGCAGATAAATCAAGTCCTGAGGAAGCCACAACTAGAGGTGGTCTGCTAAGACAAAAATTCCTCCCTTGGGATTTTAATCTGCGTGGCAAATTTCTGTGTCCACAGCATCTCTTTATAAAATCCTCTTTCCCCCAAATGGTCATAGAGATTATTATATAAATTCTTTTGAAATTGTAAAAAAGAAACAAACAGCTAAATTGCCATCAAGCATTTTGCAGTCCCAACTAGACTTTCATTAATGAGGCCAATCACTCCCTTGACATACATGGGGTTGTTGATTTCCCTGTATTCTGAATGGTGCAATTTCATAACATTGATTACATTCTACACAGTGAATCAGGCATCACATGATATCGGTCATATTGAAATTTCCAAACTCAAACTCTCATGGAGTGTCAGACTTTTTTAAGATTTCAGTTCCTGAGATGAGTAGAAATGACTAATTAACCAGACCTCAAGAGGATTTGCTCAATTTCTCTGAGCATATCAACCATTTTAAGACTTGGAATTTGGAGCACTTGTCTTTACAATGTGGCAGTTATGACAATGTGATATGAATGATGAAAAATTAAGATTATAAACTTATTTGGAAGAATCACAAATCAATCTGACTTGTAACAAGACAGTCTCTAATAACAGAGGATCTCTTTCCTGAGACCAATTGAATTTAGATAGTGTAAGATTCCAAAGCTTAAAGGAGAATATTCTGCAATATTTCGAACCAAATATCTCAATAATTATGAAATGTTAATTGTAGATGGAAAATTCTGTACCAAATTTCTGCTTTAACATCATCTATATCATATTGAACAATTTTTTTCCTTTGGCCTCAACCTATATTTATGTTTTAAAATCCTACACATAGACACAGACAACAGGATGCCAAGAGTCAGAGGGAAAAGGGGAGTGGAGTAGGTGGAGGTGGGCAAATAGAGGGGAAATGGGACAGAAAAAGACTTTGCCTAGGGCAGAGAATACATGATGTGGCATGTAGATGGTGTTATATTAAGCTGTATACATGAAACCTGTATAGTTTTATGAACCACTGTCATCTCAATAAGTTCAATATAAAAAAAGTAAAGAAAAAATTTAAAGATAAATCTTTTACATTAAAGTGGTTTGAGGGCTACTTAACTCTTATAATAGTTTTATTAGATTTTGTTTTTGTTTGTGGGGGAGTTGGTAATTTCCTATGGGATATGAAGGACCAAAGTTTAATTTAAAACTTCTTTCACCAGTTCAAATCTTGCCTCTACTGGCATGAAACTGCTATGCTACAACTATTTTTAAATAAACAAATGGTACTTTCCATATGTTAATAAATATATGTATCTTCACCTAGGAAAATAAGGATGTGTGTATGTTTACATTTGTATATGTGTTATGTGCTTACTTTATTAAGAAAGAGAAATGCAAGCAAAGACTAAATGATATGTTAACTCACTGAATTGTAAGAACTGTTCAAAGGAAAACTTAAACTTTCTTAGAAAAATATGCCAAACTAGAATGTTGGTCTTATTTAAGGCATCAGTGGAACACAAAACCACAGATAAGGGGAGACTACTATATAAAGGTTGTGAACAGCACAACTAAGTTTATTCTAATAAATAAACAGAGATCCATGACTTCACCATAGTAGTTTTGTGTTTTTTTTACCATAGTAGTTTTAAATAATTTTTATGTACACAGACACTAGCCAAAAATGATCATATGTTAGTTTTCAAAAGTAGTCTGACTATTTTTTTAAAAATTAATATATAGACTTCCCTGACCATCATGGATTACTATATAAATCACTAGTAAACAAGACAGTAAAATTTTATTTTAAGCTACAAAATATCTAGCAAAGTAACACATTAATTATAGAAGAGTACTTTGTAATAAGAATTATAAATTATTTACAATTGAGAAAATAATGGATACGCAATATATCAAAACTTGAGAACATAATTTTAAGTAGTTCTTAGAAGAAAACTTATAACCTCAAATGTATTTAAATACTCTTATTGTAAAAAAGTGAAGTTGAAAATAAGTTAGGTTAAAGTCAATTAAAGAACCAAATAATAAGGCCCTGACCAGTTGGCTCCATGGTAAAGTATTGGCAAAATGTGTGGATGTCCCACGTTTGATTCCTGGTCAGGGCATACAGGAGAAGCACCCATCTGCTTCTCCACCACTCCCCCTTTCACTTCTCTCTTTCTCTCTCTTCTTCTCCCCTCCTGCACAAGGCTCAAGTGGGGCGAGTTGGTCCTGGGTGCTGAGGTTGGCTTCATGGTCTCCACCTCAGGTGCTAAAAAGTGGCTCCAGCTGAAATGAAGCAAGGGCCCCAGATGGCCTGAATATTACCCCCTGGTGGACTTGTTGGTTGAATCCAGTTGGGGCACATGTGGGAGTCTGTCTCTGCCTCTCTTCCCCTCACTAAAATAAAATAAAAAATTTAAAAAATAAAAGAACCAAATAATCAAAATAAAAGCATATTTAAAAATTAAAAATAACAAATAATTAACAACATAAAATCAGGTTATTTAAAATAAATAATGAATGGATAAATGTCCAGCAAAACATGTCAAAAAATAAATGATGTAAAAATATAAGAAAGAAGTGACGTCACGGAAATGGCACCGTGAGAAGTGCGTCCGACAGCTCTCCCCTAAATCACAACAAATTTATCAACTAGAAACAGAAAAATGTATCCTCGGAGCATTCCGGAGTTCCACACAAACTGAAAGCAAAAGGACTGTTATCACTTGAATCTGAGAGACGAGGGTGTGGAGGAAGCTACCGCAGCGACGCTCATTCAAGCCGCGAGGGAGTGCGCCTGTGGTGTGTCAGCCCATATACTTGGGAACCGCGAGCCGCTGCGAGCGGCCGACGTGAGCCGCCCCCGCGAGCCGCCGTGAGCCCCCGCAAGCCGCCGCGCCGCGAACCGCCACCACGAGTGGCCGCCACGAGTCGGCGCCGCAAGCCGCCGTGAGCAGCCGAGCGCGCGTCCGGTCCGGTTGAGCACCGCTGACGTTCCCAGCGGACCGCACACTGCGAGTGGGGGTCGCCGGCCACCGGTGCCCGGAGCGCCCCATTCGCGCGCGTGCCTTGAGCATTCCACGTGCCCAGGGCGCCCTGCTGGCCCGCACACCCAGGGGGCTCCATTATCCTGCACCTGGTGCGGTCCAGCCGACAGCGGCGGGGCGAGCGGGAGAGGCTTGGGAGATTCTCTCCGTGGGCGGGGCACCTCACACAGCCATTCAAGCTAACAATCAAGCGTTGGGGGAGGGGCACGTGCAGGCAGCCTAAAATACCTTTGGAAGCACAGCTACGACCCAATCACTGAAATTAGCTTAACCCATAAAATCTGCGCACCCTCGGTTCTAATTGATAAGATCTCTCTCAGTTCAGCGATCCAAGACAAGAGGCGTGATATTTTTTAAGTGCCTCTCGCTAAAGGGGCGGGGACAACTTCTGATTGATAGAGCCTCCATATTCAGGGATAAACGCTAACAAGAAGGACTTGGCAGATAATAAGGTCTATACTACACTAGTCGTAAGCAGAGACTAGTGCCTCTTCTTCCCTGCAAAAACAGGCTACAAAGTGTGGAAAGCCTGGGTTGAGAGGTCCAACTAAATGATAGGCGCTGAACAGTCACCTTGACAACAATTGACTCCCACCCCTGCCTGATTACACTGGAGGCCCTGACTCTCAGAGCCTTTCCCAAAGCCTTGCACTGAGTGGGGATAGAGTGGGGATTTCCCAGCTCTTTGAGCCTCTTACTCCCCAGGCAGAAGCAGTTGCAGCCTTATAGCTGGATCACCAGGCTGCTAATTCAGAAAGGGGGGACTAGGAGAGAGAATCCAGGAAAGCAAACTCTCTCATCGTTGGACCCTGCAAACGCCAACAAGCCTTTACTTCCAGCAAGACTAAAGCCAATTATATGACATTGCCATAGAATCCCATCAACTGCAAATCCCTACCTAAGAGTGACACAGGGGCAGAGCCTGGGGTACAGAGTCACCGACTAGGAAGAGGGAGAGAAAAGAAAAAGGAAGAAGTTAACCTCTCAAAATCAAGAAAAACCCACAGACTTTACAACTTGATCCACTAATTTTTTGTTGTTGTTGTTGTTGTTTGTTTCTTCTTTTTGCCTTTATTTCCTCCACCTCGGTCCTTCTATTCTCTGCCCATTTTATGCTTCCCCTTTCTTGAACTACACTACCCATGAGTGTTGCATTTTATTTTTCTTCTTCATCCTCACCCTCCTTTAAGGTTATACTCCAAAACACTTAACTCTCACTCTCTCCTCTTTTGTTTTTTTTTTGTTTTTTTTGTCTTCCTTTATTTTGTTTTTTTCTCCTCCTATTTTATTTCTTCCTTCATTTTTCTCTTTTTCTTATTTTTTCCTTTCTATTCGTTTTTTCTTTTCTCATTTTACTTTCCTCCCATATAATCCTCAATCACGAACAAATTAGTTAATTTGGGACTCAAGGCTTTTTTTGGCTTTATTTCTCTTTTTTGCTTTTGTTTTTATTTTTTTTCTCTTGTTTGTTTATTTTTGTGGCATTTTGGGTCCTCCCAACCCAAGGTCTCCATTGTATTTAGTCTTCGCTCCACTTAATACAACAGATTTTTACTTATTATTTTTATTTTTTCTTCTTTATTATTCTTTTTTGGTCCTTTTTTCTGATTCCCTCTTATCCCTCTCATTATATCTCTTAGTTGACCATCACTTACAAGCAAATCATCTTATGCTTGTCTAAGATTTTCTTCCTTTTTTTTTTTTTTTGCATTTAGTAGGTCCCTACTCCCTTTTTTTTGCCCCTTGAACTCTTCACCCCAAATCAGGCCCTCCATTATAGGCACGATATTTCCCTGAGGAGGGGAGAGGAGGAAAAGAGAAGAGAGAAAAAAAGGGGGAAATAATAAATTATTACTGTTTTTTTTTGTGGGGTGTTTTACCCTTTTTTTTTTTCTTTTTACTCTTTATTAATTCTAATTAGTGCTATCAATAAGACCACCCTCAGATGCCAATAAGAAAGAGAAAATCGAATATTATGGATACAAAAGAAAGAGAGGTAACACAAATAGATGTGGAAAAATCTATGGAGAAAAGACTTAACATATTGGAAGCCTTGGAGCTAAATGACAGAGAATTTAAAATAGAAATCTTAAAAATACTCAGAGATATACAAGAAAACACAGAAAGGCAATATAGGGAGATCAGAAAACAACTCAATGAACACAAAGAATATATTACCAAAGAAATTGAAACTATAAAAACAAATCAAACAGAAATGAAAAACTCAATTCACGAGCTGAAAAACGAGGTAACAAGCTTAGCTAACAGAACAGCCCAGATTGAAGATAGGATTAGTGAAATGGAAGACAAACAACTTGAGGCACAACAGAGAGAAGAAGAAAGAGACTCAAAAATAATAAAAAATGAGAAAGCCCTACAGGAATTGTCTGACTCCATCAGAAAGAATAACATAAGAATAATAGGTATATCAGAGGGAGAAGAGAAAGAAAATGGAATGGAGAATATACTCAAACCAATAATAGACGAGAACTTCCCAAGCCTGTGGAAGGAACTAAAGCCTCAAATTCAAGAAGCAAACAGAACACCGAGTTTTCTTAACCCCAACAAACCCACTCCAAGGCACATAATAATAAAGATGACACAAACCAATGACAAAGAAAAAATTCTCAAGGCAGCCAGGGAAAAGAAGAGTACAACATATAAAGGAAGGCCTATTAGATTATCATCAGATTTCTCAGCAGAAACTCTACAAGCTAGAAGAGAGTGGACCCCAATATTTAAAGCCCTGAAAGAGAGGAACTTTCAGCCAAGAATACTATACCCATCAAAGCTATCCTTCAAGTATGAAGGAGATATAAAAACATTCACAAATACAGAAAAGATGAGAGAATTTATCAACAGAAAGCCCCCACTCCAGGAAATACTAAGGGGGGTTTTCCAACCAGATTCAAAGAACAAAAGAAAACAACACCACAAGTAACAGCTCCACCAAGAACACAATAAAACCAAACTTAAACTGTGACAACAAAGGAAAAAAAGGGGGGAGAGGATGGAGATTAACAGTAGCAAAGGATGATGAAGTGCAGAAATACTTATAAGATAGGGTACTACAATGAATATGGTAGGTACCCTTTTCATTACTTAATGGTAACCACCCTTAAAAAAACCACCACAAAAACACTTGACTTAAAAAAGGTAGCAACAGAGGAAAGAAGTATGGAACACAAACAAACAAAAACAAATGATAGAAAAACAAAAGAGAAGAATCAAACTAGATACAAAACTAACAGAAAGCAATTTATAAAATGGCAGTAGGGAACCCACAAATGTCAATAATTACACTAAATGTAAATGGATTAAACTTACCAATAAAAAGACACAGAGTAGCAGAATGGATTAAAAAAGAAAATCCAACTATATGCTGCCTACAAGAAACACATCTAAGCAACAAGGATAAAAACAAATTCAAAGTGAAAAGCTGGAAAACAATACTCCAAGCAAACAAAACCCAAAAAAAAGCAGGTGTAGCAATACTCATATCTAATAATGCTGACTACAAGACAGAAAAAGTACTCAGAGACAAAAGTGGTCATTTCATAATGATTAAGGGGAAGTTGAATCAAGAAGACATAACAATCCTTAATATATATGCACCAAACCAAGGAGCACCAAAATATATAAGACAGCTACTTATTGACCTTAAAACAAAAACTAACAAAAATACAATCATACTTGGAGACCTCAATACACCGCTGACGGCTCTAGATCGGTCATCCAAACAGAGAATCAATAAAGATATAGTGGCCTTAAACGAAATACTAGAACACCTGGATATGATAGACATCTACAGGACACTTCATCCCAAAGCGACAGAGTATACATTTTTCTCTAGTGTACATGGAACATTCTTAAGAATTGACCATATGTTGGGCCACAAAGACAATATCAGCAAATTTAGAAAAATTGAAATTGTACCAAGCATATTCTCTGATCATAAAGCCTTGAAACTAGAATTCAACTGCAAAAAAGAGGGGGAAAAACCCACAAAAATGTGGAAACTAAACAACATACTTCTAAAAATTGAATGGGTCAAAGAAGAAATAAGCGCAGAAATCAAAAGATATATACAGACAAATGAAAATGACAATACAACATATCAGAATTTCTGGGATGCAGCAAAAGCAGTAATAAGAGGAAAGTTCATATCACTTCAGGCCTATATGAACAAACAAGAGAGAGCCCAAGTAAACCACTTAACTTCACACCTTAAGGAACTAAAAAAAGAAGAACAAAGACAACCCAAAACCAGCCGAAGAAAGGAGATAATAAAAATCAGAGCAGAAATAAATGAAATAGAGAACAGAAAAACTATAGAAAAAATCAATAAAACAAGGAGCTGGTTCTTTGAAAAGATCAACAAAATTGACAAACCCTTGGCAAGACTCACCAAGGAAAAAAGACACAGGACTCAAATAAATAAAATCCAAAATGAAAGAGGAGAGATCACCACAGACATCATAGAAATACAAAGAATTATTGTAGAATACTATGAAAAATTATATGCCACAAAATACAACAATCTAGAAGAAATGGATAAATTCCTAGAACAATACAACCTTCCTAGACTGAGTCATGAAAAAGCAGAAAGCCTAAACAGACCAATCAGCAGGGAGGAAATAGAAAAAACTATTAAAAACCTCCCCAAAAATAAAAGTGCAGGCCCAGACGGTTATACTAGTGAATTCTATCAAACATTCAAAGAAGACTTGGTTCCTATTCTACTCAAAGTCTTCCAAAAAATTGAAGAAGAAGCAATTCTTCCAAACACATTTTATGAGGCCAACATAACCCTCATACCAAAACCAGGCAAGGATGGCACAAAGAAAGAAAACTACAGACCAATATCTCTAATGAATACAGATGCTAAAATACTAAACAAAATACTGGCAAACCGAATACAACAACATATTAAAAAAATAATACATCATGATCAAGTGGGATTCATCCCAGAATCTCAAGGATGGTTCAACATACATAAAACAGTTAACGTAATACACCATATCAACAAAACAAAGAACAAAAACCACATGATCTTATCTATAGATGCAGAAAAGGCTTTTGATAAAATACAACACAATTTTATGTTTAAGACTCAACAAAATGGGTATAGAAGGAAAATATCTCAACATGATAAAGGCCATATATGATAAACCATCAGCCAACATCCTATTAAACGGCATAAAACTGAGGACTTTCTACCTTAAATCAGGAACAAGACAGGGTTGTCCACTCTCTCCACTCTTATTCAACGTGGTGCTAGAAGTTCTGGCCAGAGCAATCAGACAAGACAAAGAAATAAAAGGCATCCATATCGGAAAAGAAGAAGTAAAGCTATCACTTTTTGCTGATGATATGATCCTATACATTGAAAACCCGAAGGACTCCACAAAAAGATTATTAGAAACAATAAACCAATACAGTAAGGTTGCAGGATACAAAATTAACATACAAAAGTCCATAGCCTTTCTATATGCCAACAATGAAATATTAGAAAACGAACTCAAAAAAATAATCCCCTTCACGATTGCAACAAAAAAAATAAAATACCTAGGAATAAACATAACAAAGAACGTAAAGGACCTATATAATGAAAATTACAAAGCATTGTTAAGGGAAATCAAAAAAGATACAATGAGATGGAAAAATATTCCTTGTTCTTGGATAGGAAGAATAAATATAATCAAAATGGCCATATTACCCAAAGCAATATACAAATTTAATGCAATTCCCATCAAAATCCCTATGAGATTTTTTAAAGAAATGGAACAAAAAATCATCAGATTTATATGGAACTATAAAAAACCCCGAATAGCCAAAACAATCCTAAGGAAAAAGAATGAAGCTGGGGGCATTACAATACCTGACTTTAAACTATATTATAGGGCCACGATAATCAAAACAGCATGGTATTGGCAAAAAAAATAGACACTCAGACCAATGGAACAGAATAGAAAGCCCACAAATAAAACCACATATATATGGTCAAATAATCTTTGATAAAGGGGCCAACAACACACAATGGAGAAAAGAAAGCCTCTTCAACAAATAGTGTTGGGAAAACTGGAAAGCCACATGCAAAAGAATGAAACTCGACTACAGCCTGTCCCCGTGTACTAAAATTAATTCAAAATGGATCAAAGACCTAAATATAAGACCTGAAACAATAAAGTACATAGAAGAATACATAGGTACTAAAATCATGGACCTGGGTTTTAAAGAACATTTTATGAACTTGACTCCAATGGCAAGAGAAGTGAAGGCAAAGATAAATGAATGGGACTACATCAGAATTAAAAGTTTTTGCTCAGCAAGAGAAACTGATATCAAAATAAACAGACAGCCAACTATATGGGAACTGATATTTTCAAACGACAGCTCAGATAAGGGCCTAATATCCAAAATTTACAAAGAACTCATAAAACTCAACAACAAACAAAAAAACAATCCAATAAAAAAATGGGAAGAGGACATGAACAGACACTTCTCCCAGGAAGAGATACAAATGGCCAACAGATATATGAAAAGATGCTCAGCTTCATTAGTTATTAGAGAAATGCAAATCAAAACTACAATGAGATACCACCTCACTCCTGTTAGATTAGCTATTATCAACAAGACGGGTAATAGCAAATGTTGGAGAGGCTGTGGAGAAAAAGGAACCCTCATTCACTGTTGGTGGGACTGTAAAGTAGTACAACCATTATGGAGGAAAGTATGGTGGTTCCTCAAAAAACTGCAAAAACCTTATGACCAGCAATCCCTCTACTGGGTATATACCCCAAAACGTCAGAGACATTGACACGTGAAGACACATGTAGCCCCATGTTCATTGCAGCACTGTTCACAGTGGCCAAGACATGGAAACAACCAAAAAGCCCTTCAATAGAAGACTGGATAAAGAAGATGTGGCACATATACACTATGGAATACTACTCAGCCATAAGAAATGATGACATCAGATCATTTACAGCAAAATGGTCGGAACTTGATAACATTATAAGGAGTGAAATAAGTAAATCAGAAAAAAACAAGAACTACATGATTCCATACAGTGGTGGAACATAAAAATGAGACTAAGAGACATGGACAAGAGTGTGGTGGTTACCAAGGGTCGGGGGGGAGGGAGGACATGGGAGGGAGGGGGGAGAGAGTTAGGGGGAGGGGGAGGGGCACAGAGAACTAGATAGAGGGTGACGGAGGACAATCTGACTTTGGGCGAGGGGTTTGCAACATAATTTGATGACAAAATAACCTAGACATGTTTTCTTTGAATATATGTACCCTGATTTATTAATGTCATCCCATTACCATTAATAAAAATTTATTTAAAAAAATATATATAAGAAAGAATAAAAAATTTGAGTAAGGTATAAGTATAGAGATTTTTTAAATCATAAAGAATACTATGTGTATTCCAATATATTTGAATATTTAGGTAAAAGAGATACTTTAAAAATATATTATCAAAATTGATACAAGAAAATATTAATATGTCAATAGTTAATTAAGTAATCCCCCTGAATTTCAAGATGGCACTGGAGTAGGCAGACGTTCCAACTGCCACTTCCCAGGACCAAATTGGATTACAACTTAAGAATAATCATCTTGAAAAACCAACTTTGGACTAAACAAAGAGGAGTCTATAACCAAGGATCACAGAAGAAGCTACACTGAGACTTGTAGGAAGGGTGAAGACATGGAAATTGCTGCCCCGCTCTCAAGAGTGAGTGGTGGCTGAGAGTTCGGAGGGACTCTCACTGCATGGAGGATCACCCTGAGAGGGGAAGATCATCAGCCCCAGTCCGGCACCCCAACCTAGAGCCCCAGAGACTAGAAGAGGCTCCCACATAGCATTTGGTGGTGGAAAGAGCCGGGTTTCAGTCTGTGAGAAAGAGACAGTTCTTGTAGACAAAGGCTCTGTCTTAAAGGACCAGAACAGAAAATCTCATTCAGAGCCACTTACTCGGGGCTCCAGCAGAGGGAGAGCTGAGAGGACTAGACTTGCATGAGAAGAGTGTAGTAAAGTTAGAGGCCAAGGGAGAGACACAGTGAAGGACAGCCACCAAACCCTTGTTCTGACATTCTCCAATACTGCAGTTGTCATTTTTCTTGGGTGGAGCAGTCCCCTTTGAGTGACACCACCCTGAGGAAAAGCAACAGCTCCACCTTCAGGAGTCTTTCCTGCCCCAGTCATGGAGACTCAGTCATTCTGAGAAACCAGGAAGTAGGGGCACATCAGTGACTCAGTTTTCTGGAGTTGAGGTTGGAGCTTCCTTCCCCCACCATTTCCTACCCCACCCATACACTCACAAGTCTATGATTGGTGATTCCATCTCATGTAAGACTCACTAGAAACTGTTCAGACTGCAGGCAGACCACACCTCTGGGTCTCAGAGGCCACAACCATGGGACTCCTGGGGCTTAACCCTACTGAGGTCTGTGAAAAAAGTATGGACAGATTGACACCTGGAGCCAAAGGGGCAAAGCCACATCAACTACCCTTTCTAATGCCTGAATTGCCACAGGATCTAGACTCTATCAGAGGTTTTTTTTTTTAAGTGGCTGAGCTCAACAAGCAGCCAGCAGACAAGCTGCAGGAGGTGGGGCTAAGGGAATCTTGACCTTTTAAGTGGACCTTTCCCCAGGCCCATTGAGTGTAAAAGCCAGCCTAGGTGTGCAGCTTGGTATTTCCATGTGCACCTGGGTCCAACAGAGGCAGCCACAAACTCTGGATTACTTCAAAAAGGTTGCTGAGGGCCAGTCACAGGCACTGTCTTCCACTGGTCTGTGCCAAATTCATGCTGGGGGGCCCACAGCTGGTATATCCAGTGGCCAGCTACAGATAGCATTGGTTTAGAACCTAACAACCCTTGCTAGAGTGGTATCCTAAGAAAGGGCTCCTCCCACCTTGCACACCTGAGGCAAGATATGCTCTCTATGATCAGCACCAGCACAGCAGCTAATGTGTTTTGAGTAGGGTGAAGCTTCATAGTCAGCCAGTCTGGAGCTGGGTATCCTGCCCTGTTGGGCTAGATTCCACAGGGTGAAGGGAACGAGGCTTGGAGCATGGACATTTAAAGTGTGCGTCTCTGTGACATATTGTTGGATTAGGTCAAAAGGCTTAGCAACTTTCTGGGAGGGGGGAGCCCAGACAGACCCAGGAAAAGACTTTCTTAGTCATCCTCCTTAAGACAAGGATCTCACCAGCAGTAAGAACTTCTGCAGAGGGGACTGTTGGCCCCACTCATTCTGAATCTGCTGCTCATCTCATTAGGAAAAATTAAAATTTGTGTATCCACCAGTGGCTGAGGGATTAGGCTCTGGAGTAGGGGACACATGCCCCATACTAAGCTCCTGACCCCTGAAATTTGTGGTCCCACTAATGTTGTATTGCCAACATCAGCTGCCCTAACTCTACAGCTTGCAACCTGTAGAGAGCTTTGTTGGATGACGCCAGTATAAGCCCACACTACAGTATTTCTACAAAATACTCTGTGGGAAGACCAGGCAGCTGCAAGAGGAGGTGGAAAAACTGAAAAGTGGAGGCAAATCATAAAAAACTTAGGGCTTTTATGGAGTGGTTGTCATCTCTAAGCAGGAGGAAGCAGATCCTTATTCACAGGTTGGCCTGTCTCACATTACCCAGCATAGAAAATGAAGACAAAACAACAAAAAGAGCAGTAGTTCCAGACAGCTCACAGCAGGTTACAAACAACAGCTGATCCCAACCCAAGAAAACCTAAAATCAACACAACTGGTAGTGGATAGCAGACAGCACCAATCCTAGACTCAGTTAGATACACAAGCAGCTCTCCTAAAGAAGGAGTCCAGCAGGCACCAGACACTATGGGATTAAGTATACCCACCAGAACAGACATTGCACAGTGTCTAATACACATGATCAAGGTTGACCCTTAGAGCCAGACAGCCATCCTGAAGCAATAACAACCACAAAAAAACCAACTACATTCAATACTCACATACAACAGGAGGGAAAATACTACCCTCAAGAAGCATTCCTAGAGCAAGGAAATCAGTTGGCCTGGCCGTCAGTACCACCAAGTCCATTTTCCTCATAAAGACACCACAACAAATTTTAAAGTCAGATAGCACTACCTAAAACACAGACAAAATGAAAAGACAAAGAAATGAGGTCCAAAAAAATCAACAAGAAAAATCCCCAGAAAAAGAACTAAATAAAATGGAAGCAGCAGATGACGTCAGAGTAATGGCAGGGTAGGAAGCGATACCAATAAATCTCCCTCAAAACTCAACAAGATCTTCAACCAGAAACAGAAAAACCTATACTTGGAGCCTCCAGATGCTTCGCAATACACCCGAAGGTGTATGGTCGAGTGAAAAATTGGCTAAACATATAACCAAACCCCGAAGAAAAAGGGAGTAAGAAAAGCTCCGCCTTCCTCACTAACCTAAACAGGGCGGTTTTCTCTGGTACTTGTGAATATAGAAACTGAGGCGGGCAAAGGGGGTGAATAGATCCAAGCCGCGGCATAAATGGCCGAACCAGGCTGTGGCACGGTTATCCAAGCCGAGGAAAAACTGTTCCTGTGGCAACCCGGGCAATACAAGCTAACACTCGCGCCAAACCCAAACAAAGAAAGACAAGCGGGGCAGCCATTTTACCCAATCTCCTGGTCGGCGCACGCGCAGTTACTGGGCGAGAGATTTCTTCCTAAACCCCGGGAGTGGGTGCCCGTGTTACCCCACAGAGAGGCAGAGTCAGAGGCCTTTCTGTGTGCTGAAAGCAGAATCTCTGGGCAGTCCCAGGGCCCTGGGAAAGCCACGCATGGGAGGGAGCAAGAACTAATTTCAACGGTGGAAATTTTCCGTGCTGGTGGGGGTTGCATTCAGAGGGAAACGCGGCCGGCCTCATATCCTGGTCTGCGCGCGCAGATACTGAGTGAGAGATTACTCTGAATGCCTCAGCAGTGCGCGCCCATGTTATCGCACAGAGGGGCAGAGTCAGGGGCCTTTGTGTGGGCCAAAGCGCAATCTCGGGCCGCCCCAGTACATTGCAAAAGCTGCGCACGGGGACGGAGCAGGAGCCAATTCCAACGCTGCAACTTTTTCATGCGGTTGGGGGTTTCACTCAGAGCGTGAGAGTGCTCGCCGGATATTCTGGTCTGCGCGTGCAGATAGTGAGTGAGAGTTTCCTCCAAGCGCCCCGGAAGTGGGCGCCCGCCTGTGTTACTGGACAGAGTGGCAGAGCCAGAGATCTTTGAGTGGGTGAAAAGCCCGCCTGATTATGCTAGCAGCTCTGACTGACTGAGCCTTACCCAGAGCCCTTTGCTGAGTGGAAATAGAGTGAAAAGTTGCCATCTCTTTGAGCCTCTTACTATCCAGGCAGAGGCAGCAGCAACCCCATAGCTGGATTATCAGGCTACTAATTGAGGAAGGAAAGACTAGGAGAAAGGCTCCAGGAACACAGACTCTCTTACTGTCGGTGCCTATAAATGCTAATGAGCCTCGACTGCCAACGAGACTAAAGCACAATACATGACATTGCCATAGAGACTTATCAACTGCAAACCTCTACCTGAGCGTGCCAAAGGGGCAGAACCTGGGGTACAGAATCACCGACCAGGAAGAGGGAGAGAAAAGAAAAAGCAAGAAGATAACCCCTCAAAATCAAGAATAATCTGCAGACTTTATAACCTATCCCATTTTATTATATTTGTTCATTTGTTTCTCTTATCTTCATTCTTGATTTTTTTTTCCTCCTCCAATTTGGCTGATTAACCCTCTGCCGGTCTTACTCTCTCCTCTCTTTGAACTACACTACCCATAAGTGTTACATCTCCCATTATCTTTTCTCTCCTCTTCCTTTCTCTCTATGAGGGTTGCACACCAAAACCCTTAACTCTCTCTCTCTGTCTCTCTCTCTCTCCTCTTTTTCTTCTTTCTTCTTTTAGTGGTTCCCTCTTTTTTTCTCTCTCTCTCTTTCTTTTCTCCCTCTATATTAGTTTCTTCCTTTCTCCTTTACATCTCCTCTCATTCAAACCTCAATAACAAACAAATTATTTTATCTGGGACTCAAATTTATGTTTGTGGCATTTTGGGGTTTTTTTACTTCACCTTTTTAACTCACTAGCAGTGCTCCCATCCCTGGCTCTCCATATTATCTAGTTCTTGTTCCACGAAATACAATAGTAATTTTTTAATTTGTCCCCCCATTTTTCTGTTTTCCTCTTATTCCTCTCATGATAACTCTTAAACAACCAACACCTAAAAGCAAATCATTTTATTCTTGACCCAAATTTTTTCCTTATTTGCTTTTTGTGGGTCCATACCCCCTTCTTTTTTTTTTTCTTTTTTTTGCCCCTTTATTAGTTTTCCCCTATTCAGGCCCTCCATTACAGGCATGTTTGTTATAATTCACAGTTCACCAAAAGATTTTCTCAAGAAAGAGGGGAGAGGAGAGGAGATAAAAAAAGGAGGGGGGGAATAATTTCCTTTTTAAAAAATTTTTATTTCATTTTATTTTTCTTTATTTCATTATTAATTTTTTTTAAAAAAAACTCTTTTCGATTTTTTATTTTTTTAACTTTTTATTCTTTATTAAATCTCATTAATACTATCAACAAAACTACCCTCAGATGCCATTAAGGAAGAGAAAATCGAATATCATGGATACAAAATAAAGAGAGGTAACACAGCTAGATGAGGAAAAATCTATGGAGAAAAAATTTAATATATTGGAAACCTTGGAGCTAAATGACAGAGAATTCAAGATAGAAATCCTAAAAATTTTCCGAGATATACAAGGAAACACAGAAAGGCAATTTAGGGAGCTCAGAAAACAACTCGATGAACACAAAGAGTATATGTCCAAGGAAATTGAAACTATAAAAACAAATCAAACAGAGATGAAAAACTCAATTCACGAGCTGAAAAACAAAGTAACAAGCTTAGCTAATACAACAGGTCAGATAGAAAAAAGGATTAGTGAAATAGAAGACAAGCAACTTGAGGCACAACAGAGAGAAGAAGAGACTCAAAAATTAAAAAAAAATGAGATAGCCCTACAAGAATTATCTGACTCCATCAAAAAGAATAACATAAGAATAATAGGTATATCAGAGGGAGAAGAGAGAGAAAATGGAATGGAGAACATACTCAAACAAATAATAGATGAGAACTTCCCAAGCCTGTGGAAAGAACTAAAGCCTTAAGTTCAAAAAGCAAACAGAACTCCGAGTTTTCTTAACCCCAACAAACCTACTCCAAGGCATATCATAATGAAATTAACACAAACCAACAGCAAAGAAAAAATTCTCAAGGCAGCCAGGGAAAAGAAAAATACAACATATAAAGAAAGGCCCATTAGATTATCATCAGATTTCTCAGCAGAAACACTACAAGCTAGAAGAGAGTGGACCCCAATATTTAAATTCCTGAAAGAGAGGAACATTCAGCCACGAATACTATACCCATCAAAGCTATCCTTCAAATATGAAGGAGAAATAAAAACATTCACAGATACAGAAAAGATGAGGGAATTTATCATCAAAAAACCCCCACTCCAGAAATTACTAAAGGGGGTTCTTCAATCAGATACAAAAGACAAAAAAAAAAAAGAGCCACAAGTAAAAGCTTCAAGAACAACACAATAAAACGAAATTTAAACTGTGACAACAACAAAAAGAAAGAGGGGGAGAAGATGGAGATTAACAGTAGCAAAGGACGATGGAGTGCAAAAGTACTCACAAAATAGTTCGCTACAATGAAGAGGGTAGAAACACATTTCATTACTCAAAGGTAACCACCATTGAAAAAACCACCACAGAAGCACATGAGATAAAAGAAATAGAAACAGAGGAAAGATGTATGGAATACAACCAAATAAAAACAAATGATAAAAAAACGAAAAGAGAAGGATCAAACAAGACACAAAACTAACAGAAAGCAAGATATAAAATGGCAATAGGAAACTCACAAATGAAAATAATTACACTAAATGTAAACGGATTAAACTAACCAAAAAAAGGCACAGAATGAATTAAAAAAGAAAATCCAACTGTATGCTGCCTACAGAAAACTCATCTAAGTAACAAGGATAAAAACAAATTCAAAGTGAAAGGCTGGAAAACAATACTCCAAGCAAATAACATCCAAAAGAAAGCAGGTGTAGCAATACTCAAATCGAATAATGCTGACTACAAGACAGCAAAAGTACCTAGAGACAAAAATGGCCATTTTATAATGGCTAAGTGAACACTGAATCAAGAAGACATAACAATTCTTAATATATATGCACCAAACCAAGGAGCACCAAAATATATAAGACAACTATTTATTGATCTTAAAGCAAAAACTGACAAAAATACAATCATACTTGGAGACCTCAATACACCGCTGACGGCTCTAGATCGGTCATCCAAACAGAAAATCAACAAAGACATAGTAGCTTTAAACAAAACACTAGAGCACCTGGATATGATAGACATCTACAGGACATTTCATCCCAAAGTGACTGAGTATACATTTTTCTCCAGTGTATATGGATCATTCTCAAGAATTGACCATATGTTGGGCCACAAAAACAACATCAGCAAATTCAGAAAAACTGAAGTTGTACCAAGCATATTTTCTGATCATAAAGCCTTGAAACTAGAATTCAACTGCAAAAAAGAGAAAAAAAATCCCACAAAAATGTGGAAACTAAACAACATACATTTAAAAAATGAATGGGTCAAAGAAGAAATAAGTGCAGAGATCAAAAGATATATACAGACTAATAAAAATGACAATACGACATATCAGAATCTATGGGATGCAGCAAAAGCAGTGATAAGAGGGAAGTTCATATCACTTCAAGCATATATGAAAAAACAAGAGAGAGCCCAAGTGAACCACTTAACTTCCCACCCTAAGGAACTAGGAAAAGAAGAACAAAGACAACCCAAAACCAGACGAAGAAAGGAGATAATAAAAATCAGAGCAGAAATAAATGAATTAGAGAACAGAAAAATTATAGAAAAAGTTAATAGAACAAAGAGCTGGTTCTTTGAAAAGATCAACAAAATTGACAAACCCTTGGCGAGACTTACCAAGGAAAAAAGAGAAAGAACTCATATAAACAAAATCCAAAATGAAAGAGGAGAAATCACCACGGACACCGTAGATATACAAAGAATTATTGTAGAATACTATGAAAAACTTTATGCCACTAAATTCAACAACCTAGAAGAAATGGATAAATTCCTAGAAAAATACAACCTTCCTAAACTGAGTCAAGGAGAAGCAGAAAGCCTAAACAGACCTATTAGTAGAGAAGAAATAGAAAAAAACATTAAAAACCTCCCCAAAAATAAAAGTCCAGGCCCTGATGGATGTACCAGCAAATTTTATCAAACATTCAAAGAAGACTTGGCTCCTATTCTACTGAAAGTCTTCCAAAAAATTGAAGAAGAAGCAATACTTCCAAACACATTTTATGAGGCCAACATAACCCTCATACCAAAACTAGGCAAGGATGGCACAAAAAAAGAAAACTACAGACCAATATCTCTAATGAATACAGATGCTAAAATACTAAACAAAATACTAGCAAATCGAATACAACAACATATTAAAAAAATAAAACATCATGATCAAGTGGGATTCATCCCAGAATCTCAAGGATGGTTCAACATACGTAAAACGGTTAACGTAATACACCATATCAACAAAACAAAGAACAAAAACCACATGATCTTATCAATAAACGCAAAAAAGGCTTTTGATAAAATACAACACAATTTTATGTTTAAGACTCTCAACAAAATGGGTATAGAAGGAAAATATCTCAACATGATAAAGGCCATATATGATAAACCATCAGCTAACATCATACTAAATGGCACAAAAGTGAAGTTTTCCCCCCTTAAATCAGGAACAAGACAGGGTTGTCCAGGGTTGTCCACTCTCTCCACTCTTATTTAATGTGGTACTAGAGGTTCTAGCCAGAGCAATCAGACAAGACAAAGAAATAAAAGGCATCCATATCAGAAAAAAAGAAGTAAAGGTATCACTTTTTGCAGATGATATGCTCCTATACATCAAGAACCCCAAAGAATCCACAAAAAGACTACTAGAAACAATAATCCAATACAGTAAGGTCGCAGAATACAAAATTAACATACAGAAGTCAATAGCCTTTCTATATGCCAACAATGAAACATTTGAGAATGAATTCAAAAGAATAATTTCCTTCACGATTGCAACAAAAGAAATAAAATACCTAGGACTAAACATAACAAAGAATGTAAAAGACTTATACAATGAAAACTATAAACCATTGTTAAGGGAAATCGAAAAAGATATTATGAGATGGAAGAATATTCCTTGTTTTTGGTTAGGAAGAATAAATATAATCAAGATGGCCATATTACCCAAAGCAATATACAAATTTAATGCAATTTCCATCAAAATTCTAATGACATTTTCTAAAGAAATGGAGCAAAAAATAATCAGATTTATATGGAACTATAAAAAGCCCTGAATAGCCAAAGCAATCCTAAAGAAAAAGAATGAAGCTGGGGGTATTACAATACCTGACTTCAAACTATATTATAGGGCCACGACAATCAAAACAGCATGGTATTGACAGAAAAATAGACACTCAGACCAATGGAACAGAATAGAAAGCCCAGAAATAAATCCACATATATATGGTCAAATAATTTTTGATAAAGGGGCCAACAACACACAATGGAGAAAAGAAAGCCTCTTCAACAAATGGTGCTGGGAAAACTGGAAAACCACATGCAAAAGAATGAAACTTGAGTACAGTTTGTCCCCCTGTACTAAAATTAACTCAAAATGGATCAAAGATCTAAACATAAGACCTGAAAAAATTAAGTGCATAGAAGAAGACATAGGTACTCAACTCATGGACCTGTGTTTTAAAGAGCATTTTATGAATTTGACTCCACAGGCAAGAGAAGTGAAAGCAAAAATTAACAAATGGGACTACATCAGACTAAGAAGTTTTTGCTCAGCAAGAGAAACTGATAACAAGATAAACAGACAGCCAACTAATTGGGAAATGATATTTTTAAACACCTACTCAGATAAGGGCCTAATATTCAAAATATACAAAGAACTCCTTAAACTCAACAACAAACAAACAAATAATCCAATTAAAAAAAATGGGAAGAGGATATGAACAGACACTTCTCCCAGGAAGAAATACAAATGGCCAACAGATATATGAAAAGATGCTCATCTTCTTTAGCTATTAGAGAAATGCAAATCAAAACTGCAGTGAGATACCACCTCACACCTGTTCGATTAGCTATTATTAGCAAGACAGGTAATAGCAAATATTGGAGAGGCTGTGGAGAAAAAGGAACCCTCATACACTGTTGGTGGGAATGTAAATTAGTACAACCATTATGGAAGAAAGTATGGTGGTTCCTCAAAAAACTGAAAATAGAACTACCTTATGACCCAGCAATTCCTCTACTGGGTATATACCCCAAAAACTCAGAAACATTGATACGTAAAGACACATGAAGCCCCATGTTTATTGCAGCATTGTTCACAGTGGCCAGGACATGGAAACAACCAAAAAGCCCATCAATAGATGACTGGATAAAGAAGATGTGGCACATATACACTATGGAATACTACTCAGCCATAAGAAATGATGACATCGGAACATTTACAGCAAAATGGTGGGATCTTGATAACATGATACGAAGCGAATTAAGTAAATCAGAAAAAAACAGGAACTGCATTATTCCATACGTAGGTGGGACATAAAAGTGAAACTAAGAGACATTGATAAGAGTGTGGTGGTTATGTGGGGGAGGGGGGAAAGGGAGAGGGAAAGGGGGAGGGGGAGGGGCACAAAGAAAGCAAGATAGAGGGTGACAGAGAACAATATGACTTTGGGTGATGGGTATGCAACATAATTGAACGACAAGATAACCTGGAGTTATTATCTTTGAATATATGTATCCTGATTTATTAATGTCACCCCATTAAAAAAATAAAATTATTAAAATTAAAAAAAATAAAAATAAAAAATAAAATGGAAGCAACCAAACTATCAGATGCAGAGTTTAAAATAATGATTTTTAGGATGCTCAAGGATCTCAGAGAAACAATGGATGGACATAATGAGCACCTAAATAAAAAGATAACAAACATCAAAAAGGACAATAAAATCATAAAAATAACCAGTCAGAAATGACGAATACAATATTAGAAATGAAGACTGCACTAGAAGGAATCAACAGCAGGCTGGATGAAGCAGAGAGTCAAATCAGCGATTTAGAAGTCAAGATAAACATAAGCACAGAAGCAGAGCAGCAAAACAAAAAAAAATGGTGCAGAAAGACTGAGAAAACTCTAAGAGAACTCTGTGACAACATGAAGAAAAACAATACAGCATCATAGGGATTCCTGAAGGAGAAGAGAAGAAATAAGATTTAGAAAACCAGTTTGAATAAATCATAGCTGAAAACTTTCCTAAATTGATGAAGGAAATATTCACATAAGTTTGAGAAGCACAGAGAGTTCCATTAAAGAGGAACCCAAGGAAGTCTACAAAGATACATCATAATTAAAATGCTAAAGTTAAGAGACAAAGAAAGAATACTAAAAGCTTCCAGAGAAAAACAGTTAATTATCTACAGAGGAGCCCCAATAAGGATGACATCTATCTTCTTAAAAGAAACACTTAACACCAAAAGGGATTGGCTAGGCATATTCAAAGTGATGCAAAACAAGAACTTACAACCAAGACTACTTTATACAGCAAGGCTATCATTCAAAATTGCAGGAGAAAAAAAAGCTTCCCTGACAAAAAAAGATTAAGAAATACACTAAAACCAAACCAGTGCTGCAAGAAATGTTATGGGGCCTGCTGTTAAAAAGAGCAAGGGGAAAAAAATCAAGATAAAGAAAATTGGAGATTTAAAGAATAAAATAGCAATAAATAAGTACATATTAATAATAACCTTAAATGTAAATGGATTAAATTCTCTAATCAAAAGACATAGGGTAGGCCCTGGCCGATTGGCTCAGCGGTAGAGTGTGGCCCTGGCGTGCGGGGGACCCGGGTTCAATTCCCGGCCAGGGCACATAGGAGAAGCGCCCATTTGCTTCTCCACCCCCCCTTCCTCTCTGTCTCTCTCTTCCCCTCCCGCAGCCGAGGCTCCATTGGAGCAAGGATGGCCCGGGCGCTGGAGATGGCTCCTTGGCCTCTGCCCCAGGCGCTAGAGTGGCTCTGGTCATGGCAGAGTGACGCTCTGGAGGGGCAGAGCATCGCCTCCTGGTGGGCAGAGCGTTGCCCCTGGTGGGCGTGCCGGGTGAATCCCGGTCAGGCGCATGCGGGAGTCTGTCCGTTTCCAGCTTCAGAAAAATACAAAAAAAAAAAAAGACATAGGGTAGCTTCATGGATAAGAAAATAAGACCCATTCATATGCTGTCTACAAAGGACCCACCTCAGAACAAAAGGTACACATAGACTGAAAGTGAAGGAAGAGAAATAACTGTTTCACAAAAATAAAAATAGAAATAAAAGCTGGGGTAACAATATAGCAATATGTATATTTGACAAAATAGATTTTAAAATGAAGGCTATAGTGAGGGTTAAAGAAGGTCACTACATAATAATAAAGGGAGCAATTCAACAGGAGGATATAACCATTGTAAATATTTATGCACCTAATATAAGAGCACCTAAATATATAAAGCATATATTGATAGACATTAAGGGAAAGATTGACAGCAATACTGCTGTATTAGATTATTTTAATTCCCCCATAACATCAATGAATAGATTCTCAGGCAGAAAATTAACAAATAAACAGTCGCCTTAGATGACACACTAGATCAGGGTAGTCAACCTTTTTATACTTACCACCCACTTTAGTATCCCTGTTAGTAGTAAAATTTTCTAAGTGCCCATAGATTCCACAGTAATTGTGATTTCTAAAGTAGGAAGTAATTTTACTTTATAAAATTTATAAAGCAGAGTTACAGCAAGTTAAAATATATAATAATTATTTACCAAGTAATTTATGTCAGATTTTTGCTAAGTTTGGAAGAATAAATCTTTATAAAACAACTTAGTATAGTTAAATCTATCTTTTTATCTATACTTTGGTAGCTCCGCTACCGCCCACCATGACAGCTGGAATAGGGACTAGGTCGACTACCACTGCACTAGATCAATTGGATTTAATTGATATTTTCAGAACCTTTCACCCCAAAGCAGCAAAATATACATTCTTTGCAAGTGCTCATGGTACATTCTTTAGAATAGACCACATGTTAGGACACAAAACAAATCTCAATAAATTCAAGAAGACTGAAATCATATCAAGCATCTTCTCTGATCACAACGGCATAAAACTAGAAATCAACTACAATAAAAAAAAACAGAAAAACATTCAAACACATGGAGGCTAAATAATATGTTTTTAAATAACAAATGTGTTAACAATTAGATCAAGAAAGAAATAGTTTTCTAGAAACAAATAAAAATGGACATAAAACTCAAAATTTGTGAGATAGCAGAAACAGCTCAGAAAGGGAAATTCAAACATTACAGGCATACCTTCAGAAGCAAGAAAAAGCTCAAATAAACAACCTAACCCTGCACTTAAAAAACCTAAAAAAAGAAGAACAAATAAAGCCCAGAGGAAGTAGAAGGAAGAAAATAATAAAGATAAGAGTGGAAGTAAATCACATAAAGGCTAATGAAACAATACAAAAAAATCAATGAAACCAAGACTTGGTTCTTTGAAAACGTAAACAAGATTGATAAAACTTTAACCAGACTCATCAAGAAAAAAAGAGAGAGGACTCCAATAAATAAAATTAGAAATGAAAGTGGAGAAGTAAAAACTGATACACAGAAATACAAAGGATAATTAAAAAATGCTATGAAGATCTATATGACAAAAAATTGGACAACCTAGGTAAAATGGATAAATTCCTAGAAATATACGATCTTCCAAAGCTCAATCTGGAAGAATCAGAAAGCTAAACAGACCAATTACAACAAATAAAATTAAAACAGTTATCAAAAAATCCCTAAAAACAAATGCCCTGAACCAGATAGGTTTTTTATAGGTGAATTTATAGGTGAATTTTACCAAACATTCAAAGAACTAACACCTATTCTTCTCAAACTTTTTCAAAGAATTCAAGAGTGGGGAGACTTCCAAGCTTCTATTATGAGGTGAGCATAATCCTCATTCCAAAACCAGGTAAAAACACTACAACAAATGGAAAGTATAGGCCAATATCCCTGATGAACATAGATGCTTAAATTCTCAACAAAATATTACTAAACCAGATCTAGCAATACATGAATAAAGTCATTCATCATGATCAAGTAGGATTTATCCTGGGGAGGCAAGGCTGTTACAATATTCACAAATCAATCAATGTGATTTATCACATAAACAAAAGGAAGGAGAAAAACCACATGATAATTTCAATAGATGCAGAAAAAGCATTTGATAAAATCCAGCACCCATTTATGATCAAAACTCTCAACAAAGTGGGAATACAGGGAACATACCTCAACATGATAAAGGCCATCTATGACATACCCACAGCCAACATCATACTCAATGAGCAAAAATTAAAAGCAATATCCTTAAGATCAGGAACAAGGCAGGGACTCTTTGACCACTCTTATTCAACATAGTTCTGAAAGTCCTAGCCACAGAAATCAGACAAGAAGAAATAAAAGGCATTTAAATTGGAAAAAAAAAAGTAAAGCTATCATTATTTGTTGATGACATGATACTGTACATAGAAAACCCAAAGTCTCAGTCAAAAAACTACTAGACCTGGTGAATAAATTCAGCAAGGTGGCAGGATAGAAAATCAATATTCAGAAATCAGTTCCATATTTAAGCACTAATAATAGATTGTCAGAAAAACATTAAAAAAATTAATCCCCTTCACTATTGCAACAACAAAAAAATTTAAAGTATTTTGGAGTAAATTTAACCAAGGATGTAAAAGATTTGTACTTGGAAAATTATAAGACATCAAAAAAAGAAATTAGGAAAAATAGACACAAGTGGAAGTATTTACCATGCTCACAGATAGGAAGAGAAAAACATCATTAAAATGTCTATACCACCTAAAGCAACCTATAGATTTAATGCAATTTCTATTAAAATACCAATGGCATAATTCAAAGATATAAAACAAATGTTTCAAAAACTAATATGGCACCAAAAAAACAACCCAGATAGCCTCAGCAATCTTGAAAATGAAGAACAAAGTGGGAGATATCACACTTACTGATATCAAGTTATACTACAAAGCCATTGTACTCAAAACAGCTTGGTAGTTACATAAGGATACGCACACAGAGAACCCCCAAATAAACCCAGGCCTTTATGGTCAATTGATATTTGACAAGGAAGCAAGAGTATATAGGAGTAAAGACAGTCTCTTTAATAAATGATGTTGGGAAATTTGGACAGGTACATGTAAAAAAAAGGAAACTAGATGACCAGCTTATACCATTCACAAAATTAAACTCAAAATAGATTACATACTTAAATGTAAGTTGCAAAACCATAAATATCTTGGAAGAAAACATAGGCAGTACCCTCTTGATATCTCTCATAGCAATATTTTTGCTGATTTATCTCCATAGGCAAGTGAAATACAGGACAAACTAAACAAATGGAATTATATCAAACTAAAAAGCTATTGCACAGCAAAAGACACCATTAACAAAATAAAAATGCAATCTACACAATGAGAAAACATATTTGCCAATATGTCTGATAAGGGGTTAATAAACAAAATTTATAAAGAACTTCTAAAACTTAACACCAGGGAGGTAAACAATCCAATTTAAAAATGGGCAAAGGGGTGAACGTGTTATATTGAGTAGGATACTTGAATCCATGTCAACACAATAAAATAAAATTAATAAGAATTTTTTAAAAATGGGCAAAGGAACTGAATAAATACTTCTCCAAAGAGGACATACAGATGGCAAATAGGCATATAAAAATGGTCAATGTCATTAATCATCAGAGAAATGCAAATTAAAATCACAATAAGATACCACTGCACACCTTTCAGTATGGCCCTTATTAACAAATCAACATACAGTAAGTGCTGGTGAGTGTGTGGAGAAAAGGAAACCCCCTGCACTGCTCGTGGGAATGCAGACTTGTGAAAAAATTATGGCGTTCCTTCAAAAAATTAAAAATGGAACTGCCATTTGACCCAGCTATCCCACTTTTAGGAATATATCCTAAGAATACCAAATCACTGATTCAAAAGAAGATATGATCTCCCATGTTTATTACAGCATTATTTGCAATAGCCAAATCTAGAAACAGCCCAAGTGTCCATCAGTGGACAAGTGAATTCAAAAGCAGTTGTACACATACACAATGGAATACTATGCAGTCATGAAAAAAAGAATGAAATCTTACCTTTTGTGATGGCATGGATGGACCTGGAGGTTATTGTGCTAAGTAAAATAAGCAAGGCAGAGAAAGAAAAATATCATATGATCTCACTTATATGTGGAATCTAATGGACAAAGTGAACTGAGGAATGGAATAAAGGCAGGGTCATAGGGAGCAGAGGGACAGCTGTCAGAGGGAAGAAGGATGTAGGGATGGGATCAGAGAAGGTGAAGGGATGTGAAATTATACATGCATAACAGGACAGCAAATCCCAGAGGGGAGGTTGGAGGGAGTTAGGCAGAGGGGTGCAAAGAGTGTGTTATGGGGGACACAGGGTGGGAGGTGAGGGCGTTATATTGAGTGGGACACTTGAATCCATGTTAGCACAATAAATTAAAATTAATAAAAATTTAAAAAAAGAAATGCCCTGTGTTTCACTGAAGAGCAAACATCATGCGTAATGATATAAGCTTTGAAGTAAAAGGATTCAACTCAAGCACAAAAGTCTGTCTTCTACCACTGCTTCTAAGCAACATTACAGTGGAAATCCTAGCACAGACAATAAGAAAATCAAATGAAATAAAAGGTATAGGAATTAGAAGAAAAAAACAAACCTTGCAATATTTTCATTCCTAAAATATCCATGAGATTACAAACTATGAGACAGGAATGTTAATACGAGAACTAATCCATTTTAAAATGTAATTTAAAAAGCATAACAATAGCTAGTAAAATATGGAGAACTTTGAAAAATATGTACTATTCAAAAGGTATCTGCAAATGAAATCAAAATGAAAAGATATAACCTGTTCTTAGAATTCATGATGCCCTTCATATACAGCTTATAAGCATATGAAGCAATGAGATACTTTGGAATATATACATACAAAGCAAAAGTATTCATCAAATCATAGGAAATGAGTACTGTGAAAGGTGGGCAAAGGGATAGGATTGATGTTTGTGATCAGGGGTTAAACAGTTAACCCTGACAATATTGCATTCTCTTCTATCTTAATTCATTTAATGAGTATATGGATAGATATTATTCTTTTCACATACCATCATATTTATTGAATATATTTTATTACTCTCTAAACCATTATTTTTATTGTATAAATTGTAATTTTAAAATAATCCTGACAACTATGTGTTTCTTTTATGGTATTTAAAATATATAAGCAAAACTGGGTGTTACAAAAATTTGAAAGTCAATGAGCTGTCATTATACCACATCTGTTTTTATACATTTAAGATCTAAGTTTCTTAAACATTCACGTACAACAATTTAGACCATTTTTTAAATTTCAAATGCAGGGATTCTTTGATTAATAATTATTAGAATTTAGTAGAAAGAAACAACTTCTTTTTTGGCCACAATAATCTCAGTGTCCCCAAGTTTCTTTTTTTATTTGACTGCCATAGCAGCAAAGACTATCATTTTTATCTCAAGAGGGAAAAGGGAACTTGCTATAAAGTGTTCAAATTCTAGATTTACTGAAGCATTAAATACAAGTTACCAATCTGACCGATACCTCAAAAGAGTCACTGAAGTCAAACTATCATTAGAATATAATAGTTAAAATTTTATGTTTGCCTTTTTAAAAACCCTAAGTAAAATAGCAAGCCAGAATGAGCTTTTTTTGTTTTGTCTTATTCTGCTCTCTTTTGTTTGCTTTCATCGCATATAGAATACTCTTTCACTTGAAGAGCAATTAAAATAAGAAAAACTCTAGTTTGCTTACTACATAAAAATGAGTACATTAAAAAAATTTTCTGAACAAATTTAAATAATTTTCTGTTTGATTTTAAAATACTTGACATAAAATTTAATTTCAATTCTCATATTTGTTTATAAAGTGACTTAAAATTTCATACAACTATGTAACTCAAATTTTAGAAACAGACACCACACCATTACCCAAATAAAACTCAGGTTTTCTTTATGTGTTCCACCCTAAAAAAGACACCTACTCTGCTGCTATGAGGGATTGCAAGATTATAAAAAACACTTTCTTACTATGAGAAAGTTCTCAAAATGCAGAGAATTCATAATGTTTAAGAAATACACTAGTAAGCTGAGTTGGCATACCAGAATTTGAACTGGGATGCATACTGTTCATGATATAGCTTCAAAAAGTGTTGATGTCACTATCTTTCATTCTGGCATTTAATTTTTATACTTTCTGGTTTTAAGTATTTATGTTTCTAATGGTTGTATGTGTTGATATCCCATAGATGATAATGAGTTTATGCTAAACCCATTGTATAAACTGGCTTACTTCATCCCCAAAACAACCCCTAAGGCTGTCTTACTATCTTCATTTCATAGATGAAGAAATCAAGGCATAATGAGGTGAATTAATTTGCCATTGTCACCAAGCTAGTAAGCAGCAGAGCTGTAATGTAAACAAGTTGTCTCTAGAACTGTGAATATTAATGACCTCACCAAATGTTAGAATTCAGTAGGTAAACCTGACCAGGCAGTGGTGCAGTAGATAGAGCATCAGACTGGGATGTGGAGGACCCAGATTCGAGAACCCAAAATCACCAGCTTGAGCACAGGCTCATCTGGCTTGAGCAAAGCTCACCAGCTTGAACCCAAGGTCATTGGCTCGTGCAAGGGGTTACTTGGTCTGCTGAAGGCCTGCAGTCAAGGCACATATGAGAAAGCAATCAATGAACAACTAAGGTGTTGCAAAGAAAAACTGATGATTGATGCTTCTTATCTCTCTTTGTTCCTGTCTGTCTGTCTCTATCTATCCCTCTCTCTGACTCTCTCTCTCTGTCCCTGTAAAAAAAAAATCAGCAGATAAGTCTTTGTGTAACTCCAGAATAAATACAACAGTGGTAGATAACACTATTTTATTTTTCTACAGTCATGCCTTTTACATCTTCTGAAATTAGACCTCAGAAAATAACTAACCTGCCTCATATAACATAGCTGACAAGTTTCAGAGCTGAATCTAAACTCAGGTGTATTTAACAGATCTAATGATTTTTCCACAGTATCATAGCTGTCTAGAAAATATAACTATTTTTGGTCTTACTTTGAAGTCTTATTTCTAACCAGAAGCATATTAAAACACTGGTTATGGAGGAAGACAAGATGTACCAACATCCATCTCCCAGAACCAAAGTGAATTACAAACTAATTTTAAGAACTGTCATATGGAAAAACCAACTTTGGACTAAACTAAGAGGACTCTTCAACTAAGGAATTCTGGAAAAGCCACACTGAGACTGATAGGAAAAGCGGAGAGGGCTGCCCAGCTCCCATTGTGAACGGCAGCTGGCAGAGACTTGCATGGTGGAAAGTGAGTTTAGCAGAGAGGGCAGGGTCCTGAATCCCAGGAACAAAGCCACAGCCTGCACCCCTAGAGCCTAGAAGAGGTGTATGGACAGTATTTAGCTCGAAACAAGTCAGGATACTGTTTGTGAGAAAGAGATTGAGTTCTCAGACCCAGGACTCTTCTTAAAGGGACCGCGCAGAACACCTCTCTCACAACCACTCACCTGGGGCTCCAGGGGACAGGGAGATAGGAGAGTACCAGAGTAGCAGGAAGAGAGTGTAATCTAGGAGGCACAGGGAGAAACATTTTGGGAGACAGCCACCCTAACCCTTGTAACGAGTCACTCCCCAAATCTAAAGTGAATATTTCCCCTGGAAACAGCAAAACCAGCAAAGGGAAGCAGGACACCAGCTAAACAAGCTTTCCCACAGCACTCAGAGCAGAGTCACTTAGAAGGAGGGAGCTTTTGGGACTACAGTAGTGAGTGTTAGAGTCTGAGCTACAGCACCCACACTCCACACAGCTGAGGGCTCAATGGAGGGAGGGCGGTGCAGGACACGGAAGCGTGGTTCTGTTGGCAAGGGCAGAAGCCTGCTGGCCACCACTGAGGCCAAGGTGTGAGCTCAGCCTTGGCCGGCTGGGGAGGAGGGGGTATGCAAAACTGATCAAGTCCAGCTGCGGGCCACCTGCAATCCAGCCTGCGGGAAAAGGGTGGGAACACCAGAAGGGGTGGAGACCAGCCCTTGAGCAAGGGTGCAGAAGCACAGCCTTGCCCTGTCGGTGGAAACGAGGCTTGTGGCCTGACTTGGGAGCTGGTTCCTCCCACGGGGTGGGGCAAAAGCCCAGAAACAGGCGGATACCCGCAGCTGAGCAAAGGTGCTTACCACTGCCCTCAGGGCTGAGCATAATGCCACCCACAAGGGCGGGGCAAAGACCAAGGCCACCAAGGCTTGTATATCCAAGCACATGATCACAGCCACTCCCGTGAAGAAGATACGAAAACCACAGCAACAGCCCCAGTGTGCAGGCACCAGCAATGACCATACCCAAACACCTGAGGCAGCAACAGCAGAGGGGGTGGTGGGCCTGCAGACAGACCATACCTAGGGAACAGAGGCCACACCCAGTGGACTCCAGTGGCCAAAACTTTCCTTTACACAGAGAAAATGAGAAGGCAGAGAAATGCAACACAAATGAATCAAAAGAAATCCCCAGAAAAGGACATGAATGAATCAGATATAACCAAATTACCAGATGCAGAGTTTAAAATAATGATTGATAGGATGATCAAACATATTAGAACAACAATAGATGGTCATTACGAACACCTAAAAAAAGAGATAGCAAATATAAAAAAAAAGACATTGAAATAATAAAAAAGAGTCAGAAATGACAAATACAATATCAGAAATAAAAAACACAATGGAAGAAATTAAAAACAAGATGGATAAAGCTGAGAATCAAATCAGCAAATTAGAGGACAAGATAAATAAAGGCACAGAAGCAAAGCAGAAAAAAGAAAATAGACTCAAAAAGTCTGAGGACACTCTAAGAGAGCTCTGTGACAACATGAAGAGAAATAACATCTGCATCATAGGGGTTCCTGAAGAAGAAGAGAAAGAACAAGGGATAGAGACTTTGTACAAGCATAGCATAGCTGAAACCTTCCGTCAATTAAGGCAGGAAAACATCTCACATGTTCAAGAAGCACAGAGAACTCCATTAAAGAGAAACCCAAAGAAATCAACACCAAGACACATCATAATTAATATACCAAAGCTAAGTGATATAGAGAAAATATTAAAAGCTGCTAGAGAAAAAAAGACTATCACCTACAAAGGAGCCCCCATAAGGATGACTTCTGACTTCTCAACAGAAACTCTTAATGCCAGAATGGAATGGCAAGAAATATTCAAAGTAATACAGAACAAGAGCCTACAACCAAGACTATTTTGTCCAGCAAGGCTATCATTTAAAAGTGAAGGAGAAATAAAAAGTTTTCAGACAAAAAAACACACAAGGAATTCACTACAACCAAACCAAGGCTACAAGAAATGCTAAGGGCCTGTTGAAAACAGATCAAAGGAGAAAAAGAATATAGCAAAAGAGAAATGCAGTTTTAAAGAATAAAATGGCAATAAACAATTCCATATCAATAATAACCTTACATGTAAATGGATTAAATGATCCAATCAAAAGACATAGGGTAGCTGCGTGGATAAGAAAACAGGACCCATACATATGCTGTCTACAAGAGAGACACCTTAAAACAAAAGATGAACATAGACTGAAGAAAAAAGAATAGAAAAAAATATTTCACACAAATCGAAATGAAAAACAAGCTGGGGTAGCAATACTTATATCAGACAAAATGGACTTTAAAACAAAGACTGTAGTTAGAGATAAAGAATGTCACTACATAATGATAAAGGGAGCAATCCAACAGGAAGATATAACCATTATAAATATCTACACACCTAATATAGGAGCACCTAAATATATAAAGCAGACTTTGATGGGTTTAAAGGGTGAGATCAACAGCAATACTATAATATTAGGGGATTTTAATACCCCACTAACATCACTAGATAGATACTCAAGAAAGAAAATTAACAAAGAAACAGCAGACTTAAAGGACATACTAGACCAACTCGATTTAATAGATATCTTCAGAACCTTTCACCCTAAAACAGCAGAATATACATTCTTTTCAAGTGCTTATGGTACATTCTCTAGAATGGACCACAGGTTAGGGATCAAAAGCAGTCTCAACAAATTTAAGAAGATTGAAATCATATCGAGCACTTTCTCTGGTCACAATAGCATGAAACTAGAAATCAACCATAACAGAAAAACTGAAAAATACTCAAACACTTGAAAATTAAATAGCATGTTATTAAATAATGAATGGGTAAACAATGAGATCAAAGAAGAAATTTAAAAATTTCTAGAAACAAACAATAATGAGCATACATCAACTCAAAATTTATTGGACACAGCAAAAGCAGTACTGAGAGGAAAGGTCGTAGCATTACAGGCATACTTTAAGAACCTAGAAAAAGCTCAAATAAACAACTTGACCCTACATCTAAAATAACTAGAAAAAGAATAGTAAGTAAAGCCCAGAGCTAGTAGAAGGAAGGAAATAATAAAGATCAGAGCAGAAATAAATGATATAAAGGCTAAAGAAACAATACAGAGGATCAATGAAACCAGGAGCTGGTTCTTTGAAAAGGTAAACAACATCGATGAACCTTTAACCAGACTCACCAAGAAAAAAAGAGAGAGAACTCACATAAATAAAATTAGAAATTAGAGTGGAGAAATAACAACTGACACAACAGAAATACAAAATATTGTAAGAAAATAACATGAAGAACTGTACGCCAAAAAAACAAGACAACCTAGATGAAATGGACAAATTCCTTGAAACATATCATCTTCCAAAAATTAATCTGGAATAATAAGAAAACCTGAACAGACCAATTACAACAAATGAGATTGAAACAGTTATCAAAAAACTCCCAACAAAGAAAAGTCCTGGGCCTGATGGCTTCACAAGTGAATTCTACCAAATATTCAAAGAAGAACTAACTACTATCCTTCTCAAGCTATTTCAAAAAATTCAAAAGGAAGGAAAACTTCCAAGTTCCTTTTATGAGGCAAGCATAATTCTGATTCCAAAATCAGGCAAAGACAACACAAAGAAAGAAAATTATAGGCCAATATCTCTGATGAATTTAGATGCTAAAATCTTCAACAAAATATTAGTAAACCAGATCCAGCAATATATGAAAAAAAATCATACACCATGATCAAGTGGGATTTATTCTGAGGAGGCAAGGCTGGTACTATATTTGCAAATCAATCAATGTGATTTATCACATAAACAAAAGAAAGGAGAAAAACCACATGATAATTTCAATAGATGCAGAAAAAGCTTTTGATAAAATCCAGCACCCATTCATGTTCAAAACTCTCTGCAAAGTGGGAATACAGGGAACATACTTCAACATGATAAAGGCCATCTATGACAAACCCACAGGCAACATCATACTCAATGGGCAAAAATTAAAAGCAATCCCCTTAAGATCAGGAATAAGGCAGGGGTGCCCACCACCCTTCAACATAGTTCTGGAAGTCTTAGCCACAGCAATCAGACAGGAAAAAGAAATAAGAGGCATCCAAATTGGAAAAGAAGAATTAAAACTATCATTAATTGCAGATGATATGATATTGTATATAGAAAACCCTAAAGCCGCATTCAAAAAACTACTAGACCTGATAAATGAATTCAGCAAGGTGGCAGGATATAAAATTAATACTCAGAAATGAGAGGCATTTTTATACACTAACAATAAACTGTCAGAGAGATATTAAGGAATCAATCCCCTTTTCCATTGCAACCAAAAAAATAAAGTACCTAGGAATAAATTTAACCAGGGAGATTAAAGACTTGTACTCGGAAAATTATAAAACATTGATAAAAGAAATCAGGGAAGATACAAACAAGTGGAAGCATATACCGTGCTCATGGTTAGAAAAAATAAACATCATTAAAATATCTATATTACCCAAAGCAATTTATAAATTCAATGCAATACCGATTAAAATACCAATGATTTACTTCAATGATATAGAACACATATTCCAAAAATTTATATGGAACCAAAAGAGAACATGAATAGCCTCAGCAATCTTGAAAAGGAAGAATAAAGTGGGAGGTATCACACTTCCGGATATCAAGTTATATTATAAGGCCATTGTACTCACACAGCCTGGTACTGGCATAAGAATAGGCATATAGATCAATGGAACAGAACTGAGAATGCAGAAATAAACCCACACTCTTATGAACAACTGATATTTGACAAAGGAGGTAAGAGCATACATTGGAGTAAATACAGCCTCTTCAATAAATGGTGTTGGGAAAATTGGACAGCTACCTGCAAAAAAATAAAACTAGACCACCAACTTACACCATTCACAAAAATAAACTCAAAATGGATAAAATACTTAAATGTAAGCCGTAAACCCATAAGCATCTTAGGAGAAAACATAGGCAGTAAGCTCTCCAACATCTCTCGCAGCAATATATTTGCCGATTTGTCTCCACAGGCAAGTGAAATAAAAGACAGGATAAACAAATGGGACTATATCAAACTAAAAAGCTTCTGCACAGCTAAAGACAATGAGAACAGAATAAAAAGACAAACTACACAATGGGAGAATATATTTGACAATGCATCTGATAAGGGGTTAATAACCAAAATTTATGAAGAACTTGTAAAACTTAATACCAGGAAGACAAACAATCCAATCCAAAAGTGGGCAAAAGAAATGAATACACACTTCTCCAAAGAGGACATACAGATGGCCAATAGGCATATGAAAAAATGCTCAACATCACTAATCATTAGAAAAATGCAAATTAAAACCACAATGAGATATCACCTCACACTAGTCAGAATGACGATCATCAACAAAACAACACAGAATAAGTGCTGGCAAGGATGTGGAGAAAAGGGAACCCTCCTGCACTGCTGGTGGGAATGCAGATGGGTGCAGCCACTGTGGAAAACAGTATGGAGATTCCTCAAGAAATTAAAAATCGAACTGCCTTTTGACCCAGCTTTACCACTTTTAGTAATATACCCCAAGAACACCATAGCACTGTTTGAAAAGAAGAAATGCACCCCCATGTTTATGGCAGCATTGTTCACAATAGCAAAGATCTGGAAACAGCCCAAGTGTCTGTCAGAGGACGAGTGGATTAAAAAGCTTTGGTACATATATACTATGGAATACTACTCAGCCATAAGAAATGATGACATCGGATCATTTACAACAACATGGATGGAACTTGATAACATTATAGTGAGTGAAATAAGTAAATCAGAAAAAACTAAAAACTATATGATTCCATACATATGTGAGACATAAAAATGAGACTCAGAAGCATGGACAAGATTGAGGGGATATAGGGTAGGGGAGAGGAGAGGGAGAGGGTTTGGGGAGGGGAGGGGCACAAAGAAAACCAGTTAGAAGGTGAGGGAAGACAATTGGACTTTGGGTGATGGGAATGCAGCATAATCAAATGTCAAAATAACCTAGACATGTTTTCTCTGAACATATGTACCCTGATTTATCGATGTCACCCCATTAAAATTAATAAAAAAAAAACTGGTCATGGAAAACAATTTATAATTTAATGTTAAAAACTATGGAGAAGATACAGTGTGTCCGTAAAGTCATGGTGCACTTTTGACCGGTCACAGGAAAGCAACAAAAGATGATAGAAATGTGAAATCTGCACCAAATAAAAGGAAAACTCTCCCAGTTTTATACCTATTCAGTGAAGTTTGATGTGGGCTCACATACAGATTTTTTAGGACTCCTTAGGTAGCTATGCTGTATAGCCTCTACAGACTCGTCACTAACTGATGGCCTACCAGAACGGGGTTTCTCCACCAAAATGCAGTTTCCTTCAACTGCTTATCCCACTGAGTAATGTTATTCCTATGTGGTGACTCTTTGTTATAAATGTGCGGTTATTCACATTGCACTTTGGTCACAGATTTGAATTTAGCGAGCCGCAGAACACACTGAACTATCCTCTGTACCATCCATATCTCGACTGGCATGGCCGTGGTCTGCTCCGCTGTATACGCAATGTTAAGTCATCATTTGTGCATGTGCTCATGCTGCCACATCATCCTACAGAAATTGAGAGGGTTTTCCTTTTATTTGGTGCAGATTTCACACTTCTATTGTCTTTTGTTGCTTTCCTGTGACCGGTCAAAAGTGCACCTTGACTTTACAGACACATTGTATATAGGGTGGGGCAAAAGTAGGTTTACAGTTGTTCATATAAAAATAATACAATAATTATTAAGTAGTAAAACAAGAATAAACTTTGTGTTTTGTATACTCACCACTGAAAACCTACTTTTGCTCCACCCTTATTTTGAGAATTCTTTTATCAGGTGTCTTTTGAGAATATTTTTTTCCAGTCTGTGGCTTGTCTTTTTACTCTCTTGATAGTGTCTTTTACAGAGCAGTAACTTTTTTATTTTAATGAAGTCCAGCTTATCAATTGTTATTTTTATGGATCATGCCTTTGGTGTTGTAATTAAAAAGTCATTGCCAAGACCAATGCTGTCTAGGTTTTTCTTCTTTGTTATCTTATAAGTTTTTATAGTTCTGAATTTTACATCTTATTTTATGATTCATTTTTAGTTAGTTTGTGTGAAGAGTGTAAGGTCTGTGTTTAGATTGAATTTCCACATGAGGATGTCAGTTATTCCAGCACCACTTGTCAAAAGAGACTTCTTCTATTATATTGTCTTTGTGCCTTTATCCAAGGCAAGCTAACTATATTTATGTGGGTTTATTTCAGGGTTCTCTATTCTGTTCTATTGATTTACTGCCTAGTCTTTCACCAATACCATACTGTCTGATTACTGTAGTTTTACTTTAAGTCTTAAAGACAAGTAGCATTAATTCTCCCACTTTGTTCTTTTTCTTTAATATTGTGTTAGCTATTCTGGATATTTTGCTTCTGTTTATGAGTTTTAGAAACTGTTTGTTTATATTCACAAAATAACTTGCTGGGATTTTGATTAGAATTGAATTAAATCTATAGTTCAATGTGAAAGAACTTGTCTCTTGACAATATTAAGTCTTCCTATTCATGAGCATGGATTATCTCTCCATTTATTCAGTTACTTGGTTTATTTTATTAGAGTTTTATCATTTTACTCATGTAAACCTTGGGCATATTTAGTTAGATTTATGTATTAATAATTTATTTTTGAGAGTCTAATGTAAGTCACATTATGTCCCAGTAGAACCCAAACTCTACGTCAATCAGGCATCCCTGATTTGACTTCCCTGTGCAGTGGGACACTCCTGCTTATCAGCAGGGCTGGCAGCCTCTTCGAGACTACTCTTGAGGTGGCTATGAGGATGCTACTATTAAGTGCCACTGGAGGAAAATCATGACAGACTCACAAATTAGTTGCAATAATCACACAGGCAATTTATTACTCACAAATCCTTTGGCATGCCTGGGTACAGCTTAAGGGGGCCCAGTTGGCGTGCTGCTCTCGGCTGTCTTTGGTCAGAGCTCAGAGTGGCGTGGAGACAGTCTACATCAACGTTGGAGTCTGGGCAACTACTGCAGCAGGGGCTCCTCTCAGCTTTAGTACTTTTTCTGGCCAAAGCCTTCTAACAGGTGTCAATCTACAGGATTATCACCTCAAACCACCTTTTTGGTAGTTTCTTACAGGGAATCCCCTCTATGTCAATCTACTAAAATGTTTACATTAAACCACTTTTTAAAATGTTCTTATTTACATTAATTTACAAAGGTAATGTATATAACACCTAGTCACTTCTTATCTATATATAACTTCACACATATACTAACTGGGCTCTGCTTGTAAATCAGAGTCTGTTTATTACATTAGAGAGTTATGGCACTAAGCCACTATATTCATTTCTATCCAAATGGCATAACTTTATTTAATTTTAATAATTATTTTTAATATCATTTCAATTATTTTTATATATCTTTCATATTTTTATATTTCTATATATTTAATTACTATAACCTTATATTACTACAACACATTGCATTTTAAATTTCATAGTTCCCTTGTTTGTTGCTAGTACATGGTGAAGCAAATGATTTTTGTATATTAACTTTGAGTGAAATATTTGTCAATTTTATTTTCTGTATAAACAATCATGTCATGTACAGACTGTTATTTATCTCTTTCCAATATGTACATATTTATTTTATTTTCTTACTGTATTACCTAAAACCTCCAGTACAGTGATGAAAAGGAATGGTTAGATGGTACATCCTTGCCTCATCCCTGATCTTAGAGTAAAAGTTTCAAGTTTCTCAACACTGGTGTTCTCCCTCTGGGAAACACATATGCTCCTTTCCCCTCCCCCCATTTCTCCTCTTCTTTCCTCCAGGTGCAATTTCCTAGCCTCTCTCTTTCTCTTAAGGTCTAAGGGACTCCACCACACCTCCAGCCAGAAGAGCAGAAGGTAGCAGCAGCTCATCCTGGGCTCAGTCCCTTTCAAAAACAAACAAACAAAAAGTGTCTCACCATTAAATATGATATAATGTTAGTTGTAGGTTTTTTGTGAATATTCTTTGCCAAGTTAAGGATATTCCTTATATTCCTAGTTTACTGAGAGTTTTTGTCATAAACTGGATTTGTCAAATGTTTTTTCTGCATCTATTGATAGGATCCTGAAATTTTTCTTCCTTAGTTTATTGATGTGATAAACTGCATTAATTGATTTTGAATGTTGAACCAATCTTGCAGACCTAAGATAAATGCCACTTGGTCATGTGCATAATTATTTGTATACATTTCTGGATTCAGTGTGCTAATACTCTGAAGATTTTTGCATCTATGTTCATGATAGATATTGGTCTGTAGTTTTATTTTTACGTGACATCTTTTCATGGTTTTGGTATAACAATAATTGCTGGCCTCATAGACTAAGTTAGAAAGTATTTTCTCTACTTGTATTTTTTGAAAAAGATTATGGAGACTTAGTATAATTTCTTCCTTAAATGTTGGTAGTGGCCCTGGCCGGTTGGCTTAGCAGTAGAGCATCGGCCTGGCATGCAGGGGACCCAGGTTCGATTCCCGGCCAGGGCACATAGGAGAAGCGCCCATTTGCTTCTCCACCCCCCCCCACTTCCTCTCTGTCTCTCTCTTCTCCTCCCGCAGCCAAGGCTCCATTGGAGCAAAGATGGCCCGGGTGCTGGGGATGGCTCCTTGGCCTCTGCCCCAGGGGCTAGAGTGGCTCTGGTCACGGCAGAGCGACGCTCAGGAGGGGCAGAGCATCGCCCTCTGGTGGGCAGAGCATCACCCCTGGTGGGCATGCCGGGTGGATCCCGGTCGGGCGCATGCGGGAGTCTGTCTGTCTCTCCCCGTTTCCAGCTTCAGAAAAATACAAAAAAAAAATGTTGGTAGTATTTTCTAATGAACCCATGTGGGTCTGATTCTCTCTTTTTTGGAAGGTTATTATTATTAATTCAATTTTCTTAGTAGATATAATTTTATTCACATTGTCTAGTTCTTCTTTTATTAGTTTGATCAGATTGTGTCTTTCAAGAAATTTGTTAATTTTATTTAGATTATCTTAATTTGCTGGCATAGAGTAGTTTATGGTATTCCTCAATTATTACTGGAAAACAAAATTTTTGTTGCATCCACAAAAACACTTGTTCTTACCTAATTCAAGTGCGCTGATTTCAAATCTGACATTGGTTTTTCTCTATAAGCTACAGTTTTTTTGAAATTCAAGATTTAAGTTTTTATCTTACTGTAAAATTTTCAACATTTAATTTAACAAAATGAAGTAGAATGTCTTCTTGGGTATCTTCTCTGAAAATATAATAATTTATATAATGCAGTAAATACACAAATACACTAAAAGATATGATTGCTTCAGAATTTGTCTACAATTTCAAAATAGAACATATTAAAACACTTATTTTAATCATAACATTTGCGTAAAACTTATTTAAATTCTATTCAGGCAAAAATTTGCATTTGTAGCTCTTGTGTTTGTGTACTTGTTAAGGACAATCTCATTTGATGCTCCAGTAGTAGTCTGCTCATCACTAACAGCTCCAAGATTTTTGGGAAACTTATCAAGGTGACTGTTCAGGAAGTGAATTTTAACATTCATGTTACATCCAATGTCACAGAAAGCCAACAGCATCTTTTGAACCAGAAGTTCATAGTTTTCTGTTTTTTTTTGTTGCCAAGGGAGTTCTTTGTAACTACCACAAAAGACTGCCATGCTGCTTTCTCCTCCTTAGTCATCTTCCTGGCAAATTCCTTGTCACATAACAGGGTTCAAATCTGAGGTCCATCGAATATACCTGCTTTAATTTTCTCGAAAGACATGGCAGGAAAAGCAGAAATAATATGTTGAAAACATTCACTTTATCTATTCAAAGCCTGAACAAACTGCTTCAGTAAGCCAACTTTAATGTGAAGTGGGGGGAAATGATTCTGTCTCTATCAACTACAGTTTCAGTCACAATATTTTGCATCCCTACTTTCAGAGCTTCACATTTCGGCCACTTTTTCTGTGTCCAGTGTTTCTCCTAAGCTAGGCTGTCCCACAAACACAGAAAGCAAGTATACTTCATGAAACCTCTCTGTTGTCCTAGCAGGAAATTTACCATTTTAAGATCCACACAAATTATCCAGTTATGCTCCTCATACTTCAGAAAATTGAGGACAATTTTTTTATCATTCTTAATAAGTCATTCAATTCGGGCTGGCTAAACTGCTGAAGGGTTAATGACTGCTTGGTATCAGAAGAAGTCCCTTCATATTTTACAACCATTTTCTCATGAATCTTATCAAAATATACTTGATCACCATGTTAACTTTCTTCATCTTTAGAAGAAATAAAACCATTGAAAACTGGAACCAGCAGTGTCTCAGAGTGTGAGATAGATTGTATTGCTGAAGGAATATTAGGATATGCAATCATATGCTGTTTTTTCTTGCCGATGCCCTTTGTATGGATCAGACAGAAATAACAGTCACTGCTGTGGTCCTTAGGTTCACGCCAAACCATGAGAATACCAAAAGGCATTCCTTTGCATTTTCCTTTTGTCCAGTCACAAAGCATTTTCTCACAATTAGGGCACACAATATGAGGAGCCCAATTCTTGTCTTGATTGCCAAGGGGAACTTGAAAATAGGCAATATATGCACGTGTCACAAATAATGAAATATTGCACCTTTGACGTTGAAGTGTGTAACAGCCACATATATAACAGAAGGTGTCAGGACTATTCTTACATTTATGCCTACTCAAAGAAGCCATGATTCAATCTTAAAACAAAATAGGAGGGTGTTTTTTATCAGGTAATAATTTTTTACATTTAAAAACAACTACAATTATGTAAAAGTGATGTTTGTAAAACATTAATTGCCTTGTGGTTATGTTTAATTCAAGAGTCATTGCCCTTTAACTCCAATTTAAAAACCAATGCATGCCATTAACTGTAACAAAAAGAAATTAAAATTGCTTCCATGACACCTGATATAAACCATGAAAAATTTGAACAACCTAAGCATCAGACTTTGAGACTCTTAAATGTTTGTTGCTAATCACCCTTTTGACTTAGTAAAAAACAAGTAATACTTTACTATGAAATATTCTACAATACTTGCAAATTAAATAAAACATTTAAATAACACATGGTCAAATAAAAAATCTCAAGTGAAATTTAAAAATATTTTGAACTAAATGAAAAAAAGTACCTTTTCAAGTTTTGTGGGATGCAGTAAAAGCATGCTTACAGGAATATTTATAGCACTGAATATATACATTAAAAAAAGAAAAAAGGTCCTGGCTGGTTGGCTTGGTGGTGGAGTGTTAGCCAGTGTATGGAAGTCCTAGATTTGATTCTTGGCCTGTTTTCTGGATCTATGAAATATATAGTTTTACTAATAATTCAGTCATATATTTTTTTTAATTTTTCTGAAGCTGGAAACAGGGAGAGACAGTCAGACAGACTCCCGCATGCGCCCGACCGGGATCCACCCGGCACGCCCACCAGGGGCGACGCTCTGCCCACCAGGGGGCGATGCTCTGCCCATTCTGGGCGTCACCATGTTGCGACCAGAGCCACTCTAGCGCCTGAGGCAGAGGCCACAGAGCCATCCCCAGGGCCCGGGCCATCTTTGCTCCAATGGAGCCTTGGCTGCGGGAGGGGAGGAGAGAGACAGAGAGGAAAGCGCGGCGGAGGGGTGGAGAAGCAAATGGGCGCCTCTCCTGTGTGCCCTGGCTGGGAATCAAACCCGGGTCCTCCGCACGCTAGGCCGACGCTCTACCGCTGAGCCAACCGGCCAGGGCCATATTTTATTTCTATAATACATATTTGAAGTCTAACCAAAAATTGCTCAATGACATAACTTTGTTTAAAAGTAAAGTGATATGTCAATGCAGGTTCATTGATTATAAAAAATATGCACTTCATGTTGGATATTTATTGCATGGGAGGTTGTGCTTGTGTAAGAGTATGGAGTATCTGATAACTCTCTACTTTCCCACTTAGTTTTACTGTGAACCTAAAACTGCTCTAACAGATAAAGAAAGGAAGAGAGAAAGGAAGGAAGGAAGGAAGAGAGAGAGAGAGAAAGAATGAAAGAAAAAAACTGCTACTGCAGACAGTTGACTTGCCATTTACATGATGTATAAAAGATAAAAAATATCTTCTACAAGTAACCTAAGATGTGAGTGATATAATACTTGTCATTTTCCAACATATGGAGAACACCATTCCAGGAATCATATGCACAAGTTGCTGTTGGCCATGACTGTTTTCAGAAGTAGACTTTCAAGATTAAAATTTAGAATCAGATTTAGGGTGAGCCTCATCATTTCTTTGATTCTCTGATTAAAAATAGAGTTAAAATTAACAGAAAGTTCAAAACACTAGGGAGAGGGAAAGCAAAAGGAAATGAACCATTTTTGTTGAAAAGTAATGGAATCAGGAAAGGTAGCCATGCTTTTTCAAAACAATAAAAGGAGGCCCTAATAGAATATATTTTTATCCTATTGAAAGCAATCTTGTCTCTCCAGCCTCCTTCAATTATATTTTTAAATCAAAAACATATCATTGACATGTGTTATCAGACTGGGTGAAGAAATCTTTGTAAAAGCTCTGTGCACAGATGCAGAAGTTCATAATTTTAGAAAGATCACAGCTACCTTCCTGATAGTTGTTTTTATGCTTTATTTTCTTTCCCACACTGCAAAAGAGTTCCCCGATGCCTTACCCTGCTCTACAGATTTCTTTTGTTGGCTGTTGCTCAACCCTCAACTTGTAGCATCAGCAAAATTTGAATGAACTTCTTTGCTGTCTTATTCTAATCCTACTTTAGAGGCACTTTTGATTTATTAACAAAATAAGTAGTTAGCTAACTAAAGATGGATATTGAGGCTTATTGGGTCTGTCCTTGAAACCACAGGAAACTGGAGATGTTACCCAAACATGTAATTTTCAGTGCTTCATACATAAATTTGGTCAATCTTTTGATTGTTTCTCAACTCTATGTAGTTATTCCAAACTTTTTTTAATCTCATAATTTCTTGAAACAATCAATGCAATATGGTATTCATCTAATACATACAATGGCTTTCAGTCATTCTTGCAGATTCCAAATCTCTCTAGAAGTTTTTAAATTGTTTTTAGTTCAGCATTCCTCTATCTCAGACATGAAACTAACATACTGCTAACTCCAACAAGCTGCTTAAAATTTTAACAGAGCAACCTCTACAAAAAAATCTTCATTTCACAGACTCTCTACTGTCCTCATTTTTATTCCCAAGTTTCTTTCTTGTTTGTGAATTGACAACCTCTACTATAACCACACATGTGGATTTGTTTTTATTAATTTTTATGTTGTATTTACTTAATTTGTGAATTGTTACCATTTTCTATGCTTTAGTATCATTTTAGTTTCTGGGTTATTTTTCAGGTAGTTAAAAAATATTCTTCTATATTTACCATCAGGTTATACAGTTCCTATAATGATAAAAATATATCCACTATATTTTTATCTTGAAAGAGAGATGACTTAGGGAGACAATAAAATTGTTCATATAGTGGTTATCCTGGCATACTCAAGAGGGCTTAGACACAAATTGAATTGATGAGGGAAAATAGATACAGCATAGAGGTAGGTTTGGTCTAAAGAACAGACACTCTAATAATTAGGTCTGTTCAACAGTGGGCTAAGAACAGGAAGTTGATCCTAGGCACTGTGTGAGCTCCTAGGCACTGGAGGTATAATAACTAAGACCAAAGAGGGGTATGGTACAATGGGATATAAGATCCCTTACCAATTCTGATATTCCATAGTTCTCTAACTCATCAAGAGAATTACATACAGAATATGTATGCATATACTATTTGTAAAAGTCATGGGGAAAATTCAGAAATCCTTAAAACTAAGACTTATTTGCTGTTTTCTCAGTCCTGACTCTGTCCTGACTTGCTGTATGATGACTTGGAGTGAGGGATTTAACACTTTAGTGCTTCTTATTCATTCATAAATGAAAGGTTGGCCCCTGCACAGTTCCTGGAAGAGTGAGACCTGAATTCTAGTCTTGTATTTGCCACAAGTATACTGTGGGCCAGTCATCTCACATACATAGGAATTATTTTTTGCACAGCTGAAATGATTGGATCAGGAAACCTCTGAAGTCCTTCCTGATTTGATGGTCTGGGTAAGAACACATCTCAGGGTTTTTTATTTAAAAGCCACAAATGAATATGAGGACACTTGGACTTAGAAAGTACACAACTATTGTTATTTAGACAATCATTCTCCTATAGTAATAATAAGAAAAGATATAACTGCTTTTCTTCTATGGCCTTAGGAAGTAGTTTATGCATCAGTAGGCAAGCAGAAAAAAAACAGGTATTTCCAGATTACCAACATCTTTTTAGAGGTAACTATCAATTTTCTCCAACTAGCAAATACACTTTTAAATATTCACTCACTCAGCAAGTATTTACTGAGCACCCAGAAAGTTTAAACACTGGGATGCCAAGTACTGGGGACAAAGTGACATAGATACAAGGAAACAGACATTCTTTACTGGAGAAGTCCACTGGCGGGTGGAAAAACAAATGTAATAGGCAATAGTAATAAGCTAGTATAGTGCAGCACAGACTAAGATTCAGATTAAATAGCGGTCAAGTGTTTGGAAAACATACATGACTTGGTATGGGCATTCAAAAAAAAAAGCTGAGTGATGAGCTTTCCTCATCCCAGTTGCTAGGTATAAGCTCAGCACATAGTCATCAAGGCTTAAAATTCAATGGCAGTACAGTAATATGTTCCTTCGTGTGGTTCAGAAAGTGCACAGTTCACCGTCACAACTTGTAGAAACAGATCACTGCATCACTGCTCAATTAAGCTAATCCACTTTGAACATGATAAGGCATGAAGAGGTTGACACCCAGAAACTTTCCTTAGCTCTGTTCAAATACAGCCCAGAACCCCACAGCCTGCCACATCATGTGCTGTTTGAACAAGACATACTTCTACCCATGATTAATAGAGGCTTTAGAGTTTAGTTTGGAGAATCAGATAAACAGATATCAGTTTTCTGTCCTGTCTTCTGTTCCATTACATTCCCCCAGCCCGTAAATGGTCACTGGTCTTTTTGGGTGGGTTAAAGAGTTTTAGACAAACTTTGAAAGGTTCCCTTATTTGAAGATTTCAGCTTGGGACTGATGTTTTCTATCCCTGGAGGACACTTGGACAATGAATTGCCTCATTGTTCTCAGAGGAGAGCGATTCAGTGAGAAATGTGGGTGTCTGACTGAAAGACTACAGTGCTTCAGAGCCTGCCTGCTGCTGGCCCCCAGAAACAGGGCTGGTTTGACATCTAATTCAACAGAACTGTTAAAGATGCAAAAACAAAGCAGCCATTTCACATGTGCAAAAGGTCATTTGTAGAAAACCCCCATGGAATTCAGATGATTTTAGATTCGATCATTTTTTCTGATTTTGATGCCAGTACTCTAAGCCATTAGTCTAAAATAAGTTAAGCATTTGACAACTATTTAAAAGCAATCCTCTACTTCCTTTATCATGTATAGTCAAGGCAGTTCTGACTCTCCACGTTGAAGGACACGATTATTCATTTTATCTGTACCAACTTTGTTTCAGATATTATTTTAAGTGTCCACACTCTCGGTGAAAAGTCGACCCTAATTACAAACTCCAGGCAGGCTCAGTTTCTACTTGGGAAGCTTACTCTACTTAACATTGCAACCACTTGCTGAAATGACAATGAAACAGAAGACCCAGGCAGGACATCAACAGAGGATCAGGACTTACTAGACATCTTGGTTGGACTGAAGCTGCAGCTGCTGCCAGCTCTCAGGCAGGCTGGCAAATGTCCCTGGCACCAAGTGGGGGCACCACACGGACAGTGGGGGTAGAGCAGTGCCCTCACAGGCCCTCAGGTTTTTTAAGCAGTGAAGCCAAACAGAAAGACAAATTTAAGCATTTGTCCAGAGATTTCTCTGACTCTACTCAGAGACATGGCCTCTCCAATCCAGCCCACTTCGGCACTCTGAGTTGCAAGCCTCACTGCATGGATTGTAAACTTGATCTCTTTTCTAGGAGCATGGATTCCTTTATGCAGAGATTTTAAACAGTGGGATTAAATGTAAATACTAGGGAAAGTTTTTTTGAATAAACTAGTATTCCAGCCCACTGGGGATTACCAGTGTTGCATGGAAGAAACCTACTCAAGACACAAATTTATGTCAAGAGGAAGATGGGGAGGCTTGTCAAGGGAGGCAAAGAAGACCTCCTGAATTTCCTTCTCCCTTAGCTTTTATTGATCAGAAGCAGAACAAAGGTAACAGGATTACAGGGGAGAGAAATCAGGTGATGAAGGGAAAGAATGACTAATGGCCATTTTTTGACATGGAGAAAGGGATAAATTGTTCAATACATTTGTTTTCTTTTGCTAATTAATAAGCACAAAGGAAGGGGCAATCAAGAACCTTTAGGCTAATTTTCTAAAGCCTGTTCACATGCATTTCTTTGTGTCTGCAGGAAGGTCACTCACTCATACAGCTTCTTGGTGTTTGCATCCATGAGACATTCACTCAGGGCATTTATTTATTTGTTTGTTTGTTTGTTTGTTTGTTTTGACAGAGAAAGAGAGTCAGAGAGAGGAACAGATAGGGACATAAAGACAGAAAGGGAGAGAATAAGATGCATCAACTTTTTGTTGATGCCACTTAGTTGTTCAGTGATTGCTTTCTCATATGCACCTTACCCGGGGATGGGGGAGGCTAAAGCAGGGTGAGTGACTCCTTGCTTAAGCCAGTGACCTTGGGCTCAAGCCAGCAACCTTGGACTTCAAGCCAGCAATCTTTGGGCTCAAGCCAGTCACCATGGGGTCATGTCTATGATCCCATGCTCAAGTCAGCGACCACTTGCTCTAGCTGGTGAGCCTGCACTTAAGTCAGATGAATTCAAGCTCAAGCAGGCAACATAGGGGTTTCAAACCTAAGTCTTCCGCATCTCAGTCTGATGCTCTATACACTGAGCCACCACCTGGTCAGGCTCACTCAGGGCTTTTAGCTAAAGTTCTCCAATCCAAGTCATAGCGGGTTCAAGGTTAGATGGTTAATTCCCTACAATAAGCAGCTGCACTCGGTGTACGTTTTCCCTCTCCTGTCTCCACTCAATCCACTACTTCGCTGTTTCTATCTAAAAGGTCTTTGGACCGGACCCCTCCACCAAAATAGTCCAGATCATTCTTAGAAAGTTATTTTAGGTCAACATCTCAGCAACAGTGGACAATTTTGACCATGCTGTCATTTTCAAAGGTCTTTCATTGGCTTCTCAGATGCTGTTCTTTTACCCATTTTGGCCTTTTCAAACTAAAGTCTCCTTTCTATTGTAGCCTTCACCTTTACTTTTTCTTAAATGTCATGTTTCTGTTTCATTTTAGTTCTAGGTTTATGTTCTGTTCCTAGGCCATCACATCTGCCCTCAAGTACATAGGATGGTTTCCAGAGCACTTCCAATCAGCCCTGTGTCCTGGGGGCTAGGCCTGTATTGCCTCCTGGAAATAAGTACACAGACTCCTCAATATAAATATTTGGAATTCCTCCTCTGTTCTTCATCCCAACCTTTATCCCCCCTATATTATTATTCCATGTCCCCTTAAATGGTGTTCTACCACAGGAGGGAGAAATAAGGACCTATCTTCCTTTTTCATCACTGCCATACCTGATCCACCACCCACTTTTATTGAGTTTACTTTCTTAATGTCTCCTGAGTCTGTCTCTGATGCTTTTGTTCCTTGCCATCAGCTGTCTCCCATAGCCACTCAGGGCCTTCTATATTTTCTAGCCAGATTGATGATTTTAGTAAACATCTAACTTAAAACTAACAGATGGCTACCCGAAGTTTTTGGGATTAATTCTAAAATCTTATGTATTCCTCTTAAGGTTCAGCACTGGCCTCTCTCCAGTCTCAATGTGGGCCACAACTATTCATTAACTATGATGAGATTCAGTTGGTTATTCTCAATGTCTGGTCTTTGTGGTATCAAGGCCTCTCAGATGCTATTTGTTCTCTCTTCGGTGTAGAGAAATGTTCTCTTCTATGTCCTTCCAGTTTAAAACTAAATCTTACTCTCCTTACCCAATGCTCTGTCAGCCTCTTTTTTCTCCCCTGTCATTATTTTTTATTTTAATAACTTTTTAACAATTGTTTCCTACCAATACACAGTAAACTCATTAAGGGCAGGATCTAATTCTTCTTAACTTCTCCAAGTGACTGAGGGGCAAAGTAAAGCCTTAATAAATATTGTTGAGAAAGTAAATTAATGGATTTTTAAATGGATTTTTGTGTGAGGATGAGTATAATGATAAGCGTTTTTTAAATGCTGTACAGAAATATTTTGGTTAGGAAATAAAAGTTACCTTTGCATTTATTCATGGAAGTGAACACTAGCATTTGTGTGTTGGTTGATATTTAAAAGAGATAAAAATAGAGTCATGTTTCTATCATCCCCTCAGTATAGAAGCCAACTGTTCTCTGTAAAACACTTCTTTTGTGGAATGGAAAAATTAAACCCAAATGAGTTGTGTTCATTTTTTCCCCCCAAATTATCATGTTGCTACACATCTCTGCTGGATCTAGGGAGACAGAAGAGAATGGCACATGTCACCCAGAGATGCATAAGAACAGAGAGCAAGGCTTAGAACTGTAGAATGCAATAGCTCACAGGCACCAGAGAGGAGGAAAGAAATATAGGCAGAGATGCTTTCTCCTTTGGCCACATGCCTGTGGAGCTTCTCTTCTCACCCAAGTGCACCCTGGGAGATGGAGGGTGAAACATTAAGAGCAGAGCAGCTCTGCCTAGGAGGTTGAATTTTAACTGACTTAATGAAATCCTGCATGGACCGAATGATTACTTGAAAAAGACTGTTGTAAGCAAAGAGAGACTGAGTTACCAGCAACTGTGAGTATTGGTTGTCATTACGGAGCAGAAATAAGGACCTGTGAGCAATCAGGGTTTGTTTGGGGGAAAGTGAAAGCACACTGAATGCCTGTCTGATCATCTGGTCATTTGAGTCCTAGCGTCTAACTTTGAATCTAATGTATAGAGAAGTCAAGTTCTCATTACGATACTTAGGAGACTGCCTGCTTATCTGAGTGAGCAATCTGAGCATATAGCCATGTCTTAGCCACCTAGTTCAAGAAAGAATGTCTCAGTTTCAGATGTGAATTTTTCTCCTTTTCAAGCTATTATGTTAGCACAAATCTGTTTTAGAACATTCTGCAGTCACAAGGAAGCCCAATCCAATCCCTCTAAGGAAAAGACTGTGTTTTCTCTTGATCTAAGGCCCCTAGTTGCCTTCATCATCCTTCTTTTCAGCACCTCCTACACTTTCCCCTCTCTGTCTCTCAGCCTTTTTAGCTCTCTCTCACTTTAAAAATATATATATAATAAAAATTTAAAAAACCCTGAGTTTTAATCTTTTGATATTCTCTTCTTGCCTTGAGTGATTTATCTTTGAAAATGTTGACTGGGCACATAAGTCAATGATTGAGAAAGGAAAGTTGAAAGATGAAATATGAATGAGGATCTATAAAATGTTACTTGAATAATAATTTTTTACCATGCTTACCTATGCGCTAACTGATGTGATTTTTGACAGTATTGAGTATAAATTTAATTAAAACTATTGGTAATAAAACAATAACAGCATGTTGGCAAATTATACTCTGGGAAACTGAACTCAGGGCAGACAGTAAAACTCTTATAATTGGAACTCTTGATTAAAATTTCTTAACAAGGTAACTTTGCTACATTGATAGTAAAAAAATATTTTTCTTCCTTTCTCTAGATATACTAGAATTTCTATAGTTGTCTGTGACCTTAGCATTATGAAAAAATCTTGTAGAATTTCCTAACACCTTCTTAGTGGATCCATAAACTCTACTATCTTGATGCAAATACAGAAGAAAAAATGATTGGCACTCTGATTACCTTTGTCCAGGATAGATGCACAGTATTCAGCATCAGTTTCATGGCTGTCTTCCATTCCACTGTATGGATGTGGACACATCATTTATAATCCTGCAACTAAAAACAAAATTATAAAACTGCTCATCTTCAAGAACAGGCATGAGGCTTCAACATAGGTAGAGCCAATCAGCATCCACTATGTACCAAATCCATATAGTGCCTATAGAAAAATAAAGGGGCCTCTGATTGCATTAAGCTTCCCATAGCAACAACTGTGAGGCAGGTCTTTGAGAAGTCCACCACACAGGCTGGTCTGGTGGAGTCGCATGTGGCTGAACTCCACAAAGAAACACAACGAAGGCCCTGACTGGTTGGCTCAGCGGTAGAAGATCTGACTGGCATGTGGAAGTCCCGGGTTCGATTCCCAATCAGGGCACATAGGAGAAGCAACCATCTGCTTCTCTACCCTTCCCCCTCTCCTCTCTCTCTGTCTCTCTCTTCCCCTCCTGCAGTCAATGCTCCATTGGAGCAAAGTTGGCCCAGGCACTGAGGATGGCTCCATGGCCTTGGCCTCAGGCACTAGAGTGACTCCAGTTGCAATGGAGCAACACCCCAAATAGGCAGAGCATCACCCCCTGGTGGGCATGCCAGGTGGATCCTGGTCCAGCACATGCTGGAGTCGGTCTGACTGCTTCCTCACTTCTAACTTTGAAAAATAAAATAAAATAAAACAGAGTAAAATAAAATAAAGAAGCACAATGAAGAGTGAGGATCAAAAATGAGGCTCAAGTATTGAAAATAAGATATAGTAAGTGTAAAGTCCTGATTTTGTAAATGTACTATTGCTTTCTCCCGTGTGGGTAAGGACAGAAGTTATGATCAAGGAAGTCCATAATTTTTGAAAATTAAATAACAATGGTAAAGAAGTGTAGCATTTTGTAATAAATCCCCTTCATACAGATGTATTTCTGACACAGGATCTAAAGCTCTAAGTTCATCTTGGATAGGAGAATCAGACCCTTGGTCACTACCACATTCATATAAATCTTTTTTCTTTTGTAAAGCCAGATTTGGGAGGCTCACAAAAGTTGGGCTTCCTTGGGCTGCTCCTACAATCTCCACTTCCTGCCTGGCCAGCCAGAAACACAACAGCAGCAGCCCATCTTGTGATACTTTGGCTCCTCCACACTGACCGCCAGCCAGAAGCTGAGAGTGGAAAAAAAGAATTAACATCAATAGAAACATTTTCAATTTTTACAAAATACAAGGTTCAAGTTAACCAAAAATATGGGGTGAGGTGAAGGTCAGAAATAAGTATTACAAATTAATATCTTGCCTTTTGGCAGCAGAATCACTTACTAGACATAAAGTTCCATGAAAGCAGAGGTCATGTCATTATCACTTCTCTTTTTTATCCAAAATCTAATATTGGGCTTGCACACTACTAGCTGGTAATAAATTTTAGTGGAGTGAATGAATGAGTGAGTGACTACACAGAGAGAGTAAACTATTTGTAGTATGGCAGAAAGACAAAAATAAACATGTTTATTTTTCTTCAGATGGAAAACATTTCTTGCTTCATTTAATTAAAATTAAGAGGCTATTGCTATCTTTATTAGCAAGCAATATTGTTAAGGCATGACATATTCTTTTCAGAGATCCACAAGAAGCAAAAACTTGTGGAAAAGCCTTTACTACCACTATTGCTACCAAGAGAATCCTGACATACATTTCTACTGACCAACACCCCCACGAGGACACAATGTCTTTGGGCTGCTTTTGCTATCAGAGGTGAAGAATTTTGAAACCTGATCTACAACCAACATAGTGAAAGAGGATGGGAAAGGATGTATGAGAGGTGGTTGCAGGGTCAAGAGGCTGAGAGCTGAAACAGGCAGGTCAAGACTCATCCATTCATTCATGTGTGTTTGCCATTTTGAGTTCCACTTTGTGTAAGTTGAGGTTGCAAAGAAAAGTCGACACCAACCCTTATTCTTAACAGTCTTATACTCTCTTCACTCCTTTATCAGATGGCTACTGCTAACTATAAATTCTTCTGTTAAAAATATGATTTATTTTGCACAAATGTTTAACAATTCCCATTTATGTATCCATATATTGTTATAAATGTAATTATGTTAGTTTTCTATGCCTTAATAATTAACATTTATTAAACTCCCTTTCTATCCTAACATGTTTTGATTACTATTTTTATTTTCAAGTATTTTATTTATAATACAAATATATAATTCTACTTCTAAGAACCTCTAAATTAAAAAGAAGCTAATATACTTCTTTTAAAAGGGGACTATTTCTGTGTTCAAAATAATATCACACTTAAATGTCATGAATCTCTAATATTAGCTAATATAAAGTCAGTATTTAAAATTCTCCATTTGACATCAAAATGTTCTTAACAACTATACACCTTAAAACTCTCACTTACACACATACTTCCCATCACACAAAACACACAACACAATTTGCATATTTATATGAATCTTTTGTCCCTGTCTTTCTCTAGGTTATAGGGGTGGTGATAGTCTGAAGCCCATCTTCCCTTGTCATTCTTTATTCTCCTGGTCATCTCCCCCACCCCAGATCCACCAGTCCCTGCTCAGCTTCCCCAGGACAACACAGGAGATGCAGGTGGTCAGTTTTATAATTAAAAACACTCTCTGAACACACTGTTCCAGAGACGCTCTTTTCTGCTCCAAAGCCATCTTAGGACTTGGACCGTTTAAGCTATGACAGCAACTCTCAAAGAAGCACTAGTACAATGTGGAAGAAAACTTTCCCTTGATTTGGGGCCGAATTTTTGTACTCAAAGAAGCACACAGGAAGGACAAATAGCCCTCACTAGGATTGGCACAGATGACAGAGCTGGGCAAGTGTCCCCAGAAAGCCCGGGCCTACTTTCATTGCCTTCCCTGCTGATTCAAGTTTCTCAAGCCCTCCCCAAATTAACATTGACTTGCACAAGTATTTCCAGCCCCTGAGAGTATTCCTCTGAAAGTTGGGTCACGCACACACACAATTTCTGAGGCAGATGTAACCTTTCATTCTGAATGCTAGGTCTTTAACTGACGCTCTTGATAACCAAAAATTTGATTGGAGGTCAGGACAAGAAAGTATTTCTTCATTTTCTTTCCCATTTACCAGAAAATATTTTGAGGCACAATAATCATAATCATAATAATGTTTCTTTCATAATAACCAGTCTTTACATTTTAAAATTATTTCTTAGTAACAGTGACAGCTCATTTCACAGGATCCAACCTGCACTCTGTTTCTCCTTCAGAATGTCATTCAAGTGTGGTCCTCCAGGCACTCCAGCCATCACAGAGACACCCTGCCATGTGATATAGCTGCAGCGCAGGCAGAGAAGGAGGAATAGGGACCTGGGGGCGAGGGGGACTGGGGAGTGGCCATTATGCACCTAGTGGGACCTTTGCTTACTCAAGCTGTTGTGTGATCATCAGGGCACAAGCTCTGTGAAGACATAATCCAAACACAATGTTTCCAAGCAGTCACTAGGTTTTCTAAACATTTCTGGAAGCAATACCATTTTCAGCAGTCTTTTTTCTTCCAGGTATGCATTTTCCTGTCAGTGTCAGCCACTCTGTCCAAGGCCAGTGCTGTGGCATCCTATAGGGCGCAAAGGGCTCACACCAATGACAGGCCATCTGTAGCCTACAGGGCACTTTTTGTGTAAATGGGAAATGAGAGTTCACTCTGGAAGAGGCAGCCAGTTTGGGCATGGGAAGCCCCTCTCAGGGAATGGCTAGCAACCACAAAGGAAACAGGCTTTCTTCTCCCCAAGGGAGCACTGTGGGTAACCCTGCAGTTACATCTGCGGGGCACTGGGTGAGCAGAGCAGGGCTGGGTCTGTCCCCACCCTCCTAACTTGATAAGATCTCTGCACAGACTGCTCAGCCTTACTTGGCTGTCCTGTCCAACAGTTCCTTACTGACCAACATAGGTGCCGGCCCTTGTATAAACCTGCATTTTAGCATGATGTATGATTCTCTCTCAATATTTTTGTAGTACCTATTGCATTACCATCCATGGCTTTCTCTGTGTTAGGCTTCAAAAGAATTTGCCAAAACAAGAAAAATAGAAAGAAAACAAGGTCATGGGCAAGTAATCAAGGAGTTTGGAGGAAAGCAGCCCTCTGAGCTCATTATGGAGGGAAAGCAGGAAGCAGTCACTACTAGCCTGGCTGCTGGTTATGAGACTTAATGATACATTATATGCATAATATGCTGCAGAAACAGAGCTCTGAGCTAGTACGTGTGTCCCTGAGATGAACAGCAATAACACAAGCCTCGTTATTGGAGACAGTGTACCTGTACATCCACAGACATCTCCCTTCACTTTACAGATATGTATGCAAGCCACATAGTCTCATTCTGCATATAAATGCATTGTGTGTTCATGGCTCATAGTTAACTTGTCACAATTTTTTAAAAAATGGATGTTCACATCTTTCAGTCTTTTATCATTCTACTTCTAGAATGTCCCTTTATTTATCCTAAATCTAATTATTTGGTGATTTGAAACAACTAAAACCTTTTCTGTTGTATTTTACTGGAGAAGATTAGATGGGAGTTATTTACATTTTAGGCAGCAGAATTATAATTACTATACAGTCCTCATTTCAACATAGAGAACAATTGTTTAAGTCCCTGTCCATGGTTCAGTGGATAAGGCATCATCCTGAGGCACCAAGGCTGGGGTTTGGAACCCTGGTCAGGGCACATAGGAGATTCAAATCAATGAGTACACAATGAAATGGAACAGCTAAGTGGAACAGCAAGTTGATGCTTCTCTCTCTCTTTTTCTATATCCCCCCTCAAATTAATGGAAAAAAATTAAATGTTTAAAGCTTTGTAAGAATGGCATAAAATAAGGAATTAGCTTATAGAAAGAAAATTAACCATTGATATTATGTATTGTCACTGTGAAACCTTTGGGAGGTTTTTAGAGATGTAATAGAGGAAGTTGTTTTGACTAAATTAGACCCCACCAAAAAAATTAAAATAAAAAAACCTACCCAGAACTTTCATTGATGTGAAAAAGGAAAAACCTGTATTCTCATCCCATTTTCTTACTTTTTAAATTTAATGCCTGGTGCAAATGCTAAGGTCAAAAATACATAGTATTGTACTTAGGTCAGGGCAATGTAAGTTTACTTCCTATACGTAGGTTGAAAGTGTCACTGTTTGGGGCCTGTATTATTTGGACTCATAAACCCCAAGTCCATTACATTTCTGTAATTGAGGATACAAGGGACTAATAACAGCATGAAGAAATTCAAAACCCATTCAAAGTCCCTATGTTCTGGGTGCGGCTCTACTTTGCCTACAGTGATATTCTACATTACACCACCTACACAATCAATCTGATTGTACTAATTCCTAGAATGTGTCGGTGTTTAAGGATAAAATTCAACCTGTGACAAAAGCTGTCTCAGGATTTTAAAAACTCAAATGCCTACAGGAACCAGATAGATATATGAGTGAAGCAAGATAGGGTTTGCCTATTAAACATATGAACTACAACTACTTTATATTTCCTTGTAGATACACACTTTCCATTTTTCTTGAAATATGTGGTGGTGTAGGAAAAGTATGTTATTTGTCACTCCATGATTGATAGAGATATGAGCAGCATAAGAATGTTCCCAGTGTTAAAAGAAAAAGAAAGGAAGGCACCAAACTGACTATGCTGGTATGATGACTGCCAACTATTACTCAGCCTCAGTGTCAAAGACATAGGGGTGATCAAATTTGTGCTGTTCTAGAATGCCTGTGTCTTGCTAAATTGTGACAGCTACTTCTCATTCTAGGACATTGTTGTCACATGGAAATATGTAAACTCATTTTTCCCCTTCTTCCAATTTTCAAGGGAAGACAAAAACCCCAATCTCCCACTTTTAAATTGGTAGCTTAACTTCTTTAAAATTGGGTGAATCAAGAAAGACACACAAGATCTGTTTTTTGTTTGTTTGTTTTTGGAAACCTCTGGTCTACACTATGCAGTCAGTAAGAAAAGGGACTCCACATGTTCTTGGAATTCACAAGAGATTCTAACATAAATCAGTGAGCAACATGCATCCCAATGTAGAAGAATTTGCATTCAAGTCTGATGCAAAGCAAATCTTTTCAGTGTTGATTCACTGCTGAATAGTAGGGATTGGGTCTCTCCTCTCAAGTGATTCTCTGATTTATTGATTGCAGCTTGTTTTTCAGCATTCATGTCTATGTCATGTATTTGTGTCATGTGCCTATTTTGGCTGAGTGCTTCCATTCTAGATAAATATTTGTACCTAGAGATCACTAGGTGAGAAGGCTTCTTTTTGTTTCCCACTGGGTCAAGAATCTTGTCTAGTGGTAACAGTCTCATGAGTTCCTAGGTGATAGAGTTGGTGTGCTTAAGGAACAGGGTTATGTGAATTGTCAGATGCTTTGGTTGCCTGTTAAGACAGAGCTGAGATCATGAACCAAGACAGTTGCTCTTCCATTAGCGCCTTGTGCTCTTTGTTTCCAGTATATAAAATGCTCTAGACAAACATATGTAATTTTACTACACTGAGCTTCAGTCATAACTCAATAGATGGGAAACTCAGGGGTTGTTTGTACAGGAGACCTAGACTTTGCAGGAGGTTGCTCCAACCCCTCCTTGATTCCTATATTTCCTCCAAGAAAATTCTCTAAACTTCCCCTAATCATCTCAGCTATGTTGGAGCAAAGAGGAATAAAACAAATATCAAATGCAAGACCTTTTTTCCTTAAGGCTTGGCTTGGTTCAATGTGAATCTTGGTCAAATAAGTTTTTAAATATGATATATATGTTTGCTTGCTTATAGTTTGCACTGGGTGTGGGGGACAAGCTGTAAGCAGGCTGGGTCATTATAACCTAAGGCAGGGGTCCCCAAACTTTTTACAGAGGGGGCCAGCTCACTGTCCCTCAGACCTTTGGAGGGCCGGACTATAAAAAAAAAAACTATGAACAAATTCCTATGCACACTGCACATTGCTTATTTTAAAGTAAAAAAACAAAATGGGAACAAATACAATATTTAAAATAAAGAACAAGTAAATTTAAATCAACAAACTGACCAGTATTTCAATGGGAACTATGCTCCTCTCACTGACCACCAATGAAAGAGGTGCCCCTTCCGGAAGTGTGGCAGGGGCCGGATAAGTGGCCTCAGGGGGCCGCATGCGGCCCGTGGGCCGTAGTTTGGGGACCCCTGACCTAAGGCTTAGTTTTAAAACTAAGCTTTTCCCTACACTCTTGACTGATTGCATGATGTGGATGATGTACTCTTATGAGGAATCCCATTATGCCTCAGATAAGTGACTTTGTATCAGATACTTCCTTGTTTGTATATTGGATTAAAGGTTTTGATTTCTACACTATAAAGTAGGGCAGACCAGGAGCTTGGTCTCTCTGAGTTCCTGAGATTAGCATTAGAGAGGAGGGTAGAGAAAGGACACATGGAGGAGAGGAGAAGCAGCCAAGATGGCAAAATGCTGAAGGAGAAGCCAGTTTGTGCAGATAGAAGGAGATGGAGAACAGAGGTGAATAAGGCTGGTGAGGTTAGACACCTTTGATTCTAGGAAACTCAGATAAGTCAGTGGCTTTGGGAGCCCTGAATAGAAAGGGAAGTGTTTTCCCACTGTGTGTATTTCTTGCCTTCTGGGTACAGGCTAGGATTAAAACTAATGGCCCACCAGTTCTTGGCTCCATTCTTTCATTACCATCTGTCCAAAACAAATGTAAAACTACAGAGGCCAGGTGGCTGTGATGGTGGCTATGGATACTGGCTTTACAGTGGACAATAAACTCTTTCTTTTCTTTAAGTACCTTTTTTTGGTCCCACTAAGTCTCCCAAGGATGAGGACATCTCAAAAATAGACTATCTCACAAATTGCAATTTTAGAACATCTGCAAGCTATTCCTCCTCATCTCTATCTCTCTATCTCACTCTCTCCCCAGTCCCTCTTTTGCTTCCATATGTCATATCCTTCAATTACCCAGAATAAAACAGTAGTAAATCTAATGTCACTGATTTATCCAAAGCACTTAGCAAGCTCCAAGAATAAACTAGTAGTTCACAACTTTTCCAGTACTAATATCTTTTGCCTTTAGCCAAATTAAGATTTCTCTGGACTTGTCAAGGTAGACATTTTCAAATAAGTAGCATTATTTTTGAAACTCCAAATCAAGAAACAAAAACAGCAGTAATAAAAAAACAGAAAAGGAAGAAAAAAATTAATTTTTATCTATCCTTAAGTTTAGCCCAATGCCTCACATATGGAGGAGCTTTTAGTTAAAAATGCATCCAAAGTTTAAACTTTTAATCCACAAACTCAATCCAGATCATTCAATTCTGAACTCTTTCTATGTAAATTACCTGTTTTCCATTTCCTTTAGGGATTAATCTTCCAGTTCTAAAGGGAATTCTTAATTATATCAGCTAAATTAAGAAAATCAAACCAAATCTAACACAAAAATAAACCACACCATGTTACACATTTATTAAACTGCTGGCATTTGACATCAATTCTGTAAACTGGTCTTTTGGTAAGTCTTTAAGAGACTCTTTACAAATATGATTTCTTTTAGAAAGGAATAAACAGGCAGTCCTGACCTACAGCCACTGTGTATATGTGCATGTCCAAAGATACCACACTCTCCTCTGTGCAGAAAGAGAGGCCCCCATTTTTGTCCGAGTGAAAGAAAATTTATGGGCTCAAGCAGGAAAAGGCTAATTCAAGGGTGTTGCCCAATCTGTAGTTGGAGAGGAAGCAAAGGCTAGTAAAATGATAAGGTACTTGCTGGTTGATAGATATTCAGATGCTATTCTGTTTCTTGCATCAAGTTGTTCCCAGGTGTCAAAGTAAGAGGACCAATTCCAGCACACTTAGCCTTTAGTTGATTTTTAAATACAACATGTGTGCTGGTCCTTCTCTGCAAGTTCAGGGACAGAGCATGGTTTTGTGAGACTCACAGATGAAAATCATTCAGTTAATCAGAAAGTAGCTAAGTCATTTGTATTGATGGGGCCGGCATCATGCCAGTTGAAATATTCTTACACAACTCAGCCACTGGGGATGATTTGTACATCTTGGAACCAGGCACAATAAGCAGCTTAAGATACTTGGAGCTGAGAAATGAAAACAAAGGATGTGGTCTCTCTGTGACTCCCTGACCTCAGGGATCTGTGTGGTTTCCATGATTATAAATTACCTTAAAAGAAATGGAGTGTTGGGGTAAAACAAACTATTTTGAGCAGCAGATTACAACAACTACATCACCATGCCAAAATGTCCGAGAGTTGTTTTGGTTTTGTTCCTTTTTAGATTGTGTTGCTGTCATGGTTCCTTTCCCCTCCATAATTCACCTTTTGGCTTGGCAAAAAATGAGCTGCAGACTGCAGAGTCTCAAGGAAGTGAGATTTGTGTCTCTCAGCTGTGTTGCTGTGAAGCGATTCAGTTAGAGCACAAATGAGCTCCAAACACATGTTTGGGGAGGGCAAAGTTTATTCTCAGGGGTGGGGCTGGGTCAGAGGGCTCATTCTGCTTTGGCTTATAAGGAAGTGTGCTTCCTGTTTCTCTCTGAGCACAAAAAACTTCAAGTGAAAGCTTAACCCCTATTAGACAGCCAGGGCACTTTCAACTCCTAACTTGAGATTCTGGTCTTACACATACATATATTATATATAATTTATTATATATTATATTATATTACTACATATAATATTATATATATATTAAACAATATATGTTGGGCAGATAAAATATATTATGCTCACTTTATTAAAGATGGCACTGCCCACTTGAAAGCCCATCTCCAAGGTGATGATATTAGTTGCCCTTATGCTTGGAATGGCATAATTATATTAATGTGTGTTGGGGGCAGGCTGTGGGCAGGCAGGATCCTTGTAGCCTGGGGCTTAGTTTTAGGACTAAGCCTTTCCCACCCTTTTTGATGTAGGGTGGTGCAGTCTCATGAGGAATCCCATTATGCTTCAGGTAGATGACTTTGTATCAGAGATTTTCTTGTTTGTATATTGGATTAAAGGTTTTGATTTCTACACTGTAAATGGGAGCAGACCGGGAGCTTGCTCTCTTGGTTCCTGAAATTAGCATTAAGAGAGCAGAGAGCAGAGTAAGGCCACATGGAGGAGAGGAGAGGCAGCCAAGATGGCGTAGTGTTGAAGGAGAAGCCAGTTTGTGCAGAGTTTGTGCAGGGAGAAGGAAGGAGATGGGGAACAGAGGTGAATAAGGCTGGTGAGCTAGAAACCTTTGATTCTAGGAAACTCGGATAAGTCAGTAGCTTCATGAGCACTGAATGAGTGGGTTTTGGAGCCCAGTGTGTGTTTTTACTTGCCTGCCGGGTACAAACTAGGATTAAAGGTAATGGCCCACCAGTTCTTGGCTCTGTTGTTTCATTACCGTCTGTCCAAATCCAATACAAACCTGCATGGGCCAGGCGGCTGTGATGGTGCCCCTGGCCCTACATTTGGTGTAGTCTCTGGCAGGATTCAATACAGATCGGAATGGAGCCACCATCACATTTGAGTAATGGAGTAGAGAACTGGCTGCTGTTGTGGTTTCCCATGGCTGTCCTTTTGGGGGCCGTAGGCTGGCTGACTTTTACAATCATGCATGAGAAAATGGAGAGCTCTGTAGAAGAGGCTGCCTGGGACCTGCAAACCAAGCAATGGAAGGAGCTGGAGCAAACGTGGGAGAAAGAGATGCTGACCCTGGAGCTGGAGGAAGCACTGGAGAAGGAGGCCGAACTGGTTCACGAGATTCACTTGGAAATACTGAAGGAGGAATCACAGGTTCATGAGTTGCGGATTGCCCTGGACATTGTGGAGAGCCAGCAGCCACAGGAGGCCAGGGCTGAGAACTTAGCTGGGGCCGCAAGGTCTGTAGAGCAGAAGGCGGCGGCAGCACAGGGCTCGAGCCTGGCAGCGTAAGCTGGTGCTTTTAGTTCATCTTTGGAGGATAAGGAGAATTGGGCTGGAGTTGTGATTTGCAGACTCCAGAAGTTAAGCGGCAGCAGCTGCAGTGGGAGGATAAACAGAAGCCAGAATTGCATCACTGAGTGGCCGCTGGAACATCAGGGAGTGCCTGCTAAGCCACTGGTGGGTTCGCTGACATTTTGGGACATAGGGGTGGAAGCCATCATGCTCTCCAGAGCAGAGATGGAAATGCTGACTGCCATTGCCACATGCTCCTCTTTGGGACAATGTAAGACCTGCCAGGATGGCAGGAATGAGGGGGGTGGCTGACGCCCCATGTGTGTGGACTGATTTCCTGGACTACGACTGGAGTGAGCACTGACTCCTTTGTTGGATGGACTTGCGGATTTTGGACAATGTGAAATACCCTGATGGGGGTAGGGGCGACTTTGCTGGAAGCACTCCCCTGCCCCGGGAAGCTTTTCCTATGGCTAGAAAGAAGGTCAAGGACATTTTGCGCTTTTGGCAAAGTGCTCAGGGACTGATAAAATGTACCTTTGTAATTGTTGAAATTGTATGATTTGTTATGTTTTGTAGTTTGTGTAATGTGTCTAATTTCCTTGCACAGGGATGATGGTGGTGTAGATTGTGGGTAGTAAAGTGAGCATAGGGGTGGACTGTTGGGCAGATAAAATATATTATGCTCACTTTGTTAAAGATGGTGCTGCCCACTTGGAAGCCCGTCTCCCAGGTGATGCTTATGTTGCCCTTATGCTTGGAATGGGCATAATTATATTAATGTGTGTTGGGGGCAGGCTGTGGGCAGGTAGGGTCCTTTTAGCCTGGATCTTGGTTTTAGGACTAAGCCTTACCCACCCTTTTTGATGTGGGGTGGACTTTGTATCAGAGACTTTCCTATTTTGTATATTGGATTAAAGGTTTTGATTTCTGCACTATAAAGTGGGGCAGACTGGAGAGCTTGCACTCTTGGTTCCTGAGATTAGCATTAGAGAGCAGAGAGGAGAGCAGAGAGAGGCCACATGGAGGAGGCCAGGAGAAGTAGCCAAGATAGCGGAGTGTTGAAGGAGAAGGAAGTTTGTGCAGAGAGAAGGAGATGGGGAACAGAGGTAAATAAGGCTGGTGAGCTAGAAACCTTTGATTCTAGGAAACTCGGATAAGTCAGTAGCTTTGTGAGCACTGAATGGGTGGGTTTTGGAGCCCAGTGTGTGTTTTTACTTGCCCACCAGGTACAAGCTAGGATTAAAGGTAATGGCCCACCAGGTCTTGGCTCCATTGTTTCATTACCATCTGTCCAAATCCAGTGTGAACCTGCATGGGTAGGTGGCTGTGATGGTGGCCCTGGCTACTGGCCACACAATATAATATATAATTATATATATAATATATTATGATAAATGATAGATAGATAGATAGATAGATAGATAGATAGATAGATAGATGAGAAATGAGAAAGTTTATTTGGAAAGTCACAGAGGTAGAAGAGATTGATTTAGGAATAATACAAAAAATATACTGAAAATTTATTTTTGCTGTTTTAAAAAAACAACAAAGATCACTTGAAAATATCAGAACTGAGAAGCAAGTCATTTTGTTCACCTAATTTTAGATTATTATGTTTCTATCTTTATGGTAATACATTTTTACCACAAAGCTAATATATCACTAAATACAACCTAGTTTTCTTACAATGAATCTGTCATTTTGTCCCTGTTGGGCAGATAAAATGTATTATGCTCAGTTTGTTAAAAATGGCACTGCCCACGTGAGGCCATTGCCCAGGTAATATTAATGTGTTTTGAGAATCCTTGTAGCCTGGGGCTTGGTTTTGGGATTAAGCCTTTCCCACCCTTTTTGCTGTGGGACGGTACAATCCAATCATGCCTCAGAGAAGTGACTTTGTATTAGAGACTTTCCTGTTTTGTATATTGGATTAAAGGTTTGGATTTCTACACTATAAAATGGGGGCAGAACGAGAGCTTGCTCTCTTGGTTCCTCGGATGATTAGCATGAGAGAGCAGAGGGAGCAGAGCAGAGAGCAGAAAGAGGCCATGTGGCCAAGAGAAACAGCCAAGATGGCGGAGTGCTGAGTGAGATGCCAGTTTGTACAGAGTTTGTATCTGGGATAAGGAAGGAGATGGGGAACTGAGGAGAATAAGGCTGGTGAGCTAGAAATCTTTGATTCTAGGAAACTCGGATAAGTCAGTGGCTTTGTGAGCACTGAATGTGAGTGGGTTTTGGAGCCCAGTGTGTGTTTTTACTTGCCCTCCGGGTGCAAGCTAGGATTAAAGAAAATGGCCTATCAGTTTTTGGCTCCGTTGTTTCTTTACCGACTGTCCGAATCCAATGCAAACCTGCATGGGCCAGGCTGCTGTGATCTACAGTCCCCCTATCCACACCATTTAATCTCCTTTTTAATGTATGGAAAATTCTTTTTATGAGTGTCTGCGGGAGGCAGTGACCTCCTCCCATAAAAGAATTTGAAATATTGCTTCCTCCATGTCCCTTAAAGCCAGGGCATAGTGTTGGGCAGATAAAATGTATTATGCTCACTTTGTTAAAGAGGCCATTGCCCAGGTGATATTAATGTGTATTGGGGTGGGCTAAAGGCAGGCAGAATCCTTTAGCCTGGGGCTTGGTTTTGGGATTAAGCCTTTCCTACCCTTTTTGATGTAGGGCGGTACAATCCAATCATGCCTCAGAGAAGTGACTTTGTATTAGAGACTTCCCTGTTTTGTATATTGGATTAAGAGTTTGGATTGCTACACTATAAAATGGGGACGAAGTGGGAGCTTGGGCTCTTGGTTCCTGAGATAATCATTAGAAGAGAGAGCAGAGGAGAGCAGAGAAAGGCCACGTGGAGGAGGCCAGGAGGAGCAGCCAAGATGGTGGAATGCTGAGTGAGAAGCCAATTTGGGCAGAGTTTGTATCTGGGATAAGGAAAGGAGATGGGGAACAGAGGTGAATAAGTCTGGTGAGCTAGAAACCTTTGATTCTAGGAAACTCGGATAAGTCAGTAGCTTTGTGAGCACTGAATGTGACTGGGTTTTGGAGCCCAGTGTGTATTTTTACTTGCCCGCCGGGTGAAAGCTAGGATTAAAGACTATGGCCCACCAGTTTTTGGCTCCATGGTTTCTTTACCGACTGTCCGAATCCAATGCGAACCTGCATGGGCTGGGCTCCTCTGATAGTGGCCCTGGCCTTGGCTCCTGGCTTTACACATAGGCACAAGCTAATTAGATGTTATCATAGAGGATGCTGATTTGGGAACAATGATTCAAAGATGTATTCATCAGGCTAGGATGGCGAGACCTCTAGGCATTGTCCAGCATGAGTGTCAGTGCCACAAGCCTCAGAATCTGGAGCTGGAAATGGTGGCATGTATTTATGTAAGGCCAGTTCTGCTGGGCTTGGGGTCAGGTGGTGGAAAGTTGACTTCAATTTTGGACAAAAGCCTCCAAGCCCACACACCAAACTAATTTCTGTTGCTTGCAACTAAAAACCCTAACTGAATTATATCATTATCCTCAATCCAAAATCCTTTTCCCAGCTTTCTTCTCTCTTCTTCTCTCCTCCCCTCCCCTCTTAACCCATGCCTCCTTTTCCCACTCCCTTCTCCCTTCTCCTCCTCCTTTCACATTTTCTCTTTCATTCCCTTCCCTTTCATTTCTCTCCCCCTCCTCTTCCCCCTTCTTTCTCCTTTTTCCAATTATCTTCCTCCTCCTGCCTCCTTTCCACTATAACTCTCCTTACCTCCCCAGCCTCCTCCTCCTCCTTCTCTCCCACTTCTTACTTTCACTTTCTCCCCATCTCATTATTTTGTCTCTTATCTTCAAGTCATTATTGACAGTCTTATCTAGAAAGTGGCAGAAATAAAAAGAAAGTCTCAATTCCACTTTATATTGTTGATAAAGCTGAGACCTAACAGGTTTAGACCAATTGTTCCAGTTAAACAGCTAGAAAGCAGGGTGCTTCTTAGTACCCTTAATATTCTTAGCACTGCACTATCATATTACCTAAAGAGTATACTTTGTATGTTCCCTGAAGATAAATGAGCTATTGATTTAATTCTACAGATGTAAGAGGATAAGGAGAAAAATTTAGTAGAGGAAGTTTATAAAATGTTATATATTTTTCCATTATCTTTGAGACAGCAAACAGTAAACAGCTGTGTATTTGCATCCAGTCCACATTTACTTGGTGACTTGTGTGGTTATATGGTCATGTGAAAAAAATGGGGTGGAGACCCAAGAAATCACCTCTGTTCTCCTAGTAAATTAAGGATATTTGTTACCTATATTAGTATTACAAACAGGAAAAAACTATTTGACAGTTTGCATAAATACAGTTCTCTTTCAAAAGGTGAATCTTGTCTTTCTCTAGTTTAAAATCACCTTAGGGCTTCCCATTGCACTTTGAAATGACTCCAAAGTCTAAGTAGAATGACAGTGTCACTTGGACTCCACTCCACGACCTTTATGAGATGAAAGGGGCCCCATTAGTCATCACAGTGGGACAGCGGACACAAATTGAGGCCACACCAGAAAACTCAGATGCACTGTTACCCAACCATATAGCCTCTACTTTCTCCCTAACCTCATGTTGTATCACTAATGTCCTAGCCCAGTCTGCTTTCAGCATGCTGTCCTTTTATCTTTCCCCCTTGATTATCTTAAGCAAAGTTTCTTTCCAGTCTTTGCACTTTGTTGACCCCTCTGCCAGGAACTCTGTTTCCTTATTTTTCACTTAGCTCTGGGCTTCATTCAAATTTAGTTTCCCAAGAGTGGCTTCTCTGACTATCTTAATGCTGCTTACTTACTGTAACTTCATCTTCCTCCTTCTAACTTTTATTTGAAATAATCATGTTTATTTGCTGATTTAATGTCTATGAAGGCAAAGTTCTCAAGAAGTGTCTCTTTCTCTGACTAGGTAGCTTGGTTGGTTAGACTGTCACCCTGAATCACAGAGGCTGCTGGTTCGATCCCCGATCTAGGCACAATCAAGAACAGATTGTTGTTCCTCTTTCTCTCTTTCTCTCTCTCTCCCTTTCTCTCTTTCTAATAAATAAAAATTGAAAACAAAAAAAAGAAGTGTCTCTCAAGTCCACTTCTTTATCATGCCTAAGACTCTGACAAGCACACACCAGGAACTCAGATTTATTTGTCAAATGAATGAATATGTATGTGAGAATAGAATCGGAAAAGAATGTTTGCAGCTCTACTAATGAACACTGTACATGGGCAAAGACATATTAACATTCCTACACAAATACACAACATAGCAAAAACCACAATTCCTGTGACAGCATCTTTATTTCTTCCATTATAGTGACATGGTTGAAAGTTACATTCATAACAATGACCCAAAAGCATCCACCTATTTCAGAGAGTTTCATTCACTGCATAGAAAATGGGATTCAGTGAATTCACAGACTTCTTCTCTAAGCTTACAACACTTAGCTTATTACTGCTTTGTTTTCATTGTTCTCTGTACCTACACAAATTTTTATTTTTTTCAGAAAATCTTAAATCCCAGGTAGCACATCATTCTACCTGCATATGCCTTGGTATGTACCTCTTAAAGGCAACATTTGTTTGTTATTATAACTACAGTGCAATTATCTAACTAGATGAATAAATAATTCACTAATATCTAATACACAGACTGTGTTCAAATTTATTTAATTATCTAAAAATGTATGTTGGGCAGATAAAATATATTATGCTCACTTTGTTAAAGATGGCACTGCCCATGTGGTAGCTCATTGTCCAGGTGATATTAGTTGCCCTTCTTGCTTGGGATGGGCATGATTATATTAATGTGTGTTGGAGGCAGGCTGTGGACAGGCAGGATCCTTGTATCCTGGGGCTTGGTTTTAGGACTAAGCCTTTCCCACCCTTTTTGATGTGGGGTGGTGCACTCTCATGAGGAATCCCATTATGCCTCAGATAAGTGACTTTGTATCAGAGACTTCCTTGTTTGTATATTGGATTAAAGGTTTTGATTTCTACACTATAAAGTGGGGCAGACCGGGAACTTGCCCTCTCTTGGTTCCTGAGATTAGCATTAAAGGGGAGAGCAGAGAAGGGCCACATGGAGGAGAGGAGAGGCAGCTAAGATGGCGGAGTGCTACAAGAGAAGCCAGTTTGTGCAGAGTTTGTGCAGAGAGAAGGAGATGGGAAACAGAGGTGAATAAGGCTGGTGAGCTAGAAACCTTTGATTCTAGGAAAGTTGGATAAGTCAGTAGCTTTGTGAACACTGAATGAGTGGGTTTTGGAGCCCAGTGTGTATTTTTACTTGCCTGCTGAATACAAGCTATGATTAAAGGTAATGCCCACCAGTTCCTGATTCCATTGTTTTATTATTGTCTGTCCGAATCTAATGCGAACCTGCACGGGCCAGGTGGCTGTGATGGTGGCTATGCCTACTGGCTTTACCATGTATTATAAATTTTTATTTGAATCAGGCAACAAACAAGAACTAAATGTTGCTTTTCATTCATATTTCTCTTAAGTTTCTTTTGATCAATAACACTCTTTCCTATGCTATTTATTTGTTGAAGAAGCTGGGTCGTTTGTTATTTATAATTGTTTACATTATGGATTTGGGGATTTAGTTGACTTTATCTTTATGGTTTATTCAACATTTCTTTATCTTCCACATTGCCTATAAGTTTATAGTTATTGATTTAGTATTTTTTATTTTTTTCTTGGTACTACGTCCTTCCCATTACATCAAATCAAGAAGAACATAATGTCTGCATGATATACTTTTAATAATGCTTTAATTGACCACTGGGTTCAGGTGTGGAAGGCTTGTCTATGTTCTATAACTCCACCACCCAACACAGACCAACTCTCTACCTAATGGCTATAACACTCAATTGCCTTAACTTATTACTTCATTAAGAATTTAAAAACAAGCCTGACCAGGTGGTGGCGCAGTGAATAGAGCATCGGACTGGGATGCGGATGACCCAGGTTCAAGACCCCCGAGGTCACCAGCTTGAGCATGGGCTCATCTGGTTTGAGCAAAGCTCACCAGCTTGGACCCAAGGTCTCTGGCTTGAGCAAGGGGTTACTCAGTCTGCTGATGGCCCACGGTTAAGGCACATATGAGAAAGCAATCAATGAACAACTAAGGTGTCGCAACGAAAAACTGATGATTATTAAAAAATAAAAAAAAAATAAAAAAAAAAGAAGAATTTAAAAACAAGATTTCTTTAAAGCTTATAATTTCTCTCTCCTTTGTTAAGAACTCTTTTTCATCTCTTCGGTTGCCTTAAAATTTGGTACTTACAGGAAAAGCAGGATAAATGCTTGAATCTTTTCATTACCAATTTTCAGAGTGATGAGTTGATATTCTAGCAAATTCCAAAAGTGACCGTTGGATTTTTATTTTTTAATATTTTCACTAATTCATTGATTTCTAAATATTTTGTTTAACATGTTCAATTCAGAGCAATTATTATTATTGTCATTATTTTTGATAGTTGAGTTTTCTCAACATTGGCAAAATGGGAGTTCCTCAAGTTGTCTTTGAAAGTTTATATTTTCTTTCAAGTACAGCAATATGCTGAAAATTCACCTTGTACATTTTATGCTCCAGACCTGGAATAAGCAGTTTTCCAAAGTGTAGGTTAAATAAGTTTGTAAATACAATATATATGTTTGCTCACTTATAGTTTGCATGGGGTGTGGGAGACAGGCTGTAAACTGGCAAAGTCATTATAGCCTAAGGCTTAGTTTTAAGACTAAGCCTTTCCCACCCTTTTAATACTAAGCTCTTCTCAACACTAAGTTTTTCCCCACACCCTTGACTGTTGCATGATGTGGGGTGGTGCACTCTTATGAGGAATCCCATGTATGCCTCAGATAAGTGGCTTTGCATCAGAGACTTTCTTATTTGTATATTGGCTTAAAGGCTTTAATTTCTACACTATAAAAAGAGGGAGACCAGAGACTCTCTCTCTCAGTTCCCGAAATTAGCATTGCAGAGGAGAGGCAGCCAAGATGACAGAGTGTTGAAGGAGAAGCCAGTTTGTGCAGTTTGTGCAGAGAGAAGGAGATGGGGAACAGAGGTGAGTAAGGCTGGTGAGGTACAAACCTTTGATTCTAGGAATACTCAGATAAGTCAGTGGCTTTGGGAGCCCTGAATGGAAAGGGAAGTGTTTTTCCACTGTGTGTATTTCTCACCTGCTGGGTGCAAGCTAGGATTAAAGGTAATGGGCCACCAGCTCTTGGCAATGTTGTTTCATTACCGACTGTTGGAATCAAATGCGAACCTGCATGAGCCAGGTGGCTGAGATGGTGGCTGTGGCTATTGGCCTTACACAAGGAGTCTTAGTTCTTTTTAATGGGGAATATATTTTTATAAACCACAGTCTGAACATGAAGAGTTTTCATTGTTTCCAAGTGTTCATTACTTCTAGGATTTTTTTGTAAAACAAGTAAGAAAATATGCACTTTTTAGAAAAAGAAACATCACTCTTAAATTCATGCTAATATTTTCACCAATTCAAATAAAAGGTTCCAGTATTTTTACTTAAATTTCTTGGTTTTATATTTTTATATCTCCTTTTCCTTCCTCTGAAAATATCTTGGCTCATGACACTGTTAACATAATTCATTATTTGCTTTATTTCAACATATAAAATAGTTTCAAAATAACTATAACAATATTTCCAGTAGTAACAAACTTACTGAATTTATTAAAATTTTTTGTGGTTTTCTTTTTTATCCTTAGAATGTACAGTCAAAATACTATGGTTTAAAGCCACTTAAAATGAATCTTTTTACTTGACATACAGTTCAGTTCACTTGTTTCAGGTTTTTGTGATCACTATTTTCAGGGATTGGTTTTTTATTTAACTTTTTAAATTACGTGAATATAGCAAAATCAAAATCATAAAGCAAGGTATATTTAATTTTAGAGACATTTATTTTCCATCCTGCCCCTATCCTCACTTTCTCCCTCCCTTATATTAGGTATTGTTTTAATCACATATATCTCCTCTTTTGTTGCACAACATGTAGCGTACTATCCACAATCTTGTACTACTTGCTTTAAAAAAACTTTAAAAAATAATACACCTAGGCAGTAACTCTACTATTTTAAATGTGCTAGGGAGATATACACATTTTTTTTGACAGAGACAGAGAGAGAATCAGAGAGAAAGATAGATAGGGACAGACAGACAGGAAGGGAGAGAGATGAGAAGCATCAATTCTACGTTATAGCACCTTAGTTGTTCACTGATTGCTTTCTCATATATGCCTTGACTGGGGGGCTACAGCAGACCAAGTGACTCCTTGCTCAAGCCAGTGAACTTAGGCTCAAGCCAGAAACCTTTGGGCTTAATCTAGAGACCATGGGGTAATATCTATGATCCCACACTCAAGCCGGAAACCCTGCACTCAAGCTTGTGAGCCCATGCTCAAGCCAGTGACCTCAGGGTTTCAAACTTGGATCTTCCATGTCCCAGTCTGATGCTCTATCTACTGTACCACAGCCTGGTCAGGCAAGAGTTGTACACATATTAAAATGTGATTCCAACCTTGAAAAAATCCACACTCCAATTGCAACATGAGTTCTAGATGCTTTCTTATATATTGCTTTACCACTATTTAGTTCCATGACTTCATGTTGTAAGATCTTGGGAATGTTAATTAACCTCTCTGGGTCAATATCCTCATTTGTAAAAGGCGATAGTCAGATCTACTTCCCAGTTGTGTTATGAGCATTAAATGAGATGACATTTTTAAAAGCACAATTTCTAACCCATACTAAGCTCTCAATAAATGACATTTCTAAATGGGTATTGTTGTTTTAGATAAAATGCACCACTAGCAAAAGCTTAAATGTCATTGATATTTTTGGAAGAGTGTGATAGAGAAGGAAGAATAAGGACTTTGGTATTCATCAGCCTAGGCTTTAATACTGACCCCACTCCTTCCTCTGTCTTCCCTTGAGCTATTCACTTACTACCATTGAGCTTCAGCTCCCTTACCTGTAAGATGGGGAAAATGGCACTTGTCTCCATTTGATGTTAGGATAATTCCAAGAGTTTGTACCACAGAATACTTTTGGCACATAGTAAGCAGATAATAAACATTGTTTTATACTTCCATCCTACCCTAACACTCTACAATACAAAGACTTGAGTTGGCAATTGGGAGCCAACCAACATAAACTGTGACCCTCTTTCAGAGGCTGTTGGGCAAAATGACTTATGCTTATGCAAAGCAGAGGGCACCAAGAGCCCCTAACCTATATGGGTCCATTTTCTTGAAACCAGACCACTTCTTAGTTTTTCTGAGTACCTATTACTCTCTTCAAATACATTTTCTTCTGTTCTTCTCCTCTGATCTCTACTTTGTTCAGTAATCTAATGCAACTCCTACACTGCTTTTATTAGAAACTGTGGTCTCTGGTTCAGGTGACAATTAAATTCTAAAGGCAAAGTGGGTTTCACTCAGCCCTAAGTATATTTGACTTTAGAATAAGACAGAAAACAACAACAGCACAGTGGAGGTCTCATGATTTCCAGTCATAGTTTCTGACATCCCAGTCATTCTACATTTGTGGTCATAAGACATAGTAGACACATGTATGGTCATGAGAGACAGATCATACATGGTATTAAGGACCATGTCAACTCAGGCAAGACAACAGCTGAATGATTTCTTTATTATTTACACCTAGTGAGTTATGAACCTTCTCTCGCATTCAGGTGCATGTAACAACCTTTATTTTCATCACCTCAGATTATGCATCATCCATCTCAATGATGTGGTAGTATGAGTGTTTGGTCCACAACACAGTCATTGGACAGTCTTCCTTGTCTTGAATGTGGTGCCAACTCTTAAAACCTTGAATTAATCTCCTGGAGAGAACTGATCAAAGATCAATCCTCAAGTGTCTCCAAAACTAGAGGAAAGGTCATAGAACCAGCTGTTAACCCTTGCCACTCTAACTATGTATGTAAGGTAGTAGAGTATATGTAATATTATATAGTATACTAGGCATAGCGTGAAATAATTTATGTAAATTATCCTCTTTAACCCCATGACAATTCTATATGATAATTATCATTTTATTCTAATTTTAATGATGAAGAAATAAATTACAAGTTTGAAATCTAATAAGCCAAGGTTCAAATCCTGATTCCATCACTTCTTTGAAAAAGATCATTAGCCTCTGAGCTTCTATTTTCTCATTTAAGATAATAATACTTATTTCCAAAGCATGGTGAATAGTTGTGAAACTTGTATATCACAGAAAAAGTGGGAATTGGCAGTAATAGCCAGCCTGTGCTCCTCTCACTAAGCCACATGCCCTATGACTTTGTCTTTCCAGATTTCCAGGTGCCTTTCCAGTTTGCTTTAAAACATTCTATAGTCTAGGGCAGCCAGCCTGGAAGCCTGTAGAGTCAATGGTTTTTGTACAGATAAGGGGAGATAAATGTAGAGTGACTTGTACATTGAAAGCATGTAAATGGTGATAGACAGAAATTTGACTTGGGATGGTAAACATACAATACAATAATATACATATGATGTACTATAAAATTGTGCACTTAAAACTCATACAATCTTATTAAGCAATGTCACCCCAGTGAATTCAATTTTTTTAAAAAATGTAATTAATGTTTTTATATTTCCCACATTATCTCAATGGTAGATTTTTTTCTTCAACAAAAACTGTAGGTGGCTGGTAACAAATTGTACTTAGAATTATGCTGGCCAGCTGGCTATACTCTCATAGCAGAGATATTCAAGTCAAGAGTTCAGTCTCCAACAGTAAAATTTAAGGCACATGCTCTCAGCAAATAAGAATCCCAGAGAAGTGGATCCCCTCATTCTCTGACCACATTAGGTCATCCCTTACTCTGTTTGTTTACAAGGGCATCACTTCATGGGTAAAGTGACATCTTTTCTTAAATCTGAAAACCACTATTCCAGCTTATCTCAAAACTCCAGCCTACCATTGTATATCTAAAAATCAGCTTTGTCAATTGCCTGCCAGAATAAAAATTTCCAAGTCTATTAGAGCCACAAAATTCCATGTGACTCAAATAATTTACATCAGCATAGTCCACAGTATTAATGTCATAATTTTCTTTACCTGCTTTGTATACTGTAGCAGTAGATTTAATGCATTCAAGCATAGCCTGGCACCATACTCTTATGTAATTCTTTTACTTGAAAATTCACAGGAAAAATAAATGAAATTCTATGACAAAGGACATGCAAGAGAGAATTTTTTTTCAATTAGATATGTTTTGTGTCATTGATTTTTAAGCTCTGGGAATCTTAGTACTCATTTTTATGATACTAAAAAGTAAGAATCTCTAATATAACAATAACCACTGGGCAAAATGTATTTTCTTACAATCTAATCAACAATGTGGCCACTGAAACCACAAATCAGTAAGCTGCATTTCTGCTGAGAGAGAAACTGAGTGTTTGCAGCAATGGTAGAAGCAAGTGGGAAGTCAAAGCTCTTTTGACTAAGGCAAAGGGAAGTGAGGAGTAGCTCTCTAAGCAGAATGAGCCAGAAGGCAGCATGGTTGTAACAAATGCCAGGGACTCCAAACCAGAAAGGATGACTTGAGATAATGTCCTTTACCATGCTTTCTGGGAATTGCTGTTTCTGTCTGAGAACCTCTTATTTGAGGTTCTCCTCAGTCACAAATGGCTTCTCATTCTCTGTCTATCCCCTTTGTATTTAGTGCATATAATTACAAATTTCTCAGAAAAAAAAAATTTTCCTTAGATAGTCCACTTTCTTTGCTATTCCTCCCAAACAAAGGATAAATTCAGACGGGATTTTATTATTCTCACATATTTGTTCAACTCAGTAACACCTTGATTTAAGTTTTAGCTATGGAGCAGCACGGATGTGCTAGGAGTGGTCTCTCATATTTGTGATAGAGAAGTTTCTGTCCTCTGGGAGTGTATAAACTCCATACGCCATACTGAGAATGCCTGTCATCTTGTCTGTCTCCAACCACTAGACTGGGAGCCAAAACAGGGACAGAAACAAGACTTCTTCAGTCCTCAGTAGCTTGTTAGTGTTTAATACTAATTATGCACACAATGAATATTTATTGACTGGATGAGTGAATTTATTGATGGGAATCAAGGGTGTAGCTTGATTGAAGTAGAAAGTACTTTAGATTTGAAAGAAAAGCAGAAATAAAACATGAATATGGGATGAGAAGCCATGGGAAATGTATGTGGTATCATTGGGCTGAATCCAGAGACTTTACTAAAAAGCAGAAGGAGATAATGGGATGGTGAAGATGCCAGACTTTGGATAAAAAAGTTGGGACCAAATTGTATCTGCATGTTGCAAGTTGCAGATTTTATGTTCCTAACAGAACTTCACTGGAAGTATGATTACGCGTAAGCCTATGCCCTATGTGCAGGATGGAGAGGTGCACATCTGTTCCCCTTTATTTGCAGTATATGTACCTGTGGACAAATAGCAGAATATAAATATAACAAATGTCTGCTGACTACAGAGTAATAAGATTGTTCCTCCTTCCAGTGGATACAGTTGGGACACATAAGTTTCTGGCCTCCCTTTGAAAATTTTATGCTCCTAAACAGTTTCTGTTTTATGTTCCTAAGATTTGCTAAACTTTTCTACAAGTACAAAGTCACAGCTGATCATTATGCTTGCAGCATCCTCGGCCAATAACACTGGGAACAAAATTTTTGTTGCATTCACAAAAACACTTGTTCTTACTTAATTCGAGTGTTATGACCTCAAATCTGACATTAGTTTTTCTCGGTAAGCTACAGTTTTTTGCAATTCAAGATTTTAAGTTTTCATCTTATTGTAAAATTTTCAACATTTAGTTTAACATAATGAAGTAGAATGTCTTCTTGGGCATCACCTTTGTGAAAATATAATAATTTATATAATGCAGTAAATACATGAATACACTAAAAATATGATTGCATCAGAATTTATCTACAATTTCAAAATAGAACATATTAAAACATGTATTTTAATCATAACATTTGCACAAAACATTTAAATTCTATTTAGACAAAAATTTGCGTTTGTAGCTCTTGTGTTTGTGTACTTGTTGAGGACAATCTTGTTTGATGCTCCAAGTGTCTGTTCATCACTAACAGCTCCACGATTTTCAGGAAACTTATCAAGGTGACTGTTCAGGAAGTGAATCTTAATGCTGACATTACATCTAATTTTGTGAAAAGGCAACAGCATTCTTTGAACCAGAAGTTCATAGTTTTCTACTTTTTAGTTGCCAAGGAAGTTCTTTGTAACTGCCACAAAAGACTGTCATGCAGCTTTCTCCTCCTTATTTATCTTCCTGGAAATTTGTTCATTATGTATGAGGGTTCAAATTTGAGGTCCATTGAATACACCTACTTTTATCTTCTTGAAAGACAAGGCAGGAAAAGCAGAAATAATGTTAAAAGCATTCACTTTCACTATTCACAGTCTGAACAAACTGCTTCATTAAGCCAACTTGGAAATGAAGTGGGAGAAAAATGATCCTGTCTCAATTAATTACAATTTCATTCACAATATTTTGCATCCCTACTTCCAGAGCTTCCCATTTTGGCCACTCCTTCTGTGTCCAGTGTTTCTCCTGAGCTCAGCTGTCCCACAAACACAGAAAGCAAGGATATTTCATGAAACCTCTCTGTTGTACTAGCAGGACACTTACCATTTTAAGATCCACACAAATTATCCAGTTATGCTCCTCATACTTCAAAAAGTTGAGGACAATTTTTATGTCATTATAATCTTCTCACAGATGAGTTGAATAACCAATTGGAACCACTGCATAAACATTACCATTGTGTAGGAGAACACATTTCAGATTCCATTTAGAGCTGTCAAGAAATGGCCACCATTCTGTTGGACCGTAAGTGGTAACACCTAGCTGGCTGAGAAGACTACTGATATCATGACAGTAAACAAAGTGTTTGTCTTTGGGAAAAAAGTCCACAAAAATTTGTTTACACTTCCTGAATGGGATACTTTAGCTGACTGGTGAAGTATATTTTTTTCTTGAAGCCTGGAGGATAATAACACAGCTGCTTTCTTTGATTGGCCCAAATCTCTTACTAAGTCATTCAATTTGGATTGGCTAAACTGCTGAGTGGTCAATGACTACTTGGCAACAGAAAAAAAACCTTCAGATTCTACAACCATTTCCTTATGCATCTTATCAAAATACACTTGATCACCATGTTCACTTTCTTCATCTTTAGAAGAAATAAAACCATTGAAGACTGGAACTGGGAGTGTCTCAGAGTATGGGATAGGTCAGATTGCTGAAGAAATATTAGGATATGAGATCATATGCCATTTTTTCTTGCTGATGCCCTTTGTATGGATCAGACAGAAATAACAGTCACTACTGTGGTCCTTAGGTTCACACAAAACCATGAAAATACCAAAAGGCATCCCTTTGTGTTTTTCATTTGTTCAGTCACGAAGCATTTCCTCACAATTATGACACACAATTTGAGGAGCACAATTCTTGTCTTGATCACCAAGAGGAACTTGAAAATAGGCAATATATGCATGTGTCACAAATGATGAAATATTACACCTTTGACGTTGAAGTGTGTAACAGCCACATATATAACAGAAGGTGTCAGAACTATCCTTACATGTATGCCTACTTGAAGAGCCATGATTCAATCTTAAAACAAAAAATAGGATGTTTTTATCAGGTAATAATTTTTTACATTTAAAAACAACTACAATTATGTAAAAGTGATGTTTTTAAAACATTAATTGCCTTGTGGTTATGTTCAATCCAAGAGTCATTGCCCTTCAACTCCAATTTAAAAACTAATGCATGCCATTAACTATAACAAAAAGAAATTAAAATTGCAATAAAACTAGAGCATGCACCAAAAAAAAATTCATATTTGCAATCAGTAATGCAGAAATATATAGAAAAAGTTCTAAAACCTCATGCAATCGAAAATGAAAAAAAAAATTGTTCCCAGTGCAGTGGCTGAGCTGGGCCAAAGTGCCATATCTCTGCCCTTGTTACTGAGACAAAAAGCTCAGTCTCTTTCTATGGACAACTGTTGAAATCATGAGAATGTGGGTGGTGTCAGAGAAATGGCACTGTGAGCAGTGCTCTCAATACCTCTCCCTGAAACTTCAACAAATTCAAAAACTAGAGACAGAAAAAAAATCTCAGGAGCATTTAAAATACACATACATCAAACAAAGGTATGATTGGGTGAAAAGGTGGCTGAATATATAATCCACTCTGAAGGAAATATGATGGAGAATGGAATATCTGTTTTTCGCACTGACCTGAGCAAGGGCTGCTTTCACTTGAAACTGGGAGAAAGAAAGGGCTGGGGGCATGGAAAAATCTGAGCTAGGGCAGATACGTTCAAGCCAATGAGAGAGTGTGCCCACAGCTCAGCCCATGCGGAGCTAATGCCAATGGCAGAACCCAGCAGAGCTGGGAAAGCAGTTGCCTTGTTTACTCCCGGTATCCTGGTTGGTGAGACTGGGCAGTGTGCTAGTGGATTCACCTGGCGCTTTGGGTGTGGGTGCCCACATTCCCGGACAAAGGGGCTGAGTCAGAGACTGTCAGTAGTGGCCCTCTGTGTGGGCTGTGACAAGAGTTTCTGAATAATCCTGGCTTCCCTAACAACAGTGCTTGGGAAGTACACAAAAGCCAGCTTCCTTACACTCAGACCTGTCTGGGCGTAGCACCTCTGCCAGCCATACAAGCTAACAAAGCACACTGCTGGGGAAGAAAACTGCAGAAGTGGTGGGGGGAAGGGTGCACAGGCAGCTTGCAGACAGCCTCTGGAGAGCAGACCTGAGGAGTGCTGAGGCATACTAGACATGACCAGAGGCTCATAGAAAGACACCTGAAAGGCAATATGCTCCCAGCCCTGCCTGATTACACTGGTGGCTCTGGCTGGCAAAGCCTTACCTAAAACCCTGCATTGAGTGGGGATAGAGGGGGGATTTGGTAGCTCTTAGATAGAGCCTCTTGCTCTTCAGGCAGTGACTGGGGCAACTTCAAAGCTGGGTCCCAAGCTGCTGGTTAAGGAAGGAGAGATTTGAAAAGAGGCTCCGGGAAAATGGACTCTCCCATTGTCAAAGCCTGAAAACGCTAATAAGCTCGACCTACCAATAGAAATGAGGCCTAATTTATGTCATCACCATAGCAACACAACAGCAAATTTCTGCCTAAGAGTGCTACAGGGGCAGAAACTGGGATACAGTGCCACCAGCCAAAAAGAGAGAGAAGAAAGAAAAACAAAGAAGATACTTTCTCAAAACCAGAAAAAATCCATAGTCCTTATAATGTTTTCCATTTTTTCTTCTACTTTTATCTTTTTTTTTCTTTCACCTTGAAGATTTTATCCTCTTTCCATTTTATTTTTTCTTTACATTTGAACGTTATTACCCATAGGTGACACATTTTCCATTGTTTTCTTTTCAATGAGTGTTATATTCCAAAACACCTAACTCCATTATTTTCCCTGTCTTTTCTTTCTTTTTAATATTAATTTATTAATTTTAATGCAGTCACATTGATAAATCAAGGTACATATGTTCAGAGAAAACATTTCCCAATTATTTTGACATTTGCTTATGTTGCATTACCCTCACCCAAATTCAAATTGTCTTCCATAACCTTCTATCTGGTTTTCTTTGTGCTCCTCCGCTCCCCCGACCCCTCTCTCTCCTTCCTTCCCCGCATCCCCCATTACCATTACACTCTTGTCCATGTCTCTGAGTCTTATTTTTATGTCCCATCTATGTATGGGGTCATATAGTTTTAAATTTTTTCTGATTTACTTATTTCATTCCGTATAATGTTATCAAGGTCCATCCATGTTATTGTAAATGATTCAATGTCAACATTTCTTATGGCTGAGTAGTATTCCATAGTATATATGTATGAAAGCTTTTTAATCCACTCATCCACTGATGCACACTTGGGCTGTTTCCAGATCGTTGCTATTGTGAACAATGCTGCCATAAACATGGGGATGCATTTCTCCTTTTGTAACAGTTCTATGGTGTTCTTAGAGTATATTCCTAAAAGTGGGATAGCTGGGTCAAAAGGCAGTTCGATTTTCAGTTTTTTGAGGAATCTCCATACTGTTTTCCACAGTGGCTGCACCAGTCTGCATTCCCATCAGGAGTGCAGAAGGGTTCCCTTTTCTCCACATCCTCACCAGCACTTATTCTGTGGTGTTTTGTTGATGAGTTCCAATCTGACTGGTGTGAGGTGATACCTCATTGTGATTTTAATTTGCATTTCTCTAATGATTAGTGATGTTGAGCATTTCTTCATATGCGTATTGGCCATCTGTATGTCCTCTTTGGAGAAGTGTCTATTCATTTCTTTTACCCATTTTTTGATTGGATTGTTTGTCTTCCTGGTGTTGAGTTTTACAAGTTCTTTATAAATTTTGATTATTAACCCCTTGTCAGATGTATTGCCGAATATGTTCTCCCATTGTGTAGTTTGTCTTTTTATTCTGTTCTTATTGTTTTTAGCTGTGCAAAAGCCTTTTAGTTTGATATAGTCCCATTTGTTTATCCTGTCTTTTATTTCACTTGCCCGTGGAGATAAATCAGCAAATATATTGCTGTGAGAGATGTCCGAGAGCTTACTGCCTATGTTTTCTTCTAAGATGCTTATGGTATCATGGCTTACATTTAAATCTTTTATGCATTTTGAGTTTATTTTTGTGAATGTGTAAGTTAGTGATCTAGTTTCATTATTTTGCAGGTAGCTGTCCAATTTTCTGAACACCATTTATTGAAGAGGCTGTCTACTTCATTGTATGCTCTTACCTCCTTTGTCAAATATCAGTTGTCCATAAAGCTGTGGGTTTATTTCTGGGTTCTCTGTTCTATTCCAGTGATCTATATGCCTGTTCTTATGCCAGTACCAGGCTGTTTTAAGTACAATGGTCTTGTAGTATAACTTGATATTGGGAAGTGTGATACCTCCTGCTTTATTCCTCCTTTTCAAGATTGCTGAGCTATTTGTGTTCTTTTTTGTTTCCATATAAATTTTTGGAATATGTGTTCTCTATCTTTGAAGTATGTCATTGGTAGTTTAATTGGTATTGCATTAAATTTATAAATTACTTTGGGTAATATAGACATTTTAATTATGTTTATTATTCCAAACCATGAGCACAGTATATGCTTCCACTTGTTTGTATCTTCCTTGATTTCTTTTATCAATGTTTTATAATTTTCCGAGGACAAGTCTTTAATATCCTTGGTTAAATTTACTCCTAGGTACTTTATTTTTTGGTTGCAATACTGAAGGAAATTATCTCCTTAATTTCTCTTTCTGACAGAGAGTTCATTGTAGGTGTATAAAAATGCCTCTGACTTTTGAGTACTAATTTTATATCCTGCCACTTTGCTGAATTTATCAGGTCCAGTAGTTTTTTGACTGTGACTTTAGGGTTTTTATAGACAATATCATATCATCTGCAAATAATGATAGTTTTACTTCTTCTTTTCCAATTTGAAATCTTTTTATTTCTTCTTCTTGTCTGATTGCTGTGGCTAGGACTTCCAGAACTCTGTTAAATAAGAGTGGTAAAAGGGGGCACCTCTGCCTTGTTCCTGATCATAAGAGGATTGCTTTTTATTTTTGCCCATTGAGTATGATGTTGCCTGTGGGATTGTCATAGATGGCCTTTATCATGTTAAGGTATGTTCCCTGTATTCCCATTTTGCTGAGAGTTTTGATCATGAATGGGTGCTGGATTTTGTCAAATGCTTTTTCTGCATCTACTGAAATTATCATGTGGTTTTTCTCCTTCCTTCTGTTTATGTGATGAATCACATTAACTGATTTGTGAATATTGTACCAGTCTTGCCTCCCCAGAATAAATCCCATTTGCTCATGGTATATGATTTTTTTCATATATTGTTGGATCCGGTTTGCTCATATTTTGTTGAGGGTTTTATCATCTATATTCATCAGGGATATTGGCCTATAATTTTCTTTCTTTGTGTTCTCTTTGCCTGGTTTTAAAATCAGAATTATGCTTGCATCATAAAAAGAGCTTATAAGTCTTCCTTCCTTTTGAATTTTTTGAAATAGCTTGAGAAGAATAAAAGTTAGTTCTGGAGATGACGTCAGAGTAATGGCGGGGTAGGAAGCGATACCGATAAATCTCCCCCAAAACTCAACAAGATCTTCAACCAGAAACAGAAAAACCTATACTTGGAGCTTCCAGATGCTTCGCAATACACCCAAAGGCATGATTGAGTGAAAAATTGGCTAAATATATAACCAAACCCCGAAGGAAATAGGGAGTAAGAAATGCTCCGCCTTCCTCACTAACCTAAAAGGGCGGCTTTCTCTGGTAACTGTGAATATAGAAACTGAGGTGGGCAAAGGGGGTGAATAGATCCAGGCCGCGACACAAACGGCAGAACCAGGCTGTGGCATGGAGATCCAAGCCAAGGAAAATCTGATCCTGTGGCAACCCGGGCAATACAAGCTAACACTCGCGCCAAACCCAAACAAAGAAAGACAAGCAGAGCGGCCATTTTACCCGGTCTCCTGGTCGGTGTGCAGTTAGTGGGTGAGAATTTCTTCCTAGGCCCCGAGAGTGGGTGCCTGTGTTGCCCCACGGAGAGGCAGGGTCAGAGGCCTTTCTGTGGGCCGAGGGCAGAGTCTCTGGACAGCCCCAGCACCCTTGGAAAGCCAAGCATGGGAGGGAGTGAGAACTAATTCCAACGGTGGAGATTGTCCGTGCTGGAGAATGTTTCACTCAGAGGGAAACGCGGCCGGCCTCATATCCTGGTTTGCACGCGCAGATAAGGAGTGAGCGATTCCTCCGAGTGATTCGGCAGTGCGCGCCCGTGTTATCACACAGAGGGGCAGAGTCAGGGGCCTTTGTGTGGGCCAAAGCAGAATCTCGGGCTGCCCCAGCGCCTTGCAAAAGCCACGCATGGGGACAGAGCGAGACTCAATTCCAATGCTGCAACTTTTCCCTGTGGTTGGGGGTTTCACTCAGAGCGTGAGACTGCTGGCCAAATATCCTGGTCGCAGACAGTGAGTGAGAGTTTCCTCCAAGCGCCCTGGAAGTGGGTGCCCACTTGTGTTACTGGACAGAGTGGCAGAGCCAGAGGTCTTTGAGTGGCCGGAAAGCCCGCCTGATTATGCTAGCAGCTCTGACTGACTGAGCCTTACCCAGAGCCCTGTGCTGAGTGGAAATAGAGTGGGGAGTTGCCAGCTCTTTGAGCCTCTTACTATCCAGGCAGATGCAGCAGCAACCCCATAGCTGGATTATCAGGCTACTAATTGAGGAAGGAAAGACTAGAAGAAAGGCTCCATGAACACGGACTCTCTCACTGTCGGAGCCTATAAATGCTAATGAGCCTCGACTGCCAACGAGACTAAAGCACAATACATGACATTGCCATAGAGACTTATCAACTGCAAACCTCTACGTGAGCATGCCAAAGGGGCAGAACCCAGGGTACAGAGTCACCGACCAGGAAAAGGGAGAGAAAAGAAAAAGCAAGAAGATAACCCATCAAAATCAAGAATAATCTGCAGACTTTAGAACCTATCTCATTTTATTATATTTGTTCGTTTGTTTCTCTTATCTTCATTCTTGATACTTTTTTTTCCTCCTCCAATTTGGCCGATTAACTCTATACCAGTCTTACTCTCTCCTCTCCTTGAACTACACTACCCATAAGTGTTACATCTCCCATTATCTTTTCTCTTCTCTTCCTTTCTCTCTATGAGGGTTGCACTCCAAAACCCTTATCTGTCTCTCTCCTTTCTTTTTTCTTCTTTTAGTGGTTCCCTCTTTTTCTCTCTCTCTCTCTTTCTTTTCTCCCTCTATATTAGTTTCTTCCTTTCTACTTTACATCTCCTCTCATTCAAACCTCAATAATGAACAAATTATCTTATCTGGGACTCAAACTTATGTTTGTGGCATTTTGGGGGGTTTTTACTTCACCTTTTTAACTCATTAGCAGTGCTCCCATCCCTGGCTCTCCATATTATCTAGTTCTTGTTCCACTAAATACAATAGTAATTTTTTAAATAGTCCCCCCATTTTTCCATTTTCCTCTTATTCCTCTCATCATAACTCTTAGAAAAACAACACCTAAAAGCAAATCATTTTATTCTTGACCCAAATTTTTTCCTTATTTGCTTTTTGTGGGTCCATACGCTTTTTTTTTTCTTTTTTTTTTCTTTTTTTTTTTTTTTTTTTTTGCCCCTTTATTACTTTTCCCCAATTCAGGCCCTCCATTACAGGCATTGTTTGTTAAAATTTACAGTCCACCACAAGATTTTCTCAAGAAAGAGGGGAGAGGAGAGGAGAAGAAAAAAGGAGGGGGGGGAATAATTTCTCTTTTTTTAAATTTTTTTTTTATTTTATTTTTCTTTATTTCATTATTAATTTTTTTAAAACAACTCTTTTCGATTTTTTATTTTTTTCTTATTTTTTTAACTTTTTATTCTTTATTAAATCTCATTAATACTATCAACAAAACCACCCTCAGATGCCATTAAGGAAGAGAAAATTGAATATCCTGGATACAAAAAAAAGAGAGGTAACACAGATAGATGAGGAAAAATCTATGGAGAAAAAATTTAATATATTGGAAACCTTGGAGCTAAATGACAGAGAATTCAAGATAGAAATCCTAAAAATCCTCCGAGATATACAAGAAAACACAGAGAGGCAATTTAGGGAGCTCAGAAAACAACTCAATGAACACAAAGAATATATGTCCAAGGAAATTAAAACTATAAAAACAAATCAAACAGAGATGAAAAACTCAATTCACGAGCTGAAAAACGAAGTAACAAGCTTAGCTAATAGAACAGGTCAGAAAGAAGAGAGGATTAGTGAAATAGAAGAGAAGCAACTTGAGGCACAACACAGAGAAGAAGAAAGAGACTCAAAAATTAAAAAAAATGAGATAGCCCTACAAGAATTATCTGACTCCATCAAAAAGAATAACATAAGAATAATAGGTATATCAGAGATAGAAGAGAGAGAAAAGGGAATGGAGAATATACTCAAACAAATAATAGATGAGAACTTCCCAAGCCTGTGGAAAGAACTAAAGCCTCAAGTTCAAGAAGCAAACAGAACTCCAAGTTTTCTTAACCCCAACAAACCTACTCCAAGGCATATCATAATGAAATTGACACAAACCAACAGCAAAGAAATAATTTTCAAGGCAGCCAGGGAAAAGAAGAATACAACATATAAAGGAAGGCCCATTAGATTATCATCAGATTTCTCAGCAGAAACTCTACAAGCTAGAAGAGAGTGGACCCCAATATTTAAATTCCTGAAAGAGAGGAACTTTCAGCCACGAGGACTATACCGATCAAAGCTATCCATCAAACACGAAGGAGAAATAAAAACATTCACAGATACAGAAAAGATGAGGGAATTTATCATCAGAAAACCCCCACTCCAGGAATTACTAAAGGGGGTTCTCCAATCAGATACAAAGAACAAAAAAAAAAACAGAGCCACAAGTAAAAGCTCCAAGAAGAACACAATAAAACCAAATTTAAACTGTGACAACAACAAAAAGAAAGAGGGGGAGAAGATGGAGATTAACAGTAGCAAAGGACGATGGAGTGCAAAAGTACTCACAAAATAGTTCACTACAATGAACAAGGTAGGGACCCATTTCATTACTCAAAGGTAGCCACCATTGAAAAAACAACCACAGAAGCACATGAGATAAAAAAGATAGCAACAGAGGAAAGATGTATGGAATACAACCAAATAAAAACAAAAGATAAAAAAACGAAAAAGAAGGATCAAACAAGACACAAAACTAACAGAAAGCAAGTTATAAAATGGCAATAGAGAACTCATAAGTATCAATAATTACACTAAATGTAAACGGATTAAACTCACCAATAAAAAGGCACAGAGTAGCAGAATGGATTAAAAGAGAAAATCCAACTGTATGCTGCCTACAGGAAACTCATTTAAGTAACAAGGATAAAAACAAATTCAAAGTGAAAGGCTGGAAAACAATACTCCAAGAAAATAACATCCAAAAAAAAGCAGGTGTAGCAATACTCATACCGGATAATGCTGACTACAAGAGAGGAAAAGTACTCAGAGACATAAATGGCCATTTCATAATGGCTAAGGGGACACTGAATCAAGAAGACATAACAATTCTTAATATATATGAACCAAACCAAGGAGCACCAAAATATATAAGACAGCTACTTATTGATCTTAAAACAAAAACTGACAAAAATGCAATCATACTTGGAGACCTCAATACACCGCTGACGGCTCTAGATTGGTGATCCAAACAGAGAATCAACAAAGACATAGTGGCCTTAAACAAAACACTAGAGCACCTGGATATGATAGACATCTACAGGACATTTCATCCCAAAGAGACTGAGTATACATTTTTCTCCAGTGTACATGGATCATTCTCAAGAATTGACCATATGTTTGGGCCACAAAAACAACATCAGCAAATTCAGAAAAATTGAAGTTGTACCAAGCATATTTTCTGATCATAAAGCCTTGAAACTAGAATTCAACTGCAAAAAAGAGGAAAAAAATCCCACAAAAATGTAGAATCTAATCAACATACTTTTAAAAAATGAATGGGTCAACAAGAAATAAGTGCAGAGATCAAAAATATATACAGACTAATGAAAATGACAATACGACATATCAGAATCTATGGGATGCAGCAAAAGCAGTGATAAGAGGGAAGTTCATATCACTTCAGGCATATATGAACAAACAAGAGAGAGCCCAAGTGAACCACTTAACTTCACACCTTAAGGAACTAGAAAAAGAAGAAAAAAGACAACCCAAAACCAGCCGAAGAAAGGAGATAATAAAAATCAGAGCAGAAATAAATGCATTAGAGAACAGAAAAACTATAGATAAAATTAATAGAACAAGGAGCTGGTTCTTTGAAAAGAACAACAAAATTGACAAACCCTTGGCAAGACTTACCAAGGAAAAAAGAGAAAGAACTCATATAAACAAAATCCAAAATGAAGGAGGAGAAATCACCACGGACACCGTAGATATACAAAGAATTATTGTAGAATGCTATGAAAAACTTTATGCCACTAAATTCAACAACCTAGAAGAAATGGATAAATTCCTAGAAAAATACAACGTTCCTAGACTGAGTCAAGAAAAAGCAGAAAGCCTAAACAGACCTATCAGTAAAGAAGAAATAGAAAAAAACCATTAAAAACCTCCCCAAAAATAAAAGTCCGGGCCCTGACGGCTATACCAGCGAATTTTATCAAACATTCAAAGAAGACTTGGTTCCTATTCTACTCAAAGTCTTCCAAAAAATTGAAGAAGAAGCAATACTTCCAAACACATTTTATGAGGCCAACATAGCCCTCATACCAAAACCAGGCAAGGATGGCACAAAAAAAGAAAACTACAGACCAATATCTCTAATGAATACAAATGCTAAAATACTAAACAAAATACTAGCAAATCGAATACAACAACATATTAAAAAAATAATACATCATGATCAAGTGGGATTCATCCCAGAATCTCAAGGATGGTTCAACATACATAAAACGGTTAATGTAATACACCATATCAACAAAACAAAGAACAAAAACCACATGATCTTATCAATAGACGCAGAAAAGGCTTTCGATAAAATACAACACAATTTTATGTTTAAGACTCTCAACAAAATGGGTATAGAAGGAAAATATCTCAACATGATAAAGACCATATATGATAAACCATCAGCTAACATCATATTAAATGGCACTAAACTGAAGGCTTTCCCCCTTAAATCAGGAACAAGACAGGGTTGTCCACTCTCCTCACTCTTATTTAATGTGGTACTAGAGGTTCTAGCCAGAGCAATCAGACAAGACAAAGAAATAAAATCATCCATATCGGAAAAGAAGAAGTAAAGGTATCACTTTTTGCAGATGATATGATCCTATACATCGAAAACCCCAAAGAATCCACAAAAAGACTACTGGAAACAATAAGCCAATACAGTAAGGTCGCAGGATACAAAAGTCAATAGCCTTTCTATATGCCAACAATGAAACAACTGAGAAGGAACTCAGAAGAATAATCCCCTTCACGATTGCAACAAAAAAAATAAAATACATAGGAATAAATATAACAAAGAATGTAAAGGACTTATATAATGAAAACTATAAACCATTGTTAAGGGAAATCGAAAAAGATATAATGAGATGGAAGAATATTCCTTGTTCTTGGCTAGGAAGAATAAATATAATCAAGATGGCTATATTACCCAAAGCAATATACAAATTTAATGCAATTCCCATCAAACTTCCAATGACATTTTTTAAAGAAATAGAGCAAAAAATCATCAGATTTATATGGAACTATAAAAAACCCCGAATAGCCAAAGCAATCCTAAAGAAAAAGAATGAAGCTGGGGGCATTACAATACCTGACTTCAAACTCTATTATAGGGCCACGACAATCAAAACAGCATGGTATTCGCAGAAAAATAGACACTCAGACCAATGGAACAGAATAGAAAGTCCAGAAATAAAACCACATATATATAGTCAAATAATTTTTGATAAAGGGGCCAACAACACACAATGGAGAAAAGAAAGCCTCTTCAATAAATGGTGCTGGGAAAACTGGAAAGCCAGATGCAAAAGAATGAAACTGGACTACAGTCTCTCCCCCTGTACAAAAATTAACTCAAAATGGATCAAAGATCTAAACATAAGACCTGAAACAATTAAGTACATAGAAGAAGACATAGGTACTCAACTCATGGACCTGGGTTTTAAAGAGCATTTTATGAATTTGACTCCAATGGCAGGAGAAGTGAAGGCAAAGATAAATGAATGGGACTACATCAGACTAAGAAGTTTTTGCTCAGCAAGAGAAACTGATAATAAAATAAACAGAAAGCCAACTAAATGGGAAATGATTTTTTCAAACAACAGCTCAGATAAGGGCCTAATATCCAAAATATACAAAAAACTCATAAAACTCAACAACAAACAAACAATTCAATAAAAAAATGGGAAGAGGATATGAATAGACACTTCTCCCAGGAAGTAATACAAATGGCCAACAGATATATGAAAAGATGCTCATCTTCTTTAGCTATTAGAGAAATGCAAATCAAAACGGCAATGAGATACCACCTCACACCTGTTCGATTAGCTGTTATTAGCAAGTCAGGTAATAGCAAATGTTGGAGAGGCTGTGGAGAAAAAGGAACCCTCATACACTGTTGGTGGGAATGTAAAGTAGTACAACCATTATGGAAGAAAGTATGGTGGTTCCTCAAAAAACTGAAAATAGAACTACCTTATGACCCAGCAATCCCTCTACTGGGTATATATCCCCAAAACTCAGAAACATTGATACGTAAAGACACATGCAGCCCCATGTTTATTGCAGCATTGTTCACAGTGGCCAGGACATGGAAACAACCAAAAAGCCCATCAATAGATGACTGGATAAAGAAAATGTGGCACATATACACTATGGAATACTACTCAGCCATAAGAAATGATGACATCGGAACATTTACAGCAAAATGGTGGAATCTTGATAACATGATATGAAGCGAAATAAGTAAATCAGAAAAAAACAGGAACCATATTATTCCATACGTAGGTGGGACATAATAGTGAAACTAAGAGACATTAATAAGAGTGTGGTGGTTATGGGGGGGAGGGGGGAATGGGAGAGGGATAGGGGGTGGGGAGGGGCACAAAGTAAACAAGATAGAAGGTGACAAAGCACAATCTGACTTTGGGTGGTGGGTATGCAACATAATTGAACGACAAGATAACCTGGACTTGTTATCTTTGAATATATGTATCCTGATTTATTGATGTCACCCCATTAAAAAAATAAAATTAAAAAAAAAAGATGAAATAGTGCCATTTTCTTCAACATGGATGGATCTTGAGAGTATTATGCTGAGTGAGATAAGTCACAAAGAAAAGGACAAAAACCATATCATTTCACTCATGTGGGTGAGATCTGAAACTGTGAACTGTCATGTATATTAAATATATTGAATCTGTAATTAAAAATTTTCCTGCAACGTTAAAAAAAAAAGTTAGTTCTTCTTTGAATATTTTATAGAATTCACTTGTAAAGCCATCAGGCCCAGGATTTTTATTTGTTGGAACTTTTTTGATAACTGTTTTGATCTCATTTGTTGTAATCAGTCTGTTTAGGTTTTCTGATTTTTCCAGATTGATTTTTTGAAAATTGTATGTTTTAAGGAATTTTTTCATTTCATCTAGGTTGTTTAGTCCTTTGGCATACAGTTCTTCGTAGTATTTTCTTACAAGATTTTGTATTTCTGTTGTGTCAGTGGATATTTCTCCACTCTCATTTTTAATTTTAATTATTTGAGTCCTCTTTCTTTTTTTCTTGGTGAGTCTAGTTAAACGTTCATCAATCTTGTTTACCTTTTCAAAGAACCAGTGCCTGGTTTCATTGATTCTCTGTATTGTTTTTTTAGTCTCTATGTCATTTATTTCTGCTCTGATCTTTATTATTTCCTTCCTTCTACTACATTTGGGCTTTACTTGCTATTCTTTTTCTAGTTCTCTTAGATGCACGGGTAAGTTGTTTACTTCAGTTTTTTCTAGCTTCTTAAAGTGTGCCTGTAGTGCTGTAAACTATCCTCTCAGTACTGCTTTTGCTGTGTTCCATAAGTTTTGAGTTGTTGTATGCACATTGTCATTCGTTTCTAGGAACTTTTTTATTTCTTATTTCATATCATTGTTAATCCATTCATTATTTAACAACCTGTTATTTAGTTTCCATGTGTTTGAGAATTTCAGTTTTTCTGTTGTGATTGATTTTTAGTTACATGCCATTGTGATCAGAGAAAGTGCTTGATATGATTGCCATCTTCTTAAATTTGTTGGGACCATTTTTGTGCCCTAACATGTGGTGTACCTAGAGAGTGTACCATGAGCACTTGAAAAGAATCTATATTCTGGTGCTTTAGGGTGAATGTTCTGAAGATATCTATTAAATCGAGTTGATCTAGTGTGTCCTTTAAGTCTGCTGTTTCTTTGTTAATTTTCTTTCTTGAGGATGTTTCTACTGATGTTAGTGGGGTATTGAAATCTCCTATTATTATAGTATTGCTGTTGATCTCACCCTTTATATCTATCAAAATCTGCTTTATATATTTAGGTCCTCCTATATTAGGTGCATAGATATTTATAATAGTTACATATTCCTGTTGGAATACTCCCTTTATCATTATGTAGTGACCTTCTTTATCTCTTACATGTGGTAAGAGATAAAGTCCTCCTTTTTTTTTAAAGTCCATTTTGTCTGATATAAGTATTGCTACCCCATCTTTTTTGTTGTTTCCATTTGCATGAAATATTTTTTCTATTCCTTTACCCTCAGTCTATGTTAATCTTTTGTTTTAAGGTGTGTCTCTTGTAGACAGCATATGTATGAGTCCTGTTTTCTTATACATGCAGCTACCCTATGTGTTTTGAGTGGATCATTTAATTCATTTACATTTAAGGTTATTATTGATATGTAGTTGTTTATTGCCATTTTATACTTTACAACTGTATTCCTCTTTTGCTCTATTCTTTTCCCAATTTGATCTGTTTACAACAGGTCCTTTAATATTTCCTGCAGCACTGGTTTGGTTGTAATAAATTTCTTGGGTTTATTTGGTCTGGGAAGCATTTTATCTCTTCTTCAATATTTTTTTAAAAATTTTATTTTTAATGGAGCGACATCAATAAATCAGGATACATATATTCAAAGATAACATGTCCAGGTTATCTTGTCGTTCACTTATGTTGCATACCCATCACCCAAAGTCAGATTGTCCTCTGTCACCTTTTATAGTATAGTTTGAAGTCAGGTATTGTAATGCCCCCAGCTTCATTCTTTTTCTTTAGGATTGCTTTGGCTATTTGGGGTTTTTTATAGTTCCATATAAATCTGATGATTTTTTGCTCCGTTTCTTTAAAAAATGTCATTGGAATTTTGATGGGAATTGCATTAAATTTGTATATTGCTTTGGGTAATATGGCCATCTTGATTATATTTATTCTTCCTAACCAAGAACAAGGAATATTCTTCCATCTCATTGCATCTTTTTTTATTTCCCTTAACAGCGGTTTATAGTTTTCATTATATAAGTCCTTTACATTCTTTGTTATGTTTACTCCTAAGTATTTTTTTGTTGTTGTTGCAATCGTGAAGAGGATTGTTCTTTTGAGTTCGTTCTCAAATGTTTCATTGTTGGCATATAGAAAGGCTATTGACTTTTGTATCCTGCGACCTTACTGTATTGGCTTATTGTTTCCAGTAGTCTTTTTGTGGATTCTTTGGGGTTTTCGATGTATAGGATCATATCATCTGCAAAAAGTGATACCTTTACTTCTTCTTTTCCGATATGGATGATTTTATTTCTTTGTCTTGTCTGATTGCTCTGGCTAGAACCTCTAGTACCACATTAAATAAGAGTGAGGAGAGTGGACAACCCTGTCTTGTTCCTGATTTAAGGGGGAAAGCCTTCAGTTTAGTGCCATTTAATATGATGTTAGCTGATGGTTTATCATATATGGTCTTTATCATGTTGAGATATTTTCCTTCTATACCCATTTTGTTGAGAGTCTTAAACATAAAATTGTGTTGTATTTTATCGAAAGCCTTTTCTGCGTCTATTGATAAGATCATGTGGTTTTTGTTCTTTGTTTTGTTGATATGGTGTATTACATTAACCGTTTTATGTATGTTGAACCATCCTTGAGATTCTGGGATGAATCCCACTTGATCATGATGTATTATTTTTTTAATATGTTGTTGTATTCGATTTGCTAGTATTTTGTTTAGTATTTTAGCATTTGTATTCATTAGAGATATTGGTCTGTAGTTTTCTTTTTTTGTGCCATCCTTGCCTGGTTTTGGTATGAGGGCTATGTTGGCCTCATAAAATGTGTTTGGAAGTATTGCTTCTTCTTCAATTTTTTGGAAGACTTTGAGTAGAATAGGAACCAAGTCTTCTTTGAATGTTTGATAAAATTCGCTGGTATAGCCGTCAGGGCCCGGACTTTTATTTTTGGGGAGGTTTTTAATGGTTTTTTTCTATTTCTTCTTTACTGATAGGTCTGTTTAGGCTTTCTGCTTTTTCTTGACTCAGTCTAGGAACGTTGTATTTTTCTAGGAATTTATCCATTTCTTCTAGGTTGTTGAATTTAGTGGCATAAAGTTTTTCATAGTATTCTACAATAATTCTTTGTATATCTACTGTGTCTGTGGTGATTTCTCCTCTTTCATTTTGGATTTTGTTTATATGAGTTCTTTCTCTTTTTTCCTTGGTAAGTCTTGCCAAGGGTTTGTCAATTTTGTTGATCTTTTCAAAGAACCAGCTCCTTGTTCTATTAATTTTTTCTGTAGTTCTTCTGTTCTCTATTTCATTTATTTCTGCTCTGATTTTTATTATCTCCTTTCTTTGGCTGGTTTTGGGTTTTCTTTTTTCTTCTTTTCCTAGTTCCTTAAGTTGGGAAGTTAAGTGGTTCACTTGGGCTCTCTCTTGTTTGTTCATATATGCCTGAAGTGATATGAACTTCCCTCTTACCACTCCTTTTGCTGCATTCCGTAGATTCTGATTTGTTGTATTGTCATTTTCATTAGTCTGTATATATCTTTTGATCTCTGCACTTATTTCTTCTTTGACCCATTCATTTTTTAAAAGTATGTTGTTTAGTTTCCACATTTTTGTGGGATTTTTTTCCTCTTTTTTGCAGTTGAATTCTAGTTTCAAGGCTTTATGATCAGAAAATATGCTTGGTACAACTTCGATTTTTCTGAATTTGCTGATGTTGTTTTTGTGGCCCAACATATGGTCAATTCTTGAGAATGATCCATGTACACTGGAGAAAAATGTATACTCAGTCACTTTGGGATGAAATGTCCTGTAGATGTCTATCATACCCAGGTGCTCTAGTGTTTTGTTTAAGGCCACTATATCTTTGTTGATTCTCTGTTTGGATGACCGATCTAGAGCCGTCAGCGGTGTATTGAGGTCTCCAAGTATGATTGTATTTTTGTCAGTTTTTGTTTTAAGGTCAATAAGTAGCTGTCTTGTATATTTTGATGGTCCTTGGTGTGGTGCATATATATTAAGAATTGTTATGTCTTCTTGATTCAGTGTCCCCTTAATCATTATGAAATGGCCATTTTTTTCTCTGAGTACTTTTGCTGTCTTGTAGTCAGCATTATCAGATATGAGTATTGCTACGCCTGCTATTTTTTGGATGTTATTTGCTTAGAGTATTGTTTTCCAGCCTTTCACTTTGAATTTGTTTTTATCCTTGTTACTTAGATGAGTTTCCTGTAGGTAGCATACAGTTGGATTTTCTTTTTTAATCCTTTTTGCTACTCTGTGCCTTTTTATTGGTGAGTTTAATCCATTTACATTTAGTGTAATTATTGACTCTTGTGAGTTCCCTATTGCCATTTTATATATTGCTTTCTGTTTGTTTTGTGCCTTGTTTGATCCTTCTCTTTCGTTTTTCTGTTTTGTTTGTATTTGTTTGTATTCCATACATCTTTTCTCTGTTGTTATCTTTTTTATCTCATGTGCTTCTGTGGTGTTTTTTTCAATGGTGGTTACCTTTAAGTAATGAAAAGTGTTCCTACCCTGTTCATTGTAGCGAAATATTTTGTGAGTACTTTTACACTCCATCGTCCTTTGCTACTGTTAATCTCCATCCTCTCCCCTCCTTTTTTTTTGTTGTTGTCACAGTTTAAATTTGGTTTTATTGTGTTCTTCTTTGAGCTTTTACTTATGGCTTTGTTTGTTTTTTTTGTTCTTTGTATCTGATTGGAGATCCCCCTTTAGTAACTCCTAGAGTGGGGGTTTTCTGATGATAAATTCCCTCATCTTTTCTGTATCTGTGAATGTTTTTATTTGTCCTTCATATTTAATGGATAGCTTTGATGGGTATAGTATTCGTGGCTGGAATTTTCTCTCTTTCAGGAATTTAAATATTGGGGTCCACTCTCTTCTAGTTTGTAGAGTTTTTGCTGAGAAATCCAATGATAGTCTAATTGGCCTTCCTTTATATGTTGTATTCTTCTTTTCCCTGGCTGCCTTGAGAATGTTTTTTTTTTTTTTTTGCCATTGTTTTGTGCCAATTTCATTATGATATGCCTTGGAGTAGGTTTGTTGGGATTAAGAAAACTCGGAGTTCTGTTTGCTTCTTGAATTTGAGGCTTTAGTTCTTTCCACAGGCTTGGGAAGTTCTCATCTATTATATGTTTGAGTATGTTCTCCATTCCATTTTCTCTCTCTTCTCCCTCTGATATACCTATTATTCTTATGTTATTCTTTTTGATGGAGTCAGATAATTCTTGTGAGACTCTCATTTTTTTTTAATTTTTGAGTCTCTTTCTTCTTCTCTCTGTTGTGCCTCAAGTTGCTTGTCTTCTATTTCACTAACCCTCTCTTCTATCTGGCCTGTTCTATTAGCTAAGCTTGTTACTTCGTTTTTCAGCTCATGAATTGAGTTTTTCATCTCTGTTTGATTTGTTTTTATAGTTTCATTTTTCTTGGAAATATATTCTTTGTGTTCGTTGAGTTGTTTTCTGGGCTCCCTAAATTGCCTTTCTGTGTTTTCTTGTATATCTTGGAGCATTTTTAGGATTTCTATCTTAAATTTTCTTTCATTTAGCTCCAATATTTCCAATATATTAAATTTTTTCTCCATAGATTTTTCCTCATCTGTGTTACCTCTCTTTCTTTTGTATCCATGATATTTGATTTTCTCTTTTTTAATGGCATCTGAGGGTGGCTTTGTTGATAGTATTAATGAGATTTAATAAAGAATAAGAAGTTAAAAAATAAAAAATCAAAAAAAGTTTTTTTTAAAAAAAATAATGAAATATAGAAAAATAAAATAAAAATTAAAAATAAAGGAAATTATTCCCCCCTCCTTTTTTTCTCTCCTCTTCTCTCCCCTCTTTCTTGAGAAAATTTTGTGGTGAACTGTGAATTATATTGTACTAAATAGAACAAAAAATGCCTGTAATGGAGGGCCTTAATTGGGGAAAAATAATAAAGGGGCAAAAAAAAAAAAAAAAGAAAGAAAAGAAAAGATCGTATGGACCCACAAAAAGCAAATAAGAAAAAAAATTGGGTCAAGAATAAAATGATTTGATTTTAGGTGTTGGTTGACTTAGAGTTATGATGAGAGGAATAAGAGGGAAACGGGAAAATGGGGGGACAAATTAAAAAATTACTATTGTATATAGTGGAACAAGAACTAGATAATATGGAGAGCCAGGGATGGGAGCACTGCTAGTGAGTTAAAAAGGTGAAGTAAAAACCCCCCAAAATGCCACAAACATAAGTTTGAGTCCCAGATAAGATAATTTGTTCGTTATTGTGGTTTGAATGAGAGGAGACGTAAAGGAGAAAGGAAGAAACTAATATATAGTGAGAAAAGAAAGAGAGAGAGAGAGAGAAAAAAAAGAGGGAACCACTTAAAAGAAGAAAAAAGAGGAGAAAGAGAGAGAGAGAGTTAAGGGTTTTGGAGTGCAACCCTCATAGAGAGAAAAGAAGAGGAAAGAAAAGATAATGGAAGATGTAACACTTATGGGTAGTGTAGTTTAAGGAGAGGAGAGAGTGAGAACAGCAGAGAGTTAATCGGTCAAATTGGAGGAGGAAAAAAATATCAAGAATGAAGATAAGAGAAACAAATGAACAAATATAATAAAATGGGATAGGTTATTAAGTCTGCATATTATTCTTGATTTTGAGAGGTTATCTTCTTGCTTTTTCTTTTCTCTCCCTCTTCCTGGTCGGTGACTCTGTACCTCGGGTTCTGCCCCTTTGGCATGCTCAGGTAGAGGTTTGCAGTTGATAAGTCTCTATGGTGATATCGTGTATTGTGCTTCAGTCTCGTTGGCAGTCGAGTCTCATTAGCACTTATAGGCTCCACCAGTGAGAGAGTCCATGTTCCTGAAGCCTTTCTCCTAGTTTTCCTTCCTCAATTAGTAGCCTGATAATCCAGCTATGGGGTTGCTGCTGCCTCTGCCTGGATAGTAAGAGGCTCAAAGAGCTGGCTACTCCCACTCTATTCCCACTCAGCACACGGCTCTGGGTAATGCTCAGTCAGTCAGAGCTGCTAGCATAATCAGGTGGGGCTTCCGCCCACTCAAAGACCTCTGGTCCTGCCACTCTGTGGGATAACACGGGCATGCACTGCCGAGACACTTGGAGGAATCTCTCGCCCACTATCTGAATGCGCATAACAGAATATCAGGCCAGCAGTCTCACACTCTGAGTGAAACCCCCACCCACATGGAAAAGTTCCAGCATTGGAATTGGCTCTCACTCCGTCCCCAGGTGTGGCTTTTTCAAGGCGCTGGGGCAGCTCGAGATTACACTTATTGGCCCACACAAAGGCCCCTGACTCTGCCCCTCTGTGGGATAAAATGGGCGGGCACTGCCGAGGCATTCGGAGGAATATTTCGCTCACTATCTGCGTGTGCTGACCAGGATATCAGGCCAGCAGTCTCACCTGAGTGAAACCCCTACCCGCATGGAAAAGTTTTGGCATTGCAATTGGCTCTCGCTCCATCCCCATGTGTGGCTTTCCTAGGGCTCTGGGGCAGCCCAGAGATTCCACTTTCGGCCCACACAGAGGCCTCTGACTTTGCCCCTCTGTGGGGTAACATGGGCGCCCACTCCTGAGGTGCTGGGAGAAATCTTTTGCTCACTCTCCATGCGTGCTGACCAGGATATCAGGCCAGCCGCCTCACCCTCTGAGTGAATCCCCCTCCCACATGGAAAAGTTTCAGCTTTGGAATTAATTCTCGCTCCCTCTCCATGTGCAGCTTTCCCAGGGCGCTGGGGTGGCCCAGAGATTCCACTTTCGGCCCACACAAAGGCCTCTGACTCTGCCTCTCTGTGGGACAACACGGGTGCATACCCTTGGGGCTTTGGAAGAAATCCCTCGCTCACTGTCTGTGCGTGCCGACCTGGAGATTGGGAAAGTGGCTGCCCTGCTTGTCTTTCTTTGTCTGGGTTTGGCATGAGTGTTAGCTTTTATTGCCTGGGTTGCCACAGGAACAGTTTTTCCTCGGCCTGGATCTCTGTGCCACAGCCTGGTTCAGCCGTTTGTGCCGCGGCCTGGATCTATTCACCCCCTTTGCCCGCTTCAGTTTCTATATTCTCAGTTCCCAGTGAAAGCTGCCCTGTTTAGGTTAGTGAAGAAGGTGGTGCATTTCTTACTCCCTATTTCCTTCGGGGTTTGATTATATATTTAGCCAATTTTTTGCTCGACCATACCTTCGGGTGTATTGCGAAACATCTGGAGGTTCCAAGGATAGGTTTTTCTGTTTCTGGTTGAAGATCTTGTTGAGTTTTGGGCGAGATTTATTGGTATCGCTTCCTACCGTGCCATTACTCTGATGTCATCTCTCTCTTCTTCAATTTTAAATGATAGCTTTGCTTGATAAAGTAGTCATGGTTGTAGGTTCTTGTTTGCATTTTTTTTTTAATATTTCTTGCCATTCCCTTCTGGCCACAAGTGTTTCTGTTGAGAAGTTGGATGTCATCTTTATGGGGGCTCCTTTGTAGGTAATAACCTTTTTGCCTCTAGCAGCTTTTATTATTTTCTCTTTATCACTTAGCTTTGGTATTTTAATTATGATGTATCTTGGTGTAGATTTCTTTAGGTTTCTCTTTAATGGAGTTCTCTGTGCTTCTTGAACTTGTGAGATGTTTTCCTGCATTAATTTAGGGAAGTTTTCAGCTATGATATGATTGAACAAAGTCTCTATCCCTTGTTCTTTCTTTTCTATTTCAGGAACCCCTATCATGCAGCTGTTTTTTCTATTTATGTTGTCACAGAGCTCTCTACAACTTTCCTCAGACTTTTTGAGTCTCTTTTCTATTTTCTGCTCTGATTCTGTACCTTTGTTCAAATTGTCCTCCAACTCACTGATTCAATCCTCAGCTTCATCTATCCTGTTTTTAATTCTTTCCATTATAGTCTTCATTTCTTATATTGTATTTCTCATCTCCGATTCTTTTTTAATATTTTAATGTCCTTCTTTATACATGGTATTTCTGTATTTAGGTGTTTGTGATGACCATCCATTGTTGTTATACGATCCCTAAGCATCCTTACAATCATTATTTTAAACTCTGTATCCAGAAGTTTGCTTATTTCCATATCCTTAGTTCATTTACTGGAGGTTTCTCTTGTTGCTTCATTTGGATTGCACTTCTCAGTATGTCTGTGTGTTTGGGTGTGTTGTTTATAGAGCTGGTTGAGTCTAGGCTTGGTTTTGTCTGCCTCCAGTTTTCAGTTGTGTTATATCTAAATCTTATTGGGTTGGCATCAGCTGTTATTTTTCCTCTCTTTTTGTTTCTTTTTTTCTCTTTCACTTTTACACTCATTCAAATCTCACCCAAAAAAGAAATTATTTTATTCTGGATTCAAATTTTTTTGTGGCATTTTGTGTGCTTTTTACTTTGCTTTTTATCTCTTTAGTATTTCCCCCAACTCCAACTCTTCATTGTATAGGTTTTGTGACACTTAGTACAATAGGATTTTCATTTTTTATTGTATTTTTTCTTTTTTCTTTTTTTTTCTTTTCTCTTACACTATTTCTCTCATTCAACCATCATTTACAAAAAAATTATTTTATTCTTATGCCAAATTTCTCCCTTGTGGCATTTTGTGGATTCTTGCTTCATTTTTTACCTCTTTCTCACTCCCTCTCAACCCAGGCCCTCCATTCTACATATTTTTTTTCCACTTAGCACAATATAATTTTTAGTTTTTTACTGTAATTTCTCAAAAAAAAATTTTAGCAACTCTTATTAGTGTTATTAAAATACCACTCTCAAATGCCATTAAAGAAAAATAAATCAAATATTATGAATATAAAAGACAGTGATGTAGCTCAGATAGATGAGAAAAAATTTATAGAAAAAAATTTTAATAGCTTACAAACCTTGGAGTTAAATGACAGAGAATTTAGAATTGGAGTCCTAAAAATACTCAGGAATATACAAGAAAGCACAGAAAGGCAACTTATAGAGCTCAAAAAACAATTCAATGAACAGAAAGAATACTTCACCAACAAAATTGAAACTATGAAAAGAAATCAAACAGAGATAAAAACTCAATTTATGAACCAAAACATGAGGTAACAAGCTTAGCCATTAAAATAGGCCAGATAGAGGAGAGAATTGTGACATAGAAGACAGGCAACTACAGGTACTACAGAGAGAAGAGACAGACTCACAAATTTTAAAAAAATCAGATAGCCTACAGGAATTGTCTGACTCCATCAGAAAAAAAAAACATAAAAATAATGGGTATATCAGGAGGAGAAGAGAGAGAAAATGGAATGGAGAACCTGTTCAAACAAATAATAGACAAGAACTTCCTAAACCTGTGGAAAGAACTAAATCCTCGAATTCAGAAGCCAACAGAGCACTGAGTTATCTTAACCCTATCAAACCTACTTCAAGGCATATCATAATGAAATTGCTACAAACCAATGACAAAGAAAAAATTTTCAAGGCAGCCAGGAAAAGAAGAATACAACATATAAAAGAAGGCCCATTAGATTATCAAAAGATTTCTCAGCAGATACTCTACACACTAGAAGAGAGTGAACCCCAATATTTAAAGTTCTGAGAGAGAGGAACTTCCAGCCAAGAATACTATACCCATCAAAGATATCCTTCAAATATGAAGGAGAAATAAAAACATTCACAGATACAGAGAATATGAGGAAATGTATCACCAGAAAACCCCCACTTCAGGAAATACTAAAGAGGGTTTTATGACCAAACACAAAGAACAAAACAAAACTACAAGTAAAACCTCCATTAAGATCACAATAATAACAAGAGTAGTCTGTAACAGAGAAACAAAAAGGGGGAGAGGACAAAGATTAACAGTAGCAAAGGAGGATGGAATGCAGAAGCACTCATGATATAATGTACTACAATGAATATGATAGGTATGTTTTTCATTACTTTATGGTAACCACCCCTGAAAAAACCAACACAGAAGTACATGGCTGGAAAAAAGAAGTAACAGAGAAAAGAAGTATGGATTACAACCAAAAAAAAAAATGATAAAAAAAAGAGAAGAATCAAACAAGATGTGAAAATATCAAAAAAACAATATATAAACGGCAGTAGGAAACCCTCAAATGTCAATAATTACACTAAACATAAATGTATTGAACTCACCAGTAAAAAGACACAGAGTAGCAGAATGGATTATAAGAGAAAATCCACTTGTATGCTGTATGCTGCCTACAAGAAACACATCTAAGCTACAAGGATAAAAACAAATTCAAAGTGAAAGGTTGGAAAACAATACTCCAAGCAAATAACATCCAAAAAAATTATAATAATGTAGCAAAAAATTACTAGGGTTAGATTCTTAAATCACAGAAGTCTATTTCCACAAACCTTCAGTCTGACAAAATCAATGATTTACCCAAACATCTGATCTGTGTAGAATCTGTTTAGGTTGGACTTTAATAGACGTAATGGATTGAAGATACCTTGGGTGAAGCAGCTTCTGGGCTTAGAGCTTATAACCTCCCCACCACCACCTATCCCCATTCTGGGCTGAGGCACCTAGAGAGATGGAATGCCTCCTGACTGAAGGCATTTCTCTTCCCCTTGTCATCCTTCTCCCACCTTGTGATTGATGGTTTGCCTCACTACTGGTTTTTCACACCTGCCTAATCTTCTTGGGTTAGAAGTTGCTTTCAAATTGTATTCCTTGATATGATCTGACCACCTTTACCCATCTCCACCACCACCTTATTTGAATCTAGCAAAATAGTGCTCCCAGCCCACATTGGCCAGAGTCCCTTGGAGGGCTCCTTAAAACAGATTTCTGGACTCCATCCCCAGAATTTCTGACTCAGGAAGGTTGGGGCAAATCTAACAGTTGCTTTTCTAAAAAGTTCCCAGGCAACATTGTTGCTGCTTTTCTGAAGACCATATTTTGAAAATTGTTGAAGTAAATAATTTTCTGTCAAAAATAATGACAGATGTCTAACCTCTGACTGGCATTTACAAGGATTTCAGGCATAGGACACAATAAAATAATATTGTAATTATAACTAACATTAATTGGGTACTCATTATGTATTTGATTATTTATTTTTAAATGAGTTAGCTATAATTTCAAATATAAAAAAGATATTTAGGTATATCATGCAGATTTTTTAATGTCAAACATCTGGGTTAAACTCAGATTTCTCCAAACTCAAAATAAAATTTTGGTTACTTAAATTGTGCTCACTGCTTATCCTTTGGTGGTGTTTTAAAGGGGAAAACATACAAAATTTTCATTTATAGAAATGACATTTTCCCAGTGAAAGTTAAATAATTAAATATGGGAAAACTGCTAATTATTTCCATTTACTCTAGAGCAGTGGTAGTCAACAATTTGCCCAATAGTGGGCATTCCAGCTTTCATGGTGGGCAGTAGCAGAGCAACCAAAGTATAAATAAAAAGATAGATTTAACTATAGTAAGTTGTTTAATAAAGATTTATTCTGCCAAACTTACCAAAAATCTGACATAAAGTACTTGGTAAGTAATTATTATTATATGCTTTAACTTGCTGTAACTCTGCTTTATAAATTTTATAAAGTTCCTTCCCTACTTTATAAGTCACCATTACTGTGGAACCTGTGGGCAGTTAGAAAATTTTACTACTAACAGAGATACAAAAGTGGGCGGTAAGTATAAAAAGGTTCACTACCCCTGCTCTAGAGTAACCTAATGTGGGGAGGTTATCTCAAAATAAATTATTTTTTCACTGATATTAATTTATTGTGTTTACATAGATTTTAATGTTTCCGCAAATTCATTCTCTCTCCCCTATATTCCCCTCAACATCTCACTTGCACCCCTCTCCATACTACCTTCCCACTTCCCTTCAGGTTTATCTCATCCTATCATTCCCTTTCCCTCTATCCTCATTTCCTCTGGTTTCTTTGATCTCTCCTCTGTCTCAATTCTGTTCCTCAGTTCACATTGTTCATTGGATTCCTCAAATGAGTGACGTCATATGATATTTTTCTTACTCTGCCTGGCTTATTTCACTTAAAATAATAGTTTCCATGTTCACTCATGTTGTAGCAAAAGGTAAAATTTCCTTCTTTTTCATGGCCCCATAGTATTCCATTGTGTATATGTACCACTGCTTTTTAATCCACTCATCCACTGATGGACACTTGGGCTGTTTCCAGATCTTTGCTATTGTGAACAATGCTGCCATAAACATGGGGGAGAATTTCTCCTTTTGAAAGAGTGCTATGGTGTTCTTGGGATATGGTTAAAAAGTGGGATAGCTGGGTCAAAAGGTAGTTCAATTTTTAATAATTTGAGGAATCTCCATACTGTTTTCCACAGTGGCTGCACCAGTCTGCATTCCCACCAGCAGGGCAGGACGGTTCCCTTTATCCATATCCTGTCCAGCACTTATTCTGCGTTGTTTTGCTGATGAGCACCATTTTGACTGGTGTGAGGTGGTATCTCATTGTGGTTTTAATTTGCATTTCTCCAATGATTAGTGATGTTGAGCAGTTTTTCATATGCATATTGGCCATCTGTATGTCCTCTTTGGAGAAGTGTTTATTCATTTCTTTAGCCCATTTTTTTTTAATAAATTTTTATTAATGGTAATGGGATGACATTAATAAATCAGGGTACATATATTCAAAGAAAACATGTCTAGGTTATTTTGTCATCAAATTATGTTGCAAACCCCTCGCCCAAAGTCAGATTGTCCTCCGTCACCCTCTATCTAGTTCTCTGTGCCCATCCCCCTCCTCCTAACTCTCTCCCTCCCTCCCTCCCATGTCCTCCCTCCCCCCCCCACCCTTGGTAACCACCACACTCTTGTCCATGTCTCTTAGTCTCATTTTTATGTTCCACCAATGTATGGAATCATGTATTTCTTGTTTTTTTCTGATTTGCTTATTTCACTCCTTATAATGTTATCAAGATCCCACCATTTTGCTGTAAATGATCTGATGTCATCATTTCTTATGTCTTTAGCCCATTTTTTGATTGGATTGTTTATCTTCCTGGTGTTGAGATTTACAAGTTCTTTATAAATTTTGGTTATTAACCCTTTATCAGACGTATTGTTGAATATGTTCTCCCATTGTGTGGTTTGTCTTTTATTCTCTTCTTATTGTCTTTAGCTGTCCAAAAGCTTTTTAGTTTGATACAGTCTCATTTGTTTATACTGTCTTTTATTTCCCTTGCCCATGAAGATAAATCAGCAAATATATTGCTGTGAGAGATGTTAGAGAGCTTACTTCCTATGTTTTCTTCTAAGATGCTTATGGTTTCTCACCTTACATTTAAGTCTTTTATTCATTTTGAGTTTATTTCTGTGAATGGTGTAAGTTGGTGGTCTAGTTTCACTTTTTTGCAGGTAGCTGTCCAATTTTCCCAACACCATTTGTTAAAGAGATTGTCTTTACTCCATTGTATGTTCTTACCTTCTTTGTCAAATACCAGTTATCCATAAATGTGTGGGTTTATTTCTGGGTTCTCTGTTCTGTTCCATTGATCTATATGCCCGTTCTTATGCCAGTACCAAGATATTTTGAGTACAATGGTCTTGTACTATAACTTGATATCAGGAAGTATGATGTCTCCCACTATATTCTTCCTTTTCAAGATTGCTGAGGTTATTCGTGTTCTGTTTCAGTTCCATATAAATTTTTGGAATATGTGTTCTATATCGATGAAGTATGTCATTGGTATTTTTATTGATATTGCATTGAATTTATAAATTGCTTTGGGTAATATAGACATTTTAATGATGCTTATTCTTCCTAACCCTGAGCATGGTATATGCTTCCACTTGTTTGTATTTTCCTTGATTTCTTTTATTGTTTCATAATTTTTTGAGTACAAGTGTTTAATCTCCTAGGTTAAATTTACTTCTAGGTACTTTATTGTTTTGGTTGCAATAGTGAATGGAATTGTTTCCTTAATTTCTCCTTCTGACAGTTTATTGTTGGTGTATAAAAATGCCTCTGATTTCTGAGTACTAATTTTATATCCTGCCACCTTGCTGAATTCATTTTAATTCGTGGTTTTGGCAAATCATGTCACCTTCTAGTACTTAATTTTCAGATCTGTAAAAGAAAGGAGTTGAAATGCTCTTAAAGTTTCTTACCCTTGTTAAAGGCTGTGGTCTTCACTTTATCAGCCAGTATTCTATTACAGTAATTTACACTGATAAAGAACTGTCAAGGAGTTAGAATGTGTTGGGTTAGAAACCATCCACATTGAGTGACGTCACGGAAATGGCGCCGTGAGCAGCGCGTCTGACAGATCTCCCCAAAATCTCAACAAATTTATCAACTAGAAACAGAAAAATATATCCTCGGAGCATCCCGGAGTTCCACACACACACTGAAAGCGAAAGGACTGTTGCCAAGAAGGGAATATGCCTGTGGTGAGTCAACCCGCACGTGCAGCTGCCCGCCTCGCGGTCTGGAGAGCCCCGGCTACTGGTGTGCAAAAAGAAGCTGCACGCACGCCCCGTGCCGTGGCCCGGCCCGGGGAGTCCCGACTACCGGCGAGCACTAAGAAGCTGAGCGCGCGCCCCTGTGCCGCAGTCCGCAAGGGGCGCCAAACCTGTCTTTCCTAGCCATTCAAGCTAACAATCAAGCATTGGGGGAGGGGCGCGCAGGCAGCCTGAAATACTTTCTGGACCACAGCTGCGGATCCAATCACTGAAATTAGCGTAACCTACGAAATCTGCGCACCCACGGGGCTCTAATTGATAAGATCTCTCCCAGTTCAGCGATCCAAGACAAGAGGCATAATATTTTTCAGTGCCGTTTGCTAAAGGGGCGGGGGCAACTTCTGATTGACAGAGCCTCCATATTCAGGGCTATATCTAACAAGAGGGACTTGGCAGATATTAAGATCTATACAGCAAGCAGCGAATAGTGCATCTTCTTCCCAGCCAAAACAGGCTACAAAGTGTGGAAAGCCTGGGTTGAGTGGTCCAACTGAATGGTAGGCACTGAACAGTCACCTTGACAACAATTGACTCCCAGCCCCACCTGATTAAGCTGGAGACTCTGACTGCCAGAGCCTTACCCAGAGCCTTGCGCTGAGTGAGGATAGAGTGGGGATCTCCCAGCTCTTTGAGCCTCTTGCTCCCCAGACAGAAGCAGTGGCAGCCTCATAGCTGGATCACCAGGCTGCTAATTCAGGAAGGGGAGACTAGGGGAGAGGCTCCGGGAAAGCAAACTCTCTCATTGTTGGACTCTGCAAATGCCAACAAGCCTTGACTACCAGCGAGACTAAAGCCAATTATATGACATTGCCATAGAATCCCATCAACTGCAAATCCCTACCTAAGCATGACACAGGGGCAGAACCTGGGGTACAGTCACCGACCAGGAAGAGGGAGAGAAAAGAAAAAGGAAGAAGTTAACCTCTCAAAATCAAGAAAAATCCACAGACTTTATAACTTGTTCCACTAATTCTTTGTTGTTGTTGTTTCTTTCTTCTTTCTTATTGCATTTATTATTATTTGTATTTCCTCCACCTTGGTCCTTTTATTCACTGCCCATCTTATGCTACCCTTTTCTTGAACTACACTACCCATGAGTGTTACATTTTATTTCTGTTCTTCATCCTTACTATCCTTTAGGGTTACACTCCAAAACCCTTAACTCTCACTCTCTCCCCTTTTGTTTTCTTTTTGTTTTTTTTGTTTGTTTTTGCTTTTTTTCCCTTTCCTTTTTTTTCTTCCTTTGTTTCTCTCTTTTTATTATTTTTTCCTTTTTATTTGTTTCTTCTTTTCTCCTTTTACTTTTCCTCCCAGTTAATCCTCAATCACGAACAAATTATTTAATTTGGGACTCAAGTTTTTTTGTTTTTTGGTTTTTTTCTGCTTTTGTTCTTGGTTTTCCTTTATTTGTTTGTTTTTGTGGCATTTTGGGTACTTTTTACATTGCTATTTAACTCACTAGCATTCCTCCCAACCCAAAGTCTCCATTGTATTTAGTCTTCGCTCCACTTAATACAACAGATTTTTACTTATTATTTTTATTTTTTTCTTCTTTAAATATTATTATTTTTCTCTCCTTTTTTCTGTTTCCTTCTTATTCCTCTCATTATATTTCTTAGTCGACCATCACTTACAAGCAAATCATTTTATGCTTGTCTAAGATATTCTCCCTTTTTTTTTTTTTGTATTTAGTAGGTCCCTACTCTCTTTTTTGCCCCTTAAACTCTTCACCCCAAATCAGGCCCTTCATTATAGGCAGTTTTTGTTCCATTTAGCATAATATAATTCACAGGTCATCACGATATTTCCCTAAAGATGTGAGAGGAAGGGAGGAGAAGAATGAGAAAGGGGGGAAATAATAAATTATTAATTTTTTTGTTTGTGGAGTGTTTTCCCTTTTTTTTTTCTTTTTTTTCCCTTTTTATTTTTTATTAATTCTGATTAACACTATCAACAAGACCACCTTCAGATGCCAATAAGAAAAAGGAAATAGAATATTATGGATACAAAAGATAGAGAGGTAACACAAATAGATGTGGAAAAATCTATGGAGAAAAGATTTAACATATTGGAAGCCTTGGAGCCAAATGACAGAGAATTTAAAATAGAAATCTTAAAAATACTCAGAGATATACAAGAAAACACAGAAAGGCAATTTAGGGAAATCAGAAAACAACTCAACGATCACAAAGAATATATTTCCAAGGCCTGACCTGTGGTGGCACAGTGGATAAAGCATCGACCTGGAAATGCTGACGTCACTGGTTTGAAACCCTGGGCTTGCCTGGTCAAGGCACATATGGGAGTTGATGCTTCCTGCTCCTCCCCCCTTCTCTCTCTCTGTCTCTCCTCTCTCTCTCTCTGTCTCTCCCTCTCCTCTCTAAAATGAATAATAAAAAAATAATAATAAAATTTTAAAAAAAAGAATATATTTCCAAGGAAATTGAAACTATAAAAACAAATCAAACAGAAATGAAAAACTCAATTCACAAACTCAAAAATGAAATAATAAGCTTAACTAATAGAACAGCCCAGATAGAAGATAGGATTAGTGAAATAGAAGACAAGCAACTTGAGGCACAACAGAGAGAAGAAGAAAGAGACTCAAAAATAATAAAAAACGAGAAAGCCCTACAGGAATTGTCTGACTCCATCAGAAAGAATAACATAATAATAGGTATATCAGAGGGAGAAGAGAAAGAAAATGGAATAGAAAATATACTCAAACAAATAATAGATGAGAACTTCCCAAGCCTGTGGAAAGAACTAAAGCCTCAAATTCAAGAAGCAAACAGAACACCGAGTTTTCTTAACCCCAACAAACCCACTCCAAGGCACATCATAATGAAGATGACACAAACCAATGACAAAGAAAAAATTCTCAAGGCAGCCAGGGAAAAGAAGAATACAACATATAAAGGAAGACCTATTAGATTATCATCAGATTTCTCAGCAGAAACTCTACAAGCTAGAAGAGAGTAGACCCCAATATTCAAAGCCCTGAAAGAGAGAAACTTTCAGCCAAGAATACTATACCCATCAAAGCTATCCTTCAAGTATGAAGGAGATATAAAAACATTCACAAATACAGAAAAGATGAGAGAATTTATCATCAGAAAGCCCCCACTCCAGGAAATACTAAAGGGGGTTTTCCAACCAGATTCAAAGAACAAAAGAAAACAAAACCACAAGTAACAGCTCCACCAAGAAAACAATAAAACCAAACTTAAACTGTGACAACAAAAGAAAAAAAAGGGGGGAGAAAAGATGGAGATTAACAGTAGCAAAGGACGATGAAGCGCAGAAATACTCATAAGAAAGGGTACTACAATGAATATGGTAGGTACCCTTTTCATTACTTAATGGTAACCACCCTTAAAAAAACCACCACAAAAACACTTGACTTAAAAAAGGTAGCAACAGAAGAAAGAAGTATGGAATACAAACAAACAAAAACAAACAACAGAAAAACAAAAGAGAAGAATCAAACAAGATACAAAACTAACAGAAAGCAATTTATAAAATGGCAATAGGGAACCCACAAGTGTCAATAATTACACTAAATGTAAATGGATTAAACTTAACAATAAAAAGACACAGAGTAGCAAAATGGAATAAAAAAGAAAATCCAACTGTATGCTGCCTACAAGAAACTCATCTAAGCATCAAGGATAAAAACAAATTCAAAGTGAAAGGCTGTAAAACAATACTCCAAGCAAACAACACCCCAAAAAAAGCAGGTGTAGCAATACTCATATCTGATAATGCTGACTACAAGACAGAAAAAGTACTCAGAGACAAAAATGGCCATTTCATAATGATTAAGGGGACACTGAATCAAGAAGACATAACAATCCTTGATATATATGCACCAAACCAAGGAGCACCAAAATATATAAGACAGCTACTTATTGACCTTAAAACGAAAACTGACAAAAATGCAATCATACTTGGAGACCTCAATACACTGCTGACGGCTCTAGATCGGTCATCCAAACAGAAAATCAATAAAGATATAGTGGCCTTAAACGAAATACTAAAACACCTGGATATGATAGACATCTACAGGACACTTCATCCCAGAGCGACAGAGTATACATTTTTCTCTAGTGTACATGGAACATTCTCAAGAATTGACCATATGTTGGGCCACAAAGACAATATCAGTAAATTTAGAAAAATTGAAATTGTACCAAGCATATTCTCTGATCATAAAGCCTTGAAACTGGAATTCAATGGTAAAAAAGAGGGGGAAAAACCCACAAAATTGTGGAAACTAAACAACATACTTCTAAAAAATGAATGGGTCAAAGAAGAAATAAGCGCAGAGATCAAAAGATATATACAGACGAATGAAAATAAAAATACGACATATCAGAATCTCTGGGATGCAGCAAAAGCAGTAATAAGAGGAAAGTTTATATCACTTCAGACCTATATGAACAAACAAGAGAGAGCCGAAGTAAACCACTTAACTTCATACCTTAAGGAGCTAGAAAAAGAAGAACAAAGACAACCCAAAACCAGCCGAAGAAAGGAGATAATAAAAATCAGAGCAGAAATAAATGAAATAGAGAACAAAAAAACTATAGAAAAAATCAATAAAACAAGGAGCTGGTTCTTTGAAAAGATTAACAAAATCGACAAACCCTTGGCAAGACTCATTAAGGAAAAAAGACACAGGACTCAAATAAATAAAATCCAAAATGAAAGAGGAGAGATCACCACAGACATCATAGATATACAAAGAATTATTGTAGAATACTATGAAAAACTATATGCCACCAAATACAACAATCTAGAAGAAATGGATAAATTCCTAGAACAATACAACCTTCCTAAACTGAGTCATGAAGAAGCAGAAAGACTAAACAGACCAATCAGCAGGGAAGAAATAGAAAAAACTATTAAAAACCTCCCCAAAAATAAAAGTCCAGGCCCAGACCGTTATACTAGTGAATTCTATCAAACATTCAAAGAAGACTTGGTTCCTATTCTACTCACACTCTTCCAAAAAATTGAAGAAGAAGCAATACTTCCAAACACATTTTATGAGGCCAACATAACCCTTATACCAAAACCAGGCAAGGATGGCACAAAGAAAGAAAACTACAGACCAATATCTCTAATGAATACAGATGCTAAAATACTAAACAAAATACTGGCAAATCAAATACAACAACATATTAAAAAAATAATACATCATGATCAAGTGGGATTCATCCCAGAATCTCAAGGATGGTTCAACATACGTAAAACGGTTAACGTAATACACCATATCAACAAAACAAAGAACAAAAACCACATGATCTTATCAATAGACGCAGAAAAGGCTTTTGATAAAATACAACACAATTTTATGTTTAAGACTCTCAACAAAATGGGTATAGAAGAAAAATATCTGAACATGATAAAGGCCATATATGATAAACCATCAGCCAACATCATATTAAATGGCATAAAACTGAGGACTTTCCACCTTAAATCAGGAACAAGACAGGGTTGTCCACTCTCTCCACTCTTATTTAACGTGGTGCTAGAAGTTCTGGCCAGAGCAATCAGACAAGACAAAGAAATAAAAGGCATCCATATTGGAAAAGAAGAAGTAAAGGTATCACTTTTTTGCGGATGATATGATCCTATACATCGAAAACCCAAAAGACTCCACAAAAAGATTACTAGAAACAATAAACCAATACAGTAAGGTTGCAGGATACAAAATTAACATACAAAAGTCCATAGCCTTTCTATATGCCAACAATGAAATATTAGAAAACGAACTCAAAAAAATAATTTCCTTCACGATTGCAACAAAAAAATAAAATACCTAGGAATAAACATAACAAAGAATGTAAAGGACCTATATAACGAAAACTACAAGGCATTGCTAAGAGAAATAGAAAAAGACACAATAAGATGGAAAAATATTCCTTGTTCTTGGATAGGAAGAATTAATATAATTAAAATGGCCATATTACCCAAAGTAATATATAAATTTAATGCAATTTCCATCAAAATTCCTATGACATTTTTTAAAGAAATGGAACAAAAAATCATAAGATTTATATGGAACTATAAAAAACCCCGAATAGCCAAAGCAATCCTAAGGAAAAAGAATGAAGCTGGGGGCATTACAATACCTGACTTTAAACTATATTATAGGGCCACAATAATCAAAACTGTATGGTATTGGCAGAAAAATAGACACACAGACCAATGGAACAGAATAGAAAGCCCAGAAATAAAACCACATATATATGGTCAAATAATCTTTGATAAAGGGGCCAACAACACAAAATGGAGAAAAGAAAGCCTCTTCAACAAATGGTGTTGGGAAAACTGGAAAGCCACATGCAAAAGAATGAAACTCGACTACAGCCTGTCCCCTTGTACTAAAATTAATTCAAAATGGATCAAAGACCTAAATATAAGATCTGAAACAATAAAGTACATAGAAGAAGACATAGGTACTCAACTCATGGACCTGGGTTTTAAAGAACATTTTATGGCCTGACCTGTGGTGGCGCAGTGGATAAAGCGTCGACCTGGAAATGCTGAGGTCGCTGGTTCGAAACCCTGGGCTTGCCTGGTCAAGGCACATATGGGAGTTGATGCTTCCAGCTCCTCCCCTTTCTCTCTCTCTCTCCTCTCTGTCTCTCTCTCTCTCTCTCTCCTCTCTAAAAATGAATAAATAAATAAATAAATGTATCTTAAAACCCTGACATTAAAAAAAAAAAAAAAAAAAAAAAGAACATTTTATGAACTTGACTCCAATGGCAAGAGAAGTGAAGGCAAAGATAAATGAATGGGACTACATCAGAATAAAAAGTTTTTGCTCAGCAAGAGAAACTGATATCAAAATATACAGACAGCCAACTAAATGGGAATTGATATTTTCAAACAACAGCTCAGATAAGGGCCTAATATCCAAAATTTACAAAGAACTCATAAAACTCAACAACAAACAAACAAACAATCCAATAAAAAAATGGGAAGAGGACATGAACAGACACTTCTCCCAGGAAGAGATACAAATGGCCAACAGATATATGAAAAGATGCTCAGCTTCATTAGTTATTAGAGAAATGCAAATCAAAACTAAAATGAGATACCACCTCACCCCTGTTAGATTAGCTATTATCAACAAGACGGGTTATAGCAAATGTTGGAGAGGCTGTGGAGAAAAAGGAACCCTCATACACTGTTGGTGGGAATGTAAAGTAGTACAACCATTATGGAGGAAAGTATGGTGGTTCCTCAAAAAACTGAAAATAGAACTACCTTATGACCCAGAAATCCCTCTACTGGGTATATACCCCAAAACCTCAGAATCATTGATACGTAAAGACACATGTAGCCCCATGTTCATTGCAGCACTGTTCACAGTGGCCAAGACATGGAAACAACCAAAAAGCCCTTCAATAGAAGACTGGATAAAGAAGATGTGGCACATATACACTATGGAATACTACTCAGCCATAAGAAATGATGACATCAGATCATTTACAGCAAAAAGGTGGGATCTTGATAACATCATATGGAGTGAAATAAGTAAATCAGAAAAAAACAAGAACTACATGATTCCATACATTGGTGGAATATAAAAACGAGACTAAGAGACATGGACAAGAGAGTGGTGGTTACCAGGGGTGGGGGGAGGGAGGACGCAGGAGGGAGGGAGGGAGAGAGTTAGGGGGAGGGGGAGGGGCACAGAGAAAACTAGACAGAGGGTGATGGAGGACAATCTGACTCTGGGTGAGGGGTATGCAACATAATTCAATGACAAGATAACCCTGACATGTTTTCTTTGAATATATGTACCCTGAATTATTAATGTCATCCCATTAACATTAATAAAAATTTATATTAAAAAAAAAGGAAAACATTAGAAAATACAAAAAAAAAAATAAACCATCCACATTGAAAACTGTTCTTTTAGGATGCAAAACTCAAAACAAAGACAGATTAGTTTAACGAGAAAAGTCATCAGGTTAAGGTATAGGCTTTTCTTAGCTACCCTGAAAAAATATAAAAGAGTATCATTCCATTTATGTTGCTGCTGAAGTTCTGCTCAAGACATTAGAACTTTTTCAGTCATTATCTTTCTCCATTGCCTTCTGCTATGCCTCTAGTATTTTCTAACATTAAAGTTACATTTTCCCTTAGAATCAGGATGATATTGTTGTTGTCCTATCATCAGTAAGCTCACATACAAAGCCATTTGGATTTTAGACTAGAGGCTAGCCTACTTTAGGCAGTGAAATTCATTTAATTTCAGTAGCAAAGTCTGATATTTTCCTGTACCTTGTTGCCAACTTCTGGGGTGACAATCTGTCTGGAAACTATAGACCGTATATACTGACAACAAAGTGACTCTGTATAAAGAATCAGACATTATAGATTGCTTTGGTTAATATAGACATTTTAATGATGTTTATTCTTTCTAACCATGAGCACGGTATACGCTTCCACTTGTTTGTATCTTCCTTAATTTCTTTTATCAGTGATTTGTAATTTTCCGAGTACAAGTCTTTAGTCTCCTTGGTTAAGTTTACTCCAAGGTACTTTATTTTTTTGGTTGTAATTGTGAAGGGGATTGTTTCCTTAATTTCTTTCTGACTGTTCATTGTTGGTGTATAAAAATGCCTCTGATTTCTGAGTATTGATTTTATATCCTGCCACTTTGCTGAATTCATTTATCAGGTCCAGTAGCTTTTTGACTGAGACTTTAGGGTTTTCTATATACAATATCATATCATCTGCAAATAATGATAGTTTTACTTCTTCTTTTCCAACTTGAATGCCTTTTATTTCTTCTTCTTGTCTGATTGCTGTGGCTAGGACTTTCAGGACCATGTTAAATAAGAGTGGTGAAAGGGGGCACCCCTGCCTTGTTCCTGAACTTAAGGGCATTGCTTTTAATTTTTGCCCATTGGTTATGATGTTGGCTGTGGGTTTCTCATAGATGGCTTTTATCATGTTGAGGTATGTTCCCTATATTCCCACTTTGCTGAGAGTTTTGATCATGAATGGGTGCTGGATTTTATGAAATGCTTTTTCTGCATCTATTGAAATTATCATATGGTTTTTCTCCTTCTTTTTGTTTATGTGATGAATCACACTGATTGATTTACAAATATTGTACCAGCCTTGCCTCCCCAGAAAATACCAATGACATACTTCAAAGATATAGAACACATATTCCAAAAATTTATATGGAACCAAAAGAGAACACAAATAGCCTCAGCAATCTTAAAAAAGATGAATAAAGTAGGAGGTATCATACTTCGTGATATCAAGTTATACTACAAGGCCGTTGTATTCAAAACAGCCTGGTACTGGCATAAGAACAGGCATATAGATCAATGGAACAAAACAGAGAACCCAGAAATAAACCCACAGTTCTATGGACAACTGATATTTGACAAAGGAGGTAAGGAAATACAATGGAGTAAAGACAGCCTCTTTAACAAATGGTGTTGGGAAAATTGGACAGCTACCTGCAAAAAAATGAAACTAGATCACCAGCTTACACCACTGACAAAAATAAACTCAAAATGGATAAAAGACTTAAATGTAGGCCGTGAAACCATAAGCATCTTAGAAGAAAACATAGGCAGTAAGCTCTCGGACATCTCTCGGAGCAATATATTTGCTTATTTATCTCCACGGGCAAGTGAAATAAAAGACAGGATAAACAAATGGGACTATATCAAACTAAAAGGCTTTTGCACAGCTAAAGACAACAAGAACAGAATAAAAAGACAAACTACACAATGGGAGAACATATTTGGCAATACGTCTGATAAGGGGTTAATAACCAAAATTTATAAAGAACTTGTAAATCTCAACACCAGGAAGACAAACAATCCAATCAAAAAATGGGAAAAAGAGATGAATAGACACTTCTCCAAAGAGGACATACAGATGGCCAATAGGCATATGAAAAAATGCTCAACATCACTAATCATTAGAGAAATGCAAATTAAAACCACAATGAGTTATCACCTCACACCAGTCAGAATGGCGCTCATCAACAAAACAACACAGAATAAGTGCTGGCGAGGATGTGGAGAAAAGGGAACCCTCCTGCACTGCTGGTGGGAATGCAGACTGGTGCAGCCACTGTGGAAAACAGTATGGAGATTCCTCAAAAAACTGAAAATCAAACTGCCTTTTTACCCAGCTATCCCACTTTGAGGAATATACCCCAAGGACACCATAGAACGGCTCCAAAAGGAGAAATGCACCCCCATGTTTGTGGCAGCATTGTTCACAATAACGAAGATCTGGAAACAGCCCAAGTGTCTATCAGAGGACGAATGGATTAAAAAGCTTTGGTACATATATACTATGGAATACTACTCAGCCATAAGAAATGATGACATCGGATCATTTACAATAACATGGATGGACCTTGATAACATTATACGGAGTGAAATAAGTAAATCAGAAAAAAAACTAAGAACTATATGAATCCATACATAGAAGGGACATAAAAATGAGACTCAGAGATATGAACAAGAATGTGATGGCAACAGGGGTGGGGGTTGGGGGGAGGGGGGATGGGGTGAAGAAGGAGAGAGGGGTTGGGGGAGGGGAGGGGCACAAAGAAAACCAGATAGAAGGTGACAGAAGACAATTTAACTTTGGGGGAGGGGTATACAGCACAATCAAATGTCAAAATAATCTAGAGATGTTTTCTCTCAACATATGTACCCTGATTTATCAATGTCACTGCATTAAAATTAATAAATAAATTTTAAAAAAAAGAATCAGACTTTTCCTTCCCAACTCTCTGTGGAGAACAGCACAGGAAGTGTATCTTTCATTCATCATGTTTACATGTGACCATTCATTATAAAAACAAATTTATAATTGGTGTAATCAGGGTGGGAGATATCTGGTGGCTATCATAGTGTTAATTGCAAATAAAATTAGACGGCAGCATCAAGAATTTGGAAAACTATGACCCTGGTGCCTATCATTTCTCTTTTTTTAATCTACTTTAGTTGTCTGAATTTTATTTCTGCAGTCTCAGTGCAATATCTGGGCATTTTTGGGGGGAAAATCAATACCAAAGCAAATCACATGTAGGAGATTTTATACAAGAATGAAGAAATATTGAGGAGGAGAGGAGAATAATATGGTATTTTATGTACCTTTGGTACTCTATAATTCTCTGGGGATATATATAATTATTTTAGTCTTCCATAACATGCATCAAAAAATGGAATGGAATAGGCCTTGGCTGGCTTGCTCAGTTGTTTAGAGCAGTGGTCCCCAAACCCGGGGCTGCAGACTGGTACTGATCCATGGGCCATTTGGTACTGGTCCACAGAGAAAGAATAAATAACTTACATTATTTTCGTTTTATTTATATTTAAGTCTGAACGATGTTTTATTTTTAAAAAATGACCAGATCCCCTCTGTTACATCCATCTAAGACTCACTCTTGATGCTTGTCTCGGTCACATGATACATTTATCCATCCCACCCTAAAGGCCGGTCCATGAAAATATTTTCTGACATTAAGCCAGTCCATGGCCCAAAAAAGGTTGGGGACCACTGATTTAAAGTATTGTCCTGATATCCCAAAGTTGTGGGTTCAATCCTCAGTGAAGGCACATAAAAGAATCAAGCAATGAATATGTAAATAAGTAGAACAGTAAAACAACAAATTGATGTTTCTCTCTCCCTCTCTGTTTCTTTCACTCTCTCTCTCTTTCTCTCTCTTTCAAATCAGTCAGTAAATAAAAAATTTAAAAACTAAATGGAATAAAAGAGAAAGAATTGCAGTAGACAGAATTCTTTACACATTATAAAAGAAGTCTTACATTATGAAATTTTTGTTTCAGTCATGTGCCTGTACAAATTATTGTGTGTGTATGTGTGAACAACTGCTTGTACTAGACTTAAATGTAAAAGTCATTTCTAATGTGGGCTATGGCTGTTTTTAAGCCATTGCATATAGACAGCTTATCACTGTTCACACAATGGTATAGAAAGAGGTAATATCCTGATTCCAAGTCATCACCCTTCCTTAGTGGTCTATCAACCTAACTAAATAAGTATTCACAAAAGCATACAGTGATGCAAGATTACATAGAGAAGATCTGCATGGTGTTTTACATTACAGTTTGCAGACAACCTGTACTTGCTTTCAGCATGAGCAACTACATTTAATATCGTTCAGTCACCATTTGAGTTCTGAGGTACAGACAACTGGCTGGGAAATGATTTTTACAAACACAGTCTTTTGTCAGCCAGAATTACATGGACATATTAAGATCAGTGACAAAGAAAGTACAGGCTAAATCCCAAAATTAATAGAAAAAACGTTCCACCATGGTCCAGGTATGGATTTTCTGGCTTCACTTAACAGAGAAATCTCCTCTTCTTTCCTTAGGAGCTAGGAGAGGTCTTCTTGGAACTGGGAGAGATACCACTTTGGGATGTGTGTGATTACAGTTTAGATGTGAGGAAAATCAAATGAATGAGAATAACCCATATACCTTCTTTTGAACATTTGAATGATTTTTTTAACATTCTCTTACACTAGCAACCCATTGTTTTTAACTAGTCTTCATAACCATATCATTATATTATATATTAGCCAATATTGCTAATATTTATATATTAGCCAATATTGCTAATATTTATTATTTATTATGTGCTACATAGTGGATGAAATGAAGATTGTAATTTAAACTTTCACACAAATAATTAAGGTAGATACTCTTATCATTCTTTTTTTGTAACAAGAAACTAATTTAGAGCAAGATTATATAATCAATAAGTTATAAACTTGGGCTGTACCCAGAAGTCTTATTTCAGTACCAAAACTTTAAAGTAAGCATCTTTAACAATGTTTTTCAAAAAGGGCTCTAGAGAATAGTAACTCTGTGGGATATTAATAGTTATTTTTCAAAATCATATTGCAAGATATGAGAAGTTTGTCAATGTATAACAACACTGCACAATTTTGTAGAACCTTCAAAATGGTAATAGTATTGAGAATCTTCAAGAAAAAATATATGAAATTTTCCTCAAATATATTTCATATACACAAATAAATAAATGTATATGTTATCTTATTTATGTAATTATTACATAGATTATAGATAATTATACACACATATGTCTTTTAAAGCACATTTATAAGGAAACACAGATTTACACTTATCCTGTGTTCAAATTAGTGAGGTCTTTATATTAGCTTGGCACACCTGGCCAATTTCATTTCTGTGTTCTAAATGGAATAGAATTCAACAATAAACAGTAAGTCTTAAACTTTGTAGAGTGCAGCATAAAAAGACAGCATTTTAATACTATTCTAAATGAAACTCAAGAATGTAGATCCTAAATATTTCAGAGTATCGCATGAAAAGAAAGCATTTTGTACTCCAAAATTTACATGCCTATCAAAGGATAAAACACTCAAAGATATTAACAAACATTGATCAAGAATACTTACCTACTCTGAAGCGTTTGAATTACAATAACCCTTAGAAGACACACCTGCTAGTCAACTTTCTTACTCTAAGAATTATACAGAAATTTTCAAGACATGTTGACTTTTCAAAAATTACCAGTAGTAATTATGTAGGTTCAATTTTTAAACTTTTCCTTGACTTATATTGACCTTTAGACATAAAAGCTGCCGTTGGTTATAAATCCCTGCTGCTTTTTTTCTTCAGTTTTGTTTTCAGAGCAATGTTTTAGAGCCCTGTCTTTAGAATTGAGGAAGTTAGTCCTAGTTGCATCAGAAAAGTAATCTCTATAAAGTAACATTGCTGAGGTTTGAGCATAGCTTTAATAAATGTACTTTATGATAAGAGAAATTATTGTGTCAAATTATATAATTTACAGAACACAGTTACAATGCATGTACACACAGGTATATAAACACAAACAACAACACATACACATGCACCACAGAGGCATGCAATTACACTTTCAGTTTTCCTTGGTATTTTTACCCTATGACTGACTGACTGATCTAGGAAGAATTATTATGATCCACTACCATCCATAGCAGCCTTTTAAAACTGAGGTCCATGCCACCATCTATTGATTTAGGTTCTAGTTTGATTCTTAAAAACTATTGGGCCCCTGTCATTTTGGCAATTCATTTACATCTGTAGTTCAGTTTCTAATCTATAAAATGAGGTTAATAATACTATGCTATAATTTAATTCATTGATGTAAAGATCAAATTAAAATATGCATGTGAAGTTGCTTGGGTTCTATTTTTTATATTTTTGACTTTTCACCTGACTATGCTTATATTCTCTTTTAAACAGTTTCTCCTGATTGAGTCACCTATTTCTGCTTGTCATGTGTAATGATTTATAACTGAATGTTGAGAATTGTGATTGTTACATTGTTGAATGTTGGATTTTCTTATCTTTCTTCAAAGAGTATTTTGGCTGACAGTTAAGTTGCAGATAAGTTTGATTGCTCTGAGTCTTGTTTTTAAGCCCTTTTAGGGAAGGTTCTGAGTTCTTTTACTCCAGAGATAATTTAGCCCTATTACTAAGGCATAACCTCTTGGGGTCTTCACTGAGTGCTTTCCAAAGAATTACTGAGGATTCTTCACCTTGATGGATTAGTGTGCAAATGATATTCCAGCTTTTATGAACTCTAGGAAATATTATATTTAATAACTCACAAATTGTTATTTTTTTATTTACTGATTTTAATTTATTGTGTTTACAGATTCTAGTGTTGCCCAGAATGCAGCCCCCCACCCCATATTCCCCTCAACATCTCCCTTACCCCCTTCCTTAGCACCCTCCTCACTTCCCTTCAGGTTTATTGATCCTATCATTCCCTTTCCCTCTATCCTCTTTTCCTCTGGTCCCTTTGATCTCTCCTCTGTCTCAATTCTGTTCCTCAGTTCACATTGTTCATTGGATTCCTCAAATGAGTGACGTCATATGATATTTTTCTTACTCTGCCTGGCTTATTTCACTTAACATAATAGTCTCCATGTTCATTCATGTTGTAGCAAAAGGTAAAATTTCCTTCTTTTTCATGGCCCCATAGTATTCCATTGTGTATATGTACCACTGCTTTTTAATCCACTCATCCACTGATGGACACTTGGGCTGTTTCCAGATCTTTGCTATTGTGAACAATGCTGCCATAAATATGGAGGAGCATTTCTCCTTTTAAAAGAGTGCTATGGTGTTCTTGGGGTATATTTTTAAAAGTGGGATAGCTGGGTCAAAAGGTAGTTCAATTTTTAATTTTTTGAGGAATCTCCATACTGTTTTCCACAGTGGCTGCACCAGTCTGCATTCCCACCAGCAGTGCAGGATGGTTCCCTTCTCTCCACATCCTCTCCAGTACTTATTCTGTGTTGTTTTGCTGATGAGCACCATTCTGACTGGTGTGAGGTGGTATCTCATTGTGGTTTTAATTTGCATTTCTCCAATGATTAGTGATGTTGAGCAGTTTTTCATATGCCTATTGGCCATCTGTATGTTCTCTTTGGAGAAGTGTCTATTAATTTCTTTAGCCCATTTTTTGATTGGATTGTTTGTCTTCCTGGTGTTGAGTTTTACAAGTCTTTATAAATTTTGGCTATTAACCCTTTATCAGACTTATTGTTGAATATGTTCTACCATTGTGTAGTTTGTCTTTTTATTCTGTTCTTATTGTCTTTAGCTGTGAAAAAGCCTTTTAGTTTGATATAGTCCCATTAATTTATGCTGTCATTTATTTCCCTTGCCCATAGAGATAAATCAGCAAATACATTGCTGCTAGAGATGTGAGAGAGCTTACTTCCTATGTTTTCTTCTAAGATGCTTAGGGTTCTCAGCTTACATTTAAGTCTTTTATTCTGTGAATGGTGTAAGTTGGTGGTCTAGTTGCACTTTTTTGAGGGTAGCTGTCCAATTTTCCAAACACCATTTGTTTAAGAGGCTGTCTTACTTCACTGTATGCTCTTACCCCCTGTGTCAAATATCAGTTGTCCATAAAGGTGTGGGTTTATTTCTGGGTTCTCTGTTCTGTTCCATTGATCTATATGCCCGTTCTTATGCCAGTACCAAGCTGTTTTGAGTACAATGGCTTTGAAGTATAACTTGATATCAGGAAGTATGATGTCTCCCACTATATTCTTCCTTTTCAAGATTGCTGAGGCTATTCGTGTTCTGTTTTAGTTCCATATAAATTTTTGAAATATGTGTTCTATATCGATGAAGTATGTCATTGGTATTTGTATTGATATTGCATTGAATTTATAAATTGCTTTGGGTAATATAGACATTTTAATGATGCTTATTCTTCCTAACCCTGAGCATGGTATATGCTTCCACTTGTTTGTATTTTCCTTGATTACTTTTATCAATGTGTCATAATTTTTCAAGTACAAGTTTTTTTTTGTTTGTTTGTTTGTTTTTTGTATTTTTCTGAAGCTAGAAACGGGGAGAGACAGTCAGACAGACTCCCGCATGTGCCGACCGGGATCCACCCGGCACACCCATCAGAGGGCGACACTCTGCCCACCAGGGGGCAATGCTCTGCCCCTCCAGGGCATCGCTCTGCCATGACCAGAGCCATGCTAGTGCCTGGGGCAGAGGCCAAGGAGCCATCCCCAGCGCCCGGGCCATCTTTGCTCCAATGGAGCCTCGGCTGCGGGAGGGGAAGAGAGAGAGAGGAAGGAGAAGGGGAGGGGTGGAGAAGCAGATGGGTGCTTCTCCTGTGTGCCCTGGCCGGGAATTGAACCCGGGACTTCTGCACGCCAGGCTGACGCTCTACCACTGAGCCAACTGGCTAGGGCCTCAAGTACAAGTTTTTAATATCTTTTGTTAAATTTACTCCTATGAACTTTATTTTATTGGTTGCAATAGTAAAGGTGATTGTTTCCTTAATTTCTTTTTCTGACAGTTCATTGTTTGTGTATAAAAATGCCTCTGATTTCTGAGTATTAATTTTATATTCTGCCACCTTGTTGAATTTATTTATGAGGTCCAATAGTTTTTGACTGAGACTTTAGGATTTTCTATATACAATATCAAATCATCTGCAAATAATGATAGTTTTACTTCTTCTTTTTCAATTTGGATGCTTTATTTCTTCTTTTTGTCTGATTGCTGTGGCTAAGACTTCCAGGACTATGTTGAATAAGAGTGGTGAAAGGGGCACCCCTGTCTTGTTCCTAATCTTAAAGGGATTGCTTTTAATTTTTGCCCATTGAGTATGATGTTGGCTGTGGATTTGTCATAGATGGCCTTTATCATGTTAAGGTATGTTCGCTGTAGTCCCACTTTGCTGAGTATTTTGATCATGAATGGGTGCTAGATTTTATCAAATGCTTTTTCTGAATATATTAAAATTATTATGTGGTTTTTCTACTTCCTTTTGTTTATGTGATGAATCACTTTGATTGATTTGTGAATAGTGTACCAGCCTTGCCTTCCCAGAATAAATCCCATTGATCATGGTGTATGATTTTTTTCATATATTGCTAGATCTGGTTTGCTAATATTTTGTTGAAGATTTTAGCATCTAATTCATCAGAGACATTGACCTATAATTGTCTTTCTTTGTGTTGTCTTTGCCTGGTTTTGGAATTAGAATTATGCTCACTTCATAAAAGCAGCTTGGAAGTCTTCCTTCCTCTTGAATTGTTTAAAATAGCTTGAGAAGAATAGGAGTTAGTTCTTCTTTGAATATTTGGTAGAATTCACTTGTGAAGCCATCGGGCCCAGGGCTTTTGTTTGTTGGAAGTTTTTTAATAACTGTTTCGATCACATTTGTTATAATCGGTCTGTTTAGGTTTTCTGATTCTTCCTGATGGATTTTTAAAAGATTATATGTTTCAAGAAATTTATCCATTTCATCTAGGTTGTCTAACCTTTAGGCATACAGATCTTCATAGTATTTTCTTACAATCCTTTGTATTTCTGTTGTGTCAGTTATTTATCCATTCTCATTTCTAATTTTATTTATTTGAGTCCTCTCTCTCTCTCTTTTTTTTTTTTTTGGTGAGTCTGGTTAAGGTTCATTGATATTGTTTACCTTTTCAAAGAAACAACTACTTGTTTCATTGATCCCCTATATTGTTTCTTTAGCCTCTATATTTTATTTCCATTCTAATCTTTATTATTTTCTTTCTTCTACAATCTCTGTGCTTTTCTTGCTTTTCTTTATCTAGTTCTTTTAGATGCAAGGTTAAGTTGTTTATTTGAACTATTTCCAGCTTCTTAAGGTATGCTTGTAATGCTATAAACTTCCCTCTCAGGACTACTTTTGCTGTGTCCCATAAATTTTGAGTTGTTATATGCTCATTATCATTCCTTTCTAGGAATTTTTTTATTTCTTCTTTGATCTCATTGTTAACCTATTTGTTATTTAATAACATGCTATTTAGTTTCCATATGTTTGAGAATTTTGAGCTTTTCTGTTGTGGTTCATTTCTAGTTTCATACCATTGTGATCTGAGAAAATGCTTGATAAGATTTCAATCTTCTTATATTTGTTGAGACCACTTTTGTGCCCTAACATGTGGTTTTCCCTAGAGAATGTACCAAGAGCACTTGAAAAGAATGTATATTTTGCTGTTTTAGGGTGAAAGGTTTTGAAAATATCTATTAAATTGAGTTGATCTAGTGTGTCCTTTGAGTCTGCTGTTTCCTTCTTTATTTTCTTTCTTGAAGATCTGTCTACTGATGTTAGTGGGGTATTGAAATCTCCTATTATTATAGTATTGCTGTTGATTTTGCCCTTTATATCCATCAAAGTCTGCTTTATACATTTAGGTGCTCCTATATTAGGGGCATAGATATTTATAATGATTATATCTTCCTGTTGGATTGCTCCCTTTATAATTATGTAGTGACCTTCTTTATCTCTTACTATATAGCCTTTGTTTTAAAGTCCATTTTGTCTGGTATAAGTTTTGCTACCCCAGCATTTTTTTCATTACCATTTGCATGAAATATTTTTTCCATTCTTTTGCCTTCAGTCTATGTGCATCTTTTGTTTTAAGGTGTGTCTCTTGTAGACAGTATATGTACAGGTTCTATTTTATTATCCATGCAGCTACTCTATGTCTTTTGATTGGAACATTAACCTATTTACATTTAAGGTTATTATTGATATGTAGTTGTTTATTGCCATTTTATTCTTTTTTTTTCTGTATTTTTCTGAAGTTGGAAATGAAGAGTCAGCCAGACAAACTCCTGCATGCACCCAACCAGGGTCTACCCGGCATGCCCACCAGGAGGCAATGCTCTGCCCATCCAGGGTATCACTCTGTTGCAACCAGAACCATTCTATCACCTGAGGCAGAGGCCACAGAGCCATCCTTAGCACCCGGGCCAACTCTGCTCCAATGGAGCCTTGACTGCGGGAGGGGAAGAGAGAAACAGAGAAGAAGGAGAGGGGGAGGAGTAGAGAAGCAGGTGGGCGCTTCTGTGTGCCCTGGCCTGGAATCAAACCTGGGACTCCTTGCCACCAGGCTGACTTTCTACTACTGAGCCAACTGGCCAGGGCACCATTTTATTCTTTAAAGCTGTATTCCTCTTTTGCTATATACTTTTCACTATTTGATCTGTTTACAACAGGCCCCTTAACATTTTTTTTGAGCATTGGTTTGTCTGTAATGAATTCCTTAAGTTTTTTTTTTTTTTTTTGTCTGAGAAGTTTTTTATTTCTCTTTCAATTTTAAACGATAACCTTGCTGGATAAAGTAGTCTTGGTTGTAGGCTCTTGTTCTGCATTACTTTGAATATTTCTTGCCATTCCCTTCTGGCATCAAGTGTTTCTGTTGAGAAGTCTGATGTCATCCTTATGCGGGCTACTTTGTAGGTGATAACCTTTTTTTGTCTAGCCGCTTTTAATATTTTCTCCTTATCATTTAGCTTTGGTATTTTAATTATGATGTGTCTTGGTGTAGATTTCTTTGGGTTTCTTTTTAATGGAATTCTCCGTGATTTTTGAACTTGTATACCTTTTCCCTGTATCAATTATGAAAGTTTTCAGCTATGATTTGATTGATCAAAGTTTCTATCCCTTGTTCTTTCTCTTCTTCTTCAGGATTCCCTATGATGCAGATGTTACTTCTCTTCATGTTGTCACAGAGCTCTCTTAGAATTTCCTCAGACTTTTTGAGCTTCATTTCTTTTTGCTGCTCTGCCTCCATGCTTTTGTTTATCTTGTCCTCTAACTCGCTGATTCAATCCTCAGCTTCATTTATCCTTTGTATAATTTCTTCCATTTTGGTCTTCATTTCTAATATTGTATTTGTCATTTCTGACTGATTCTTTTTTATTATTCCAATTTCCTTTTTTAGACTTGCTATCTCTTTATTTAGTTGTTTATTACTATTTATTGTTGTTCTAAGACTTTTGAGTATCCTAACAATCATTATTTTAAACTCTGCATCTGGTAATTTGGTTATATCTGACTCAGTTAAGTCCTTTTCTGGGGATTTCTCTTGATTCAATTGGGTTGCACTTCTCTGCCTTCCTATTTTGTCTGTGTATAAGTAGGATATGGCCACTGGAGTCCAATGGGTGTGGCCTCTGTGTTTCCTTGGTGTGTCTGTCTGCAGGCCTGCCACCCCTTCTGCTGCTGCCTCGAGCTTTTGGGTATGGGTGTAGCTGGCGCCAGCCGGCTGCAGCTATTGCTGCAGTTTTCACCTCTGTTCCATGGGTTAGGCTGTGTTCAAGTGCCTAGGTCTACAAGCCTCAACCTTCTCCTCGCCTGTGTGGGTGGGCTTGTGCACCCTGCCTGGTCCCACAAACCAGGGCAACACAGGCAGGGGTAAGCACTTTTGCTTAGCCATGGGTCTCTGCCTATTCTCGAAATTTTGCCCCGCCCCTGCATGCGAAGCTGCCCTCGCCCCTTCTGCTACAAGCTCCAGCTCCGCATTCTGGGTCAGGCTGCACACCTATGCTCAGCCATGAGTTTCTGTCTGTTCCTGGGCTTTCACCCCGCCCCCACGGTTGGAGCTGTGCTCACATGCTGGCTGTAAGCCTGGGTTCTGCAGTCTGGGCAGAGCTGCAGTCCTGCTGCTACAGGCTTTCAACTTTCCCACGTGGGTGGGATTGTAGGCAGGATTACAGGCAGGTTGCAGCTGGCCAAATGTTTTTGTTCGTCCCTTCTTCCCCCTCCAGGTGAGACTGAGCTCACACTGGGCCTCTGTAGTTGCTGGCCCAGCTTCCACCCCAGCCAACAAGACTGTGCTTACATGTCCTGCTGCTGCACACCCTCCGGCGAGCCCTCAGCAGTGTGGGTGGTGGTGTTGCAGCTCAGACCCTAGCACTCAATACTGTTTTCCTTAAGGCTCCCTCCTTCTAAGCAACTCTGCTCTGAGTGCTGCAGGGGAGCTTGTTTGGCTGGTGTCCTGCTCCCCTTTGCTGGTATTGCTGGTTCCAGGAGAAATACTCACTTCAGATTTGGGGAGTGACTCATCCCAGGGGTTAGGGTGGCTGTCCCTCAAAGTGCTTTTGCCTATTTCTCCTAGATTACACTCTCTTCCTGCTACTCCAGTCCTCTCCTGTCTCCCCATCCCCTGAAGCCCCAGGTGAGTGGTTGTGAAAAAAGTTTCCTGCGTGGTCCCTTTAAGAAGAATCCTGGGTCTAGGAAATCTGTCTTTTTCTTGCAAACAGTATCTTGGTTTATTTTACAGCTAAATACTGCCTTTATGCCTCTTCTAAGCCCTGGGGCTGCAGGCTGGGGCTTTGTTCCTGGGGCCCAGGACCCTCCCCTCTCTGCTAAACTCAATTCCAACCATGCGAGTCTCTCCGGGCGGCCATTTGCTTCCGGGAGCTGGGAAGCCTTCTTCGCATCTCTGCTTTTCCTACAAGTCTCAGTGTGGCTTCTTCAGTGTTCCGTGGTTAAAGAGTCCTCTTAATTTAGTTAAAGTTGGTTTTTCCAGATGATGGTTCTTAAAAATTAAGTTGTAACCCACTTTGGTTCTGGGAGGTAGAAGTTGATATGTCTGCCTACTCCATTGCCATCTTGCTGCCCTTAACACACCTCTCTTACTTGGGGATATGGTAATCCTTTCAAAACCTGGGGTGGCACAGTGGATGAAGCATTACCCTGGAATGCTGATATTGGCTTGGAAATCTCAAAGTTGCCTCAGGTCTCAGCCTGATTTCCCTCTGGTCAAGCCGCACCCTGCACCTTTCTCTCTGCCCTGCCTCTCACCTCTCCCCGTATCCTTCCTCTGGCCTCTGGATAGGCCCTGCTGCTCATACCGGACTTCAGTTTTTCATTGCTCATTCACATGAAAACACCCAGGAACTGGGTACTTTTGTGCACAGTTACCAATGAGTTGGATGGACTCAGGAGTTCCTACTTTTCATGTACTTTTCATCAATCCGGTAACATACACTCCCAATGACATACAGTAGAATGATTTCAATTCACTGAAGTTCCATGGACTGTGAACACCTCTTATTTTCTTCCACCTAGAAACATTTAGCTGTTTAGCTGAGCTTGGCACCTGGCACCTCTGGGCCATGGACTATGGCTGCTGCCTGGCAGCACCGCACCTAACGTCCGTGATGTGCTCCCTCTTCCTCTGCATGGATCTCACCTCCCCACAAACTGTCCCTTATCTGACATTATGGAGCTTTACTCTCACATGCACTTTCTAGTACTTAACAAAGACTCAATGTGGTTCTAATATAAATATCTGTAACAATTTTGTTTTTATATCTCTCTCAATTCTGTAACTCTGCCTTGCAATCTCCAGTTCCTTAGCCTCCTTGAACTTCAACTTTTTTCTACTTATCTTCTTAAGACCACTGAACTATGCAGGTTTCCTCTACCTATGACTATGGTACAGAATTTTTTTTTTCAAGAGAAAGGGAGGAACAGACAGGAACAGACATGAAAGAAGAGAGATGAAAAGCAACAATTCTTTGTTGTGGCACCTTAGTTGTTCATTGATTGCATTCTCATATGTGCCCTGACTGAGGGGCTCTAGCCGAGCCAGTGACCTCTTGTTCAAGCTAGAGACCTTGGGCTCAAGCCAGCGACTATGATCTCATGCTCAAGCTGGTGAGCCCATATTCAAGCTGTGTGAGCTTACACTCAAGCTGGAGACCTCAGGGTTTCAAACCTGGGTCCTCTACATCCCAGTATGATGTTCTATTTACTGTGCCACTGCCTGGTCAGGTGGTACAGAAATTGCTTGTAGATAGAAAGTTAGGGAAATTATAAGGTTCATGTCAGTTTTTTCCCCATCTTTTAAGGTTCACAGTCCTAAGTTGCCTGTTGCCTAAAGTCTAAAATTGTTGTTATTTTATGTATTTTTTTCCAGTTTTCTATGTTTATAGCACAAGGTTAAGCCTGGAAGTGGAAATTTATATATGAAATTTGTATATGAAGTTACTTTGAATTCTTTAAAGTATTATATTTTTCTCATTCTCCCCTTTTTAGACTATTTTTTTCCTAAACTTATAAAGTAATACACTCTCATAGATAGATTTAGATAGATTGCCATTTTGTGTGCCTGTGTGAGAAAGAAAGTGACAGTGAAAGCAATAGAAAGAGAGACACACACAAAGAGATGCTTTATATTATAAAAAACTACTATTTTTATTTCCTCCCATTCAATTTTCAGATTTTGGCTTTTAAATGTAGACAATTTTTTCTTTAATAGTTATTAATTTGAATAAAAATTATAAACCTTAATGTCAAAAACGTTATTTCATGTATTATATTGACTAGAATATAGACAAATAAAAAGTGAATGTAAAGAAAGGTATTAAGTGGCCTGATCAGGTGGTGGCGCAGTGGCTAGAGAGTTGAACTGGGATACAGAGAACCCAAGTTTGAAACCCCGAGGTCGCTGGCTTGAGCATGGAATCATAGACATGACATGGATGTTGGCTTGAGCCAAAGGTCATTGGCTTAAAGCCCAAGATTGCTGGCTTGAGCCCACAGTCGCTGGTTTGAACAAGGGGTCACTTGCTCTGCTGTAGTCCCCCCAGTCAAGGCACATATGAGAAATCAATCAATGAAGATGTAAGGAGCTGCAACAAAGAATTGATACTTCTCATCTCTCCCTTCCTGTCTGTCTATCCTTATCTGTTCCTTTCTCTGTCTCTGTCAAACAAAAAAAGTATTAAGTAAATCACAGTAGACATAAAAGAATAACAAAGTTTGTGAAATTGTTATATGGCTGACTGATTTAGAGGCCTCCCTGATACTGTAGAAGGCCCAAAATAGGACAAGAAAACAGAAGAGTTAAATATTCAGACTTATTGTGTCTGATCCAACACTACTTTTCTTCTCTTTAAACATTTTTTCTCCCAAGGATATATTCATATTATTTCTCTTTTTAGAGCCTTTTTATATTTGAATTGGTTGATGAAGACACAGTATCTAGAAATCATTAATATATTACTTGTAACATCTTTTTCAATCAGGAATATGCTGATAAAGCCTATTGTCATATATCTCTTTTTCATCTACACTTTTCCTTCCTCTTGACAATTACACAACTTCCATTTATTAAGGTGAGAAAAAGGACCCCTGAAGAACCCCTCAAGTAGAGCTATTCCAATATAAAAAGGTGTAAAAGAAATAAAAATATTTCTGACAGAAGAAAATAGAGGTTAGATTAAGAATTTATATCTATTTCATATTTGCTTATGCTGTGATTGTGTTTGATTGCCAGAGTTCAGAAAGCAGACACTGTCATCTTTAATTAATTGGACAAACCAGTTTTCAGGGAGGAAAAGAAATAAGTGTGAATTTAGAATCTGTAACTACATCAGTCTAAGTTTAGATCTGTATATTCATCTCTCAGGGCTTTAATGCAGAACATAGGGTTTGTTATTTTGAAATTATTTTCTGAAATGTTTCTACTAAACATGGTGATTTTACTCATTAACACTGTGAAGGTAGATTTTTTGCAATCTGATTACAATGGTGAAAAACCTTAAAAAACAACTTGTCACAAACATAATCAGTCGTTCTATAGGCAGTTTTGTTGAGTGCCAAGGTTTGGAGACCAAATCAATAAAGATCCAAGATGCAAGAAGCTCTCTTTCATCCTTTTTCTCTGCACTCTTTTCATTTCTCTCAATGTACAATTTCTTTAGCACATGGGACTTATTCACTTGGCTGACTCTTAGTACAGAGGAGTTGTAAGAAAACAGCTCATCAAATCATATTGTGAGGGGAGAAAGAAGTGAAATTCTGTCAAGTGGTTTTGAATGTCTTATAAGAGAAATTGAGTGTTTAACTTCTTATAAAAGGCTTCCAAATAATTATGGAAATTAAAACAGAAAAAATACTATGATATAGTATCAACTCATGGTAAGAATCAAGATGTTGTCAGATGAAGGGAAAAAGAGATATAAATAGAAAACCAAAAAATTTATGTAAAAATACTGGAATCTTTTATTTTAATTGGTAAAAATATCAGCATAAAATTAGAAATGATATTTGCTTTTATAAAAATACTCTGATATGTAACTAAAAATGTAAAATCCTATCCTGAAGTGATTTTGCCATTCTCTTCCATAAGATATGCATACCTACTGAGATATGCACAGGCTCCTACCAGTAGAGGAAATTTGAAAGAGAGCAAAAACGAGAGACCAGCAGGAAGCAGGGGCAGTGACTTTATTTCTTTGTGTCTTCCTTTTTTAAAAAAGTTTTGGTATTCTCTCCCTAAAACAGAAAGCAGCTAGAATTAAAGCTGATGTTGGCCACCAGGTGGCAGCCATGCCTCAATAACGTTACTCGAACACTAAGCACAGGTTGTCTTTCTTCACCGCCTCACCGCCATATTCATAAACATTGCTTTTTTTATATAAATAAATTTTTATTTTAATGGGGTGACATCAATAAATCAGGGTACATATATTCAAAGAAAATATTTCCAGGTCATCTTGACATTTAGTTCTGTTGCATACCCATCACCCAAAGAGAGATCGTCCTCCGTCACCAGTCTATCCAGTTTTCTTTGTACCCCTCCCCCTCCCCCTCTCCCTTCTTCCCTCCCCCCCCATAACCACCACACTCCTGTCCATGTCTCTTAGTCTTGCTTTTATGTCCCACCAATGTATGGAATCCTGCAGTTCTTGTTTTTTTCTGATTCACTTATTTCACTCTGCATACTGTTATCAAGATTCCACCATTCTGCTGTAAGTGATCCGATGTCATCATTTCTTCTAGCTGAATAGTATACCATGGTGTATATGTGCCCCATCTTCTTTATCCAGCCTTCTATTTTTTTTACAGTGATTAAAAGCCTTTAAGCAAACTCTTGGCCAATACAGCAAGAATCCATAAAAGAGTAGTGTCCTTAACATGTTCACCAAGTCCAAGTTGGCCCCATCACCATGCCAAATCCCTAAAAAATGCAACCCAACCACAGTTCAGTCTGTTAAGAGCTGTCACAGGGAGCAGGAGTACAGGAAAAGTCCACATCCAGGAAAAGTCCGCATGGCACTGGAATTGTTGTTATCATTCTATACTTTGCAGCTCATGTCCAAGTCCCAATGACCACTGCTTCTAGCTGGTAATGATTCAGGTAGACTGGAAAAGCCATTTGCAACATGCGTGGATATGGAGCTTCTGTTCTCCTCTGCCTAGAGAGATGAGACCAGGTTGCTTTTCCCTGGAGCTCTGCGACTGTGGCATGGTAAAGAGAACCTTGAGATACACTAAGCTGGGTGGCAAAGGTAGATTCATAATAGAAGTTGGCAAAAGGGGAAAGAGAGCTCCAAATTAGGAGTAGGTCCCAGCCTGAAATATGAGTGGGGCATTGAGGTAGGAGGGATAAAGGAAACACTATATATTAAGCAAAGCAGCAGAAAATAGGACTATCAACACCCACAACAGAGATCTTTGAGGGAAGAATAAAAAACCTGACTATTCAGGCAAAACATAGTTAAGTGGCCCTTGTGCAAATGAGATCAGTTTTCAGATATAACCAAATTACCAGATGCAGAGTTTAAAAAACATTGCTTTTTGACATTTATAACAACTGCTAGTGGAATCTGAACTCTATTTATAACTTCACTTGTTTTCATCCTTCTCTTCTGAAAAGAAAACAATTCCTGCTCACACAACTTTAACTTTCTTAGGCTCTGTATGCTGTCTATAATTTCTAAGGCTTTTCTTCATAGTTTCATCTTTTCTCTATCTTTCATTCCATTTTAAGTTCTTTCCCTTATCTTTTTTAATGTCCTTCCTTGTATCTGCAAACATGCACAGAAATATCTGCAAACATTCCTTAAAAATTTCTAGAATTTTTACCCAAGTAGGCATTAACCTCAGGCTTGGATGCTCTTCTTGTCCTTGTCTCCTAGTCTCCTTCTTGTGATGCCACAAGAAGACTTTCTCTGGGAAAGACAAAGTGAACTATTGATATTTACTTTTAGTTTCTTGCTGGCTCCGCTAAACCATCTTTTCTGCCTCACAGAAGCAGGAAAAAAAAAGCAAAAGCTATTGAACATAAATCCCTAGTGATTTTGTCTTCTGTTAATAGACATTTCTACCAATTTGCCTTTAGGCATGTTGAACTTTAAGAATTTCTTCATCCTGTCCCTTCATTTTGTTTCTTTAGCTAGAAGGAAATGAAGTCCACATACAAGGAATATTTTTTAACAAGATGTTACCACCAACATCCACTTAAAATACAAACTGCCTCAGTTAAAACAACCGTATGTCTATAGAGAGTTGAACATAAAACCAGAAATAGTGCTGCCGGTTAAATTGGAAGTGATCCTGACCAAGCATCTGAAACCTTCTTAGAAAAAGAGATCCATAACTATAGGTTAAGAGGGAGGCTTTACTGAAATCAGTCTGACATTGGGGCAGGGGAAGGCTGTAACTGTTGATTATGTTCTCCTCCCCAAAGGAATCTTCACAGACATACATGTTGGATTATGTAGGAGCGCATTATGTACAATGACAGATACTTTAAGTTTTATAAGCAGAGACTATATCATTAGTTAGAGAACCATTAACATTATTTAGATAAATGTTCATTTATCTAAAAAGTTGATTCTTGAAGCGAAGGCATGTGTTTTCCAAGGTTACATATCTAGTTATAGGAGGAAAATTCATATTTCTGGAACATGAATTGACCACTTGTACCATAATGCTGTTAAATAGTCATTTAGGTGGTGCTCTGTAGAAGAATGAATAATATGCAATTCACTCTGTATGTTACACCAAGTAAGGGATCCAACACATGCAACTTCCCCTCCCTGAGTAATAAACAGGAAACAATTTTAAGTGCAGGCTTAGAGCAAGACAGGTCTGTGTTAAAATTCTGATCCCTCCACTTACCACCTTTGCTTTTTATTTCTTTTCTTTGTAAAATGGAAATATGGTAACACTAACCTTATAAGGAGGGCCTGTTTTAGAGTACAATAAATGCTCAATAAATTGACTATTAATGTAATCATACATATTTTGAAGTAAGACTGATGAAACATAACTAAACACCTGCAAAGGGAGAATTAAGCAGGGCATCAGAGCTGATTATGAAGCTGGGCATATAAAGAAATGATTATTAAATGCTTTAAGACACATTATCTATATACTATTTTCTTTTCTAGAATACATTTTTTTAAAAATTGAGAATTGAATATAATACTTTTTTCTTGTTTTGGCAAGTAGAAAGTTAATTAAAGTGTTTAGTGAATAAAGTAGCTAGATATAATAGTATTATTTAGTGTCCATTCTATAAAGCTACTCACTCTATTTGTATATTTAAATGCACATAATTCCAGTCAAGAACTTTTAAAATACATAATAATTAAGAATATTTATTATTTATTACTAAAGATATTATTTTCTTAATTAGAAACAATTTCAAATTTGGGGGACTAAGGGTGATTTTTTTATGCTTTAGTACTTAATAGATACATGGATACAAAAAGAAGACTGAATTTTTCAATAATAAGAAAAATATTCAATTAGCAATGCAATACCCATGTAGGATCACCAAATATCCCTGTTCAGGCCATATGTAAGTAGTTTGGTTTTAAAGGTAAGTAATTTCCTGATAGTAATGACAAGTTAAACAATAAAAATTGATTGGGAGACAGAAATGACCAGAGCATTATCAACACATGAGTCTTAAAAAATTCAAAGAATGCAATTTTCTCATTTAGAAAAAAGAAAACAAGCATTAAAGTGATATTAATCTCCAACCATAATATATTTGTGTAATCTAACAAGTAAATTTATCTTTTTTCATGTTTTGTTTATGTTCAGGACTCAATTATAATCTACTCCATTATTATCACACCTTCTAGAAAGCTCAGCAAGAAAATGTTGCCCACAGCTGCCCTCATAGTGCTGATTATTATGGAAATAAAACCTCTTTTCACTCACAATACATACCTCTGAATACAATCCTGTTTAAAAAAAAGAAACAAACTAAGGAGGTCTTATTGAGTAGATAGATATATTTTAAATTATGGGAATTAATTTATATGTCTGTGGCATTAGTTTAACTCTGGAGGAAAAATAATGTAAATTATTTGTTACTTCTTTATTGAGCTTCTTAAGATAATGTTTAAAATGTTAAAGAACAAGGAACATGCTTTAAATACACGTCTTTTACAAGGAAGTTAATTTATTTTGTGTATATATATATATATGTACTTGGTCTTTTTCGGTATAAATTCTAAGAACATAAAGCTATTCTAGTACTCTCTGTTTCTATAAAGGAAGATTGAAAACCTTAAGTTCAGCACAATGAGCTAGAACAGCAAGTCAGAACATAACTATCTTATTCATAAACCATACAAGCTATAGATAAGAAATTTCTTATAATGGTAGGCATATTTTTGGCTTCACAAAAAATAATAAAGAAAGTGATTTTCAGAGATGTTTAAGTGAATAATAGTATGCTATCACCACATTCTATCTTTCGCATTATTATTCTTAGCTGGCTCATTATTCCTTTTTCCTGAACAAAAATATGAGTGCTATAAAGCCCCAAGAATCGGATAAGATTGTTCTAAATTTATTCCTGTAAGCATTTTTTTGTATTGAGAAGTTAAGAAGCCATTATATGAAAGCTATATTAAAAACAATTTTCTAAATAGATGTTTTTACAGTTAATCTAAGCATGTTAGTGGTGCTTCTGTTTTCTGTTAGAACGGGATGGGACCAGTTTAACTTCATAATTATAAAGCTTCAATCTTTTCAAAAGAGGAAACAGGAGATCAAAAGAAGTAAGTAAAAAATTCTGGATATAAAGTTGAAACCTATCTTACTGACTACAGTGTAACTTCCGAGTTCTCTCTGTTCTTGTAATTATCCAAGTTCTGGTTGTGCCTTAAGTCTCTTCTTTCTGAAATACTCTCCTAAATTTTCTGCTCACTGACTTCTCTTTCACCTCCATTTCCTGGTCACTCAAGCAATAAAGCCCTTCTATTAATCACTTTGGATGCTTGAAATAAAGAAGAATACCTTGCTAATTTTATTTAACAATTTCTGTAATCAGTCTTTTGGGATCCCACTAGGTGCCAGAGACATAGCTCTCTGGAAAACAAAATGAAATGAATGCCACCACTCCCTTGATGAAGCTTCTAATTCTAGTAGAGGCAGGGAGACAATAAACAAGTAATACATCGCATGCAAAGTTGTTATCAAAGAGTATAAAGAAAAATAACAAGAGAACAAAATGACGGAAGGAAAGAATATTCTATTTTAAATTGTATATTTAAGAAAAACCTCTCTAATTCTCTCTAATAAACAGAGAATTAAGGGAACTTATGGAGCAAACTGAGTGGCTGTATCTGAAGAAACAAGATTCAGAGAAAACACAGCACTTACAGTCCTTGAGACAGGAGTGTGTCTGAAAGTGGTGGGAGCTGATAAGAGGTGAGGGAGGGGAAGGAGAGGAAGTCTGAGAGGTAGTCAGAGGCAAAGTCCTGGGGGACTTGGGCTTGTATTTTAATAAGGTCAGAGGGCTGGCGTTTGCATTCGTATCATAGGAAATTGAAAACAAAATGAGTGGGTAATTACTTAGAATGTCAGATGATGAAAAATGCTGAGGAGAAAATTGCAGCAGAGTAAGAGGAATAATGTGGCCATTTGCATGGGATCATTCCTGAAATCCTTAGTAAGAGGTGATAAATGTGTGCAGATTTGAAGGAAGTGAGTGAGTCATGCCACTGTCTCTGGGAAGCACATTGCAGGCCAAGGCTGTGGCAGGTACCAAGTTCTTGAGTTGGAAACATGATTGGTAGGTTTTAAGCAGGCCAATGAAATTGGAACAGAGTGAAGGAAAGAGAAGTTGGAGGTAAAATAAGAGAGATTTAAAAGGTAGAAGGGAAATCAATATATCCCATAATGAATAAATTTATGAACACATGTATTGTCATTACTGCTATTCCTGTCACTACTCTCAGAGCTTCTTATGGAGCAAACATTGAACTTTCAAAATGAGCTTGCCATGCTCAATCTCCTGCCCAATTCTTTCTCAGCCTTTCCCACCATCACTATTTCTTGTTTATCTCAAAGATGTAGTGACAAAAAAAAGGAATACATGAACAGATGAGATGGGACCTTGGGGTTGGAGTGGAAGAAGCATCCATGCAGTGGTTGGGAGGTAACTGCCCAGCTTAGAGGTTTTTCCAGTTGTTGAATTTATGAAGGGGGACAGGTGTAGACAGATAATTCTTTCCAGCCTACTTTCTTGTGACTAGACTAACACTGTCTCAGGCTGAGTAGCACAGGTAGCTCACCGAAAGCGTGTTGTAATAGACTCACTCAACATGATAGTTAGTGAACATTTAATTTCTATTAGAATCATTCATTCAATCTATTTATTGTAACTTCTGGTGTGAATGCACATGTATGTACACACATGTGCATATTTTCTTTTTATCTCTGATTTTCTTAGTATTTCTGTTGGACATTGGGAAGAGTAGTTGCAGGATATATTAATGAGATAGCATTTAAATCCAAAAGTAAAATTTCATTTTTAGATTTTGTGGGGTGAACTTCACAAGTTCAGAGTATATCTAGGAAAAATTACATAGCCTGAAGACTCTGAAAAATGTGGAAATTTCAGAAGTTTGATATTCACACAAGAATTAAATTTATTTACATAGACTGAAATTCTCTCCAATTCAGGGAAAAGGCAAGATTCATAATAAGTCTGAAATGACTGCATAGGGAGTTATATAATGAGCTCAGCCACTAAATAAACATATTGGGGGGAAAAAGAATATGGGGAATAAAACCTAAAATAAATGTAGAAGACTGCAATAGATATGTCAGATGGGTCAGAGAAAACCTCAGCTTAAAAAATGTAAAGTACATAAAATAAGTATGATTAGATATGTCAGATGAAGAAGAACAAAAAGCTTGCTTGAAGGTAGAAAAGTATGAGAATGGATTCATGAGACTGATAAACTCTTCAATTCCTTACTTTTTTTAAAAATTCTTTCTGTCAAATAAAATCATTTGGTTGACAGCCAAAACAGATGAATATAAGTTTAGACACCACCTCTCCACTCATCATTAGTTCAGGTCTCCTGTCTCAGGTTTGCTACATCTCAGGGGCTACGAGAACTTGCAGATAAAATTGCTGAACAGCTGCCAATCACCAAGAAGCAAGACCACGTTATTAAATAAAAGATAAAAAAAAAACAAACAGGCAAGTTTTATTACACGTTTCAAGGAATTGAAAGCTGTGTAAGCCACAAAATAAATCCAGTGAGTCTGAGAACAACTCCAGAAAAAGTTTAGAGTGGATTACATATTTACTTAGCAAAAGAAATAACCATCAATGAAACCACCATAGATTAAATAAAACAAATTACCCCAGACTCTATTATTTTTTGTTTCTTTTTTGTTTGTTTTTTATTTTTCTTTATAGGGACAGGGAGAGAGAGTCAGAGAGAGGGATAGATAGGGATAGACAGACAGGAACGGAGAGAGATGAGAAGCATCAATCATCAGTTTTTCGTTGTGACACCTTAGTTGTTCATTGATAGCTTTCTCATATGTGCCTTGACCATGGGCCTTCAGCAGACCGAGTAACCCCTTGCTTGAGCCAGCAACCTTGGATCTAAGCTGGTGAGCATTTTATTTTGCTCAAGCCAGATGAGCCCGCGTTCAAACTGGCAACCTCAGGGTCTCAAACCTGGGTCCTCAGTATCCCAGTCCAACGCTTTATCCACTGCACCACTGCCTGGTCAGGCAACTCTATTCTTTTTGAAAAAAATAACTGAAATGTTATTTCAGCAAGGGGTAACTTCTTGCCAAAATTGAGGTTAGAAGGATCATGTTCTTATTTAAAAAAAAAATTAATGAAAATAATAAAAATGTTATTTATGTGTGTATGTATTAAATCAAAGAATCGATACATATATTTAAAAAGCATCTCATTTCAGAAAAAAGGGACATGCCAGCTTTACAATCCTATATTTAGCTATTTTCTTGAATTCTGTTCTCTTTTTTAAATTATACAGAAAATAAAATTTAATTATTTTCTGTTGTGGCAGATTCTCTCAGAATATTTGTTTGTTTATTTTTTAATGTATTTTTAAATTAAATTTAATGCAGTGACATTGAAATCAGGGTACAAATGTTGAGAGAAAATATCTCCAGATTATTTTGACATTTGATTATGCTGTATACCCCTCACCCAAAGTCAAATTGTCTTCTGTGACCTTCTATCTGGTTTTCTTTGTGCCCCTCTCCTCCCCCACCCACTCTCTCCTTCCTCACCCCATTCCCCTCCCCCCACACCCAAACCCTGATGCCATCACATTCTTGTTCATGTCCCTGAGTCTCATTTTTATATCCCATCTATGTATGGATTCATATGGTTCTTAGTTTTTTCTGATTTACTTATTTCACTCCGTATAATGTTATCAAGATTCATCCATGTTATTGTAAATGATCTGATGTCATCATTTCTTATGGCTGAGTAGTATTCCATAGTATATATGTACCAAAGCTTTTTAATCCATTCATCCTCTAACGGACACTTGGGCTGTTTCCAGATCTTCGCTATTCTAAATAATGCTGCCACAAACATGGGGGCACATTTCTCCTTTTGGAGCCGTTCTATGGTGTTCTTGGGATATATTTTTAAAAGTGGGATAGCTGGGTCAAAAGGCAGTTCAATTTTCAATTTTTTTGAGGAATCTCCATACTGTTTTCCACAGAGGCTGCACCAGTCTGCATTCCCACCAGCAGTGCAGGAGAGTTCCCTTTTCTCCACATCCTTGCCAGCACTTATTCTGTGTTGTTTTGTTGATGAGCTCCATTCTGGCAGGTGTGAGATGATATCTTATTGTGGTTTTAATTTGCATTTCTCTAATGATTAGTGATGTTGAGCATTTTTTTATATGCCTATTGGCCATCTGTATGTCCTCTTTGGAGAAGTGTCTATTCATCTCTTTTTCCCATTTTTTGATTGGATTGTTTGTCTTCCTGGTGTTGAGATTTACAAGTTCTTTATAAATTTTGGTTATTAACCCCTTATCAGACATATTGTCAAATATGTTTTCCCATTGTGTAGTTTGTCTTTATATTCTATTCTTATTGTCTTTAGCTGTGCAAAAGCTTTTTATTTGATATAGTCCCATTTGTTTATCCTGTCTCTTATTTAACTTCCCCGTGGAGATAAATCAGCAAATATATTGCTCCGAGAGATGTCGGAGAGCTTACTGCCTATGTTTTTCTTCTAAGATGCTTATGGTTTCACGGCTTACATTTAAGTCCTTTATCCATTTTGAATTTATTTTTGTGAGTGGTGTAAGCTGGTGATCTAGTTTCATTTTTTTGCAGGTAGATGTCCAATTTTCCCAACACCATTTGTTAAAGAGGCTGTCTTTACTCTATTGTATTTCCTTACCTCCTTTGTCAAATATCAGTTATCCATAGAGCTGCGGGTTTATTTCTAGGTTCTCTGTTCTGTTCCATTGATCTATGTGCCTTTTCTTATGCCAGTACCAGGCTGTATTGAGTAAAATGGCCTTGTAGTATAACTTGATATCAGGAAGTGTGATACCTCTCACTTTATTCTTCCTTTTCAAGATTGCTGAGGCTATTTGTTTTCTTTTTTGGTTCCATATAAATTTTTGGAATATGTGTTCTCTATCTTTGAAGTATGTCATTGGTATTTTAATTGGTATTGCATTGAATTTATAGATTGCTTTGGGTAATATAGACATTTTAATGATGTTTACTCTTCCTAACCATGAGCACAGTATATGCTTCCACTTGTTTGTATCTTCCTTGATTTCTTTTATCAATGCTTTGTAATTTTCGAAGTACAAGTCTTTAGTCTCCTTGGTTAAGTTTACTCCAAGGTACTTTATTTTTTTGGTTGTAATAGTGAAGGGGATTGTTTCTTTAATTTCTCTTTCTGATAGTTCATTGTTGGTGTATAAAAATGTTCTGATTTCTGAGTATTGATTTTATATCTTGCCACTTTGCTGAATTCATTCATCAGGTCTAGTAGTTTTTTGACTGAGACTTTAGGGTTTTCTATATACAATATCATATCATCTGCAAATAATGATAGTTTTACTTCTTTTTTTCAAACTTGAATGCCATTTATTTCTTCTTCTTGTCTGATTGCTATGGCTAGGACTTCCAGGACTGTGTTAAATAAGAGTAGTGAAAGGGGCACCCCTGCCTTGTTCCTGATCTTAAGAGCATTGCTTTAAATTTTTCCCCATTGAGTAAAATGCTGGCTGTGGGTTTCTCATAGATGGCTTTTATCATGTTGAGGTATGTTCCCTATATTCCCCCTTTGCTGAGAGTTTTGATCATGAATGGGTGCTGGATTGTATCAAAAGCTTTTTCCATATCTATTGAAATTATCATGTGGTTTTTCTCCTTCTTTTTGTTTATGTGATGAATCACATTGATTGATTTGCGAGTATTGTACCAGCCTTGCCTTTCCAGAATAAATCACACTTGATCATGGTGTATGATTTTTTCCATATATTGTTGGACCCAGTTTGCTAATATTTTGTTGAGGATTTTACCATCTATATTCATTAGAGATATTGGCCTATAATTTTCTTTCTTTGTGTTGTCTTTGCCTTGTTTTGTAATCAGAATTATGCTCGCCTCATAAAAGGAGCTTGGAAGTCTTCCTTCCTCTTGAATTTTTTGAAATAGTTTGAGAAGGATAGGAGTTAGTTCTTCTTTGAATATTTGGTAGAATTCAGTTGTGAAGCCATCAGGCCCCAGACTTTTCTTTGTTGGGAGTTTTTTTATAACTGTTTCGATCTCATTTGGTGTAATCAGTCTGTTTAGGTTTTCTGATTCTTCCAGATTGATTTTTGAAAGATGATATGTTTCAAGGAATTTGTCCATTTCATCTAGGTTGTCTAGTTTTTTGGCATACAGTTTCTCATAGTATTTTCTTACAATCCTTTGTATTTCTGTTGTGTCAGTTGTTATTTCTCCACTCTCATTTCTAATTTTATTTATTTGAGTCCTCTCTCTCTTTTTCTTGGTGAGTCTAGATAAGGTTCATCGATCTTGTTTACCTTTTCAAAGAACCAGCTCCTAGTTTCATTGATCCTCTGTATTGTTTCTTTAGCCTTTATGTCATTTATTTCTGCTCTGATCTTTATTATTTCCTTCCTTCTACTAAATTTAGACTTTAATTGCTGTTTTTTTTCTAGTTCTTTTAGATGCAGGGTTAAGTTGTTTATTTGAGCTTTTTCTAGCTTTTTAACGTGTGCCTGTAGTGCTGTGAACCTCCCTCGCAGTACTGCTTTTGCTCTGTCCCATAAATTTTGAGTTGTTATATGCTCATTGTCATTCATTTCTAGGAATTTTTTATTTCTTCTTTGATCTCATTCTTAACCCATTTGTTATTTAACAAACTGCTATTTAGTTTCCATATGTTTGAGAATTTTTTAGCTTTTCTGTTGTGGTTCATTTTTAGTTTCATGCCGTTGTGTTCGGAGAAATTGCTTAATATGATTTCAATTTTCTTAAATTTGTTGAGACCACTTTTGTGTCCTAACATGTGGTCTATACTAGAGAATGTACCATGAGCACTTGAAAAGAATGCATATTTTGCTGCTTTAGGGTTAAAGGTTCTGAAGATATCTATTAAATCGAGTTGATCTAGTGTGTCCAATAAGTCTGCTGTTTCTTTGTTAATTTTCTTTCTTGAGGCTCTATATAGTGATGTTAGTGGGGTATTAAAATCCCTTACTATTATAGTATTGCTGTTGATTTAGCCCTTTAAATCCATCAAAGTCTGCTTTATATATTTAGGTGCTCCTATATTAGGTGCATAGATATTTATAATAGTTATATCTTCCTGTTGGATTACTCCCTTTATCATTATGTAGTGGCCTTCTTTCTCTCTTACTATATCCTTTGTTTTAAAGTCCAATTTGTCTGGTATAAGTATTGCTACCCCTGCTTTTTTTTCATTTCCATTTGCATGAAATGTTTTTTTCCATTCTTTTATCTTCAATCTATGTGTATCTTTTGTTCTAAGGTGTGTCTCTTGTAGACAGCAGATGTACTGTTTTCTTATCCATGCAGATACCCTTTGTCTTTTGATTGGATTATTTAATCCATTTACATTTATGGTTATTATTGATATGTAGTTGTTTATTGCCATTTTATTCTTTAAAGCTGTATTCCTTTTTTACTATATTCTTTTCCCACTTGATCTGTTTACAACAGGCCCCTTAACATTTCCTGCAGCATTGGTTTGGTTGTAATGAATTCCTTGAGTTGTGTTTTGTCTGGGAAACTTTTTAATTCTCCTTCGATTTTAAATGATAGCCTTGCTGGATAAAGTAGTCTTGGTTGGAGGCTCTTGTTCTGCATTACTTTGAATATTTCTTGCCATTCCCTTCTGGCCTCAAGTGTTTCTGTTGAGAAGTCAGAAGTCATCCTATGGGAGATCCTTTGTAGGTGATAGCATTTTTTCTCTTGCAGCTTTTAATATTTTCTCTTTATCACTTAGCTTTGGTATTTTAATTATGATGTGTCTTGGTGTAGGTTTCTTTGGGTTTCTCTTTAATGGAGTCCTCTGTGCTTCTTGAACTTGTGAGAGTTTCTCTTGCATGGAAGTTTTCAGCTATGATATGATTGAACATAGTCTCTATCCCTTGTTCTTTTTCTTCTTCTTCAGGAACCCCTATGATGCGGATGTTATTTCTGTTCATGTTGTCACAAAGCCCTCTAAGAGTTTCCTCAGACTTTTTGAGTCTCTTTTCTTTTTTCTTCTCTGCTTTCTTGTCTTCATTTGAGTTGTCCATCCACTCGCAGATTCGATCCTCAGCTCTATCCATTCTATTTTCAATTCCTTCCATTATGGTCTTTATTTCTGATATTGCATTTGTCATCTCCAACTGATTCTTTTTTAATATTTCAATATCCTTTTTATACTTGCTATTTCTTTATTTAGGTGTTCATAATGACCATCCATTGTTGTTTAAGATCCCTAAGCATCCTTATAATCATTATTTTGAACTCCGCATCTGGAAGTTTGATTACTTCCATATCACTCAGTTCATCTTGTGGTTTCATTTGGATTGTACTTTTTTGTCTTCTCATTATCTGTGTTTAGGTGTTTTGTTTGTAGAGTTGATTGAGTCTAGGATTGGTATTGTCTGCCTCCAGTTTTCAATTGTGTTATTTGTAGATCTTCTGGGGTTGGTATCAGCTATTATTTGTAATCTACTTTTGGATTTGGGCAGTTTTGAAATCTTGATTTGTTTGTTTTCTTAAAAGGTGATCGTCTTGTTTACTGATCTCAGCAGGGGTCTTCCTTGAAATTGTATCCAGGAATGCAATGGGTGTAACCTGAGACTCTGAAGGCCTCTTCCACCAACTAATCTCTCTGGGGGCAGGGTGTGTTCTCAGCTTCAGTAGGGGGAGGTGTATCTCAGATCTCCATGGAGACCTGAGTTACTGCCCCTCTACCCTACTTCTTGTTTTCAGCTGTGTCTTGTTGCACTGATTGGAGCTGGATAGATGTCCGGAGATCTCTGATCTGGAAGCAATTCAGTAGTGTTTTGTGGAAGGATCAGTCCCTCCTTCAGCTATGGCCACCTCCAGCATGGAAGAGTCAGCTTTTATAGGTCATCTCCTGTATTCCTTAGCCCCTCACAGTCTGTCCCTCTCTCTTTCCTTTCTACATAAAGATAAACTGGTCTTTTTTTATATAATAATTTTATTTTTTTAATGGGGTGAAATCAATAAATCAGGATACATATATTCAAAGATAACATGTCCAGGTTATCTTGTCATTCAATTATGTTGCATACCCATCACCCAAAATCAGATTGTCCTCTGTCACCTTCTATCTAGTTTTCTTTGTGCCCCCCTCCCCCTTTCGCTCTCCCTCTCCCGCCTCCCCCCGTAACCACCACACTCTTATAAATGTCTCTTAATCTCACTTTTAAGTCCCACCTACATATGGAATAATACAGTTCCTGGTTTTTTAATGATTTACTTATTTCACTTTGTATAAAGTTATCAAGATCCTACCATTTTGCTGTAAATGATCCGATGTCATCGTTTCTTATGGCTGAGTAGTATTCCATACTGTATATGTGCCACATCTTCTTTATCCAGTCATCTATTGATGGGCTTTTTGGTTGTTTCCATGTCCTGGCCACTGTGAACAATGCTGCAATGAACATGGGGCTGCAAGTGTCTTTACATATCAATGTTTCCGAGTTTTGGAGGTATATACCCAGTAGAGGGATTGCTGGGTCATAAGGTAGTTCTATTTTCAGCTTTTTGAGGAACCACCATACTTTCTTCCATAATGGTTGTACTATTTTACATTCCCACGAACAGTGGATGAGGGTTCCTTTTTCTCCACAGCCTCTCCAACATTTGCTATTACCTGTCTTGTTGATAATAGTTAATCTAACAGGTGTGAGGTGGTATCTCATTGCAGTTTTGATTTGCATTTCTCTAATAACTAAAGAAGATGAGCATCTTTTCATATATCTGTTGGCCATTTGTATTTCTTCCTGGGAGAAGTGTCTGTTCATGTCCTCTTCCCATTTTTTTATTGGATTGTTTGTTTTTTATTGAGTTTTATGAGTTCTTTGTATATTTTGGATATTAGGCCCTTATCTGAGCTGTTGTTTGAAAATATCATTTCCCATTTAGTTGGCTGTCTGTTTATTTTGTTATCAGTTTCTCTTGCTGAGCAAAAACTTCTTAGTCTGATGTAGTCCCATTCATTAATTTTTGCCTTCACGTCTCTTGCCATTGGAGTCAAATTCATGAAATGCTCTTTAAAACCCAGGTCCATGAGTTGAGTACCTATGTCTTCTTCTATGTACTTTATTGTTTCAGGTCTTATGTTTAGATCTTTGATCTATTTAGAGTTAATTTTAGTACAGGGGGCCAAACTGTAGTCCAGTTTCATTCTTTTGCATGTGGCTTTCCAGTTTTCCCAGCACCATTTATTGAAGAGGCTTTCTTTTCTCCATTGTGTGTTGTTGGCCCCTTTATCAAAAATTATTTGACTATATATGTGTGATTTTTTTTCTGGGTTTTCTATTCTGTTCCATTGGTCTGAGTGTCTATTTTTCTGCCAGTACCATGCTGTTTTGATTGTCGTGGCCCTATAATATAGTTTGAAGTCAGGTATTGTAATGCCCCCAGCTTCATTCTTTTTCTTTAGAATTGCTTTGGCTATTTGGAGTTTTCTATAGTTCCATATAAATCTGATGATTTTTTCCTCCGTTTCTTTAAAAAATGTCATTGGAATTTTGATGGGAATTGCATTAAATTTGTATATTGCTTTGGGTAATATGGTCATCTTGATTATATTTATTCTTCCTAACCAAGAACAAGGAATATTCCTCCATCTCATTATATCTTTTTTGATTTCCCTTAATAATGGTTTATAGTTTTTATTATATAAGTCCTTTACATTCTTTGTTATGTTTATTCCTAAGTATTTTATTTATTTTTTGTTGTTGCAATTGTGAAGGGGATTATTCTTTTGAGTTCGTTCTCAATTGTTTCATTGTTGGCATATAGAAAAGCTATTGACTTTTGTATGTTAATTTTGTATCCTGTGACCTTACTGTATTGGCTTATTGTTTCTAGTAGTCTTTCTGTGGATTCTTCGGGGTTTTCAATGTATAGGATCATATCATCTGCAAAAAGTGATACCTTTACTTCTTTTTTTCCAGTATGGATGCCTTTTATTTCTTTGTCTTGTCTGATTGCTCTAGCTAGAACCTCTAGTACCACATTAAATAAGAGTGAGGAGAGTGGACAACCCCATCTTGTTCCTGATTTAAGGGGGAAAGCCTTCAGTTTAGTGCCATTTAATATGATGTTAGCTGATGGTTTATCATATATGGCCTTTATCATGTTGAGATATTTTCCTTCTATACCCATTTTGTTGAGAGTCTTAAACATAAAATTGTGTTGTATTTTATCAAAAGCCTTTTCTGCGTCTATTGATAAGATCATGTGGTTTTTGTTCTTTGTTTTGTTGATATGGTGTATTACGTTAACCGTTTTACGTATGTTGAACCATCCTTGAGATTCTGGGATGAATCCCACTTGATCATGATGTATTATTTTTTTAATATGTTGTTGTATTCGATTTGCTAGTATTTTGTTTAGTATTTTAGCATCTTTATTCATTAAAGATATTGGTCTGTAGTTTTCTTTTTTTGTGCCATCCTTGCCTGGTTTTGGTATGAAGGTAATGTCGGCCTCATAAAATGTGTTTGGAAGTATTGCTTCTTCTTCAATTTTTTGGAAGACTTTCAGTAGAATAGGAACCAAGTCTTCTTTGAATGTTTGATAAAATTCGCTGGTATAGCCGTCAGGGCCTGGACTTTTATTTTTGGGGAGGCTTTTAATGTTTTTTTTTCTATTTCTTCTCTACCAATAAGTCTGTTTAGGATTTTTGCTTCTTCTTGACTCAGTCTAGGAAGGTTGTATTGTTCTAGAAATTTATCCATTTCTTCTAGGTTATTGAATTTAATGGCATAAAGTTTTTCATAGTATTCTACAGTAAAATAATTCTTTGTATATCTACAGTGTTCATGGTGATTTCTCTCTTTCATTTTGGATTTTGTTTATATAAGTTCTTTCTCTTTTTTCCTTGGTAAGTCTTTCCAAGTGTTTGTCAATTTTGTTGATCTTTTCAAAGAACCAGCTCCTTGTTCTATTAATTTTTTCTATAGTTTTTCTGTTCTCTAATTCATTTATTTCTGCTCTGATTTTTATTATCTCCTTTCTTCGGCTGGTTTTGGGTTGTCTTTGTTCTTCTTTTTTACTTCCTTAAGGTGTGAAGTTAAGTGGTTCACTTGGGCTCTCTCTTGTTTGTTCATATATGCCTGAAGTGATATGAAATTCCCTCTTATCACTGCTTTTGCTGCATCCCATAGATTCCAATATGTAGTATTGTCATTTTCATTTGTCTGTATAGTATTGTCATTTTCATTTGTCTGTATATATCTTTTGATCTCTGCGCTTATTTCTTCTTTGACCCATTCATTTTTTAAAAGAATGTTGTTTAGTTTCCACATTTTTGTGGGATTTTTTTCTTTTTTCAGTTGAATTCTAGTTTCAAGGCTTTATGATTAGAAAATATGCTTGGTACAACTTTGATTTTTCTGAATTTGCTGATGTTGTTTTTGTGGCCCAACGTATGGTCAATTCTTAAGAATGATCCATGTACACTCGAGAAAAATGTATACTCAGTCACTTTGGGATGAAATGTCCTGTAGATGTCTATCATATACAGATGCTCTAGTGTTTTGTTTAAGGCCACTCTATCTTTGATGATTCTCTGTTTGGATGACCGATCTAGAGCCGTCAGCGGTGTATTGAGGTCTCCAAGTATGATTGTATATTTGTCAGTTTTTGTTTTAGGGTCAATAAGTAGCTGTCTTATATATTTTGGTACTTCTTGGTTTGGTGCATATATATTAAGAATTGTTATGTCTTCTTGATTCAGTGTCCCCTTAGCCATTATAAAATGGCCATTTTTGTCTCTGAGTACTTTTTCTGTCTTGTAGTCAGCATTATCAGATATGAGTATTGCTACGCCTGCCTTTTTTGGATGTTATTTGCTTGGAGCATTGTTTTCCAGCCTTTCACTTTGAATTTGTTTTTATCCTTGTTACTTAGATGAGTTTCCTGTAGGCAGCATACAGTTGGATTTTTTTAAAATCCATTCTGCTACTCAGTGCCTTTTTATTGGTGAGTTTAATCCGTTTACATTTAGTGTAATTATTGACACTTGTGAGTTCCCTATTTTCATTTTATAGATTGTTTTCTGTTAATTTTGTGTCTTGTTTGATCCTTCTCTTTCGTTTTTCTATCTTTTGTTTTTATTTGGTTGTATTCCATACCTCTTTCCTCTGTTGCTATCTTTTTTAAATCATGTGCTTCTGTGGTGGTTTTTTCAATGGTGATTACCTTTAAGTAATGAAAAGTGTTCCTACCCTGTTCATTGTAGTGCACTATTTTGTGAGTACTTTTGCACTCCATCGTCCTTTGCTACTGTTAATCTCCATCCTCTCCTCCCCCTTCTTTTTGTTGTTGTCACAGTTTAAATTTAGTTCTATCGTGTTCTTCTTGGAGCTTTTACTTGTTTTTTTTTGTTGTTGTTGTTGTTCTTTGTATCTGATTGGAGAACCCCATTTAGTAATTCCTGAAGTGGGGGTTTTCTGATGTTAAATTCCCTCATCTTTTCTGTATCTGTGAATGTTTTTATTTCTCCTTCATATTTGAAGGATAGCTTTGATGGGTATAGTATTCGTGTCTGAAAGTTTCTCTCTTTCAGGACTTTAAATATTGGGGTCCACTCTCTTCTAGCTTGTAGAGTTTCTGCTGAGAAATTGGATGATAATCTAATAGGCCTTCCTTTATATGTTATATTCTTCTTTCCCAAGGCTGCCTTGAGAATGTTTTCCTTGCCGTTGGTTTGTGCCAATTTCATTATGATGTGCCTTGGAGTAGGTTTGTTGGGGTTAAGAAAACTCGGAGTTCAGATTGCTTCTTGAATTTGAGGCTTTAGTTCTTTCCACAGGCTTGAGAAGTTCTCATCTATTATTTGTTTGAGTATGTTCTCCATTCCATTTTCTCTCTCTTCTCCCTCTGATATACCTATTATTCTTATGTTATTCTTTTTGATGGTGTCAGATAATTCCTGTAGGGCTATCTCATTTTTTGTTTAATTTTTGAGTCTCTTTCTTCTTCTCTCTGTTGTGCCTCAAGTTGCTTGTCTTCTATTTCACTAATCCTACCTTCTCTCTGGCCTGTTTTATTAACTAGGCTTGTTACCTCGTTTTTCAGCTCGTGAATTGAGTTTTTCATCTCTGTTTGATTTGTTTTTATAGTTTCAATTTCCTTGGAAATATATTCTTTGTGTTCATTGAGTTGTTTTCTGAGCTCCCTAAATTGCCTTTCTGTGTTTTCTTGTATATCTCGGAGGATTTTTAGGATTTCTATTTTAAATTCTCTGTTGTTTAACTCCAAGGTTTCCAATATATTAAATTTTTTCTCCATAGATTTTTCCTCATCTATCTGTGTTACCTTTCTTTCTTTTGTATCCATGATATTCAATTTTCTCTTCTTTAAAGGCATCTGAGGGTGATTTTGTTGATAGTATTAATGAGATTTAATAAAATATAAAAATTTAAAAAAAATAGAAATAAAAAATCAAAAAGAATTGGTTTTTTAAATTAATAATTAAATAAAGAAAAATAAAATAAAATAAAATTTTTTTAAAAAAGGAAATTATTCCCCCCCTTCTTTTTTCCTCTCCTCTCCTCTCCCCTCTTTTTTGAGAAAATCTTGTGGTGAACTGTGAATTACATTGTACTATATAGGACAAACAATGCCTGTAATGGAGGGCCTGAATTGTGGAGAAGTAATAAAGGGGCAAAAAAAAAAAAACAGAATAAAAAGGGGGTATGGACCCACAAAAAGGAAATAAGGAAAAAATTTGGGTCAAGAATAAAATGATTTGCTTTTAGGTGTTGGTTGACTAAAAGTTATGATGAGAGGAATAAGAGGGAAACAGGAAAATGAGGGGACAAATTAAAAAATTACTGTTGTATTTAGTGGAACAAGAACTAGATAAAATGGAGAGCCAGGGATGGGAGCACTGCTAGTGAGTTAAAAAGGTGAAGTAAAAAACCCCCAAAATGCCACAAACATAAGTTTGAGTCCCAGGTAAGATAATTTGTTCATTATTGAGGTTTGAATGAGAGGAGACGTAAAGGAGAAAGGAAGAAACTAATATATAGGGGGAAAAGAAAGAGAGAGAGAGAAAAAAGAAGGAACCACTAAAAGAAGAAAAAAGAGGAGAGAGAGAGAAAGTTAATGGTTTTGGAGTGCAACCCTCATAGAGAGAAAGGAAGAGGAAAGAAAAGATAATGGGAGATGTAACACTTATGGGTAGTGTAGTTCAAGGAGAGGAGAGAGTAAGACCAGCAGAGAGTTAAACGACCAAATTGGAGGAGGGAAAAAAAATATCAAGAATGAAGATAAGAGAAACAAACGAACAAATATAATAAAATGGGATAGGTTATAAAGTCTGTGTATTATTCTTGATTTTGAGAGGTTATCTTCTTGCTTTTTCTCTCCCTCTTCCTGGTTGGTGATGCTGTACCCCGGGTTCTGCCCCTTTGGCATGCTCAGGTAGAGGTTTGCAGTTGATAAGTCCCTATGGTGATGTCATGTATTGTGTTTCAGTCTCATTGGCATTCGAGGCTCATTAGCATTTATAGGCTCTGCCAGTGAGAGAGTCCATGTTCCTGAAGCCTTTCTCCTAGTTTTCCTTCCTCAAGTAGTAGCCTGATAATCCAGCTATGGGGTTGCTGCTGCCTCTGCCTGGATAGTAAGAGGCTGAAAGAGCTGGCAAATCCCCACTCTATTTCCACTGAGCACAGGGCTCTGGGTAAGGCTCAGTCAGTCAAAGCTGCTAGCATAATCAGGCGGGGCTTCCACCCACTCAAAGACGTCTGGGTGTGCCACTCTGTCCAGTAACATGGGTGGGCACCCACTCCTGGGGCGCTTGGAGGAAACTCTCGCTCACCACCTGTGCGCAGTCCAGGATATCAGTCCAGAAGTCTCAAACTCTGAGTGAAACCCCCGCCCTCACGGAAAAGTTCCAGCGTTGGAATTGGCTCTCACTCCCTCCCCATGTGTGGCTTTTTCAGGGTGCTGGGGCAGCCTGGAGATTCCACTTTAAGTCCACACAAAGGCCTCTGACTCTGTCTCTCTGTTGGGTAACATGAGCACCCACTGCTGAGGCACTTGGAGGAATCTCTCGCCCACTATCTGCTTGCGCCGACCAGGAGATTGGAGAAAATGGCTGCCCCACTTGTTTTTATTTGTCTGGGTTTGGTGTGAGTGTTAGCTTGTATTGACTGGGTTGCCACAGGCACAGTTTTTCCTTGGCTTGGATCTCCGTGCCACAGCCTGGTTCAGCCGTTTGTGCCACGGCCTGGATCTATTTACCCCCTTTGCCCGCCTCAGTTTCTATATTCTCAGTTCCCAGTAAAACCAGCCCTATTTAGGTTAGTGAGGAAGGCAGAGCATTTCTTACTCCCTATTTCCTTCAGGGTTTGATTATATATTTAGCCAATTTTTCGGTCCACCATACCTTTGGGTGTATTGCAAAACATCTGGAGGCTCCAAGGATAGGTTTTTCTGTTTCTGGTTGAAGATCTTGTTGAGACTTATCGGTATCGCTTCCTACCACGCTATTACTCTGACCTAAACTGGTCTTTTCAACACACCTCGCTCCCTGGTCACCAGGCAAGTGGCTGACAGCAGTATTTTCTGCTCTTTTTCCTGGAGTGAGATCCCCTCTGGGCTTTCAGCTTCACCCCCCCCCCTCTGTTCCTGTAAGCAGGGGAGATTCAGGCGCTCTCTACCAGGTTTGTTGTGGCTTCTTCTTTGTTCCTTGGTTTTTGAGAGCTGTTCTTGTAGTCCAGAGTTGGTTTTTCATGCTGATTTTTCCTAAATTGATTTGTATTCCAGTTTGGTGGTGAGAGCTGAGTAGGTGTGTCTGCCTACTCCGCTGCCATCTTCAGGTCTCTCCCTCTCAGAATATTTGTGACACACATTTTCTTTTATTTCATTTTTGCAGGTTATCCTATTTAACTGAGAAACCAAAGAATTCAGTAAGATGGCTAACACACAGAATAAATGCATAAATTTAATAGCTCTTGTAAAACAAATAGCAACCATTTAGAATACTCTGGATAATTCACAAGAACAACAAACCATATAAAACTCCTATGAATAACTGTAACTAGAATGTGGGAGACATGTGACAATCAATCTCTACTGAAAGACTGAGCATTGTGTGTGACTGTATGGAGAGACAGACATGGTGGAGGAAGAAAACACAACCTGTGCTTATGCTAATTTTCTCCTAATTTATATCATTTTAATTCTGGTTAGGACCTTATTTAGCATTTAACATAAATGGTTCTTGAATTCATCGGAAAGAAAAAAATGTAACAATATACAGGAAAATTCAGTTAAAAATGATATGTTGCTATACCAGATAGTCTGTTGCATTTTAAAAGAATAATAATGAAAACATGTGTTATGGATGTCAGGACTGATAGATGAATGGAAAAAATAAAAAGTTTAATAGAATTTTTCTCTGCATTATAATAATCATCTTCATTATCACTTATACTGTTTGAGTACCTACTAAGGGCCAACCACTATTTGAGTTCTTTTGTATATTAATTGTATTATTCTAATGATAATTCTGTATCATAGCCCTAACCTTGCTTTATACTCTAATTTTTAGTAAGATTATTTAACCCTATGGCATAATGCCAGTGTGAGTCTAATGAAGGAAATGAAGAAAAAATTGACATTAAAAGTCAAATCAAACAGAATGGAAAATAAAATGAACTGGGTTGTAGGAATAGAAGATATTACTTGAGCTGGGGGTTGGGAGAGCCATATGCTCCCTTTACTGCAACGAGGTTTCTGTGATTCTCATAAGAAAATAAGGATTATCAGGGTTCTTCCTGGAAATAAGTTTATGACTGATCACCCAGTACCATGCACAGGACTGTCTGAGAAGGGCAACGGCAGATGTGAGAGGAAGAAGGCAATGTGTAAGGTAGACAAATTCAGATAGTGCAGGATTCCTGCCTGTAGAAGGCATTGCTGTCTCATAGTGAAGTGTTAAGCAATTGAAGAAACAACAACTCCTCTTGCCTGTCTTTTGAATGATCATAAACTTAAGACCACTAATGACTCATTATATGATAGCACCCACCCGGACTCAATACTCTGCTGGAGTGCATGGACCAGATGGCTAGTGCAAGGGGGAACCATTAGAGTCAGGACTCAGAGAAAGCATTACACAGTTTGTGAGCACGGGGTCTGGTTTCCTGTGAATGAGTTTTTAATCTTTTCCAGTTTCCCAGTACTACACATGGTCAATGTGACAAGAGAAACCAGGAAGCAATTCAAAGTGGAGTGATAGACAACAACCATGAGAAAGTATGCACTGCCCAGGAATACCAAGATGTACCAAGCTGAAAAAACGCCAGATATTCAGATAGTTAACAAAGTGATCTTGGGTAGCCAGAAAACTTAGGGATGCTTGAGCTCTATAAGACTGTGTGTGTTTGTCCTGGCCAGTTGGCTCAGTGGTAGAGCATTGGCCCAGTGTGTGAAAGTCCTGGGTTCGATTCCCGGTCAGGGCACACAGGAGAAGTGCCCATGTGCTTCTCCATCCTTCTCTTGCTCCTTCATCTCTATATCTCTTTTCCCCTCCCACAGCCAAGGCTCCATTGGAGCAGGGTTGGCCCAGGCACTGAGGAAGGCTCCATGGACTCCATCTCAGGCACTATAATGGCTCCAGTTGCAATGGAGCAACTGCCCCAGATGGGCAGAGCATCGCCCCCTGGTGGGCATGCTAGGTGGATCCTGGTGGGGCACATGCCGGAGTCTGTCTGACTGCCTCCCCAATTCTAACTTGGGAAAAAATACAAAAACAAAACAAAACAAAAAAATAAAGACTGTGTGTGCATGTGTACAGTGGTTCCTTGAGATACAAATTTAATTTATTCTGTCACCGAGCTCATAAGTCAGTCAACTCATATATCAAACTGCTGATACTGAACCCGTGTGTCAACACGCCAATTAGCAGCAGCTTCCCAAATCACAACTCGTATCTCAAAATTTCACTCAGATCTCGCACAAAAATACGGACTGAGTCGTAGCCTGTATCTTAAAAAATTTATATGTTGGTCTGTTCGTATCTCAAGATACCACTGTATTTCTTCTAGGAAGATATTCTTGGAAACAGTAGCTGAATTGGATGTCACTTACTTTCTAAAAAATATACATAGACATATTATTGTGTAATAAAGTTAAAAAGATAATGTTAGACTTAAAAAAACTTAATTCTATTCCTATAAATTTATATTAATTATACAAATATATGTCATATACTTCTAGGACTCCTAACAAGCACATTATTACTTGAAACTAAATTCTTAAGGAATTTCTACAAAGATGCCTAACAAAAATCTAACCTATGGCCATTTGTAAATTGCACCAGTATTTCTAAATATGTTACCCAAAAGAGTAGTTCACGGAAATGCCAAAAAGTTTATCTGCAGCTCAAATTTCTTTTCTCTAGCATTGAGCTATACCTCAAAGGTTACCCAGTCACCCCAGGTGCAAGCTGCACCCTTTCAGTCATGATAGCAGTGGATGGACTGCACATAATCAGGGCTTTAATTTAATGGTCAATTACCTTCTCCACTTTGAGAGCCAACACGTTTGTAGGAAGTGGCCACCTGTTTCTATTTATTTACATCAAAGCGCAGACAGCTCTCTTCATCTCTTCCCCCACCCCTAGTACAATATCCCCAACCAGAACTTGATTTCTGATAGAAGACCAAAGCTAATATCAATGGAGAACAGATGCTTGGCAGAACTTGCCAGGTTCCTCTCCCTAGTTCCCCAACCATACCTTAGTTTTTACTCTTTTTTTTTAATGTTTTATATTTTTAATGTTATTTTTTTTAAATCTTATTTTTATTAATTTTAATGCAGTGACATTGATAAATAAGGGTACATATGTTCCGAGAAAACATCTCCAGATTATTTTGACCTTTGATTATGCTGCATACCCCTCACTCAAAGTCAAATCGTCCTCCGTCAACTTTTATCTGGTTTTCTTTGTGCTCCTTCCCTCCCCCCACTCCCTCCCTCTCCTTCCTCGCCCCTTCCCCACCCCTCCACCCCACACCCTGTTACCATCACATTCTTGTCCATGTCTCTAAGTCTCATTTTTATGTCCCATCTATGCATATTGGCCATCTGTATATCCTCTTTGGAGAAGTGTCTATTCATTTCTTTTGCCCATTTTTTGATTGGTGTTGAGATTTACAAGTTCTTTATAAAATTTGGTTATTAACCCCTTATCAGACATACTGTCATTAGTTTTTACTCTTAATGGCTGATGCTAAAACATTCCCTCTCAAAAGCATGGCAGTGCCACACAAAGACATGTACATGAATGTTCGTGGCAGAATTACTCATAAGGGCCAAAAACAGGAAGCAATTCAAATATCCAACAACTGGTAAATGTATTTTTTTTAATGTGCCAAATCCATTCATTGGAATAATGTTGCATAATAAATTTTAAAAAATAATAAAGAAGATATGTATCTAGTGATACATCTTAACATGAAGGAACCTCAAAAACATTACCTTAAGTGAAAGATGTTAGATACAGAAAAGTATCTATTTTATGATTCCATGTATATGAAATGTCCAGACAAGAATTTATAGGCAGAAAACAGATCAGTGGTTGCCCAGGGCTAGGAGTTCATGTGAGGACCAATTGGAAGAGGCCACAAGTAAACTTTCTGCAATGATACATATTTTCTAATCTAGACTGTGGTGATGCTTGCACAACTCTATTTATTAGAACCATTGAATTATATAATTACAGTGGTTAAGTTTTATGCTATGTAAATTATACCTCAAAAAAGCTGCTAAAAATAAAATAGCATGACAGTGAACTGTCTGGATTCTCAGTGGAACGGTATCCTCTCCCCATAACAGGGTCTGCAGCATATTGCCAGTTTACCAGGTGGCCTGAAGTTTAAGGACATGGCTAATGAGTCCAGTGTTGGGGGTCACTTGGTGCTCATCCGGTAATTGTCAACAACCTGACAAGTCCTAGGGCATAGCAGGTATAAATCTCAGTCCACAAATTTTGTACACAAGGATTAACATGTACATTTTCTCCATAACCTAAATCAATTTCTATTTTCAACTTTCCTGCAGTTTAGCGGGTGAAACAATCATCCTCATTACTCATTGGAATTCTCACTTCTCGCTCATACTCTTGAATTAGGCTATGGGGCCAAAACATTGCTGGTCGGGCTGTCTTCTGGTCCTAAGTCATCAGAGACCCTATTACCAGGGCCCCAGCTTCATGACCCTCACAATAGCACTCCTCTGCCACTTCAGTGCAGACCCCAGCACACAAATCTAAGAGAAGCTGGCTGCATCCTGCCTAGACCACAGGTTGCAAATTAGTGACACAGAGGCTACATCTGTCTAGCAGATGTACTTTATTTGGCCTATGCTATGTTTTAAAAACACTTTAGCCAACTTTTTGAAAGTCGGGAGAGTTCACTAAAAAATCAAAATCCCTGGCTTCTCTATAAAGTTAGAAAATCTAACTATAATGGATCACCTCTTCATGTGGCAGCAATCAAAGGAGCTGTTGCCGTAGACCCTTCCAAACTCAATTATCTCCCCAACCACTGAGGCAGAGCACTAGTTGCCATTTTTATAATGGTTGAGAGATTTTTGTTTCGCTTTGTTTTTTTCAAGGGCCCTTTGCAACCATTTATGGACCTGCCTTTGCCATAGGAGTGATATCAGTTCTGAATCTGGTTCCAATGGGGTTCATGTATGGTGTCATATAAAACAGTGGTTTACAACCTTTTTACACTTGGGGACAGCCAGCTAGAAACGGAAACACACAACATATAAAGTTTCATCTTACCACCCATAACAGTGCAACACCTTGCTGGTGCTTGATCCCCAACTGCTTAAGCAAACAGGAGCTATTAGAGCTGCCCCTACACCCAATCATGCAGCCACCCTCTTTACTTACTGGGTGCCCGCCCAGCCCACCCAGGAGACTGGACATAGTCTCTTAGGCTTCCCTCTCCCCTGGTGGTGCTAATCTCCTGCAGTCTATGAAGAGCCTTTTCTCTCCACTTTTTTAAAGCCATTTTACTTTGGCCAACTCATTTTAGCCTCTGAGGTTAGCCTTTTAAACACTCAGATAAGGAAATGCCTTTTTCTCAGACTTTTGCCCTTCTGTAGACCTCTCTTGAGATATGGGAACAGAGTCAAAAAATCCTATTTAAAGAGAGAAGAGAGAAGAGGAAATATTATGGAGAGAAGAAGCATATATTAACATCACAAGAGTAAATTTGTTTTCAGGTATCAAATCAAGGGTCATACTCATTGAGCCAGTAAGTCCACAATCACTGGCCATCCCATCATTTATCTGGAGTCAAAATCAATCTGTTCTGTGAGTTAATATTCCCTGTACTTGCAGTACTAAAATTGCTGGGCTGTTAACGTGAGAGCCATGAGTACTTATGTAACTAAAAGACAGGGTCTCCATCCACTGAGGAAGGAGTGAGTGCTTCAACTCAAACCTTGGTAAGGAACTAGCACCCCCTACTGGAATGAGCTAAGTCACTGGCTGCCCTTGCCTAAAGTCTCTGGCATGGGGCATGGGAGAGAACAAACTCAGCAGGCAGAGCAAGACACAGAAGAGGTCAGATACCCAGGCCAGGAGGGGCCGTGACCAAGTGAATGCTCAGGTCAAAGAGAACTGCAGGAGGCTACCAAAAGAAAGTCATTCCCGGGGTCAACAATAAAAAAGCAGCTGGCCTGTGGGCATTTTGCCAAGCACACTGAGGGGGAGCAGATGAACCTGTGGACTGTACTTGGAGTGAACTTTGAGTATTTACAGATAGGAAGGCTGAAGGCTCTGTATAAACAGTGATGAAGGTGTAGAGACAAGGAACTGCATTCCAGTGCCGGATGTCATTGACCCCAGAAAAGAAATCTGCTGTTCTGAGATAATGCAAAATATGGACCCCAGGCAGAGTGTACACAATCACTTAGTCACTGACTGGGCTGATTACCAGATCTCAGTTGGCCAGGCACTAGAAGTTATTATCTAAAGCTTATTAAATGACACTAATAGCACTTACTCCAAAGTTTGGTTTTAATGATTCTCAATAAGTCTCAATAAATGTCACATACATACATACATAGATACATACACAAACACCTTCCCCCAGCTACCTACAGTGAAACTTCTAATCTCCCTGATGTAATAGTTAACATCCTAATTCTGAAAGTGAGCACTACCCTCTCAAATCCTGCTCCCTTAGGGCCCAGTTCAATCAATTATTTTTCTGCAGACTGGTTTTTTTTACAAAAAAAAACTAACTTGGATAACTACTAGTCACTCAAATATTAATTACATGATCAAGCTTAAGCTTGATAAATAATGAATGATGATAAATACATATTAATCTCATTTGAATACACTGACACAGAAACAAGATAAAAAGACAAAAATAATTCATGGTTCCTGGGAGAGAAGAAAAATTGTGTTCCTGGGAGAGAAAAGACAAAGTTATGAGACACTAATAATGGAGAAAAGCCATCACAACTCTTCAGGACTGTCATTCTTAAGGGAAAACCAATTTTTTTTAAATTTATTTACACAATTAATTTTAATGGGGCGACATTGATTGATTAGGGTACATAGATTCAGAGAAAACATCTACAGATCATTTTGACATTTGATTATGTTGTATATCCATCATCCAAAGTCAAGTTGTCTTCCATCACCTTCTATTTGGTTTTCTCTACCCCTCCCCCTCCCTCCCCCTGGTAACCACCACACTCTTATCCATGTCCATGAGTCTCAATTTTTGTGTCCCACCTATGTATGGAATCATACAGTTCTTAGTTTTTTCTGATTTATTTATTTCACTCAGTATAATGTTATCAAGTTCCATCCATGTTGTAGTAAATGATTCTGTCATTATTTCTTATGGCTGAGTAGTATTCCATAGTATACATGTACAAAATCTTCTTTATCCAACAATCTATTGAAGGGCTTTTTGGTTGTTTCCATTTATTTGTTGGCCACTGTGAACAATGCTACAATGAACATGGGGCTGCATGTGTCTTTACGTATCAATGTTTCTGAGTTTATGGGGTATATACCCAGTAGAGGGATTGCTGGGTCATAAGGTAGTTCTATTTTTAATTTTTTGAGGAACCACCATACTTTCTTTCATAATGGTTGTACTACTTAACATTCCCACCAACAGTGAATGAGGGTTCTTTTTTCTCCACAGCCTCTCCAACACTTGTTACTTGTCTTGTTGATAATAGCTAATCTAACAAGTGTGAGGTGGTATCTCATTGTAGTTTTGGTTTGCATTTCTCTAATAGCTAGTGAAGATGAGCATCTTTTCATATTTCTATTGGCCATTTGCATTTCTTCCTGGGAAAAGCGTCTGTTCATATCCTCTTCCCAATTTTTTATTGGACTGTTTGCTTATTTGTTGTTGTTTTGTGTGTTCTTTGTATATTTTGGATATTAGGCCCTTATCTGTGCTGTTGTTTGAAAAAATCATCTCCCATTTAGATGGCTGTCTGTTTGTTTTGCTGTCAGTTTCTTTTGCTGGGCAAAAGCTTCTTAGTCTGATGTAGTCTCATTCATTTATCTTTGCCTTCACTTCCCTTGCCTTTGGAGTCAAATTCATAAAATGCTCTTTATGGCCAAGGTCCATGAGTTTAGTACCTATGTTTTCTGATATGTCATACTATCATTTTCATTTGTCTGTATGTAACTTTTGATCTCTGCTTTTATTTCTTCTTTGACCCACTAATTTTTTAAAAGTATGTTGTTTAATTTCCACATTTTTGTGGGTTTGTTTACTTCTTTTTTTGCAGTTGAATTCTAGTATCAAAGCTTTATGGTCAGAGAATGTGCTTGGCATAATTTCAATTTTTCCGAATTTGTTGATGTTAGTTTTGTGGCCCAACATATAATCAATTCTTGAGAATGTTCCATGTACACTGCAGAAAAATGTGTAGTCTGGTGTTTGGGGATGAAATGTCCTATAGATGTCTATCATATCCAATTGTTCTAGTGTTTTGTTTAAGGTTGATATTTCTTTATTGATTTTCTGTTTGGATAAACTATCTAGAGCCACCAGTGGTGTATTGAGGTCTCCAAGTATGATTGTATATTTGTCAGTTTTTATTTTTAGATCACTTAGTAGATGTCTTATATACTTTGGTGCTCCTTGGTTTGGTGCATATATATTAAGAAGTGTTATGTCTTCTTGATTCAATGTCCCCTTTATCATTATGAAATGACCATCCTTGTTTCCGATTACCTTTGCTGTCTTGTAGTCAGCATTGTTAGATATGGGTATGGCTACACCTGCTTTTCTTTGGATGTTATTTGCTTGGAGAATCATTTTCCAAACTTTCATTTTGAATTTGTTTTTATCCTTGTAGCTTAGATGTGTTTCTTGAAGGCAGAATAAAGTTGGATTTTCTTTTTTTGATCCATTCTGCTACTCTGTGTCTTTTTATTGGTGAGTTCAATCTATTACATTTATTGTAATTATTGACACTTGAGGGTTCCTATTGCCATTTAGATATTGTTTTCTGATAGCTCTGTATCTTGTTTGGTTCTTTTCTTTTGTTTTTCTGTCATTTATTTTGGTTTGGTTGTATTTCAAACTTCTTTCCTCTTTCTTCTTTTTTTAAGCCATGTGTTTCTGTGGTGGGTTTTTCAGGGTAGTTACCATTGAGTAATAGAAAGGATATGTATCATATTCATCAAAGTACATTATCTTATAAGTGCTTCTGCACTCCATCCTCCTTTGCTACTCTTAATCTTTGTCCTCTCCCCTTTTTTTTGTTGTTGCAGATTAATCTTGTTTTTATTGTGATCTTGGTGGAGCGTTTACTTGTAATTTTATATTGTTTTGTTCTTTGTATCTGGTTGGAAAACCCCCTTTAGTATTTCCTGAAGTGGGGGGGGGGTTCTGGTGATAAATTCCCTCATTTTCTCTATATCTGTGAATGTTTTTATTTCCCCTTCATATTTGAAGGATAGCTTTGATGGATATAGTATTGTTAACTGGAAGTTCCTTTCTTTCAGTACTTTAAATATTGGGGTCCACTCTCTTCTTGCTTGTAGGTTCTGCTGAGAAATCTGATGATAATCTAATGGGCCTTCCTTTATATGTTGTATTCTTCTTTTCCCTGGCTGCCTGGAGAATTCTTTCTTTGTCATTGATTTGTGATAATTTCATTACAGTGTGCCTTGGAGTAGGTCTGTTTGGGTCAAGATAACTCAATGTTCTGTTTGCTTCTTGAATTTGAGGCTTTAGTTCTTTCCACGGGCTTGGGAAGTTCTTGTCTATTATTTGTTTGAATATGTTCTCCATTTCATTTTTTCTCTCTTCTCCTTATGATATACCCATTATTCTTATGTTGCTCTTTCTGATGAAGTCAGACAATTCCTGTAGGGCTATCTCATTTTTTTTAAATCATGAGTCTCTCTTCTCTTCTCTTCTCTCTGTAGTGTCTCTGGTTGCCTGTCTTCTATGTAACTAATTCTCTCCTCTATCTGGCCTGTTCTATTAGCTAAGCTGTTACCTTGTTTTTCAGTTCATGTATTGAGTTTTTCATCTCTGTTTTATTCCTTTTCATAGTTTCAATTTTCTTGGTGATGTATTCTTTTTGTTCATTGAATTGTTTTTTAGGGGGCTGTCTAAATAGCCTTTCTGTGCTTTCTTGTATTTCTCTGAGTATTTTTAGGACTTCAATTTTTAATTCTCTATCATTTAACTTCAAGATTTCCAAGCCATTGAAATTTTTTTCTTGAGATTTTTTATCATCTATCTGAGCTACATCTCTGTCTTTTGTATCCATGATATTTTATTTCTTTTTTAATGGCATTTGAAAGTTGTATTGTTAATAACACTAATAAGAGATGATTAAAAAATAAAGTAAAAATTGAAAAAATATAGTGAAAAAAATGAAAATTCTATCATGATACGTGGAAAAAACCTACATTGAATGGAGGGCCAGAGCTGAGGAAAAATGACAAAGAGATAAAAAATGAAATAAAAACCTCACAAAATGCCACAAAGAAAAATATGAATCCAGAATAAAATAATTTGTTGATAAATGATGATTAAAAGTAAAAGCGAAGAAAAAAAAAGGTTAAGGTTTCTGAAATATAACTCTCATTAAAAAAAACAAGAATGAGGTTCAAAATGAAAAGGAAAGAATAAGATGGAAAGAAGATCAAATGACCAAAGTGGGAAAAAAAAAAGTTAAAAAAACAAGAAAAATAGTTATAAAAAATATAATTTTTTTCTGGTTTTGAGAGGTAGCTTCTTCTTTTTTTTCTTTTTCTTTTTAGCAGGTGGCACTGTACTACAGGTTTAGCCCCTGTGGAACTCTAGAGTAGAGATTTACTGATGTGTTGCTATGGCACTGATGCAGGCTGGGCCTCAGATCACTGGTAGGCGGGGCTTGTTAGGGTTTGCGGGCTCCTACAATGGGAGAGTCAGTTAGTTTTCCAGGTCTCTCCCTCCTGAGCAGGAAGCCTGGGAACTTAGATGTGAAGTTGCCCCAGCCACTGCCTGCAGAGTAAGAGGCTCTAAGAGCTGCCAAGTCCTTCCTTCAGCCCTGCTCAAAGCACAGTTCTGGATAAGGCTGTGCCAACCAGAGCTGCCAGTTATAGCAGGCAGGGCAGGAAGCCAATTGCTGATCAAGCACCTTTCTAAGGGTCTTTGGGCATGTCTAGTTTGCTTCAGTGTTCTGTGGGTCTAATCTTCACAGGTTTGTCTCTTGTGCCATGTTGTAAGCCCACAGCCCAGCTCACACAACTTCTACATTGCACTGAAAGGTCTGTTCCACAGGAATGCACTTTGTGACCTGTATCAGCTGGCGGAGGTGCCCCCCACCCTAACAGGTCCAGGCCTAGGGATCCCAGCCCTTGTCTTGTGCATTTCCCGTGCTGTTGGTTGGGGAGCCGGGACCACACAGAAACTCTGGCTGCAGCCCACGCAGAAGTCCACTGCCGACAGTCTTGGGCCTAGTCCCTCCGCCTGTGAATGCATGCACCCATGCCAGAGACGCCAGATGGAGCCACTCACACAATGCCTGTGATCTCAGACCGGGAGCAAACAAAGCCCAAAGATGCTCTGGTGCCACCCTCCATAGGCAGTCTGCTCTGGTTACCTCGTTGGAGTCTGCTTCCCCCACTAACCCCCATCTGCGATCTCAGGTCAAGCAGGTGCACTATCTCCTCTGCTTGGTCATCCGCCCCAGGCCACCTCCTTCCCTCTGCCCCAAATTTTCCATTTCTCTTGATTCCAGGCAAAAGCAGCCCTTTCTCAGATCAGTGAGGAAAGCAGAATACTCCGTTCTCCGTCTTATTTCCATCAGAGTGGATTATATATTTAGCCACTTTTTCACCCAATCATACTTTTGTCTGGTGTGTGTATATTTCAGATGCTCCTGAGATTCTTTCTCTGTCTCTAGTTGTTAAATTTGTTGAAATTTCAGGGGGAGATATTGGGAGCACCCCTCACAGTGCCATTTATCTGACGTCCTCTCCAAGAAAGCCAAATTTAACACATTTATAAGTTGATAAAATACTGAAGTTCTTCTGCAATGGCTGATAATAGCCTAAGAGTCCATGTTAGTAAGACACAGCATAGGTAATCAATCAACCAGTCAATACCAGCATGCCCACTGTGATTCTAAGAAATTTTCTCTTTTGGGTACTAAAGCTGAGGTTGAAGTGGCTGATATAAATCTCTTGTTTATTTCAAATTTTGGTGGTGTGGCATAGCTAAACTGAGGAAGACTTACTCTTTCTACCCCTGAAACTTTGCCCCTGTGTCCAAGGGGCAACCCAGGCTTCTTCTAGCTCAGATATTAACTGGAAAGGGAGTACCTGACACAAACCTAAACAGATGACTGAATGAAATACATTCCTTCCCAGTGTGTTAACTTTCCTTCAGGTAGGTATGGGGCACTCTGTTTTACTGGCCAGTTTAATCCCTGGAGCACATAAACCTCTGTAGAGAGAGGAAGGTCTGTAGATATGATGTCCCAGAGGCTCCAGTTAACATCCAAAAGAGCAGACTCTTCACAAGTGAACCTTACATCTGTCCCTTTTGGACTCACCTTCATGATTGGCCTCTGATAGAGGAGCCTAACACAAGGCTGCCTGTCCTCCTGTTCTTGCTCTCCTGCTTGCCAGCTGAACCTTAGGGGTCACTCTGACTGAGCCTTTGTCCATCCTAGTTCACCTCTCATACTTTGTATTTTATCTTCATTGTCTCCCTTTTATTCTTTCTACTTTGCCTTTGACCCATGTACTAACTGAACTGGAATAAACTGTGCCCTTGCCTTCATGTAAGGTGGAACCAGGTCCTGGCTAGATACTGACTCTCGATGAGACAAATCTGTCTCACCTCATCTCTCATTCTTATGCCACCTTGTCCTGCCCTGTCTCACTTGTTCTTGGAGTCAAGTGCTCCCAGCACCGGATACTGGCATGTGAACAGCATCCTGGCAGTATGAACAGTGTCAGTGTGCTTCATGGCCAGAAGAGCAGTGAGGAAAACAAAAAGGAGGACAGCATGTAAACTCATCCTCTGAGGTTCCTGGCAAGATTCCCACCAACTAATGACTAAATTCAATGAGAAAATCATTGGAAGAGATACAGTCAAAACATATCTGAGACGGAAACATTATTTAGCTAACCAGAGTCAAATATATACATAGTTCCTCAGTGGCACTAGTCACATTTTAAGCACTCGATAGCCACATGTGACTAGTGGCTACCATATTGAACAGCACAGATATAAAACATTCCAAGCACCTCAAAAAATTCTGTATAGCTTCATATATCAGGTTACCTCTCTCTCCATATCAAGTGAACAAATAAATTGTCTACTGATTGTAGCTCCAACCACTATGAAAATTTCCTTCAGCACTGTGTGGAGGGAGGAAGCTGACATGATGGGTGGACCACCTATCTATGAAATCTACTTGTAACTTCTGTTTCTGGTTTGTAAATTTTTTTTATATTTTATTTATTTATTTATTTTTGTGACACAGACAGAGAGAGGGATAGATAGGGACAGACAGACAGAAAGGGAGAAAGATGAGAAGTATCAATTCTTTGTTGTGGCACCTTATTTGTTCATTGATTGCTTTCTCATATGTGCCTTGACGAAAGAGGGTTGGGGGGGTGGCAGCTACAGCAGACCAAGTGACCCCTTGCTCAAGCCAGTGACCTTGGGCTGGTGAGCCTTGCTCAAACCAGATGAGCCCGCACTCAAGCTGGCAACCTTGGGGTTTCAAACCTGGGTCCTCTGCATCCCAGACCAATGTTCTATCCACTGCGCCACTGCCTGGTCAGGCCTGGTTTGTAAATATTAAATGCACTGTTTCCATCATACAATAAGTAGGTTGATGATTCTCCTATGCCACTTTATGAATGCAGATTTGGTAATATCTAATTTAGCATAAGTACCTCAAGCTTCATTATTACTTTTTTACATTACAGGAGAATTCCTAGTATGTCCAGGATCCGTGGTTCACTAAAAACTTTCAAATGTTTCAGTACCTCCGGTATATATGTATGTGACTGGAGCATCTAAGGTAAATGCTATCAAATTAATATACAAAAATAAAGTGTAGTTTTGTAAACTAACAATGAAACATTTCAAAAATGAAATTAATAAAAGAAATTTATTTTCCAGCAGAACCAATAACAATGAAACACAGCTGTAAATTGAAAAAAAGGTGTAATACTTGCACACTGAAAAATAAAGTTGAAATGAAAGAACATCTAAATAAATGAAAAGCTATTTCATATTTGTGCATTTAGAAGACTTAATATGGTCATGATGGTAATACTTACCAAAGTGATCAAATTCCAATGTTTTGTTTTTCCAGAAATTGAAAAACTCATCCTGAAATGCATATAGAAATTCAAGAGATCCACAATAGCTAACATATCCTTAAATAAAAGAACAAAGGTGCAGGACTCACACTGCCCAATTTCAGGACTTAGTACAGTAATCAAGAGAGGATGGCCCTGGTGTGAGGATAGACATAAGGATCAATAGAATAGAACTGAAAGTCCAGAAAATATATCCTCACATTTGTGATCAATTGATTTCTGACAAGGGTGCTAAGACGATACAATGGAGACAGAGTAGTCTTTTCCATACTGGTGCTGGAACACTGGATAGCCACATGCAAAGTTAAGCTGTCCACTTTTTTTATGCCGTACACGGGGACTAATTCCCAGAAGATACACAAATATAAGAGGTAAAACTATAACACTTATAGAAGAAAATGCAAGATTAATTTTCATGTTCACACCAGACAAAGCCCTTAGATATGCTACCAAAATCATAAGCAACAAGAGGAAAAATAAATTGGATGTTATCAAAATTAAAAATCTTTCTCTTTCAAATGACAATATCAAGAAAGTAAAAAAACATACAAAATCAAAGAAAAAGAATTACATTTCAATAAAACAGTTTAGAAAAAATATAATTTTTATTTATTGATTTTTTTCTTCTTTTCTAAGTGAGAGGAAAGGAGATAGAAAGACTCCTGCATGTGCCTCAGTAGGGATCCACCCGGCTACCCCTGTCTGGGGCCAAAGCTGTGTCCATCTAAAACCATGCTTGCAACCGAGCTATTTTTAGCACCTGAAGCAGAGGCTTCACAGAGCCTTCTCAGTGGCCGAGGCCAATGCACTTGAAGCAATGAAGCCATGACTGCAGGAAGAGAAGAGAAGAGAAGAGAAGAGAAGAGAAGAGAAGAGAAGAGAAGAGAAGAGAAGAGAAGAGAAGAGAGAGAAGAGAAGAGAAGAGAAGAGAAGAGAAGAGGAGAGAAGAGGGAGCAATGGAGAAGCAGATGGGCACCTCTCCTGTTTGCCCTGACCAGGAATAGAACCTGGGATATACACATGCCAGGCTGAGCTCTACCAATGAGCAAACTGGCTAGGCTCAGAAAAATATCATTTTAAAAAATAGAAACATGATCCAGGTGATACATTTCACATGGGATCACAGATTCTACATTCGTGTCAAGTCATGCCTTACTTTCCTCAATTCTTTTTTTCTTTTACTTCATCTCTCTATGAGACTAGTGAGAGAGCAATGATAAAACAGGAGAAATTTAGAATGTTGCTTTTCTAGTAAACTATAACTGGAAATATTTGTCTAGCTCTTATGTAAAACTAGAGGCTCTAACTTAGAATGTCATTAGGCCTGAAATAAAAGCTTAAGCCTATATAATCTACTTATTATACAAACCCAAATTAACTACATTGCTACTATTTAATGATTCCATAAGACTTACAGCACCTAGATGTAAAAATATACATAGCAAAATGTATCAGATTTTTAAAATAAATAATCTCACCTATTACTTCCACAAAGAAAAAACTCTGCAGTGCATTTCTCAAAGCTACCTTAGATAGGACTCAGGTAATTAAGTTATGCCTTGCAAAAAATTGCCTCCAGATGGTAAAATAACTCTGTTTTTGAAATTAATATTTTAATAGATTATTCACCTTGGAGTACTAAGAATGTAGACTTTAAGTAGATCTAGAACTCAAACTATCCCTTAAATTCCTTTACCAGGATTACTAATATTCCCTAAAGTGCTATTCATTTTCTAACTCGTTCATTTTCATTACTTAATATACTGTTGGGAATACTTTATCTTGGGCCATGTCTAGACATACAGATGGTTTAGATAAGTTCATTTGAAAAAGAAGCTGAATTCAGGGAAATGGCTAATTTTTTTTTTTAAACTAAGCATATTTTCTTCTAAGGAATTTCACATAATTATCTTGACTGAATTATTCACCTTTCAACTGGTTGTTTGGCACTAGGTAGTCCAGAAACTTCATGTTCTCTGATGGCAGTTTAATATTTAGCAAACAGATACTTAACAGAAATGTGCCTTTGTCGGTTGGGGGCAGGGGCGCTCAGGGTAGTGGAAAGGAGGCTCTAATGACTATTGGGTTAAATATTGCCAAATAAAGGTTTTCATCATTTTCACAAGCAAAATCATATCTAAAATCTAAGCACTTTTTTCTTTCTAAGGGAACTAGATGTTTCTGAGAAGGCCACCTAAGAACTACTTTTTAAACTATACACTGGTAAAAATATTTTTAAATCAAGACAAATCATAGACATAATGACGAAAGGTGAAGCTTTCTCATGTGACAGAAGTAATGTTTTATTTGTTGTAAGCAAAAGATAAAGGTCAGAACATAATGAGACTCAGTGCGTACCTCTTGGCAAATACAGAAATGATTATCTCTTATTTATCAGACCTGTTACCAGATTCTAAATTGAGGAAAACTGTGCATTGTTTCCTCATTAGGATTCTAGATCTTTAGGTGATGATTGTCACTTTATTCATTTATCCAACAGATATGGGAATAATATTTGTTGAGCATCTATCATGTGGCAGCTCTAAATTAAGTGAATAGAATACAGAAACTCTATGTAATGCTCCGAGTAATTCTATGATGTGGGACACTGGGGCCCAACGTAATTATGTGATTTATCCAAAGCCTCATTCTCCCAAGTGGAAAAGCCAGGATGAAAACAGTTTCCCCAAACTGTAAGGGCATTGTTTTCTACTTTGACAATTTATTTCTTAAAAGACATTCTTTCATTTTAATTGTAACATATCATATATTTATTTTTATTTTATTTTATTTTCTTCTTTTTCCAAGTGAGAGGAGGCAAGATAGAGAGACAGACTCCTGCATGTGCCCCAACTGGGATTCACCCAGCAACCCTCATCTGGGGCTGATGCTCTACCCATCCAGGGATGATGCTCACAACCAAGCTATTTTTAGCACCTGAGGTGGAGGCTCCATGAAGTCATCCTTAGTTCCTGGGGCCAATGTACAAGAATCAATCAAGCCATGGCTGCAGGAAGAGAAGAGAGAGAGAGAGAGAAGGGGAAGGTGCATAGAGAAGCAGATGATTGCTTCTCCTGTGTGCCCTAATGAGGAATTGAACCTGGGACAACCCACATGCCAGGTTGTCACCGTACCTCTAAGCCAACTAGCCAGGGCACATATCAAATATTTAAAGAAGATTTTAGGTCCCTGGCCAGTTGGCTCAGTGGTAGAGCGTTGGCCCGGCATGTGGAAGTCCCAAGTTCAACACCTGGCCAGGGCACACAGAAGAAGCACCCATCTGCTTCTCCACCCTTCCTTCTCTCTTTTCTCTCTATCTCTGTCTTCCTTTACTGCAACCAAGGCTCCTTTGGAGCAAAGCTGGCCCACGCACTGAGGATGGCTCCATGGCCTCTGCCTCAGGCACTAGAATGGCTGGGGTTACAACATGACAACACCTCAGATGAGCAGAGCATTGCCCCCTGGTGGGCATGCTGGGTGGATCCCTGTTGGGCGCATGCAGGAGTCTGTCTCTCTGCCTCCATGCTTCTCACTTGAGAAAAATATAAAATAAAATAAAATGCTCAGCATCTCACAAATATAAAATATATTTAAGATAAGTTAACATTTCACTACTTTTGCTTCAGAACTATTCCTTTGAAGAAATTGTTTTAGCCCTGGCAGTTTGGCTCAGTGGTAGAATGTCAGCCTGTCATTTGGAAGTCCCAGGTTCGATTCCCAGCCAGGGCACACAGCAGAGGTGACCATCTGCTTCTCCACCTGTCCCCTCTTGCTTCTCTCTCTCTCTCTTTCTCTCTTATCCCCTCCTGCAGCCATGGATCAATTAGAGTGAGTTGCCCGAGTGCTGAGGATGGCTCGATAGCCTTACCTCAGGTGCTAAAAAAATGGCTCCCGTTGAAACCGATCAAGGACCCCAGATGGGCAGAGCATCGCCTCTTAGAGGGCTTGCCAGGTGGATCCTGGTTAGAGCACATGCAGGAGTCTGTCTCTCTGCCTCCGCTCCTCTCACTAAAAAAAAAATAATAATAATAAATAAATAAATAAATAAATAAAAATAATAATAAAAAGAAATTGTTTTAGATTCAGCTTAGTTCTAACTCTAGTCTTTCCTCTTCCTGCTCCTGGAAGTATCCACAGCTAGGAAGATCCCTTATGTCATTCTCTTTCGTGTGCAATCGCCAGTGCCTATGTATTTATACATGTGATGTTTTATTTGTTCAAACTTACATAAATGCTATCATTTTATGAATCTGCCACTTCCTTTTTCATTCACTACTATATCTATTAGATACTCATTTTGATATATGGAGATTTGATTATTTCTTCTTTCACCAGTAAACTATAGTAACATACCTTTTTAAATTTCCAAATGCCTATGTTTTTGCTATTGACTTCTAATGTTATTGTTATAGATTTCTAACTTTGTTTAAAGTTTCTTTGTGACTAATGTGTGTTCATTTTTAAAAAGATAATGTGCTTGAAAAGAATGTATCCTCTGTTTTGTGCATATTCCATGTGTGGCTATTATGTCAAGCTTATAAATTGTGTTATTCAAATTTTATATATTGGTACTAATTTTTGTTTGCTCAAGAAACTAACTTTTTTAAATCATATTAAGTAAAATTAGAAATCTTTATGATTTCTATAAATTTTTTATTTATAATTTTTCTTCATGCATGTTAAAGATGTGTTTTGGGGGGCATATATGATCAAAATCATATCTTACTTTTATCATGTAATGCTCTCTTCTCTATAATAATGCATTTGACATCTATTTTGTTTGATAATCATTTTTTGTAACACTATTATTGTGTCTCTTATAAACAACTTATAGTTGAATGTTGTAGTTTAAACAGATAATTTTTATCCTTTACCTTGTGATTACATCTGTTTGTATTTATTGTGGTTCCTTATGGTAATTGTATTAATATCATGTTATTTAGTGTTGTTAACAATGTTTCTTTTTTAATTTATTTATTCATTTTAGAGGAGAGAGAAAGAGAGAGAGAGAGAGAGAGAGAGAGAGAGAAGGGAGGGAGGGAGGAGCAGGAAGATTCAACTCCCATATGTGCCTTGACCGAGCAATCCCAGGGTTTCGAACTAGCAACCTCAGCAGTCCAGGTCAACGCTTTATCCACTGCGCAACCACAGGTCAGGCATGTTGTTCGTTTTTTCATTATTTTTTCCTTGATTCTGTTAGAATGATGAGTGTCCTTAATTATATTTTTATTCCTTAAGTTTTTAAAGATATGCATACTTGACAAGCTCTAAATTAAATCAATAATTTTACATATCTACTGAATAACAATGTACATACTTTTTAAAATTTTTTTATTGATTGATTTTGGCGTGAGAAGAAGGGAGAGAGAGAGACGGAATGAGTTGTTTCTCTATGTGCCCTGACAGGGTTTTGAACCAGCCACCTCTGTTCTTCAGAACAATGCTCTAACCAACTGAGCTATCCAACCAGGGCAATAATGTATATACTTTAATTACTTTTATTCTAATTATACTCTTTTCTGTTGTTCATATAGACCATGTACCATCATGAGGACTGTCAACTAGTGTTCTTAGTTAAAAAAAAAAAAGTGATGTAGTTACCTAAAGAGAATAGGAAGAAAAAAGGCAGACAAAATTTTGATGGTGTTCCAGTCTGCAGTTCTAGTTAATTTCTGAGGTCCAATGGAATTTGTCTTTTTTAGGCTCTATTTAAAAAAAATTATTACCTTATAATAAATTCTATTCCTTAATTAAGCTAGTTTGAGGGGAGTGTATGTCACTTGGAACCAAATTAGTTTTCTCTCACTTATAACCTAAAACAGAGAGTAAAAAGTTAATGAAAGAAGAATAATTATTCACCCATAAAATGAAGGAAATCTTACCTTTATGACAGCATGGATGGACCTTTACATTATGCTAAGTAAAATAAGCCAGTCAGAGAAAGACAAAGATCATATGATTTTAATCATATTTGGAATCTAATGAACAAAATGAACCAGCAAGCAAAATAGAGACAGATTTATAGATAGAGAGCAGGCTGACAGCTTTAAGGGGTAGAGTTGGGTGAGGGGAGTGGAATAGAGGGATTGAGTGGAAAAGGACAAAAAAAAGAGAGAGAGAGAAACCTCATGAACATGGACAACAGTGTGGTGCTAGCCAAGGGGTGGAGGGGTGGAATACAGGGGGATAAATGGTGATAGATGTAGACTTGGGGGGTGAACACACAATACAGTGTACAGAAGATGTGTTATAGAATTGTACACCTAAAATCTGTAGAATTTTGTTAACCAGTGTCACCTTAATAAATTTAATTTTTTAATAAAAGGTGAAATTAGAGATAAGATGTCTATATGAAATTAATACTTGATGACATGTAATCCCTTGAGGTATTTTAAAGTTTAGCTCTAATTTTTCAAGGAGCTAAAATGGAAATAAAGATTATTTGAAATGTATATATAATATACATACATATATATATATATAGATCAATGTCCATATATAAAAACATATTAGTTTTCAAAAAAATTATAATTTTTCAGCTACTAATACCTGGAAAAATGTTCTTATAGCTAATCATAAAGCCACAGTCATGTGATGTGATAAATATCCCTATAAGAATCTCTAGGTTATTACTTTGATTACCCTGTGTAAGGTTAATGCAGTATGAGTTAATGTGATTTGCACCAAGATAAACTTAGGATTTAGAGAAACAGGTCAATTATTCTCATAATGGAATATCTGCTAAATTTGAACAGTGGAACTCAAGATTCCAATTTTAAAAATATTACGGCATATTTATGAGGTTGAAAAGCAAACAGCATTGGACAATTTGAGTTATATCAATAAAAACTGAAACACTTAATTAGGACACACTCCTCAGTAAAAGAAAGCCATGGGTTTTTTTTTTCAGAAACAAAGTTTTGCCCATCCTAATACATAGACAAGTGTGTGATGAAAGTTTTTAACTTCTATTCTAATGAGTAATGTTTCACTGAATTTAAAAGCATACAAATCTCTCTTTAACATACCTATCTATCTGTCTAGCTATCACCTCTGTTTATGACAGAAGACTACGTAGAGAAAAAGAAATAATTTAAAAGTATAAAAATAATTCAAAAGTCTAATAAAAATATTACAATCTGTGTGAAAAGTTTAAAACAATGTTAAGAGAAAAAATCACAGCCTTAAATAATATCTATAAATAAGAAAAGAATTAGATTAATTTAATCACATTGATATAACTAAAAATGTTTCCAAGCACAGAAAAGCAATATCTTTTATAATCTTTACTAAAAGGCATTAGAACATTTATCTTAAATTCCAACAAAAATAGTATTGAAAATAGAAAACTTCAGATGAATCTCAAATGCTAAATCAAAAATATCATATAATGTATTAGTTTATTAAAAAATAGTATGCATTACATAAACCCACTTTATTCTAGGAGTGTACAAATAATGCATTTGTAAGAAATTGATTACTATAATTCATATTAGGTAAATACAGAAAAATAACAGTATCCAAGATATTTAAAATTGGCAAGTTTATTGTGTCTTGTAGAAAGCTCAGATATAAGATATGATTCTCCATATCTTACCTTCATGACAGCATGAATGGACCTGGAGAGCATTATGCTAAGTGAAATAAGCCAGTCAGAGAAAAACAAAGACCATATGAAACTTTGTGTTCCCAATAGTATAATAAGGCTAATATAATATAATATATATAATATGTAATTATCATATATATTTCATACAATGAATAATAACAGATTAGTATTGAACAATGAGGGTTTAAACAGCATAGGCCCAATTATATGGAGATTTTTTTTCCAGCTGACCTGTGCAGTTTAGTTGACCCACTCAGTTCAAACCTGCAGTTTTTAAAGGGTTAACTGGTGCTTGGAAATTCTTATAAGTATCTTCTATGAGTATATTCATAGGAATATGTATATATGCATATGTGTGTGTGTGTGTGTATATATATATGTATGTATGTATACACAGATCTAGAGAAATAAACATATCCACCAATATCCAATGTACACACAATTGCCAACCCAAAAACAAGTACTTCTCAATCTGAAATGGGAAATTGTGGTGCCGAAATGCATAAGCAGTGTTAGCAATGTTGCTAACAAGTTTTACTTTTGATAAGTAAAACTTATCAAAGTTACCAAAAAATGCAGAAACAAATCCAATTAAACTTGTGTTATAGACTGCATGTTTGCATCCCCCCAAAATTCATATGTGGAAATCTAAGCCCCAATGTAATGGTATTAGGAGGTGGAGCCCAGGGTGGTAAAGAAGTTTAGATGAGGTCCTAAAGGTAGAGCCCCATGATGGCATTATTGCCTTTATAAACAGAGAAAGAGAGACCAGATCTTTCTCACTACCATCTGCAGATACAGTAAGAAAAAGGCAGTCTGAAAACCAGGAAGAGCGTCCTCATCAAGAGCCAAATCTTCAGGTATCTTGATTTTGAATTCCCCAGCCTCCAGGACTGTGACAAATAACACTGTTGGTTAAGTCACCCCGTCTATAATAATTTGTTATCGCAAACTAAGACAACTTGATGAGGAGCTAAATAAGAAATGAAGTAAAAACTCCTGACCACAGATGCCAGAGAACTCAAAATCCTGATGACAGTGTTCCCTTTCCTATGTTACCCCGACCAGCTGGTGGAGCTCCACATGGCTGGTCTACCAGTTTACCTTTAGATTTGCCAAATGGTACCCTTTAGACCTGGGAGAGAAGAAAAATTATAACTGTTATCAATGAAAAATATAAGCTGTCAAGCCCAGAGGTCTTTCAGGCATGGAAAGCTGTAACTCCCTGAACAAATGCTCCAAATACATTTTGATCTTTGGTGTTAATAAGTTTCATTTTCTCTAATCAAAGATGGGATCTCTACTACCTATTTACTTATCCTGATAAAAAATTATTTTTCTCTTTAAAAATATGTTTTATTCATTGGGTTGCAGACAAAAGATTATGAAATATATGCTGAATTGTTTTATGATCTTAAAGAATTGCACTATCAGAGTAATTAACACTAAGTGCCAAAAAATCAAACATCTCAAGGACTTTTAGTAAAGATTTATTTCTCTCTATGTCACAGTCTAATGTGAATCAGGTAATCTTTCTTCTATGGAATTACATTATTATATATTATATAAGCTATATATATATATTAGATATACAGCTGACCCTTGAACAACATGGTGGCAGGGGTCTTGATCATCCCTCATTCCACAATGGAATATCTGGATATAAATTAAACCAGCTGTCCACAGAGGCAAATTTCCAAGCACCAGTCAACCCTTTAAAAACTGCAGGTTTGAACTGAGTGGGTCAATTGAACTGTACAGGTCAGCTGGAAAAAAAAATCTCCATATAATTGGGCCTATGCTGTTTAAACCCTCATTGTTCAATCCTAATATGTCATTATTAATTGTATGAAATATATAATTACATATTATATATATTATATTATATTATATTATATTAGCCTTATTATACTATTGGGAACACAAAGTTTCTTTGACAGGGGGGGAAAAAAACACTGGAACCACACTGGCTCTTAATTTCTTTTGTCTGGAAGAATGCATGTCACTTCTTAGAGTCATTTACTACAGAATTAGTCACAAGGATTCATCCCAACTGAAGGAGCAGATGTTAGGAAATAATGTGTATTTAGTGAATGCTAATAGTTTAATGGTCTCTCTTACAGATAAACTCTTGGTTTAAAGATAAAGCTATATACATTTGAATGGCTTCCCAGGTAGCTACATCAGATAAGTTATCCTCAAAATTTATGTGAGTTAAATAGCAATATCTTCTCCTGAGCATTCTTGTTATCAGCATTTAAACATACTCGTTTCTACCTTTAACGAAATTAAACTCTCTCTCTCCAATGACATAATTTTCCAATTAGTGTCCCATTTAAGCCAATGGGATATAATTAGCTAAGGATTATTATAGGAATTTATAGCCTAATTAGAGATTAACCCATAGCAACTAAGAGAAAGTATTGGTTATTATGTGAGCTATCAATCATATATACTTTTTACAAATATTTTTATATCCATTTTATAAATAGATAAACCAAGTTTTATAAGATTAATTAATAACCCTGTTAGGATTATAGAGCCAACATATGGTCAACATAAAAACATCTAAACCTGTAGAGAATTTTTGTAAGAGTTTATTGGAGCCAAACTGATAACAAGCCAGGAAGTAAGATCTCAAATGTTTTAGCAAATAACAGTTTTACAGTTCCTTCTATATGTTTGGAATTGAGCAGGGAATATGAGGAAGATACATGAAGGCAGGAGAAAACAAGGTGGGAAAATCTCTGTGATTGGATTACAGGGCAGTTAACAAGACCTCTGAGGAGTCTGAAAAAGGATACCTCTGGTATTTCAAAGGGTTGTTAACTTAGATGCAAGAGAACAATGGCCTTGCTTAAGGGATAGATAATCTTTATAGAAAAGACATTACAGGTTTTGGGTGTGACTACCCACTATGACTTGTCTAGTTAAAAATTTTTGATCAGCTCAATGAATGAAGTTACTTTTGGTCACTTGACTTGTTAGATTTATTACAGATCCCTTTTTCATTCACAGTATAAAGGTCTTTTGACTCTGTATCTTCACATTTAACCATCAACAGAGTATGGTTGGTAAATGCTCTCTCTCTCCTCTTCAGTTGTTCCCTTTCACTTGCCCTTAGGAATTCAGTGCAAGAGAGGGAGGGAGATTGTGGTAACCTTCAGTGACCCACAATCAAGACTAGCTTTTCTGATTACTCATCAAAGTTTCTGTCCCATGTTCTTCTTCCAAAGAGTACAGATGTCAACAGGAGGCAACAAATGCAAACACACGAACAAAAACATAATACAGTCAGCCACCTTTCACTTTAACTCAGAAATGACTTGACATTTTTGCACCATTGAATTCAGCAATATGATAGTGCAATAAGTTTAGCAACCTACAAATTGCATTAGGTAAGCAACTATCTGTGCTGTCTTTTTAGAAGCCATATCTTGAATATCAATGTCATATCCCCATTAAATCATTGTTCTGATTGATTACCTAACTTTGACATTATGGTAACTCATCTTAAATTATATAGTACACATTAGTTTTAAATAAACATTTCAAATATATTTCCCTAAAGAAAATAAAATTCATAAACATTTAAACACATGAACAAAAAACAATTAGAAAGCCAGTATCAAATATGTATGGTAAACTCAAAGCTATTGTTGGGCAGATAAAATGTATTATGCTCACTTTGTTAAAGATGCCATAGCCCAGGTGATATTAATGTGTGTTGAGAATCCTTGTAGCCTAGGGCTTGGTTTTGGGATTAAGCCTTTCCCACCCTTTTTGATGTGGGGTGGTACAATCCAATCATGCCTCAGAGAAGTGACTTTGTATTAGAGACTTCCCTATTTTGTATATTGGATTAGAGGTTGTGAAGCTTCAATATAAAATGGGGATGGAACGGGACTTGGCTCTTGGTTCCTGGGATGATGAACAGAGAGCAGCAGAAGGAGGCCATGTGGAGTAGGCCAGGAGAAGCATCCAAGATGGCGGAGTGCTGAGTGAGAGGCCAGTTTGTGCAGTTTGACTCTGGAGAAGGAAGGAGATGGGGAACAGAGGTGAATAAGTCTGGTGAGCTAGAAACCTTTGATTCTAGGAAACTCAGATAAGTCAGTGGCTTTGTGAGCACTGAATGTGATTGGGTTTTGGAGCCCAGTGTGTATTTTTACTTGCCCGCCTGGTGCAAGCTAGGATTAAAGACTATGGCCCACCAGTTTGTGGCTCCGTTGTTTCTTTACCGACTGTTCGAATCCACTGCGAACCTGCATAGGCCAGAAGGCTGCTGTGATAGTGACCCTGGCCCTGCCTCCTGGCTTTACAGCTATTAACCTTGTGTGTTTAATAGATTTTTCCAATGTAATTTAAAAACCTAGCTGAAATCATAAAATATAATTTTGTTATGCTATATTATGTTTTTGTTATAATAGAAGTAACATCATAGAAACATTCATTAAAACTGGAACAGAACGGAGAACCCAGAAATAAACCCACAACTCTATGGACAACTGATATTTGACAAAGGAGGTAAAGGCATACAATGGAGTAAAGACAGCCTCTTCAACAAATGGTGTTGGGAAAATTGGACAGCAACCTGCAAAAAAATGAAACTAGACCACCAATTTACACCATTCACAAAAATAAACTCAAAATGGATAAAAGACTTAAATGTAAGGCGTGAAACCATAAGCATCTTAGAAGAAAACATAGGCAGTAAGCTCTCAGACATCTCTCACAGCAATATATTTGCTGATTTATCTCCACGGGCAAGTGAACAGGATAAACAAATGGGACTATATCAAACTAAAAAGCTTTTGCACAGCCAAAGACAATAAGAACAGAATAAAAAGACAAACTACAAAATGGGAAAACATATTTGACAATATGTCTGATAAGGGGTTAATAACCAAAATTTATAAAGAACTTGTAAATCTCAACACCAGGAAGACAAACAATCCAATCAAAAAATGGGCTAAAGAAATGAATAGACACTTCTCCAAAGAGAACATACAGATGGCCAATAGGCATATGAAAAAATGCTCAACATCACTAATCATTAGAGAAATGCAAATTAAAACCACAGTGAGATAGCATCTCACACCAGTCAGAATGGTGCTCATCAATAAAACAACACAGAAGAAGTGCTGGCGAGGATGTGGAGAAAAGGGAACCCTCCTGCACTGCTGGTGGGAATGCAGACTGGTGCAGCCTCTGTGGAAAACAGTATGAAGATTCCTCAAAAAATTAAAAATTGAACTGCCTTTTGACCCAGCTATCCCACTTTTAGGAATATACCCCAAGGACACCATAGAATGGTTCCAGAAGGAGAAATGCACCCCCATGTTTATAGCAGCAATGTTCACAATAGCAAAGATCTGGAAACAGCCCAAATGTCTGTCAGGGGATGAGTGGATTAAAAAGCTTTGGTACATATATACTATGGAATACTACTCAGCCATAAGAAATGATGACATCGGATCATTTACAATAACATGGATGGACCTTGATAACATTATATGGAGTGAAATAAGTAAATCAGAAAAAACTAAGAACTATATGAACCCATACTTAGATGGGACATAAAAATGAGACTCAGAGACATGGACAAGAATGTGATGGTAACAGAGGGTGGGGTGGAGGGGGCGAGGAAGGAGAGGGAGGGGGGACGGGGAGGTGATGGGCACAAAGAAAACCAGATAGAAGGTGACAGAAGACAATTTGACTTTGGGTGAGGGGTATGCAGTATAATCAAATGTCAAAATAATCTGGAGATGTTTTCTGGGAACATATGTACCTTGATTTATCAATGTCACTGCATTAAAATTAATAAAAATAAGATAAAAAAACTCTTATTAATGTCAGGTATTAATATGAGGCATAAAGTTTTTTCAAGCCCTATAATAATATAATACTGCATTAGTGATATTGATAAATGTTCTCATATTTATCATTGCCAAATGTTCAATTTTAATTTTATTTGCGTTTTAAGCTGACACCATTTTTATAGTGTCCAATGTGCTATAATAGTTGCAGGCGCTTATTCAAGAAATTAAGAACCTATTGCAATTTGCATTGTCACCATTAGATGGCAATAGCTGTTTCTTCATAATGGACAAAATAATTTAAGTTTAGCATTTTGATTTCTACCGTGTAGAAAAGGTATGCACATCAATTCATTTCAAAAGTCCATTTGTTTGAATGGCATCTATAAAAAGAGAAACAAAGTTTCAGGTGGTTTATTTCAAATAAGACTGTATTAAGGTTTGTAGAAGGCTCAAGTCACTGAAAATATTATGACACACTTGATTGTCTTCCCCTTGTATAATACAAAATAAAAATAGTTAAATAAAATGTACATGTATATATGTATTAAAATGTTTTTTCCTTGACATTCTTTTTCAAAATTCTGAATAAATTATTTGAAGCCAAATCAATCTCAGCCTTCCTTTATCTCTTTGTCTTGCTCTTACTTTCTTCTATTTATTTATCTATTGATTTGTTTGTGTGTTTTGTGTTCCTCTTTGTTCATTCCCAGAGTACGTGCTCAGTCTAACAACTGGGTAACCTTATTCCAACCCAAAGACACACACTTCATAAGGACAATCAAAGTTTATAACTCAAAGATTACTAATTTTTAATTCTTCAATGGTTACCAATAATTTTTCACCAGAGAAGTTATTTTTTCTTAAACTAAAGCAGGCAAGTGCGCACGCACGCGCACACACACATGAGTTTCTTACTTTTTCTCTAAGAGCAACTGCAAATTAAAATTTTGTAGTATTCTCTTATAATTTTAAAAAGTGTATCTACTGTGACTATATTAGAAACTCAAGCATATTTATTATATTTAATATAAGACAGTAATTTTAATATTACTAAATAGTATGTACTAACAATACTAATATCATAGATAAGCTCTTTATTTGATATAAGGGACATTTATAATCTCAGACTCTGGTGAAAACTTTAGCTTTTATTCTGGAGGGCAGAGGCTACATCTATCTTGTTAATGATTATATTTCTTGTGATTAGTACAGTGCCAGTACATAATAGGCACTCAGTAAATGTTTGTAGACAAGTGGAATGGAATTATCAGGGCCATAATATTAATAACTGTAGAATTTAAAGAATATAGTCTCCAAATTCAAATAAAACTAGATTTAAAACCCTAGCTCTGAGACCTACTAGCTGTGAGTGTTGAACAAAAAATGACATTAATTAATTTTGACCATTTTAACATTTATTTATTATTAATATTATTTAAGCCTCAATTTTATCATAGTAAAGATCAGAAGAAATAATATCTGTAGACCCCCTGGTATAATAGGCATTCAGCTAGTGACTAGTATTATTTCTCACAGTTACTAAAATTTATTATTCTAAATCCTGATAGAATTAATGTGAACGGGCTATTTTTTTTCCTGAAAAGCATCATACTAGAACTCTTCAGCATTATTTTATCCCCAATATAAATTCATAGCATCCCTCAAATCTAATTCTTAAAATCCAGGTAAAGTAATCTCTTTTACAGCTTTGAAAAGAACAAATTGAAGTAAGAAAAAAACCTGGAAACAATAATAGCTAGGCAAACTAGTCATTGCATTCATAGCTCAAGTCAAATACATCCCTTTGCACTTCCTATCTTCACAAAAATCAGGGGGCAGAATTCTAAAATGGTCTCAAGGCTCTTACCCTTCGGTGCACAGTATATACAATACCACCCATCTTTGTATAATCCCCACCCTTTGAGTTTGGGTGGGAACAATGATTAGGAAGGATAGCTAGTTCTTTTTTTAGACTGAGTTTACAAGACTGTTGTGACAGAGGAGAGTGCTCTTCCAAGCAGCAGCAGAAGCTCTGATGCTGACTTTGAAGAAACAAACTGCCACCTTATGGAAAGAGCCACATGGCAGGGAATGGTGGCCAGCCTTTAGGATCTGAGTGCCTCAGTACTACAATCATAACTTGATTCTGACAACAACCAGCAAGCTTGGTAAAGGAGACTCCTGAGCCTCGGAGGAGATTGTAGCTCCATTAGATACCTTGATCTATTGGTCTCCAGTTCTGGTAGGTAGCCAAGGGAAGTCAGAATATATTCTTTATAGGGAAGGTAAACTTGTAGCTACAATAACCAACCTCCCAGGGTTTAGAAGATAAACTTTGCAAGCTGAACTAACATTCTGGTTCTGTTAGAATATGGTTTCTTCCAAGAAGAAATTATGTGATCAATGAAGTCTGGTATTTTGGTCTATTTGATAATTAGGCATATTTCTCATTATAAAAGAAAAAAACTAAAATTCTCTAGAAGTCAAGACTTCTCCTAGTATTACCAAAGGATTTCATTAACTTGTAATTTTAAGTAATAATCTAATTTCATAAACAAAATGCATATTTTATTTTTGTTCAGAAGACATAAAAATGCTCATATATCTACTTCTCAGTCCTCATATAAAATATTTGGCAAACTGTGAAGTGTTAATTTTCTGTGAAGGTGCTTATCAGATATTATAGTATATAGTCTACAGACCAAACATTTCCATAAAGCAACAATACTGATCCCCTTGTTATGATATTTCAGCATGGTATTGGCACTACAGTCATTTCTCGCCATATTACAGTTCACTTTTCACTGTATCAGATTTTAAAATTGTATATGTCTAATTTTGTATCACAGATTTTTCACTATATTGTGGGATTTTGCAGTATATAGCTATATTTATATATTTGTTATTTTAATTATTTTTGTGGTAAAATAAGCATTTTTAAAAGTAAGCATTATTTTTAAAAAAGCTAATTCATTATCATCTTTATCATTCAAATTCTGGCATATTCACTGGTGAGTACCCATATAAAATTTTATATGTTATTAAAATTACATAGGTTAAAAGTGAAGAAAGTGTTTAAGAGCATAGGAAGTGTTTATAAGAGTGTGGGGGGGAGATAGTGATGGAGTAGGTGGACATACCAACTTCCACCTCCCAGAACCAAAGAACCAAAGTGGATTACAACTTAATTCTAAGAACAATCATCTGGGAAAATCCAACTTTGGACCAAACTAAGGGGACTCTTTAACCAAGAAACACTGAAGAAGCCACACTGAGACTGTTAGGAAAAGTGGAAACATGGAGATGGCTGCCCAGCTCCCGGAGAGACTCGCGTGGTGGGGATTGACTTTAGCAGAGAGGGGAGGATCCTGTGCCCCAGGAACAAAGCCCCAGCCTGCAGCCTCAAAGCCTAGAAGAGGCATACAGACAGTATTTAGCTGTAAAACAAGCCAGGATACTGTTTGCAAGAAAAAGACAGAATTCTCAGACACAAGATTCTTAGAGGGACCGTGTAGAAACTTCTTTCACAACCACTCACCGGGGCTCCAGGGGATGGGGAGAGATAAGAGGACCAGAGTAGCAGGAAGAGAGTGTAATCTAGGAGGCACAGGGAGAAACACTTTGAGGGACAGCCACCCTAACCCCAGGGCTGAGTCACTACCCAAATCTAAACTGAATATTTTTCCTGGAACTAGCAATACCAGCAAAGGGAAGCAGGTCACCAGCCAAACAGAAGCTTTCCTACTGCACTCTAGGCAGAGTTGTTAGAAGCAGGGAGCCATCAGGAATACAGTATTGAGGGCTAAGGTCTGAGCTGCATTGCCACCCCCACACTGTTGAGTGTTCGCTGGAGAGTGGGCGGCAGTGGGACATGGAAGTGCAGTCCCATTGGCAGAGGTAGAAGCCAGAAGCTGGCCACAGCTGCATCCTGGGTGCGAGGAAATTCCTGCCCACAGAGGTGGAAACTGGGGTGGGCCATGACTGAGGCCTGGCATGAGCACAGTCCTGCCTGGTGGGGGCAAAGGCTGAGAGCGAATGTGGCAGTGGAAGGAGCACACAAAAGCAGCCCAATGTATGGCTGCAAGCTGGGCGAGTGAGACTGGTCCCACCTGAAACCCACCCACAGGGGAAAGGCAAAGCCAGGGAACTGGCTGACAACTGCAGCTGAGTGCAGGAGGGCAGCCCCATCCATGGTGCCAAGGCTTGTGGCCCTGGGGTGGGGCAAAAGCCAAGGCTAGCTTGTAACCCAGGCACAGGAGAGCAGTGCTGCCCACGGGGGTGAGGTGGAGGCAAGGGGCTAGCCAGGACTTGCAGACCAAACACATGAATACAGTCCCACCCACAGGGTGGAAGGAAGGTCAGGCTGCCAGGGCTTGAAGCCCAGGCACACTAGTGCAGACCCAACCTCGGGGGAGGTGCAGAGGCTGGGCCAGCCAAGGCTTGTAGTCTTGGGCATGTGAACACAGCCCCTCCCATGGAGGAGAGGCAGAAACGGCAGCGACCAACACAGTGGGCTGGCACCGGCAATGCCCTTGCCCAAACACCCAAGGCAGCAGCAGAGGGAGCAGCATGCCTGCAGACAGACCTAGGGAACACAGAGGCTACACCCATCGGACTCCTGTAGCCACACCCTTCTTATACACAGACAAAATGGGAAGGCAGAAAAATGCAACCCAAATGAATCAAGAGAAATTCCTAGAAAGACTTGAATGAGTCAGAAATAACCAAATTATTGGATGCAGAGTTTAAAATAATGATTGTTAGGATGCTCAAAGGTTGTAGAGTAACAATGGATAGACATAAAGAGCAACTAAATAAAGAGATAGCAAGTATAGAAAAGGACATTAAAATAATAAAAAAGGATCAGTCAGAAATGAAAAATACAACATCAGAAATTAAGACCACAGTGGAAGCAATTAAAAGCAGAATGGATGAAACTAAGGATCAAATCAGCGAGTTAAAGGACAAGATAAATGGAAGCATGGAAGCAGAGCAACAAAATGAAAAGAGGCTCAAAAAGTCTGAGGAAACTGTAAGAGAGGTCTGAAAAAAAATAACATCCACATTATAGATGTTCATGAAGGAGAAGAGAAAGAACAAGGGATAGAGAATCTGATTGAAGAAATCATAAATGAATAGTTTCCTAAATTGATGAAGAAAAAAGTCACACAAGTTCAAAAAGCACAGAAAATACCAATAAGGATGAACCCAAAAAGGCCAACACCAAGACATATCATAATTAAAATACAAAAATTAAGAGATAAATAAAAAAACTAAAAGGTATAAGAGAAAAGCAGTCTATTACCTACAGAGGAGCCCCTATAAGGATGACATCTGACTTCTCAACAGAAACATTAGAGGCAAGAAGAGAATGACAAGAAATATTCAAAGTAATGCAAAACAAGAGCCTATAACAAAGACTTTTTTATCCAGCAAGGCTATCATTCAAAATTGAAGGAGAAATAAAAAGCTTCCCAGACAAAACAAAAAACAAAAAAATAACCCCCCCAAAAAAAAAACCTCAAGGAATTCATTAAAACCAAGCCAATGCTGCAAAAAATGTTAAAGGGCCTTCTGTAAACAATACAAAGTGGTGGGGCGGGAATCTAGTAAAAGAGGAATGTAGATTAAAAGAATAAAATGGCAATAAACAACTACATATTAATAATAACCTTAAATGTAAATGGATTCAATGCTCCAATCAAAAGACATAGGGGTCTGACCTGTGGTGGCGCAGTGGATAAAGTGTCAAACTGGAAATGCTGAGGTCGCCGGTTTGAAACCCTGGGCTTGCCTGGTCAAGGCACATATGGTAGTTGATGCTTCCTGCGCCTCCCCTCTTCTCTCTCTCTCTCTCTCTCTCTCTCTCTCTCTCCCCCTCCCTCTCTCCTAAAATGAATAAATAAAAATAAAAAGACATAGGGAAGCTGCATGAATAAGAAAACAGGACCCGTACATATGCTATCTACAAGAGACACACCCTAAAACAAAAGATACACATAGACTGAAAGTAAAGGGATGAAAAAAATATTTCATGGAAATGGAAGTGAAAAAAAAGCTGAGGTGGCAATACTTATATCAGACAAAATAGACTTTAAGACAAAAGCTATAATAAGGGATAAAGGAGGTCACTACATAATGATAAAGGAATCCAACAGGAAGATATAACCATTATAAATATCTATGCACCTAATATAGGAGCACCTAAATATATAAAGCAGATTTTTTTTTTGTATTTTTCTGAAGCTGGATACGGGGAGGCAGTCAGACAGACTCCCGCATGCTCCCGACCGGGATCTACCTGGCATGCCCACCAGAGGGTGATGCTCTGCCCATCTGGGGCATCGCTTTGTTGTGACCAGAGACACTTTAGTACCTGAGGCAGAGGCCACAAAGACATCCCCAGCGCCTGGGCCATCTTTGCTCCAATGGAGCCTTGAATGTGGGAGGGGAAGAGAGAGACAGAGAGGAAAGAGAGAGGGAGGGGTGGAGAAGCAGATGGGCACCTCTCCTGTGTGCCCCGGCCGGGAATTGAACCCGGGACTTCCACATGCCAGGCCAACGCTCTATCACTGAGCCAACCGGCCAGGGCTAAAGCAGATTTTCATGGGCATAAAGGTCAAGATTAACAGCAATACTATAATAGTAGAGGATTTTAATACCCCACTAACATCACTGGATAGATCCTCAAGAAAGAAAATTAACAAAGAAACAGCAGACTTAAAGGACACACTAAATCAACTGCATTTAATAGATATCTTTAGAACCTTTCACCCTAAAGCAGAAGAATATACATTCTTTTCAAGTGCTCATGGTACATTCTCTAGGATAGACCAAATGTTAGGACAAAAAATGAGTCTCAGTAAATTTAAGAAGATTGAAATCATATCAAGCACCTTCTCAGGTCATAATAGCATAAAACTAAAAATCAACTATAATAGAAAAAATGAAAAACACTCAAACACTTGGAAACTAAATAGCCATGTTATTAAATAATGAATGAGTTAACAATGAGATCAAGGAAGAAATCAAAAACTTCCTTGAAACAAATGAAAACAAACATATAACAACTCAAAATTTATGAGACACAGCAAAAGTAGTCCTGAGAAGAAAGTTCATAGCACTACAGGCATACCTTAAAAAGCTAGAAAGTTCAAATAAACAATTTAACCCTGCGTCTAAAAGAATTAGAAAAAGAACAGCAAGTAAAACCCAGAGGAAGTTGAAGGAAGAAAATAATAAGATCAGAGTAGAAATAAATGACATAGAGGCTAAAAAACAATACAGAGGATCAATAACACCAAGAGCTGGTTCTTTGAAAAGTTAAACAAAATTGATGAACCTTTAACCAGACTTACCAAGAAAAAAATAAAGAGGACTCAAATAAATAAAATTAGAAATGACAGAGGAGAAGTAACAACTGACACAGAAGAAATACAAAGGGTTGGAAGAAAATACTATGAAGAACTGTATGCCATAAAATTAGACAACCTAGGCAAAATGGACAGATTCCTCAAAACATATAATCTTTCAAAAATCAATATAGAAAAATAAAAAAACCTAAACAGACTGATTTTATCAAATGAGATTGAAACAGTTATCAAAAACTCCCAACAAACAAATGTCCTAGGCCAGATGGCTTCATTGGCATATTTTACCAAATATTCAAAGAAGAGCTAACTCCTATCCTTCTCAAGCTATTTCAAAAAATTCAAGACAAGGGAAGACTTCCAAACTCCTTTTATGAGGCAAGCATAATACTGATTCTAAAACTAGGTAAAGACATTACAAAGAAAGAAAACTATTGACCAATATTCCTGATGAATTTAGATGCTAAAATTCTCAACAAAATACAAACCAGATCCAGCAATACATGAAAAAAACCATACATCATGATCAAGTGAGATTTATTGTAAGGAGACAAGGCTGGTAAAATATCTGCAAATCAATCAATGTGATTCATCACATAAACAAAAGAAAGGATAAAAATCACATGATAATATCAATAGATGCAGAAAATGGATTTGATAAAATCCAGCACATATTTATGATCAAAACTCTCAGCAAAGTAGGAATACAGGGATCATACATCAATATGATAAAGGCCATCTATGACAAATGAAAGCCAACCTCATACTCAATTTGAAAAAGTTAAAAGCAATCCCCTTAGTTCAGGAACAAGGCAGGGGTGCCCCCTTTTACCACTCTTATTCAACATAGTTTTGGAAGTTCTAGCCACAGCAATTAGACAAGAAGAATAGGTAAAAGGCATCCAAATTGGAAAAGAATTAGTAAAACTATTATTATTTGCTGATGATATGATACTGTACATAGAAAACCCTAAAGTTGCAGCCAAAAAACTACTGGACCTGATAAATGAATTCAGTAAGGTGGCAGAATATAAAATCAATATTCAGAAATCAGTGGCATTTTTATACACCAACAATAAACTGTCTGAAAGAGAAATTAAGAAAAGAATTTTCTTCACTATTGCAACAACAACAAAAAAATAAAGTACCTAGGAGTAAATTTAAACAAAAAGGTTAAAGACTTGTACTCAGAAAATTATAAAACATTGTTAAAGGAAATCAAGGAAGATACAAACAAATAGAAGCATATATCGTGTTTATGGATAGGAAGAATGAACACCATTAAAATGTCTATATTACCCAAAGCAATTTATAAATTCAATGTAGTTCCCATTAAAATACCAATGACATACTTCAAAGATATAGAACAAACATTTCCAAAATTTATATGTAACCAAAAAAGAACACAAATAGCCTCAGCAATCCTGAAAAAGAAGAATAAAGTGGTGGTGGGGGGGTATCACACTTTCTGATAGCAAGTTATACTACAAGGCCATTATACTCAAAACAGCTTGGTACTGGCATAAGAACATGCATATAGATCAATGGAACAGAACAGAGAATTCGAAAAGAAACCCACACCTTTATGGACAATTGATATTTAACAAAGGAGGTAAGAGCATACAATGGAGTAAAGACAGCCTCTTTAACAAATGTTGTTCGGAAAGTTGGACAGGTTACTTGCAAAAAATAAAACTGGATCACCAACTTAAACCATTCACAAAAGTAAACTTAAAATGGATAAAAAGCTTAAATGTAAGTCATGAAACCATAAACATCTGGGAAGAAAACAGAGATAGTAAACTCTTCGATATCTCTCATGGCAATATTTTTGCTGACTTACCTCCACAGGCAAGTGAAATAAAGGACAGGATGAACAAACGAAACTATACTGAACTAAAAAGGTTTTGCATAGCCAAAGACACCATTAGCAAAATATCATAAAAAGACAACCCACACAATGGAAGAATATATTCACCAATACATCGAATGAGGGGTAAATAACCAAATTTTATAAAGAATTTGTAAAACTCAACACCAGGAATATAAACAATCTAATCAAAAAATGGGCAAAAGAAATGAATAGACACTTCTCCAGAGAGGACATACAGATGGCCAATAGGCAGATGAAAAAAATGTTCAACATCACTAATCATTAGAGAAATGCAAATTTAAACCTCAATGAGATACCACCTCACACCTGTAAGAACGGTCCTCATTAACATATCAACACACAACAAGTGCTGGTGAGGCTGTGGAGAAAAGAGAACCTCTGAGCACTGCTGGTGGGAATGCAGACTGGAGTAGCCACTGTGGAAAACAGTATGGAGATTCCTCAGAAAATTAAAAATGGAACTATTCTTTGATCCATCTATCTCACTTTTAGGAAAGTATCCTATGAATACCACATCACTGATTCAAAAGAAGAAATGCATCCCATGTTTATTGCAGCATTGTTTACAATAGTCAAGATCTGGAAACAGCCCTAGTGTCTGTCAGTGGATGAGTGGATTAAAAGATAGTGATACATATACACAATGAAATACTACGTGGCCATGATAAAGAATAAAATTTTACCTTTTGCAACAACGTGGATGGACCTGAAAACTATTATGTTAAGTAAAATAAGCCAGGCAGAGAAAGAAAAATACCATATGACCTCACTTATTTGAGGAATCCAATGAACAGTGTGAACTGAGGAATGGAACAGAGGTAGAGGCAAGATCAAAGGGACCAGAGGGAAAGCCGTCAGAGGGAAAGTAGAAGAGAAGATGGGATCAGAGAAGGGAAAGAGATTAATGAAATTATATATGCATAACACAGCATTATAGAGAACAGGACAGGAAATCCTGGAGGGAAGGGGGGAAGGTATAAGGGGGAGGGGGCATGGGGGGGCCGAGGGGGAGTAAGAAGGTGGGAGGAGATATATTCGGTGGCACACTGGAATCTATGTAAACACAAATTAAAATTATAAATAAAAAAATAAAAAAGAGTATGGGGAAGGTTAATAGGAGTGTGGGGGAGGGTTTATAAAGCCTGAAAAAATATATAAATAATAAAATAAACATAAGGTCGCTACTTTGCAGATTTTCACCTATCTGGCAGAGGGTTCTGAAACCTAACCCCCACGATAGACGAGGGACCACTATATTTTCAAAATATGCCTTAAGAACAAATATTTTGAGAATGAATGTATAATAATTACTAAACAACAGTGTTTTATTATGATATATTAAAACTTTTTGTCCTCTTTAATTAGCCATTAGTTTTTAGAATGCAAATACATAAATGTTTTTGAAATAAAGAAAATCAACATTGAAATCTTAACATTAGCTTTCATTTATTATCCTTTCCATGTGTAAGTACTGTGTAAACTATTTTTTATCAAGTGTCTTATTTAATTCTTTCTCAGAACAACCTTCTTATTTTGACCATTAAATAGAAGGGAAACAAAGGCAAAGTGAGAGTAAGTAACTTGCTTAAACTCATAAAGCTAAAAAATTATGACCTTCATAAAGGTCATACTAACTCACACTCCTCTGGAGTGAAGAATGCTTGGTTCTCACAGCCTTGCCAAGAGCTGAGCTGCCAAACTACTCTCTCCCATAGTTCTCTCCAGCAGTTTCCCACTCCAGACAGTGGGACAGAAAATTTACACATAATTGTAGATAGCAAAAGAAAAAGCACTCAATGTGGAAAAAAAACAAATGTAGCTTTAATTTAATAAGGTCTATTTAAATACTAGATACAGAAAAGGAGTTGGAAATTACCCTTTCAAATTATTCCCATTACAATGTCTCATTGATTTTCTGCTTAACATCGCATCTTTATTTACCCAAAATATCTCATTTCTACAGAGTGACCATCAGGGAGGTAGGATTGTTTTTAAGAACTTTTCTTTTTTGATAAATGTCCATGCTTAAAGGGACATAAACAAGCTTATTAGTCCTTGGTGAAAACATGTAGCAGTTTCTTTCTTTGGCTTTCTCTCCAAGAGATTAGTTATATATATAAAAATCTTTTCTGTAGCTCAGAGCTGAAATATCTGGCTGGCTTTGCTGGTGGTCCCATGAGAGTTGCTGCAAGGCATGAACAGAGGAAGAACAATTCCTTCCCTCTTCTAATGTGTTCACTGGTTAACCTTCTGGATGTGATTATCTTAGTGAAACATTAAATTTGTCCCTACACTGATCTCTATATTGGTGAGCATTAATGTAGGAAACCATTAAAATGTTTTTGTTAATATAAGTCAGAAGTGTGCTAATGAATACTTACAACCTACTTTCTAGAAAAAGCGATCATATTTATTATTTGTTAACTTCCACTATGTAAAATTGTCTCATTTGTGACCAGTTTTTAGCTACCAACATAACACCACTAAATGCAGAATTGGGAAGAGAAGCGTGGTAGCACACCCTGATATAGGTTTCTATTACGCAGTACTTTCACCATACAGTTAAAATAGATGAGCATAACACCAGGGAAATAGATAATTGTAAGTTATAGTAAAACAATTAGCAATTTATCTGTTTAAAAGATTTATTAGCTGTTTTTCTTATATAATTTATTTATATTTATATTATTTATTTTTTAATAATAGCTGTGTTTAATTACCACTGTGCAAAAATCTTGAAATTTTATTAGCTGGTTCTTGAAAGCCAGTTTAAGCTCACTCCAGCACATTGTTTAAAGAAAAGTAACGTAGTCACAAAGAGAAACAAACCAGTAAAAGAGAACTCACTTATTCATGGGCTTCCCAAGAATTATATTTATAATAATAACAGTGGGAAAGGCTGATAGTTGCTTACCAAATCTAATTTCTCCTTCTTTCTTAATTTCGTTGTTTTAAATTATGCATTCAGTTAAAATATATTTCTTATCTTACCTTAAAAAGAGAAAGCATGGAACTGTGTTCACGACAATAATATTTGAGCAAATGTTGTTGGTTTAGACTCTGTAAGAGTTTTTTGTTTGTTTGTTTGTTTAAATGGCATGAGTTCAGCTGACCTTCATCATATTGCACAACTAACATTTTTTCTTCTTCTATGTATATGTAGTAGATAGAATCATGGCAGCCATATTGTGAGCATGAGGTGGTTCTGAAGATATAAGCTTTGGTTAAGAATAGTAGAAAATAGAAGTATTCCAGATAATGAGAATATAAAGAAGTCAGTATGCAAACCATGAACAACCTACTTCTGAACTCTATGAGAGAAAAGTTCGTGTATTTTTTAATTAATTTTAATTTATTGTACTAAAATAGATTAAGTGTTCCATTCAATATAACACCCTTATCTCCCACCCACGTGCCCTTCATTATATCCCCTTTGTCCCTCTCCCTCTAACTCCCTCCCATCCTCCCCTCTAAAATTCGCTGTCCTGTTCTCTGTACCCATGTGTTTTATATATATATATATAAAATATATATATATTATATATATATATTATATATATATAATTTCACTAAACTCTTCATCTTCTCTGATCTCATCCCCTCATCCCCCTTCCCTATGACAGCTGTCCCTCTGCTCCCTGTGATTGTGCCTCTGCCTCTATCCTGTTCCTCAGTTCACTTTGTTCATTAAATTCCACATATATGTGAGATTATATGATATTTTTCTTTCTCTGCCTGGCGTATTTCACTTAGCATAATAATCTCCAGGTCCATCTATGCCATCCCAAAAGGCAAGAATTCCTTCTTTTTCACCACTTCATACTATTCCATTGCGTATATGTACCACTGATTTTTAATCCACTCAACTACTGATGGACACATAGGCTTTTCCCAGATCTTCGCTACTGTAAACAATGCTGCAATAAACATGTGGTTGCATATCTTCTTTTGAATCAATGTTTTGGTATTCTTAGAATATATTCCTAAAAGTGGGATAGCAGGGTCTAAAGGCAGTTTCATTTTTAATTTTTTGAGGAAACACCATACTATACTGTTTTCCACAGTGGCTGCACCAGTCTGCATTCCCACAAGCAGTGCAGGAGGGTTTCCTTTTCTCCACATCCTCGCCAGCACTTGTTGTGTGTTGATTTGTTAATGAGGACCATTCTTACAGATGTGAGGTGATATCTCATTGTGCTTTTAATTTTCATTTCTCTGATGATTAGTGACATTGAACATTTTTTCATATGCCTGTTGGCCAACTATAGATATATGTCCTCTTTGAAGAACTGTATATTCAGTTTTTTACCCATTTTTAAATTGTTTACCTTCCTGGTGTTGGGTTTTAGAAGTTCTTTATAGATTTTGGTTATTAACCCCTTATCAGACATATTGTCAAATACATTCTCCCATTGTGTGAATTGTCTATTTATTTTGTTAATGGTGTCTTTTGCTGTGTAAAACCTTTTTAGTTTCATATAGTCCCATTTGTTTATTTTGCCCTTTATTTCACTTGATCGTGGAGATATATTGGCAAAAATATTGTTACAAGAGATATCAGAGAGTTTACCACCTATGTTTTTTTCAAAATGTTTGTGGTTTCATGACTCAATTAAATCTTTTATCCATTTTGAGTTTATTTTGTGAATGGTGTAGGTTGATGGCCTAGTTTCATTTCTTTGCATATACCTGTCCTATTTTGCCAACACCATTTACTAAAGAGATTGTCTTTACTCCACTGTATACTCTTACCACCTCTGTCAAATATCAATTGACAAAAAATGTCTGGCTTTATTTCTGAATTCTCTGTTCTGTTCCATTGATCTGTACGCCTGTTTTTATGCCAGTACCAAGCTGTTTTGATTACAATGGGCTTGTAGTATAGCCTGATATCAGAAAGTGTGATATGTCCCACTTTATTCTTCATTTTCAAGATTGCTGAGGATATTCATGGTTTTTTTGGTTTCATATAAATTTTGAGAATATTTCTTCTATATCTTTGAAGAATGCCCTTAGTATTTTAATAGAAATTGCATTGAATCTATAGATTTCTTTGGATAGTATAGATATTTTAATAATGTTTATTCTTCCTATCCATGAAAATTATATGTTTCCTCTTCCATTATATATGTTTGTATCTTCCTTGATTTCTTTTTTCAATGTCTTATATTTTTCCAAATACAAGTCTTTACCTCGTTGGTTAAATGAACTCCTAGGTACTTTATTATTTTGTTGTTGTTGCAATAGTAAAGGGGATTTTTTAAAATTTCTCTTTCAGATTGTTTATTGTTGGTGTATAAAAATGCCTCTGATTTCTGAGTATTAATTTTATATCCTGCCACCTTGATGGATTTATTTATCAGCTTCAGTAGTTTTTTGACTAAGACTTCAGGGTTTTCTACATACAGTATCATGTCATTAGCAACTAATGATAGTTTTACATCTTCCTTTCCTATTTGGATGCCTTTTATTTCTTCTTCTTGTCTGATTGCTGTGGCTAGGACTTCCAGTACTATGTTGAATAAGAGTGGTTAAAGGGGGCACCCCTGCCTTGTTCCTGAACTTAAAGGGATTCCTTTCAATTTTTGTCCATTGAGTATGATGATGGCTGTGGGTTTGTCATATATGGCTTTTATTATGTGGAGTATGTTTCCTGTATTCCTACTTTGCTGAGAGGTTTGATTATAAATAGGAGCTGAAGCCCTGGCCGGTTGGCTCAGTGGTAGAATGTCGGCCTAGCATGCAGGAGTCCTGGGTTTGATTCCCAGCCAGGACACACAGGAGAAGCGCCCATTTGCTTCTCCACCCCTCCCCCTCTCCTTCCTCTCTGTCTCTCTCTTCCCCTCCCTCAGCCGAGGCTCCATTAGAGCAAAGATGGCCCGGGCACTGAGGATGGCTCTATGGCCTCTGTCTCAGGCGCTAGAATGGCTCTGGATGCAACAGAGTGATGCCCCAGAGGGGCAGAGCATCGCCCCCTGGTAGGCATGCCGGATGGATCCCGGTCAGGCACATACGGGAGTCTGTCTGACTGCCTCCCCGTTTCCAGCTTCGGAAAAATGCAAAAAATAAAATAAAATAAAAAATAAAATAAAATAAATAGGAGCTAAATTTTATCAAATGCTTTTCTTGCATCTATTGATATAATCGTGTGATGTTTGGGGTTTTTTTTTGTGGTCTGTAAAATTTTCTTTTTTTTTGACAATTAATATTAATGGGGTGACATTGATTAATTAGGGTACAAGAATCAGAGAAAACATCTCCAAGCCACTTTGACATTTAATTATGTTGCATACCCATCATCCAAAGTCAAATTGTCTTCAGTCTCCTTTATTTGGGTTTTCTTTGTGCCCCTCCCCCCCACCCTTTCCCTCTCCTCCCTTTCCTTCCCCCTGGTAACCACCACACTCTTGTCCATGTCATCGAGTCTCATTTTTGTGTCCCACCTATGTATGGAATCATACAGTTCTTAGTTTTTTCTGATTTACTTATTTCACTCCATATAATGTTATTAAGGTCCATCCATGTTATTTTAAATGATCCAATGTCATCATGTCTTATGGCTGAGTAGTATTCCATAGTATATATGTACCACATCTTCTTTATTCAGTCATCTATTGAAGGGCTTTTTGGTTGTTTCCATGTCTTGGCCACTGTGAACAATGCTGTAATGAACATGGGGCTGCATATGTCTTAATGTACCAGTGTTTTTGAGTTATGGGGGTATATTCCAAGTAGAGGGGTTGCTGGGTCATATGGTAATTCTATTTTTAATTTTTTGAGGAACCACCATACTTTCTTCCATAACAGTTGTACTACTTTACATTCCCACCAACAGTGAATGAGAATTCCTTTTTCTCCACAACCTCTCCAACACTTGTTATTACCTCTCTTGTTGATAATAGTTAGTCTAACAGGTGTGAGGTGGTATCTCATTATAGTTTGATTTGCATTTCTCTAATAGCTAATGAAGATGAGCACCATTTCATATATTTGTTGGCCATTTGTATTTCTTCCTGGGAGAAGTGTCTGTTCATGTCTTCTTCCCATTTTTTTATTGGATTGTTTGCTTGTTTGTTGTTGAGTTTTATGAGTTCTTTGTATATTTTGGATATTAGGCTCTTATCTGTGCTGTTATTTGAAAATATCATCTCCCACTTAGTTGGCTGTCTTTTTGTGTTGTTGTCAGTTTCTCTCGCTGAGCAAAAGCTTTTTAGTCTGATGTAGTCCCATTTATTTATCTTTGCCTTCACTTCCCTTGCCTTTGGAGTTCAATTCATAAAGTGCTCTTTATGGCCAAGGTCCAAGAGTTTAGCACCTATGTTTTCTTCTATGTAATTTACTGTTTTGTCTTATATTTAGGTCTTTGATCCATTTTGAATTAATTTTAGTACAAGGGGACAAACTGTAGTCGAGTTTCATTCTTTTCCATGTGGCTTTCCAGTTTTTCCAGCACCGTTAATTGAAAAGGCTTTCTTTTCTCCATTGTATGTTTTTGGTGCCTTTATCAAAGATTATTTGACTATATATGTGTAGTTTTATTTCTGGGCTCTCTTTTCTGTTTCATTGATCTGAGTGTCTATTTTTCTACCAATACCATGCTGTTTTGATTATCGTGGCTCTGTAATATAATTTGAAGTCAGGTATTGTAATGTCCCCAGCTTCGTTGTTTTTCCTTAGAATTACTTTGCCTATTTAGGGTTTTTTATAGTTCCATATAAATCTTTTGGTTTTTTGTTTGATTTCTTTAAAAAATGACATTGGAATTTCTTGGGAATTTCATGGAAATTTGTATATTGGTTTTGGTAATATAGTCATTTTGACTATATTTATTCTTCCTATTCAAGAACAAGGAATATTTTTCCATTTTATTGTATCTTTTTTTGATTTCCCTTAACAATGCTTTGTAGCTTTCATTATATAGGTCCTTTATATTATTTGTTATGTTTATTCCTAAGTATTTTATTTTTTTGTTGCAACCATGAAGAGGATTATGTTTTTGAACTCATTTTCTGATGTTTCATTGTTGGCATATAGGAAGGTAATGGACTTTTGTATATTAATTTGTATCCTGTGACCTTACTGTATTGGTTTATTGTTTCTAATAGTCCCTTTGTGGAGACTTTTGGGTTTTCAATGTACAGGATCATATCATTTGGAAAAAGTGAAACCTTTACTTCTTCTTTCCCAATATAAATGCCTTTTATTTCTTTCTCTTGTCTGATTGCTCTGGCTAGACTTCCAGCACTACGTTAAATAAGAGTAAAAAAATGGACAACCTTGTCTTGTTCCTGATTTTAGAGGAAAATTTTTCAGTTTTATGCCATTTAGTATGATGTTAGCTGATGGTTTATCATAGATGGCCTTTATTATGTTGAGATATTTCTTTTCTATACCCATTTTGTTGAGTGTTTTAAACATAAAATGGTGTATTTTATCGAATGCCTTTTCTGCATCTATTGATGGGATCATATGGTTTTTCTTCTTTGTTTTGTTGATATGATGTATTATGTATGTTGAACCATCCTCATTTTTCAGTTCATGAATTGAGTTTTTTATCTCTGTTTTATTTTTTTTTCATAGTTTCAATTTCCTTAGTGATGTATTCTTTTTGTTCATTGAGTTGTTTTTTGGGCTGTATGAATTGCCTTTCCATGCTTTCTTGTATTTTTTGGACTTCAATTTTAAATTCTCTGTCATTTAACTCCAAGGTTTCCAAGCAATTGAAATATTTTTCCTCATTGATCTGAGCTACATCTCTGTCTTTTGTATCCATGATATTTTATTTCTTTTTTCTTAATGGCATTTGAGAGTGGTATTTTTAATAACACTAAAAAGAGATGATAAAAAACAAAAAGAATAAAAATTGAAAAAATATAGTGAAAAAATGAAAATTGTATTGTGCAAAGTGGAACAAAAACTATATAGAACGGAGAGCCTGTGTTGCGGGAAATGACAAAGTGATAAAAAATGAAGTAAAAAACATACAAAATGCCATACAAAGAAAAAATTTGAATCAAGAATAAAATAATTTGTTTGTAAATGGTGATTGAATGAGAGAAAATGTGAAAGAAAAATGAAAAAAACAAAACCAAAAAATTGGAAAAAATCCAGTGAGAAATGAAAATTCTATTGTGTTAAGTGATACTAAAACTACATAAAATGGAGAGCCAGAGTTGGGAGGAAATGACAAAAAGATAAAAAGCAAAGTAAAAAGCACACAAAATGCCACTAAGAAAAAATTTGAATTCAGAATAAAATAATTTGTTTGTGAATGACGATGGAATGAGAGAAAAAGTCAAAGACAAAATAAGAAAAAAAAAGAATTTAAGGTTTTTGAAATGTAACCCTCATAGAAAAAAAAAACAAGAGTGGAAAATGGGTAATGAAGTTCAAAATGAAAAGGAAAAAATAAAATGGAAAGCAGATAAAATTACCAAGGTGGAAAAATAAGATGAAAAATACAAGAAAAAAATGGAAGAAAGTTATAAAAAATGTTTTTTTGTGTGGTTTTCAAAGGTTATCTTCTTTTTTTTCTTTTTGGTCAGTTGCACTGTACTACAGTTTTAGCCCCTGTGACATTCTTGAATGGAAATTTGCAGTTAATGTGTTGCTATGGCGATGACATAAGCTAGGCCTCAATCTTGTTAGTAGGCATAGCTTGTCAGAGTTTGCAGGCTCTTCCAATGGGAGAGTCAATTTCCCAGGTGCCTCTCTCCACATCTCTTCTTCCTGATCCACAGCTTGGGGACCTAGCTGTGAAGTTGCCCCAGCCACTGCTTGCAGAGCAAGAGGCTCTAAGAGCTGCCAAGTCCTTCCTCCAGCCCTGCTGAAAGCAGAGTTCTGGGTAAGGTTTTGTCAGCCAGAGTCGCCAGCATAGGTAGGCAGGGCTGGGAGCCGATTGCTTTTCAGGTGCCATTCTGAGAGCCTCTGGGCATGTCTAGTATGCCTCAGCACTCCGTGGGTCTGCTCTCCACAGGCTTCTCCCTTGTGCCCTCTTTGGGAAGCCCACAAGCCAGCCTGCCCAACTTCCGTAGTGCTCTCTGAGGTCTGCTTCACAGGAATGTGCTTTGTAACCTGTATCAGCTGGTGGGGAGTTGCCCCAGCCACTTCCTGCAGAACAAGAGGCCCTAAGAGCTGCCAAATCCCTCCCACAGGTCCACTTAAAGCACAATTCTGGGTAAGGCTCTGTCAACCAGAGCCACCAGTGTAAGCAGGCAGGGCAGTGAGCCAAATGAGGGCCAGGATTTTAAGGGTCTCCAGTATGTCTAGTTGGCCTCAGCATTCTGCGGGTCTGCTCTCTTCAGGCTTCTCCTTGTTCCCTGTTTGGAAGCCTGCAGCCCAGTCCCTAATCTTCTGCAGTGCTCTCTGAGGACTGCTCAGTGAGAATGTGCTTTATAACCTGTATCAGCTGGTGGAGGATCACTGCCCAGACAGGTCCAGGCCTAGGGAACCCAGCCCTTGTGCACATTTCATGCTGTTGGTCAGGGAACCGGGACCACACAGAAATTCTGGCTACAGCCTACGCAGAATTCCACTGTTGACAATCTCCAGCCCAGCCCCTCTATCTGCAAACATGTGCGCCCATGCCAGAAGCACCAACTGGAGCCACTCTCATGCTGCCTGCAATCGCAGACTGGGAGTGAACAAAGCCCAAAGCTGCTCTGGTGCCAGTCTTTGTATGCAACCCGCTCGGCCACCTCTGCCAGAGTCTGCCGCTTGTGCTAGCTTTGCATCACGATTTCAGGCTGAGCTGCCAGCATGCTCGCTCCTCGGCTTGAACATCTGCCCTATCCCCACTTCTTCCCTTGCCCCCAGCCCTCCTTTTCTCTCAATTCCAAGAGAAAACAGCCCTTCCTCACATCAGTTAAAAAGCGGAATACTCCGTTCTCTGTCTTATTTCCTTCAGAGTGGATTATATATTCAGACACCTTTTTATCCAATTTTACCTTTCTTTGGTGTATGTGTATTTCAGATGCTCCTGAGATTGTTTTTCTGTCTCTAGTTGTTGAATTTGTTAAAATTTCAGGGGGAGATATCAGGAGCACCCCTCACAGCACCATTTCTCTGACGTCACATAATCATGTTATTTTTATCCTTCCTTTTGTTTATGTGATGAATCACATAGATTGATTTAAGAATATTGTACTAGTCTGCCTCCCAGGAAGAAATCCCACTTGATCATGATGTATGATCTTTTTAATGCATTGTTGGATCTGCTTTGGTAAGATTTTTTTTGAGAATTTTAGCATTTATCTTCATCAGGGATATTGGCCTATAGTTTTCTTTCTCTGTAGTGTCTTTACCTGGTTTCAGAATGAAAATAATGCTTGCCACAAAAAAGGAACTTGGAAGTCTCCTTTTCTTTTGAATTTTTTGAAATATCTTGAGAAGGATAGGTGTTAGTTCTTCTTCAAATGTTTGGTAAAATTTACATGTGAAGCCAACTGGTCCAGCACTTTTGTTTGCTGGAATTGTTTTGATAACTGTTTCAATTTCATTTGTTATAATCAGTCTGTTTAGGTTTTTTGATTCTTTCAGATTGAGTTTTGGAAGAATGAATGTTTCTAGGAATTTATCCATTTTTCCTAGGTTGTTCAATTTTTTGGCATATAGATATTCATAGTACTTTCTTACAATCCTTCATATTTCTGCAGTATCAGTTGTTACTTCTCCATGTTCATTTCTGATTTTAATTATTTGGATCCTCTTATTTCTTTTTTTTTTTTGTATTTTTCTGAAGTGAGAAGTGCGGAGGCAGAGAGATAGACTCCTGCATATGCCCAACTGAGATCCTCCTAGCATGCCCACCAGAGGGCAATGCTCTGTCCATCTGGGGCATTTCTCTGTTGCATCCAGAGCCATTCTAACACCTGAAGTGGAGGCCATAGAGCCATCAATGCATGGGCCAACTTTTCACCAAAGAAGCCTTGGCTGCAAGAGGGAAAGAGAGAGGTAGAGAAAGAGGAGAGGGGAATGGTGGAGAAGCAGATTGGTGCTTCTCCTGTGTGCCCTGGCCAGGAATCAAACACAAGACTTCCACACGTGGGGCCAATGGTCTACCACTGAGCCAAACAATCAGGGCCCTCTCTCTTATTTCTTGATGAGTCTGTTTAAAGGTTCATCAATCTTGTTTATCTTTTCAAAGAACGAACTCTTGGTTTCATTGATCTTTTGTATTGTTTTAATAGTTTCTATGTTCTTTACATCCACTATGATCTTTATTATTTCCTTCCTTCTACATCTTCTGGGCTTTATTTGTTGTTCCTTTCCTATTTCTTTTAATTGCAGTGTTAGGTTGTTTATTTGAGCTTTTTCTTGCTTCTTAAGGTAGCCTGTAGTGCTATGAACTTCCATCTCAGATTGCCTTTGATATACCCATAAATTTTTAGCTGTTTTATGTTCATTTTCATTTGTTTCAAGGAATTTTTTTATTTCTTCCTTGATCTCATTGTTAACCCATTCATTACTTAATAGCATGCTATTTAGCCTCCAAGTATTTGAATGTTTTTTAGTTTTCTATTGTAGTTGATTTCTAGTTTCATGCCATTGTGATCAGAGAAGATGCTTGGTATGATTTCAATCTTCTTAAATTTATTGAGACTTGTTTGTGTCCTAACATGTAAATCTATCCTAGAGAAGATACCATGAACGCTTGAAAAGAATGAATATTCTGCTTTTTGGGGGTGAAAGGTTCTAAAGATAAAAATTAAATCCAGTTGATCTATTGTGTTATTTAAGGCCGCTGTTTCTTTGTTAATTTTCTGTCTGGAGATCTATCCGTTGATGTTAGTGGGGTATTAAAATTCCCTACTATTATAGTATTGCTCTTAATCTCACCCTTTATGGCCATCAAAATCTACTTTATATATTTAGGTGCTCCTATACTTGGGGCATAAATATGTACAATGGTTATATCTTCTTGTTAGATTGCTCTCTTTATCTTTATGTAGTGACCTTCTTTATCCCTTACTATAGGCTTTGTTTTAAAGGCTATTTTTTTCAGATATACATATGGCTACAACAGGGTTTTTTTGTGTGTGTGTTTTTTTTTTGTTTCCATTTGCCTAAAATACTTTTATCCTTCCCTTCATTTTTAGTCTATGTGCATCATTTGTTCTGAGGTGGGTCTCTTATAAATAGCATATGTATGGGTCTTGTTTTCTTATCAATACAGCTACCCTATGTCTTTTGATTGAAACATTTCATCCATTTACATTTAAGGTTATTATTGATATGTAGTTGTTTATTGTCATTTTATTCTTTATATCTACAATCCTCTTTCTCTCTATTTCTTTTTTCCTTTGCTCCTTTTATATCAGGTCCCTTAACATTTTTTGCCATACTAGTTTGGTGATAATGAATTCCTTGAGTTTTTTTTGTCTGGAAAGATTTTGATTTTTCCTTCAATTTTGAATGATAACCTTGCTGCATAAAGTAGTCTTGATTATAGGTTCTTGTTTTGCATCACTTTGAATATTTCTTGCCAATCCCTTCTGGCCTCAAGTGTTTCTGTTGAGAAGTCGGATGTCATCATTATGGGGGCTCCTCTGTAGGTAATTAACTGCTTTTCTCTTACAACTTTTAATATTTTTTTTTGTCTCTTAATTTGGCATTTTAATTATGATATGTCTTTATGTAGGCCTCCTTTGGTTCATCTTTTTTTTTTTTTTTATATAATTTTATTTTTTTAATGGGGTGACATCAATAAATCAGGATACATATATTCAAAGATAACAAGTCCAGGTTATCTTGTCGTTCAATTATGTTGCATACCCACCACCCAAAGTCAGATTATCCTCTGTCACCTTCTATCTTGTTTTCTTTGTGCCCCTCCCACCCCCTATCCCTCTCCCATTCCCCCTCCCCCCCCGTAACCACCACACTCTTATCAATGTCTCTTAGTTTCACTATTATGTCCCACCTACGTATGGAATAATACAGTTCCTGTTTTTTTCTGATTTACTTATTTCGCTTCGTATCATGTTATCAAGATCCCACCATTTTGCTGTAAATGTTCCGAAGTCATCATTTCTTATGGCTGAGTAGTATTCCATAGTGTATATGTGCCACATCTTCTTTATCCAGTCATCTATTGATGGGCTTTTTGGTTGTTTCCATGTCCTGGCCACTGTGAACAATGCTGCAATAAACATGGGGCTGCATGTGTCTTTACGTATCAATGTTTCTGAGTTTTGGGGATATATACCCAGTAGAGGGATTGCTGGGTCATAAGGTAGTTCTATTTGCAGTTTTTTGAGGAACCACCATACTTTCTTCCATAATGGTTGTACTACTTTACATTCCCACCAACAGTGTATGAGGGTTCCTTTTTCTCCACAGCCTCTCCAACATTTGCTATTACCTGACTTGCTAATAACAGCTAATCGAACAGGTGTGAGGTGGTATCTCATTGCCGTTTTGATTTGCATTTCTCTAATAGCTAAAGAAGATGAGCATCTTTTCATATATCTGTTGGCCATTTGTATTTCTTCCTGGGAGAAGTGTCTATTCATATCCTCTTCCCATTTTTTTATTGGATTGTTTGTTTGTTTGTTGTTGAGTTTTATGAGTTCTTTGTATATTTTGGATATTAGGCCCTTATCTGAGCTGTTGTTTGAAAATATCATTTCCCATTTAGTTGGCTTTCTGTTTATTTTGTTATCAGTTTCCCTTGCTGAGCAAAAACTTCTTAGTCTGATGTAGTCCCATTCATTAATTTTTGCCTTCACTTCTCTTGCCATTGGAGTCAAATTCATAAAATGCTCTTTAAAACCCAGGTCCATGAGTTGAGTACCTATGTCTTCTTCTATGTACTTAATTGTTTCAGGTCTTATGTTTAGATCTTTGATCCATTTTGAGTTAATTTTTGTACAGGGGGAGAGACTGTAGTCCAGTTTCATTCTTTTGCATGTGGCTTTCCAGTTTTCCCAGCACCATTTATTGAAGAGGCTTTCTTTTCTCCATTGTGTGTTGTTGGCCCCTTTATCAAAAATTATTTGACTATATATATGTGGTTTTATTTCTGGACTTTCTATTCTGTTCCATTGGTCTGAGTGTCTATTTTTCTGCCAATACCATGCTGTTTTGATTGTCGTGGCCCTATAATAGAGTTTGAAGTCAGGTATTGTTATGCCCCCAGCTTCATTCTTTTTCTTTAGGATTGCTTTGGCTATTCGGGGTTTTTTATAGTTCCATATAAATCTGATGATTTTTTGCTCTATTTCTTTAAAAAATGTCATTGGAATTTTGATGGGAATTGCATTAAATTTGTATATTGCTTTGGGTAATATAGCCATCTTGATTATATTTATTCTTCCTAGCCAAGAACAAGGTATATTCTTCCATCTCATTATATCTTTTTCGATTTCCCTTAACAATGGTTTATAGTTTTCATTATATAAGTCCTTTACATTCTTTGTTATGTTTATTCCTAAGTATTTTATTTTTTTTGTTGCAATCGTGAAGGGGATTATTCTTTTGAGTTCCTTCTCAGTTGTTTCATTGTTGGCATATAGAAAGGCTATTGACTTCTGTATGTTAATTTTGTATCCTGCGACCTTACTGTATTGGCTTATTGTTTCTAGTAGTCTTTTTGTGGATTCTTTGGGGTTTTCGATGTATAGGATCATATCATCTGCAAAAAGTGATACCTTTACTTCTTCTTTTCCGATGTGGATGCCTTTTATTTCTTTGTCTTGTCTGATTGCTCTGGCTAGAACCTCTAGTACCACATTAAATAAGAGTGGAGAGAGTGGACAACCCTGTCTTGTTCCTGATTTAAGGGGGAAAGCCTTCAGTTTAGTGCCATTTAATATGATGTTAGCTGATGGTTTATCATATATGGCCTTTATCATGTTGAGATATTTTCTTTCTATACCCATTTTGTTGAGAGTCTTAAACATAAAATTGTGTTGTATTTTATCGAAAGCCTTTTCTGCGTCTATTGATAAGATCATGTGGTTTTTGTTCTTTGTTTTGTTGATATGGTGTATTACATTAACCGTTTTACGTATGTTGAACCATCCTTGAGATTCTGGGATGAATCCCACTTGATCATGATGTATTATTTTTTTAATATGTTGTTGTATTCGATTTGCTAGTATTTTGTTTAGTATTTTAGCATCTGTATTCATTAGAGATATTGGTCTGTAGTTTTCTTTTTTTGTGCCATCCTTGCCTGGTTTTGGTATGAGGGTTATGTTGGCCTCATAAAATGTGTTTGGAAGTATTGCTTCTTCTTCAATTTTTTGGAAGACTTTGAGTAGAATAGGAACCAAGTCTTCTTTGAATGTTTGATAAAATTCGCTGGTATAGCCGTCAGGGCCTGGACTTTTATTTTTGGGGAGGTTTTTAATGGTTTTTTCTATTTCTTCTCTACTGATAGGTCTGTTTAGGCTTTCTGCTTCTTCTTGACTCAGTCTAGGAAGGTTGTATTGTTCTAGGAATTTATCCATTTCTTCTAGGTTGTTGAATTTAGTGGCATAAAGTTTTTCATAGTATTCTACAATAATTCTTTGTATAGCTACGGTGTCCGTGGTGATTTCTCCTCTTTCATTTTGGATTTTGTTTATATGAGTTCTTTCTCTTTTTTCCTTGGTAAGTCTTGCCAAGGGTTTGTCAATTTTGTTGATCTTTTCAAAGAACCAGCTCCTTGTTCTATTAATTTTTTCTATAGTTTTTCTGTTCTCTAATTCATTTATTTCTGCTCTGATTTTTATTATCTCCTTTCTTCGGCTGGTTTTGGGTTGTCTTTGTTCTTCTTTTTCTAGTTCCTTAAGGTGGGAAGTTAAGTGGTTCACTTGGGCTCTCTCTTGTTTGTTCATATATGCCTGAAGTGATATGAACTTCCCTCTTATCACTGCTTTTGCTGCATCCCATAGATTCTGATATGTCGTATTGTCATTTTCATTAGTCTGTATATATCTTTTGATCTCTGCACTTATTTCTTCTTTGACCCATTCATTTTTTAAAAGTATGTTGTTTAGTTTCCACATTTTTGTGGGATTTTTTTCCTCTTTTTTGCAGTTGAATTCTAGTTTCAAGGCTTTATGATCAGAAAATATGCTTGGTACAACTTCAATTTTTCTGAATTTGCTGATGTTGTTTTTGTGGCCCAACATATGGTCAATTCTTGAGAATGATCCATGTACACTGGAGAAAAATGTATACTCAGTCACTTTGGGATGAAATGTCCTGTAGATGTCTATCATATCCAGGTGCTCTAGTGTTTTGTTTAAGGCCACTATGTCTTTGTTGATTCTCTGTTTGGATGACCGATCTAGAACCGTCAGCGGTGTATTGAGGTCTCCAAGTATGATTGTATTTTTGTCAGTTTTTGTTTTAAGATCAATAAGTAGCTGTCTTATATATTTTGGTGCTCCTTGGTTTGGTGCATATATATTAAGAATTGTTATGTCTTCTTGATTCAGTGTCCCCTTAGCCATTATGAAATGGCCATTTTTGTCTCTAAGTACTTTTCCTGTCTTGTAGTCAGCATTATCCGATATGAGTATTGCTACACCTGCTTTTTTTTGGATGTTATTTGCTTGGAGTATTGTTTTCCAGCCTTTCACTTTGAATTTGTTTTTATCCTTGTTACTTAGATGAGTTTCCTGTAGGCAGCATACAGTTGGATTTTCTTTTTTAATCCATTCTGCTACTCTGTGCCTTTTTATTGGTGAGTTTAATCCATTTACATTTAGTGTAATTATTGATACTTGTGAGTTCCCTATTGCCATTTTATATCTTGCTTTATGTTAGTTTTGTGTCTTGTTTGATCCTTCTCTTTCGTTTTTCTATCTTTTGTTTTTATTTGGTTGTATTCCATACATCTTTCCTCTGTTGCTATCTTTTTTATCTCATGTGCTTCTGTGGTGGTTTTTTCAATGGTGGTTACCTTTGAGTAATGAAAAGGGTCCCTACCCTGTTCATTGTAGCGAACTATTTTGTGAGTACTTTTGCACTCCATTGTCCTTTGCTACTGTTAATCTCCGTCTTCTCCCCCTCTTTCTTTTTGTTGTTGTCACAGTTTAAATTTGGTTTTATTGTGTTCTTCTTGGAGCTTTTACTTGTGGCTCTGTTTTTTTTTTGTTCTTTGTATCTGATTGGAGAACCCCCTTTAGTAATTCCTGGAGTGGGGGTTTTCTGATGATAAATTCCCTCATCTTTTCTGTATCTGTGAATGTTTTTATTTCTCCTTCATATTTGAAGGATAGCTTTGATGGTTATAGTATTCGTGGCTGAAAGTTCCTCTCTTTTAGGACTTTAAATATTGGGGTCCACTCTCTTCTAGCTTGTAGAGTTTCTGCTGAGAAATCTGATGATAATCTAATGGGCCTTCCTTTATATGTTGTATTCTTCTTTTCCCTGGCTGCCTTGAGAATTTTTTCTTTGCTGTTGGTTTGTGTCAATTTCATTATGATATGCCTTGGAGTAGGTTTGTTGGGTTTAAGAAAACTTGGAGTTCTGTTTGCTTCTTGAACTTGAGGCTTTAGTTCTTTCCACAGGCTTGGGAAGTTCTCATCAATTATTTGTTTAAGTATGTTCTCCATTCCATTTTCTCTCTCTTCTCCCTCTGATATACCTATTATTCTTATGTTATTCTTTTTGATGGAGTCAGATAATTCTTGTAGGGCTATCTCATTTTTTTTAATTTTTGAGTCTCTTTCTTCTTCTCTCTGTTGTGCCTCAAGTTGCTTGTCTTCTATTTCACTAATCCTCTCTTCTATCTGACCTGTTCTATTAGCTAAGCTTGTTACTTCGTTTTTCAGCTCGTTAATTGAGTTTTTCATCTCTGTTTGATTTGTTTTTATAGTTTCAATTTCCTTGGACATATATTCTTTGTGTTCATGGAGTTGTTTTCTGAGCTCCCTATATTGCCTTTCTGTGTTTTCTTGTATATCTCGGAGGATTTTTAGGATTTCTATCTTGAATTCTCTGTCATTTAGCTCCAAGGTTTCCAATATATTAAATTTTTTCTCCATAGATTTTTCCTCATCTAGCTGTGTTACCTCTCTTTCTTTTGTATCCATGATATTTGATTTTCTCTTCCTTAATGGCATCTGAGGGTGGTTTTGTTGATAGTATTAATGAGATTTAATAAAGAATAAAAAGTTAAAAAAAATAAAAAAATAACAAATCGAAAAGAGTTGTTTTTTTAAAAAAAATTAATAATGAAATAAAGAAAAATAAAATAAAATAAAAATTTTTAAAAAAAGGAAATTATTCCCCCCCTCTTTTTTTCCTCTCCTCTCCTCTCCCCTCTTTCTTGAGAAAATCTTGTGGTGGACTGTGAGTTATAACAAACAATGCCTGTGATGGAGGGCCTGAATTGGGGAAAAGTAATAAAGGGGCAAAAAAGAGAGAAAGAAAAAAAAAAAAGAAAAAAAAAAGAGCGTATGGACCCACAAAAAGCAAATAAGGAAAAAATTTGGGTCAAGAATAAAATGATTTGCTTTTAGGTGTTGGTTTTCTAAGAGTTATGATGAGAGGAATAAGAGGAAAATGGAAAAATGGGGGGACAAATTAAAAACTTACTATTGTATTTAGTGGAACAAGAACTAGATAATATGGAGAGCCAGGGATGGGAGCACTGCTAGTGAGTTAAAAAGGTGAAGTAAAAACCCCCCAAAATGCCACAAACATAGGTTTGAGTCCCAGATAAGATAATTTGTTTGTTATTGAGGTTTGAATGAGAGGAGATGTAAAGGAGAAAGGAAGAAACTAATATAGAGGGAGAAAAGAAAGAGAGAGAGAGAAAAAAAGAGGGAACCACTAAAAGAAGAAAAAAGAAAGGAGAGAGAGAGAAAGAGTTAAGGGTTTTGGAGTGCAACCCTCATAGAGAGAAAGGAAGAGAAGAGAAATGATAATGGGAGATGTAACACTTATGGGTAGTGTAGTTCAAGGAGAGGAGAGAGTAAGACCGGTAGAGAGTTAATCGGCCAAATTGGAGGAGGAAAAAAAAGTCTCAAGAATGAAGATAAGAGAAACGAACAAATATAATAAAATGGGATAGGTTATAAAGTCTGCAGATTATTCTTGATTTTGAGAGGTTATCTTCTTGCTTTTTCTTTTCTCTCCCTCTTCCTGGTCGGTGACTCTGTACCCCGGGTTCTGCCCCTTTGGCACGCTCAGGTAGAGGTTTGCAGTTGATAAGTCTCTATGGCAATGTCATGTATTATGCTTTATTCTCGTTGGGAGTTGAGGCTCATTAGCATTTATAGGCTCCGACAGTGAGAGAGTCCGTGTTCCTGGAGCCTTTCTCCTAGTCTTTCCTTCCTCAATTAGTAGCCTGATAGTCCAGGTATGGGGTTGCTGCTGCCTCTGCCTGGATAGTAAGAGGCTCAAACTGCTGGCAACTCCCCACTCTATTTCCACTCAGCACAGGGCTCTGGGTAAGGCTCAGTCAGTCAGAGCTGCTAGCATAATCAGGTGGGCTTTCCGCCCACTCAAAGACCACTGGCTCTGCCACTCTGTCCGGTAACACAAGCGGGCGCCCACTTCCGGGGCGCTTGGAGGAAACTCTCACTCACTGTCTGCAACCAGGATATCCGGCCAGCAGTCTCACGCTCTGAGTGAAACCCCCAACCGCAGGGAAAAGTTGCAGCGTTGGAATTGAGTCTCGCTCCGTCCCCGTGTGCGGCTTTTGCAAGGCGCTGTGGCGGCCCGAGATTCCGCTTTGGCCCACACAAAGGCCCCTGACTCTGCCCCTCTGTGCGATAACACGGGCACGCACTGCCGAGGCACTCAGAGGAATCACTCACTCCTTATCTGCGCGCGCACACCAGGATATGAGGCCGGCTGCGGTTCCCTCTGAGTAAAACCCTCACCAGCACGGAAAATCTCCACCGTTGGAAGTAGTTCTCACTCCCTCCCGTGCATGGCTTTCCCAGGGCGCTGGGGCTGCCCAGAGACTCTGCCCTCAGCCCACAGAAAGGCCTCTGACCCTGCCTCTCCGTGGGGCAACACGGGCACCCACTTCCGCGGCTTAGGAAGAAATCTCTCTTCCACTAACTGCGCACCGACCAGGAGACCGGGTAAAATGGCCGCTCCGCTTGTCTTTCTTTGTTTGGGTTTGGCGCGAGTGTTAGCTTGTATTGCCCGGGTTGCCACAGGATCAGATTTTCCTCGGCTTGGATCTCTGAGCCACAGCCTGGTTCGGCCGTTTTTGCTGCGGCGGCCTGGATCTATTCACCCCCTTTGCCCGCCTCAGTTTCTATATTCACAGTTACCAGAGAAAGCCGCCCTGTTTAGGTTAGTGAGGAAGGCGGAGCATTTCTTACTCCCTATTTCCTTCGGGGTTTGGTTATATATTTAGCCAATTTTTCACTCAATCATACCTTTGGGTGTATTGCGAAGCATCTGGAAGCTCCAAGTATAGGTTTTTCTGTTTCTGGTTGAAGATCTTGTTGAGTTTTGGGGGAGATTTATCGGTATCGCTTCCTACTCCGCCATTACTCTGACGTCATCCTTCTGGTTCATCTTTAATGGGACTGTTTGTGCTTCCTAAACTTGTGTGACTTTTTCTTCATCAATTTAGAAAAACTTTCAGGTATGCATTTTTTGAACACTTTCTGTATCCCTTGTTCATTCTCTTTTCCTTCTGGAACCTCTATGATGCGGATGTTGTTTCTCTTCATGTTATCACAGAGGTCTATTAGAGTTTCCTCCGTCTTTTTGAGCCTTGTTTCTTTTTGCTGCTCTACTTCAGTGCTTTTGTTCATCTTGTTCTCTAAATTGCTGATTCAGTCCTGTGCTTCATCCAGCCTGCTGTTGGTTCCTGTTAGTGCAGTTCATTTCTGATATTGTATTTGTCATTTCTGACTAGTTCTTTTTTTTATGACTTCAATGTCCTTTTTTTTTTTTTTTTGTATTTTTCTGAAGCTGAAAACAGGGAGAGACAGTCAGACAGACTCCCGCATGTGCCCAACCGGGATCCATCCAGCATGCCCACCAGGGGGTGACACTCTGCCCACCAGGGGGTGATGCTCTGCCCCTCCAGAGCATTGCTCTGTTGCAACCAGAGCCACTCTAGCACCTAGGGCAGAGGCCAAGGAGCCATCCCCAGCGCCCGGGCTATCTTTGCTCCAATGGAGCCTTGGCTGTGGGAGGGGAAGAGAGAGACAGAGAGGAAGGAGAGGGGGAGGGGTGAAGAAGCAGATGGGTGCTTCTCCTGTGTGCCCTGGTCGGGAATCAAACCCAGGACTTCTGCACGCCAGGCCAACGCTCTACCACTGAGCCAACCGGCCAGGGCCTTCAATGTCCTTTTTGATTTTAGTTATCTCTTTGTTTCAGTTCTCTTAGTGACCATTCATTATGGCTCTAAGATCCTTGAGCATCCTAAAAATCATTATTTTAAACTTTGCTTCTGATAGTTTGGTTACTTCCATTTCAGTTAGTTCTATTTCTGGGGATTTCTCTTGTTAACTTATTTGAGTCATATTTCTTTGCCCATTTTTTCTGTGTATTAGGTAGTGCTGTCTGACTTTGAAATTTATTGTGATGTCTTTATGAGGAAGATGGATCCAGTGGTACAGACCTCCAGGCCACCTGATTTTCTTGTTCTAGGAATGCTCCTTGAGAGTAGTATTTTCCCTCCTGTTGTGTGAGTAATGAATGCAGTTGGTCCTTTTGTGATTGTGGTTATTGCTTCAGGCTGGCTGGCTCTAAGAGTCAAACCTGATCATGTGTATTAGACATTGTGTAGTATCTGTCCTGTTGGATGTATTTATTCTCCACCATGTCTGGTATCTGCTAGACTCCTCCTTTGGCATGCTGCTTGTGTAGTTTGCTTAGTCTAGAACTTGTGCTCTTTGCCACCTATTTTTGGTTCTGTTGGTGCTAGGTCTTCTTGGGTGAGTGGCAGCTATTTTTTTGTACCCTGCTGTGAGCTACCTGTCTAGAGCTGCTGTATCTGCATTTCCTCTGCCTGGATAGTGTGGGAGGATCCAACCTGTGTATAAGCTCAGCTTTCTCCCACCTAGAGATGACAGCAGCTATGTAAAAGCTCCAAGCTTTGTAATATTTTCCTCCAATTTTCAGCTGTTCCACCTCCTCTTACAGCTGCCTGGTCTTCCCACAGTCTTCTATAGAAGAACTGTAATGTGAGCTCAGACTGGCCTCACCCAACCAACCCCTCTACAGGTTTCAAGCTTGGTGGGTTAGGGCATCTGAGGTTGGGAGTACAACGTTAGTGGGACCCCCTACCTCAGGGGTGTCTTGGTCAGAAGCTCAGTATGGGAAAAGTGCCCCTATTTCAGAGCCTTATCCCTCAGCCACTGCTGGATATTCAAATTTTATTTCTCCTTAGCAACATGAGCAGTAGGTTCAGATTGAGTGTAACCAACAGTCCCCTCTGCAGAAGTTCTTTCAGCTGGTGAGACTCTGGTGTCAGGGAGGAAGACTGAGTCTTCTTCTGGGACTGACTGTGCTCCTCCTCAGAATGTGGCTAAGCCCCTCAACCAGACCTAACAATCAGCATGCAGAGACCCACACTTTTAATGTCTGTGCTCCAAGCCTCTATCTTTTCCCCCTGTGGAATCTGGTTCAGCAGGCAGGATATCCAGCATGCAGACTGGTTGACTGTGAAGCTCCACCCAGTCCAATGCACATGAACTGCTGTGCCAGTGCTGATCACAGAGAGCAGAATTCGCCTCAGCTAGGCCAGGTGTGAGGAGCCCTTCCTTAGGATACCCCTCTAAGAGTTGTTAGGTTCTGCACTGATACTCTTCACAGCTATCCACTGGCAAGAACCCAGAGCAGACAAGTGGGAGACACTCTCTGTGACTGGCCCTCAGCAACCTTCTTGGAGCTATAAGCAATTCAGAGTTTGTGGCTGCCTCTGCTGGGCCTAGGTGCACCTGGAAATACCAAGCCACACACATAGTCTGGCTTTTACCCACACTGGGCCTGGGGGAAGGTCCACTTAAAATACCATGGTTCCCTGAGTCCTACCTCCTGCAGTCTCTGTCTGCTGGCTGCTTGTTGGGCTCAGCCACTGAAATAAAACCTCTTGTGGAGTCTAGAGCTTGCTGCAAATCAAGGATTAAAAAGGGTGGTGGGTGTGGCTCAGCCCTAGGTTTCAGTTTGTCCAGACTTTTTTCACAGACCTCAGTAGGGTGTGGCCTCTGAGACCCAGAGGTGTGGTTTGCCCACAGTCTGGACAGTTTCTACTGAGTCTCCCATGAGGCTGAATACTCAGGATTGTGCAGAAAAAAACACTGGCCTCAACATCAAAAAACTGAGTCACTGATGTGCCACCTGCTTCCTGGCTTCTCATAATGGCTTGTTCTCCATGGGGTGGAGCAATAGAGACTCCCGAGAATGGAGTAGCTGCTTTCCCCCAGGCTGATACTACTCAAAGGGCACCTAAGAAAAGTGGAGACTCCAGTATTGGAGAATGACTCAGCACAGGGGTTCCAGTGGCTATCCCTACAGTGTCTCTCCCTGGGCCACCAACTTTGTACTCTCCTCACACAGCTCTAGTTCTCTCAGCCATCCTCCACAGGAACCCTGGGTAAGTGACTGTGAACAAGATTTTTTGTGCTGGCCTTTTAAGAGAGAGCCCATGTCTCTAAGAGCTCTGTCTCTTTCTTGCAGACAGAAACCTCAACTCTTTTCACTTCCAAATGCTGTGTGGGTGGGTAAAGTTTTTAGACTCTGGGGCTCTAGGCTGGAGCACCTGGCCTGGGGCTGAGGACCCTCCCCTTTCAGGGTGACTCTCTTCACAGTGAGAGTCTCTCTGGACCCTCTGCTGTAGCTCGCTCCTGGGAGCAGGGCAGTCCTTTTTGTGTCTCTGCCCTTCCTACCAATCTTGGTATGGCTTCTTCTGTGATCCTCTTTGTTTAGTCCAAAATTAGTTTTTCAAGATGATTGTTCCTAAGTTGTAATCCAATTTGGTTCTGGGAGATGGTGGTTGGAATGTCTGCCTACTCTATCGCCATCTTGGAATCCCAAAGTTCATGTATTTATAACCCACTTATTTTTAGAACTTTGTAACTGAAAATCAAATATCTCTTCTAAATGATAATATGCTCAAGATTTATTGAGTGTATGTCATGTGCTAGGCACCGCACTAAGTAATTTGTGTTACTCTTTGTAGGTTTGTAGCAGGAATTTAGTCAATGGAGGATAGACATCCAGAAAACTTAATAAAGAAAAAGGAATTTATTAGTACTGGAAGAACACATGGGGTTAGCACCAAAGCATGAGCTCCCTGAAGTTAGATTTCTTACATCTTATATACCTTTACAGCTTTAGCTTTCACATGACAAGTGCCTGATTTATATGACTTCTTTGTTTGCAGACCCACATGACTTTTCTGTTTCCAAGAGGGGAGAGGGTGTGAGAGGTTTGGACTGTCTATCCTTGACTGTTTACATATTTCATTTTTCTTGCTGATACTGCAAGTTCATTTCAGGGAGCTGATACAGGGCTTCACAGCTGGGGGTTGTTCCTTTTCAAACTTTCTCAACCAACCTTTTGAGTCATTCCTCCATCATTCCCTCCTTTGAGACTCCAGAAGTCTCTTTTATACTGGCGTCTCACTTTTTTTTTTTTTTGGCTAAGTCCTGTGGGATTTCCTGATAGTGGTGGATAAAGTACATATGGGCTGTAGATCATTACTGTTTGTGGCTTCTGTTATGCTCTTTAAGCTGTTTAACAGTGGCAGCAAAAATGAACCTAATAGGCAGATTCCTAGGAATAGTAAAATTACTCCTATTAAAGTTTTAAATCTATTAAAGGCTGAGAACTATCCCCTAAAAATCTATTGGGGTCTTATTCTTGCCAAACTTGTATGGGCACATGTGCCACTCTTGTCATCTTTTTGACAAAGTCCTCAACTGCCTGGCCCTGGTCATCTATCTGCAAGCAACAATTGGTGATATTGAATCATCTACATCAGGGGTCCCCAAACTACAGCCTGCGGGCCACATGCAGCCCCCTGAGGCCATTTATCCAGCCCCTGCCACACTTCGAGAAGGGGCAGCTCTTTCATTGGTGGTCAGTGAGAGGAGCATAGTTCCCATTGAAATACTGGTCAGTTTGTTGATTGAAATAAAACTCAACAACAAACAATCCAATAAAAAAATGGAAAGAGGACATGAACAGACACTTCTCCCAGGAAGAGATACAAATGGCCAACAGATATATGAAAAGATGCTCAGCTTCATTAGTTATTAGAGAAATGCAAATCAAAACTACAATGAGATACCACCTCACTCCTGTTAGATTAGCTATTATCAACAAGACGGGTAATAGCAAATGTTGGAGAGGCTGTGGAGAAAAAGGAACCCTCATTCACTGTTGGTGGGACTGTAAAGTAGTACAACCATTATGGAGGAAAGTATGGTGGTTCCTCAAAAAACTGCAAATAGAACTACCTTATGACCCAGCAATCCCTCTACTGGGTATATACCCCAAAACGTCAGAGACATTGACACGTGAAGACACATGTAGCCCCATGTTCATTGCAGCACTGTTCACAGTGGCCAAGACATGGAAACAACCAAAAAGACCTTCAATAGAAGACTGGATAAAGAAGATGTGGCACATATACACTATGGAATACCACTCAGCCATAAGAAATGATGACATCAGATCATTTACAGCAAAATGGTGGGATCTTGATAACATTATAAGGAGTGAAATAAGTAAATCAGAAAAAAACAAGAACTACATGATTCCATACATTGGTGGAACATAAAAACGAGACTAAGAGACATGGACAAGAGAGTGGTGGTTACCAGGGGTGGGGGGAGGGAGGACATGGGAGGGAGGGAGGGAGAGAGTTAGGGGGAGAGGGAGGGGCACAGAGAACTAGATAGAGGGTGGCGGAGGACAATCTGACTTTGGGCGAGGGGTATGCAACATAATTTAATGGCAAAATAACCTAGACATGTTTTTTTTTTTTAATAAATTTTTATTAATGGTAATGGGATGACATTAATAAATCAGGGTACATATATTCAAGGAAAACATGTCTAGGTTATTTTGTCATCAAATTATGTTGCAAACCCCTCGCCCAAAGTCAGATTGTCCTCCGCCACCCTCTATCTAGTTCTCTGTGCCCCTCCCCCTCCCCCTAACTCTCTTCCTCCCTCCCTCCCATGTCCTCCCTCCCCCCCCACCCTTGGTAACCACCACACACTTGTCCATGTCTCTTAGTCTCATTTTTATGTTCCACCAATGTATGGAATCATGTAGTTCTTGTTTTTTTCTGATTTACTTATTTCACTCCTTATAATGTTATCAAGATCCCACCATTTTGCTGTAAATGATCTGATGTCATCATTTCTTATGGCTGAGTGGTATTCCATAGTGTATATGAGCCACATCTTCTTTATCCAGTCCTCTATTGAAGGGCTTTTTGGTTGTTTCCATGTCTTGGCCACTGTGAACAGTGCTGCAATGAACATGGGGCTACATGTGTCTTCACGTATCAATGTTTCTGAGGTTTTGGGGTATATACCCAGTAGAGGGATTGCTGGGTCATAAGGTAGTTCTATTTGCAGTTTTTTGAGGAACCACCATACTTTCCTCCATAATGGTTGTACTACTTTACAGTCCCACCAACAGTGAATGAGGGTTCCTTTTTCTCCACAGCCTCTCCAACATTTGCTATTACCCGTCTTGTTGATAATAGCTAATCTAACAGGAGTGAGGTGGTATCTCATTGTAGTTTTGATTTGCATTTCTCTAATAACTAATGAAGCTGAGCATCTTTTCATATATCTGTTGGCCATTTGTATCTCTTCCTGGGAGAAGTGTCTGTTCATGTCCTCTTCCCATTTTTTTATTGGATTGTTTGTTTGTTTGTTGTTGAGTTTTATGAGTTCTTTGTAAATTTTGGATATTAGGCCCTTATCTGAGCTGTCGTTTGAAAATATCAGTTCCCATATAGTTGGCTGTCTGTTTATTTTGATATCAGTTTCTCTTGCTGAGCAAAAACTTTTAATTCTGATGTAGTCCCATTCATTTATCTTTGCCTTCACTTCTCTTGCCATTGGAGTCAAGTTCATAAAATGTTTTCTTTGAATATATGTACCCTGATTTATTAATGTCATTCCATTACCATTAATAAAAATTTATTAAAAAAAAAAAGAAATTTACTTGTTCTTCATTTTAAATATTGTATTTGTTCCCGTTTTGTTTTTTTTGTTTTTTTTTGTTTTTTTTTTACTTTAAAATAAGATATGTGCAGTGTGCATAGGGATTTGTTCATAGGTTTTTTTTATAGTCCGGCCCTCCAACAGTCTGAGGGACAGTGAACTGGCCCCCTGTGTAAAAAGTTTGGGGACCCCTAATCTACATATTCCTCCTTCTATTGCTAATAGTCTAGGGCTAACCTGTTTTGGTAAATGGCATTTCTCATCTGAGTCTGTTAATATGCAAGGAGGGTTAAGACTCTCCCAGTCTCATTGGTAGTGATTTCTAAGACTGCTTGCAGTCAAATAATCTTGTTTAACATGTAAATAGGGACATGGAATCCCCAAGAGCCATTCTCTGCCTAGGTGGCAGGTCTATGGTATTGGATTATCCTTTCTGGGGGCCACTCATCATCTTTCTAGTCTCCTATCTGGAGTTCTTTTTTTGCCCATTGTAAAAGCTATGGGGCCAGGTAGCCAAGCAGTTCCCCTGCTTTTAGAGGCAAGAGGAAGAAAGATGGCTTTATCATACCAATTATACAGCTCCCTTCCCAATCCCTGAGCAGGTGGATATAGGCCCTGTTTCCACAGATCTAGTAAAATTCACACAGTGCTACCCAGTCTTGGACTTTGCTGGGGTCTTGCCAGGCTCCAGCTAACTCTGGAAACCTGGCCAATGGATTTTTCTCTAATTTTCCTACTATATGCTGTTTGGAGGTGACATTATAATACTGTTGGCCAAGGCAAGTTAAATCCCTGACTGATTCAATGAGATTTCCTCTACCTCTGGCTAAGTAGTACTGTCTTATAATATTATGTTTTAAAATCTATTGGCTGTCATCAGAGGTGCGGGGAGCCATTATATTTCACATAGCCTCAGTGGGAACCAATTCTTTGGCTTCTCCTGGCCATCTATCCCCTATTAGAGTTCCCCCACATACATAGCAGGAGGTGACATTCAGAGAATGAGCTATTCCTTCAGCCATCCTGAGGAATAAATTCTTAGTTGATTGTGGTGGTGGGAGTAGTGGTTCAGTTGTTTCATCATAGAAGGACTTATATACTTGGAAGTTTTGAGCAGGGTGGTCTAGTACCTGACCTCCGATAAGGATTGAAACAATGAAATCTAGCCCCTTCCCATCAATGCTAAGTGTTAGCACTTCTCCAGCCTTCCAACAGGGGTTTAGATTGGTTATGATCAGCTCTAAGGATTGCAACCATGGTGCTGCAGTTTGACAGAGCTACCCCTCTCTTAAAATATACTTCTTTCTTTTTAGAGGTGTCCTTTTCCCAAGTAGCCTATTAAACACATGACTAGTATTTACAGGTTATTTTACATGGGTAGCTATGAGCACATATACACTACTTTTCATTTACCCTGTAGTTTTTCTCCCAAAGGACCCACATCCCCTTTCTGCATGACTCATAGCGGCACATGCATCAAACCTTAAGGTGACTTGTTCTGGCTTTCCTTTGGCCCTAGTTTGAGCCATGGTTGGCCCATCATTCCACCCCCAAACTCCTCCTCCCTTTGCTACTTTTACCTCAAACACTACTTTGGTGGAAGTGTCTGTGGGGTTATAACAAATATAAAGTTGGTCATTTCCTGGGTCACATACTGAGTATTGAGTCTAATTATAGGTACAAGTCCCTTTCTGGGTTCCTTGGCGTTTGTAGAAGTTACAGAAAAGCAAGGTGGTAGAGACTTTTTGACCTTCCTTGGTGATATGGATACATAGTTCACAGTCCTCTGTCCTAGTTTCCCTCCCTCCTTAGAGTCTAATTAATTATAAGGAGCCCAATGGAGAGGTTCCTCAGGCTTCTGTCATACCTGGACCAGTCAGCTTCCAGTTTATGTCTGGAGCAGGGCATGTTGTTCTTCTCAGGGTCAACTTATTGGGGTTGGTGGGATTCATCTGCCCCATCCACAAGGGGGTCTCTGCAGGAGCCACTGGCTTCAGTCAACTATGGTGAACTCAGGCAGCTATTTTCTCTACTTTGGCAACTGTTGGAGTGGTGAGAATTACAGTGTAATGTCCTTTCCACTTGGAATGAAGGGGTGCTGGATTCTAATCTTTGACCCACACCTGGTTACCTGGGGAAAAAGGATGAATACGAGCTAACAGACTGATTAGAGCTGCCCTATCCAACACCGGCTTGGATATGGTACAGGCTGCCTTGCCTAAAGCCTCTAGTTATCTGTATAGTTCTGTTTCTCCTAGTTCTTGTGGGGGGGGGGCTGGAAAACTTCATATTATTGGAGGATACCAATTATATAATAACTCATAAAGTGAGTACCCAGTGTTCTTGGGTGGGGTACCCCAAATTTTAAACAATTAAAGGTAATGCTTGCACCCATTTAAGATTGGTTTCCTGACATAACTTGCTAAGCCCTAAATTTAGAGTCCTATACATGCATTCCACCTTCCCTGAACTCTGTGGTTTATATGCTGTATGAAGCTTCTAGATGATACCTAAGGCTTGTGCTGTTTCTTATAGCAGTTTAGCCACAAAAGCAGGGACATTGTCAGAGCCTATTTGAAGTGGCAGTCCAAACCTTGGAATGACTTCTCTGAGCAGTACTTTTTTTACTTCTTCTGGCCTTTTCAGTGCGAGTGGGATAGGCTTTTCTACCCATTCTGAGTAGGTGCTAATAAATACCAGCAGCCTTGGCTTTAGGGCATTTCAGTGAAGTCTACTTGTACATTCTCAAAGGGGGCTGCTCCATAGGCCTGAACACCTGTAGGCATCGAGGGGCCTTGTTTGGCATTGTTCTGGCAGCAGGTTGGACAGTGCAAGCTGACTCCTTTGACTACAGTTGCTAGGAGAGGAATACAAAATTACCTTTTTAGAAGTATTCTGTTTTTTCTTGTCTCATATGGTGGCAGTGTGTAAAGTCCAGAGTACTGCCAGTCCCAACAGGTGGGGCATGACAACTCTACCATCTGGCAGTTGTATCCAGTCACCCTTTAATTATTTTACCTCTTCTTTTTCTATCTACTTTTTTTCTACTTCAGAATATTTGGGTGCAAGATCTGGGGTCTACAGAATGAGAAGGTTTATAGTAGTCTTGTGTCAGGGCAGGGCAGAAACCCGCTTTGCCTCTGCATCTGCTCTGGCATTCCCCTGGGCTTATACCATTCCTGCCTTCTGGTGTCCTCGGCAGTGGATCACTGCTACTTGTTTTGGCTTCCAGACTGCTTCTGGCAGCTGGAGATTTTCTCCTGGATATTTGAGGTCCTTGCACCTGACTGTTAGAAGCCCTCTTTCCTTATATATGATTCCATGGACTTGCATAGTAAGAAAGGCAGGGTGGGAATCAGAAAAATGTTTGCTCATTTTCCTTCACTGAGCTCTAGGTCCTGAGTCAGAGCAATCAGTTCTGCCTGGGGCAGAGGCCACGCCTCCACAGTCTCTGTTAAAGTCACTACTGTATACCCTGCTTGCCTTTCCACTCCTGAGTTGATAGAGCTGCTTTTATCTATATACAGCTACCAATCTGGGTCTCTTGTGGGTTGGTCTGGTCTGGCTGGCTGGAGTATACAGACTCAAGCACTTCTAAGCAGTTGTAATGCTGCTTTCCCTCCTTCACCAGGAGCAGTGTCACTGGGTTTAAAGTGGTACACACCTCTATTGCTAGCCTTGGGTTTTTACAAAGTAAACTCTGGTATTTGGTAAGATGGGCATTTGTGAGCCAATGATGCCCTTTTGCATCTGTCAGAGTTACTACTGCATGAGGTACCCACACCTTCAAATTTTGTCCCAAAGTCAATTTGTCCGCCTCTTGTACTGACATTGCTGTGGCTGCTAAGGCTCTCAGGCACAGTGACCAGCCCTCAGCAACTCCATCCAATTGTTTGAAGAGGTAAGCTACTGGTCTAGGGTATTAACCCAAGTCCAGGACTGCTGTCTTGCTCCTCTTTGAGACATACTACACAACAGGTTTCACTAGGTTAGGAAGACCTTGTGCTGGGGCAACTTGTAATTCCTTTTTAAGAATCTGAAAAGCACAGTCCTGTTCCAGCCCCTACTTTATGGGCTCTTTTTCTCCCTCTTTTGTGACTTCATAGAGGGGTTTGGCCAGAACCACAATTGGGGATTCACAAATGACAGAATCCTACTGCACCCAGGAAATCTTTAACTTGTCTCCTTGTGGTGGGGACCAGAATGTTCGAAATAACCTGTTTCTACTCTACTCCTAACCTCCTCTCCTGGCATCTGGACCTTCACATATTCCTGATGGTTCTGGTATTCCTCAGGGGTAGTTTCCTCTAGCCATTTACTCGTCACTTGTATTATTCAGCATCTTTCCTCCATGTTGAACAGAGAAAGGAGCAATTGATGACAATTTGCTCACAGGGGATTGTGGGTCTGGAATATGGATGGCATGAGATTTATGAAGGCCTGAGGCTTTTCTGTATAAGACGGAGTGTGGTGCTTCCAATTGAGGAAGTCAGTGGTGGTGAAAGGTTAGTACACCAGCACCTGCCATTTTACCATGTGTCCCTGTTTATCACTGTGTTCCTCACTTCTCTCAGAGGCATCTTCACTCTGGGCACTGTCTTTGAGTGCAACCTTCCAGCTAGGTGAGAAGAGCCTGGGCCTGGATCCGGCAAGGCAGTGAGAGGCACCTCCAGCTGGGGCTTGATAGACCTAGCAATGACTGGCCTGAGTCAGTAGCAGTCTCTGAGGTGAACAGGGAACCAGGTGTTAAAGGGTAAAGCCCTGCCGGCATGTAAAGTGGGGGAGCCAAAGTTTCTGCTTCTTATGGCTCACTAGGGGTAAAAATTTCTGGCACTGGTGGTGGCAGCGGCTCTCCGGGATTGGTGGAACACTTCCTTGTCTTTGCTAGTAATACAGTAGAAACCTGACCTCTAAGCCAAGGGGGAGGGTGCTATGCCAGCGTGAGCCAGGTTTCTATGTAAGGAAACTGATCAGGGTGGCCTGGATCTCTAGTGACTACCTGCTATACTTTCTGCACAACGAATTTGTTCAAACTTTCTTCTGGTAGCCACCCCACCCTAAAAGCAGGCCATTCTAGTTCACACAAGGTTCTCAATTTCCCTGGGGACATAGTAACTCCATAATCCCCTGAGAACCCTTTCTTAAAGTTCTTGATCATCGTGGCCAGGAGAGTAGGTTTTCCCTGTGAACCTCTGAAACCTCCCACGACAAACACTAGTCCTGCTATAAGCAGGAATTGAGAGAAGGTAAGGGAAACTTGGAGGGAATACTACTCACTTCAGTTCATCACTGGCCACTCCCCTCATGGAGATGGTAGACCCTTTTGGCTTATGGCAGGCTGATATAAACTGTCAGCATGCAATTTTGCCTCTTAACCATATGTGGCACTTTATGGAACCACAGTTCGGAACACCCTATGGAATTCAACACTTGCTTTGGCCCTGTGGAAAGGAATCAGAACTCCTCCCTGGTGTCTGTCTCATTCACTCTATTTCACACAGCCTCCCACACCTGTGGAAGGTGACCAGTTACTGTGGGGACCATTCTTCACACCTGTGGAGAGTGCACAGTTGCCAGTCCTAACTTATGGAGGGTGATCAGTCACTCTCTGGAGGGTGATCAGGCTTCCCTTCTGCCCATTAGGGAAGGACCTCAGATAGCTACCCTTGGTTTTCCTTACTGTGGCTCTGGTGCCACCGCCTCCGTTTTCCCATTCCTTAGTTGTCTGGTCCTTGCTGGGACCAGCAAAGGGGATCCTCCCCCTTCTGTCCTAAAGAGGCATTCACACGAAGAAGTCCCCAGCCTATGCTCAGCAGATGCATCTAGTGGAGTGGCTCAGGTGCTCCCCAATGAGGTGCCTGGAGTCTGCCAATCACGGGTATTTTTTCTCCCCACTTCCACAACAATGCACCAAAAATCTGTAGCAGGAATTACAGCTGACAGAGGATAGACATCCAGACAACTTAATGAAGAAAGAGGAATTTATTAGTAGCCAGCAGAGCATGTGAGATAGTAGCCCCAAAACACAAACTCCACGAAGTTAGATTTCTTACATCTTATATACCTTTACAGCTTTAGCTTTTACATGACAAGTGCCTGATTTATATGACTTCTTTGTTTGAAGATCTATGTGACTTTTGTGTCTCCAAGAGTGGAAGGGGTGTGAGAGGTTTGGACTGTCTGTCCTTGACTGTATACATATCTCATTTTCCTTGCTGGTACTGCAAGTTCATTTCAGGGAGCTAATAAAGGGCTTCACATCTAGGGTTTGTTACTTTTCAAACTTTCTCAGTCAGCACTTTGAGTCCTTCCTCCCTCAGGGCAGCTGTGTTAGGCTTGCTTACTGGTGCACCAGCTGCAAGCTCTCTGCTTGATTGGTACATGAACACCTGGCAGAGGCACATGTACATAACCTATATAAGGCTATGGGTGCTTGTGCTCTAGAGCAGTGATTTTCAACCTTTGTTTCTCACGCACTCATAAACTAATTACTAAAGAAAACGGGGCCCTGACCTCTTCTTCCTTAGTAACTAATTTATTTGTGCCATAAGATGAAAATGGTTGCATTTAGTCAGGGACACTGACCTTAGTAATTAGTGTGTGTTTGTGCCATGAAAAAAAAAGTTAAAAATCACTGCTCTAGGGAGATGGGGGATTGTGGATGGTGGATTACTGCTCACCACTGTGAGGGGCCTATTTTGCTGTTTGTGTGCCTGAGAGGTGGTTTCCCCTGCTTATGTGCTTGTCCACTGTCATAAGATTTTATTAAATGGAATGGCCCAACCCTTTCTGGCTCTGCAGTTTTACTACCATCTGCCCGAATCCAATGTGAACCTGCCTAGCCTTGGCCACCGACATTATGCTCCAAGAAAGATAACACCTTTCTTTGCAGATTAGACAAAGCCTTGTTTGATATTTGTAGATTTGTTTATCTTAGAAATCACTGATTCACTTAAATTTATAAATGTTCACATCTTCCTTTTAGAAGATATTTATGTTCTAAGAATTAGATTGATCCTATTATGCTACCAGGGATTTTTTGCTCAATTTCTTCTCAAAAAAGTATTGACAATAAAAATAACATAGCATTTAAATTTTACATGCTAGTCAAATATTCATTTCACTGTTTACAATAATAAATATCTATTCACATTGACAAGGGGTTAAGTAACAGTGAATATGGAAAGCACTGTTCTGATGTTCTTAGGTTTCTCATAAATATCTAATTCAGCGGACCCCTGGCAGGGTCGCCTAAAGCCATCGGAAAATACATAATGCATATCAGGTATTTACATTCCGAATCATAACTGTAGCAAAATTACAGTTATGAAGTAGCCACCAAAATTATTTTTTGGTTTGGGGTCACCGCAACATGAGGAACTGTATTGCAGGGTCACGGCATTAGAAAGGTTGAGAACCACTGATCTAATTGAATAACTCTACTCCATTTCTACACACAGTTCCAAACTTTCTAAAAATTATATTAAGTTAGACCTAATATTCAGACATGAAACCCCTGCTGGACACAATGCCTTTGTGGCTTCAACATTAACATTTACAACATAAATCTAAAGACTTCCTGATTTGAGGGGAGTAGATTCAAATAATTTTAAATCAGAGCATCCACAATTGGAATGAAACAACCCCTTTGCTGGCTAATTTGGCAGTGCTCTCTACAATGTTTCTGACCAGTTGATATCTAAGCATAGCTGGGGATGGTAATTCACTGCTCATCTGAATTTTGTCCAGTTGTAATTGTTTGTAGTTTCCTTCCACCTGTATGCTGAAATATGCTCATCTATTTTGTTCACCTATGTATATCAGTGTTCTCTTTTGGAGCACACAGCAAAAATATAATTCAGCTAATTGATAACTGGTTTCCTGATTGGGCATTTGAAGCATTTCTAGGCTACTGTATAGATTTGAGAAAAGAAACTAATAAAGTTTTCTTATTTTACAGTTAGAGTCAAGAAAGCAAAAAAAAAATAGTGTATGTAATGAGGGATCATTTCAAGAACAATTAAGAGGTGTATGATGTAATAAATCTAAAATATATTTAATTGTATTTAATCTAAATTTTATTTAATCTAAACTATAATCTCTTTATTCAGATTTATTACAAGGAAAAAATATTCCACGATGGATTTTTGGCCAGACACTTTAAACTTAAAACTTATCTCCAAAATATTAAAAATCACTTCAGACAGTCATTAATACAATACTAAGATTGGAAAAGCAATTTTTCATTTTTCATGAAATATTACACTATTTCACTTTAACATTTTTGAAATTTCATTGCCCATGTTTTCTCATGGGATATAGTTTTACTCTATCAACAAAAAGAAAGAATTTAAAGATTGAAATGCTAAAAGAACAGAGTAGATAAGGGTCAGCAATTCCAGGCAGATGTTAAACAGATGTTTCTGTATTGAGGTATAGGTCTTAAAAAGCAATAAAGCAATCAGTTTTTTTGTATATCTCTGATTCTTTGGTTATTATGTTCTCCCAGCATTTTCAAAAACTTTAAAATCAATATTACTAAATATATAATAAAAGCTAAGAAAATTTACTCAATACATTTAAATGTCAAACTTGTTTTTCTGCTTAAAATTTAAGAAGAAGTAACATTCTTCTGACTCTCAAAAGTTTTCTGGTTTATAAGCAGTCAAGTAAACAACCCAAATCCATCAAAACACCATTTATTAGTGTTTTTCTTTTTTTAAATACTGAATAACACAGGAAGTTAGGGGGAGAGATTTTTAAATGAGAGGTTAATCTTAACAATTGAAATGTCAACTTTTTGAAGTGTGAAAAGAAACATGTTCAGAAAGAGAGCATTTGACTGACAGATTAGAATCTGCACAAAAGCTTTGAGAGTTTTAATCCTGGTGCCTTTTGTGAAGTTTTTGAATTATAAAAATAAGGGACGTACTACGTTGTTCTGAGGTATTTTGGCAATTGAAATATATTTGGTTTGACACTGTTTTTTCTATTGATATTTTAGTTAAATACAATTGCTGTTAAAATGCCCTTTAAGTGGCCCTGGCCGGTTGGCTCAGCGGTAGAGCGTCGGCCTGGCGTGCGGGGGACCCAGGTTCGATTCCCGGCCAGGGCACATAGGAGAAGCGCCCATTTGCTTCTCCACCCTCCCTCCTTCCTCTCTGTTTCTCTCTTCCCCTCCCGCAGCCAAGGCTCCATTGGAGCAAAGATGGCCCAGGCGCTGGGGATGGCTTCTTGGCCTCTGCCCCAGGCGCTAGAGTGGCTCTGCTCTTGGCAGAGCGATGCCCGGAGGGGCAGAGCATCGCCCCCCTGGTGGGCAGAGCACCCCCCCCCCATGGGCGTGCTGGGTGGATCCTGGTCGGGCGCATGCGGGAGCCTGTCTGACTGTCTCTCCCCATTTCCAGCTTCAGAAAAATACAAAAAAAAAAAAAAAAGCCCTTTAAGTATGATCTATGGTTTAATCTAAAATTAAACTTTAAAATGAAATACAAGACAAATTAAATTCATATTTGCTGTTGTACTCTGCCTAGATGAATCTACATAAGTCGAAATAATTCCAAACAGGATGTAGTATAATTCAAGCTCATCTTTAACCAGTCTTTTTGGATAGTTTTAATAAGTAATATAAATAATACCAAATTTAATTGCATCATAATATGTCTATTACTTTTTTAAAAACTTAAAACACTTTATCTATATATATTCACTTTTTTAAGACATTTGTGGCTTAAGTTAGATTCCCTGGAAAACAGATTCTAGGATGGAGATTTGGGTGTCAAGGTTTATTAGGGAATGTTCTCAAGCAGTGGTTCCCAACCCCCGGGCTGCGGACCGGTGCAGGTCCACGGGACATTTGGTACCAGTCCACAAAGAAAGAATAAATAACTTACATTATTTTCATTTTATTTATATTTAAGTCTGAACAATGTTTTATTTTTTAAAAATGACCAGATTCCTTCTGTTACATCCATCTAAGACTCACTCTTGATGCTTGTATCAGTCATGTGATACATTTATTCATCCCACCCTAAAGACCGGTCCGTGAAAATATTTTCTGACATTAAACCAGTTCGTGGCCCAAAAAAGGGGGGGGACCACTGTTCCAAGAATATTTTTAAGGAGTAAAGGAGAATACTGAGCAGCAGAAGAAGTTAAGCTGTGATGCATTTGTGCAGGAATATTCCCAAATCAAAGCAAAGGGTCCAGGCCTTGTTATCCTTCCTACAATGCCCAGTCATTTGATGTGATCTACACCCAGGAGAAAGGATGTATAAGGCAGCCCCCTTCAAAGAAAGGACAATTCTCTCAAATCTGATGTAACTGTAAGCTCTAATCTCCCAACACCCATCATCTGGGGAAATGAGTATCTTCATCCTAAAAGCAGCGCACAATTTTCAAAATAAAAAAAATAATAATAAACCTTTCAATGTACCATTTGCATTACAACCATGATATCATTAATAGTGAAATTTAGACCTGAAAAGAACATGTCATCTTCAAGTCCAATCCTCTTGAAACATGAAGGAGGAAGCAGTTTAGGTGATATTTTACAAATCAAACAACTTTAAAAGCATTGAACTAATGCTGTTCAACAGAATTCCAACTCATAATCTACCTGCCTACTCATTATCACCAGTTAGACACCTAAATGGCATATTAAAATAAAAATCAAGCTTTTGATTTTCTCTTGCATCAGGCTCCTCCTTTCCCAAGATTCTTCACTTCAGTAACTTGTACAGTTATTCTCACAGGTATTCAAATTAAAATCATCTGATGATTTTGTTCCCTTTTGCACATCTAATACATTAGTACTACCAAGTCAGCTCCTCCTACAAAGCATAACTAGAATCAGACCACATATATACACTATTATTATCTTGGCATAAACCCATCTCTCTTCTTGCCTATGGCAGCAGCCTCCTAAGTGGTGTCTCTGCTTCTTCCTTGGCTTATAGTATGTTCTCCACACATAAAAGAGTGAGTCATTGAAAACTAAGAAAGATCATGTCACTCCTTTGCTCCAAATCTTGCCATGACATCATATCCCATTCACTGTCTGCGTTAACTACCTCCAATTTTCCCTCACTCACCCTGCTCTGGCTACATGAGTCTTGCTATATTTCCTAACCACAGCCACCAAATTCAGGCCCTACCTTAATAGCCTTTTCACTTTCTGTTTTCTCTGCCTGGATCTCTGGGCAGAGAAATGAATATCTGTATGGATGGTTCCTTCACTTCCCTTAGGCCTCAGCTCAAATGTTATCTATCAAGGTAGGCTTTCTTGCCCCTCCCTGATCATTATCCTGTCTCCCTTTCCCTGTCCTATGTAATGCTTTGGTGATCTTTTCACTACTTTTGCTGTCTTGTTCTGAAATTAAACTTTGTTCTCACATGGCTGTCAACATTGATGATGGTTTACTTTGTCTAAAATAAATACCTAACACATAAACATCTTCCACAGCAGAAAAAAAGGAAAAAATTAAGGATAATAATGGGGAAAATAAATTCTGTGGCTTTGCTCAATAAAAGAATTTTCTAACAGTTAGTGCCATCTAGAGGGGACTGATACAAGAGGTGGTAAATTTCAACTTCTCCAGTCCATCTGCAAGATGCTAGAGAATCACCTACTGGTGGTAATATTCTTGGAATTGGATTAGAATTGACTAAATAAATCTGAGTTTATGTGACTTTATTAGAATTTTAAAGGCTATTGTGTTTACTGTTTCATGACTCCTTGAATTATTTAATTCATGTTCAGATCTGACTAGATAATCCATCTAAACATGCTTATGGCTTCCCATTAAGATAACTCTTCTAGTAAACAAGGCAAAAAAACAGATTGCTCTTGAAGCATTCACTATGCATATGAGCACTTGATTAAAAATATGGCAACAGAAAATAAATAATCTTTTTTTTAAGATTTTATTCAATTTTCAGAGGAGAGAGAGAGAGAGAGAGAAAGGGAAAGAGGGAGGGAGAGAGAGAAGGAGGGAGGAGCAGGAAGCATCAACTCCCATATGTGCCTTGACCAGGTAAGCCCAGAGTTTCGGACCAGCGACCTCAGTGTTCCAGGTCGACGCTTTATTCACTGCGACACCACAGGTCAGGCAATCTTTTGAAAGTTCATTACTAAATAATGTTATCAGGTTCTAAATAAGTACAGTGTGAATTTTAGATTGGTTCATTAATCATTAGAAGACAACTCTAATCAGAGGAATGTGACTAACTTTACTTTAGGGCAAGGGTAGTCAACCTTTTTATACCTACCGCCCACTTTTGTATCTCTGTTAGTAGTAAAATTTTCTAACCGCCCACCGGTTCCACAGTAATGGTGATTTATAAAGTAGGGAAGTAACTTTACTTTATAAAATTTATAAAGCAGAGTTACAGCAAGTTAAAGCATATAATAATAATTACTTACCAAGTACTTTAGGTTGAATTTTCACTAAGTTTGGCAGAATAAATCTTTTAAAAACAACTTACTATAGTTAAATCTATCTTTTTATTTATACTTTGGTTGCTCCGCTACCACCTACCATGAAAGCTGGAGTGCCCACTAGTGGGTGGTAGGGACCAGGTTGATTACCACTGCTTTAGGGCAATTGTACTTGATTAAAAATAGCAGCTAATTAAGAACAAAAGTACAAATAACTGGCAAGAAGAAAAAAGGGAACTTAAAATTTTAATTGTTTAAAACTCTGAGCATGTTTTAGCTGCCCTGAATTAGTCCTGGACTATGCAGATTAGAGAAGTAATTTCTAAGTATAGTAGAGACAGTATTCAATCTCTTTTAGTTTGGAACCTAGATTATATTGGTTGCTAAAATGCACTCAGGTAATGGACTATATTCCCAGCCAGTCCACCTTACAGTCAGATGACAAAGTTTTGGATAATAGCTTGTAATTCAAAATGCTGAGGGGAACTTCTGAGGAGGCTGTTTTATAAAAAACTGACTCAGCCTGGAGGTTTGTTTTTTTGCTTTCTACCTCTTCTTTTTTGCTTTCTTCCTTTTCAGTGCCTGAAAATCAGGTTTGATGGAGTAGTTCCAAAAGCCATCTTGAAGGTAACTCTGGAGAAGGCAGCCAACTAACTGTGAAATGATCATGGACAACTGTCTCTTTAATGTGAGAGGGAAATAAACTTACATCTCACTTAAGCCACTGTCTTGAGTTTGCAGATACATATAAGCCAAACTGAATATGATAATGCTCTGATGTGTGATGTACTAAGTCCAATAAACTTACTCTCTGGAATGCCACAAAGGAAAAAAATGCAGTGAGTTTAGTATCTGTTATTTATCATGATTTCCTTCCCAGCATCCATTCTTCTTCTTCTGTAACATTATGTCTTCATCACTAAAGGTATTATTGGTGAGACTATGAAACAAGATGCCCTCATCCCTGAGCAAGAGGTGGGCCCACTAATGGACCTTGACCCAGAGGATTCCATATGCCCTAATCATAAATCTCAAGCAACAAAGAGATGAAGTTCTTGAAGTGCTGCTTCTGGCATCATCCTGAAGAGAGAGCCCTTTGTTTTAAGCCAGCCAGATACTGAGAACACCTTGTTAATGCCCTAATTATTTATGTTTTTCTTCAGTGCTGTTCTGAACTACTAATATCATTTACATATACTATATATAATTCTTTACACACACACACAAACACACACATAGAAAATCTTTGCTTTTTTGTAGGGAGTAGAGGCTGTATTTTCTTTCCTTCTTTTCTTTTCTTTTTTCTTTTTTCCTTTTCTTTTCTTTTCTCTTCTCTTCATTTCCTTTTCCTTCCTTCCTTCCTTCCTTTTCTTCCTTCCTTCTTTCCTTTTCTTTCTTCCTTTCTTCCTTTCTTCCTTCCTTCCTTTCTCCCTTCCTTCCTTCCTTCCTTTTCTTCCTTTCTTCCCTTCCTTTCTTCCTTCCTTCCTTCCTTCCTTCCTTCCTTTTCTTCCTTTCTTCCTTTCCTTTCCTTCCTTCCTTCCTTCCTTCCTTCCTTCCTTCCTTCCTTCCTTCCTTCCTTCCATCCTTCCTTTCTTCCTTCTTTTTTGGTCTTTCTTTTATTTTAGTAGACAGAGGTGGATTTTGTATTCCAAGTTATACTTAACACATAACTGAAGTTGGTCCAGCAGGGGGTCAGTCAAACCCAGCATAACTGGTAATGATGAAACCTGAGGATCGTGTCCACTGTAGTTATCATATGGGTTCAAACTGTTCTGATATTAGTTAATCCCCAGGACTTCTGAGATTCTAACATTGGTTCTAGGCTTGCGTGGAATCTTAAGTCACTATTACTTAGACTTATTACTTAAGTCACTATTACTAGTTACAGTATAGTTTTAATAAAATCAATGATAACACTGGGGAACAAAATTTTTCTTGCATCCCCAAAAACACTGGTTCTTACCTAATTCGAGTGTGCTGATCTCAAATCTGACATTAGTTTTTCTCTGTAAGCTACAGTTTTTTTGCAACTCAAGATTTTAGGTTTTCATCTTATTGTAAATTTTTCAACATTTAGTTTAACATAATGAAGTAGAATGTCTTCTTCGGCATCCTCTATGTGAAAATATAATAATTTATATAATGCAGTAAATACACTAATACACTAAAAGATATGATTGCATCAGAATTTGCCTACAATTTCAAAATAGAACATATTAAAACACTTATTTTAATTATAAAATTTGTGCAAAACATTTAAATTCTATTCAGGCAAAATTTGCATTTGTAGCTCCTGCGTTTGTGTACTTGTTGAGGACGATCTCGTTTGATGCTCTAGCAGTAGTCTGCTCCACTAAGAGTTCCAAGATTTTTGGGAAACTTATCAAGGTGACTGTTCAGAAAGTGAATCTTAATGCTCATGTTACATCCAATGTCGCAGAAAGCCAACAGAATCCTTTGAACCAGAAGTTTATAGTTTTCTGCTTTTTTTGTTGCCAAGGAAGTTCTTTGTAACTGCCACAAAGGACTGCCATGCTGCTTTCTCCTCCTTATTCATCTTCCCAGCAAATTCTTTGTCACGTATGAGGGTTCAAATTTGAGGTCCATCATATACACCTGCTTTTATCTTCTCAAAAGACAAGGCAGGAAAAACAGAAATAATATGTTGAAAGCATTCATTTTCTCTATTCAAAGCCTGAACAAACTGCTTCATTAAGCCAAGTTTGATGTGAAGTGGGAGAAAAATGATCCTGTCTCAATTAACTACAAAATTCACAATATTTTGCATCCCTACTTCCAGAGCTTCATGTTTTGGCCACTCCTTCTGTGTCCAGTGTTTCTCTTGAGCTCAGCTGTCCCACAAACACAGAAAACAAGGATACTTTGTGAAACCTCTCTGTTGTCCTAGCAGGAAATTTACCATTTTAAGATACACACAAATGATCCAGTTATGCTCCTCATATTTCAGAAAGTTGAGGACAATTTTTATGTCATTTTTTCTAAGTCATTCAATTCATGTTGGCTAAACTGCTGAGGGGTTAATGGCTGCTTGGCATCAGAAGAAGACCCTTCAGATTCTACAACCATTTTCTTATGCATCTTATCAAAATACACTTGATCACTATGTTCACTTTCTTCATCCTTAGAAGAAATAAAACCATTGAAAACTGGATCTGGGAGTGTCTCAGAGTGTGGGATAGGTTGTATTGCTGAAGGAATATTAGGATATGTGATCATATGCCATTTTTTTCTTGCTGATGCCCTTTGTATGGATCATACAGAAATAACAGTCACCGCTGTGGCCCTTAGGTTCACATCAAACCATGGGAATACCAAAAGGCATTCCTTTGCATTTTCCTTTTGTCCAATTGTGAGAAGCATTTTCTCACAATTATGACGCACAATATGAGGAGCACAATTCTTGTCTTGATCGCCAAGGGGAACTTGAAAATAGGCAACATATGCATGTGTCACAAATGACAAAATATTGTGCCTTTGACATTGAAGTGTGTAACAGCCACATATATAACAGAAGGTGTCAGGACTATTCTTACATTTACGCCTACTCAAAGAAGCCATAATTCAATATTAAAACAAAATAAGAGGGTGTTTTTATCAGATAATTTTTTACATTTAAAAAGAACTACAATTATATAAAGGTGATGTTTGTAAAACATTAATTGCCTTGTGTTCAATCCAAGAGACATTGCCCTTTAACTCCAATTTAAAAACCAATGCATGCCATTAACTGTAACAAAAGAAATTAAAATTGCATAAAAACTAGAGCGTGCACCAAAAAATGGATTTCAGATTTGGGATCAGCAATGCAGAAAGATATAGAAACAGTTCTAAAACCTCATGCAACAGAAAATCAAAATTAATTGTTCCCCAGGTTTGTAATGAATCCAGGTAATGTTTTTCTGTTTTATGATTTCAGAATGTTCCCTTAGTCAAAGTTGGACATATCACAAATGATGCTACTTACCACCAACAGCAGTATTTGAAGTGCATAAATTTATTCTCACTTCTGAAATATCAAATTGAGAATCACAAAACATTGATGCTAATTTAGTAGACATTTCAGCACATTTACGACCACCCCAATTTAGTACCATAGAGGTTGATTGATCTATATCAGATCTTACTGTAGCAAAGATTGGTCTAGAATATGTGACATAACCCTAGTTTTTATGTTCTTTCCTCTACACATAATTGTGATTAATGAGCTTTAGCTATGCAGTCAGAGACCTAGGTTAGAGTCTACGTTTTTTTATTTACCAGCTATATGATTCAGCATAATTTATATAACCTCTCTAAGACTCAGTTTTCTCACTTCTCATCTGCAAAATAGAATTGATTGAATGAATTTGTATAATGTCAAGCTTAGACTAGGACCTTGCACATGGAACTGATGAGCATTGGATAAAATTACTAAAATTAACAATAATTATTTTAATAATAAGAAGAAAATATTGTGTTACCTTTTGTCTATTTTCCACAAATCAATGTATGATTTAGCATCAAAATTGTAAAGAAAAATAAACATAAACACTGAACAGTATAGAAATATTTTGATTTATATCTTTTAACTATGAAACATCAAGGGGATTAGTAAATTTTTCTCATTGCCCATAAATTTTTAGAATATCAAACCTTTGATTAAACTTTTAGTTTTAGAATATTTTCATTACTGTGAGATCCTATCTAAAGCTGCACTCAGAAGTAATTTAAGTCTTAAATACATATATAAATCAAGAGAAAAGAATCAAATAAATGGTTAGAAATTGAAGAAACTAGAAAAACACCAAATTCTACCTAAGCAAAAAAGGGAACAAAAATAATGACAGAAATTAATGAATAAGAAGCATGATGCTTGAGGTATTAACTAAGTAAGCTAAGTAAAACTATTCTTTTCCATGGTTTCTCATGTTAATAATTCTGTCTACTTACTCTACATGGGGCAATGCAGGTGGGAATGGGGGTCAGAAAGATGCAGTGGTGCAACTCTGGCCTTCCTGACTCAAGTAATGGCAAATGACAATACATCTGCATAGACAGAGATGGCTTTCCTCCAAGGTTTGCTCAATTTTTTCAGAGATGTGTCTTTGTTTTATTGTATAAGAATAAACCTCATTGTGTTCCTCAGGATTCCATTTGTTCAGTTTGTTTCCTCATTGTGTGCTGTCCCACCCTCTCTCTGTTTTAGAAAAAGGAGGTGAACTTCCTCATTCATGATTACGTCTCTCCTCTCCTAACCTCCACAATGCTTCATAATTTTTTTTCTATTATGAGTTTCTTCTTATTCACACATCTTGCTTTTTGGTTTTTTTTTAAAGCAAATTCCTCATAGACATTGTTGGCAAACGAGTCTGGTCTAATATTTTACCAAGAAGAATTTTTATTCTTGTTCAAAATATGTTGGGGCCCTGGCCAGTTAGCTCAGTGGTAGAGCGTCGGCCTGGCGTGCAGAAGTCCCCGGTTTGATTCCCGGCCAGGGCACACAGGAGAAGCGCCCATCTGCTTCTCCACCCCTCCCCCTCTCCTTCCTCTTTATCTCTCTCTTCCCCTCTCGCAGCCAAGGCTCTATTGGAGCAGAGTTGGCCCGGGCGCTGAGGATGGCTCTGTGGCCTCTGCGTCAGGCACTAGAATGGCTCTGGTTGCAAAAGAGCAATGCCCCAGATGGGGGGAGCATCACCTCCTGGTGGGCATGCCAGGTGGATCCCGGTTGGGTGCATGCAGGAGTCTGTCTGACTGCCTCCCCATTTCCAGCTTTGGAAAAATACCAAAAAAAAAAATAATAATAATAATACTTTCAATTATGTATGAATCTAGTAGATCAATAGTTTCAGTCATTTATATAATTATATATATATTTTATATAAATAGATACATAATAATTTATATAAATAGATAAATAAATAGTATCTAGTTAATGTCAATACAACCAATATCAATATACATAAGCCTACTATACAATAGACTGTTGTTCACATTAAAGACTAAAATTATGTTTACTTGACTAGAATATGCACATTTATGTAAATGTATATGCTTTCTTTTTTCAAAAATACATCTCTTTTCTTAATATTCCATTTTGCTATGTAGAAGTTTATATCTATCTTTTTCATCACCACCACCAGAAAAAAAATGTTGATAGAAAATTTTGAAGATAGTCTTGAATTCTGTTTGTCTTCAGCTTCATACTCATAAATGATCAATCAAATAGACAATCCATCCTTTAAAATAATTCTAACGTTCTCGTATTTCATATTAAGTCAAAATATAATACTTATACTTATAATACTATAATGCTTATAATAATCAGTGATTCAAGTCTGTGGGTGAAGTGCAGAGTGCATTCCTAGCAGCTGTGGCTGATGCAATGCTGTGAGAATACTCCAGCTCCCAGAATCCTCCTGGGCATACCCAGGAAGGGAGCTCACCCACAATAAGGAAGTGGCTCAGTGCCAACCATGCAGCTCCCTGATCTTTTCAGCCATTGGCTATGAAGGACACGCTGTAACACCCTACAGGCTGAACCTGTGTATATAAGCTAGCTTACTTCCTGAATAAAGTGGATCTGCATCACTGAACCTGGTTCCCAGAGTCGGGTCTTTGTGTCTCCATTGTCCTCACCCCCGGCAGGACTTGTCCACAACTGGCACCCAACATCAGGCAGGGACCTAACTGGCATCCAAGGGACGAGTGAGTGACCCTCTGCAATGGGAAACCTTCTTTCTTACTCTCAAGCTGCTCTATTGCAGAGTAGGCGAGTTAAAGTTTGTGAAAAGGATCTCTGTACTTACTGGGAGATTCTCTCTGGTCTCAATCCCTTGATTGAGGACGTGCTGCTCTGGGACCCAGATACTTGGGCCTGAGCTCTCTGACATGTTCAACATGTTCGTTGGGCCAAGGTACATGAGGGACGGGCCTTCCCTCTCGGCCTCACTCTTGCTTTACTGGTAATACACGCCTGCTTAACTGGTGCTCCTGCTGTGGACCCTCCGCTGGTCCCTAAGGTCCTACAGGCTACTCCTCTTTCAGAGGAGCCCCTACCTCCCTATTTGCCCCTCTCCACTGAGGAGGAAAGTAGTTTAGCCTCCAAGTTTGTGGGTGAGCACGCAGAAACGAAACTAGCCAAATTGCTAACTGCTCCCTCAGCTCTGCCACTGGGAAAAGCAGAAGTTGCTGCTTCTGCATTCCCTGCCAGGGCTCAATGCCTCACCCCAGCCTCTCAGATGCCATTTTCTCCAACACGTGTTCCAGCTGCAGACCCATTGGCCAGCCTATATGCCCCCATGTGTCTTTTCTTTCTGTCTGTCTGTCTTGTCTATTTTTCTGTATCTCTCACTCTCTCTCCCCCACCCCTCTCTCTGAAATGATGCTGGAAGGACCCAACCACAGCACAGTGGCAGGGATCACACCCTCTTCTAACGCAAGGGAGAGGTTATGCTTGTGTTTTTCAGCCAATTTGGACCCCAGGAACCCCCCAACCTGCTTGACAGGGTTTCTTGGGCACCCACTAAGTGGTTTAGCCTTCACTCATCCAAAGCCACAGCACTGGCCTTCTCCACACCAACTACGCTTGAGGGGAGGAGGTCCTCAGCACTCCAGAAGAAGACCTTGTGGCCGGCGTTTACGCCTCATCACCTGGGGGGATGTGGAGGCTTTGGGGGGGTGCTAGAGAATTTCCCCTGAAGAGCACCCAGGCCCTGGTGCTCTGTTCTTGCTTATGTGTGCTATAGTAACCGCCAACTCCCAGATGCAGGCAGTGGCAGCCCAGGGCTCGAGCCCAGCAGCACGAGCTGGTATTTTCAGTTTATCTTGGAGGATGAGGGGAATTGGGCCAGAGTTGTGATTCACAGACTCCAGAAGGTAAACGGCGGCAGCTGCAGCAGGAGAATGAACAGAAGCCAGGCTTGTATCACCGAGTGGCCACTGGAAAGGCAAGGGAGTGCCTGCTAAGCCGCTGGTGGGTTTACTGACATTTTGGGACATAGGGGTGAATGCCATCATGCTCTCCAGAGCAGAGATGGAAATGCTGACTGCCATTGCCATGTGCTTCTCTTTGGGACAGTGTAAGACCTGCCAGGATGGCAGGAATGAGGGGGGAGGCTGAAACCTCATGTGCATGGACTGATTTCCTGGACTACGACCCTAGTGAGCACTGGCTCCTTTGTTGGATGGACTTACGGATCTTGGACAATGTAAAATACTCTGATGGGGGTGGGGCACGGCTTTGCTGGAGGCCCTCCTCTGCCCTGGGAAGCTTTCCCCATGACTAAAAGGAAGGCCGAGGACATTTTGTGCTTTTGTCAAAGTGCTCAGAGACTGGTGAAATGCACCTTTGTAATTGTTGAAATTGTATGATTTGTCATGTTGTTGTAATTTGTATAATGTGCCTTGCAACCATATGCAATATGCAGCCCATGGCAAGCCATTCATTCTGTGTTTGGACACTGGGACCTTTGTGGGAAGGGGGCGTGCATAAACCTACGTCCATTTTTTACAATAAAAATGGAACTGTGTTTAACGGCACCTAGAAGGTCTCTGTAACACAATGGGAGGAAAATGACATCCCGATCCCTAGGAGGAATCCCCTATTTAAGACTCCCGTTCTATTTCCTAACTAGTCAAACATTACAGAAGCTTGCCTCATTGTTTAATCCAGCTAATCTGTTAGCATATAGTAAAATAGGTATTATAGTTGTTCTACTAGGGTTCCATGGCATAATGCATAGCATTCAGAAGCTACAACAGCAAGCTGTCATTCATCAAGTCCAATTGGCCTTAATTAAAAGAGAAGGGGGAGATGTGGGTGGAACACAGAGCACAATCCTAGCAGCTGTGGCTGATGCAGTGCTGTGAGAATACTCCAGCTCCCAGAAGCCTCCCGGGCATACCCAGGAAGGAAGCTCCCCTGCTATAAGGAAATGATTTAGTGTCAATCACGCAGCTCCCTGATTTTTTCAGCCTTTCACTTTGAAGAACATGCTGTAACACCCTATAGGCTGAACCTGTGTATATAATCTAGCTTACTTCCTGAATAAAGTGAATCTGCATTACTGAACCTGGTTCCTGGAGTCAGGTTTTTGTGTCTCCATCCTCCTCACCTCCAGCAGGACTTGTCCACACAAGTCATATCTTTAAATTTTTATATGAGAAATCATGATTTTTAAGCTATTTTCAGAACTATAGTATGTCCAAAATCCAAGCATCATAGAACAAATGTTAACAAAAAATCAACTTAAAAGTTTTTTCTAGCAAGCCAATATGAAAGATATCATTTACCTTATGAAACATAGAGTACTACTTCTATATAAATGTTAATTTTTTTTTAAAAAAAAACCTGATTTTGAATTACAATACAATATACCTGGGATGTATAAAAATTTATATATGTTAACTGAACATCTATTACAAATAAGTTAAGGTGAACAAGCTTTAATAGATTTAGTACATTAAATTTATTAATATATTATGCTTGTATATTTCATAAAAGGAAGGAAAATATAGTATGGTGTTAACTTCCTGGTAACACAATATCAAAGCAATTGATTTCTTAATATAAATGTAAACAGTGATTTCAGACTTAACTCTTGTTTTAACTGTCACAATGAGAAAATATTCCTTTTGTAATGTAATAGGATTTTAACAAATATAATTAGAAATAAATTGGGTAATTCAGCAATAAAGTAGCAAAACAAATTATTTGACATTTTTTCATCTTTTCTATCTCATCTCTTATAATAACACCTTCAAAAAGTATTTATCCTTCAATTACTTACTTCTGCTCTTTTTTATATTGATTTTAATTTATTGTGTTTACATAGATTCCAGTGTCCCACCGAATATATCCACCCTTCCTCCTTGCTCCCCTCAACATTCCCCTCACCCCAACACTCTCCCCGCTTCCCTCCAGAATTTTCTTTTCTGCTCTCTATAATGCTGGGTTATGTGTATATAATTTCACTGATCTCTTTCCCTTCTCTGATCCCATCATCTCATCCCTTATCCTTTGTCCAGTTTCCCTCTGGTCCCTTTGTCCCACTTCTGTCTCTATTCTGTTCCTCAGTTCATATTGTCCATTGAATTCCTCAAATGAGTGAGGTCATATGATATTTTTCTTTCTCTGACTGGCTTATTTCACTTAACATAATAGTTTCCAGGTCCATCCATGTTGATGCAAAAGGTAAGATTTCCTTCTTTTTCATGGCCCCATAGTATTCCATTGTGTATATGCACCACTGCTTTTTAATCCACTCATCCACTGACAGACACTTGGGCTGTTTCCAGATCCTGGCTATTGTAAACAATGCTGACATAAACATGGGGGTGCATTTCTTCTTCTGAATCAGTGATGTGGTGTTCTTGGGATATATGCTTAAGAGTGGGATGGCTGGGTCAAAAGGCAGTTCCATTGTTAATTTTTTTGAGGAATCTCCACACTGTTTTCCACAGTGGCTGCACCAGTCTGCATTCCCACCAGCAGTGCAGGAGTGTTCCCTTTTCTCCACATCCTTGCAGCAGTTATTCTGTGTTGTTGGGTTCTGCCCCCTATGGACCTGTGGGCTGCACCTCTGGACTCTGCCTCTGCAGGTATGTGGGACGCCTCTTTGGGCTCTAACCCTCTCCTTTGCAGCATGGATCACTGGGTTCCGCCCTCTGCCGTGTTGTAGGCTGCCTCTCCAGGTTCTTCCCCCTGCAGAAGTGTGGAAAGCCTCTCTGGATTGGGCCCCTCACTGATGCTACAGTGGCTGCCTGGCTCTGCCCCCTACGGGTATGTGGCACCCCTTACCAGGCTCGACCTCCCCTTGGGTGCGCATAAGTCATCACCCCACTGAGGTCTGCCCTGTGCCAGTGTAGGGGACATCTTTTCCCGCAAGGTTCCACTCTTGTGGGTGTGCGGGAGGCCTCTGTGCTCTGCCACCCAGTGCTGCTGTGTGGCCTGCCTTGCTGGGCTCTATCCCCAACTGCCCTGTGGGCTAAGCACCTCAGCCACTGCCACAGCCAGGCCTCCTGCCCTTCGTAGGGTACTCAGCAAGTTGGGGGGACTGTGTAGCCCAGACCTAAGCACTCAAATCTTGTGTTCCTCATTCGTCCCCTGCTTCTGAGTGACTCTTTGCACTGACTGGAGAAGAAGAGCCTCTGTTGGGTGGGGTAATTGCTTCCCTTTACTGGCTTTGTTCTCCCAGGAAGAATGAGCACTTTAGGTTTGGGGAGTTACCCAGTACAGGGTTCACTGTGGCTGTCCCCCACAGTTTCTCCCTGTGCCCCAAAGACTCTCTTCTCACAACTTCAGTCCTCTCAGCGCTCCCCACTCCCAGAACCTTGGGTAAGTGGCTGTGAATGAGGTTTTCTGTGTGGTCCCTTTAAAATGGAGCCTAGGTCTGAGAGTAGTTCTGTCTCCCTCTTGCAAATAGTAACCCGGCTCTTCTTTCAGCTAACTACTATATGTAGGCCTCCTCTAGTCTCTGCGGCTCCAGGCTGGGGCTCTGGTTCTAAGGCTTGGGTCCACAACCCTTTGGGAAACCCACCCAGCCATGAGAGATCCTCCAGGCTGCCACTCACTCATGGGAGCAGGGCAGCCCTTTCCGCATCTCTGCCTTCCCTACCAGCTCAGTATGGTTCCCTTGATGATGCTTGGTTATTGATTCCTCTTAGTTTAGTCCAAGTTTGTTTTTCAAGATAATTGTTCTTTAAGTTAAGTTGTAATCCACTTTGGTTCTAGGAGGTGGGAGTTGTAATGTCCTCCTACTCCATCGCCATTTTCCCTCCCCCTTACTTCTGTTCTTTCATGCTGTACTCTACCAAATCTGAATCTAAAGATTATTGTCAATTCTAGGTGAAGTTTTTCGTCATCCTATGACTTTTATTAGCAACAATGAGCAGAGAGGTTTTGTTCACTATTCTATGAAATGTGATAGTAGTTGAATAAAAAATATAGTAATTGAATAAAAAGATAATGAATGTACTAAGTATGCATACTTGATTTAATAAGATATATATTAAGTATATGACATAAAAATAAAGATAAAAACAATTATTCATAGCTTATGAGGAACACATTTATGGCAAAATGCTATGTTTTGTTCACACTGTTATTTTCTATCTCTTACTAGAACCTGACATGTGTCTTATTTTGTTGACTTCATCATTCAACATAGAACATTCATCTCAGCAATCTATCTTTTGAATTGTGAAGAGAGTAAAAATAATTCTGGACCAAGACAGACAATGGTATAGTATTTTTTTAAATTTAGGAACAACACAACCTGATATAAAAATCCCAAGGAAGAATTGCACTTTGGAGTTGAGTGATAGCAGAGATACTAAGAAAATAAGAAGACTGATAGCAAATTAAGGAAAGAAAGATGACATTCGGGTTGAGAAATTAGAAAACATTACAAAATTCACCTTGGGAGTAATGTGCTTATTGACCATTTTGGCAGTAAAATTGAAAACAGCACGTAAAAAGTCAGAGGCAGTAGATAAAATGTTTCATTCAATTCCTGAGAATATCTCAATTAACAAGTGCTTTTCTTCTGGGAAAATGAAAACAGGAGGAAATCTTAGCATAAACAACCACTATGCTTCTAAGTTAGTAGAGGTCTTGTTTACTGACTTGACCATAGAGAAAAATAAAACTTTATTGGCAGAAGTTATTATATATCCCGTTCAATTCATAATTTATTTTTTTAAAAAGAAAGCTATAATACACAGCAGGCAAGCTATTTGCTCAAGTCAAGTGAAACTAGTACCCATATCAACTGACATCTAGTGAGATGATCTTTCCAAGATTTGACAGTAGACTCCTTTAACACTGTTTATTTAGACTTCCAGCTTTAATACATTATGGTAGGGAAGAAAAAGACAGCTATGAAAAGTTGCCCATGAAGGAAGTGCAAGGTGGCCTGGGAAGGATGTGGGAGGATTTCAATAATGATGGCAAAATGATGTCATATAAACCTTTCAACAAATAAAAATTATAAAACTTAGACATGAAATGTTTCCTTAAAGAAAAAAAAAACACACAACTATTTAAAGGCAGTAAAACATACCCAAGGGCAAACAAAAGGCATGGGAAATTGTATTCTTGAAAAATTGTCCTTACAAAGGGTAAGAAATTCCTGAGAATGCACCCTAAGACCACATATAGAGAAGAGAAAATGCAGCCTAAACAGCTCAAAAATGTGAAAGAAAGAGTTTAGGAGAGGAGCAACTGAGAATTGAAAAGACAGATCTTACAGGAGGAGTAGGGAAGTCCTGAGATCTAATATCTGCATATTAAGATCTGCAGAAATCCCTGACTGATAATTAAACTACAGACATCCAAAACAGACTTCTGGGTGTCTTGCAAATAAAGCAGGGAAAGACCAAAGAGAACTGTAGTGAGGAAAGCAGATTCACCAGGTGAGGAGATCTGGGAGTTTATTTGTTTGTTTGTCTGTTTTTTTATTTTTAACTAAATGCTCTCTTTGACTCATAAGCCAAAGGGGCAAGAGAAACACTTACTGATTTGAAACATCAGAGAAAGGAGCCTGACACTGGAAAACATCTGGAAATTTGAGAAAGAACCTGTAAAAGCAGAGTAGCCATGATATGTGAGGTTGAAAATATGAAAATATAGTTTGCCCAATCTTCAGCTTATCACCATGTAGCCACAGTGAAGGCTCTCAGGGGACTGGCCTAAAAAAAAGCAGCAACAGCTATTGTAAGAAAGGAGTTATCGCCTGACCTGTGGTGGCATAGTGGATAAAGCCTCACTCGACCTGGAAATGCTGAGGTTGCCGGTTCAAAACCCTGGGCTTGCCTGGTCAAGGCACATATGGGAGTTGAAGCTTCCTGCTCCTCCCCCTTCTCTCCCTCTCTCTCTCTCTCTCTCTCCTCTAAAATGAATAAATAAATAAAAATAATTTTTTTTAAAAAAAGAAAGGAGTTATCAACTACCATATTTCACAGGAAACAGTGAGGTTAAGTTTGAATTTAAAAATAATTAACTGAGTACTTTAACAACAACTGTAACAAAATTTCCAAAGCGACACAACAGAATCCAGAGTTGCAACAATATGCCCAGTTTTCACCAAATATTACTACACATGCAAAAAGGAAAAAAAAAAAGAGAAAAATGTAATTTATAATCTGGATAAAAAGACAAATCAGTGTGAACTCACTCTGGGTGGTGAGATAATGGAGCTTACAAACAGGTACTTTAGAGCTGCTATTATATGTTCATAGAACTAAAAATATATATTTTCAAAGAACTAAAAAAAGTGATCTAAGAGAATAAAAAGAAATGATATCTCAGACAAATGATAACTATTAAAAATGAAAATTCTAGAATATAAAAGTTGAAATAAAAATTACTAAATGTGACCAACAGCAGATTGAAAGTGGCAAAAAAAAAAAATTGATGAAATGTATAGGAAGATCAGAAGGAATTGTCCAATGCCTAAAATAGAGAGAAAAATACTGAAGAGCAAGAATAATAAATGGACCTCAGACTTTTCTAGGGTAATACAAAGCAGCATAAACACATGTAATTACAGTTCTAAGAGAAGAGAGAGATGGATATGAAAAAAATGTTTGAAAAAATAATGGTTAAACACCTCAAGGATTGGTGGACAATATTAACTTTCCGATCTAAGAATCTCAAACACACACACATACACGCATGTGTGCACAAGGTAAATATAAGGAAAACATTAGATTCAAACTGCTGAAAATGGAAAAAAAAAGAAGAAAGGAATTGAAAACAGCTGAAACACCCCTACACAGAGAATGTATAGGAACAATGATACAATTAGTAGCTGGCTTTTTAATCATAATAAAAGGAGGCCTAAAACTATATTCAAAGAAAATTTATCTTTTAAAAACAAGGGAAATACAAATATTTAAGATAAATTAACCATGAGGAAATTAATCTCCACCTTATCTATTCTAAAAAAGAAAAGAAAAAAGAATGCTAAAGAAAGTTCTTTAAGACAAAAGAGTAGTTTTCTGACTCTAAGAGAATAAAGTTACAAATAAATATAATACAGCATTCAGAAAAGCCCCAAAGATTTATCAATTGAACACATTACTTCTGCACAATCCATGGGTCAAAGAAGAAATCCCTAGAGAAGTTAAAAATTAATTCAAACTGAATAATAACACAGCAAAACAAAACCTATGGAATTTAACTTAAACAGAAAGTTTAAATGTTTCTATTACAGAAGAAAGGCCTAAAACCAAAAACCTAAGTGTCAACTTTAGGATGACAGAAAATAAGAACAAATTAAATCAAAATTGAAGGGAGGAAGGAAGGAAGGAAGGAAGGAAGGAAGGAAGGAAGGAAGGAAGGAAGGAAGGAAGGAAGGAAGGAAGGAATGAGAGGGAGGGAGGGAGGGAGGGAGGGAGGAAATGATAATTGCTAAGTCCAACATGTAGTTCACTTCAGAGTTTCTATCTATTGATCTGTTGGTAATTATTTCATTGAAGTTTTCACATAGTGTCCTAGTCTTTTGTATATTGAGTATTTTGGAATGATATCCTGAACATTTGAGTATTATATTATGAGAGGCTGAATCCAGTAACAATCTACTGAAGAATACTGATTTGCTGTTGTGGTAGTGATTATTTCTTTCCTTCTTTTCCTTTCTTTTCCAAGTGAGGGAAGGGGAGTTAGAGAGACAGATTCCCACACGTGCCCCAACCTGGGATGCACTTGGCAATCCCTGTCTGGGGCCATGCTCACAATTGAACTATTTTTAGTGCCTTAGACAGGCTCCACAGAATCATCCTCAGCACCAGGGGTCAATGCACTCCAACCAATCAAGGCATGACTGAAGGAGGAGAAGAGAGAGAGAGAGAGAGAGAAGGAGGAGGGGTGGAGAAGTAGATGGTCACTTCTTCTATGTGCCCTGACTGAGAATCGGACCCAGGACTTCCACACACTGGGCCATCATTCTACAACTGAGACAACTGGCCAGGGTTGATAGTTGCTTCAAAAAGGCACTTAATCTAGTTAGGTTGAAGTTTGAACTTGTCTTCTTTTTTATGGTTACAGTTCCAATGTCACCTAAGTTTTCAAAGCCTTTGCTATGTTGCTTTTGGTTTTTCCCACATATGCACAGCTCAGGGCTGAGCAGGGCTCTTATGTAAATTCACAAGCAGAATCAGAGCTTCTTCACCTTCAGTTCCTCCTCTTGCAATTTCCTTCATTTTCTCTAACTCCCATGGCTCCTTTTTCCTAATTCTCTAGCTTGAAAATAGTTTTGTTTTGTTTTTCTTTTTTGGAATTTTAGCTATTTGCACCGCTGCAGCTATGCACAACGGGGGCTGCCCTTGGAGCAGACAGGGCCCCGTTTCCTGTTCTTCTGGCCTCTGCCAGGAAGGCAGCGTTCCTCTCTGAAATCTGCTGCCTCCATCTCGTGTCCAGTTTCACCCTGAAGCCGCCTTGGATTAAGGCGTAAAGTAAAGGAAATGATCAGAAAACTCACTCTGTAAGGGTCATTTTCAAGTTTTATCTTCCTTCCTCATTTTATTTACTATTGTTAATTTTCAGAGTTATCAGGAATTGTTGTTTGTGTTTTGTATTTTGTCCAGAGTGTTTGGTTGTAATTAGTGAGAAAGGTAAACTGTAGTGGGCTTATTTCATTTTCATGATGAGTAGTAGTCTATGAGTAATTTTGTTCATCACCCATTCCTTTTTCATATTTTCTATAAGCATGAAAATTACTTGTATATTTATAAATGAATATAAAACAATATGATAGCCTATGCTTTACATTTTCTAAAACTGTTTAGGATAACAATATATATATTTTTAAAGATTTTATTTATTTATTTTAGAGAAGAGAGAGAGGGAGAGGGAGAGGGAAAGAGAGAGAGAGAGAGAGAGAGAGAGAGAGAAAGGAGGAGGAGCAGGAAGGACCAACTCCCATATGTGCCTTGACCAGGCAAGCCCAGGGTTTTGAACCGGCAACCTCAGCATTCCAGATTGATCCTTTATCCACTGCGCCACCACAGGTCAGGCTATTTTTAAGAGAATGTCAGCCCATCATAATTGAAAGAAATGGAATTCAGTAACTCGTGTTACTCATGTTCTTTGTTGTTGTTTATACAAATTGTCCTTATTAGAATGCCTGCTTGTTGCCAGAAACTGTACCTTACTCATCTCCATTTCTGTTCGCCACGCTTAGCATTACATATAACCTATAGTAAATATTAAATTTGAATGTTTTATGTGTTGCTATCATAGTTCAGAAATTCCTCTGTTACTAGAAAGAGACTTGTCTACAAAGCAAAACCCTCTCTGGCTCTTTAATATAATAGTTGACAATATACATTTTCTACATTCTTTCACACCTACCTGTCACTATTTAATTCAAAATTCTCTACTGAGTTAGAAAGAGAGGAACTGAGTTGAAAACAAAAGACTCAAAATAATAATTACAGCACCTTTAAGAACTGATTCTGTCAATGTGATATCAAATATACTTAAAAAAAATTTTTAGAAAGAAAACAGCCATACTCATATTATTACTGAACCTTCTTAAGAACCTTCCTAAAATAAGAGATTATGTCTCTCTTGACTTGAGAAAACAAATTATTAATGTCCATAGACAAATTAAATTGAAGATATTGGTCATTTGGAGTAAATTTTAACATATTGAATAAATGATATAATTATATGTTTGTATAATTAGTTCCATATCATATGTTTAGACTACTTTTGAGAAAGTATTCATTTAATTGAAAGTAATTCTTTTAAAAAAACAATAATTTTTGAAAGGATGAATTTATTATTTGATTCTTGGTTATTTAATTCATATAAAGAACAAAATAATTTAGAAATCATGTTCTGAACTCAGAAACTTGAATTAGTCATGAGTTACCAATATTTTGTAGTATAGAGAATAGTAATCTTACCACTATCATTCACTGTTTTAATAAAATCAGTTTTTAAATAATATATAATTAATATTAAAGTTATAAATAATTTTTAAAAATGATGACCCCAAATTTTATCACATTAACACAAATATGAACATTTGTACTTTATTGCAATTATTTTTTCCTGGGTATCTACTTCTCACTTAACCTTAAGCAATCTGCACACAATTTATATCACACTTTTTTTCCTAAGCTATACCATAATGCAACCTTGTTTTCATAACCTTAACTTTAACTAGTACCTCATATGCCAAGAAAAGGTGGCACCATGGTTAGTATTGCAAATAATTTTTGTTTAAATAGACTGCCAAGTTTTTGCTTAATGAAATGATACTATAATAAAAATTTGTATCTATGTTGATTTCCCTTTTAAATAATTTTCTTGGGATTTTCAGATGTGGAATTGATGTTTAAAAATTAACATTATTTTTTATATTTTTTGAAAAATATCTCTTACTATTCCAAATGTTGCCTTTTATCAATAATGCATAAAGTTAGTTTACTTATTTTATTTTTAAAATCATTGAGTGGTATTTTTTGAAGGTGATTAACTCAATAAATAATAAATGGCATCTCACTGTTATCACATCATACATTTCATTTACTAATTTGGTTTTTTTCTATTATTAATTGTATTATCTTTTGAAAATTTTTTTTGTTCCCTTTGTTGTTAGGAATGAGCTCTTTATATATCCTTCTGATGTTAAGCAACAAAGAAGTATTTATATAATCATTTTTTAATAATCAAATGAACAACTTTCTAAAACCCTGTTAGTGTTATTTTCAGCAACCTTACTTTTTGCTTAAAGAAACCAGCTTTTTATAAATTTAACTGCTGAACATAAGTTGAGCACATAGTGGAGACAAAACACTTTATGTTCATATTCTCATTTAATTATTTTTGTCAGCCCTGTGAAGTGGATACTGTTATGAGTACCAATTTAGAGGTGACAGAGAGAAGTTTAGAGAGAATAAATTACCAAAGGTCATACAGCTAGTTAGTGCTGAGGCCGAAACTAGATCCACACGCCACGTACTGTAACCCCTATCAACCACCAAATATAGCAAGTATTTCTAAAAACAACCTGCTACATGGAAGCTGTCAGAGAATGACTTGATTCATACCATTGCATTTCTGAGCTTTAGCCTTGTGACCAAAAACAAAACAAAACAAAAACAAACACCCAAAACATGGTGTAAAGATTACCTCTCAACACAATTGGGGAGCTGGAATTATATTTTCATCGTTATATGAGTGAATAGACAAAAGGGACTGTGTTGGAGTAAGAATTGGGCCTTCCATTAACCTTCAGTCTTCCATTAATCCACGGAGTGACCACAGATTATTTAAGTTCTCAGAGTGATGCCTGACCAGGCAGTGGCGCAGTGGGTAGAGTGTTGACTTGGAATGCTGAGGACCCAGGTACAAAACCCCAAGGTCACAGGCTTGAGTGTGGGGGATGCGGGGTTGAGAGTGGGATCATAGAAATGACCCCATGGTCACTGGCTTGAAGCCCAAGGTCACTGGCTTGATCAAGGGGTCACTGGCTTGTCGGCAGACCCCCCGCTCCCGCAGTCAAGGCACATATGAGAAAGCAATCAGTGAACAACTAAAGTGACGCAACAGCACATTGATGCTTCTCATCTCTCCCTTCCTGTCTGTACCCCCCAAACAAACAAACAAATAAATAAATATGAAAATAAAAATAAGTTCTCAGAGTAACAATGTCCTTATTTTAAAAACAACATTGGTGAAGCTTTCTTTGGATTAAATGAGGTTATCTATGTAATGCACCTGACAGAGAGCTTGGTACATAACAGGTACTCAATACATAGTTGTTATTTTTTGTTTGATTTCCGAGGCTTGATTTGGATATGTACTGTTCCAATGCCTCCAAATGATTTGCTCAGGCTATATCATTCCTGAGAATTACTAAACTACTTAATTCTTGCCAAGACTTTAATTGGAAGAAAATAATCTATTTTAGAACTTCTAACAAGTATTTATTTGTTGGAAACTTTTCAGTATAGATTAAATTACTTTTAGTACATCTCTGAACAATTACATGTCCTCCAAAATCTCTGTACCTTGACTGTCTTCATTGTATAAATTCCTAAAATAGGCTTAAATAATTGATTGAGGAAAGGAATAAAGAACCTCATACCATTAACAAAATTGCATTTTGACTTCCACAAGCCTAATTACCTTCTTGAAAAGTACTCTTCCATCCTCTTTGGCTGTTGCCTCTCAAAACAGCTACAGCCTTGATTTTCCTTTCTGCTCATTACCTGTACCTATCTTCAAAGTTGGTATGAACAGGGAACTTTTATTTTTTAATTCAACGGCTGTCTAGGTACAATTTTGGGTTATCACTACTTCATTGGAAGCAATTTGGTTTGTAGAGTTCTTCATAATATAATTGCTCATAATTTCATGATTTGTTATAAGAAAATGCCATTGAAATATATTTTTATGTTACTGTCTTTCTTGTTCATATTCTACTGCTTTATGCAGGTGGATTATAAACCATTTGGTTTTTTTCACATAATCACAATCTTTCCCTTCTCTCAATCTAAATTTACTGCACTTGTTACTTTCAAGAAAAATATAATTTCCAAAATGTTCCACACTTAAGAGCTAGAATGTCTAGCTAAGAGATGGTGGAAAGAATACATGAGGTATATAGAGAATAAGTGGGTTAACTGGATATATTTAAGGCTGACTTTTGAATGACACAAAAATTTTATTTAAAAATGATTTGCAATGCCTCCTATTATAATTATTGCCTGTTTGGGTTTTAACAATCCAATGCTCACCTAATTAAAATGGCAATGCTAATTCTTATTCAGCCTGTTTGGTATTTCTATTCCTACTGTAATGGATAAATCATTTGGAGGACATAACCTTTAATAGCCTTTAACAAGACCTCAAACTGTAATCTGTCAAAATTATTCTCTAAATACTGTTCTTCCTTCTGCTTCTGCTGAACATTTACATAGCAATGATATGTTAATAACTCCTAAGAGAATTGGCTGGGTTTTATTATACTCTAGAAGGAAGAGTGATTTCTCCAAGAGTCCAAGGTTTAAATTGGATAATGTACCCAAGTACCTCAACCTCAGACACTTTCGTAAGACCTACACCCAATATTTTATTTGAATATTGAAACTGATGATGGCACATATACACACACCAGGCAGTCAGAAGAGGGTCATTACATACTGAGGCTTTTTGGGAGAGGACTGTGTCTCCCAAGCAGGTCCAAAGTGATTTGAGAAAGTAAGGAAAGGAGACGAGCTTCGGGTTCTTATGGGAGTTGGTGTTGAGCAAGGCTATAGGGGAATGTCAGTGTATGATTTGAACTTCCTGATGGAGCCAAAAGAGAGAGTGTCAGGCTTTCTTATATGTTTTCCTAGACGTGGGGGAAAGGAGGGAAAGGAGGAAAGAGACTTAAAAGCTGTCAGTAGGCAAGCATTAGAAAATGAAGTCAGATTCTTACTACAATATTACACCTGTATAAACATCTGGCACAGACTTGAGTGTACCTAACTGCACATGCTGCCTCCTTTACTCTCTCTTCCATAAGATTTCCATGCACTACAAAATTTAAATTCCTGTAATCATCCCTGGTTCGTAATTCCTGCTCCTTGTGTACTGACATGTAACTCATCCCCCAACGCTGTTTGTGTCTTTGTCCTTGGGTTGATCTAGATGTAGAATTTAGTCCTTCTGCATGACTGAAGCACCTATGGGAAAAGCGCTCCAATACGTAAGACATTTGCATTTGTGGCATAGTGTTCTAAAAGTTTCATAACTGAAGGGAGGAGAGCAACCAAGAGATTACTACGCCATGGAGAGGAATTTGATATGCCTCTTAAAAGGCAGAAGTGCCTGCATAGGTTTGGTTTTTACATAACTAGTAGATATTTTCCTATGACATAGAGAAGAAGCTATCCCTTTGATTAAATGAGATTATAAATCTAAGTGAGTAAGCGCACATGCATGCACTTGTGTTCACTTGCGCATGAACACATACACACCTCCACGCATGCAGACAAATGCTGACATGAGGTTTGCTGTCTTGTTGGTTGCCTTAGTGATAAATGAAGAAACATGTCTAAGACTCAGAAAAGTCAGAAATTCTGACAGTCACCCTGAAAAATGAAACCAAAGGTCACAAAAGACCACTTTAAATTAAATTTTCTTAGTTGTATAAAATTCATAAAGTAGAGTTCTTACAGAAAGTATACAAATTCTCTTTTCCTCTAAACTTTTTTTCCACTGAAAATATATCTCCAAAAACAAAAAAAAAAAACCAACTACAAATATTTTTGTTTACGCCTAAGATATAGAGTCATATCTTACTTTCCCTAATGAAATGTGAGACTGAGAGGCAAATGATTTTAACTACAGTGTCAACTTGGGATCATGAGTTGAATTTATTTGTAAACATTAAGCCTCCGATGATGTCCACAATGTAATGATGTCATTGCTGAGCACTTACCAAGAGTGACAGGTTTGGAAGCCACAGACTGTGCCTCTTCCTGCCTTAGTCTTCCTCCTGACAAGAGCCTACTGAAAAGGACAATTTGATAAATGTACTTGCTTGTGCTTGGTCTTGGTCAGATAAATAATTTGGATGATTCAAATATATACTTTAAGGTTTATTTTTGCCAAATTTTAGAATGCATGGTTTTACAAACAACTTACCTATCTTATATGGAAGCAAATAAGTATTTTGTATAAGGAAGGAATACCATGGGACTAGAAAATATTCAAGATCAAGATGAACCTGCCTCACCCAAAATTACTAAAATATTAGTAGGTGATTATATAAGAATAGAGTTACAAACATTAGTTTTACATATGTTAAATACAAAAATAAAAAATATTATCTTGAGTTTAAATTATTGTATATTTCTGATTCACAATGGGCCTATTTTCTTTTTCATTAATTATTCTTTTTAAGTCATTTTTTCAGTTGATTCAATTCAAATGTCTTGAAGTGGTCTCTTGGAGAATGCTCAAGGATTCAAAGGACTCAAGAAATCTTTGTAATTAATCATTTCAGCTACTCTATCCCTAAAATAGACAATACTTCTTGATATGTCCTATCCTTTATCCAACTAATGCTGTGTAAACCAGCTGCACAATTTCTATAAATGTGTTTGTGGGTTTAAATAAACCTGAACAAATTTATATTAAAAATAATAAAATAGTTATAATCAGGCTAACTAAAATTTGAAATGGAAAAATGTCAGTTATATTTATTTTGAGAATCTCAAGGTTTTCTCAAGATCTCTGTGGTAAGAAAAATCTCATTTGAATTCTTGGTTAATTATTAATGTTCTATTTGGCAAAGCACTTTTCCTCTCTGTCCTTTAGTCTTATTATTTTCCACCTGGAGATAAAAATACCTACCTTAGTAGGCTAGTTGTGAGAATGAATTTAAATAGAATAATTTTCAGAGAAAAGCAGAGCACTGTGCCTAGTTCACAGTGGCTCCTAATACCTAGCAGCTATTATTGTTATGACACTATTACATTTTCTGGCTGATACTAAAACTATGGGTCATTTTTTCTTCACTTCTAAAAATATATATTCTTTTGAACTGATATGTCATCTTGATAGCAAGAAGACCTTTAAGTCTGTTTGGTTTGTATGTGTCTCATGTGTAGCCTTTATACATACAATATTTTCTTTCTCTCTTTGTTTTAATGCTTAGGTACACATGATACAAAGAGACGGTCACAAAGTACACAAATAAGTAAATAAAGTAATATTTCTTCCTGTTCTGAGGATGTTTCTTTTTCAGGAAATGCAATATTTTATAGAGAATTTGTTACATATAAGTTACAGAACTTTTATCCTAAGATATATGCCAAATACAATTGAGTCTAAGTAAGTTTCCCAGGCTCTGGCCGATTTGCTCAGTGGTAGAGCATTGGGCCAGTGTGTGGATGTCCTGGATTCAATTACTGGTCAGGGCACACAGGAGAAGCACCCATCTGCTTCTCCACTCCTCCCCCTCTCACTTATTTTCTCTCTCTCTTTCCCTCCCCCAGCAAGGGCTTGATTGAAGCGAGTTGACCCCAAGCACTGAGGATGACTTCACAGCCTCCATCTCAGGCACCAAGAAGAGCTCGGTTGCTGAGCAACAGAGCAACACACCCTAGTGTGCCTGCCAGGTGGATCCTAGTCCGGGCACATGTGGGAGTCTGTCTCTGCCTCCCCTCCTCTTATTGAATAAAAACATTAAAAAATTTTAAAAAGTGTCCCTCTTACAAAAGTCTCTGCAAATGTTTAACCTGCAAATGTGACTGAGCTTTTTCTTACAACCTGACCAGTTTCTAGACCAATTTTAATATACTAATGTCATGGTGGGAAAATAATTTGAGATTTGTGGCAGGGGTTTGTGGCTAAGAGATATGAGTGCTCTTGCTCAGCAGAGAGTCATTAGAAAGCCAGGAGAGATCTACCAGGAAACTTCTTATATTTTGATTCAACCTACCATCAGTGTTTAAGACAGAATAATTTAGGAAGTGACCAGTTATCAGCAAGAAATAGTTTTTCTTATTTCCATCAGCTCCAGATCAGATAAAACTTCTGTAAATCGAGGAGGAGGATTGAGATTATTTTGACATTGGGTATTTTCTATGCCTTGCTTCCCCCCTTCACCCCAGGATGGATCTGGATGGACTTTGGAATAGCCATAGAATTTCTCACAATTGTTTGCAGAAAATTTAAGAGCTGAGAAGCCCTAGAATCACCAGTCTATCTTGGATTCTAATGATTGTCAGCTGTGCCAGTGTCCTTACCCCAAATTGTGTGAAAGCCAGAGTCAAGAAGTCAGTGAGGAATGTTAGAAGGGTGTGAGAACAGCCAGGATTTATTTTCAGTGTCTGAGAGAAAGGGTGCAGAATTGGAATCAGATAGTATGTATCCTTTTTTTGGATTGGCTTCTTTCCCTTAGTGATATACATTTAAATATCCTTTTTGTCTTTTCATGGTTTAATAGTTAATTTCTTTTTGTCATTGAAAAATATCCCTTTCTCTGGATATATCATAGTTTATTCACCCAATAGCCTACTGAAGGACATTTGGTTGCTTCCAAGTTTGGAAAATTATGTATTAAAGCTGCTATAAACATCAGTGTGCAGGTTTTTGCTTGGATTTAAGTTTTTACTGCATTTGAGTAAATACCAAGGGGCACAGTTGACAAAACATGCTAAGTGTATGGTTAGTTTTGTAAGAAACCACTAATGTGTCTCCCAAAGTGGTGGTACCATTTTGCATGCCCATCAGCAATGAATGAGAGTTCCTGTTGCTCCACATCCCCCCTAACACTTGGCATTGTCACTGTTGTTTTTGATTTAGGGAATTCTAGTAGGTGTATAGTGGTATCTCATTGCTTCTGTAATTTGATTTTCTGGATAGCATATAATGTGGAATATCTTTTCATACACTTATTTGCCATCTATATCTCTTCTTTATGAGGTGTGTGTAAGGTTTTTGCCTCATTTTTTATTAGGTTATTTGTTTTCATATCATTGAGTTTTAAGAACTCATTGTATATTTGGATTACAGTTCTTTTTCAGATGTTTCTTTTGCAATGTTTTCTTCTAGTCTGTGGTTTGTCTTCTATTGGCATTGTTTTTCACTAAACAAAAACAAAATATGATCCAAAAACACACAACATGATATGCAGAACAGACAACTGCTTTAAATGCCTGCTCCAACATATTCTCTTTCAAAGGACAGAGCAAATTCTGGGTTAATGCCAAACATTGGTGAGATATTAGTTTTAAAAAAATTGACTCACTTATTTTCCCATTTAAAATATAAATACCACTACTCAATTTCAACTTTTTTTGTATACTTCTTTATTACTTCTAATGAGATAAATGGCTATAGTTATAGTAAATATTTTGAGCACTTACCAGGTTCCCCAACTGTAGTATTTATTTCACACAATCTTCTTAACAATCCTATAAGATGTTGCTGTCATTTTACTTTCCTTTTCAGATGAACAAACTGATGCACAAGGATATTAATTTATTTAATAGATCATCATCTAATAATTGGAAAGCAAGAATCTGAATCTAGGTAAACTCTAAACCTGGATCTTAAATCACAAATGACCTTTATCCAGTTTCAAACCATTTTTAAAATGTTTATTCATTGATTTTATTGAAGGAAGAAGAGAGGGGAAAGAGAGAGGAACATCAGTCTGTTTCTGTATGTGCCCTGACCATGGATTGAACTGGCAACCTCTGCACCTTGGGATGACATTCTAACCAATTAAACTATCGTGCTAGGACATAGTTCCAAACAATTTTTAACTGCTTGAATATACTTCAAATAGCCTCCCAAAGAACTCTGATTTAAAATCATATATTGAAGGTATAAGCATACCACATCATTCATTAAAATTTTGCATGTTGTTTCTTCTTTGAAAACCCTTCCCTAGAAAGCTCATAGGTATTCATCTTTTCGAGGATACAAAATCCATCTTGAGTGGAGCTGAGCTCTCCTCCTCCAGACAGTATTTGCTGCATTGTCTTCTATGCTTCTTTAGTAGCTTGTTTATATCTTGTGAAAGAACTTAACCTCATAATTACAAGACTTTCTTTAAGGCAGCTTGACTGTTCTATTTCTTTGGTACCTGGGAAGAGCTAAGCATATTCTTCTAAAATAAACACATTGAAATCCTTCAAGCCCCCCCCCCAAAAAAAAAAAAAAAACAGAAAAGTCATTTTGTAAAAAAATTCTTCTTTTTTTTTTTTTTAATTAAGTGAGAGGCGAGTAGGCAGAGACAGACTCCTGCATGTACCCTGACCGGGATCCACCCAGCAAGCCCACTACCAGGCGATGCTTTGCCTGTCTGGGCCGCTGCTCCATTGCTTGGCAAATGCACTATTTTAGCACCTGAGATGAGGCCATGGAGCCATCCTTCACACCCAGGGCCACCTCGAAACCATGGTGAAGGAGTGGATGGGCGGGTGGGGAGGAGAAGCAGATGGTTGATTCTCCTGTGTGCTCTAACCTAGTATTCCACACTCCCAGCCAGTACTCTACCACTGAGCCAACTGGCCAGGAACAGAAGAAATTCAAGAATAGATAATGAATATACTTTTTATAACAGGATAAAAAATAAAGGCATATAATTTATATATAACTAGAACAAGTTAAATCTCAAAGATGTGGAAGAATACTGTTAAAGCCATATCTATTTTCTAACCTACCGCAATATATTTCTGACAATTCTATCAATACAAAAAGATCAAAATTCATCCAGAATACTTTTCCACAGTGCACAAGAATTAAAAATCGACAGATACAGTACTCTGCTCATTTCAAGGTAAAGCCTTAGGTTTGAAGGACATCCTAGATCACATCAAACATCAACACTGACATCTGCTGGAAATGCACACTGTCCACATTTTCTGCAGCTGGTTTAAAAAGAAAAAAAGAAAAAGTGCACAGAAAGAAGATGATAAGAAATTACTTAAAAACTACCTCAAAACCTAAACAAAAAACTAATATATCAATGCGAGGTGAACAATCTTGGGCTTTTTTTTAAATAAGATAATCTTGACAAACAAATTTTGAACAGAAACCATAGATCTGTGACTTTGAATTGGCCCCCCGAAATATATTTGATTTTTAAAAGCAAACTAAGATACCTATCTCTGTAGGGGAAGGAGTCATTTACTTTCCACTTCACGTTTCATAAATAGCACAATTTGGGCTCTCTGGATCAGAGAACAGGCTGAGTCACACTGAAGCCTCTGTTTTCATGAATCTGGAGAACACAGGTTTGATGGCTGGTTCGCTGCTGTGGTTCATATGTTACCCATTCTCCAAAGTTTCCTTTCTGCTGTCTAACTTGTAAGATTAATTAAGTATTTGGGGAATACTTACAGTCAAACTAAAGAAGAATATACATTCCTCTACTTGTTTGCTTATAAATTTTAGGTGTAATTAGATGTCAAATATTTTTCATATTTATTTTTCTTATTTATTGAAACCTTTCTGGTAAGAGAAATAATTCTGTGACTCAAGAAAAATATTTTGTTTTATGTTACAGAAATTAAAAAAAAAACACCAAACCACTATATTTATAATTATTAACTGTAAAAATGAACTCCTGGCTTCCTAGTATAAGTTTTCCTTGTTAAACAGATGTTCATATTTTCTTCTAAATTTACTCCATAAGTTTTCTTTTTAGGGAAACAGGTATTTATTATGTCTCTTTTTGTTTTTTTATCTTTTTATTATAAAATATAACAAGTATGCAAAAAATACATTAAACACACATGTACAGTTTAATGCATTATAATAAAATAAGCACTCATGTAACCATTGCTCAGATTGAGAAATGCAACATAGGCAATTATGCTTACAAAAGTCTTCATTGCCCCTTCTCGATTATACTCCAACCTTTGCTCTTTTTTTACATTTTAACCTCTAAGTATATATCTCTAAACACTATAGTGTAGCTGGGATTTTAATTTTATATAATGGAGTCATGGTGAATGTTTTCTTCTATTTTGCTTCATTCAATCAATGTTCTGTGAGCTTTGTCCATGTTGTTGCATGCAGCTGTAATTTGTTTATCTTTATTGTTCAATATTGTTTCATTTTATGACTATATTACCATTTGTTCATCCAATCTATTGTTGATGGATACTTGGGTCATTTCTGGTTGGGGGCTGTTTCTAATTTTTCTATGAGCATTTCTATGCATATTCCATGGTGCTTTTGAAATGTAGAAAAGAAAGGCTCTTATCATAAGTAATTTTTAGTAGAACTTACTTTCTCTAAAACAAAAAGAATTTTAGCAGAACTCACTTTTTCTAAAAGACTCCCTACCCTTGTCCTTGAGGCTGGTTTCCCAGGCTGTGGCCTTGGGATAGTTTCCCAAGGTTGCAAATGTTCCCAGAATGTTTCTCCCTGAATTAATCTTATAATAAACATTGTAAGAAAGCTTGTTTCACTGCTTTGTTTTACTGCTATGCTTCCCCTACTCTCCATTTCCCACTCAGTGTGTAATTTTGTCTTTAAAAGCTAGCCCCAAACTGTGTTTGGGGCTGCATGATTTGAATGACTTAGGTCTCCATGCAGTAGCCGGCTTTGAATAAAAATGACTCCTTTAAATTTGAACTTAGGTGTGAAGAACATCTGTATACTCTCACTGTTTCCCTACAACACATTTGCAGATATTTTTGTTAGCTATAAACCTAAGAGTGGATTTTCTAGGTCATAGATTATATGGCTTTTCAATTCAGTAAGTAAACCCTAAATAAAGTGGTTTATCTATATGTATTCTACCCAGAAGTATACAAGTGTTTCATTTTTTGCCAACACCTGATACTGCCCAATTTTTTAATTTCTGCAGTTGGGATAAGTTTGTAGTAACATCTCATTTTGTTTTTTAACTTGCATTCAATATCCTCTTTTAGAAAAGTACTTACACAAGTCTCTTGGCCATTTTACTACTTGACTATCAGTCTTTTTCTTATAAATTTCTAGAATTTTTTTTTTACCTCTGTTTGGCCCTCCCATTCAGCTTCTTAATGTTATCTTTTGTTGAACAGAATTACTTAATTTAAACATAGTAAAATATATTGAGTTGTACCACACAAACAACTTTAGACTGAATGCTTAAATTTGAGGTTCTGGAAAGCAAGTAGCCTCATCTTTATGGGGATATATATATATATATATATATATATATATATATTGCATCTAAGGATGCAAATAAAGACAAACTATGTGTCTTCAGATAAATTTTCCCAGTTATGAGCTGAGCCTACCCTTGTAGATATTCTAAAACACTTAAGAATCAATCTGATAAACAGGAGTTTATCTACATTCCTATTAAATTCCCCATTCTCTTTCCATCAATTGTATGGCTTTCCACTGGGTCACACAAGGAGGTCAGATCACCCTTGTCTCCTTCTTTTTGTTACCTCTCCATATCAAATCAATTACAAAGCCCACACCTTGCAATTTCTATATTTTATGTTTCTCCCCATTCCTTTAGCAGCCAGGATATGCATCTCTTGCATCTCTAATTGGGACTGACAGTCCTAATTTCTTCCACCTTGAATCCACCACACATTCACGCCAATGCCATATTTTCCATAAGCCACTTCTTTTTATTCTCTATAGAGAGAAAATGAAGGTCTTTTAAATATTTTATTTTTTATCAATATGTTTTTAGTTGAAATAGAATTGACATATAACATTGTATTAATTTTATATGTACAACATAATGATTCAATATTTTCATATATTGCAACATGATCAACACACATAGTTCTAGTTCTTTTACTTGTGATGAGAACTTTGAAGATTTACTCTTTTAACAACTTTCAGATATAGAATAAGGTATTATTAATGTAGTCACCAGGTTGTATATTAAATCTTTAAGACTTATTTATTTTTTTAACTGAAAGTTTGTACTATTTGATCACCTTCACCCATTGTGCCCATCCCCAGCCCCAAACTCTGGCAGCTACAATGTGTTATGTTATAACAGAATCATAACTCTGTCTATGAGTTAGGCTTTGTTTTGTTTTATTTTATTTTGGGGTTCCACATATAAGTGAGATCATATAATATTTTTCTTGGTCTGACTTATTTCACTTACCATAATGCATTCAAATTCCATGCATATTGTCATAAATGACAAGATTTTATTTTTTTATGACTGACTAATATTTCATTGTGTACTATATACCTTTTTTTTTTATGCATTCAACTATCAGTTGACATAGGTTACTTCCATGCCTAGGCTACTATAAATAATGCTGCAATGAACCTACCTTTCAAGTTAGCATTTTCATTTTCTTCAAATGAATACCCAGAATTGGTATACAATAGTTCTATTTTTTTTTATAAATAAATTTTTATTTTAATGGGGTGACATCAATAAATCAGGGTACATATATTCAAAGAAAACATTTCCAGGTTATCTTGTTATTTAGTTCTGTTGCATACCCATCACCCAAAGAGAGATTATCCTCCATCACCCTCTATCCAGTTTTCTTTGTACCCCTCCCCCTCTCCCTCCTTCCCTCCCCCCACCCCTCATAACCACCACATTCCTGTCCATGTCTCTTAGTCTCACTTTTATGTCCCACCAATGTATGGAATCCTGCAGTTCTTGTTTTTTTTAAGTGTTTTTAAGTGATCCGATGTCATCATTTCTTCTAGCTGAATAGTATACCATGGTGTGTATGTGCCCCATCTTCTTTATCCAGTCTTCTATTTTTTTTACAGTGATTAAAGGCATTTAAGCAAACTATTGGCCAATACAGCAAGAATCCATAAAAGAGTAGTGTCCTTAACATGTTCACCAAGTCCAAGTTGGCCCCATCACCATGCCAAATCCCTGAAAAATGCAACCCAACCACAGTTCAGTCTGTTAGGAGCTGTCACAGGGAGCAGGAGTCCAGGAAAAGTCCACACAGGAAAAGTCCGCATGGCACTGGAATTGTTGTCACCATTCTATACTTTGCAGCTATGTCCAAGTCCCAATGACCGCTGCTTCTAGCTGGTAATGATTCAGGTAGGCTGGAAAAGCCATTTGCAGCATGCGTGGATATGGAGCTTCTGTTCTCCTCTGCCTGGAGAGTTGAGACCAGGTTGCTTTTCCCTAGAGCTCTGTGACTGTGGCATGGTAAAGAGAACCTTGTGATACACTAAGCTGGGTGGCAAAGGTAAATTCATAATACAAGTTGGCAAAAGGGGCAAAGAAAGCTCTAAATTAGGAGTAGGTCCCAGCCTGAGATACGAGTGGGTCATTGAGGTAGGAGGGATAAAGGAAACACTATATATTAAGAAAAGCAGCAGAAAATAGAGATCTTTGAGGGAAGGATAAAAAACCTGACTATTCAGGCAAAACATAGTTAAGTGGCCCTTGTGCAAATGAGATCAGTTTACCTGCTTCTTGGAAGAAATACCCTAGGCTTGTCCACAGTGTCGTAGATGGGGCCGACAACCCTGGGCACCTTCAGCCTTCAGCGGCAAACTCCAGCATTCTGGGCAAGGTTAGGTCATAGGTGGCTGGAGCAGGGCTGGAAGAGACTGAACCCTCCCTTAGAGGAGCGAGGGGGAAGCCTACCTTCCAGTGTCCCTGTTTCCTCACAGCAGAGGCATGCAAGCCTGGCAGGCTTTAGCTCAATGACCTTCCTTTCCACTATTGAAGCAGGACCCAGATGGCATCCTATGAGACCCCTTTGGGGCGTTGGAGCCTTTAAGGGTGTATCCTAAAAGCTGGTAGTTCCTCTGATCTCTATTGGGCTTTTTTTTTTTGAGGAACGTCCACAATGTTACCATAGTGACTGCACCAAGTTACATTCCCACCAGCAGTGCACAATGTTTCCCTTTTCTCCACATCCTCATCAACACTTGTTATTTCTTGTCTTTTTGATAATAGTCATTCTAAGAGGTGTAATGTGATATATCTCATTGTGGTTTTGATTTGCATTTTGTTGGTGATTAGTGATGGTGGGTATCTTTTCATGCATCTGTTGGCAATCTATATGTGCTCTTTGGAAACATTTCTATTCAGCTCTTCTGCTTGTTTTTAAGTTGAATTGTTTGTTTATTTGTTTGTTTGTTTGTTTGTTTGTTTTATGCTATTGAGTTGTAGGAAGTCTTTGCATATTAACCCCTTATTAGATGGAAACCCACTGCTTGAAGACTTCAAGGGGGAAGGATGTGTGTGGCAAGGAGGATGAGGCCCTGAGGGAACTACTGTTACTGAAGGACGTGGAACAGCCTCCACTGGAGAAAGCAGAGCAGCCCAGGGCTTTAACCCAAGAGTTTCTGGCAGCAGTGGAGTCTGAGCTCCTGGAGGAGTGGGTGGACAACCTGGGAGGAACCAAGGCCCAATAGGAGACAGTAAAGCAAGCCAAAGATCTTATGTCCAACCTAGAGGGAAGGAGCCCTCATTTCTCCAGACCCAATACCCCCCTCCACACTTACCTGTCTCAACAAGGGCTGTCTTCAGTTTCTTCTTCCCAGGAAACAGGTCTGGGCAACCCTTTCCTTACCCAAGTCCAGTTCAAATGTCAGCTTCTCCTGGCTTTCTTGGTATCTCTGTCTGGACCCTCCACCTCCACCTCAACAGTGAAATAAACCTACATCCACCCAAAACAAACAAAAAAGCTAACAACAACAAAACCACAGACACATTATAGCAAGAGGCAGAAATTCTTTAACAGGCAGTTGGTTTGGAGTCTCCCTGTGGGCAGGGCTGAAACTTTTCTGAAACTGCTGCAGTCTGCCCCCTGTCCCTTCCTTCCCCATTTCTTCCAGGAGGCAGGTCTTTAGGTCTTTAGAACAGTCTGATGGTTCTGCCCATTTTCTGTGGCTCTCTCATCAAGAAGTCTCTTGAATGTTTAACCCATCCTAACATCTCCTTCTTAGCAGACTCGAATTCCTTGTTAATGTAATTCTGACTATCGTTATGTTTCATCACTAACTGCAGGATTCCCAACTTCTAGCTTTTCTTTTACTATTCCTCACGAAGTGGCAGCCAAAAGGTTCCCTCTGTCCACAGCTGAAGTCCATGTGGTCTCTATGATCCCATTCCAGCCTGTCTCTCCAGCTTCCTCCTTTACCCCTCTCTGTCTCACATTGCATGTGCAATGACATTACATTTGTGGAAGCCTGAGGTATGAATTTTGTGGTGATCTAGCTTACTCATTTACTCTTATCTATTCATAAGTTGAAAGAATACAAATAAGCTAAGTCTTATCTTTTGGAATTTTGCAAAAATGCAACAAGGTAATCATTTTAACAACCTCTCTTATCTTTATCTTAAAATATTGTAACCATTTACCCACACATGTGGCAGATATGCACTTGATATTGGCAAGTAAGAGAATTTAATAAGATGTCCATATTTTGCCAAAACATCAGTTAATTCAAGTTAAAGAGACATTATTATTAGATTTTGAGTCAAAAGCACAGGTGATTATACTTTTGACTTAACAAACTTAAAGTTTTGGTATTGTGCAATTAAATAAGACTTATGGTAATATTCTCCTTATCATTATGAGCATGATAAAGCTTTTAGAAAGTTGCATGACACTAAAAATTAGTGGGAAAATTGTAAAGCTAGGGAATTTTGTGTTCCATAGATTCATCTCCTGTGCTCTTTCTCCTCCATCATTGCAAAGAAGTGAGCGACCTCTCTCTCCTTTTCCACAGCCATCACATTGTTCCTTGGTACACCAATTATCCAATTGCATTGCAGCTATTTGTTGACACATATATCTGCCCAACTCTTCTTTGGGTTCTTTGAGCTTGGAGACTACTGATTCAAGTTAATCTTAGTGTCCTCAATGTTCACCATGGTGCAGGGCACAGGTTAGCATTTTCTAAATTCTTACAGAAGAAAGAATGAGGGTGGGCACGGAGAGGTGAAGAATGGGTGGGAAAGAGGGATGGAGTGGAAGAGAGGACAGGAATAAAGTAATATGAGTTTAAGCCATTTTTCCATAAAGTCTCTTAAAGTATGTAAATCTCACTAACTGTAGATGAAAAATATTTCCTATTCAGGGATTGTTAATGAGCAGTGAATAGGTTGGGAGGAAATGGAGTGGCTCCCAGATTCTTTTAAGTCACATCAGATGAAATAATTGGTCAATACATCTTTTCATATACCTCTCCCAGAAGGTGGTTCTGCTGGGAGCTGGGAAAGTCAAAAACTTTTATCAGAGCTCAGAGCTTTGTGAAAGGATATAGAGGAAGCAGGGAGGAAAAGAAAGAAACCAACTAATTAAAACAAGATGAAGACATTAAAAAGCATTCAGACTGTGTGTGTATATTCTGTACAAATCAATTCCCAATGCAATTCTTATAATTTGTTCCCAAGTAATTGGCCTATGTTCCTCCACTGCTTTGCTGTTGATGCTAATGAACACACAGGCTCTAGGTGCCTGGGAAAAGGAACAAATACATAAATAAAAACATTCAGCCAGTAATAGGATAAGGCATTTCCATGCAAGGCAACAATTTCTGATTTTCTGACTTAGAAATATTTTTTTTTTTTTGTGACAGAGACAGAGACAGATAGAGACAGGAAGGGAGAGAGATGAGAAACATCAATTCTTCATTACTGCTCCTTAGTCTCCTTGGTTCACTGATTGCTTTCTCATATATGCCTTGACTGGGGATGGGGGTGGCTACAGCAGAGCAACTGACCCCTTGCTCAAGCCAGTGACCTTGGGCTTCAAGCTAGCCACCATAGAGTCACGTCTATGATCCCATGCTCGAGCCAGCAACCCCACATTCAAGCTGGTGAGCCCGTGCTCAAGCCAGTGACCTCAGAGTTTTGAACCTGGGTCCTCCATGTCCCAGTTGGATGCTCTATCTACTGCACCACTGCCTGGTCAGGCCTGATTTAGGAATATTTTAAAAGATGTAGAAAGATTGTGAAGATATGCTCTCTCGCTCATTCTTATAAGGAGTCTTTCTTAAAAGAATACATTCATAAGGTACTACATCAACCAGAATATTTGTCCCTACATTCTTTTGTCTATAGATAATGAGTTAGGTAATCACATTTTTTTTTTATTTAGTGGTAGGAGAGAAGGTTTAGTTCAACACATTCTAAATTACTCTATTTAGTGGAACAGTTAAAGGAGTTCAGAGTGGGTTGTGGGCTGAGAGATACCAGCTTATTTCTTCAGACTATTTTTCCAAATCATGGAAAATTTTAAGATTCTATCAATCTTTCTATAGATAAGCAGTGGTTGCATTGTTTTGACAGCCTGAAAAGTTGAGTTCAATGGAATATTCTGGCTCTGCATTTTCTACTGAGGCTAGGAGATAAATTGAAGAGTAAACAGTCAGCCGGTACCTACTAAACATAAAACTCGGGGCTAGGCAGTGAGTGCTGCCCAGAGGTGAATAAGACTGGTTCCTCCTGATAAGAAAGTACCTTTTCTTTAGGCAGAATCAGATTTGTAAATAACAAGACAATAATATCAGGAAGAATAAAATAAATACAAAAATAGTGGTAAAAGCAATAAGCACTGAGAAAACAGAACAAGAAATAATTAATGTCACACTGATGGTGTGAGGAAGGGAAAGAATGCTTCTGGATGCAGTAGCATTTAATTTGGCAGAAAGGGACCTGGTCAGTGGTTCAGTGGATAGAGTGTTGGCCCAATGTAGGACATTCTGGGTTCGATGCCTGGTTAGGGCACACAGAGGAAGGACCATCTGCTTCTTCCTCCCTTCCACTCCCTCCTTTTTTCTCTCCCTTTTACCCTCCCACAGCCAATGGCTTAATTAGTTCAAACATGACCCCAGGTGCTGAGGATAGCTTGTTGGAGTGCATCAGCCTCAGGTGCTAAAATTAGCTCAGTACTTGAAATTAGCCCTAGATGAGGTTGCCAGGTGGATCCTGGCTGGGGCACTTGCAGGAGACTGCCTCACTATCAACCCTCCTGTCACCTAAGAAAATACTACTACTACTATTAATAATAATAATAATAATAATAATAAAAAATTTGGCAGAAAGGATGACCTGACATTTAACAGGAAAGAGGGCTGCAATGTTGTACCTTCTTTACTTCATTCAGGTATCTGATCAAATGTCACCTCCTTGGAGAGCAGTACCTCATTGCCCTGGTTAATGTAGTGACTCTGCTAGCAAATGTTTCCTAAGGTATGTTGCACACACTTAGCTGTCTTTCTCAGTAAAATTAGAATAAATAGATATTAACCAATTTTGATGAATTAGGTCACCTTTTGGAGAGAGGAGTGGGTGAGGAGATAACCAACTAAATAGATTAACAGATTGATTAATTTAAAATAGAAACTCATGTTATCAATAAAATGTAAATAGGGGATGATATAATCACACAGAAACTAGTTATACTTTTAGAGAATTAAGAGCAGAGTATTCCAAGAGCTGTTATATTAATAGCCTTTTACTATTCTTCCACAAAACAACATACATATATTCACATAGTTTGGCAAGATAGTATGTTTTACAGGACATTTTAATGTTCTGCATTTGGCAAACTCACTCACTTAAATGGTGCATGGTTGAAGAAACAATGTAAATGCATTCAAAGTAAAAAATAAAGAAAAATAGTATGAAGCAATTTAAATGAAAAGCAATAAATAGTTACTCAAACAATCAGAAATTTTGAAAACTCAAGAGTATTTAAGCAATATCCTATAATCCTACCATCAAGATTACTTTCCTTTGTAATTAAGCCATTTTTAAAAACTACTTTTTAAATACACAACTCTATGATACTTTACTAATGATTGAAACAAAGATTGTTTTGAGTTTTTCTATTAAAAATGCTACAATGAATACATTTATTCATAAATAGTTTTTCAATATTTAACTTACTTTTTAAGAATAAAATGAGTTGGATAATGAGTAGAATATTCACATCACTGTATTCAAGAAGAGAGAGTAATTTTCAGGTAAGCTTATTTTAAATAGTTTTGTGGTATAGTAAAAGGTTTGGGACAAGGGTGGGAGCTTGGCCATCCTAGGTCAGTGTATTTTCAATATTCTGTACTGTATTATTTTGTTTTAGTCATTACTCTGTGTGTTTTTGCCATTTAATCTTCTCAGAGCCTAGCATGGTGCTTTGCATAAAACTAGATTTTTAATGTGTGTTTATGGAACTGAGACAGTGCTAATAAAAGTATCTAAAAAAACCTATGATAAAATATGATATGGATATATTAATGCTTATCAAATGTAATTAGAAATATTATTTCAATAAATATAATAAAGTACTTTACTTTGTTTAAAAGCACAGTTTTAATGATGATGAATACATCCATTCTATTACTTATTCTTGAGCACAGTTTAAAAAAAAGGGGAATTCAGATAGTTAAGCTTAGCTATATCAGTCACTTTCAATTTGACATGGGTTGTGGTCTGTGATCATATCACACTGGAACATGAAATAAAAATTTTTAGAGTAAAATATTACTTGATTCTATTTTTGAAATGTTCTCTCTGTCTGTGCAGCAATGATCAGGACCTGTTGTGGTGGCAAATTACCAGAAGATAAAGTTTCACTACTAAACAGGAAAGACAGTGATAGTGAGAACATGGTTGCTTTGAAAGGGATGTGTAACCTAAGAACTAGGATGAAAAATAGAAGATTCAGAAGAGTAATCTGAAGAATGAATAATAAAATAGCAGTCACAATTAATATGTATTGATTGCTTGTTGTATGCCAGTCACTGTTCTAAGCACAATATATACTATATATAGTGGTTGTCTCCACGGCAATTAAATCAGAATGTCTGGGGAAGGGACTGACCATCAATATATTTTTTTGTTTTTTGGGAGGGCTTTTTAGTGAGAGGAGGGGGGCAGAGACAGATTCCCACATGTGCCCTGACCAGGATCCAACCAGCAAGCCCACAGAAGGCGATGCTCTGTCCATCTGGGGTCCTTGTTCCGTTGCAACTGGAACCATTTTTAGCACCTGAGGCAGAGGCCACGGAGCCATCCTCAATGCCCGGGGCCAACTTGCGCTAATGGAGACTTGGCTTCAGGATGAGAGGAGAAGAGAGAGAGCAAGGGAGAGAGAGAAGCGAGAGGAGAAGGGGTGGAGGAGCAGATGGGTGCTTCTTCTGTGTGCCCTGACTGGGAATTGAACCCGGGATATCCACATGCTGGGTCAATGCTCTACTACTGAGCCAACAGTCAGGGCCGCATCAATAATTTTTAAACATGTCCCAGATAATTCCAATCTATAGCAAAGTCTGAGAACCACCACTCAACAGCCATGCAAGGTAAATATTCTTGCTACTATTTCCAACTTAAGATGTAAACAGAATCACAGAGCTATAAACTTGCCAATGCTGAAGAGTTGAAAAGTTGAGACATGAGTCAGCTGGCCTGATTCCAAAGCCCTTGACTTTAACAACTGCCATGCCTCCCACAGTGCCTTAGTGCCAGTTTTAAGGAGTAGCCCTTGATATTTATGAGTTTAAGAAAATTTTATTTACTTATTTTTCTTTGTGAGAGAGACAGACAGGAAGGGAGAGAGGCAGGCAGGAAGGGAAAGAGACAAGAATTATCAACTTGTAGTTGTGGGACCTTACTTGGTTCATTGATTGCTTTCTCATACGTGCCTTGACCAGTGGGCTACAGCAGAGTGAGTGACCCCTTGCTCAAGCCAGAGACCTTTGGATTCAAGACAGCGACCATGGGGTCATTTCTGTGATCTCATACTCAAGCCAGCAACTCTGCACTTAAGCTGGTGAGCTTGTGCTCAAGCTGGATGAGCCCGCACTCAAGCCAGCAACATCAGGGTTTCAAACCTGAGTCCTCAGCATACTAGGGTGATGCTCTATCCAATGCACCACTTGGTCAGGTGAGTATGGGAAATTTTAATACACATCTTAACAATAATCATTTTAGGAAGCCATAACCTATTCTTATGTAGTTTGTTTCCTACCACAATCTGAAATTGGTCTCCCTGGCCTATATTTATCATGCACAAGTTGTCAAAACTGGCCCTTCCCTCTAACCCAGTTCCTTAGCCCCTCCTTTCAGATGTTACTGGTTTGATTTGCCTTAGAGCCCACCCAAGACCACAGCAAGTGGTTGTACTTGTGAAAGAGGAAGAGGCCCAGTGATAAAGCCAAGCAGGGCAGGCAGAGACTTCCCTGTTAGGAGGCTCCGTTCACAGAATCCAGGTTTTGACAGCTAGATGTCAGTTACTAAGACTTCTTTTGTTCAACCTTCTCTCAGGCTTCTAGTTCCTCATATGTCTTTCTGCTTTGGGGTCCAAGCTTTCTGGTTAGCTTTGCCACTCTACTATATGACTTTGGGCAAGAGTAAGCTTTATAAGCTCTTCCAGATTCATGGACTATGTTATGTACCATTCTGAATGAACTTTGAAGATCTGCTTGACTAAATGTTTGGCTCTATGGCACTTCATTGCTCTAAAGTTCAGAATGTACTCCTGCGGACTGCTCACTTATTTCCAGACCATTAGAGCCACCACTACCTCTGATTTCTAAGTCCATTATGAACTTGTATATGCTGTCTGAAATCAATCTTGGTCATAGTTATCCCAGTTCAAGCAATCACCCTTAAGTTGTAACTTGAAGGGAAGAATATAACTAAACATTTGATCTAGTGCAAAAGCATATTTAATAAGCGAGGCGTTTGGCCTGAGGAGTCTCACAGATGGTGGGACCCTCTTATGGAGAGCATGTTTTCTTCTGTGGCAGCTTTTTATTTTGAGATGTATTCCTGACCATGGCCCAGGCATTTGTTGTAATAGTTAAAAATTCTTACCAGCAAAATTGTGCTCGGTGCAGTGAAATCACACAAACCCATCCAAAGCTACAATTAAACTGGGCCAGTTCCAAGTTTAGGTGTTCAATGTACCTGGCTCCACCCCAAGGCCAGAGTGAGAGAGAGTGGCAGTGAGAATTTACCTAACAACCTGGCAGCTCCCAACTACCATGAATAAACCTTCTGGTTTAGTCTTTATCTGTCAAAAAAGAAATCATTTTGTCAGTATGAAACCCAACTAGGGAGAAACTGATCACTCTTGCCTCAATAAATCATTTCTGAAAGACTCGTCACTAGTAGTAACAGAATTTATCTGTGTCCCAACTGTCAGTGCTATTTTTTCTTAAAATGGTAAACTCAAGGGCAGGCTATCTCCCCCCCAATGCCCCTTCTCCATCTCCCCACATTTAATTAGCAAAATATTACATAAACTAAGAAAGTGCTCATGTAGCAAAAGAGGATAGAACTGAGGGCCAGATTCCTCAGAAGACAAAAAGAAGTAAGACCTGCCCCCTTAGTTGCCTATGCCCCTGGGCTGGAGGGTTAAGACAGGGCTGCTGAGGATGACAGGTGTCCAAGACAAGTGTCTACAACATTGAGGAAGTTGATACAGGGTGGGAAAGGAGGAGACTTCCTGAACCCCAGGCCTTGGTCAGCCCCAGAATACATTTGGCTTTTGCTTTTTTGATGGGATTAGAGCACACAGGACCCAAAGTCCAACTGAAGTCCAACTCCCAGAAATTTGGAAGGGAAGGCTGTGGCCCTGCATAGACTCACACAACCACACAAGGGTAGCTTCAGATTCACCACCCACCCTAAGTGCTGCTGGTGCCAAGGCCCCTTCCAAGAGTCAACCATGGCAAGAATGACGTGTTGGAGGCCAGCAGTGGCACAGGGCCACTTTAAAGTTATTTCAATGTTGTTTGGACAGATCAAGAGTACTCAAAACAATCTTTTGACACTTGAACCTCTATATTTCACATTTTTGGACATCATGATAATGTTAATACAGTAGACTTTGAATATTTAAAGTGGGCATGTTTTAGGCTTTCAAGTTTCCAAATTCTGGAAAAATATATTTTCACCAGAACATATAGAGCACTGCCAATATTAAAGTGACTGCCTCAGACTCATCAGAGAATGAAGTAGAAACAAGTAGAAAAATAACAAAATCTTGTTGCTGAGTGTCCCACCTAACAGGTACATGTGACTATTTCCTGTATGAAGGAAGGTACTGTTTGAACCTATCAGTAAAATTATAGATAGCTACATATCACTGACCTCCACGGTCATTCTAAAGTGTGAACTTGTGAATCTCAAGGTTCTGTAATGAAGTAATAGCTCTAGCAAATGCACTGCTTCCCAAATAAGAAAATAATGATTTCTAAAACACTGTTCCCTCCTGTGACTTGAAGACCCCTAGTGGTCACAGTGGTAATAACTCCTCTGAACGACAAGCATCAGAAGTATCTCAGACACCATTTTTCAGATGCATGTATATGCTGTTGTGATTAGTAAAACACAATTCACTTAAAGTGCTGAAAATACTACAATAATATTACTATAATTTTTTCAATTAAAGAACGATATCCAAAGTATAATATTATTGCTAGTTGGAGAGAGCTGGAAGTTTTGAAATTACTCAAAAAGGTTGTAAACCCCCGGTTTAGGTAATCACCACCAGGGCACTTACTCTTCTTTTTTTAGATTTAAATTTATTGTGTTTACGTATATTCAAGTGTCCCACCGAATACATCTCTCCTACCCCCTTGTTCCCTTCAATATCCCCTTTACTCTCCTCCCCCCAACACACTCCCCCCTTCCCTCCAGGATTTGCTTTGCTGCTCTCTGTAACGCTGTTATGTATATATAATTTCACCGATTTCTTTCCCTTCTCTGATCCCATCCTCTCATCCCCTTTTCCTCTGACTGCTTTCCCTCTGGTCCCTTTGATCCCACCTCTGCCTCTGTTCCTCAGTTCACATTGTTCATTAAATTTCTCAAATGAGTGAGGTTACATTTTTCTTTCTCTGCCTGGCTTATTTCACTTAACATAAGTTTCCAGGTCCATCCGTGTTGTTGCAAAAGGTAAGATTTCCTTCTTTTTCATGGTCCCATAGTATTCTATTGTATGTATGTACCACTGCTTTTTAATCCACTCATCTACTGACGGACACTTGGGCTGTTTCCAGATCTTGGCTATTGTAAACAATGCTGCCGTAAACATGGGGGTGCATTTCTTCTTTTGAATCAGTGATTTGATGTTCTTAGGATACATTACTAAAAGTGGGATGGCTGGGTCAAAAGGCAGTTCCATTTTTATTTTTTTGAGGAATCTCCATACTGTTTTCCACAGTGGCTGCACCAGTCTGCATTCCAACCAGCAGTGCAGGAGGATTCCCTTTTCTCCACATCCTCATCAGCACTTATTATGTGTTGTTTTGTTAATGAGTGCCGTTCTGACTGGTGTGAGGTGGTATATCTCATTGTGGTTTTAATTTGCATTTCTCTAATGATTAGTGATGTTGAACATTTTTTCATCTGCCTATTGGCCATCTGTATGTCCTCTTTGGAGAAGTGTCTATTCATTTCTTTTGCCCATTTTTTGATTGGATTGTTTATTTTCATGGTGTTGAGTTTTATAAGTTCTTTATAAAAAAATATGGAACACTTCATGAATTTGCATGTCATCCTTGCACAGGGGCCACGATAATCTTCTCTGTATCGTTCCAATTTTAGTATATGTGCTGCCAAAGTAAGCATAGTTACTCTTTTTGATAAGCAGCACCTCAAATAGTTGGGTCTACTTAGAATAACAGACATGATCTGCAGAACTCAACCAGGAACAGAATTGTGTTAATGATAAATATTGCATTTACATTGATTGCACAAAGTTTAAAAAGAAAGCATTGACCTGCAGTTCTGATCAAATACCAAGTGGTATAGTCACATAAAGTGCACTAAATCGCCAAATTAGCACATTTCTTCACATGGGAACTTTGGCTTTTCCTGGCTCTGCGGAAACTGTGTAATGCAAAGCCTTATGGGAAACTGGGCCTCAGTTCAATCAAATTCTTAATTTACTATTTAAAAATTTCATACACACACAGAAATACACACAGTGATGTGCGCACACACACACACACACACACACTCTCTCTCTTAAGAGTTATGTCATGCTTTGGCTCAGCTGCGTGTGTGTGTGTTACTCTTTTATTCCTTGAATCAAGTATCATCACTATTTTTTTATTGAAGTATTCTCTTAGTTGCCTGAGTTCGTGTTAGTCTCCTGGGGTAGGTCAGGCAAATAAAATCTCTAAAATAGAAAGATAATGATTTAGAATTAATAAGACAATTACTTTTTTCCCCTTATACTCCCTCCCTCCCCACACCTGAAATCCTATCAAACCAAGTGTCAGGGGAAGACAGGGCAGGATTTTTCAGAAAACAATGAGCATAGGATGGCAGTAGGTCAGGGTTCAGATTCTCAATGAAAGGACAGCCAGCGAGAAGGACAGTGAAGACCTTACTTGCAATCCATTAAAACCAGAAGATGACTGTTCCTATCAACATGTTCGTAATGACAACCACCCATACATACTTGAAAGGCGCAAAAATAATTTACTCTTCAATCTCAGATACACAAATATACTTAAGAAAGAGAAGTTTTATTAGGGCAATTTCACTTTATTTTTCCATACAGCAAAGTCAACTACTGTGGTAATAATAAAATAAGCAGAAAACAAATTGCAGCCCAAGACAAAACACATAGTTTTAAGCGACTACAAGCAAAAAGTAAGTTATGATTACACAAGAGTAAAAACCAAGCGCTTCTGTCCTGTCAGCAGATGAGTGGTGGGGTTGCCCGTAAGTGCAACATCGCAACCAGCTGGAGTGAGGGCTGGCCACGCTAATTCATTAAACAAGTGCCCATGATCACATTTTCTTTTTTGAGTGCTTCTGAGTTGAACATTAGAACTGTGAAATTTGAACTGTGTTTTATTTTTTTCACCTGCTGAAAGAACAGGCTCCGATAGCAATTAAAAAAAAATCACATAACAACTATAGCTATAGTGTGCTGTTTGGTTTGCCTGTTTATGGTTTAAATTTTGTGAAAGTCAATACTTGTTTTGAAGATGTGTGTGTGTGTGTGTGTGTGTGTGTGAATAAACCGCTGAGACTGGCAGAAACTGATTTGAAGAATACATGTCCTTAGTATAGTTCTTTCTCTTTTGTTGTTTTTGTTGAAGTTTTAAACATGCAGTAGTTTTGAAAAATGTAAGGACTATTTTGATCCATGATTTCACCTTAATGGTTGAAGTACCTGCTATTTTTGGTAATGGTCTTCAGGCAGATTTGGCCCAATGGAGTTTTTGTCAGTCATGAGATCTTGGAAGGATGGCATATCTTTCCAGCTGAAAAAATCCTGGCAAACTACAAGCTGACCACATAAAGCAAAGCAACATGTTTGAAGGGGTACAGAGTGCTAACTCGGTGCCACTTTTGCAAGCAATTTTGCTCAGTCTGTCATTTTATTAGCCTTAACAAAACTCCTTGTAATTATAGACGTTTTTATTCAAAATAAGATCTTACTATTATACAACAGGTTTCTCTCTTTTGACTATATACAGAAGTGCAAAAAGTCAACCTTCTCTCTAGAGTCCCAACATGCTAAACTGCAGCATAATCAACCCTCAAGAGTTTGCACACACACTAGAATTCTCATTACGTAAACTTTGAGTATTTGGATTATCAACAAAAAGTCCCTTGTTCTATTTATTGATTATGCAGCTTATTTATAACAAGGCCTGATATTCAGGGATTTCAAAAATATTAAACAATACTTTAACATTTGAAATGGATACAGTAGAAAATAAATTTTATTCTAATATCTAGGATCTAGATCTTCTTATAACTAATTACAAACAAAATAAATCATCAAAATATTACTCAATTGTCTGCCAGGACTGTTGCGATAGCAACAACTTAACTTCTTACTTAGCAATGATTATATATTTATAAGATATCCATATAAAAGATCTTTGTTCTTTTAATGAAAACTAGACAAGAACTAACAATGACTGACATTCTTACACTTTAATATTAAATCAGTAAAATATAAATCATTTAGTTAACAATAATACGAATATTCATATGACACTACATGTAACTCAAAACTGAGTATGTTATGAAGAAAAAACTATTTTTTTTTGTATTTTGAAAAGTTCATCAGTAAAATCTAATAAAACAATAGTCTATAAACTGAAATGGTATTCAATTGTTAATACAAAATGAAATCTAATAAGTGTAGGAAATGAAAAACTACATTTTAACAAAAAAATAAGTAATACTCTATAATGTAACTAACTACAATGACATGATAAGTCACCATTACTCTCTTAACACGATTGAAATTACATTGGTATGGGTTCCAACCCGTAATGTAATAATCTAAGGCTTTAATAGATGTACAGTACAATCAGTAAAATCAACACATCAGTCTTATATTAGAAAGCATCTCTCTCAAGCATCTCAAGCATAAAAACTTGCAGTAAACTTGGAAGTATGGAAAGTTCTATAACTGAACTTTCACTTCTCCCATTCCATACTATAACTACCAGTGACCTGGCCCCTACTTCAGCAATGTTTAGAACTGCTGAACAGAGCAAAAATATCCTTTACTAGCTGCAACATCCAAACCACAAAACGGGAATTCCTTTGGATGAATCCATTCTTAAAAACTGAATGCACATCTATTTTTTTTTAATTTTGTAAAAGGCTTTCTAAGGCTATAAGCAGTTAATGTGAACAAAACGAATCACATATAAAGTTCACCCATGTACGTAACCCACCCAATTACTAGGTAAATTAAATATTTCCCATTCTCATATTTTGGTTTATCATGCATCTGATGACAGTGCTGCTTTCTTCTTTGTTTAGAGTCACTATTTTCAATGTGACTGTGATGAAGCATTTATGCAAATGTGAAACCATTTTTGCAAAGCATTTATAGTCTTTTGACTTTGACAGAGCTATAAATAGAAGCAAAATAATTTCCTCAATTTTTTTGTTTTCATGTCTCAGAAATGGCATATCCCTTTTGAATAACATGTTATACTGTATAGTATGCATAAATATTACACTACAATGCATTAAAATAATTTTTATATATATATATCTATTATATATATCTCCAGTAAGTGTGAGTTTATCTGTATTGAGAGAATTTGTGTTGTGCTGTCTACTGTTACTGTAGTTAAATTGGCCATTTCTGAGACAGCTTTGGTTTCAAAAAAAATAAAAATAAAATAATGGTGCCCTTTGACTGATTAGTACTAGCAAATAAGCAACAAAATGTGGCTCTGAAAACAATAACACTGAAGAAATAATACTCTAATTTGATGTACAGTCTATGGCACTTCATGAGAATCCTTAACAACATGGTACTTAAAGCCATGATGTGCTTTAAAAGATACACAGTTGTGGTTTTGCTTGGCACATTCATCTCTGTCAGATCCCTCCCTCACCACATCTTACAATCTATTACATTAAAAATATTACTCTTAAACAAAAACAACTGTGCATGCACGCTCTCATCTATAATGGCAATTTTAAATACAAGGTGCACCTTTGTTATTTGTAAACCTTGAAAGAAATAAACTTATTTTTAAAAAATTATATCTTGGTCTACAGACGTACCAATACATAATAGAATCATGGTTACAATGTAGTCTGTCTTTTCAAGATGGCATGAATATATATGAAACTAATTAGGTATGCATATTTTAATGCATAACTCTGTGCTAGAAAAGAAAAACGATGTTGTTCTTTTAGATAGGTCTATCACCTCAGCACAAATATCAATTAAATATACAAAGTGTATAGGCAACAGTGTGCAGTGGATTTCCATGTTGTCTTTTCCTCTGGTTAACATGCAATAAGTGGATGTCTTGTGGCTGAGGGGTTTTTGTGTGGGTTGCTTGACGGTATATACAATATGGCTAATGACCTCATCCTTTACTCTAACCAAGCACACTGTCCTTTCCTCTTTAGTATGATCTATAAAGGAAAAATAGAAAATCTTTGTTAAAACAGACAACATTTAAAAGCAGTTTCTAATATATATCTATATATACATATATAACATATATACATATGTATGTATATATATTTAATAAGAACACTGTATTTCTTGACTTAAAGTGTAAACACACGCATGTTATATCTTCATATAAAAACAAACAAAAAACACTTCACAAATACAAATAGATCTAACTTTATCATCTCCATAAGAATAAAATGGCATGCAGAGCTTAAGAAAACTGTAGACTCCACTCAAAGACTAAGCTAAAAGTGTAAATCAAATTTGCAGAATCAAGGGGCATAATAAGCTGAGCTCTTTTTTAGCCCAATTGTTGTGGGGCTGAATTTAAATTCACTTTACTTCTCTTCTAAAGTTAATAGGTTTCAAGAGTAATGATTTGGCTTACAAAATTAAAATCCATGCAACAAGATTCGCTCTACAGATGGTCCCTGACTTACAATGCCTTCATTTAACTTTATTTGACTTTACAGTGGTGCAGACAGGATAAGCACTCAGTAAAAACCAGCTAGACTAAGCTGTTTGGTAGCTTAGTTGTACTAAATATATTTTCAACTTCTGATATTTTCAACTTATAATGGGTTTAGCGAGACCTAACACCATCATAAGTTGAGGAACATCTGTATTTGGGTGCTTATCACACCATGTGTTTGCAGGGGGGAGCTTAATATTTTAAATATTTTGGATAATTTAAAGTTTGGGGTATTTTTTTTTCGAAAGCCAAGAAAAATAAATATTATTCCTTATGCTCTTGATGAATTAAGGTTAGATATCAATTGTACCTGTAAGTAGTTCCGATTTTTACATGAAGTTTTTCTTATTAGAGAAACTTTACATATTAAGAGTATATTTTAGAATACAACTTTAAGAATGAAAGAAACCACCATTTTGCTGTACTCAAAATCAGTCTAAATATTGCACTTCATGAAAATGACCAATAATTTGTTATATAAACAGACTATGAAGAGTCTAAGCTTCAATGTAAGCAAACCTATAGATTCGTTAACTGTTGGACTTACAGCCATTGGGTATCCTTTTTTTCAAGCTATATTTATTGCTAAGAAATAGAATAGTTATATATACACAAATATATATAAAGAAGAGATCTTTTTCTAAATCTACATGCTACAAAGTAATGTGCTTATTCAAAAATGTGGCAATTGTTCAGAATAATAAATGTGATTATCAGAACTGCATAGAGAGAGCTTATGAAACAGACAAAAGTCATTTTCAGTCATTCAACTTGTGATTGCGATGTCTTGAGTATTACCTTTCAGAATTTCTCTCTTAAATGGCTCTCAAATTTCATTTGTCCTCTTTCATTTGACCTGTCTCAGCTCTCACTGTGGATAATGATCACAGGGGCCTCTGCCCTGGTTCTCTGCCACCATCTCCTGGCTCCACACTCTGTCCCTTCTTCCGTAAGGCCCAGACTGCTTTATCTCTATCATACCCTTTTTTGTCAAAATTCATTTACTTCCTGAAAGTATTGGAAGAGTTACTCCTCTATCTTTGTTCCAAAAAAATGTATCCAATGATCTCTTATTTAATAGAGTGTACCAAAATTGACATCTGTATCTCATTGACATGGTTAACTAACACATAGCAGGACCAAAACGTCATTTGCAAATGTGTTAATGAAATGAATGAAGGGAAACAACAGAGAATGACCATCAATCTTATTTACCAGATGCAGTTTTAAATGGTGTGGTTCTTTTTAAACATAAATATAAATATTCTGAATGTATATGATAACTTGAATGTATGCATATTGAATAAGACATATCCTCTAAGTGTGAAAAATGACCACTATTGCAAGTATCTAATTCAATGTGTTTGAAGGCAAACCATAAAACTTTCAAACCATTTTTGAGAAATGGCAATGTTTTCAGAAATATATGATCCTCCAGAGTGACTATTTCAAAGTACCTAAAGTTCATTGGGCTATGTGTATGTATATGTATGCATATATGTGAGTGTGTGTATTTATTTATTTAAAGTAAGACTCTTTACAGTCTAATGACCCTGTGTTTTAAAGCACGGAGGGAAGAAGGTATATGCTCTCATTTTAAGATCCCCCCCAAATTAAAAATTAAGTAAATGAGGATCTACAAAAGGATCAAGAAACTATTGCCTGTGAGCCAAATCCAGTCTGCTGCCTATTTTTGCAAATAAAGGGAACATAGCTGCACCCTTTCCTTACACAGCATTTCTGGCTGCTTTCATGCCACAATGACAGGGCTAAAGAGCTGTAACAGCAAAGAATGGCGACAGAGACCATATGGCAGACAAAGCCAAGAATATTTACTATCTGGCCTATTAAGAAAAGACTTGCCAGCTCTTGATTTATGCCTTCTACTTAGATTTAAATCATATTTTTTCTATGTTTGTATTTATTTTTAAATTGAAATAAAAACAAAATCTATTTTCCCTAAGTATTATATAAATTTAAGTGATATTAACATACTACTAATTTGTATGATGAAATTTCTCATGACCCAGATAAGATAAAAATATGAGCTGTCTTTTCTCTAAAATTTTGCAAAAATTTTCTTAAATGCATTATGCAGTTGTTATTAAAAAAACACCATGAATAGATACTATATATTACATAATAAACTTACTGTTTAGTGATGAAAATTCTACATCTGGGTAACATACTTGTGGCTAGTCAGATGTTCGGCAGATATTATGGGTATCTAGTAAATAAAAAAATTATTTATGAATGATCCATGCAAGCAAGCCAATAACCAAGAGATGAAAACAGTTTAATATTAAATTTTTTAAGAAAAGTGAAATTCAGCTGTGAGGTAATAGTCCTTATCTGGTCAACATAACAGTAAATTAATATAAACTTAATGCCAAAGTAGTAATTCATTTTTTAAATCTTTGTGTTAAATACTATTCTATAGATGTTATCAGATTTTAAGAAGAGAAGTAAAACTATCAAAAAAATCATGCAGAGCAGTAATTAAAAGAAGCCCTTTTTGTTGGCCTACACACAAACACACACATACACACCCTTGTGGTTTCAGTTATCAAGTAATTAGAAATCAAAGTAGGAAATGTCTTGCCTATTTTTGCGCAACCAATTTCTAACATTTTGAATTCTACTCATGGTGTCAAACTTTTTTTTTCCAATTTAAATTACCAGGTAGAAAATTATAGAGGAGTATTTCAAAAGAACTGGATAAGAGCAAAAATTTGTATCATAACCTATTTCTTAATCCTGATTGCACATTTTTTTTGATATTTTAAATGGGCAAGAGAATTAAAAAACTTGAGAGAAAGTACAGTGAGGAACCAATATAGAGATCAGTTATTTCAATAGTCCCCAAAGCTAAGAACTTCCAATATGTAGCTTTATTCTCTTCCACCCCAGAGTTATGGCTGCTACCCTAAGAGAAGCAGCACAGTAGAGTAGAACTATCAGAGGACAGAAAGCACAGGTTCTAACACTAGAGATCCATTTCCTACTGTGTAACCTTGAGCCAAGCACTTAATTATTCTATGCTTAAGTTTCTTTGACTATAAAAATGTCACCACTCCCATTTCATCAAGTTGATGGGAGAACAATGAAATCACGTACATGAAGGCATTTTTGTTGTTCTGGTTGTTTCAATTTAGATGTCCTAGACTAATCCAACATATGACAATCCGCAGTCTGGAGTGTAAATTAATATGTCTGTATTTCATTTCCATTTCTCAGCTGACATCTTTACACAGTTTTACAGCATTGGCAAATGGCAAGAAAATGTGCTCCAAGCAAAATGAAGCTTCTCATACCAATTTTCCTGCTGCTGCAGGACAGGATGTTGCACCCAACAGTGTAGAAGCATCAAGGATGGGGCTGTCAAAACATACCAAGGACCTTCAACACCAATTGATGCAGATGAAGGGCCAGCTATAAACTTCTGCATGCATGCAGGCTGCATTTTGTGGCATCAGCTATTTCCAGCAACACTAACGTACTGTAAGCATATACATATGTATGTATATGTAGATATAATATATGTGTGTGTGTGTGTGTGTATATATAAATATATATATATATATATATATATATATATATATATATATATATCCATTCTCTTTTCTTTCTTTTGGTTGTAAAACAATATGAAGACCCAAGATTATGCATGAAATGGTCACAGCACAATGCAAAAAGTAAAGTGTCCTCTACAACCCAGGTGGCCAAGGGCATGTCAAAATTTGTTTTGCTATAGTTCTGCTTACACAGCAATTCTATAGTCATACACAGTACACACAGGAAAATTCAGCATCAGTGAGCTATACCATAAATGGATTGCATTAAAACCATTAAGAAATTTCTGCCAAATTACTTATTAACATGATACATATGCACAATCTAGCATTCTTGTAAATGATTTTGATAAGTTAGCATAAAACCCAGGGCTATTTTGACAAGCTTCAGAAAAACTAATGATCTACTCGAGAAACGTTTAAAGTTTGTCTGAACCTTTAAGATATATCCACTTTGGGATACTGCTTTTCAAAGTCTTTAATGGTTATACTAATAGCTTACAGTTCTTCTCACAGTGTGTTGTAGCAACAAGGGTGGCTATTCCTCATAGCAATAACTACAGATTCCAAGGCACTTAATTGGTTTTCTCTCCCCAAAGGGCAATATGTTGGTTCCATCGGATACTGGTTCTTTTGGGATTTACTTGGCTACATTTAACCTTAGCCTGTGGGTTATCTGAAATTTGATTTACTTTCATAACATATATATCTATATATTCAAGCCAAACTCGATATTATATAAATTTGACTTTAATTCTAGTATTTTTTTAGTATAATTTGAAATGGGGTCATAAAATGCTCATTGAATCAATGTCAATTTAAAATTTTAAATATTTCAATAATCATTCTTTTTACATAGTCATACTTGTACATCATAAAATTTAAATTTCTGAAACAGATCCCTTTTACTGAAAAGTAACCTGTGTAATTGTTACTCTATAATTGTATGGGACACAAAATTAATGTTTTCTTTTTCCTTCAACTCCCCAACATTTATGCTGGGCAATTATAGAAAAAGAAAAATTTTTTAACTAAAACACTAAGCATCAAAATTTGAACACAAATTGAACCTTTGTTGAATATGCAATCTACTTATCAAACAAAACTATAGTAAATTTGTAACAAACTATATTTACAAGAGTGGTCATTTGTGGCATATGTTGCACATTTAAATATTGTGCTTTTTATTAAAAATTTAGGCCAAGAATGGAGAAATTGTATATACCAGATATCTATAATTAAAAAACCTTAAAATGACCTACTTTTATTTTTTGGATCAGTCAAAATACCTGCATGAATGGTTGAGACCAAATAAGAATTGCTTGTGTAAATATCATTTTAGTAGCTTTAGAAATGGAGCTGCGACAACTTTGGAGCACTTATAAATGGCAAAAAAGCATCCTACTACTTGTCATAGAGAGAATGTGTAGGCCAACAAGAGGAATCTTTGAAACCCCATGCTATTAAAGCACCCACTACAGCCCTCACGTACACATGATTCCCACTGACCTCAATGGGAAATCCATGTGTGTAAGGGCTGTTGGATTGAGCCCTATTAGAGTTGGTTTTTAAGAAACAAAGCTGTAAATTAGCAAACCTGGTTGGCTGTGGCTGTTGCAGCGAAGGGAACACTTGTGGCAGATGTTGTTGCTGCGGACACAGTGGCTGGCGTAGCACCGTGCACCATGGGAACTTTCGGAGGGAAAATCATATAAGCAAACATACAGAAGAGTGTAGCAATATGGAAACCATGGCAACATGGAGGAGATAATTGGACATGGTATTTATCACAGCAATAAGCCATGTGACGGACATCATCACCAGCGAGTGACATGCAATCACAGCGCAAAGCAGGACAACATTCCAGAGAAAGAAGGGGAAGGGGGATGAAAGAGAAAAAAAAGGGGAAAAAAGCTTGTTACCATCAAATCAAGAAAATTGACACAAACAGGCTTAATTTGCTAAGTCAAACACAAGAATTTTATATAGTGTTCATAGTCAGACATTCAAAATCTAAGTCAAAATACAGGTATTTACTTCATACATATATATAGTTAACTAACTGAATGAAAGTAGTTTTATTATTTACTATTATAAAAACATACAGTATATTACTTTACTGTGATAGATTTTTTTTTTTATACACCAGAACTCATAGTCCAATCAAAATCCACCAAAGGTGACTAAAGGAAAGTTGTGTGTAAGGAAAACATTTATGTGAGTCCATGTCAATTAAATAGGAAATGACATTTAATTGACAGGTGTTAGTACAAGGGAAATGGACTTGCCCAATAGGTATAAGTTAAACTTAGCAGTGGATTTTGAGGGGCTGTGAGGTGCACCATAGATTTAAGATAATCAAGAAACAAAGCTGGCACCTACCAACACTTGTAGCGGGTGTCATGCACAATATTGAGCCTGCCCATCATGCATTGCAACAGGAAGGTGGATTTGAAAGGGAAAAGAATCAAAACATCCCATCACACGTGTAATTAGGAAATTCATTTGAACAAAGAAGAAAAATTGTTATTATGGGAACAGTGGCATGTAACCATCAGCACAATCAAATCATACAATAGCACGGTGATCAATTAGAACTGGTCTCAAATGAAGAATAAAATCCAGTCTAACTGTGCGCTGGTGCACTTTGTTTCTCCTAATTGCTGCCTCCAAATAAACGTACTTGGGAGAAAAAGTTCAACCTGCTTGATTCTCTGACAAATGATACAATAACCAGTTTTTTTTTTTAACCTGGTGTCTAGCCATCTTGCCATTTCTGACTTGAACATATGAACGCATTAATGTTTTCTTTATAGTGAGTACCTATTAAATAATTAGAAATTATGTATTATTAAAATGCTAAATAATTCAATGCACAAAACTGACTTGACAATGTAATAAAACCAAAACATTGTTCATTTCCTTGGTTTTATCCTCCTATTCACTTCAGTAGCAACCACACAGACATGGAAGAGGTTGTGATCATCCATATAAGAATTTTATCTGGAGGGATACCGAGCAATAAACTATGCATAATGAGAAAGGGAAACTTCTGCGCTGCCTTAGTTTGGAATTTAAATGTTGGAAGAACATTTAGAAAGGATATACTTTCATATATTTTGAATTGCTTTACTTAGTGGGTTTCCGGGAAAACAAAACACATTTTTCATTACTGATTTAGACCCTCAGGACTTCCTGAAAAAGCAAATATTCTACAAAATCTCACATACAAAAAACTGGAAATTAGACATTGATAAAAACCCTGAATGGGAGATAATAAAGATACATACTTTACACATGTGGTGTTAGCAATTGATGTTCACAATTGTTTAATCATGGTATTAAATTAATATTACATATATATTCCCTGTTCTCTTTCACACATAAACATGGAAAGAGCTCATTGATTTTATGAAACACAGGGCACTTTCCCACATACAGAACCACTATTCTTTCTATGAGATTACCTTAAACTTCTAGATTTTAAAATTTCCAATGACTTCATACTTTCATCTAAATCTTAGCATGTCCTATTTACATACTAGCAGCATCTGGGATGAACACTTGTTAGCAAAATATCTGCCAACTGAGCCTTGTCAGAGATAGCACCACAAAACAAAGCTGCCATTGAGAAGCACAGATTACTCAACTGGCATCGTTGGAACAGCTGCAATTAGTCTGTTATCACAATTAGACTGTGGGCACAATGATCAGTGATTAAACTCAGTAATGGAGCTAAGGAAGCGTTCTCTGGATGGGGGGTACTATTACATTGGTTGGCATGATTGAAGACACTAGATGACCTGTCATTTCTTACAACTACTGAGTCAAAGACTTGTGAAAGACAACACAAAGAAATTGGTAATAACAAAGACATTAATTTGAGATGGCAACACAAACAGATTTAATCCTGTAATACTGAGTCTAGATCCTGTGAAATCATTATCCTTTCCTGGAAGGTCAAAAGGGAATGAAAAGGAATAACATGACTATTCAGGAATATCAAAGCCAGTTTAACTGTTGTACAGGTTACCTGTTTTAAATGCATTATTTATGATTACACTGTGATTTGTCTATCATGGTTCATACCATGCGTGATTAAGCTTGCACATGCTGAAAAGAGCTAACCCTACCCTATCAGTCTGAACCTGGACGTTTTTACGATTTGAAGTTTAGTTTGAGTTATCGTCCTCATTACCATTATTACCAATGCACAGTTTTGAGAGGAATTTGCAGCAAATAAACATAAGGCAGCAATGAAAATACTAGCTAGGGTGCAATACCTCACAAATATGAAGACATACTGCTGTAGGACCCACTTACCAAACACAAAAATCACTTTTGAAATGACCATAATATCCACTGTAACATCAAATGTACTGATTTACTAACAATGATGCACAAATAGCCAATTAAATTATTTTTCTCAATTTTCAGAACGAGGCCAAATTTAAGTGAATATATTTGTCAATTTCAAATTTTCCCTATGACGAAACTTGCATAGTAGACTGGTGTGTTTCTGAAGAAGTCATTCCTTTAATTATATGACTTTTTAAATTAATGTTTTAATTGATATGTATGAAGATATAGAAAAGATGAGGAAGAAAATTTACAAATGAGATATATACATGGTTAAAATTACTTCAAGAAGGGAAAGAAGAGAGAAAAAGAATACAACAGAGATTTGGTTGGAGGTTTGAATTTAAATGTGATAATTCAAGCTTATTTTGGTATATTATGATAAGAAATATAAAGCTTATCTAAGGTCTTCTAAAAATAATTTATATCATCCAGGACTAAAAAGTTCATAATCAATTGAATTATTCTCAAAATTGATATCCATAGAGTCAGTGTCATATAATTTATTTTTGTTTTTATTCATTCTATTGAATTCTACTTTATTGCACTATTAAATTCAAGAATAACAAATAAGCCATTATTCTAAACTTTTAGACCTGCCTATAAAACTGCTTTAAGAGAATGTGCTATCATATTATGTTTTAAACTCATTTAAACAAAACCCTATAAAATAATAACATTATTATCTTCATTTTTACAGATAGACAAACACAAATGTATAAAGTAAAGCATCTGCATTAATTTTATTACTTATAATAAAAGTGAAAAATTGAAAATCTTTGTTTTCTTTTCTTTCTGTAAAAACAATCCCAAGCCATTGACTCTCCCCTCTCCTCTTCTCCCCATTCCCTGACCCCAAGAATGTTTTCTGGCTTTTTATTTCCTTATTTCTGGTACCACTGTAATGCAAGCCAAAGTTTAAGTTGCTTGAAGCAAACTTATTTATAGATCTTTGCAAATCATAAGCTTACACTGGTTGAGGGCAATATACTTGGAGAAGAGAATAGAGGTGTGCTTCTAAGAATGGCAGGTAAGTAAATGTGAAGGACAGCAGAGAGAAAAATTCCTCAAGACTCCAAGGATGAGGGCCGTTTGCACTGTCCATAAGCAGTTAGGCATGGAGCCTGTCCCTTCACAACATCCCAGAAAGCAGCAGGTATTCAAGGGGATGGGCTCCATGTGAGTCTGGGGCACTTAGGTAAGGATGCTTGGATCCAAGGCAGGCACAGAAAGCCTGGGGTACTTGTCTTCAAGAAATCTTTTAAGTATGAACAGTGATTATATTAGCAGTGACCAATGTTGACTGAAGACTAAGCAATGGGTCACTTGAGACTACTGAAATGCACTGACCTCTCCAAACGTGGCAGGGGAAGGAGGAGACGACATGTGGAAGGGGGCCTGGAATCCCAGTCATACCTAATACATATTTCTATCAAACACAATGAGATCAGTCTTCAGAGAGGAGCTTAATATAAATTCAGGAATATAACTGATGTAAGTAAAAGTGCAATTTCTTATGTACTCTACTTTTTGGACATAAAATCCATACCTTAAATATAAGTAGACCCTGGATTATGCACAATCTGTGCAAATAATAAATCTAGTATTGAAAGGTAAAGGTAAAAATAAAATTAGTATTATCTAAAACTTAAAAAGAAAACCTTCAAGGTGAATGTAAGCTAATCTAATTCTTTTATTTATCTTTAAATGAGATGGAGGGTGTGAAATACCTGTCATGGCATGGAGTTTGGTGATCAGTTAGGGCTAGGTCTGTTCATTCTATTCTCCCAAATTTTTTTTCAGGGCCTCATGTAGAGAGCTCACAAATGTTGAGAGACTGACCCAAGTTTACTTGAGCTGAGTTCAAGTTCTGTTCTATCTAAACCTTAGAAGCCATGAAATTTGGGCAAATCACTGGATCTCTCTAGGCCCAAAATTACTCCTTGGTAAAATGGGAATACTAATGCCAACCTTTTGGAGTTGTGAGAAAAAAAATGAGATACGGTATATAAAGCATCTATTGCGGCACGGCACAGAGCAAATGATCAGAGGCAGCTCTTGTGAACAAAATGTCTGAAACAACTTGGCCTATGTAAGAGGAAGCTGTGGAACTTGGAACTAGAGAGTCCATTCACTTTCTAAAGGATTTATATTTTGCTTTTATTTGTTCATTCTTAGACAAATATTTCTGAGTTCTAAATTTAGGCACGTATTTCTGGGTCCTAGATTTAGCCCTTTGTTATTAAGTTAGCAATCCCTAGTATACATACTGGAACACAATGTGGCATACAATAAATGTTAGTTGATTGAATGAATGGATGGATGGACAGGTGGATGGATAAATAGATTTGTGGATGGGTGGGTGGGCAGAAAATAGGAAAGAATATAGGGAGGAGGAAAAGAAGGGAGGGAGTAAAGGATATATAGTTGGTTAAAAGAAGGGATGGATATGTGAATGAAGAATGGATAGATAGGTACATGCCACCTAACTCCAATTTTGTTTAAATTAGACGGCTAGCTTGCCAGCGAATCATGATTTTTGCCAACAATCTAGTCTGTATAAACAGTCATCTGCTCTAAGGCTTCAGCCAATCATGCTTCACTATAACTTCAATATAACAGATCTATATATCCCTTAGGTCATTATTAAAGCAACAGACTAGAGTTCTAAAACTCTAAGCTGCAAAAAACAAATGACTTTCTATTTCTCTTCAATTCCAACAAAGTCTTCAGAATATACTTTCCAAATTCTTATGCCTTGGTCAGGTAGGATGCTCTGATCATATAATTCTTCTGTGTGCCGGCAAAATATCCTAGGCTTTGGAAAATAAACTTCCTTTTCTTCCAGGTATCATATATGAGATTACATCTGAATTCATGGTAGGATGGTTTTTCTGTATTTCTGAAAGGGTAGTCTTAAAAATTCAGTTAGTAGAAAAAATTTAAAAATTGAGGGATTTCACATATAAATATCTAAATGTCCAAACTATCTTGAAAAAACAAATCATAGGATGTGGCAACACGGGACATCAGGAACACCACATTAAGTGTGCAGGTTTGCACAACCACCCCTTGTTCACATGGAGTAGACTGTGATGTCAATGGAGCCACATATGTGTAGGACACAACAGGTACAACCTTCTAGGCAGATTATTGCTCTGGGCGACCAGAGCCTAATTCTGAACATTGATCGTCCCCTTTAGATGTGGCCTGTACTCTCTGAAGTCTCCCAGACCTCAAGTTCCCAATTTATCTCTGGCTTCACTGGTTTATGTTTCCCGTCTGGCCCCTGACATTTGCATTTCTAGTCTCTGCATTATATTTCTTTCCTTTCTGGCTCTCTGACCATAGGGTTTGGCAGAAGTAGAGATGGCTATCCAGTCTAACCTTTAATGTCTTAGGGCCAAGTTTTGTGCATACAGGCACATATTACAAATAACAAAAATATTTTTAAAAACTGACGGAGGCATTAGCTATTTCTGATTATGTTGCTAATAAAGGTTAACCAGCACATTCAGTCCTTTAAAACAGCATTATAAATACACGTTATTACTATATTACTATTACAATCATTTCATATCATATTGATTACAAATGCCAAGCACAGAATATCTCTGATGTAAAATTCATTAAAAATTGCAAATATTTAAATTTTCAGTATTTTTCAATATATTATAGCAGGTTTTATTTCAATTAAAATGCTTAAATTCTTTTTCTTTGTATGTGTGCATTTTTGTTTTTAAATTTTGAAATTAAATTTAGTGGGGTGACACTGACCAATTGGAGTACATAGATTTCAGGTAAACATTTCTATAGTGTTTGAACTGTCGATTGTGTTGTATGATTCTGATTTATGAATATGTTTATTGTTTTTTCCCGACTTGATCTTTATCTAGTATCTTTTGGTCCATGCTATCTACAGACAAAAAGCCACTCTAGGGAAGGGCTATTCTCATTAAAGAAAAAAAAAAGGGTTATATGTGTTATGCAATTAATTGTTATGCTTACTTAGAAAAGTATTTAGTCATCTGAATGATGGAGAAACTTGTGCAAAATCATTTAATAATACAAATCATTTTAGATTTCTTTAAATAATACATGGAAGAAGTGAGATTTGTTTTTATTTTTAGATTTTTAAATGGAGAAACTTCTAATGGAAAAAGTAATGTGAATATAATTTATTCTTTTCTCATTATTCAAAAGTAAATTATCACATTTCCTCATGGCATTATGAACCTAATGCACTGTAAACAGTGTCCATATACTAATGGGGCTGGATCTTTGTTACACCTTGTAAAAGTTTATTAATTTAACTAAAAAAATAAAATAATTTTATTTAAAAAGTCCCAGAGCCTATGGTAATTGTTTAGGAAACATTAAGCAGGCAAAGAGCTTACTGGTTAGTTGAATTTCAGATTTACAAGGTGTTTTCTGAAGTAAATGCAGAGGGAGTTAAAATAAATTTCTAGGTAATTAAAGGATTGATTAGTTTATGTTTTTAAATTTCATATCCTTGTGGATAGTTCTAGAGTAGGTTTATATGACTACATTAAAAACAAGTGAAACCGCAAATATGTAACTCAAGGTAAACCTCACTGGGCACTTAAGAGTTATTTCAACATTAACTTAGGAGCAATACACTGATTGGTATTGGTACGAGCACTTTTAAGAGCTCTAGAACACAGAGTCAGTTTTTTTATTCTAAGCCTTAAAAACACAAAGGCCCAATAATCAAAATCAAAACTGAAGGTGTCATTTCAAATAAACCAAATTAAAACTATGGAATCATGAGGCAAAGGGGTCTTACAGCAGAAAAGGGTCACAAAGTAGCTTGACAGACATATAACAGTTTCAAGGAAAGAAAACAAAAGAGAGCTACACTTCAATTCCAAATGACACAAACAAAAATAAATACACAAAAAACATCACTGATCTTTAATCCATGTGTCCTTAAGCTACAATTCTTCGTTTTTAAGGAAAACCAGACAAGATACCTCAAGTAAGTATTCCCTGCTGACCATCTTACCTTTCATCTTACTTATGGCTAACCAACAAACTGAGGGCACAGTTGCTTTATCTGTGCTGCCAGCAGAGCTCTACATGGGCTGACTGATTCATTCCTGGGCAAACCCAAACCCCTTACCTGGTGGGAGAAACGCTGTATGCTGCTGTAACTGCATGTTGGCTAGAGCCTGTTGGTACTGGAAAATACCAGCGTTAAAGACTGCGGTGGCACCGTTGGTTTTTTCAAGAGCAGGCCTCTTTGGTAATGGGGGAAGTACAGCTTGAGGAATTCCCTGTTTAGTGAATGAGTATAAAAAACAAATACCAGTAAAAAGAGAAAAAGAAAAAAATAAAAATCAGTTGAAGGCTAAAATTGTTAGGAAGGCACGAGCAAGCAAGCAGCAGAACACTTAACTACCCAAGGGGGGAGGGACATCCAATAAATGAAAAAATTTTAAAACAAAGGCAAGGTAAAAGCTTTAAAGGAAACATTATTTTTTGTCCAAAAAACAAAAAACCCACTAGTACATGTGCACGTGTTATAATGTGTTAAATGTTTCAAGTCCCATAATGCTTCAGGCTTTCTCTGAGAAGCCACTGATTTGGGGAAAGAAGGAAAGCTGCACTGTGAGCTCCATGAGGGTCGACAAGTATAAGCAATGTTAATTGTTAATTGTACAGAGTGAATGAAACAGGTAAAATACAAACTACTCCCACTCTACACCTCCCCCAGCTCTACCTGCACATGCAAATGTCCCAGAGCATGCAAGGTTTTTTTCTTGAACACTGAACTATAAATATTAAAAAGTAAAGATTTCTATCACTAAAGCCATGCTAGCTAACCAAATAGGTATATAAATATAAGTCAAAATACATTTTAAAATGTCCTTGAAGTATTTCATTAGAATGTTCTACAATGTAGTTAAACTGAATGTGGGCTGCTGGGCTTTCGGAATCTTTCACGGTATGATATCCATTCAGGTACTTATATTTATAGTCTTTCCACTAATTTTGTCAGGAAACCACACTCAGTTTTTCATTGTACTTTGCAACTTTTATAACAGAAAAGGAATATATATTTTAAAATTGATTAAAAAAAACTTGTATCTACAACAAAGCTACATGCCAAGCTAAAAGGTGAAAGGTCATAGTACCAGGTCAAAGGTTGCCTCGAGGGGTCGCTTCAGTGATTTGACAGCCGACTGAGTCTTAATTAGCAGGCAGCGAGCACATGATGGCAATGGGCCAGTGGGGTTCAAGCGCATTAACATAAACAGCAAGCAGAGGTGCATCATGGGGGCAGCAGTGCATTTTTGGGTAGGTGAGAAAAAACAAATAAAAAAACAAATCATCGGAATGCCATATACAACGAATAACAAGACTAAGCATGCACAATAAAGGCACTACTGAGTTGTTATTGGGAGAATAACTCCTCTTTGTAGTTAATTACAAACAAGATATTCTAACAGAAAAAAAAGAGTGAAAGGAAAAGAGGAGTCAGCCTTCTGTATTTTTGCTCAAGTATCCATAAACAAACACAGAAAAGACCTCTCTCATGATCATTGTACTTTGCTATGAAATACCAGTGTTTCTGATGACTATTTTAATGGTCAAGTCACATATCTGTGTAAAAAAGGGGACATTAAAACAGCTCAGCAAAGAACAAAGAAGGGATTCATTCATAAAATCAGCTACTTGATCACATTAAAATTGACCTTGAGGCCATAGTTTAATACCTATTCTAAACAATCCAATTTCTAACTCCTTGAGTACTGCTATCTTTCTCCTTTCTAGATAATGGCATAGTCAAGCTTCTTTCATTTTACAATTAGGTTTATGCCACAGTGGTTAAGATAATCTAGAGAGCACATTGTTCTAAATCCTGTAGCTAATTCTAAAAAGAGTTTTGTTGAAGCAATTCTCCTAAATAGTTTCAGATTATGTTACTGTTAAAAGCAAGATATATGTAAAGAACAGCCCTGATGTGCAGAAGAGCACACCAAACGGAAACAATGGTTGATTAGAGGGCACACAGAACTAAGAGCACTGAAAATGGTGATATCGTTAAACTGAAAAGACGACAGGTGTTCCTCACAAAGCAGAAGTTTCAGAAACCCTACATCCAGAAGAAGACAAAGTATTAAGAGTTAGGCCAAAGGTGGAAGCAACATGAACAATTTGAGGAGTTACCCTCACTTTTGTGAACATTAACATCATTATGTATTGTCTGGGATGCCTGAACAATCATATCTTCAGCAAAAAACAAACAAATAAATAAATAAAGTTAATAAATGAAAAGCTTGTAGTCAGATATATTTGCTCACTGGGCTATCAAGGAGCAAGCGAATGTCTCTACTCACCATGGCAGCTGCGGTGGCTGCAGCCTGTGCTGCTGCAGCCTGGTTGACCTGGTATTGGGCAGCCTTGATCTTGGCTTGCAGATGTGCGGGAGGATGAAAGTATTTGCACTTTTCCCGAGAGCATCTCCCCTTGATGTAATCCATACACACGGTGACTGTGTTGTCATTGGTGTCAATCATTGTGCTGTCAGCAGGATGAGCAAATCGACAATCATTTTCCCCTCTGTTGCAATTGCCACGCTGGTACTCTCGACATACCTAGAGGTCAGCAAGTGCAGGGGTGGGGGTCAGTCAACATGGAACAAGTAGAATCTTTCAGAGAATTTTCACTGGAAGTACAAGACTGGTGAAAGTAGGCTACAGACGAAAAGGGGAAAAGATAATTTGCAAACAAAGCACAAAGTACCTTAAAAAATACCTACTTTAGTATACAAATTATAAAGCCATTTCAGTCCATGAGCAAGAAAATGTGTTAATGTACTCTTTATGTTAAGTATCTAATATAAAATGTGCAAGCATGTTTATTAATTACTGAGGGAAAAACAGTCATGTTACAGTAAATAAATCAGGCAGACACCACTTTAACCAAGTAGTCAAAGTTACCATCAACAGTAACAAGACATTCATGTACCTATTTCTTTATCGCACTGAAAAAAGGGCACAACATCACTTCTGTTGTATAACTGCTAAGAATGCATAACCTGAATGTAATCATGAGGAAATAACAAACAAACTGAAATGGAAGGACGTTTTTCAAAATAACTGATCAGTACTCTTCCAAAGTGTCAAGGTCATGAAAGACAAAGAAAAATGGAGGTGCTGTCACGGGGTTGAGAGAAAGGATGCAGAGAAAACAAATGATGAAATTTGATTAAGCTATGTAGATTGATTAACCACAGCATATCAGTGCTAATTTTCTGTTTCTGTAAATGACTCCATGGTTATGTAAGATGTTAATATTTAGGTAAGCTGGGTGAAGAACAGGCAGAAACCCTTGGTGCTGTTTTTGCAACTTTTGTACTCTTCCGAAATGATTTCTAAGTAAAATGTAAAAAGTAAAATTATTAGTAAAATGTCTCCAAGGGCTATTTTTTTGATCATTAGAGATTTATTTGGCAATTATATAAAGCAGACGGAACCAGATTTGTTTTTGTTATTGTAGTATATTTGTTTTATATCTGTTAATTTTGCATGGGGACCATGGAGGAAAGGTGAAAATGGATTATTTCACAATCAATTGCTCAATTTTAACTCCTACTATTCAAGTTTTGTCATGGTGACTGCTACTATCAGGTTTCCAAAACTGTCTTCACTTGGGATAGTTACCCCTGTTTATTTTTGCCACAAGATGGCCATCTAAAACATGGAATGTTCTTTTAATATTTTCATGTTCCTACTTCAGGCTTCAGGAAAACGGTTTTTATTTTTCACTCTTTTCACAAGTGGAGCAACTAAAGATCCCTTGTACTTTATTTAGTTCAGTAAGAAAGAGAAACGGAAACCCTGTTACTATTAAAAAGCAAAGGTTTTCTCGAATTTGTGTGCATAAAATGATCACACTGAATTTTAGATCTTTTCCCCATTATACTCCCACCCCATTACTGAAGAAAACATATCCTTTCAAAAGGCCTGTATAATCTGTATCATGCTACATCCTAAAAAGAACATCATAAACAACATCTCGAATGCATTATTTGGAAACCTGATACTAGCTAACATTTTGTATTCCATGTCCATGCCAATATGCCAAGTCTATTCACTACCTCATTCAATTTATTTAAAAATTTTATTGAATAACTACTATGGGCCAGACACCCTGAGAGATATCAAGAACACAAAAATGACTTAGAAAGTTAGAGATGACCCAATGTTTTCTATTTCTTTTATCTTTTTAAACAGAAGAAAACAAGGATAACCAGGGGGTTATAACTCAAAAAGCAAAAAATTGTAACGCTGTTTTCCAGACCTGTTGTCCTCTAGTTGGACTGAACACCAGGATCAGGTGAGGAGCTGTCTAAACCACAAATGCCTGGTCTCTAACTTTTACTTTATCAGGTTCATTGACAGAGATGAGAAGACAGATACACTTAAAGGAGAATAAAAACTTTGCATGTGTTTAGATGAAACTTATGCCAAAACTACAGTATTATGAACAGAAAGGCTACTTTCCTGTTTAAGTAAATCTGTGGACACAACTTTATCAAATAGGAAACTACACGTGACCTCACACTACTGCTGTTAGCTCTTCAGTAGTTTGTGCTTCTTGAATAGACTCACAAAGAAACTGGCTGCAGGTGAACTAATGTTCTGTTTCTCAACTGATCTTACTCTTTGCCATATTAATAAGAAGACCTAAAAGTGATCTATTTGTAGGATCTTTAATAAGTATTAAAATCAAAGATCTCTCATTTTCCAAAAACAATTATGGCACTGCTGGTGCCAGAAATTGGAGCACCATTTTCTCAAAATGTAACCTGAGTGCTGGGTTGATTCTGACTTTTTATTTCTTTATTGCAATGTTCTTTTTTTTTTCCAGTGATGTGAACTTGAATTCAGATTACATGAAAACAGTCATTCTAAGATACCTTCTTATCCCTCTCCATTTGCTTGATTCATGAGTGAGCAATTTGTATAGCTTTATTCATTCATTGTATTGGTTTATTTACTATTTAGGTTTATAGTAGTGGTTTACTATAATTTTGTACATGTAGGATGCATTTAGGGAGAATCATACAATTATTTAAACAGAGTTGATAACTAGTAATTAGCTTAGAATTTTTTTATTTTATATTTTATTAATTTTAATGGGGTGACATTGATAAATCAGGGTACATATGTTCAGAGAACAAAACTTAGAATTTGATCGATAGCTAGCCTTTGCTGAACTTCAAATAATATAGTGAAATGCTTTTGCATGATATACGTTTATGACTGTTAAATTCCCCCCTCACCTTATGGTTTCTCCTGACAGAGGAAATGGAACAGAAGAAATATACTGAAATAGCTGCTTTCCCATCATTCTTGTCTTTGAAAAAATAAAAAAATCTCTTGTGAAAGCCTTTATTTGTGAGAGCTACAGAACAGCAGGGCTATTTGGCCTGATTTCTCTGACAAGTTGAAGAAAACTTTAGACTATGCTAATCCCTAAAAGGAATCTCTTAGATACAAAATTCTAGCAGATTATAATTGACAGACAAAATTTCAAAAAATTCCATCTCATAAATCAAATCAGGATAAGAAATTGTATATAATGCCATACAGAAAATTTGGAACACATAAGGTAAAATTAAATTTTAAAACCCTAACAACATCGTGGTTCCTTTTATAGTCTCATCCAGTCTTTCTCATATAGACATATTTCAAAAAGGTGTAATCATAGTGTAACTATCACTCTGTGACCTGCTTTTGCTAAGCACTTCTCATTTTACTAAGTGTCTGGGGGAAATCATTTTTCATGGCTGCATCAAATTCCATCAGGTGTGTATAATATAGGTAACACTTTTGGAGGGCATCTAAATCATTTCCAATATTCTCAAATACCATAAGTATTGCAAAGTATGTTTTAATGACTATAGGCCTTTTAAAAATCATTTTCTAAGGATAAATGTGCAGAAATGGCATTTGAGAATCAACAAATGTAAGTACTCTTTATAGTTTTGGAAGTGGTTTTCAACCCTACATTAAAATAATTCTATCCATTTAGCTAAACACATAATTTGCTTCAATCAAGAGTCTTTTACACTGTAAGTATTAAGGCAAGATTTGTTATGTAAATCAGTTAAGTTTTACATGGTTTCATACAAAATGGCTAAGAGGTTGCTTTCACAGTAAAAACCATCATGATTTCAATAAAGATATTTACTGTAGACAATCAAGTAGAATTCTGTTTCCAGAAAAACATCTAGAATAAAAAATAATCAAAAGAAAAAATAGTCAGAAAAGCTTCCCAAAGAAATGTGAATGAATTCTATAGAAAGCTTCTTTTGTTAATTAAATGGCAGTGGAATAGCAGAAAGAGGATAGAGTATACAATCAGCAACTGTGCATTCGAGTTTCTACAATTACCAGCTATGAAGTAGTGAATACTAAGAAAAAGTATAGCTAGCTTAAAATACACCACACACATCTGGTTCAAAGAGTTCTGTTATTTGATCTTTAATTTCATATAAACATGACAAATATATTTCAAAATGGTCAAAATCATATTAATAGGCTTGATAAGTAGCACTAAATTCATCTGTTCTCTGCAAATTAAGGCATTGCAACTTGAAGAAAATTCTGTCAATATTTGGATTTACTCAAAGTTGGACATTGAATTTTATGTTCTTTAGGTAGAGATCTCTTTCAGCGACATGGCTTGTGCTCACCATATTTAACTCACTCATCTTTAGAGAATAACATCCAAAAACAGGAACAGTAAATGACTTATAACAGAAAACGGGGACTCAGGCCATTTTAATATTTTGTGAAGTCGATTTAAACCTGGTAACCAATATTAAGGACCTTATTCAAAGACATATACATACCTGCTGTTTAACAATAAGTATCGTGGACTTTATTTTCTATTAAGCTTGGGCTAACATAACACATTACAAAAAGAATACTGGATAATTAGTGATTTTATAAGTACCATAGCATTACTTCATAAGTATACAATTTAATGCAAAGAAATTATCTGTATTTTCAACTCAAAGGGATTAAAATCTCCACATTTAAAAATTCTGGTGATTAGGGAAAATAATAGATAATTGGTTGTACAATTAAACTTCCAAGATAAATATCTGATGATATGATAATCTATTTTCAGTCTATGATCTAATAATTATACAAATTTGGTCTATCTGAAACCTCATTTTTCCTCCCTTTCTAAAAAGAAAAGAAAAAGACACCCATTTCAGCTATTTCAAAGGATTTCTGTTAAGATTAAATGGGAGTTTTCTTTCAAATCTACAAGGCAGAACCCAACACTATCATCAGAACAGAGAACATGCGCATATTTCTGCAGATGATAAAGCTAAGAATTTGTAACTTGACTTTATGTGATTAAAGTAATTAAATCTGATATAGCAATGACCAACTACAGGAAACTTCCCACTAAATCCATTGCCAAGTTTTAATTTACTCATTCCCAAGAACAAATGTGCAAACCAACAAGACAGGAAGACACAAACTATGAAACAACCTTTTCAATATTCCAAAAATACTCAAATCTATCATTACTTTTATTATTCTTTCTAAATCACTGCAAAGATGGGGAAATTTTAGCTCTAATTTGGGTGAATAAATTAGTGGAAGAACAGCAGAAATGAGTGACCAAACCATATGAGCAACTACCTTATTTGAGGCAATTTACAACTGTCATCTCTAAAACAAAATGCAAACTAACCAAAACAGAAAAAATGGACAGTCCTAGCACATTAGATGTTTCTTTTACGCATGCGCACCTGTGTGTGTGTCTCTGTGTGTGTGTGTCTGTGTGTGTGTGTGCATGTGTGTGTGTGTGTGTGTGTGTGTGTGTGTGTTGCAGATATAGTCCCCTATTCAGTCTGGGCTGCCACAGAGACAGACAGAAAGCACCGGGTTTTTTTCTTTCACATCCCAGCACAAAACCAAAAGAACAACACTGGATTGTTCAAGGTCTATCTGTGGATGCAGGCACCTTAGACATTTTAAACGAGATGTGAGTACACTTGTAAGAACCATTCTAAAGCTTTACTACTGATTTAAAATATACATTTAAACTATATAAACCTGTGGGCACAAAACTTAAGATTTCCTAGTAATTTTCTAGAGAAACTAAGTATCATATAAGCTGTACCCAAACACCTGCAAAAACACTAAGTCGACAACTCTATCAATAAGCCTTTCTTATATTAAAACATCTGCTTTTCTAGTATTTTTTAATTGAATGTCTTTTATATCCAATGGATCATGCCAAATCTGTTAAACTCCTATTACTATAAAAGCCCCAATTTTATCATGCTTTTACTGTCTCTTTAATCCCCATTTAGCTTTATGTGCTTTTTTTGTTTCAATAGGTATCATATTTTTAGTTATATAAAAACTATGACAGTCACTAGGGTCTTCTTGGTCAATATGCAGAAGCATCCAGTATCCAGGGGCCTGAACTAGAAAACAATGTTATGATTACTCAGTAGAATAAAACTTTCAGTACAAGAATAATTTATTTTAAAATAACCTCTACAACTGCAGATATATCAGAAACCAAGGAGTTTGTCCAACTTCCCTGAAATACTCTGTATGATTTTCTCAGATAGACTGTTGATATGACTATGATAATGTTAACCAAATGGAAATCTTTTATCTTCATCAGCATCTGAAGTACAGAGCCATTGGTTTGCTTTTGTTTGATTAATGCTATTAATGTGGTATAAATTGCCTTAATCATCACTGTTTACCTAGATTATATTATTAAGCAGTTCATCATGTTCTCAGCAACTTAAACAGTAGGATGTTAAGTGAATTGGAGGAGGCAGATTTTTAACTCAGAATCAAAATATCTGAACATGAGGTAAACGATGAAAAGAGAATAAAGGCTAGCATCCATTGGAGGAAGTACCCTATGGACTCTGCATTTAGACTTGACTGGCTGACCTGTGAAAGACTCCTCAGCCCCACCGAAGACTGGAATCAGTCTTTGGGGAATGACACCCTGCATTTTTAACCAACACCCCAAGGGCTCAGGGCATGAACAAGCTGTCATATTTTGTACCTGGAAAGCTCAAAATTAAAACATGTTCCCAAGGAGAATACTAACAAAAGCTAAAAATTTGTCATGTTTTAACTGCTCTGTTGGATTACCTTAAATTCTGAATAAGAGCAAGTATTTTTCTGCGATTCACTGGTTGATTGTTTGATTGACTCATTTGTTCATTGATTTAACAAACTATGGGGCATAATTCATGAGCCTGGCATTACTCCTCTGATGTGGACCTTTGCTTGTTGTCTATAAGATAGTTAAGAGATTTCAAAGATATCCCTCACCACGCTTTCTACTTGAATGATGTTCAATAGCTCTTCATTGGCTATCATTGAATAAAGGAGAGGATGGATGTATTCAGAAATCCTTTTAGCATCATAAAAAATTACTGTGTTTCTATGTTTCTTGACAAGTCAAACAAGACTTTTTTTTTTTAACACTTTTTTTTTTTTTTAGAGAGGAGAGAGAGAGAGACAGAGAGAGAGAAGGGGGAGGAGCTGGAAGCATCAACTCCCATATGTGCCTTGACCAGGCAAGCCCAGGGTTTCGAACCGGCGACCTCAGCATTTCCAGGTCGACACTTTATCCACTGCGCCATCACAGGTCAGGCAAACAATGACTTTCTTATTCTTCATAATAAAGCAGGACTACGACTAAAGACCTCGGTCTTTTCCAGTACCTATAGTTTTTAGCAATTTCTTACAGTACTCATTCAAAATAAACTGCTGCTTGGCAATTACAGAAAGGCATCCCAAAGTCGTAAAATGGAATTTTAAAAGCCACTGTGATAGATATTTAAGACATTTGCTCCTCAGTAAAGAAAACCAAGAAAACTTACTTTTATAGGATAGAAAGTAGGTAGATACAAAGTCTTTTAAAAGATACCCAACAAAGGATGGATAATAAGAATATTGAGATAAAGCTTATGTGTGTGTATGTTTTCAAAAGCTTGTGGCTGGCCTTTAAACCAAGAAGATGACATAATTGTCCCTAGAATATTTTAACTGAAAGTGATTTTAGAGATTATCCAGTACAATCTCCTAATTTTATATGTGTTGAATATGAAGGAAGCTCAGTGGACATGAGAACCATGATCCAAGGTTACTCTCTTAACTCACTAGCAACTAATCCTTGGATTACTGTTTTCCAATTTAACAGTTTTTTTTTGTAGAAGCAGGTCAGGTGCTGTAAATACATGTTAGTTCTTTCAAGCAATTACATAAGAACCAGAAGGCTGATAAAGCTATAATATTTTTAATTTCTTTATCGTTTAACAAATTGCAGCGAAGTGAAATGGCAAGAAATACTGGCCAATATTTTAACTGATTTAAATTTTATTTCACCTCAAGGGGAACTCAAAATTTGAAAATTACTTCAGAGTTCATAGAGAGAGGGAAAAAAAGAAAGAATATGGATTTTAACCCCCAATAATTAACCATGTGGCCAATGAATAAATCAGTGTGTGCACTTTCAACCATGTCTTTTAGACTCCAATCTGCAGTGCAATTAGCACGAAACGAAATAACCAGGAGATAAGAGTGTCTAAAATCAAGTGCTGAGCAGGAAGACATGCCCCTTAGCTTCACATTGCAATATCCTAACAGGTTGTAACTGTGACAATGGATCAGATCCAGTTAACAAGAATGAGGCAGGAAGCTGCCCTACCATTGGGCATTTAGATAAGCAGACTTCAGGTTAAAAAGAGATATCAGTCAGTACAGCACTGTCATTTGTTGTGACTGCAGCCAAAGGAAAAAAAAAGACAAAATACATGAAGAGGATCCTCCCAATAGAAAAGATAAAACCTCAAAGTTAAAAGTTTTCACTTTAATTAAACACTACACAAAATGTAATCAATTGCAGACTACCTAAAATTGTGAGAGGGTTCCTTTAGAAGAGTTCTGACCACAGAGCTCAGCCTTTTAAAGTGATTCTTTTAATGAGATTTAAATAGAGATGTTCTCAGCTGTTTAAATAGCACTTCCTAGTAATACTTAATCAGCAATTATGCGTTATGAATTCAGAGTTTGCTTGAGAAAATTTGCGGGGAGGTTCACGTGTTGAGCATTTGATAATTTTTAAGTATTTAAAATTTCTTAACATTTCCTCCTAATATATCTGCAAACAGCATCGGTTCATTAACGAACAAGCACTCTGTGCAATAAGCATGCACGAGTCTAGGGGTCTCTCTCTAATGTCTCTAGCACACAGCAGAATCCTTTGTCCACAGAGGGCAAGCAACTCGGTCCCCCAGTCCTTCCTAGGTTCTACTTGTGGTAATCTCTTAATCAGCAGCCTTTTCCAAATGTTTAATAAAAGGTAAGAAATGAACCTAAAATAAATACAACTTTACAGAGTATACAGGTGCCAAAGTTTGCTGCCTCGTCTTTGCACTATCACCCATATGGGAATGGGAGAGTGATAGTGTTTAAAATGGAATTCTAAGTCGCCCTCCCCAACAGGAACAACTTACCTTTGTGACCTTGAATAAATGATGATACATCTCCCCCCTAAAGGTACTGCCCATTAAAATGGAGTTAATGATAATATCTTCCTCATTAAGATAGTTTTGAAGATTAAGTGTGTGATGCTTGTAAAGCATTGACTGTACTTGGTAGATAATAAATATCAACTATTATTATCACCATCTAAAAGGTGGGAGCAATTATAACTATGATGAAATCTGAGATCCTCTGTAAAGTATGCAATAAAACTTAATAAAGAAATTAGTGTTTATTAAATAAATTCCTGCTAAACTGATAAATTATTAGTGTCAGTTCTATTTACAGCAAAACCCTACTTTGCTTCTTTCTCAGTAATTAATTCATGTAAAACTTCTCGTCATTCAGTACTGCCTCATCCTAATGAGGAGAAGAAAAAAAGGTCATTTTTTTTTTTAGTTGGACAGCAGTGCCAAGTTTGAGAGCTTCCATGTACCCCTCCATCATCGTTTACCAAATCCACTAATTTACAGCCATGCTGGAACTCTGAACAACAACTTCAATATAAGATTTATGGCTTTAATTTCTTTCTCATGGAGCAATAGCATAGCACAAATGTCTGATCATCTCTGACTCTAGGACTTAGAGCATCACACAATTTCCAATTAAAAATGTTTATAAGAGCACACTTCAGAAACAAAGCTGCCTTGCTGTTCTAAACAAAATATGGGGAAGTCGATGAGGCAATTTGCAATAATAAATTTTAAAATGCTTTATAGAGTGTAACTAAATAACATCTTTGTGAGAACATGTAACAGGGTATTAATAAAATTTGTAGTTCTTAATAGCAACAACAATAAACATTTAAGAAGCGTTTGATGGGTGCCATTCTTCTAACTCTTTGAGGTAAGCACCATTATTACTTCCATTTCAAAAATGAGGATACTGAGGCACAACAAAGTAACAGGCAATCTGACCCCAGAGTCCAAGTTCTTATCCATTATTCTACATATGGATGGGGAGGATTTTATGAACATTATATTCATCAATTATACCAGATCTATATTTTAGTAAAATGCTCCAAACATTAAACTAAAACCTTTGCTTTGCAAATTTTTTAACTTGTATATATTTATATTTATTTTACTCAGTGCGAGGAGGGGAGGCAGACTCCTGCATGTGCTCTGACCAGGATCCACCTGGCAAGCCCACTAGGGGGCAAAGCTCTGCCTATCTGGGCGTTGCTCCATTGCTTAGCAACTGAGCTCTTCTTAGTGCCTGAGGACATGGAGTCATCCTCAGCACCCAGGGCCAAATTGCTCTAATTGAGCCATGGCTGAAGGAAGGAAAGAGAGAGAGAAAAAGAGAGAGAAGCTAGAGGAAGAGGGGTAGAGAAGCAGATGGGTGCTTCTCCTGTGTGTCCTGATCGAGAATCGAACCTGGGACATCCACATGCCAGACTGACACTCTACCACTGAGCCAATGGGCCAGGGCCTTTTTTAAACTTTGATGACCTTGGAAGAAATAAACAAAGAAACAGTACACTTTGCAAATTAGAAAAGAGTACCTAAAGAAACCATTACTAATAATTCCTACCTCAAGTCTGTCTGTCCGCATTAATTTTTGTGCAGCAGCTGCAGCAGCTGCAGGTACAGGGACGCCAGGATTCCCTGTAACCAACATGGGTGCAGTCGGCAAGATCTCTGCTGGAACCAGGCTTGGGGAGACAGGTCCCAAGTAGGGATTAAAGGCTGCTGATGCGTTCGTGGCTAAGCTTGGTGCAACTGAAAACATTGGCTGAAAAATAAAGTAAAAAGTAAAACTTAACATGAAGGTTTTGATTGAAAGTTGATATCTTACATATCATTCATCCACCATCCATCCATCCATCCATCCATCCATCCATCCATCTCCAATCTATTCTTCCTTTCCTCCCCCACTACCTCTTTCTATTTATATAATAATTGTATTTATTTACTCTCGTTCAGGATAAAGATGTTTCATTAATAAGGTTTGATCTATGTTTTTCTAAATTATAACAGGTAACGTACCATTAAGCTTTCCACTGGAATTTTAAACTCTGGGGTTTATAATACTTGCTACTTCTTAATGAACAACAGATCAGCTATTCAATAGGGTAACTTTTCTGTAGTTACGTAATCTCCACTGCTGTCCTGATATAACCCTAGAAACTTGTCTAAGACATATACTTCATAATTGCTACATCAGATGTACTTGAAAGATCTGTTTATAATTGTTAATAGGTTGCAAGTGTCCTATTATCTGGAATAAATAAAACAGAACTCTTGGTGGATGACTGAGTTTCACAGTCAACAATGTAAACTGTGAATAAATCTCATGGGATAAGTGAAAGAGATGATGACACCATCTCTTTTGAGCACATAAGATAAAGTGTTTGGCATATTCACCTGTTGCAGGTTTTTCTGGGGAAATTATAAGTATTCCACCAGCCTATGATACCTTGTGAGATTATTTAATAACAAATTCACCTTACTAGAGGAATAACATTCAGAAGTGTGAAGTCTGAAACAGAACACTTCTAACAAACTACTGATTGTTCAAGGGAACATTATAGTAGCACTGAAGAAAATGCTACAATATTAAATTTCTTCCAGAAATGTTTTCATGGATATATGAAAATGGTTTCTATTTGTTGATATAAAAATTTACATATCAGGAATTATATGTTCTTGATAGAATTAAAAAATTTACCTGAAATCTACTTTAGCAATTTTCTTTTCCAGTTTTAAAAGTCTAATCTAACACATTTTCTCATTTTATTGATGTATTTTCAACTTCCTATTTCAATGGAGTTTCAATTCTTATAGTTCAATGCTTGATGTAATAATGTTTGTCTCCAAAACACAAAAACCAATAGACAAAATTAATCCTGTCCTAGAAGGTAATTTTTAACAATTTATTTTCTTTTATTCTGTGGTAAGGAACAGAATCATAGAAATATTTGTAGAATAAAAGGCACATTAAAATGTAGCTAATTTTTCCCTCTGATAGGAATAAGAAGTTAGATTATCTGAGTTTACACAGTAGTCAAGAGAAATTTGGACTAAAGTTTTAATGCAATTAAGATGTATGCTACATGGATAAGTTATTAAAGCATCAACTGGGCACAGCAGAGGTCATCATGGGTTGTAACTGCGGTCAGAGTAAGTGTGAGAAGTGTACAAAACTAAGTGAAAAAACAAGTTGATGCTTCTCTCTCTCTCTCTTCCCATTTTCTCTCTCTCTCTCTCTCTCAAATCAATGAGTAAAAAAGCTGTATATTACAATACTAATTCTTATAGCTCAAAAGAAACATGTTAAAAGAAATACATTTCCTTTAGCTACTCTGGCCCTAACTTATCCTGTGTTTGTAAGAGGAAAGTGGAATTTAGGTATTCCCTCCTTCTTAGGGCAGTGGTTCTCAACTACAGGGAATTCTGCCTTGAAGGGAACATTTGGCAATGTCTAAAGACATTTCAGTCGCAGAGTTGAGGGGTGCTTTTGCATCTAATGGGTAGAGTCCAAGGATGCTGTTAAGTGTCCTACAACACACAGGACAGCCTCTGACAACAAAGATTTATCCCACCCCAAATGTCAATAGAGCTGGGGTTGAAAATCTGTCCTAGAAATGACCTCTTTACTTGACCTCACATATTATTTTACAACAAAATCTTTGTATCTAGCATATACAGTCTTACTAAGAAGACCATGAATACAAGAATACTTAATACATAATTTGATTCACTTGGGAGAAGAAATGATACATCACTGATATTATCAAGTTAAAATAATTATGCCTCTGAATGTGTTGGTTTATTTATTTATTGATTTTAAAGAAACAGAGAGGGGGAAAGAGAGAAAGAGGAACTTCATTTGTTGTTCCACTTCGCTGTGCATTAATTGATCGCTTTTTGTACGTGTCCTGATCAAACCTGTAACTTTGGTGTTTCGGTACAATGCTCTAACTGACTGAGCTGACCAGCCAGGGCTCGAATGTGTTGGTTTAAATGCCATGGTCAGCTGCCCTGCCAGTTTGATGGCTTTCGCCTGATGAATTGGCCTAAAGTAATACCTCCCATCCTCAGGCCCACCCCTGCCCTAAGTAGCTACACACTGACAACAGGAAACTATCCAAGTGTTCCAGATATTAACAACCCATAACCTGCCAACAGCCATGGCCCAGGACGCTCACTGCTCACTAACAGGTGCTTGAACAGCAGCTTTTATGCTGCTCCACTGTCTACTGGCTGCCAAGGCAGCAGCAGGACAAGCATTGACCTGCACAGCAAATACATGTTGAACTTGGATGTCTACTCCAAAATATTCAGGTAAAACTTACACGGTTACATACCTTCAGATACAATATGTGAAATTTCAGCCAGGCCAGCAATCTATTTTTCTCTATTAAATATTTAAGAATGATAGGAAATTTAGCACTGAAGACTAAAAGACTAGTTTAGAATATGGACGTATCAGGTAACATCATTCCTCTTCGTATTCTATTGTTATGAATTAACATGTATTTCCAGATAATACTATTTTATTTTTTTTTAGTAAGAGAAGGAAAGAAACAGGAAAGGAAAGAGTTGAGAGGCATCAACTCATACTTGTGTCATCTTAGTTTTTCACTGACTGCTTTTCATATGTGCTTTGACGGGGTAGGGGTGGGGTTCAAGCTGAGCCAGTGACCGCTTGCTCAAGCCAGCAACCTTAGGATCATGTTGATGATACCGTGCTCATGCCAGGGACCTTAGGATTTTGAACCTGGGGCCTCAGTGTCCCAGGTTAACACTCTATCCACTGTATCACCAGTGGTCAGGACAGATAGTGCATTTTTCAATGTATACTTCAGAAAGTTACTGAGATGTTTATGTCACTGTATACAATTATTATAATTATTTAGAACCAGAGGTTAAATTTACAAACTTATTTGGAGCAAAGAAAAGCATTCACATTTTGAGGAACTAAGTCAAGTGGCCAATAAAATTCAGCTTTGTTAAAGCTCATTGAGTAAAATAAACCTATAATCTACAATAGCCAGAATATAGCAGCTGCATATTACAAAGAAAAGAATACTCTTATTAGATAAAAACATGGATCTTATTAACTAGAAACAATTTCACACTGTATTGTTCCTATAACATCATCATATGAATTGATTTCCAGACTCAATTCAAGCAGAACAAATTCAAATCTGGTGAATTTTAGGGCCTTCTCCCCAAGTAAAATCTGTAGCAGCTTTTAAAAATCCTAAACAGCTACTCTTCAGTAAGCATTATCTCAAATGGTTTCCTCTCCAGATAAGTAGAGCTATTTGCTAAACAGGTGGGCAATCAATAATGATAGCTTGATGCTTTGAAACTTGATTCCAAATGCTGCTTTAAAAAAAAAGACATTCTTTCATTTCTTTTGAGTTTTTGTAAATTTGTTACATTGTGTTTTCAACGAGCTCCCACCTCCCACCTGTGTTGGAGGTAGGTCACTACTGGCCCCACTGGGGCCCTAATCTGATTAGTAAGGCACTCTAATCACGGAACTGCTGATTCACCAATTCCAAATGCTCCCTGCATGGGTTTCAGCAGAATTGCAAGGATGGACATTAACGCAATGGTATCATCAAGTGGCATCCTATTTTCTCTGAAGTACCCACAGGATAATGGATAACTACATAATTGGTGCATCTGCTACTAACTGCATCCTTGTAATAATGATTTACAGATATCTTGGTTCTGGAAAAGGCATAAAGAAGGGTTTGGCTTATTACTATCTTGTGCCTCTGAACACCCTGAATGGAGAAAAACAAATTGCAAGCTTACTAATGAGGGTGCTTTCATAGGCTAATCATTTGTTTGTTTTAAATGAGACAGTCTGATTCTATTAAGGTAATCAGGCTTTATTATAAATGAAAATGTTATTCAATTTTACATTATGACCCTGGTTAAATGTGTGCAAACACGGCTATTAGCATAATTCCCTCTATATTGTGTGCCAGGCATTGTGCTCAGTGCTGCACCTGTTCTGCAGTTAGTCCTCCTAACAGCAGAGTATAAACTTGAGGGGCAAACAAAAACACAAACTCCAATGCTATTAAGATGCGTATGTGTGTCAGGGGGGACACCTGTCTAATAGACTGCTAAGTTCCCAGAACGCCGACCAATGCCCGGCACATAGAGAGCACACAATAAACACACATTGAATAAGTGCTTGAGTCAGTGAATCAATGAAAGAACTGTGAAAAAATTTCAGCCTTGTCTGGTAGGTATAATCAGTCCCATTTTCAGGTAAGGACAGGGCCTCCCAGAGATTATGGGCCCACAGTCACAAAAGAGTGCATGGAAGACCTAGAGTAGGGCAACAGGTGTGTCTGATTCTGGTGGTTCTGGAATCAGTGTTCTCAGTGCTGGTTGTGTCTGTGAGAATCACCTAGACTCAGAGAACCTGACATCTGAGTGCCCTGCCGCTCGCCTCATCAGCATGTCTGGGGAGATGGAGGTAGGTAGGCAGACAGCAGCGTACTCTGAATGTTCGTGGATGATTCCAGTTCCACAATTTCTACTACTGTTTAAGAACAGACATAGGTTTGGCTTTCCGGGTCTAGGTGAGGTCTCTAAGGACATGTGTTCCCTGATGGCCCTCTTCTTCTCAACATGCGTTTCCCTCCACCTTGAAGACTGTACCTGCCCTGCCCTGCCCACTCATTTCATTCCTAATCACGCTTCAGGAGTCAGAACTCTCACTGTTGAAGGTTCCCCTGATCCACCCACACCAACTATAAAAAGGCCTTCCCTGCCCTCTGTTCTTCTTGAAGTCCTCATCACTCAAGTCCAGCATTAATCACCACATGGGTGTCCTTGGCCACCTCTTCTACTGGAACTAGCCTGCAGGCTCTCAGAAGGCAGTCTTGTGCACTGTGTTTTGTTTATTCTGTAGCTATCTGGCAGCTGGCATCTCCACAGGTCCCCAACAAACATTTGCTTATCAAATATATCAATGGATTTGCTGGGGGGTTTTTGTCAGTAGCAGATGCATCAAATATTTTCTAGAAATAGGTATTTAAACATTACAAAAGGGATTTAATGTTATTTCCTCTCTTTACCACAAAAGTTAATCATCAACTTCTCTAATATGCTTGTTAGAAAAGTTTAATTTCTTTTCCTTTATTTTTGTTTTGCAATTTTTAATACTGAATTTACTAAGCTATCATGTTATCATGCTGTCATGTTGCAAATATCACAGGGGCCCTAATTTATTTTAAAATGCTATGCAAAACAGTGTGTTTTGTAAAAAATGTTGGCAAGTTTTAATAAAATGTTATTCAATAAATAATACATAATTGTATCTTCTGGGATTTACAGAACACAAATTTTAAATCAGATCTGTCTAGATTTTATGTGTGTGCATGTGTGTGTATTTGTGAAGGTCATACTAGCAAGCAATGAAAAACTATGGCTTTTAAAAAACAGCACAATCAAGGTATGAAACCAGATATCTGAGTATGTACAACCAGATTTCTTGTGCAACCCTATACAAGGGCTATAAACAGCCTCTGTAAACAATTAGTTTGAAGAGAAACAGTGCCAAAAGCTAATGGAAGTTATCAACAAATTCCCCTTATGATGTGTTTTTTTTTCTTTTTTTTTGCTAAGAAGGTAGCATACAACTACAGTCAAAGTCTTAAACTCTGTTTCTAGATTGACTTGCTGATTGGGCAAATCAAATGACCAGTTAGACTGAACATTTAAATAAAGAAGACTCACTTCTAGCTCTCCAAGTAGAAAAGTAGCAAATGTTGCAGTCCCTGAGATTGGGGCCCATTCTCAAGCTGCATGAGGAAGTGCAGGCTCCCTGATAGAATCAGGCTCCCTGATAGAAGGGCAGGTGGACAAAATATTGATTCAGGGTGACTGACTTGGAAACATCAGAAGCACTTTGGGATGATGTAGCCTTATCTCAACCCCTAGTTGGATAAACTGGAAAGTAAAATACTAAAAACTAAGTTCAGCATCCCAGGTGTTCCTGGAAGTATGACAAATGATTACTTCAAAGCTTTGAGCATCCAACTGCCAACAAACACTTAGAACATGAGAGGTGGGAGCAGACAGATGACAGAAGTAGCAGAGAGGCTCCCATGCCTGCGCCAAACCCAATAACTGAATTTCTCTGTCCCTAGTGACTTCAAATGCATGAAGTACGCAGGGAATTCAACATGAGGGAGGGGCCTCAACACAGCTTGGTGTGTGTACCTGCAGGACAGCTGCCATTGGGGAAGTTACAGATGACCAAGGCTGACCTTTGGGAGTACAGGGGAATGCACAAGGCCACTGCTAGCTCTTTGACGGTAATGGCAAGAACCTGAAATCAACAAGATTTCTGAAGAAGATCTTATAGGAATGCATCAAGGAAATATACCAGAGGCCTCCAAGTTGTAAGCCACAAGGTTCTATCTATCTTCGGTTAGCAATTTCTTGTTACATTATCCTTCCACCAGATAGTGCATGGCAAAAATAAAAAAAACAAAAAATAAATAAAACTTAAAGTAGCACTTTGGAAATCAATCTAAATGTTTTATTATTTTTAATTAAATATTACAGGTCTCCCATTTATCTTCAAGTTATACAGCTAGTCAGTGGCTGGGCCAGCAGGGCCAGTCATCATACTTCATTTCTCCGAAGCTCTGAGTCTTCATCTGTAAACTTGGGATAACACTACTTACTTTATAGGATGGTTGTGTGAATTTTTGGAACAGAAAGTATTGATTTCAGTAAATGCCCACATAGTATTATATTTGCCCCCAAAATGTTAAGTCCCCTTTCTGATTCTTGGCTTGGTGCATTTCATTACAATTTATAAAGTCCTTAAAAACAAGAAATTCTCTTACAAATCCCTGCATTCCCCAAGTCAGCCCAGTGTCATGTTCCAAAATAAAATTTATAGACCAGGTCTTTCAAAATTTATGAGAAAACAAGAACCCAAATTGAGTGACATAATAGCAATTTCCTGGTCCCAAAAGTACCCTCATGAAGCCCATGGCTGCCTTTGCTAACAGTCTGATAAAACGTATCTGCCTCTAGCCCCCATTCTATGCTGCGGTCTCTTCAATTGGTCTTAGGCTCTGGTTCTTTTGGGCACTGGGGGAGGTGAACTACCATGAACCTCTGCCTATTTTTCTCATGTTTGGCAAACTCCTTCCCTTATTCATTCTTTTCCTTATCAAGCAATTGTTCTCTGCTTTATGCCAGGCACAATAGTAGACACTTTTGAATCTGATTAGACCTTGCTAACCCCTTGCCTCTTTGTGTTCCTCTAGCTACCATTTGGGGACCATCTGGTTGCCCTTAGAAAGCTAAGATGCTTCACCTGTATGACCACAAACCCTGTTGCTGTTCAGATCCTGCTGACACTATTACTCTATCACGGATCTGCTCAGAGTATTATCTCCTTTGCTATCCTCACTACCTGGGTTGGATCCAAGTTTATGCCATGTGTTCAAACACTATCATCTGTGCTAGTGGCTACCCTATTTGAGTGGCAACACTTTTCCATATTAGTCACCTGGCTGCTTCCAGCCATGTTCTATTCCCTATTTGTAGGCCCAGCATTAACATTCCTGTAGGCAGCTGGTTATGACCATCTCATTTATTTCTGAATCTCCATATCATTACCCTCGTCAAAGCAGAGCTGATTATAAAAAGGATCAAAAAATCTCAGGTGAGGTTCTGAAAGTAAATTTTCTGGATTAAAGGCTTCTCTATAGTCACTGACACCCTCAAATGCTTTGAAACTGAATATTTAAAATGACTTCTATACTTATTACAAAAGTAACTCTGCACAGAGTATATTTCTAGACTGGTATCTCACAATGCCTCTAACAAAAGAGTAATTCCACATTCAAATCTAGTCATATCAGGGAAAATTAACAGAAAACCTAAATATGTTCACAACTAATGAAAATTAATGCTCTGAGCTGAGAATAACCCAACAAAAAAATACCGGAAAATGTAGTGATTTTTCTAATGGTTTCAGAAACTTGTGATTTGGTGATTGCCTGAGTAATAAATATTTGTTACTGGTATTTCAAAGCCATGAGCATAAATGTTGCTTACGGTTTGTCTCAGACTTATACATGTGATAACCCTGGAAATGGCCTTTCGAGGACTAGCTGAGTAGGGGAGCTGCCATAGCCAATACTGTTCTCTGCAGTCTGGGAATCCTGCAGGCTCATCTCAGAGCTGCTCCCCCTCAACTGGAGGGTGGAGCCAGCTTTAATGTTTATGTGGAACAATGGATCCCACATGAAGGAGAGATCTTATATCATCTAAAGTATTAGCTACCCTAAAGGATTTATTAGATCTCTGAAAATATATGTGTGAGGGCCAAGTGTAAATGACTCTTGTCCAATTATTTTTTGCTAGAGAAAATGATTAAAAACTTTTTTTAACCAAATGGAAGAGTTTATGCTATCCCAAACAGTCCTGTGAAATTTGCAGATCATCACAAAAATATATTTAAGATATAGTTTACACTGAGCCCTGCCCCCCCAATAATGAAAAATAAATAAATAAATAGATCAGATTAAAATAGACACAGAATCACAATATTCTCTCACCTCGACTGCACAGTACTGATTATTGGTATCACTGTCGATGTGATATGGAGATCCCTCCCACCTCGAAATGCAATCCCCCCCTCTTTTTTGGAGTGATTGGTGCATTAAGTTCTAAGAGAGAATAACAATTACATTGAGTTCAGGTGTTAAAATGTATTAGGGAAAAAATTAGTTAGCACACATGCCACAGTTTCCATATCAGAAAAATACGGGATTTCACGTAAATTACTGACAGATACATTATCTTCGTAAATTTCAACATGCATTCAAATAGAATTACCGGATCACAGTTAACATCATAATTTTTGCAACCTAAAATTATGATACTAATCTCTTACATTTGTATGAATGTGAGGAAAGATTATTAGAGTCATTTATCATACACCCTCCAAAAATCCAAATAAACAAATAAGTAAATAAATAACTAAAGGTGCTCAGACTCAAGTTATTCACATATACTGCTCAGTAAGCATTAAATCTCTATGTCCATGTGCAGCTTAGAATATTCAAGTATTTTTTTAAAAACCCTTTGGAGTTTCTGCCTCTCCTGATTATTTTTCCTTTTCCTTGACTTCCAAGTCTATGGTATTGACTCAGCACTGTCAGAATTCTTTTAGCATTTCTAACTACAAAATAACTTCAATTTATATTTACAAGACTAACAAAGCCTCCTTATTAAGAAAGAGAACTACACAGAGTCTCTTCAAGGAGAGACATACGTCAACTTTTACTGCTACTTATTACCATTAAAGTAGCCTGCAAATGCACATTGACGAGATTGATGAATTTGATAACCCTTAAAAAAATTATACTTGAAAATTATGCGATGTCATTTGAAGAAAATTCTAGGGGGAAAAACATGCTATAATGCAAATTTCCACATGATTTACCCAGAAGATGAGTAACTTTACAGCGTGAAAAGTATTTCAGGCTTTCACTGATAATTTTGCTAGAAAGTGCTAGGCAACTGATAGTGTTACCTATGTGACTTGAACTAATGCAATCATTACTTTAACACTGAAACGGAGCACTTGGAGTTAGAAACTTAACAAAGGAGGAGTGAAATCACACTTACCACAGGTTGTAATGGGGCACCGGGCATCATGGCATTGGCTAGTTGCATTTGCTGGGCTAACATGGCCATGTTCTTCTGCTGAATCAAGTTATTGCGCCCATTAATCTCCAACTGTGTTTTTAAGTGTGGGGGTGGATGAAGATATTTGCAGTTCTCCCTGGAGCAACGACCCTAAAAAACAAAAGCAGAAAATACCTTAGAAAAGAATAAAATAAGCAAATCTTAAAACAAATAATAATAATGCAAACCTACCACTTGAATCTACTACGGGTTTTTCACCCATATGATTTTACAATGCATTTAGAATTAGTAATGAATTCATCCAAATGATTATAAAAATGAGGTATAAAGACATCTGAAAAGATTTTTTAAAAGTTCTTTTAATATTAGCACTATTATATCAAGATCCAAGTTAAAAAAAATCTACAAATTGCCAAGGTAACACTAAAACATAGAATACCAAATAAAGAATATAAAACTCCTGCCATAATAACTCTGGTTAACTTTAATGAACCTAAAAGAATCATGAAGTTTTACCACCTACTTTACTTGTACTGAGTTCTAAAGAAATGAACTTAGAGGATGCAAAGCACACTGTATCTTCAGTAAAACACCTTTACTAGTATCTCATAACATATAAAATTTAAGTTATTACTAAGCTTTAAAAGCCCATGTACTAAGATAGTTAAAGATAAAAAGAAAATTCCCACTGTATAGAGATTAGTAAGTATAATAAAACACCGGTGAAAAAAATATAGCCTTTAACTTTTCAAACATAGATGTAGTCTCCATTTCCCAAGCACCATAAATCAACCAGAAATAAAAATATTTACCCAACAAAAAACTTACAATGTAAAATGACTTACTATAAAATAAGAAATGTGAATATACCTTCCAAAATATATATATATATATATATATATATATATATATATATATATATATATATATATATATATATAAATCTGTCATATGCAATATTGTATGAAGGACTGTACCCATGTTATTTTAATATATTGTCAAATCATACTGGCAGTAACAGATCTCATCAATTACTACCTTGATAACTTCTTTTACCAATAATTCTAGTTAGAACTGTTTGTGAGGGTAAAAGATTTAATTGAAGGCATCAACCATCTTCTTGTGCTTTCCTTCATTTTTCTAAGGAAAATCTATTTTCCATAAGTTGACTTTATACTGACCTGATGCAGAAAAGTGATGCTTATGTTTGTGATAAAATCCATCAATGCTCATTTAAATGACTGATTTCTAGCTTGTTTTAAATAATGTTTTTAGGAACAAGTTTCTATACAGAACTGGTATCTTAGGATACTGCCTGTTACTTTAACAAGTTTTGTGTGATATAGCATTATTAATATTATTTTAATCAGGGGGCAGTAGAGAACAGTAGTTGATAGCAAGGACTTGATAGGTCTCAGGACCTGGGGTAGAGAACTAGCTCTCTCACGAATTAGCTGTATGAATTGCATAAAAAGTTAACTGAAGCCTCGGAGTTTTTATCCATTTCAAAACTGCTGCATAATCTACACCAGAGGTTCATTATAAAGATGAAAGAAGATAACATATATGTCATGCCCTTGACACTCACTGCATATCGCTTTGAGTGAGGTCCAGAGCTGATATTATCACCACCCCACCACATTTTAAAATGTATGTTCAACAAAAGAAAAACAACACTTTGGCATTAGGGTAATTTTTATGGTTATTTATACTCCCAAATAAAATAAGATTTAGATAATCTATAACTGGTTCCATATGAAATCACCATTTTTTATATCTGTTGAGACCATGTTGTTAGCTTAAAAGCATCTGAATGCAAAACACCTTTTACAAAAAAAGCATTTTGAGTCATGAAGAATGACTGGCCAACAAACCTCATGGATGATAGACAATCTGACTTCAAGGTCATTCGGCTGAAGTCTCCTGGAGAACACCTGCTTTCCCCATACAAAGAACAACCTGGCCCTAAGAGAAATTCTGATTCTCAGTATCCTCACATCATATTTCTTACCAAGACTGAACTTATTTTAAGTGAAGATAAGCAGGGTGATATCCACCCTGAGGATTCAGTGACTGTCAATTCACTCGGCTCAGTTTCTATAGTTCTATAAACAGTACAGAGGTTGCAGCTATCTCCCTGAGGACTTCATTCCAGGGCTTCCCTGAACACAAACCACTCAGCCCCTCTCCCTATGATCATAGCCCAGGCTGAAATAGTGAAGGAGAGAAATCATGTCCTGCCCACCATATAACCCGTGTCATTGCATTTCAAAACTCTGAATAAAGCTTAGACCTTTGATCTTCTTTTTGCATTTGCCATCTCTACTTGGGAAAAAATACCATTTTACTATTTCTTAGACATAATATTCTTCTTTGCCCTGCTTGATTTGATTGGATTGGAGCCTCACTTTCAAAAAGCTATGCTTGTAAGTATCAACAGAGGGTATTTTTGGAAAAATAAACGGAATACAATGCCTTTTCCACAGAGAGTTTGTGGCATAGGTCTGGGGCCCCCAGTAACTCTGGTAGCACATAAAACACTACAAAACACAACTCTATAAAGTCACATGGATTTTTCATTGATATGTGTGGAAAAAAAATAACACAGCCTCTGCAATTAGTATTAGATAAATTTAGCTTCTTAGGAAGTATAGAACTTGTTTAATGCTGTGCTGCTGAATAATTGTGGTTTGACAGGTAAAAAGTCGAGAATAACTTAGAATCAACATCCTTTTCTAGAGGATTGCCTAAAGCCCCAGGAAAACTGCAAGGAGCAATATTTTTCATTGAAAATTAAGGTAAATACGACATTGGTACCCCTTTATCTAGGTTCATCTGTCTAAACTCCCAGCATCCACATCTCAATAATCATTTGAAGAATAAATGAATGAACATTTCTTACAAAATAAAGATGTATTCTATTCTAAGTTGATTCTGGAGACAATAAAAATAGAAGAGCCTGACAAACGGTGGTGCAGTGAATAAAATGTCGACCTGGGGTGCTGAGGTCCCAGGTTCAAAACTCCAAGGTTGCCAGCTTGAGCACAGGTTTATTCAGCCTGAGCACAGGCTCACCAGCTTGAGCATGGGGTCATTGGAGTGTGAAATCACAGACATGACCCCATGGTTGCTGGGTTGAGCCCAAAGTTGCTAGCTTGAAGCCCAGAGTCACTGGCTTGACTGGGGACCCATGGTCAAGGCATATAGGAGAAGCAATGAAAAACTAAAGTGCTGCAAATACAAGTTGATGCTTCTCAACTCTCTCCTTTCCTGTTTATCTGTCGGTCTGTTTCTTTCTCTATCAAAAAAAAAAGAAAGAAAGAAAAGATAATAGAAGAAAAAAAGCACTAAATCTAATGTCAAACTTTGATTTTGACTTGTATTAACCTTATGGTGCATTTATTTAGAATAAAGCTTGCCATGATAAAGAGGCAACAGCATGTTTGCACATTTCACCAGGGAAGAAAGAAGATTTGTGTTGAGACTGGCATCCCAAAAATCTATACAGTGATAACACATTCTAAATATCTAAAAGCAGAAATTCAATCAGTATCTAACACTTACTTATGTAGATTTTTGTACAGGAGCTACTACTCTAAGTCATCCAGAGATTTTTACCTCAAGATATATTAAATTGGGCTGTTACAATTAATGTCAAAATAGAAATATAAAGAAGTTTTTATTCAGTTTTGATGGCTACATGTAGTTTCAACTAGTGCCATTTGATTGCACATTTTATCAAACGTAGCTTGGTTGAAAGAGCAACTTTATTACTCACTTCCTGTGTGACCCTGTGGAAGTTACAATTCTCTAAGTGGCCAAACCTTTTCTGTAGAATAGCAACAATACCACTGATCTCATTACTGATGTATGCAGACTGAGGAAGATAGTTGCCCAACCTCATACATGGCTCCGGGTATAAAAACTATCAATAAATATTGTTTTTCTTTTTTTTTATTTCGTTCTTAAATAACAAGCAGCAGTTGCTTAATTTAGTACCATTGTCTGTTAAAAGTGCTAAAAAAAAAACACAAGTACCAAAAACATAGAGACACTTAAAGTCAATCATCAGTAATATAAGCTTGACCCTTAATCATCATTCTGTACTCGCCACATTGACTAAGGAAAAATGCCATTCTAATACATGTCTTACAGTATTAGGTTTCTGAGGTTTGTTTTTGTTGATTGCAGTGTAATCTTATTTTCAGTGAGCTGTCCAGCTGACTAGCAGGCCACTCTAAAGAGCCTCTGCCATAAATACCAAAGACTCCATTCAAAGAGGCTGTTTATAGGTTAACTCAAAACAGATTCCAAAGACATCATTGTAATGTATGCACTATATATTTTAAGAGAATGCAGGAAGCTCAATATCGACCCACAGAGTACATTTTTCTCTAATTTTCTACATCTATAAATTAGAAAGTAAACTGTCCAAATAAAAGTCAACAGTTTCTCCTTACAGTCTTAAAAGCCTATATATGACCAATAATGGTCATTTGAGCGATCAATTGATCAAGTAGCACCCAATTTCTTAAGTCAAAAGCTGCTTGACTGAATTTAAAGATTTTTTTCATTAGCCTTTGAAATTGGCACAATGCTTGTGATCACAAAGGAAGCTGTATGTTTAGATTAATTGTTTGAGTTAAAAATAAGCACCTTGTTAATTCTTAAACATTATAGTTTAATAAAGTGTACTTTTAAATAATTATGCATGAGCTTGTATGTACAATATATATCTGAAAATGATGTGTACATGATATATATAGGTAGGTATAAATTGTAAAATAAACATAAAACTGAAAGTAAAGACAGAGATATGACAAAAACTCTCTTAGCTATTTTTAATATTTGCTTTAAAACTAGTTAATCAAAAATAACTACTTAGTTGGCCAAACTCACTTAATAAAACAAAGAAAAATTAAAATTCTATTTTAAAACTGGAAAAACTAATATTCCATTTTTAATTATAGTTCCTCCACCTAAATAAAGGGAATATTGTGATGTATGAGGTCAAAATGTAAGAAGACATCATATTAAGCTGCCAAAGGTAACTATGTGGTAGGATTATAATTACTGACTCAGATGTGGGCAGATCCTGGAAATAAAAGGGCAATAAAAAAAATGCAGCGGAACGAGCTTATATTCATAAGTCTTTTCCAACTTCCACTGGAAATGCTGGTTCTCTGGTAAGACTGGTCAAACTGCAACCATTTATTTTGATTGTTCAAACAAAACCAGTATTTTCTTGGGGACAGCTGAGATATGCAAGAGTTTTTGAAGTACATTCTGGAGATATGCATCGCTCAGATATGCACCAGAACTCTGACAAAGGAATCTGGTAGCTTCCTATTAAAAATTCTTCCTGTTTTGTGTTTCTTTTTTCAGCTAAGATGATACAAATATCTCACAAAAAGTTTGCCAAAGAGGGGAAAAAAGCAAAACGATAAACACTGGCAGTCAAGAAGTATTGTTTCAAGCATTTCCAAAAATGTTTTTTATGATTCTACCAGCATTTAAATCAATTCTTGCATCAACTCTAATAAAAAGGTAAGTAAATAAGTAAATTTACATACAAAATATTTTAAAATCACAAGTACATCCAGTGGTAGGAAATTGATGGCAGTCTTAAAGGCAATTAACTTAATATATATATATATACACACACACACACACACACACACACACACACACACACACTATCATTACACAAAAATGCACATAAACATATACACTCAGTGTTTTGTCTTCATTTAGGTAAATATAAGTGTAATTAACTCTAGGAATTGCAGTTTACTAGCTTTTGAAAATGTTGACAATAAATTAATTGTGTCTAACAAACAAACTATTGTAGCTCTTAAACGTGCTTTTCCTGCTATATTTTGGTTATAAGGACTGTTTTGTGTATTGTAGGCATTTAGCAGCATGCCTGGCCTATGAGATGCTTGCAGCATTCCTGTCCTCCGTTATGACAATTCAAACCGTTACCTCGATATTGCTACACGTCCCTGAGGGTGAGGGTGAAGCAAAATCATCTCCAGTTGAGAGTCAACCATTGCTTTATACCTAATGAAATTTAATGGGGCCTGAGTGGTTTAAACAGAAATTACTTTTTTCACAGTTCTGGAAACTAGAAGTCCAAGATTAAGGTTCTAGATGATTCAGTTTCTGGTTAAGATTCTCTTCCTGCCTTACACACAGCTGCCTCCTTGCTATTTTCCAACATGGCCTTTCCTTGGCACATGCCCATGAAGAGAGAGTAAGCTCTTTGTTATCTCTTGTAAGGGCACTAATCCTATCAGATCAGGGCTCCACACATGTGGCTTTAACCTTACTGACATCCCTAGTACCCCATCTCCAAATACAGCCACAATGGCGATAGGGCTTCATTAAACATGTGAATTTTAGAGGAACACAACATCTGATCCATAAAAGGGGCACACATAAATAAAAACTGCTAACTCAAAGTTATTTTTAAATACAGTAGTTTTAAATATTTTTACACTTACATTTTAGTGAGGTCCTTTATTCTGGGAATTTCTGCAAATGTTAGATAATAGATCACACTATATAAAATTTGTCTCAAAAGGAGTGGTGGTTGACAACTTAAATTTCTTCTAATTTTGCTAAATTCTAATAGCTGAAGCTTCTACAATCTTTCAAGGCATGAGCATGTAAATTTCAATGTCCATTCATTTTTCTTTTAGTTAAAATAAAAATAAAGACTGTGATGTATTAAAGAGTAAATAATTAAATTCTAAAATCATATCAATAGCATATTCACTTGTTAACTATATAGAATACTGAAGATGCTTTAAAAAAAAAAAAGGCAAGCAACATTTTCCTGGCTTTACTGCCCTATAGAAAGTCTTTTCAGGATTTAAAAAAAAAAAGAAAGTCATCAATATACCCCCCTCCTTTGAAAGAGAAGCTACTAAGAAGGTTAAGTGGCCAGAGAACTCAGGAAAATAAAGATTTTTGACTGTTAACTGGAATTCTGGTGGACTTGCTGCACAATATTGTTTTTCATCAAATGCAAATGTATACACAGGTATCTGTGTAATTATACACACACACATACACACCAATTATGCACCTATTTCTAGGAGCAACATGTATATTACAGACTTAGATTTTGTTTTTGTTGCAAATTTAAGAAACCTAAGAGGTTTGACCTAAAATTAATATTTCATCTTTTATTTGGGAAAACACAGAAGGTCTTTTAGAAAGCGATAAAATAAAACTTAAAGGGACACTGAATAATCATTTGGTAGAAACTCATAAAGTAGTCAAAACAGGTATCTTTATTTTTTCTTTTCCTTAGGAAGTTTCCATGGAGATTTCACCAACTTAATGTCATTGTTTTGTTTTGTTTTATAGAGTATACAACGTTATAAATATATATATGGTATATATACTGTTTATAAGTCAATACTATAAATTTACTATATTTAAATAGTACGATATAATATATTGTATTGACATGTTAACAGCAATTGTTCTATTCATTTTTTAATTCTCAAGTATTATAACCCTTTAACTCAGATAAATAAATGGGGTTATTTTTCTCTTGAATAGTTTTCCATTTTTAATATCATGGCATCCCTGTACTTATTTTAGAGTTTTATCATTTGGAAAGGCAAGAAAATTTTTAAGATCATCTTTATGTCTTAACTCAAGCACAACTTCTGTTTCCATCTTCTCCCTGGATTTTCAGGTGGCAGCAGGAACAAAGGCTTGGCATCCCCACAGACTGTGCAAAGAAGAGCCAGGCCTCCTTTCATCTTGCTGGGCAGTTAATCTATAGCCTTCTAAACTGCACACGAAGTAAACAGAACACAAGTCCACAGTGAAAGCTTAACTTCCTAGGTGTAAATTGCTATTTCTTCAATCAACACAAGGCCAACTACCTGGACCTCAGTAAAACACAGGATCTGGGAGAATTTTCTCCTACCAGTGAGAGAAAAAAGAGGAAGAAATTCATGAATGTATTTTCACTGAAACAGTCCCAATTTCTTTCAATTATATGACGACAGACATAAACTCTGCTTTCAAATGAAACAAGTAAAAGGCAAATTTACATTTCTTTTTCTTTTCCTGATCACAGAAAAAGCTCACATTCACATATACACTGCAGAGTAACAATCACTCAGGTGCCAGTAAGAGAAAGGAAAGGACAAACACACATCCAATACACACAACCTGCTCAGCTGATAGTTGTGATTCCACCCTGACCAGAAAGAACGTAAATAATGCAACAGATTGTTTCATGGGAATTAAACATTTCCTCATCAATGTCCAATCTGATCTCTAGCAAGTGATTTTACGTTAGACTTGTCTTCCTGTTTAAAGAGCCCTCTCTAGTACTCAGTGGGTGTTCTAGACACTATTTTAAAGAACATTCCTAAGGCTGATGATGAAGATTCTTGAACATTAAAACCAATAGTGACATTTACAATAACCTAAAATAAACTCAATGCTGACGCAATGATCATCACACTCTAACTCAAACACCGGGATACTATGACTTTTTCCCAGAGAACTTCAGTGATTTCATTGCACAACTTCCATTAATTATCTGGAAAATGGCCTAACTGAAGCTATACATCTAGATAAGCATTACGTAATGCATGAGAGTCGCGTTAGCCACTGCCGAGGAGGCGGGAAAGGAGAAAAAGGCAACACACATTCTGGTTACTAAAATACCACTCCTCCAGCAGCTTCTGTGTGGACAGATCAGATATAGATACAACTGTGACAGCAACAGTTATATCAGCATGCAATTTTAGCTGATAGTCATCCAAAGAAATCTCAGCCCCCTCACAGAGGGCCCACAAAAACTATATAAATATATTTAGAGTTGCTTGCTACAAGATGCTGTAAGAAGGAACAGCCTCACTTCTTCCCTATGCCGTGGGCCTCCTCTCTCCCACAGATTCCAACAAAAGGATATAGCCATCTATGCAGTGCTATGTAAAAGGTTTAACCAGCAGCTATGGTCTCCCTCTATTCTACAGTCTTCTGGGCTCCAAGGATGAGTCTGGCCAGCATCTCTGAACTACACAGAGTCTCCATGACCTTGTAAAAACCCAGTGACATTTCATAGGTGCCAGCATCATTAAACAGTCCAACATTTGTTGGCTGCTTTTTTTATGTCATCATAAAACTAGAAATGCCAGATCACTATGTTTCTATTATTTATTTCAATTGCTTCATTTTTTTTTTTTTTTTCGGTACAGCAACTGTCAGACTCCTGTTTGTAGCCGCAACACTTCTGAAGTTTTATGGCATTCAAATCAGACACTTTTCAATCTTGGCTAATAATTAAAAGCCCTAACATTTATACAATAAAATTTGGTGCTCTATTTGAGTGCATGCCTTTAAACTGAGAAATACAAAATGTTTTATTTAAATCCTACCCAATTCAATACCGTGGCACTGTTAGGTGGATTACAGCGTGACTGGTACTATTATATTTCTAGAGCTTTCCTGAGAATCAAAAAAAGGTAAACTTCTTAAGTTAAATGCATAGCTTTTTTTTTCCTTAAAAATCTCTTGGAAGACTTATTTAATTAATTCTTAACAGAACAATTCCAGCTCTTAGGGCACCAACAAAGCAGAAGCTCTTCATCAAAGTGTGGTGGGATCTTTGCCCATGGGCACGTAACTGAAATCTGAACCCAGAGAAGCTAGCAACTGAATTGACAGTCTTTATCTTACACCAGAGGTGTGTATCTGTACAGATGATCATTCACTCATCTTTCAGTGTGTAAGTTTTCCTAATCATTGCTCACTCACATTAAATCAGAATAGGTCGTAACCAAATAGATGCTTCAACTTGCTTCAAGTTCTGCAAATAAAAACGTTTCACAATATAAACAACTAATTTTGGAGAAGACTATTCCACATAGTATTTCCAAAGCATAAAGAAGAAAAATGAATTATCTTAAGTTTTCAGTTTATCTATCACTCATTCACTTCCCCCTCAGTAGCACCAGTGTTACAGGATCAGCTGATCTTTTCCACCATGGAGAAAATAATGTGAACACAAAACAAGTTAGTTAGCATTTTGTTTCATGGTATCCATATTGACAACAGACTGGGTGAGGCAGGAGGTTTCTTGGATTACTTGTGTATTCTACTGGCCTGGCCTCTGTGATCTGAATATAACACAAAACATGGTGTTTTTAGATATAAAAATATATAAAATGCAAAGTATAACATTAGTAATATAGACAGGATGGTAGGTTCTAAGGGGTAAGTATTTTATCTAGCAATTTAAACTAAAGAAAATTCAAAGAGTGAAACATTCTGGTGAAATCAGTGGATATATTTGGACCTGGTAGATACTGCATATGCCTACAAATAGTATAAGAAAATAAACCCTGTTTTACATACCTAAAAGGATAACACAATTATTAATTATGATAAACTTTGAAGTATAATATTAGGTAATGTTTTCAAAGTCCCATTTCAGTGTATCCATTGTAAACCTTTCATCAAAGCCTACTAGATGGGACCATGGGTATTATAAGAATAGTGCTTAAATAATTTTCTGAACTATAACAGATGCCCAGAATTTTGGCTGTCAGTTTTATACAGAAACCATTGCATTACACTGCTCTCCAATCTTTTAGAAATGCTATTGCTTTTGCCAAATATCAATTCTTTGTCCCAATTTTTCACTTGGACTCCTCCACAAACCTCTTGGATTCTCTAACTCAAAACAAATGTCGCATTCTGACCTCAGCATGTCTGCCTCCAGCCCAGCCATTAAGCGTGGCTGCTTCACACAAACAACAGTGACTGAGCACTAAGGAAAGGTGAGGTGACAAAGGTCCTAGCCACTGCCTACCACTGTCTCCTTCAGACAGATTAACTTTGTACTTGAACATAATATGTTCAATGACACTGCTCTGTCCCTGTGGGGAAAGCACTCCCCTCCCCACCCGCCTCATGACAATTTGCTAAAATTGTGCAGAGCCATCAGCTCTCTCTCAGACTTCAGGCTGCAGCAAGGAGAAAGACAACTGGCTCAGGAGCCCAGCACAGGTCTCTATTGGATGCTGACTGCCGTAACATAGGGAGGAAGGGTGAAAAAAAATCTCCTAAAGTAATAAACCAGTATCATAATACAAGTTATCTGAGCCTGTCTCCTCCTCTGTACCCTCCCACCCCACCCCCACCCCAGCGGCTTCCCGTGCCTTTCTAAGGCAGGCCAGCAAATATTAAAGGAGTAACACTCAACAAAAGCTACTTAAAAATTGATATTAGGATTAAAAGAGGAAAGTCTCAGAATTTTTAGAAAGAATTCACATGTTTCTGAGAACCTTAAATAGCTTTTTTGGAAAAGGATCCATATTAACAATAAACAAACAAACAAATAAAAAATAGGTGCCTAAAAGCTATGGAACTCTTACAAAACACCTATAAAGACAAGTTTCTGGCCCTGGCTGGGTAGCTCAGTTGCTTAGAACATCAGCCTGATATGCCAAAGTTGTAGGTTTGATTCCAGTCAGGGCACATATGAGAATCAATCAATGAATGCATAGATAAGTGGAACTAATCAATGTTTCTCTGTCTCTCTCTCCCTCCCCTTTTCTCTCTCTCTAAAATAAATCAATAAATAAAAATTAAAGATGAGTTTCTAAGGCAGAAAGGAATTGAAGTAATTAATCACTTAAGCTTAGGCAACTGAAAAAGCTTAATCACCATGAAGCGCTCTGATCTAAACAGCAATCAGAAGCTGCCCAGGGTATTGTTAAGTGCTTATTTAAGACATAAAGTATGGGGATGTTGGGCCTCATGGGAGCATCAGCCACAGCAACAGAATGAAAACGTAATAGGGACAAGCACAGACGGCAGTCACATGATGTTTTTCTCTTGATATCATATCAACAACATTTCGGCTAAAAGCCCAGATCTGCAAAACACCTGGGTTGGGTGCATTGAGTCAAGCAATGCATCTGAATTTTACACCCTGCCTCTGGCTAAGCAGGTGGCTGTTAGGAGAAATAGTTGTTTTACCTTCCTTGGCACTTTGTCCTTGCTTCTATCCTAACAGGGCCACTTGGCTTAACTTTGTATTGGTTACATGTCTTCATCCCTGGTGAATGCCTCCAGAAGGGGTTTAAGCCTCAATCTGGTGCCCAGAGTCTTGCTGGGCCAATACGCCCATCAATTGTTTGCCAAGTGAATGAGTGTGGGTGGAGCACAGAGCGCATTCCTAGCAGCTGTGACTGATGCAATGCTGTGAGAATACTCCAGCTCCCAGAAGCCTCCTGGACATACCCAGGAAGGAAGCTCGCCCACTTTAAGAACGTGACTCAGCATCAACCACGCAGCTCCCTGATCTTTTCAGTCATTGGCTATGAAGGACACGCTGTAACACCCTATAGGCTGAACCTGTGTATATAAGCTAGCTTACTTCCTGAATAAAGTGAATCTGCATCACTGAACCTGGTCCCCGGAGTTGGGTCTTTGCATCTCTGTCGTCCTCACCCCTGGCAGGACTTGTCCACAAATGAGCCCTGACTATATTTCAGCATATAAGATGTTGTGTAAAATAGAGTACTTCTCAAACATGCCTTCTGCATCTCCTCCAGGATCTATGCACACTGTACCCATTTTCCCTTCATTCAGTTATATTTCCCTTGCTCCCTGGCCTCCTGCCCTATGCTGCTTTCCCAGGAAACTTCTCAGTACTGCTATCAAACCACAGTTCTGTGCTCTGCTCCCACCCAAATAAGAAATATGGTCACTTGTTGAACAGATCTGCATCCATAGTGTATCATACACACAAGCCACCGTGACCTATGCATTCAGAACTGTCCGAGGACTCAACATGAAAAAGCATTAGTGCCCCAGGTGACTGGACATATGGACTGGAAGCAGAGATTGGTTGAAATGCCAACTCTGATACTGATTAGCAGTGAGACTTGAGGTTAATTAACTGACCTCACTGAACTGCAATTTTCTTTCTATAAAATGGAAGACAAGCACACTACTGTCCTAGGGATGATGTAGTAAATGAAGGAATGAATATAAGGACCTCAATTACAGTCTGATGGTCAGTAAATGAAACACTGGGCCCCTCTCACTCTCTTCACCCTTCTTCCCATCTCTGGAACCCTTCCTCCCTTGCTTCCTGTCACTCAGGTCCACTTCTCTAGACAAGCTCAAAAGCATCCTTGTCTCTTCTTCCTTCAAACTCCCCTTTGGCAAGTCCTTCTGCTCAAAATCAAGTTAAAATCTCTTTCAATGAACGAGCCTGCACTAAGCTTCTGGTGGCTGAGGATTGCAACATCCAGTTCAGTGGGAAAAACTTCCATCAAGGAGCCTGGATTCACTGTCGCTGTCTCACTCACCAGCTATGTGACCTCACACAGGTACTCAACCCCCTACCCCAAATGGTGCCCTCCTTTGTGAAACTGTACCCAACTAGTACAACTCCTGGGGGCTGGAGAAAGCGTTCCCAGTGCCCAAAGTAAGAATTAAGAAACTAGGCATCTGCATTTTAAAAGGGGTTGATAACAAAAGGGAATCATTTTAAGAGGTTAAATTGGATTTTATAAGACATGACCTTTTCAAATGTCACTTGTGATGGACATGTTACCTTTTGCTTCCCTTCCCCTCTTCCTCTTTCCTTTCTTGCCAGGCAGAATCAACTCGCAAGTGAATTCAGCGCTTGTCAAATTGTGTTACAGATAATTTCTACAAGTCTGTGTACCCCTCTAGATTAGGAACTTGTTAAAGACAGGACTAAATTTAATTTAGCAACCAAAGCATTTTTAGTAAATGTTTGTAGAATGAATAAGCAATTTAGGATACTGGAGGGTACTTTCAGTGTTCTAGTTATCACATCACTGAGACAAGACTCAAAAGCCTAAGCGCTTGGTCCTCAATATGGCTGTACAGTATAAATAAAACAATTCCTACCCACAGTCTCCACCCCAGAAATCCTGATTTAATCTATCTAAGTAGGGTCCCAGACAAGCTCCCAGGGGATTATAATGACTGCTACTCTAAGGACCAGTGGTTAGTCTATATATACTAATACACATTCTCATTTACACATCAATCACCATCACTTTTCCACAGTTTATTTAAATACAGTTTGTTTGCCAGTGATTTCAAGATAACTGCTAAGGTTTTCTGTTGGCTACCTGATGCTTCTACTGTTTCTGGGCTATCTGTTTTCTCCGCAGCTCTTTTCCCATGCCATGGGAGAAGGGCACTCATGGGCAAGGGGTAGTATAAAGAGTTACTGCCTTTTGTTCCCTTAGGCCCATTATCCTAGAATGAAGCCTCCAGACCTGCAACACCTCTGGCCAAAAGAGATGTTTCTAAACACCTTGTTCATAAGAAGCAAAAGATCCCATGGAAAGAAGAGGATCAAGGGATCCAGCCACTAACACACCAACTAGAGCCCTAAAGTATTCTTTTTCTGTATACTCAACATAGATGGTACACTAAAGAGTAGTCATGACCTTTATTTTAGAGACATCATATTAGATGTTATACAATTTAGCTTCATTTTTATCCTTGTGGGTCAGAGGTCTTAGGTGGTTCCTATGTTAACTTGACTATATTGATTTTATAATTCAAGTATAAGTCACCTATGCTCAAGTTAAATTTTTCATAGCTGCAGTAAGGTAAACCCGGCATGCTATAAATTTTAAGAAAGAATATAAGAGTTCTCCACATACTTATTGGCATTTGCTTCAGCAGAGCATAATGATAGGCAGAATCCTTTCTCTAATAATCATGTCCTCAGTGTCCTGTTCAGGTGCAATTACAATGACTATAATTAACTATCACAACAATAGCTATCATTTAACCTCAGGGAAACCCCAAGGAGTGATCCTTATTACCCTCCTCTTCCAAATGAGGAAGAGAAAGAGGAAGAGGAAGCTTCCAGAGGTTTAATATCTCATGTAGGCTCCCCAATGTTAAGTTAGGAAATAGTCATGTCAGAGTCAGCATGTTTCCCACTGATGGTTAGGCAGAATAGAGGTGGCCTAAATAATGTAGCGACTGAGGGCAACTTTCATTTGTGTTGCTCTTTGTTTTCATATGTAACAAATAATTTCATTACAATCCAAGAATAGTAAATCCAAATTGATGATATGGGTTACCCGCATTAAAAATTATCAGAAATAAAATAGAAAAGTTTATTATTTTGTGTATGTTTCCTGCAATGAGTCTCTGAACTTGTTTTAGAAGAGCTAGATTTATACTTAGGTTAAAAATATAGTATGTGTGTGTGTACACATGCATGAAGAGAAAGCAGGACAGAAAAATAATGCATTGTCTCCTAATAAAACCCCAAAAGTAAGTTAGAAGATAGGAAGTGAATGGATGAGGCCAAGGAGTAAAATAAAATAAATGTAGAAGTGGTCTTTCCTTGAATATACTTTACACTAAATCTCATTATTTTCTAGAATAACCTATTTATACATTATTCACTGACTGCTTGGTGAGACCTCTCATGTGCTCAATGCTATCGGGCAGTGAAGACACAAATTGAATCAGACACATACATAGTCTTACATAGTCTGTGAAAGAAAATAAAGCATGCACATACAAAATATAAGGCTAGAAGGCAAAAGTGTTCCAAGGGGCATTCAGGTAAAGGGTTCTTAACACTTTGAAGGAAAAAGAGAATGCTTCCAATTTAGAAGAATCAAATCACAGCTCTGAAGAAGAAGTAGTATTTATACATGAGAAGTTATAAAATACCTCCAGGTAGAAAAAACAGTATAATTTGAGGCATTGATGACCAATAATATATCTGAAATAAGAGCAATGGGAAATAAGTTTGAAAAGTAAACTGGGTCTAACTTAGTCTAATTTTAAAAACTGAGTTAAAGATTGCTTGCTTTCTTCTGCAGGCCAGGGAGAGCCACTGAATGGGGCCAAGGATGACATTAGCAAAGCTGTATGTCCTGAATCCATCAGATAAGAACACAAGAGGGCCTAAAGTGGCAAGAGCTAACTATATAACACAGGCGCGACTATGCTCCAGATTGGGGTAGTCAACCTTTTTATACCTACCGCCTACTTTTGTATCTCTGTTGGTAGTAAAATTTTCTAACCGCCCACCGGTTCCACAGTAATGGTGATTTATAAAGTAGGGAAGTAACTTTACTTTATAAAATTTATAAAGCAGAGTTATAGCAAGTTAAAGCATATAATAATAATTACTTACCAAGTACTTTATGTCGGATTTTCGCTAAGTTTGGCAGAATAAATCTTTATGAAACAACTTACTATAGTTAAATGTATCTTTTTATTTATACTTTGGTTGTTCTGCTACCGCCCACCATGAAAGCTGGAATGCCTACTAGTGGGTGGTAGGGACCAGGTTGACTACCACTGCTCCAGATGACTGTCCCAGACCCGTCTCTCTCACAATCTCCTACCCTACTCCTACTGCACACAAATACAGATGCATTCATTCATCTTCTCTCTCTCAATCTCCCAGCCGTACTATACTATGTTCCAGCCTTTGCATAAGACATCACTTTGTCCATGTAGACCCACCTTTAAAGATACTCTGCCCTCCCGCTTTTTTTGACCTGGCACTTCTAGTCAGTGTTAAATGTCACCTCCTCCAGGAAGTTTGAGTTAATGCTGGTTTCAGAGCATTCACCACACTTTATCACAACAGTTTATCAACTGTCTGTTTCCTTCACTAAACCAGGCTCAATGAAGATAAGAACCATGATCTTTCTTTCCAGCTGCAGTCACAAAACCAAAACACCTAAAACAGTGTTGGGCCCCTAACAGGTGTTAACTGACTGAATGAATAAATAAAAGAGATTATAAAGCAGGATGTACATTAGATAATATACATATAGACACACACATATGTATCGTATAAAACATACATAACTACATGTCCAACTTCCAAACACACCTCTAGAACAGTGCTTTGCAAAACCTAGTCATCCTTTGAAAATGCTTATTAGCTACCACATTAAGCTTTATTATTGTCAAAAATCTTTCAACCTAACAGCAAATTTCTGGTTCAATCATCAGTCCATTATTCTGTTTCATTGTTTCTTTCATACCAAATAAAAACTGAACTCTAATACTATATTCACTTGAGAAAGGAATAAATGGTAAGTGTATCCAGATTACTCAGATGAAAATATTATTTAGAAGTGTCAAAAGGATATATAGCTTAGCAAAAAATTCTGATGCATTTATCTAGGGATGTACTGATAAAATAAAACTAAAAATGTTTCCTATTGTAGTATTTCTTGTTGGAATAACCACTTTACCTGTTTCCTGACTCACAAAAACCAAAGAGAATTAAAAACAAAGTTCATGTTTGCCTCATTTTATTTTACTAGTAGTTGATATTGATCATTTTAATCTATAATTTTTATTTTAACATATTCCTCATATTTGAAAATACCAATTTTATTGCTTACCCTAAGCGAATCCTATGATATAATAAAACCAAACATAAAAAACCCCTTTTTAAATTAAAAGGAACCGTGTGCTAAATTGGCAGAGAAAATGCACAAACATAAAAAAATCAGTATATCCACTTATCTTCTAAACCATTTTTACAAAACAGTTACAGCAAATCATAATTATGTGATTAAGCTTTAAATCAGGGGTCCCCAAACTTTTTACACAGGGGGCCAGTTCACTGTCCCTCAGACCATTGGAGGGCTGGACTATAAAAAAACGATGAACAAATCCCTATCCACACTGCACATATCTTATTTTAAAGTAAAAAAACAAAACAAGAACAAATGCAATATTTAAAATAAAGAACAAGTAAATTTAAATCAACAAACTGACCAGTATTTCACTGGGAATTGTGCTCCTCTCACTGACCACCAATGAAAGAGGTGCCCCTTCCAGAAGTGCAGTGGGGGCCGAATAAATGGCCTCAAGGGGCCACATGCAGCCCACGGGCTGTAGTTTAAGGACCCCTGCTTTAAATTATCCAAAATAAATTTAAGTCTCTGCGTGCAACTCTTTTTTAGCTATTTCTGAAATTATGCATTTGTTTTGTTTTGTTTCCTTGTTGGCACTTACCCATAAGTCAAAATAATTTTAAATGAAGCACTTTCAATTAATCTCACAGTGACCACATAAGTCAGTGGTGTTAACTATATTATGCTGATATTGAAGTTAAGACTCACAGAGGTTAAGTGACGCGTCTAGGATCACAGAAGTAGCAAATATAGTTTAAATCTCAACTCAAGGTCTGATGCCAAGTCTGAGCATCTGTCCTCTATAACACAGCTGGCTTTCCAGGAATCCCAAAAGCTGGGTGGCCCTAAAAGGTAAAATGGCAGGAAGCAAAACTTTCCTGGGAGGAATATCCAGGCTATTCAACAGTCACTGGCTAACCCAACCTGACTGATATGAAGACTTTGCTCAGGGAAGGTAAGTTCAGAAAGTTCACAGAGTTAAGGCAAAGGAAGTGGAAGTAACTTAAATGCCACGTCAAGAAATCTACAAGCAAAAATAATCCATTCACTGAATGTTTTTGCTGAAGCCCGATTAAATTTCAGAAAGACACTCCATAGTGCAGATGGCCTAAGTCATAAGGCTCTAGAAAGATGCCCTCATTAAACAAATAGGAGTAATGACTATTCATTCGGTTATAAGGTACCTTAACAATCCAACACAAAACAGTTGCACTAAATTATTCAAGCGTGTTAACAAGGTAAGCTAGATGTCCTCTGGGGAATTTATTAAATACCCAAATCGCAGAAAAGAAAAATATTCAGATGATAATCAGGACTATCATTTTATTGAGTTTACAATAACATGGATGGACCTTGATAACATTATATGGAGTGAAATAAGTAAATCAGAAAAAAAAAACTAAGAACTACATGAATCCATACACAGAAGGGACATAAAAATGAGACTCAGAGACATGAACAAGAATGTGATGGCAACAAGGGTGGGGATGGGGGGTGGGGGGAGGGGGGAGGGGGTGAAGAAGGAGAGAGGGGTTGGGGGAGGGGAGGGGCACAAAGAAAACCAGATAGAAGGTGACAGAAGACAATTTAACTTTGGGGGAGGGGTATACAGCACAATCAAATGTCAAAATAATCTAGAGATGTTTTCTCTCAACATATGTATCCTGATTTATCAATGTCACTGCATTAAATTTAATAAATAAATTTAAAAAAATTAAAAAAAATTTCTATTTACCCTATGATGAAATGAAAACACACCTAGTCAGCGTATTAACACTGAAGCAATAAAATGACTTCTTTCAAACCTTACATTTATAAAAAGAAAAAACATTTCTCACAAAATAAAAACTACCTATCCATGTTTTTGTTTTACAAATTATGAACATAATAGTTAAATACCAGGTAAGAAAATGAACTATGAATGACAAGGGGTAAAACATTAATATTGTTTGCCTATGCTTTTCCAGACATGGCTGTGCACATAACTCACTTAGTCAACTCCAGTCCTTCCAGAACCAGCCTCTAACTCTCCTCCTGTTTATTTTCTCCATAGCACTGGTCACACCTGCAGGTATGTTGCTTATTTTTATGTTGACTGACTGACTGACAACTGATCCACCAGAAATGTCAGATTTAGAACACAGGACCTTGTTCCCTCCGGCTCAGAGTGAGAGCCAAAGTGTTGAATCAAAGACAGAATGGACCTCACATATTCCTCCCCACAATTCTCAAATGAGAGCACTATTACCACCACTCTCCCTTTACTTTGCCGACGAGGATTCAGAGATCCTGAAAAATTAAGTAATTTGTATAGAGTCACAGAACAGTTGAAGCAATGGAGACTCATCTGCCTGAATCATAGGTACTGCATAAACAAATTTGGCAGGCCATGATTAGAATAAAAATAAAAAACAATTTAAAATTGAAATAGCTGGTGGTTTTTAAAATACAGCAAGGAATAAAATCTCTAGGGGACTCTCTTTATTGTATACAAGTAAGTAGAGTCAGACAGACTTCTTATAGCTATTACCACAGTACATAATGGATTTCACACAAACTGACTATGGCATTTTGCAAATTATAAACAAAGATATCTATGCTACCCCCTGGGAAAAAGTCAGTTTTGCCCCAAAATATTAGTGTTGCTACCGCAAGGCTAATCTCTGGTCTCTGTGGCTCTCACTTTGGATGATAGTGAAAAAAATCTCTCTGATACACTGGGTTTTGAAAGCTGTAGTTTCCTCTTAGAAAACAATGTAGGACGAGCTGAATGTTAGTAATAAAAATAGATTCATACCAAATTGGTTGTTCATAATAACTGTTGGAAACGCTCTATAAATTAGACATTTTTCAGTGAGGTTCTTAAAAAAATTATTTTAAATGTTTTATACTGTCTACTAAAAGTGATAATATCTATGGGGACTCTGAGAAAGAAATGACTCTTCTAAGAAAACAAGTCCTACAAAGAACTGGTGGATTATATACAATATTCAAACTCACTGTGCCAACTGTTATATCTATATAGAAATGTGGGACATAGAGATATAATTTTGCTAATATACTTATTTACATCGATCTAGTAATATATATATATATACACTAATATATATATACTAATATATATATACACTAATATATATATATACTTATATATATATATATATATATATATAATCATTATGTTGGATGACACAGGACAGAAAATGCAAGACAAAATATAATTTCTGTTGGTAAAGAGAGTCAGATGTAGCAGATTCCCATGGAAGCTGACTTCATGAGAACCATCCTCAATAAGGGGTATGAATAAAGTTGGGTTAAAATGAGCTGGGGATATTTTCTCTCAGACCTGAGAGGATTCATATTCTACCTGATCATTTATTCTTTTGAGCAGTGAAGTCAGTGGCTTTCTTACCTACTAGTTCAGTATATTTCCAGAGACTTGAGCTCTTTGCTACCAGTTTGTGGTGGTTCATTTCTCATAAAGTGAAAGGGCTGAAAGATCATGCTCATTAGAAGCACTCTGGAACCTGACGTCTCTTGTGGATATCAAAAACTCCTTTAGGATAGACTCCATGCAAGGTAATTTGTGGTGTTAATCTTCATTACAGACTTAAAAGTCATCCAATGACCGTGAGCCCCTTCTATGCAAACTCTATGGGGAGTATAAAGTCGCTGCTTCCTAAGATCTTGGAGTTGAACAGGCATAGGTGCAGGAGGGAACTGAGGAGGAAGGACAGGAGACAGGGAGACAGACCACCTAGGGACAGAGTGGAAAGGATAGAGATGCTTATGTATAGGAGTTCTGCTATCTTCCGATGGCCTCCAGGCAAGAGATTCTGGACTCCTTTTAGGAGGTACCTCGAAGAAAAAAGATGACACCACCCTAGAAACTTAGAAGCTTATGGCAACAAATTGTACAGGGCACTAAAATACTAGAAAATTTAACAGACCATCTACATGTTAAAAACAGATAGAGAATATTTGAGGTTTTCCACTTGGATGAATCCTCAGGAATATTTTTGCATCTTATATGAAGTTTTCCTTCTATTTCTGCTAAAAGTGGGGGTAGCTACTTTTCCGAAGAACGTGCTGGCATTGGCAGGTGCCGCGATCTTCTGAGAGGCTGCTTTTGTAATATACATGCCTTCTTCCTGGGTGCCTTTTCAACACCGAGATTATGGTTTACCCAGTGAAAGCTATTACATAATTTTGCCAAAAATAGAAAGGGGTTAGGGATGAAGAAATACTGAAAGAGACAAATATTATTCAAAAATTAAAAAAATTAACAATTGAAAATTTTGGGACATCTCATTGCTGCTGAGAAAAAGTAGAAATTCTGGGGCAGTTGTTTATTCAAAGAGGCAGATGGAAGGTAAATATGCTGCTTTTCAAAAGCATTCCATTCAGTTTTTGAGTTTCTAAATAGCACATGAAATGTAAATATGTACAAAAGGCTGAGTCTTGTTGAGCTCTGCCCCCATTAACACCGGGGCAATAGGTCTCATGTCAGTTTCAGTTCTTAATTTGTGTCTCCAAGAGAGGCTCTGAAATTTTTCACAGAACCAATGTGTAGCAATAAGAAGTGAACCATATATTAATATGACTACAATATTACCCAAGGAGGGACTTTATTTAAAAAAAAAGGCCCATCTTTGGGGACCTCTTAACGATATTTTTGTTTATATTGCATTATATAAAGAAAAAAGAAGTCTTTATGAAACTACAGGCAGTCCCAGGGTTATGAACAAGATAAGTTCCATAGTTTTGTTCTTAAGATGAATTTGTGTGTAAGTTGGAAAAGGTACATTTATCTATTAAATGCAATTTAGATATATCTTTGTCTTAACAGTATTTATTTTTACCTTTCTGTGCATATAAATACTTAAAACATTTTCAAACTTACAAAACCTATCTCGTTCGTAACCCAGGGACTGCCTGTACTTGCTATTTAAGAATCTCAACAGCCTCTTCATAATGTAAACATGCTTTGCTTTTTGTTTTTGTTTTGTTTTTGCAAAATGACAGGACTTAACGATGCTTCCTGTATTTGTAAGCCACGTTCAGTAAAATAAAAGCCTAAAAACAGCTATAATTCATTCAGATGATAGGATCTAAGAGAATGCCAATACTTTATTACCAATTCCCTGCAAACTCAGCCTTTCCCACCAAAATAGAGTTGGAAAGCGGTCATCAGAATTTTTAAAATGTGCTTCCCTGTGAGTTGGGGGTGGGAAGGGGAGTCTGACAAACAGACTCAGCATGCCTGAGGCAATGGTATTGCTACTTTTCCCTTCTTCCAATTAGGACATCAGCCCTTTGCTGATCAAATCTGATTTCTCATTTCTCCTGCACAAGTTTTTCACCTTGACTAATAACGCAAGGTGTTCTGTATAGGAAATATCACTGCAATTCATGCCTGACAAATATTTAGCTGAATGATACACATATAAAACCATGTCAGTCAGGAGCTAAATGCAGATAATAAGGAAGCAAGCAAAATTTAAGCCCGCAACACTGTCAGCCTTCCTCCCAAAAATCTTCTAGAGCTGTAAGAAGCAATATTGTTCCCTATGTGACTTTCAGGTAAGCTGTAATGATCCAAGTTTTCAAATGAAAATGACAAGGTCAAGAAGCAGCAGCTTCACAGGTACGAGGAGCTGGAAGAAAAAAGGAAAATGTGGGAAGAAGGTCAAGAACCTGAAGGGTCACATCAGAACAGAAGCGTAAGCAGTCACATAACACATCTGCTCCTAGCTGTGAAGACCTCATATTTCAAACTTGGGACCACTATCCATTCTAGGAAAGGTTTTAATTTATTGAAGAAAGAGTGGTTTTATGAGTAATATTAGGCTGTAAAGTTCCTTTACCACTGATAAAGGAGACAACATTTGATAGTGGAAACTAAAGGGCAAAAAGATACATTCATGTGCAAATCCCAGCTCTGCCACTTACCAACCCCGTGACCAACTTTGTGCATACTACATTATCCTCTGGGACTCAGTTTCCTCATTAACAAAATGAGAATAACTATGCAATTTATAAAGTGGAAATGTGTGTAAAGACACTATCTAGCCCCTAGAAAACACCAGTAATGTGTAGTTATTGTTCTTATTATAAGTTTATCTGGGTTTGTTAGTGAAATTTCCCAGTTTCTCTCTCTCTCATATCAGGGCATTCTGGAGGCCTCAGTTCATTGTTCTGGTAATTTGGGCCTTCACACAAAGTACCAGCTCCTGCTCTGCCCCTCCACAGGCTGTGGGACAAGAGCATTCTTGCCTGTGTCCTGACTCTCCCTAAGCCAAGTACTCTCAGTGTCAGTGTTATTGCTGCTTGGGTGCGCTTCTCTGTTATAAGAAAGAAGGCAGGGTGTCTTCTTTCCAAAAGTTTGATCTGAGAGGAGGGATAAAAGAGGGGGAAGCAGAGGGAGAATGTGAGAGGGAGAGGGGGAAAGGAGGAAGGAGAGAGAGGTATGTAAATGAGAGAGAGAGGAAAATTGTTATGTGTGTACATAAACAGAGAAATCAATATATACACGTATATAAAGGGCACATATGGTGATTAATTCCCATTCAAAAATCTATGAAATACTTAACGTGAAGTTGGCAAGATTAAGTGAAAGTGAATTAGGCTCTAAACCAGAAAAAGTTTATCACTGAACTTTATTAATAACATCCAGTCATATTTTACAGTAACTCAGAAATCACTCTACCGACACCTACTTGTCTTTTTTTTTTTGCCTTTATTATTAGAGCATGATTCATAGAATAATGATATTGGTTTCTTCAATTAGTCAGCTCACTGACTTGTATACCTGTATCAATAATGTGCACATAGCCCACCACATGTGCTTAGTATATTACCGACTACATTCCATCAATGAATTTCCTTCACTTCCAGCTCTAAGTTTCAACTGCTAGGTCTCTGACCCAGACTCACTGCCCATTTCCCAGAAAATTCTATGACCCCTTCTGTCTACTTCTTCCTATAGCCTTATCTAGTCATATGTCCTCAAAGTCATAAACCTTGGACTGGATATTAGGTAGAAGAACTGAACTGTGACCCTGAAGCCCCCATGACCAACAAGTTGCTCTAAGAATAGGACCTGAGGGTAGAAGAGAGAGAGACAGAGTATTCAGTTATGACACTGGGAAAGTCAACAAGGACATACTGAGGTGTGTGGCCAACTGGGTGCCCTCTCTATCTGAGTCATCAAGCCAACTCAGAGCACGTGATTTAAATTTCCTCCCAAGCACCAACAAATTCAATTACATGTCACAAATCTTTGGGATTGCTCCTGATTATTTAAAAAGAATGGATAGGGCTAGAAAAATCTTGTTGGCTCATAAACAGTATAACAGTGTTCAGGGCCTGTGGCTTCAAGAACAAAGCACTGGACAGAGAGCTGGAGGCTACCAACCTCGATTTTTAATTTTACTTTTCTCTTTCATATATAAAATGGCCTTAGTACACAAATTCATCACTCTTTTTTTTTAAGTTAATAATACTCTTTTATCACTGTTCTTAAGCTACTGGAGATATCTGAAATACAGTAAAATCTACTGCATGTGTATGTGTGTGCATGTGTGTATACACACAAACAGATATATGCTATTCATAAAGATAGCAAATACAGGGTGGGACAAGGGTAGGTTTACAGTTGTTTATATAGAAAATAATATAATAATTTATAAATAATATAAGAATAACCTGTTTCATGCACTCACAATTGTAAACCCACCTTTACTCCACCCTGTATATATAATTGTTTTCTACATATATGTTATTATAAACTTATGGAAATCATAAATGTTCAGGAAACACATAGGTTAGAAAGGTCCAATGGGCCTTTATTAAGGTAAGGTTGAACTTGTCAAACATAAATGCTTTCTGTGACTTCTGACGAAAGGAACCAAGTCACCATGTTCACCAAAAATGCAACTATGGTTTTAAGAGGCAAAGATAATATATGAGAAAGAGACATGTTTCTCAAAAAATCTGCAACAGTAGAGGATAATTAAAAGGAGTGACTAAACATATTTTAGTTCTCGACAATATGAAACTGTGGCCTTTGAAGGAGGAATTCTACAATGTCATTTACTCCTTTCACATTTTAGTGTTTGGAAGACAAATTAGTTTTAATGTTGCCAGTCTTTAATGTAGATGATTTCTTTCTTTCCAAGGATTTGCTTTGTTAGCTTTCGTTTAATAAGTTTTACATTCAACACCAACCGCAGTGCTGTCTTGAGCTTGGTGCAGGGTTATGCTACTGCAGGGATATAAAAATAGCAAAGGCAAAAAAAAAAAAAATTCACAGTCAACTAGAATAGCTTAAAAATGGAAGCTTTCAGATAAAGCTCTCTGAAATAATTATAATAGATACAACACCTGATTCTTCACTGTGAAATAGTATCTCAGGGATTCATATTTCTTTCTCCCTAAACCTATAAACTATTTAAGTTATAGTCTCAAAAGAGTTTAAAATCCAAGCTGCTTTAGCCTGCAGTGTGTTTACTTAATCTATTTTTGTAACGCTGCAGTAGCCAAATTCAACTTACCAAATACCTGTTTCTACATTCTGCACCACGTTGATTCAAGAGAGGAAATTCATGAGAAACAAGCTGCAAACTACGTTTGTTTCTAATAAATCAATCTACTCTATACTACTATAGTAAAGTCAAGGCCATAAGGAACCACAGATACACTAAAACACAGGCCAAGGGATTTTAATTTTTTTTCAAATTCTGTTTGTTCTGCCAGGTAAGACAGTTACCCTATTACACCTGTGTGAAGAAACACAAGTTACTACCCTCACTTTGCAAGTCTTGAGTGTCTGCACTAATCCTCAGCATATTTCCCAACACACAAGACACACAACTCTGGTGGAACAGACCATCATCTCTACAGTAACCTACTACACCAGTGGTCCCCAACCCCTGGGCCGTGGACCCTACCAGTCCATGGGCCATTTGGTACCGGTCCGCAGAAAAAAAATAAATAACTTACATTATTTCCGTTTTATTTATATTTAAGTCTGAATGATGTTTTATTTTTTAAAAATGACCAGATTCCTTCTGTTACATCTATTTAAGACTCACTCTTTTTTTTTAAATAATTTTATTTTTTTAATGGGGCGACATCGATAAATCAGGATACATATATTCAAAGATAACATGTCCAGGTTATCTTGTCGTTCAATTATGTTGCATACCCATCACCCAAAGTCAGATTGTCCTCTATCACCTTCTATCTAGTTTTCTTTGTGCTCCTCCCCAACGCCCTTTTCCTCTCCATCTCCCCCCTCCCCCCGTAACCACCACACTCTTATCAATGTCTCTTAGTCTCACTTTTATATGACTCACTCTTGACGCTTGTCTCGGTCATGTGATACATTTATCTGTCCCATCCTAAAGGCCGGCCAATGAAAATATTCTCTGACATTAAACCGGTCCGTGGCCCAAAAAAAGTTGGGGACCACTGTACTACACAACACATTATAGATAAATTATTCAATAAATCCTTGACTGTGAGCATGTTTCCTGCCAAAGAACAATGCCAAATCTAAGTTTTACTTTGTGAAGCATTTCTAACAATTTAATGTACCCAAGAAAAAAGAAGCTTGAGAGTACTGATAGAATGGGTTTTGCCAACTAAAAGTTGTCATAGAAACAGTCTTTAATATGTTCTAAGAAAAATATAAACACATTATGCTTTCTCCTCAGTCATTTACATTTGAACATAAAATGTGAAAAACACAATTAGAGGGAAGGGTGTAGCTCCCTAAGGGAACATCGAACACATTCTCTTGTGTGTGGAAAAACAAAAGTTCCTTTCTAAACCAAAAATAAACACATGCTCTGTTTTCTTGAATTTTATAGATTATTTGACTAATCTATCATTTCAGTGTATGGTGTGGTGTGATTTTTTTTCTAAAACTAATTTTTTTTCCCCAAAGTACTCTACGAGATTTATATTTTCTTCAAGTCTTCAAACACTGTGCTCTTTGAAAAATAACTAAAAATATCTTTTGAACCACTCAAGGGTAGATCATTACAAAGGATCCTTTGACATTCTAAACACTCTAAATACCACATATTAAAAAGTATTTTAAGTACATCATTGAATGTTCCTAACTGTTGACTCAAGGGATTAATATGGGTTAGACTCTAGCCTGATGACCACAGGATATGAAATAGTGGACTATTTTATCACTTTTATTACTGTTTTACTAACAGAGCCCAAGACAAGAACACTGGGCATAGTGCTATTATGTCTTCAGGTAGTGACCCTCAGATAAATATTAATGTTTTATAGAAATTTTATCATGCAGTTCCCAGATTGCAGTACTCATTTTAACATCACTCCAAAAAGCAAGTGACGCATTTAAAATTCGTTTTTTTGAAAGAATCAATCTAGGATAATGTGACTTGATTCCTTACATATATAACAGATTCACCCCATGACAGATAAAAATTTTAAATTATTTATTCCTTCACCAGCCGAAGATAGAATCATCTGTCATTTGGAAAAGGTGCTGAGTGGAATACTTAAGTAATGTATTAATATTACTTAATATTAAATATGTCTGTTTTATCAAGCTAGAATTTTCATCTGCTGATTTGGATTTCAGGTTTTAAAATCAAAGGTTGGAAAGCAAACATCATTGATTATCCAGAAATAATATAATTTGATATGATTGAAATCCATGAAGATTTGAATTGAGTATAGATGAAATAAAGTAGCTGTTAGGAAACAAAGATTTTTTTGAACCGAAACATTAAAAAGTTTATAAGAGGACCTATGAATTCCCCTTTTTCTACCCTCAAAGAGAATTAGGGAATATCTTATTTATTTAAGGCAATAATGGCTCTTGAAAAATTTAACCTAAGAAAGAACTAAAAACAAAAAAATAACTATTCTTGAAAAAAACATATTTAAAAAAAATTCTTGTCTATCTTGTTTTTTTTATTATTATTATTTTTCTGAAGTTGGAAACGGGGAGGCAGTCAGACAGACTCCTGCATGCACCCGACCAGGATACACCTGGCATGCCCACCAGGGGGCGATGCTCTGCCCATCTGGGGCGTTGCTCTGCTGCAACCAGAGCCATTCTAGCACCTGAGGCAGAGGCCACAGAGCCATCCTCAGCGCCCGGGCCAACTTTGCTCCTATGGAGCCTTGGCTGCGGGAGGGGAAGAGAGACAGAGAGGAAGGAGAGGGGGAGGGGTGGAGAAGCAGATGGGCGCTTCTCCTGTGTGCCCTGGCCGGGAATCAAACCCGGGACTTCTACACGCCAGGCTGACGCTCTACCACTGAGCCAACGGGCCACAGCCCTATCTTGTTTTTTTAAAAAACAAAAATACCTTATCTAAGTGTCTTTCAAATTGAAACAAAGATGTAAATCATATCCCAGAACTAAGCATTGCCACCACACAGAAGGAGTTCTCTTCCTGAGATTTCCGCTAGAGATGAGGAACCATTCTTGCATTACATAAAAAGTACAAATGATCCTGAAAATAATACCACTGTTATTTGATCATCGTTTCAGATGTGAATAATAATTACCTAAGTAAGCTCTGTGACAAAATGCCCACTCAAGAACCAGATCTGCAGGCAATACTCAGATAAACAAATGGTCAACTCAGGACCACAGCCTATCTAATGGGACAAAGTCTGGAATTCTAAACTTCTGACAAGGCTGGTTTATAAAATCTGACATTTCCAAAGGATCACAAAAGAACATCTGTTTTATCAAGCAAGAATGTCTTTTACAGATTTAGATTTCAGGGGTTTTTTTGTGGGTTTTTTTTTGTATTTTTCTGAAGCTGGAAATGGGGAGAGACAGTCAGACAGACTCCCGCATGCGCCCGACCGGGATCCACCTGGCACACCCACCAGGGGGCGACGCTCTGCCCACCAGGGGGCGATGCTCTGCCCCTCTGGGGCATCGCTCTGTCGCGACCAGAGCCACTCTAGCACCTGGGGCAGAGGCCAAGGAGCCATCCCCAGCGCCCGGGCCATCTTTGCTCCAATGGAGCCTCGCTGCGGGAGGGGAAGAGAGAGACAGAGAGGAGGGAGAGGGGGAGGGGTGGAGAAGCAGATGGGCGCTTCTCCTGTGTGCCCTGGCCGGGAATCGAACCCGGGACTTCTGCATGCCGGGCCGACACTCTACCACTGAGCCAACCGGCCAGGGCCTAGATTTCAGGTTTTAAAATCAAGGATTGAAAAGCAAACATCATATAAACTCCACACTTGCCAGTGAACGTTGAAAGTGACCTGCTTCAGTGCCATATGATTTGTTGGTTCAACACCTAGCTCTGTGTCTGGCTGCTGGAAAGGATGTTAGACATGATGACTGTAATCTAGTTGTTGTTTATTTTCGTTTTTGATGATATGTTCATGGAGTATTGTCATGACATTTTATGGTTTTCAAATTGACAATAAAATGTGATTATTAAAAAATGTAACTCGTAAAAGTCAATTTGAATTTAGTTTGAGTTCTTTTCAGACTTTATGTATACATTTCATTTTCAATTATTTTTCCATGACTCTCTAGCCAGGCAAAAGCCCAAGAGCAATGCTCTTTGAGGATAAAAGATTATCTTATATATGAAACAGACTTTTAAAAAGTTTTAAATATACCCTGACACATGGATAAAAAGTATAATGATTGCTGGCTATGCTTCTAAGAAGCATATTTCCTCTGGCAGAGTTTTCCTTCACCTCTCTTCACCTACCACCACCTCTAGGTATAACTTTTCTTTAAACATTAAAAAAACTTCTGTTGTACACTAAGCATATGGGTGTCTGTAATAATTCAAATACAAATCATTTAAATTTTATATTGTTAAAAGTAACATAAAAATGTCACTGTGTTAAACAACTAACATAGGTTGCTAAATCAAATTCTAATTTAATCTAAATAAATAAGGAATATAATAAATGATAAATCTAAAACTCCCTTTAAAGATAAAGATTTACTTAGGTGCTATTGATCTCCTCCAATGTCCATTATGTGAGTGAACATGCAATCACTAATTCTCTTAGTCCAGGTTAAAGCAGTTATTCTCAAAGTGTGTGCCAGGGCCCTATAATTCCAGGTGTGCCCTATGGTATTCCAGAGAAATATGTGCCTGTTGGGGACCAAAAAACCAACAGGATTTTTGGAGTTTAGAATTTTGGGGGACAGAGGTTTGGGGAATTGGCAGTAAACCGACAGTCTGCCCAACCCCCCACCTCACTTGCCTGATTAGGTTGCAAAAGGCTGTTAAACTGTGGTGCTGAATTGTTTACACTACCCCCCATGTTCCCTGGAAAGACTGGAGGCAAGTTTATTCTATCCTTTGTTTGGTGTAAAGTTAAGATGATATGTATGGTGAGGTTTTCTGCACTTGGTAAAAATTCTTTGGTTGCCTTGGAAACATGATCAAAGATCTCAATGATTTGCTAATGGCCCACTTTGCTCTATAAATAAAGCAAGATGTGGTTTTGGGCACACTTTGTTCTTGCCAGCAGCAATTACAGGGCCCTCCTGACCTCGTATTTTCTTAATTCTGTACCGTTCCCACTCGGGACCTGGAATTACTAGCTGCACTGGTTTGAGGCATGTGCCCAGATATAAAAATAAATATAGTTACTCTATTATACCATTTCATTATGGAAATACCACTCTTTTTGTTAACACATCATTATTATATTTATTATTAACACAGCATTATATTATTTTTAGACAAATACACCCAAGTAAAATGAATAGACTTCTCAAAAAAAAAAAAAGCATGATATTGGAGAATCCGAATCTGAAAGTGAGCAAAAGTTAAGTGTAAATAAAATAGGACTTGAAGGCTGACAGGCAGAATTTAATTTATAGCATTTTCCATCACTTAACACTGAACAATACAATTGGATTAGAAACCCATTCATGGAAGCTTCAAGTGATTTTAGTTTAACATTAACAGAAGAAGAAGAACTGGCAGCTGTATCCACTGATGGTGGATTGATGATTAAACATAAGAAATTGCCTCTTGAAGCCTTTTGGATTTCTATAAAAAAATAATGTGACAATATCTAAAAAAGATTTGAACATTTTACTATAATTTTTAACATCCTATTTATGTGAATTTGGATTTTTTACCCTCAACACAATTAAGAGTAAAAAGAGAGGAATTCTTCACTATATTGTCAAGGAAATGAGAGTTTGCCTTTCAAATATATATCCAAACACTGAAGAAATCACTAGGACACATCAGGCTCATGTTTCTCATAAACACAAGAATGAAAAAACAACACATTCGCGCCGGGACCTGCCGAATTTACTAAATCTTACTAAGAATGTATCTATATATATAAAAAGATAACTTTTTGTCTTTATTTTTAATCCCTCTTTTTTTACAAATTCGAAAAAGCATAACTCAAAAATGTAACATAAAAATATTTTAATGTCAGAATAAATTTAATTTTGTCATATTTATTTCATTTAATTACCATAAAAGCATGCTTGAACTTTATATTTTTTCTTTAATATTTGACTTAATTATTATAACATATTTCTCAGAAATTTGAATATAGTGCACCTACAATTATTTGTAGGATTTTAAATGCACCCCGACTTCAAAAAGTTTGAGAACCACTGGGTTAAAAGTACTGTACTCCTCAAATAATCATTTTTGTTAGGTGTTATTTTTATTTTTTCCAACATGGTGGACACAGTTTCAAGGTAAAAGGACCCTGAAATATACTGCTCACAAAAATTAGGAATATTTCAAAATACACTTTCAAGATCAGGGAACGTACAGATACTCCAGTACTTTCAGCCTTTTGTATACTGCATTTTCACCAATGAAATAAAAGTTGGTTTTGCATCTCATTTGCATAATCAAACAACTTTCTTTGACTTGTTTGCTTTTCTGATGATCTGTTTAATTAAAAAAATCAAATGGTTTTTTTATTGCTTCATATTCATTTTGAAATATCCCCTAATTTTTGTGAGCGATGTACATCACAGCACATCTACATCCTGAAAAGTGTTCATCTCTCAGCCTCAGCATCAATACCAGGCAGAAATGCCCAGTGCATTCCTCCAAAAACAACTGGAGAGCCATCACTGGGGAATTAGCTACCTGGTGGCCTTTGTTGATCTCCTTACATGGACCCTTTACATCAACCAGCTCAGCTAATCTAATTCTAATTTATTCTAGTCTAATCTAATCTAATGTATTCTCTATTCATGCAACAGTGTTTCCCTCTAACCAAAGTTTTCATATCTTTCTATTTTCAGAAAACTTTCTGGCTCTCCCTGTGCATATAAACAGCTCTTAAGCTGTGGAAGGTCATGGATACCTATATATGTTAAGGAATCACTCCCCAAAATCCATCTGGGATAATTAACATAAAATATTAGAGGCTTTGAATTGCCCCAGTGAAATCATGAACTCTGTAAGAACCCCGGTTGGAGCTAGAATTCCAAATTCCAGCTGTGCAATAATTGTGTCAGACGACAGAGGGTGGTACTCGTCTATGCCCCCAAAAGCAAGTCAACTTGCACAGACTCATGCTCTGCAAGTAGTCAGACAGCATTTCAGTGGGGAACAGTAAGAGAAATTTTAGACAAATATTGGTAGAAACTTGGATATAAAAAAACAAAACTCTGATACTACACAGGAGAGCTGTGTCTTGTGGGCCTCTGGAGTTTAGACAGTGGGATGAAGAAGGTCTCCCTTCTCTGGTTGTGAGACTGGAAGGAAGACCCACTACCTCTCATGTGAGAATGACTCCTTCAAGGAGTTGAGAGGTTCAGTAATATGTGGAAACACCATGATAAGTATGGAATGACAGACAAAATAAACTAGCATTATAGAACTAAGAATTAAAAAAGAAAAACAAACACACTTAAAAAACCGAAATAAAGATGTAGAAAATGTCAGAATAACAAAAACTGAATTCAAAAGGTAAGAAAAATAAGAAAGAGCCCTTGTTTGACATAATAAGAGACAAAACAGAATACCTATCCAACTCCTACTTATGTTCTGCCATTGAGAACAAATATGTTCAAACTGGAAAATGTTGAAGATATATTACACTGAATAATTACCTAGGATTCCTATCTAGTGGCATTCATGGACAGAAGTACTATAAAAGTAGTACTATAAAAGAAATATTTATAAAAATGAAAAAGAGTCTACAGAAAAATATAGTTTCTGCACTGGGTTTAGATTTTCAAAGTTGCATTTTGTCTTTTCCATTTCCAATTACCTAAAGCTTTATGGAAGGGCAGGAAAGTCTTACTTCCATTTTCTCTCTAGTTCTTACTAACACCACCAACGTAGTATTGCTCTCTAACTTTTGTTCCTTTTCTAAAAATGTTATGTGGCCCAATGTATCGTGGCAAGGGACAAGGATTCTATTACAGATTCCTAATGCACTATAACATTTATGATTTTACATTATAGTTTTTGGGAAAAGAAAAGTTTTCTTTCCTTAATAAATCATTGTCTGAGTGGCATTCAGCTTAACTGCTGCGTAAGACAAACAGGGTAAGAGTGGTCAGCTAGTTTTTCATTTGGCTCTTTCTACTGCCAAGTGGGTTTAAAGGCAAACTATTTCATACTTATATTTGCTTACTTGATTAAACATTACCACTTCTGCTTACTAAACAAGTCTAAATATACCGTCCTTGGGGTAACTAAGGAGTGTGTTATGACTACTTGGTTACATTAAGGTTGTTTGTAAATCAGTTGAGAAATATACCAAGTACCCAATCTGTCTCTAGCTTCAAAAAATATGACCGCTGTACGAAAACAGGTTAGGGTATCAAAAGAACAGCTGGAAAAAAAAGTAATAAGTCAATCAAATAATTATTTATCATCAAATAACTAAAATCTTCAAACTCTTTGTCTGGGTTGATTATTTTGAAAAAAAGTTAAGCATTTTAGGGAAACGCTAACTTCAGTTTTTTCTCATCCTACTATTACAAAGCTAAACTAGACAGCATTTTCAAATCAGAGATAAAAACACACCTTCCACAGAAACACATGGAAATTAACCTATGTGAATGAAAAGAATATTTACATATTACATACCAATTTTCATAGAGATATGAATGAGAAAAAGTAAAATAAAATTAAATTTTGCTAACAAATGAAGATACTCAAACATCACCAAAATGAATTTTGGAATAGATTTTTCAATGAACAACACAGAACATATTTCCCTATTCTGCTACAATTCAATAAGTAACAAATCATCATTATTCAGTTTTTTAATTTAATAAAATTTAAAATATTCAAACTTTAAACAGGAATGTTTTTAAAAAATAGTATAAATTTATGAGTAAAGTTTGCTTTTAATTTTATTTTCTAGCATGCAAGAATACATACTAATTCAAGATATCCTGGGTTTCTTCTATGCCCTGCCTGAAAAATAGAGTTTACTTATTCTATCAAGTAAACCTATATATCTTTGTAACCTCCACATATACCAATATGTGCACACATTCCCAAATCCAGATGTGTTCCTTGAATTCAGGTTTTGTTAGATAAGTCTGAATATGGAATGAGTTTAGAGCTGCCTTTCATGTAATTGTAATATAAAAATAACACTTGTTTTGATGAAAACATCTATTATAAAATCTTAGTTTGGGGAAAGATGTCTGATCTTTGCATTTTGGATTTGTCTAAAAACAGGGGAGTGTTTTTCTGACACAAAGCCGGTTAATTCATCTCACCCCACATGTTTTATTTACTGGTGTACTTCATAAATGCTGTTACAAGGACTTGCTATTATAAGAAAAAAACTTACCTTGGAGTTGGCTTATATTTTGATTATTCAGTCTTCCTGTATAATGCCAAACAAAAACATATCCATATTCATAAGGACAACATAATAACTGAGTGGTTAGAGAAATATGCAGTGGAAATATATAACACTTTTGAAGTACATAAATACTCATAAATGATTTATAAAATGAACTGAATTACAGGAGAATGTGTAAAGGCTATAATAAAATTTAGCATTGAAAAATGTAGTAATTCCCATATGAAGGGTTTAACATAATGTATTATGGTACTAGAAATATTATTTATTCAAGTTCATGATACTCTGAATATATTTAGCCAAACCTTGGGGGACAGGATTATGAGGCAAAAGCTACAAAATCCTATTTCAAAACCTCTTTAGGAGCCCTGGCTGGTTGGCTCAGTGGTAGAGCGTCGGCCTGGCGGGCAGGAGTCCCGGGTTTGATTCCCGGCCAGGGCACACAGGAGAGGCACCCGTCTGCTTCTCCACCCCCCCTCCTTCCTCTCTGTCTCTCTCTTCCCCTCCTGCAGCCAAGGCTCCATTGGAGCAAAGTTGGCCCGGGCGCTGAGAATGGCTCTGTGGCCTCTGTGTCAGGCGCTAGAATGGCTCTGGTTGCAACAGAGCGACGCCCCAGATGGGCAGAGCATCGCCCCCTGGTGGGCGTGCCGGGTGGATCCCAGTCGGGCGCATGTGGGAGTCTGTCTGATTGCCTCCCCATTTCCAACTTAAAAAAAATACAAAAAACAAACAAACAAAAAAAACCTCTTTAGGGGCTATACCTAGTCATCAGTTAACAATCTGAACCATCTCCCACCCCTGTTCCTGCTTGCCTATCTGTTCCCCTTATCTTCTCATTTGCTCCTTTCCATTTGGGGTTCAGCCTCAGTTAGACCTGAAGATAAACTTTTAGTTTAAATATAAGGAAAAAGTCTAATTTGAGCAATCTAGAAGATAAAGACAGTGTCAAAGTTTCAAATTATCCAACTTTGTTTTTTCCTCTGAACATTTCAGGCACTGTATTTTAGGCATTCAAGGACCAATATGTTCTACAACTGTTAATGCAGGATTTTGTGGGCATGTCCTATTTTTATACTTTATGACGCATCTTTTAAACTTCAAATCTTTAAGGAGACTTCTCAAACACAGCAAACATAGTAGTAAGTGATGAACAGTGAAGAAAAAATATTTTTTTAATCTCAAGGTTATCTTATGTAACCTGAAATGAGCTACCAATCAACGGCATAAAAATCTTCATACCTAGAAATCTTGAAGGAGAGATCTTTGTGGTTTAGCATTAATATTAATTCATCCAAGTTGGGAACAGTAGTCTATGGTTTTAGGTTCTGTCTTACTGTTAAAAAGTATACCTATTTTGAAGGCCTTTAGTTGTCTTACAGCAGCAAATTTCAACCAGTGTGCCTCAAGAATTTTAAAACATATAATACCTATTTAGTCAAAGGCACTGACCTCTTGCCTTTTAGATTGTGAATTTAAAAAAATGACAACAACCAAAAACAGCCTTCCGATGTGAATGTCCTGTCTTGAACCACCAATACTGTATATCAGTTATATAATAAAGTTGTATCTTATTAGTCATGTTGCATAGGTTGTGTCTGATTGGCTAATTCTTGCTTCCAGAAATCCTTATATACAAGTATAGATAGGCACCTAATTTTTTTTAAAATCACTTTGGAGAATAAAGGGGAGATAATTATTATTTTTTGTAAATCAATCAAAATTATACCTATTTTTGGTTAAATCAGCAAAAGGTTTACCTTTTTGTGTTAGGCAGAATTTTAGTAATTAGTGTCTGTGTGCCATGAGATGAAAAAAGGCTACGTCATTAGCTTATTCTATATCAAGGAAATTAGAGTCATTTACCAGTTCAGATGGAGCAGAGACAGGCTACTTTAACCCTTAACCCATCTTCATCCAAATCTTTAATTCCCCACCCCCAAAAGTCAAACTAGAAACACAAAGCAAGCAAAAAAGCAATAAACCCAAAAACTGTACTACAATTTTCTGTTTTTTTCACCACTTATTTGTAGCAATTATTAAAATGTCATTTAGAAAATCTGTCCCAATAAATATAATAAAGACAATTCTGAGCAATTTGGAATGGTCCCAGGTAAGGAAACTATATTTTGCCAAAAATATGAAGCACAATACAAACAATAGATTGAAAGAAATCTAAAATAATTTTCATATTTAAGCCTCCAAAAAAGTTACAATGTGTCCACAAGTAGTTTCTATTGCATGGGAGAATATTGTAATTACCCAATATTAGTGACCACTGGTTGGCAAAAGATCACATACTTTGATAAAAATTTTTCAGCAGGGCCCTGGCCGGTTGGCTCAGTGGTAGAGCGTTGGCCTGGCATGCAGGAGTCCCAGGTTTGATTCCTGGCCAGGGCACACAGGAGAAGTGCCCATCAGCTTCTCCACCCCTCCCCCTCTCCTTCCTCTCTGTCTCTCTCTTCCCCTCCTGCAGCCAAGGCTCCATTGGAGCAAAGTTGGCCCGGGTGCTGAGGATGGCTCTATGGCCTCTGTGTCAGGTGCTGGAGTGGCTCTGGTTGCAACAGAGCGACGCCCCAGATGGGCAAAGCATTGCCCCCTGGTGGGCATGCCAGGTGTATCCTGGTTGGGCGCATGCGGGAGTCTGTCTGACTGCCTCCCTGTTTCCAGTTTCAGAAAGGTACAAAAAAAAAATTTTTTTTTCAGCAGTAATCATACTCGCAGTCTAACAGAGTTATGTGTATAGGAATTTCTGCTTCAGTGTATTTTCTGTTAATTTACTGTATTGTCTTTGATAGAAAAACTCAAGGTTAATTACATCAGAAATGTCAGTAGTTAACACCTCTTATAAAACAGGTCTTTATATTTAATAGCCATTCTTTCCAAAATAGTTTTAAGTTATTCAGTACATATTAAATATGCAGTCTAATTACATTATAAATCAAAATATAGTTGAGAAAGTATGACATCTACTATAAACTTACATCAATAATGTAGTATACTAGGAAGTGTTTCTTTTTTTTTTTTTTTGTATTTTTCTGAAGTGAAAAGCAGAGAGGCAGAGAGACAGACTCCCACATGCACCCGACCGAGATCTACCCAGCATGCCCACTAAGGGGTGATGCTCTTCCCATCTGGGGTGTTGCTCCACTGCAACCAGAGCCATTCTATTGCTAAGGTGGAGGCCATGGAGCCATCCTCTGTGCCCAGGCCAACTTTGCTCCAGTGGAGCCTTGACTGCAGGAAGGGAAGAGAGAGATAGAGAGAAAGGAGAGGGGGAGGAGTGGAGAAGCAGATGGGCACTTCTCCTGTGTGCCCTGACTGGGAATGGAACCCGGGACTTCCACATGCCAGGTCAACACTCTACCACTGAGCCAACTGGTTAGGGCCAGGAAGTGTTTCTTAATATTGGGAATGTAAAACGTTTTGAAAATTTTCAAAAAAGAAATCTTTTATAGGTAAAAGCAATGATACACATACATTTAAAATGGTTTTGCAAGAAGCTGTCTAGCTGTTGTATTACAGCAGTGAGGAATACACTATTAAACATTTAAATAAATACATAGAGATGCTTGACCAGGCAGTGGTGCAGTGGATAGAGCATCAGTGTGGGATGCCAAGGACCCAGGTTTGAGACCCTGAGGTCGCCAGCTTGAGCGTGGGCTCATCTGGCTTGAGCAAAAAGCTCACCAGCTTGGACCCAAGGTCCCTGGCTTGAGCAAGGGGTTACTTGGTCTGCGGAAGGCCCGCGTCAAGGCATATATGAGAAAGCAATCAATGAACAACTAAGGTGCCGAACGAAAAACTGATGATTGATGCTTCTCATCTCTCTCCATTCCTGTGTCTGTCCCTCTCTCTGACTCTTTCTCTCTGTCCTTGAAAAAAAAATACATAGAGATAACAGCACTAAAAACATGTTTGCATTATATACCTATTTCATAGTAGCAAAATGTGAGTTTAGCCAGCATAAAACAAAACAATTAAAACTGATAAATATTGCCCTGGCTGGTTGGCTCAGCGGTAGAGTGCCAGCACAGCATGTGGAAGTCTCGAATTCCATTCCTGGCCAGGGCACACAGGAAAAGCGCCCATCTGCTTCTCTACCCTTTCCCCTTCTCCTTTCTCTCTATCTCCCTCTTCCCCTCCCACAGCCAAGGCTCCATTGGAGCAAAGCTGGCCCCGGCACTGAGGGTGGCTCCATGGTCTCTGCCTCAGGCACTAGAATGGCTCCAGTTGCAACAGAGCAATGCCCCACATGAGCAGAGCATCATCCCCTAGTGGGTATGCCAGGTGGATCCTGGTCGGGTCCATGGGCGAGTCTGTCTCTCGCTGCCTCACTTCAGAAAAATACAAACACACACACACACACACAGAACTGATATTATATGAACAAGTGTACTACTACATTTCATGAGCATAGCATTCGAATAGATAAAATATTCTTAATTCTCTGTCCATGTGCCCAGAGTATGACAGCTGTACATGTTACCAAACAATAAATCAACAATGTAATTATAATTCTCATTCTAAGAGAAACTAGGGCACTGTAGAAGATAATCTACTCAATGTTAAAGAATTCTAAACAAATAAATGCCAAATATTCTAAATCATGAATGTGACCTACAAATATACTGATGTGTGTCACAGCTTAGGTTTAATTCTATAAAAAAATAAAATTTATTTTATTTTATTTTATTTTACAGAGACAGAGAGTGAGTCAGAGAGAGGGATAGACAGGGACAGACAGGCAGGAACAGAGAGATGAGAAGCATCAATCATTAGTTTTTCATTGCATGTTGTGACACCTTAGTTGTTCATTGATTGCCTTCTCATACGTGCCTTGACCGAGGGCCTTCAGCAGACCGAGTAACCCCTCGCTCAAGCTGGCGACCTCGGGATCTCGAACCTGGGTCTTCCACATCCCAGTCCGACGCTCTATCCACTGCGCCACTGCCCGGTCAGGCCAAAAAAATATATCATTGAACACATAATGACAGGTAACATTTACTGTCATATCGTGTGTACTAAGCACTGGTCTAAGTGCACATATGTATACTGCTCACAAAATTAGGGGATATTTCAAAATGAATATGAGGCAATTTAAAAAAAGCATTTGATTTTTTAAAAATTAAACAAGAACATCAGAAAAGCAAACGATAAGTCAAAAATGTTCAAATATGCAAATGAGATGCAAAACCAACTTTTATTTCATTGGTGAAAATGCAGTATATAAAAGGCTGAAAGTACTTAAATATCTGCACGCTCCTTGATCCCCTAATATTTGTGAGCAGTATATTTGCTCATTTATACCTTTACAATCCTATTGGTAGGCACTATTATTAAACCGAAAGGAGGAGAGTATAAAACTGAAACTGAAACAGAAATAGCTTAAGCAATTAGCTAACTCATATGGCTGATAAATTCAAGTATCAAGTTTGAACTTCTTAACTTGGGCTCCACCACTACTCTACGGTTCCAGCTCTAGTGCCTCTTCCCTACTATCTGTAGGCCCAGGTCTCTGGAGGTGGTCTAGCAGGACAGCAGTAGAAACAGTTTCAAATCAACCCAGATTTGAAGTCCCATAAGGACCCAACCAATTTAATGGGAAAAGCATCATGCCCAAGCATAATTCTATTAAAAATAGTAAAACGTCATTTTACAAAAAAGGGAGACACCTTCAAAGAAAGGTATAGCTAAAAACATCATAAAGATTCTTAAAATGAAAATCATTCAACCACTTGGAATAGCCTCACTGTTAACTGCTGTATTTTCCTGACTGCCAAGGGTTTTAGGGTTTTGTAACTAAAGTAACAGGAAGCTACCATGGAAATCACCAACCACAACCCCCTACTCTATATCACATTTTGAGTTGAGGGGAAAAAGGAAAAAGGGAAGATAAGGAAAAAGAGGAAGTGGGGGAAAGGGAAACACACCAGAAGTTGGGGAACCAAATCAGTCTGTAGCCCACCAGGTGCAGCCCTGGAATCGTGGTCCCCAAGAGGTCTCCGATTGTCTGCTCAGGGCCAAACCTGGGACAAATGACACGATGCTTCTGCCATCTTGCACAACAAGCTCTTGTTTTTAAAAATACACTACTTGCCAACAAAGTGTTATTTTAGATTCCTTGGGCATTCGCTCCCTTCTCAGCTAGATTGAATATATGACCATCTACATAACAATTTGACAAGTGGAATGTTTCCAATAATAACTATTAGTCAGCAGGTCTCATTCACCATAAACATTTCATTCTGCTCTGAAACAGCTTCACATTTCATGTGTGAACCACAAATAACAATGGCACTTTCAGAGAATCTCTAATTTAGGAAATTCCATCTAAGAAGGCAGAACTATTTCACATATTAAACAAACATTAAACAATTAAAGTACAGTTCCATTTATATTCCTTTGTGAAAATATTTTCTAAGACATCTGAGTCATGTGTTTGTATATATCTGAACAATTTAACTGAATGTTGTCGTAAGAAAAAATTTTACTTATTTTAAATACTTTAGTCATTAATTTAAAAGTTTTTTTGATTTTTTAAAAATTTCCTTTTAAAAATATAATTCCATATTGTACTTCAAACTATTGATTTATGAGCATATTGATGTGTCCTGTAGCAGGAATATGAAAATATGCAGATTTTTCTCCTGGAAACAGAGGGTTAATATCTAACCCTGGATCTTCTGAAGTCTAAAGGGAAATAAATGAGGCTTAGAATGCACAGGAAACACTTCTGAAATCATAAAACAGTATTAACCAGTTGGAAAATACTCCTTTCAGGATTTGAGAAATGTATGGAAATTTAAGTAATAGGCCTCTATTATTATAATTATTATTTATTTTTATGAATTCATTACCCAGGATGTTGTAAATATTTGTATGCATAATTCAACAGTAATCAGTGATGTTTATCTTGAGTAACTGGTAATCTACAGACTGCAGTGCATTTATGATTTCAGTGAAATTAATCTTCAATTCTCTACACTTCATTGTGAGAAGAGCTATAAACAAGTTGCCAAGAAGAGTCTTTCAGTGTCGATGCTTACCTGAGGCAAAAAAAAACTTTATTGGAGCAAACCCATCTTCACTCACTACAGAATATAACTTTTCTCAAAAGGAGCTAATAACCTCAACTCCTTATAATGTGCATGTGTAAAAAAAGATATGTTCTTTGTCATACAAATAAGATATAAGAATAATAGACACATTCCAAGAAATAATAACACACAGTCAATTCTTCTTTGTTTATGGGAAAAATCATTACTCTCACTTTACAAGTCCTCTTTTGACCCATAAGAACACAAAGAAGCTGTGGGTGGGGGCATTTCCAACATTTCCAACAGCCCTGAAGCCCTCTTCTACTTTTCCAATTATTTCTCCAAGTTCAAGTACACCCTAAACCCTTTTTTCTTAATTGGTAAATTTTATCTAGATTATTCCACAAATAAATACATCAAATTCACTTTCTCGGCAATCACATCCTGCCCATTTTCAGCCGGCTTCCTTTGACTCCAAGTTTATACCCTGGGTTGAATGGCCATGACATATAAGGAAAATGGCAGGGCATATCTGTCAGCTCTATGGGTTGCAGCCACTGTAGTGTAAGCTATTTAATGATTTATATTAAGCTGGGAAGAGACCATGTGCAGTGCTGCTGGGAGACATTGGTGGCAGACACCAATTCCACAAAGTGGGACAGAGACTTTCTAGCTGAAGATGCCTCGGAGCACTTAGTCCTCATGAAGCGAATGCACAAGCCCACTATCCAGCAAATAAAAATGGCCCTTCTCTGTCCAACTCCCTCCTCTTGAAAAATAAATAAAATAACTGAAGAAATGTCTTTGGTTAGAATTTTAGATACCAGACAATTTTCACTGTACATAGTAACTTTAAAAATAAGAAGTGATCTTATGAGTGCTCTTTATATAGCTGAGCTATGCTCTTCTAATTTATAGTTATTTTTTACACTTAAATGTTTCTAAAGAAGAAAGAATAAAGAAGATCCTCATTTTAAAAAAAAGGTCTATTTATGTAAAAGATGCACATTAAAGCATTTACACAAGAAATTATATGCCATTTAGAATTTGCTTTAAAATATAAGCCCACTATCTATCCCCCGTCTAAGAAAAAAGTGGAAGATAGAATCAACATGATTAACAAGTATTAAAAATGCTATATTATACTATTTGCTCCACTGCTATATGTTTGACCATTTTCTTTTAAAAAATTACTTAGAAAATATAAATATGGAGTTTGCATTAAATCACTACTTTCCTAAGCCAACCAAATCACTGAAGAGTCAAATATAAACTATGTCTCATATATTTTCCTTGTAGAATTAAAGCTTTAATTACTTTATATACCACATCCTCAATTTTACTATTAAAATATAAACACTGTATCATTTTAGTCTATCTTTGCTATATCAAATTAGAGTTGCCTAATATTCTGCAAACTATTACTTGACTGTTAATTAAGAGCAAATGAGATGGAATCTAAAGAAAATCTGTCTTAATTCACCATCCCAAATAACTGATTAGTAAGCAATGATTTTGCTGTCCCTCATTTTCGTAACGGATAGTGAAACAACAAAGGATGACTATGACATTGAGAACCTTGTTCACTTTCCTAATTAGCTGCAATATTTGTTTCTTCATTTTGCCTACATAAATTTCAGTCTTACACCTGTCATAATCTATCCTCCCAAAGAATTAGATTGCCATATTTCCAAAATACAATAATAAACAGAAAAAGTCCTTCATTAATCTTCCACCATGGACCACTTAAAAGTAAGTGAAGCATTATAGCTTAATTCAGTTAAATTTTCCATAGCATCTACATTCAAATGGAAATTTATCTATCTGCCAGCTTATTAGGTGCTGAGAATATTACATTATACTCAGCAGAGTGCAGCAAGATGACTCATACGGCAAAATAAAAACATTGAAATAGAATAAAATTAAGTGCTATAAAAATCAACTGGTAAAAACTACACATGATAAAATATGGGTACTTTCTCTAAAATTTATGTCTTGAAGTCAAATATATCTTGGTCTTTAAAACCAAAAAAAGACATTTCTGATGGGAATTAAATTCAAGGTTTGAAAGCTGTTACTCAATATTCAAATAGCAACCAACCCTCTGGCTTGGATTACAAGGCCAATTAACAGTTTTTTTAGCTCCGCTGCTATTATCCCTGAGATGGCTCTTCTTCTTCTTTTTTTTAATCTGTATTTTTATTTTTTTCTAATTTTGCAATTAATAAATTGAGGAATCTTAGAGTTAGAACAGAATTTAGAAATAGTGTTAAGTCAACCACCTAATGTTGTAAATAAAGAAATTAAGGTTCATGGATGGCCATTCCTACCTTCCTCCTGGTAGTAGCAAATTTAGCATTCTTTGACATGTTTGCCTTGACACAGGCTGCCTTGTTCATGCTTTTAAAGAATTCCTTTATATCTCTGAATCCAAAAATGTATCTTCCTCCTTCATTCCTCTCCCCATATTCATATACATATTATAGAGCTATGTTTCCCTTTTAAACTAGTAGAAAATCTCAGAAGAAAAAAGGTCCCTGAAAACAATCTTGGAATTCAGGGGAGGGAGGGAGAACTACATAAACTTTCAGTATTTTAAAAGATGTTTATCAGAATTGTGTAATTTAAGTAATGTAGTTCTGTTATACCAACCTCAAGGTTGTATCAGTTGTTCCCAAATTGTTCTTAAGAAAAAATAAAATTAAGCAAACACTCCTTAACTCTATTTTCAGAAACTAGATTGTTTTTTGGAAAAACAAAACAGCTGTTTTAACATCACCAACTTAACCTCCATGGTATCCTTTTAGCAATATTTCTGTTAGGGAAGATAAACTGTGCTTAAAGGCTCAATTACATTCGTCCAATTTGAGATATCAAAATTTGAAAAAGTAAAAGGCAATAATACTTCAGACGGAGAATGAATGATGACAATGTTAATGCATGAGTTATTTTGCCTTGTATTGCATGCAGCAATTGTGGAAATAGCAAACATTCAACCCCTTTATGTCTGTTTACTGGAACCTAAAAAGAAAAGTTAAGTCACACATTTTTCACTAAGCTAACTAAGCAACAGAAGGGACATAAAATTATAAAAGTTAGTGTAGGTGCATATCCATTTTACTTTCAAAATTTACAAATTGCTAAACATGAGACTTTCAGATTGCTTTGGAAAATGCATCTTACTATGTATTTATAGGTGCTACACTTACTAAAGATATGACAAGCGTGTATTTCAAAATCCAGCATGGTTAAATGCTTTCTAAATAAACCACCTGCACCCATCCTAAATTTGGTGCTATACAGATTGAGTAACTTGGGTCATCTGAAGAGTTTCCCCAGGGAGAGGTCAGTTATAGAAAAGGCTGAGCTCAGTGTGATTTCAAGGAGAAAGCTTGGCATCCAGACAAAGCAGTCCATTTCCATGGAGCTCCAAGCACCCTTGTAACCAAGGTCTTGGCATGAACTGCCCTGGGTCTTCACTTAACACTTCAAAAGTGGTTATGCCAAGAAAAAAGCAAGACAAGTCACAAAATAAATTGGATTCCTTTTCACTGTTGTAATAACAGATCTACTCTGTACTCTGTTGTAATCTCTCATCACTGTGTCTGACTTTTCTCCAGGTTGGAGGCTTACCAGTTTAAAATACTTTATGAGAAGCTAAACTCTACTGGCAGTACAGGATTTGGAAAATACTCTAAAATTATAATAAAATGTTTTTGAAGACATTTAAATTTTTACTTTACAGATGAAACCTGTTCACTAATGGGTCAATTTGGGTCATAAATAGTTCAGTTAAAGCTTTTGTTTTACAATTTAGAGAACATATATGAGTAATATATCATTTAGGGTGTCAGATTAGTTTCCACCTCCCAATTCTGACTGGAAGTAGATTTCTGGAGTGATGGCAGGCATGTAATGACTTTATCCTTCCTGACCTCTGCCATGCCATGCTGCACATATGCTAGATAGACATGTAAAAGCATGCAGTCTTTTACTAGAAATGACAAAGGGAACACTGTCTCCTTGCAAGAGATCTCTTGCTGAGATAAGGAAAACAAAGTTATTGTAAGTCACACTATAGCTACAGTTGTTGCTAGTTTTAAATTTTTTTAATATAAAAGATACAGGCACTGCTAAATAAAGATGATATTGTAGTCTTCATCAATTATATAACTTAAGTGATCAATTATATAATTTTCAGAGAAAGAAGAAACCCTGTTCCAAGAGTTATACATGAATAATAAGGGTATCTTGAATTTATAATATATTGTAGGGGAAAAAGTTCACCTAACAGCCATTCTCTTTAGGGGAAGGGTTTGATGGAACATGGCTACCGTATCAACTCACAGGTTATGTTCTCTGGGGCCATCAGCTATGGGATGGAAAGATCTCATCCTTCATTAAGATTGTGAAAAAGTATAAAAGATGTGAGGGTGATGTGAGAAGGCTACTATCTACAGTAGGGCAGGAACTGACACACCATGCTCCTTCATCACAAAGGCCTGGAAAACTGCAGGTGCTTGCTGAGTATATCCAGTAAAGAACACAGCATTTAGGCTCAATCTCTGGTTCTGATATTAACTATATTACCTGTATTTAAGCATTTAATTCTTAATTTTGTTACCTCTATAACAGAATTATCAATACTTGTCTCAATGGGCTGTTTTAAAGAATGAATGAAATTGTGTAAGCTCCTAGCTTGGCACTACAATGCCTGGCATATAATCAGTTACTTAGTAAAAGCTTATTGAGGAAAAAAATGTGAGAAATAGTTTTAATACTGGGTTAAGGCAAATTAATTTCATTGGGTTATTTACCACCTTCATCATCTTCCTCTTAGAAACTTATTGGTCTTCTATGAATTTAGCTAAAACAATTTTAATACTTTTATTGAATTTAATGATAGTACCATCCCTCTTCTAAATGCTTACTTCAACACCCTTTACCAAGGTATCTTGTGATTCAGTCTATATAAACTTAACAGTGAGCAGTTAACATTTTAGAATAAATTAGGCTATTGGTGTTTGAGGTACACATATATTCTCATAACAATTTAAACATATCTCTCAATGCTATTTTCAGATACTAGTAATAACATTTCAAAAGTGGGAGAATAATAAATTTGTAAATAAAAATTAAATTCTAAAACAATTTGTAAAATTCCAATATTGTAAACCATGACTAAAAAGGACTATCTTTTGGTTATGTTCTTACAGCTTGAACCCTCATGCTGTTATTATTATGTAAATATACACAATTTGTTATGGACCTTCACCTGTTTTATTTGATATACATTTCTATGATTCAGTTTTTTTTCTCTGTACATTAATTTTAAAAATATGAAAATCTCACATATATGCTAAATTAGGTAATTCTACAAATATTTCAGATATATTAATCCTATGAAATAGTCTCTCAATTTGATCACTCAGCAAAGCACCAAAACATTGTATCTACATCTTTGTCTACATTTATATAAATATATATATACATATATTTGAGAAATGAACAAGGGCAATTAGCCCATGAGAAGTTTAGCTAAACTACTTTTTTTGTGTTTTATTTTAACCCTTCAATGTCTACATCTATGGCTCTGAAGCAGGGACAATTTTTCTCATCAAAGGACATTTCAAAATATCTGGAAATGTGTTTGGTTTTCAGAATGAAAGGCTGGAGGAAATCTGCTAGAGCAGTGGTCCCCAACCCCTGGGGCCGCGGACCGGTACTGGTCCGTGGGCCATTTGGTACCAGTCCACAGAGAAAGAATAAATAACTTACATTATTTCCATTTTATTTATATTTAAGTCTGCATGATGTTTTATTTTAAAAAAATGATCAGATTCCCTCTGTTACATCCATCTAAGACTCACTCTTGACGCTTGTCTCAGTCACGTGATACATTTATCCGTCCCACCCTAAAGGCCGGTCCGTGAAAATATTTTCTGACATTAAACTGGTCTGTGGCCCAAAAAAGGTTGGGGACCACTGTGCTAGAGGGTGAAGGCCAGGGATGCTGCGAAGCATCCTACAATACATAGCACAGTGCCCCCAACCAGTATTTATCAGGTCCAAAATGTCAATCATGCAGATGAGAAACCCTGGTCTGCATAAAAGTCCATTTAACAATATGCCTTTCAGAAATCAAGTTGATACGCTCATTTGCGGCACTAACCTTAATGTAAGCACTATGTGATCTGCTTGTCCGTAGGAGCTTATAACAAACACAGTGTGATATTTTGAATAACACAGCAAGGCTGGAATCTATCAGACTTGAAACAGTGGTGCCAGTGACCCCGTTTAGTGCCTCTCTGTCTTATCTGGAAGCCCTTGGACCCTGCCAGTGCCTAAGCACTGTGGTGGAGCACCGAGAGCAGAAATCTGAGCAATGGGAACTCTGTCAGAGTTGCTGCACCTTGCAGGTCAATCAGATCAAACTGGTCCCATTAACAAAAGCATTACATCAATTACAAAATCTCCAGAATCACCAGAATCGCTGTCCTGTTTTCCATGATGAATTACTACTCTACTCACTTATTCAACAGGGAGTTTTGCAGCAAGAAATAAAATACTTTAAATGACATGCAGTACCCTATGGAACCAGGTGTCTATAGCTACTCATCCTTTCTAATTTTTGTCTCTTTCTCTCTCTCTTTTTGCAGCAATATTAGCTACAGGAACTAACTCCTTGCTGTGAGCAATACATTTTATTTTTCAATTTTATATTTGTTTTCTTAGGAGAAAATATCTGAAAGGAAATAAAATTGTCTTGAGTAAGACATTAGTTGAGTAACACTAATTTGATTAATTTATTAAATGTACAATAATTACCTAACCCTGACAATGAATCACTTTTATTCTTTGAGTACATTTAGGTCGCCCAAATTCAAAATATGATCTGTCTTTTTCACAATCTTTTTCAGGATAAATTTACAAAACTAAGTTTACTAAACACAGATCTGATATCCATCACTCTCCCCACCCTATATCATTTAATGGTTTCCCACAGCATTCAGAGAAAGCTTCAACTCTTCAGTTGAACTCAGAAAGTCCCTGTCACTTGGGCTGTAGCCTCCAAGCCCTGGGCATTCCCTTATCTCACAAATGCCCCCTTGGCAACTGCCACTCCAGTGACACTAAACTGCAGTTCCTGGAACATCCCATATTTTTTCATGCTCCTTTGACTTAAAATATAGTGATGCTTCAGTCTCAAATGTTCTTTCTCTCTTTTTATCTGCCTAGTTTACTCCTCACCCTTATCCTTCAAGATACTACCCAAGCATCACTAAAACTACTTAGGGAGGCTGCCTGCCCTCCTCTGTTTCCATAGCAACCAGGGGACCTCCATTAATAAGCCTATGCCACTGCATTCTCTGATGATCCCTCTCCTGAGTGCGACTGAAATCTTAATGGTAAGAAGCCTCATCTATGAACACTAAGAACCCCTGGCAATGCCTGGTATAGAATGGACAATAAATGTCAGTGACTGAATGACTGAATCAATGAATGGATCGATGATGTTTCCTTTCTCCACTTACAATGATAACATTTTATCCTCTCCTTATGATCTAACCATCTTCAATTATATCCCGTTCTACAGTCATGCTTTCTAGTCATTGAAATCCTCAAAGTTCAACTTCAGTGTCTGTTACATAGTAGCTAGTTTAATAAATATTCGATGAACAAAAAAGTCAAGAAATAAACCTCCAAAAATTATTGAGCATACTTAATCCCAAAGACAGGAAGCTCTTTTTCTAGACAAGAAGGGCTGTCTAAAAAAAAGGATATATGTGCACCTTATTTTTTTCTGAATTCAGAATAAAAATGTGTATGAATGCACCAATCTACTTGGAAAATCTACTTAAACAATGATACATGGGTATTTGTGACACAAGTATTGCAATTTTGCTGGGTTTGAAATTTTTCAATAAACTTTTAGAAGAAAAATGCTAGTAATTTTAAAAAGTGTACAAGTACTTACAGAAGAGTCAACTGAGTGCTACAGGAACTCTAAGGAACCTGTAATTAGGTCTGGGAACACAGGAGGCTAATTAAATAAGAGCTCACAGAAAGGGAGATTCCTGAGATGAGTCTTGAAGGACAAAAGGGTATCAGGGAAGGAAGAAGAGAAGGAGACTCCAGGGTGAGTGAATGACCTAAATCACATAAGCTGGGAAAGAACTGTTTATACTGAATTCTATCCACTAAATAAGTCAAAATTGGTATTAGTATTACCAGAGATAATTTATGAATGAGTGTACTATTTTTAGATATCACTTATTTTAACGACCAGAGTTGGGATATTGGTATGGGGCTTTTGTTATTGTTGTGCTATATTATGGTAAGACACAGGGGCTTTCTTTGGTTCAAATAGATGTGAAAAATATTGGAGGAGGGGAGAAATAAAATATATACTAATCTGATCATAAGCCCAGGACAAGTACCTATTCAAGAAGTGTTAAGAGTGAACACACTAAAAAACAAACAAACAAACAAAAAAAAAAAAACCCTGACAGAATGAGCATATTGAAAGCAAAAGATAATTAAACATTTGGAAATCATTAGGACCCTGGCCAAAATATTTGGTTGCCATGACAAAGCTCAAAGAGCTTACTGAAAACTTGACAAGCAGGTATCCTGGGAGTAGCTGAACTCTGAGGAAAAAGGCCAATGTTTTCAAGAGGCAATAAGATTGTCATTTTCTAAATCTCTCTTGAGAATATGCTCTTAGTATTATTCTATATTTGAGTTTTATAGCACGAGGCTGGTCTGACAGTAGACAAAGCAAAGGTGGGTACTATAAAACAGGGATATTTTTTTTTCGTATCTGAACCCTCCTCTAGCTTTTTAATTCACCACGAAATTACTGAGGAATTCCTGCTTGAACAGAAGAAAGGGCCTGGAGACCAGAGCTGTGCTCCTGTGTAGCAATCGCATTCACTAACACTGGTAGAGACATCTAGAGCCATCCTCTATCTTTTACTTCCTGCCTCTCTCAAATCCAAGAAGGGAAATCTGGTAAATTATTAGACTCCTCCAAGGGCATGTTGAAGCCTGCTCGTACAGGCTGGCATCAGCTGATTGTAGGTCTCTACTCAACTCTACATTCAGTGACCTCATATTGACTGCTTGGGACGGAGTATTTCTACCACAGAAATCTGCGAGCATAATAAACCAAGGTTATTCTTTTTTCTTTCCCTCTCAGAGAGATGTTTGCTCAACATTGACCAGCTAAACAGTCAGAAACCAACTACACCTCTCATGATAAATAGTAACTGAAAATTTTGACTGAATAATATTTTACATAAAAAATACATGCGACATGGAGAAAATTTTTTTTGAAATTTAGTTCAGCAATCTCTTAGCAAGCAAATCAGTTTATAGTCCTCTTATAAATTATTTGGAACTTTCAACACCATTTGTCCTACCTAAGTGACTAGATCAAAATAGGTATAGTTCCTGCTAATGTCAACTAAGGAAGATACAAAAACCATTTCCTACTTATACATGCAGTTCATGTCAAATGATAGAATAGGTAGGCAAGTTTAAATTATGTTATTATGGGGATATAAGGTTTTATTCTCCAGGGGAATAATTAGTCCTTGTTCATAAATACTAAATGTAGTTTTTAAAGAGTCAAGCTGTTTCCCCTTCAGGGAAAATTAGTACAAGATATTTTTAAATGTACTTTTAAGCAATGGATCTCTTTCTATAGCATATGTATGCATTAGTTTTAAAAAAAGATGATATCTTTTATAATTCAGAAGGTAACCCAAGTGGATTGCTGTATTCCTTTGATGGAATGGATAGCTGAACTTGTGGTTTCTTGCGCAATCCATAATCAGAAAAGATGCAAAATATGTTCTAGCAGCATGAATAAAAGAAAAAAAAATAATGCCATCACTTAGACATCTCAATTAATTCTCTTCATTCCTAAGAGCAAAGGAAAGATGCCTACTTAGATAGGAAAGTAATTCAATTTGGATATTTAAAAGTGACTGAGATAAATTTTTTTCCTGATAGCTTTTGTCATCTTTTCTAATCTTTATTCTAACAATTCACTTAAATCCCCAAAGCTAATTTTCTCTTCTTTATTCTTTTATTTTTTTTCATAAACCACTCTACATAATTCTTAAGAAGCCAGTGATTAGAACGTTACACTTACTATCTTCATCAGTAGTCCCATGTTTAAATATGTATAAATGAAAAGCATCTTTAATAAAATATAAGTAATCAAAGATAATGACATCTGTAAGTAGTGAATAAACTTGCATAGGACTTTAAATTTTCTGAATCACAATGTTTTTTTAAGTTTATTTCTAATTTCAATATGAGTTCTTGTCATTTCTCTGCCACCATCCATATCCTGACATGCTGACAATATGTGACCCAAATCAATCTTATTTCTAACTCTTTGCATCTCATTGTTGTGATCTTTTAAGTTGTTCTCACTGAAGCTTAAATTTCCCTGATCAATTATGTCACTCATGCATATAACAGTCTATAACCAGGAGTTATGATGGGAAACATAAAGAAATAAGAATTGGGAAAATAAAAAACATCATTTGCGATTTAATTTCTGACACTTTTCTGTATCTTCTTTCTCCTGTCCCCCTCTCCATAAAGGAACACGCACACTCTCACATCCTTCGTCATCACATCACTGAAACACAAGGAATTGTGGAGCATCCCTCCCACAGGTAGCCTCTGGGTGGCTTCCTGCTGCTACAGACTGCCTTTCTCAGAGACGGGAAGAGAACCAGTGAGTATGGGAAAACTAGCACTGTTTTTGTTTACATAACTTTAAGGGGTTCTAAAATCCTCACAACAGTCATTTGAACTCATCAAGGCAGATGACTACTACCTTAATTCAAAGGAAACCAGCTTTGAGATGTAAAATGCCCGGCCAACAATCATAGAATTAATGAATAGCAGTGGTCCTGACTACAACCAGGGCTTCTGAAAGTGGGCCAGCCTCCTTCCCTGTGTCACGCTAAGTTTAGCAGAGCAGATAAGGTCACTAACCACAGCCACCATTCCTGAGGGCCTCTATGGATAAGTGCTGTACTGGGCTCTCCATAATCATATTCTTCCGACAGCTTAGAGACAGACACAGCATACTTTGTAATTCAGAACTGCATGATTTCTGCTAAGAAAATGTGGACAGTGGAGCCCAAAACTCACATCAATAATACTAACAAATTTGGGGACAGAACATACTCTTCTCTTTTCTGGACTGCCCCCCACCATAGGACTGACTGCATTTGGGATTAAAAGCATGGTGATATAACAGGGGGAATGTATGACTTTGAAATAAAATATATTTGAAGTATGTAAGAACACACACATGCATGTACACATACAATGCACACATACATACATATACACACCGCTGACAGAACAAAAACAATTATACTGATATAATTTTAAAAAGTAAAAAAAGAAAATCATTACTCTAATAAAGTTAATGTCCTGAAGAGTATACTAACATTATTTTATTCCACATAATTAATTTTCATTTTCAAGGTAGACGTACGGAGGACTCAGCTTCTCCTGGAACAGATATAAACAGCTGAACTTCTGACACTTAAGAATTACAGAGAGAGGGAAGAGGTACCCATATACCATCTACCAGGATGGATACTTTATAAGGGGGTCCTTTGTCAGGCAAACCTGTAGCTTTCTTGCCTCCATATAAATTCTAGGATTTAATTGTTTCTTTTTAAGGAGCAGACACTGGTCAAGATATTTTATAAAGGAGTAACAGCTTAACTCACAATAGTAAAATGCTGTTGGTGGCACATAAAAAACTGAGAAAGACACTAAGTTTCTATTCAATCTCAGAACAGAATGAAGTAATATATTCTTTGGGCAGTCTTTATGTATTAAACATGAGCTGGGATATTTGTTGATTTTAGTTTTGAGACTATAAAAATTGCATCTGAGCACAATAAAACATAAGCCAGGGAGACTGTTGCTTTAAGCATACACTTTGATGATTAGAAAACTGTTTTAAAAACCCATAAAAACCTATGCTTGCCTCATGATTATCACCAGTTTATGTTGTCCTACGCTACCAGATTACAAGGTACAGGACTCAAATGGAAGCACAAAATATCTCCACTTCACACTATCCTGGGATTCTTGCTTCTTCCCATAAGAAATAAAGTGTTATAAATTAGGTCAGAAGCAATTTTGTATATGTTTAAAGAAGAAAAAAAAAAAGCAGGCTCTTTGTGCTTCAGGAGGCTGTGGAGCCACAGTGGCCACTCCTGTTATTACTATTCATCAATTCACTTGGGCAACAGGTACTACGTAAGGAACACAGTAACTCCCCGTATTCTGGGAGGACCATGCCAACACATGGCAAATATACATGATAGGTTTAATGCTTTTGATTAAATCTATTGGAATACTGAAATTGGAAATCAGCTGGAAGCAATTTTTTTTTTTTTTGTATTTTTCTGAAGTGAGAAGTGGGGAGGCAGAGAGACAGACTTCCACATGCGCCCGACTGGGATCCACCCATCATGCTCACCAAGGGGCAATGCTCTGTGTATCTGGACATTGCTCCGTAGCAACCAGAAACATTCTAGCACCTGAAGTGGAGCCATGGGGCCATGGAGCCATCCTCAAGGCCCAGGCCAAATTTGCTCCAATGGAGCCTTGGCTGCAGGAGGAGAAGAGAGAGACAGAGAAAAAGAAAGGGGGAATGGTGGAGAAGCAGATGGGCGCTTCTCCTGTGTGCCTTGGCTGAGAATAGAACCCAGGACTTCCACACACAGGGTTGACGCTCTACCACTGAGCCCACCGGCCAGGGCCTAAATAATTCTTGACAACAAAGTCACATTTAGTGGATTAATTTTCATATTAAATTGGTTTTGAAATATATAGGCCATAAAAGAATAGCTTCAGTATATTAGTCTAAATTGTAGACTATATCTAATAACATAGCTAGCCTAGCACTATCATACTGTCTGCTCACTGATTAATGACTGTGTTTTTCTAACTGAACGCTCACTGGACAATGCAACAAAATAATATCTGGAAGAAAAGGTCAATACTATAATCTTGTAAAAGTTGTGTTTTTTAAACCTCGTGGCATCTTAAATAATGTGTATTTCAATATTTTATACTAGAAATAAAATGTAGCTTTAGTCTCAATTTCCAGGATTCTCAAATGCATAGTAATAAGCCAAAGTTTAAAACAGTGTTCTTCGTTTTAATCAATCACAGTCAAATTATATTCACTCTCTAATTCTTATTTTGGTGAAAAACTTAAATGTTTATATCCAAATTACATAACCCTTGGCATTTCAATGTGTAAAGTAAAACTAAACTGGACATGGGCACTGCTCCCACACATGTCCACACACAAATGCACTTAAACGCTCTACAGTAGGCAGCAAACTCATTAGCCAACAGAGCCAAATATCAACAGTACAACGATTGAAATTTTTTTTGAGAGCCAAGTTTTTTAAACTTATCAAGGTAGTGCCTGCACGTGGTATTTTGTGGAAGAGCCACATTCAAGGGGCAAAGAGTCACAGTTTGCTGACCAGGGCTAGGAGAGTAATGCTATTGCCAGATTCTCTGATGCAGTATGAGGCCAACCTGGTGTGAACAGAGGAAGTCTGGATGTCCCACTACCAAATTATGATGCTATTTTTTCTCTCAATTGGGTGATATTATGTGTCATTTTTTTTAATACTTTCATTTAGTTATTTTTTCATTCTCTCCCTCAATAAACATGTCTTGAGCACCCAAATAAGTTCCAGGTTCTAGAGGAATAATGATAGATAACAGAGTTTATGATTTTCAGTATGTCCTTGGATGAAATAATTTAAATCTACTAAAAAAACTGCTGAAAAGACAGATTAAAATTCGTATATGAGCAAAAATTTGGGGAGAATCTTTTGAACACCCCAAGAATCTCCATTTCTTCCTCTATAAAATGGGCATAAATAATGAGGATTTATTTCTTAAAAGAAATCATTCTAAAACCATGATTAAATAGCTGACTGTTTGAAATTCACTTCTCTTTCCTCAGACCTATTTCACTCTATAAATGAAAGGCTTTGGGGGCATTTATTTTCCATGTTTTTTAAAAAAGAATATTTAGAATTAAGTAATTGAAACTTTAAAACTCCAATTTAAGAGACTTGCTTTATAATTTTAAAGAATGAAGGAATCTTGAGTATAAAATTAAGTTATGAAAATCCCTCCTATTCTTTTCATTAATCTGTATGATTCTTAAAATCAAGCATATATTTTAATAGCAAAGCACTGACTACTCTGGAATGTAACCATTAAAAAGATGAAAAGTTTAGCCCATTTATCATTAAAGCCTCATACAGTACAGACTGACAAGAGAACTCATGAATAAAAGCTATTGTGCTCTCTTCAATAGCTACCTGGCTCTCTGTTACCAGCAATTCTGTCTACTGTCTACATTTTTCTCCTTGAATGAACCTATATTTAGGTAGCAACCAAATGATCTCTTCCATTTATACTAAGAGATCAAGTTTTAATTGTGAAAGGTTCCTAGTCCTGACCCTAAAGAAGATAAAATGTATGCCCACACTGATTTCTCATCTCCTGCAGCATTTCACCTAAGTTGCAGAAGCCAGGTTCTCTTAACATCGACAGGGCCACAATCAGCGGGCAACAGAGAATTCACAAACCCCTGCATCTGCCTGCCAGGTTTTAGAGGTAAGTGCTGCTGTGCACTGTGTTTTGTAACTTCGTTTAGAATCTCAGGATGGTCCATAAGCCAATGAGATTAGGATCTATTGGCTCTGGCCAGTTGGCTCAATGGTAGAGCATCGGTCTAGTGTGCAGGAGTCCCGGGTTTGATTCCCGGCCAGGGCACACAGGAGAAGCGCCCTTCTGCTTCTCCACCCCTCCCCCTCTCCTTCCTCTCTCTCTCTTCCCCTCCTGCAGCCAGGGCTCCATTGGAGCAAAAAGTTGGCCCAGGCACTGAGGATGGCTCCATGGCCTCTGCCTCTGGCGCTAGAATGGCTCTGGTTGAAACAGAGCAACGCCCCAGATGGGCAGAGCATCGCCCCCTGGTGGGCATGTTGGGTGGATCCCGGTTGGGTGCATGCAGGAGTCTGTCTGACTGCCTCCCCGTTTCCAACTTCAGAAAAATACAAAAAAAAAAAAAAAGAGAGAGAGAAAGATTAGGATCTATTGAGGTAGACTCTTCTTCAGGAATTACAGACATGAGATAAAACAAGGACTCAATGACTAGTTGTGAAATTAATGTTTTACACTTGAACTCACCCAACGACATCTACCTGGCCCCTCTCACCTCCTCCTTCACCAAATAGGAACATAAATACCAAAGCAAAATACATAGTTGCTTGGTTAGTTTCTATGCACTGTTTTCTCTGCATTAAGGATCCCAAAAGGCTACATTTTCCATCCTCTGTTGCAATGACATTGATGCCATATAACATATGCCAACCCAGGGATCCTGAACATAAACACTGGCTTACCTTCTGAGAGGAGATGATTAGAAGCCAACTCTATCCCCATCTCTCTGGGGATAGCTTTGGCTATCTCACAAGTCACAGTTGGAGGAAGACGGAACAAACTTAGATCCCTGAGTCACTGGGTAAAGGAGTGACCAATGACTTTACAAGACCAAGAAGTAAGTCTTTGTTGAGACAAGCTACTGAAATTGGGTATTGTGTTGTTGTTACTGTTGTTGTTATTAATAATAACAGCCTATAAGAACATCCTCAAATTAAAGTTAAAATGTCAGAAATCATTTAAATCTATTAATTTTTAAAAGAAAGATTACTGCAAGTGCTATGTTTATATTTTTGCAAATTATTCATGATAGATTAGACTTAAACTGGTTTAAGAACACACTACATAATCCAAAAAGTTTATGCCCATGCCTCTCTCTAACAAATAAGGATAAAACTTAGCTTAACATCCAAAACAAAACAGCTATTTGTGCATGCAGTAATTCAAGCAATCCTAGATGAGTATTTATACATGGTGTTATCCCCTATGGTACAGAGCTGAGGGTCAGAGTCCCTGCTGCATCCCAGAGGGCTAAAATCCCTAAGGAAACAATTAGAATAGAAACCCAATTCAGGGTGCCAGAACACCTCTCAAAGCCTGGGGAATGGAAAGACCAAGGAAGGCTCCCAGAGGAACTGTTACTGGTATTGAGTCTAGAAGAACAGGCAGTCGTTAATTAGGAAAACAAGAGTGGGAGGTTTTTATGGGAAGACAGAATGATGAGAAGTATAAACGCGAAACAGCGAGATGTGTGTAAAAAACTCCAAGGAGGCTGGGGAGAAGAGTCTAGACTGAAGAGTGGATTGCGGTGTCTGTAGAGGGGTAGGACAGGGCACAACTGTGCTTCAAGATTCCAGTGAAATGAAAGGACCTTATGCTTTGCTTTCCTGGACACTTTCGGAAATAATAAGATGTTTGTGCAACTGCACAACAGTCATGACCAGTGTTTTCAATGACTTCTGGATAATAACACATCTATCAGAATGGCTATCATCAATAAATCAATGGACAACAGGTGTTGGCGAGGATGTGGAGAAAAGGGAACCTTTGTGCACTGTTGGTGGGAATGCAGACTGATGCAGTCACTGTGGAAAACAGTATGGAGATTCCTCAAAAAATTAAAAATGGAACTGTCTTATGTTCTAGCAATTCCACTATGAGAATATGTAATTAAAAAAAACAAAACTTGAAACACTGATTCAAAAAATATATGCACCCCTATGTTCATGAAAGCATTATTTACAATAGCCAAGATCTGGAAGCAGCCCAAGGGCCCATCAGTAGATGAGTGGATTAAAAAAAGCTGTGGTACATTTACACAATGGAATACTACTCTGCCATAAAAAATAAATCTTACCGGCCCTGGCTGGTTGGCTCAGCGGTAGAGCATCGGCCTGGCGTGCGGGGGGACCCAGGTTCGATTCCCGGCCAGGGCACATAGGAGAAGCGCCCATTTGCTTCTCCACCCCCACCCCCTCCTTCCTCTCTGTCTCTCTCTTCCCCTTCCGCAGCCAAGGCTCCATTGGAGCAAAGATGGCCGGGGCGCTCCTTGGCCTCTGCCCCAGGTGCTAGAGTGGCTCTGGTCGCGGCAGAGCGATGCCCCGGAGGGGCAGAGCATCGCCCCCTGGTGGGCAGAGCTTCGCCCCTGGTGGGCGGGCCGGGTGGATCCCGGTCGCGCCCATGCGGGAGTCTGACTGTCTCTCCCTGTTTCCATCTTCAGAAATAAATAAATAAATAAATCTTACCTTTTGCAACAGCATGGAAGGACCTGGAAAGTACTATGCTAAGTGAAATAAGCCAGTCAGGGAAAGACAAGCACTATATAATTTAACTTATATGGGAATCTAATGAACAAAATAAGATAAAACAGAAGCAGAATCATAGATACAGAGAACAGACTGACAGCTGTTAGAGGGGAGAGGGGTAGGGGAGCTGGGTGAAAAAAGTAAAGGGACTAAGTAAATAAAAACAAACAACAACCCTCATAGACAAAGATAATAGTATGGGGATTACCAAAGTCAAAGAGGTTGAGGGCAGGTAGAAGAGGATAAAGGAGAGATAAATGATGATGGAAGGAGATTTGACTTTGGGTGATGAACACATAATACAATATAGAGATAATGTATTATAGAATTATACACTTAAAACCTATATAATTTTTTTTTTGTATTTTTCTGAAGTGAGAAGCAGGGAAGCAGAGAGACAGACTCCCACATGCGCCCGACCAGGATCCACCCTGCAAGCCCACTGGGGGTGATGCTCCACCCATCTGGGCCCTTGCTCCATTGCAACTGGAGCCATTCTAATGCCTGAGGCAGAGGACATAGAGCCATCCTCAGCACCTGGGGCCAAATCTGCTCCAATGGAGCCTTGGTTGCAGGAGGGGAAGAAAAGAGATAGAGAGAAAGGAGAGGGGGAGGGGTGGAGAAGCAGATGGGTGCTTCTCCTATGTGCCCTGATTGGAATCAAACCTGGGACATCCACATGCCACTGAGCCCAACAGCCAGGGCTAAAACCTATATAATTTTATTTACCAATGCTAACCCAATAAATTCAATAAAAGTTAAAAATAAAGATAAATGAATATATAAAAGTTGTCATTTGCTACATTTTATTTATTTAGATATACTATCTCATGCTTTGATTTTTCCTTTCCTAATTGTTTGAAAATAAAAATAAAATAAAATATTTTCAGGAGAAATAAAAACAGGTGTCATAGATTATAAACTTTATAGCTTTAAATAATTTAGAAATTTAAATAGATATATTTTACTTTCAGTATAACATTGGGTCTAAAACCATGAAAACCATAGCTATAATCCTTTTGTGTCTGCAGAATTCTATTTTTTATAAAAAGGATCATTGATCATTTATATAAAATGTAAAGGAAGTGGGTTGATAGCAATCATTAAAATTAACAAACTTACCATAAACAAATACTGTAGAAACATTTACTATATGTTTTCTAAATGGTAGGCAAAGACAACCTTTCATTCTTAACTTTTGCTTAGAATTACTTTTGCTAAGAAAGAATCAGAAAACAGAACTTAACTATTCTAACCAAGGGATTTGTGCCTATGGTGTAGATCAGAGCAAAAGTTAAGGATATCACCTAATCTTACTTGGTTGACAGATACCTTGGTATAAACCATAGCATTTAGCAAACATGTGCTTTGCAAATTTTTGTCTTTTCATAATCATTTTCTTTTCAGTAAAGTGCTCCACCATCTACAATAAATTACGGTTAAAATTTTTATCTGCTTTCGAAGTATCCATTTCTCAGTTCTAAGTTACATTTTGTTATAACTAACTTTTTTAACTGGGTGGGGGAAGGTCTGATCTAATAACCTCTCCCACTCATTTAAAATTAAGAATTTGTTTTAGAAACACCTTTTGGAGTGCCATAGGTGGCTAATTAGCCTTCAGCATTGTATCCTAATGAACAGACCAGGCTGCAAAACCTCTCTCCTGACAACATGGGCTTTGATGTGAGCAGAAAAACATTAGGGGATCACAAGAAAAGGGAGCTTATTAAGCAATACAGAGATGAGTAAAACATTTCCTATGTCCTCAAAAAAATTTCAGTCAGGACAAGACTAGAAGAAAAGCGAAGTTAAAGATTTACACAGCAATACACAAAGGAGTGTGAACACAAGGCAGGGCCACCCAGACCACAAACAGGATGAAACTGAATGGACAGAGGAGGTGATGGCAGGGAAAGCAGTCTTCCTGACTGAGCACCTTCTTCAGCCCACCTCCTGGGGAGTCTCTGTCCACCTTCCTCTCCAAGGTCAACCTCTAACCACTTTCTCACCCCTTCTCAGCTGCTCTGAAACACAGTATCCTCCTCTCCTTTACCCCACCCCTGTTCATGACTTTTCATTATTTTCCTCTCCAATGACTCCTCTACCTTCCTTTAGTGGAAAAAGCCACTCTTAACATGACAATCTTTTGCCTGCTGAATTCTCCAGCTGCCATCACGTCTTCTCTTCTTATTATTACTGAATTTCTTCACAGAGTTGTTGCAACTTGTTGAGTCCTACTACCTATCTTCCAAGAGTGACTCATCTTGGAATCTGGTTGCCACAGGGATTCTCCTTCCTCCCTCCCAATTCGACTCCAACTGCTTTCTCAAAGGTTACATCTAGCTGCCAGACTCAGAGTGCTTTTCTCATTTCTTGTCCTCTCTGTTGCATCTGGCACCAGTAACTACTTCTTTATTTCTCTTTTGTCTTTCTTGATAACACACCACCTTCCTTTACCACTATTTATTAATCTGAGGGTTCTGGTCACTTTCTATGATTTTCTCCATTCTGGAGGCTAATTACATGGAGATCCCTAAAATTTATCTTTAAGTCCCTTCTGACTGTACATTCTCTCTGAACCTAACACAGCTCTTTGTGAATAACTTTCAGATGCCCTTTCTGTAAAGTCAACCATTCCCAACCAAATCTGTTATCTGCTACCTGTTTATTCTCTCTAAAAAGAAAGAACACATCAATATTATATATTTTATCAGGTATTGCATATTTATGTATATAGTTAATATTATATCAATATAAAAAGAAAGAAAACACACCTATATTTTTTAACAGTGCCCATCCCTAATCATCCAAACTATAAGCCTCAAGGCCATAATAGCTAACTTTCCTCATTACACTTTGAGAACTGAGTGATAAAACAGTAGCATAATGCAAAACATGTATGTGACCATTTTTAATGTACTATTTTTTTAAAGCATCCCATCAATTTTCCTGAAATATCCCTTGAGTGGGCTATGTGATTTTTATTTTTCAAGATGGACTACTATGAAAAATAAGAACTCAATAATTTGCCATTATTAGGATGACTAAAAGATTAGTCTAAAAATGACATTCAGCTTTTCTAGTATAGTAATTTCCTCTAGATTTTGTAGAAATAGTAAAAACTTTCTATAGTAAAACTCAGATAAAATCAAAAGCTAGTGTTTTGATGTTTATTCAGAAGTCAAAGTTTCCATCCTTTTTTTTCTTTTCCTTTTTAAACATGCCATGGATACAGTGTTACATTCATCTTTTCATTAAGAAAATAATATGAAATAAGTTTCCTTCATTCTATTCATGGAATCAAGTCACTGATGTTTACATTTTTCTTAAATGTTGTTTATGTTCTTTTTCGAACTATGAAATAAGATACTTCAGGTAACATGAGTCAGAAACTAGCTCTATACATTGGTACCAAGATAAATAAATGCAACAGCTAGAAATAATTATATGGTCAACTCTGAAAAACTGTTATCTGAGTATTTTCAAATATCTGCAAAGTGTATTTACACAAGAACTCTATTTAGCACAAGGGATACATTCCTGGGGAATGAGCCCATGAGAGGGCATGATAGCCAGTACTCTTGTTGATGTGAATCTGCTTCTCAGTCAGCAAAGGCTCTTCCTTCTCTGGGATTTTCCTCCCCCAATCCTGTTTATTACTCTCTCTTCCCTGGCTTTAATATGTTTTATTACACTCTTCATAAATGGCTGAAAACTTCCAAGCCTTAAGTGAACCTGATATTTAACCTTTTTCCTCAACCCTTTTCCTCCAGTTGTTAAAATCCTGCCATGATAGTGTCAAGCCCAATGCTTTTTGTTTCGTCAGCAAAGATACCAATATACTGTGGGTGTTGCTGCTGCTGGCTAAATGTTTAAAAATATGTAATGCATGGTGTTCCTTTAATAGCAATTATCATCAAAACCAAATGAAAATTAGGGATAGAAAACACACTAAATTCTTCTAAACCACTGTAATTTTCTTAATCCAATTCTATTTATTTTATTTAGGATGTAATTACATCCACCAATGTTTATTTTTGGACTATTACTAACTGCCCTTTTTTGTTATAATGTATGTATTCTCCTCTATGGATTCCCAAAAGCTCTGTAAGTGTAGGGTAATTCACCTACATTAACAATATCTTATAACCTATGAAGTTCTCATCCTACTATAACTGGCAGTTACCACCAGAGAAAATGAGGGATTTCACCCAATTTCTTTCAATGAATTCTGTGCAGTGCTTTAAAATAAGTATTGTCTCTTAAAAAGAATAAACAGGAAGTAGACTGCATTACCACTAAATTTATCGATTCCCTCATCTACATATTTACTCACTGATTTTCTCCAGAACGTATTCATTTATTCAATAAACACATACCGACTTATACAATCATTGAAGAAATAATATACCATGTTGACATAATAAATCCTATACTCTCTAGTGTTCGCTAAAAATACATTTTCTCCTTAAGGGCAAATGCTTTTTTGTTTTTTTATACCATATTTTTCTTCCTATTATATTCACTTTCTTTTTTGCAAAATATGTGTGAAAGTCTTTGGCGCAACAGAAATCAATCTCTAAATTGTAGAATAAATTTTAAAGTATATCTTGGCTTTTACAATTTATGAGTTATCTTGAAGGAAGAGTTTGGACTCTTCTTCCTCCCACCTTCCTATTCTTCTAAATGGATAAAATTTATACTATCAATTACAGTATAAAAACAATAATTATACTTTCAATTTTAGTGCTCATGAGAGCAACATACAATCATGTCATTAGTGGGCAGGATTGTGAAAAAAATTTACTTTTCACGGTGTACTTTTGAATTTTCATTTATACTGCTTTCCAGATAAATGAATTACTTCACAAAAAGATGAAGGTGAATTTACAAAAGGAGTTGTGCTGTGTATTATCTCTACTAGATCTTCTTCAGTCCAATGAGGTAAAATGGTGGCTATGTTTCCAAGGACACATGATACACACAAAAAGCACAGTGATTAAATGGGGACCTGCCACCACAAGAAACTAAACTAGGCACATGGCTGTGTCCACAGTCTTCTTATGTGATTTTTAGTCTTTGCTGTAAACATCCTGACCTCTATCAAAAATGCCACCAACATTACAAACCCTAAGAGTAGAAACTGACTTGACTCCACAAGAATTAATATATTTCAGTTACAAGTAGAAAATAGCCTATTTAAAGACATAGCATAAAATTTGAAGACTTGACTGACCTGTGGTGGTGCAATGGGTAAAGCATCGACCTGGAATGCTGAGGTTGCTAGTTCAAAACCCTAGGCTTGCCTAGTCAAGGCACATACAACAGTTGATGCTTCCTGCTCCTCCCCCCTTCTCTCTCTCTCTGTCTCCTCTCCCTAAAATAAATAAAATCTAAAAAAAATTTTTTTTTAAATTTGAAGACTTGAACAAGAAATTTGAAAACAAGCATATATTAAAATATATTTGAAATAAAAATTATAATAAAAATAATTGAGATAATTTTAATTAAATTTGAGGTTCCGTTATTTTTTTAAATAACAATTGGCTTTTTAAAAATAATTAACTTTATTTTTTAATCTCTTACTTTTCAACCCAGTCAAGATATTTAAAAATAATTTTTGTTCTATAATGAACCTAAAATCAAACTTTGCTCTGAGCTGAGGTGTCCTTTTTAAAGGGGTCCACTTCCATGCAGTAATCTGAATATAGTCAAGTTAGGGACCCTTCTATTACATAAGAATTTATTCATGTTTGTCTCCAAATATGTGAACCCAGTTCCAAAACTAAAGTTACATAAAAGAAAGTATAAGCCAGATCCCTCAATTCCAGACTCTGAAAATACAACATAGAGTACTTATTTTTATTAACATAATTTTGTTTAGGGACTTGGTGACGGGCCTCAGACACAGTGTCACAAAATCCAATGTGATATTTGGGATATGAGAGGTTTCCAACCCAGAGTCAGGAACCACTAAAGTGGCTCTTGAACCCTTTGCTATTTTTGCATGTTTAATTGGAGGCACTATGCACTCTCCTCTTAGACAACCTCCACTTTTTATTGCAGCTGATACTGATGGTATTAAACAGCCTAAGCAAACTTCTAAACATAATTGCAGGACCATATTTTTCTAACATTAAAATAGTAATACCAAGTCTAATAGGAAAAAAATGACGTTAGACTCATCCCAGGAAAATGTGGTTTTCCTGTATATCCTCAGTTTAGGGGTCATCAAGCTTTACTTCCTAAAATAACTCTTACTTTAATCCCTGTAAAATAAAGTACTCTAGGAAAGTAATGAGATAATATAGAGAAAATCAAGATGAAAGAAAAACAATGGAAGTTTTTAAAAATAATGAATCTAGCCTATTTAGAGAGACATGAATATTTTTTTAAAATAATGAAATAATGGTTCAAATAGATATTGGTAGAAATTTCCTGCTAATAAGTCACTGAAATGGAGAACTGAGGTAAAGACAGTTGAGGCTGATTCCCTAAATTTTCCAAAGAGAGGGTCTGCGAATACCAGCTGCCCAAGAAGGTAACTTCAGATTACTTTTGTCTTAAACTTACCTCTCTCCCCTCAATCATGTATTAGCTTTTGTAATTTTTGGACCCCATCCTAGGGCATACGTTTGGACTCTGGGCATTTGACCTCTTGGTTAAGGAAACTCACTTTCAGTTTTACTTTTTTTCTAAGACTGTCAGTTCCCATCAGCCCTACCCCCTAAGTGAGGAGGCTAAATAACCACTTCTGTTAGGCATAAAACAAAAAGAACAGAATAGCAAAAAAACAAACAAACCATAAAACTGTAACAGTTTGTTGAACTCCTAGTGTATCCACAGACACTACTCTATATGGTTTAAGCATATTAATTTATTTAATCCAGAAAATAATCCTATAGTTCTTTTATTAGCCCCATTATAAAGATTAGATATCTGAAGCTAAGAGAGGTTTAATAACTTATCCCAGGAAACACAAACAGCAAGTAAGTGGGGCTGGGGTTTGAGCCCATGTTATTTGGCCCCAGAGACGATGTTCTAACTGGAAAGCTGTACTACTATATTTGCAGTCTGCCTAGAAATGGTGTGAGCAAGCGTGAGTAGTGTCTGCAAACCATGTCTAATGTATTATAAACACACACACACATATAAACACATACACAAGTGGTTTAATTCTACAGCTGCCCATCTAAATAAAAATTGTATTCTTCACTATTTGTTTGGATTGGTTCATGTAGCAAATTTAATTTTTTTAATTGCATGATTTTTTTTTCAAAAATATTCATTTGTCGAAGGCTGATTGCCAGATAAGAACTCAAGAGTGGTGATGACTACTACACACCCCTCACATTATTTATAACATTTCCCCTCTTAGCGTTGACACTTTTATTTCCGATGACAAAATTCTCCTCAGGGAGTGATCCACTGATTTTATTTGTACCACTGCCTCTCATGTTTTAAAGGGTAAAACAGATTAGATGGAACTACCAGGAACACATCCAGGACACGGTTTTGGGGGGAACCTGGACTCGGGTACCTAAGTAATTTCATGCGTCATGGATTTTATGATATGTTTACCTTTTGTAAGTTAGTACACACTGCTTCCATAATGTCTCAAACTTAGTACTTTATTAAAATTCACAGGATGGGTTGCCAAACTAAACTAAAGGCAGACATCAGGAAATAAGAAATGGAAAAAAAGAGGAAAAATAAACCACTGCCAGGTGTTCCTACCACAAATCACAAATAGCATGCTAGACCCACATATAATTCAAGGATGCGGAGCAGTAGAAGTAAATTATTAAAAAGACCTATGAGTTATAATCTTGCAATTCCTGCTCTAAGCAGGTGGGTGCATGCACATGTGCGTGTTATTTCCATCTGTTTGCATGTCTGTGTTGACAGACTGACTGGGCAGAGATGAAGAGGGACAGGCCTATGTGAAAATAAAAACATAGAAGTACCCTACCTTTTTGTAAAATCAGGTGCATGTGTTCGTAACGACTGTTCCATTTCTGGACTCAATGTTTGTTTACCTTCACACCAATGTGTGTATTTCAAAGCCAAATTTTTTCAAAGGCAAAAAAACTTAGCACTTGATTTACAAGCTAGATCTTGAGATACTCTGGAAGTTTCCACACTATCTTCATATTGCAGAACCTCTGCCATGACATATGGTCTTTTTCAAATTGGGAAGACACAAATGTTAGTGGAAACATTTGGTTTGATTCTCTCAGTTGAAGTTTTCTAAACAACAGTCTTTCAGGTGCCAGCACCCAATATCCTGGGTTTGACTACAAGGAACTGATGTGTCTAGCCTGAATAGTTCATGCCTTTGGTGGCCATAATATCCTTAAATGAGTTCTTCTGTCCCATTTATGAAAATTATATTCTTGTTGGTGTTTTGTGTGTGTGTGTGTGTGTGTGTATTAACAGAGACAGAGAGACAGAGAAAAGGACAAATAGGGACAAAGAGACAGGAAGGAAGAGAAATGAGAAGCATAAATTCTTCGCTCTGGCACTTTAGTCTTCTTAGTTGTTCACTGATTGCTTTCTCATATGTGCCTTGACCGGGAGGCTGCAGCAGAGCGAGTGACCCCTTGCTCAAGCCAGTGACCTTGGGCTCAAGCCAGCAACCTTGGGCTTCAAACTAACAATCTTTGGGCTCAAGTCAAAGACCATGGGGTCATTTCTATGATTTCATGCTCCAGCCAGCAACCCTGCGTTAAGCCAGATGAGCCCGCACTCAAGCCAGTGACGTTAGAGTTTCAAACCTGGGTCCTCCACGTCCCAGTCTGATGCTCTATCCACTGTGCCAACACCTGGTTAGGCTGGAACTTATATTCTTTTATTTTAATTATCCAACATTCACTGAGTGCCCACTACTTTGCAAACTGTGCAAGGTATTGCAAATAAATAAAACAAACATTCCTGAACTCAAGAAGTTGAGAATCTAGTAAAGGAGACCAGACACTTAAGCACAAGGACTCAAGAAACCCTTGCTCCAATGAGCACTCAAGGCTGGTACTCAACTCAGTCCAGGTTCACTCTCTCCAGCACGTGATGCCCAGCTGCTGGCTTTGGTTCTGCTTCCAAAGAAAAAGAACATGAGAATGAAAATACTATCATCTGCTTAACCACCATCTGGGGACAGCGATGCTAATCACTGACATCAGCCCAGATTTAAAGATACTGACTCACCTTCCCCGTGGTACAAACGCCCCAGATTTAGGTCAGTTTTGATCTTTGGTGGTGTTCCCTTTTCCTGGTTTCTCCACTGACCTGCCACTGAGGTAAAATGGCTAACAGGAAAAGTATATAGATTCTTAGAGAATAAAAAAACATGAAATCACCAAGATCCTATCCACCTCCAACACTCTTTGTTACAGGTTTCTAGTTTTCACGAACCTTGTTTTTCATTCTGGGAGCATACTGAATTTTTAAAGAAATATGTCTTTATGAATATGTCATTTATTAGAGGAGCTCTTTAATGTATATCATTTATTAGCCACAATAACCCAACATAATTGGTACTATTCAGAGCTTAATATATTGAGAAAGAACCCTAGAAGGGTTACATAATTTGCCTAATACCACAGTTTGCAGTGATGGGGCTGAAATTCCAATCCTGAGAAGCCTTACTTCTAGAGTTTTCCCTAAACCACTAAACTATACTACTTTTCTCGTCAGCATACACAACATTGTGATTTATTCATCATAAAGGGATGGCTAGAATGGAAGGCAGTGTCAGAGTTCAGAGAAGGCATGAGATTTTGCTTTGTGGTTCCTATTGCTGCAGCTTGTGGAAAGTGTGTGTGTGTGTGTGTGTGTGTGTGTGTGTGTGTGTGTTCTTGTTCAATGTAAGTTTTCCAGTCACACAGACTTGGGTCTCAGTTCTGACTTCATCACTTTCTAGTTGTGTGAACTCAGGAAGATTACATAATAACATCAACCACTTAGCAGCTATTTTCTCTATGCTGGTCAAGGTGCAAAATGCTTGGCATGCACTTGTCTCATTAAATTAAATTGAATCTTCAGAAAAATCCTGACAAGAGATAATATTATTCATATTTTAGAACAGGTGAGACTATGACTGAAAGTGGGTAATAAGTAATAACCTTTCCAAGGTCAAGTAGCCAGTGAGTAAACAGTAGTGACCTGAGTTTGGAAGAGGTTTAGATAAATGCTTTTTTTTGTTTGTTAGATAATTAAATTTAATGTGGTGACATTGATTAATAACAGTACATAGGTTTCTGGTAAACATTTCTATAGCATTTGAACTATTGATTGTGTTGTGCACCCATCACCAAAGTCAAATCATTTTCTGTCACTGTGTATTTATTCCTCTTTACTCCCCTCTCCCCACCCTCTGGTAACTACTTCTTCTGTGTGTGTGTGTGTGTGTGTGTGTGTGTGTGTGAGAGAGAGAGAGAGAGAGAGAGAGAGAGAGAGAGAGAGAGAGAGAGAGAAGGACAGACCAGGAAGGGAGAGAGATGAGAAGCATCAATTCTTCGTTGCAGCACCTTAGTTGTTCATTGATTGCTTTCTCATATGTGTCTTGACCAGGGGGTTACAGCAGCGTGAGTGACCCCTTGATCAAGCCAGTGACCATGGACTCAAGCTGGTGAACCTTGCTCAAACCAGATGAGCCTGCACTCAAGCTGGTGACCTCGGGGTTTCAAACCTGGGTCCTCTGCATCCTAGTCCGACGCTCTATCCACTGCGCTACTGCCCGGTCAGACACCACTTCGCTTTTATCTGTGTCCATGAGTCTCAGTTTCATATAAACCTTGAGAACATTATACTGAGTGAAATAAATCAGAAAAATCTAAGAATATATGATTTCACACATAGGTAGAATATAGGCAGATTCATCATTTTGGCATTCTGCCAAAAAAAGATTTCGGCCTGAATTTGGGAACTAGTATTTACTGCCAGTGGTTACAACCACTAAGGACCTCTAAGGTTGAATACTGGCACCAGACATGCTGGGTTTAAATCCTTCTGTTCGGCTCTGATATCTTGGACAGATTATTTAACTTCTCTTGGACTCAGTTTCTTCATATGATAAAAATATAAACTGATCACACTACATACCTCAAGGTGTTTTTGTGAAGAATAAATGAGCTAATTATTATAATGGGCTAGAGGTAGTAGGTAATCAATGTTATAATTAACTACAGAGATAATTTTAATTTTGAACAATCCTGACTCAGAAAGCTTTTACCTTCCATATAACAAACTGAATAATGAACAGGAATATTTTATTTCTGAAGTATAGAACACTGCTAAAGTATCAAAAATGTCAGTACCTGTCTCATCCTTAGATCTGTCCTTTCTTTTAGCTGTTTGGACCAAGTGGCAGGTCTGTTCTTTCTCTCCTACATGGATATGTCTAACTAGGCTGGTGACTTTGATTTATTTGTTACAACAAAGGAAATACATCAGAAAAAAGGCTAATATATATATGACATTTCTCAATATATATTGTAAATATACTGTACATAGCCCACCAGCCAAGACAGTTCTCCTACTCTCCAAGAAGGCAAAAATAATAAATGGGAATTCAAAGGCATAGGTCTTATAAGAAGGGTGAGGGCAGAAATATTCCAGGGTCAGACTGATTGGAGTTAAGACCTCATTCTGAGAACCAGTATAAGACTTTTAAGACTTTCCATAAAGAAGTGCTTTATTTTTTTTCTGAAATAAGTGTTATAAATTCCTATTTCAGAAGTATTCCAACGATTATTTTCAAATTAAACTTCCTAAAAAGAGAATTCACAGTTTACATTCTTAGTTTCACAACCAGTTTTTTATGTAGGTCCATCTTGGGTCCTGAGTCCATCTTGGACATCCTGCAAGGAGACTAGATTACCATTGTTATCTCCCAAGCAACCACACTGAAGGGCCAGTGCACTGTCCGACTTCATGATGGTAGGTACCCTGTAAAGTCAGGGAAAATTTGGAGTTTGAAGTAATATTTCTAAGTCAGGAAACAGAAATCATTTAATTAATAAATATATAAAATAATTTCATGCAAATGTACTGTACAGTCTTTCAGCTTTTAGGATATCACAAATAAACAGATCTTTAAAGATGCAAGCTAATAAAAATTTCAAATTTGCAAACAGTGGAAGCCAATTAAAATTTTTTTCTTAGAAACAGAAAATACACTGCCTATGTTTGCACACTAGTCTAATTTTTCAATTCTAAGAAGTTAATATTTCAGATAATTGCCCAATTTACAGGATCATAAACTCAAATAAATGGCATGCCAGAAGTCCTACACTCCCTTCAAACAAAAATATATTAATGGTTCTTCCACAGTACTTTTCAAATCTGACTATAATAAAAGCCACACTAAACAAGGCAGAAATTAAAAATTCTAAAGATGTCATAAACCAGGCAATGTTGCACGATAAACCCACGTTTATCAGCCATGCTAAGGCACACTGGATAATAAAGAAAATCTCTTCAATTCCTAGAATCTATTTCTTGCTCTGCAGACTTCAGCAAAGTGGCCCTCCAATGTATAAATATTACAAATTCAAAAAATAGCTTTCAATAGAGGCAAGGGTGCTGCTGGATTAGAATTTAGTGACCTGGATTCTGGCTTTGGCCCTGGGCTTCATAGAGTATGAATTATCTATCGGTTCTCTGTTTCTAAGATCTTTACAGCAGCACTATTTTTTAAAGTCATGTACCTTAAATACAATAAATATCACTATTTCACTATGTTCCATTAAAAATATTTTGAAGTTAAAGTTTTAAAGTAGTTTTATAAATGTCCAGAAGTACAATCAATATCACTTTATATTTAATTTTAATCATTTAAAACTATGTGTATATACAGGTATAGTCTGCTAAATCTCTTGTCCCAGAGAAATATAAGAAGTCTCGATAACTAAAAAAGGGAAAATGTACTATGTAAGCCAAGCTGAGAGTAATGCAAAGTCCCACCTTAAGACTGTGTCGTACATGTTCAAAACTGTGCACTCCTTATCAAGAATCAAAGCCTTAAATTTCCTTCTTCTCTTTTCACATAGGAAATCTATAACCTAATATACTGTGCTAGAAAGACTTCAGAACATTCCATTTACTCATATTTTGAAGTCTAGAGGACAGAAAACTTAAGTATTTTCAAGAATAAATACAATACTTCATTAAAAACCATTTATTTTTTAAAATAAGCATCTAAAATAAGCACTATCAAAGATAAATCTTATTTTGAAACAAGCACTATCATATCAAACATAAACCTTATTTTTCACTTTGTAAAGCTATTAGCAAATGTTCTTCTCTTTCATCTTTAAAACCTCAGTTACATTTCTGGTTATTGAAGTGAAAGAGTTTCAGGGTGGCAGTAGCTAACAGCCTTGATTCCAACTATAGGGAATCAATTATGAGATTAAGCCCATTGAAAACAAAGGGGAAACAAGAAGACATAATTTAACAGTAAGGCTGGTAAAAATCTCATATTAGCAGAGGTGTCTTATTATCATTTCACAGATTAATGTCTATGAATGCAGGCAGGGTAAAGAATAAAGGGTTATAAATAAATCAGCATTGCCACAAAAGCTAAAATGCTGAAGAAATGATCTGTGTGGTCCACTCTCTGATGCTACTGTTCTCTCCCATCCTCATGACACACGCAAACACCTCACATATATCCTTCATCCAGTTTATTTCCACCCACATGGAGTGGAGGTTTTTATCCCAAAAAAATAGGAGCAGAGGAATAACTCCCTTTTTAAAAAATAAACTGCAAGTAAAACCCTAAAAGGAAAGAGATGGCTACGTTTAGAATGCAAAACGGTAATTCTTGACAAAGGGCAGTAACACACCCCAGCACTAACTACCAAAAGCTGAGCCGCTCCTGCTCCTTTCAAATTAATTCTTGTTCTAGGAATTTGAGTTTAAGAATTCGAGGAAATTCATCATTTGTTGGTTTTTTGTTTAAACATTTCATGAGGATGTAAACAGAATACAGCCTTAGGGAAATAAATCATTTCTGTTTTATTTTTAACTGTTTTAATTCTCAATAAGATTTCTCTTACTAGATATACCATGCAGATTGTGGAGGAGAAAAAAGTGCTTCACAGGTCCCAATGCTATTCAGTCTACATTAAACAAATTGGAGCTTCTAAATCACTTCCTAGAGAAATCAGAATCTTACCTTTACATATATCTTCAGGAGAGGTTTCTTGGTGCTCTGACCATTTCTGAAGTCTATGTCAAACAGCCATTCTCTTGCTCCCAGGGTCTTAGGGACTTGGAGAAATCCCAACACCTGCTGCTACCACTGAGTGTTGAGGCTAGGAAAAAGCTCCAGGGTTTTGCCAGCAGGATCACTGAGCCACAGCCAAAGCTTGGGAAGCCTTAACAACTGAAAGCAAGTGTAGAAGGCACCGTGGTACCCAGCACTGTGCTCAATTGTAGCAGCAGGGGGAGGAATATTCAGGCCCTCACAAGGGTTTAGAGGCAGCCATCAGGGAACCCAAGGCTCTGTCAATGGATAAGGCCGAGGAAGTGGAGACAGGGCCACACAGCAGGAGACCCTGGGGGAAGGGGAACAACTAGCACAGAGCTCAGGTAGCGCTTGAAAAGAATCACCAAAATTCCCCGACAGAACACAAGAAGCAATGGCGAAATGCAACAAAATACGTGGAGACAGGCCATTCTAGCATCCCGTCAGACAGCCAAAAACACAATGGAGGGGGAAATGAAGTTCTAGTTCTAGAAAGAAAAGTAAGGAAGACATATTATAGGATGTCTACTGAATTTGATGTTAAACATGTAGTATGTTTCACAAAAATCCTAAATCCCACCATAAAAACATTTATATTAAGATAAAGAAATTTACAAATGTAGAACGTTACAAGGTGCAATCAACAAGGCCACAAAGATGAAAAGGTAAAGTTGTCCATTATTAAAGAAGAAAATTAAAAGACAGAGAGGAGGTTAAATGGAGAAAGAATTAAAATAGCTTTTTAAATAAATACAACATTCAGTTTCATAACTAAGGACAACATTTTATCAAATATATCACTTTCTAGTATGGTCAGATGAAGGATTCTGAAGGAATTCAATTAGATAAGAAGAAAAATATGAAGAAAGGAAGCAAGTGGACAAAGAGTGCTTGTTCAGAGATGAAAACAGGAAAAATAGAAGAAAAGGGAAAAAGAAGAGGGGAGGAGGAAGAGAAAATATGATTAACTTAGTTTCAATGCATTGTCAGATAAACGACTCACTAAGATTCTCCTGAATCTGGGCTTCCTAAGGTTTTATTTTCTATGGAGATGCTTATAGCCTGATAAGCATTATTTATAGCTCTTCAACTGCTCCAATGCCCTCAGGAACTCATCTTCAGGAGCCCACTGAATATTAAATATTAAATGAGACAGACCCTAAGACAATTTCGCTGTAATGAGCTGGATAAAAAAAAAAAATCAAGTGAGAGACTAGATGTAATCTCTGACAAACTTTAGTAATCCCTAACATGTATCAAAACAAAAAAAAAATCAGACTCAAGTAGGAACTGTTACTTTTTCAAGACCAGAAGCAAATTAAATAAGATTGTATACTGTTTTAAGATTAAATAAGAAGAAACTCTACTATCTGATAGCAGTTATATGTACTTAATTCTTGACCTCAGATATTTATAATACTTATATATTTTTTAAATCCACGTTAACTAAAATAGTAATAAATCATCTATTTTACTTGGTGTCAAATGGCTCACATAATCTTGTATTGGAAAAGGTTGATTTCCATCCCTCACGTCATATATATATATATATATATATATATATATACACACACACACACACCTATATATATATACACACACACATATACACACACATATACACACATATGTATATACACACACATACGCATATATATATATGTATATATATACAGTAATGTTCTATTAAATATAATGTTATCACATGCATAATAAGAGCAGCTCTTGCTTGGGCAAACTCATTTATGTCCAGAAAGTCACTAAATCAAACATTTTTATAAAATGTATTCTAAAACTTTTTAACTTTATCTAAAATAAATGATAGTACTACTAAAGTATCTTACTAAAGTAATAAGACCAGGTACTCTTAACTAGTATCTCCCTGTTGCTAAGCATCACAAGAGGATAAACTTTTGATAAATGAGCTGAACTACATCACTACCCCAAATCCGGCAACACAGTGGGTGCCTAATAAATATTACTGGCTGAACAGTAGTGCCCCATGTGAAAGGCATTCCTCAGAAAGGTCATGTCTTGAAGGTGAGGGGAGGGGTTATGGTAAAAAAAATTTCTTAAAAATTAAAAAAAGTTAAAACAGCCCAATTTTTGCATGACTTGACAAAACCTTCACTATGCTTCTATAAAGTCCCACACTTAACCTTAAGTCTACCTCATTTATGAAATATCTATTCATCCTAGATTAATCATACTAGAAAAAAAAAAGGTCTCCACTTCTATGGCAAACATTCATGCAATCTCTTAAGGAAAGGCACAAACTACTAACAAGCATATTCCTGTCTGTTAAAAATTATAAGGTGGATAAAATATACATGGATTTCCAATCACAAAGTAGCCTTTATCAAAAATGGCGTTTTGATTTAGGAAAAGAAACTTTTTATTGAGGAAATTTTAGTGACAAAAACTGAAATAGCTCATTTGGATTACTCACTTTGTCAACAAAGAAATTCACTCAAGGAAAGTACCTTGCACTAGTGTATAAATACATCAGCAATGCAGATTCTTTATTGCTAATGTCCCAGACCCATTCTGTGCAACTACTATCTGACTAATATGACCAATACCTTACAAATTTGCTGATATCATTATCTCAAATTGAAAAGAATGTTCCTGGCAAGAATTAAATTACGCATATTAAATAGCTTCCAAATGGAAAATTCTATCCTCTTGTGAGAAAAGGAGGTGTTCATTTAGAACTAAAAGGAAGAATAACTGCTCTCATTTACTAGAAAGTCATTAAAAAATTACTGTAGGTCAAGTGGAAAACAAAAGATCAAATAGTGACAGAAATGTTATGAGAAACTATGCTCCATATACTGAGGTATCTAACACACTTCAGGATTTGTATCTTCAAGTAGTAAAGCCAGGAAAAAGAAATAGGCATTTTATTTTTGGAACGTATACAGGATCACAGTCGTGATACTAGAGCTACGCATCTTCCCTGAGACACATTCTGATCCACCAGAGGCCATTTTCCCATGGGTGCCAGCTCAGTCCTTGAGAGAGCAAGCTGGCCCAGAAGACCCCAGAAGACACCAGAGATCCGGCTCCCCATGTGCCTTATTCACTCACCAGCATCCATTAGCCAACTCCATGCTTTATCTTCAATAGATAAGATACTGCTTCTTCGCACCATGGTGCCATGAAAAGGATCCAGAAGGTTCCCTTTAAACAACATTTCCTGAGTGACTGCTGCAGCACCGAAAGTAAAGGATATGCCAGGTCAGCCACGTCTCCTTCCCAGCAACGTTAGCAGCAGCGGCAGCAGCAGCAGCAGCGGAAGCCGGAGCAGACCACTTAGTGGGTATCCAGCTCCTCACAGGAGGCTAGCCAAGCATTCCATTTACTCTATCCCTTGAAGGTTAACCTGGCTGTCAGCACCTTTCCAACAGTCAAAACCGGTGTTTTCCCGGAACCATGCTTAAAATCTGCTCCCAGACAAGGTGATAAATACACAGTGACTGTGAAATTCTAAGGTTTTAATTCTATGGAAAACATGTTCTTGAAGTTTTACTTTATTATTAGGAAAGCCTGATGAAACCTTTTTAAAATTTTCATTCGTTTTTCCTACTTTTAATAATCAAGTGGATTGCCCTCTTACTGAAAGAAAGGATGTTACCATATAAAATAAAAGGCATGGTGCAATTTTGGTCATTTCAGTCCTAATGTTCTATCTGCCTTCCTGGCATAAAATCACATTTTGCAAGTGCTAATGTTTTCATAACCTCTACAACACTGCCAACAGAAAGGGAACTATCAGGTCTTATGATCCTTATGTTACAGGAGAATCAATGGCTTCCTTGCTTCTATATTTTACTCCCACTTTGATGTTACTGATAAATTTGTTATTTTTTCTAATGCTGTTCTACTTAATGAGTGGCTAGACTATGGCTGGACCACAGAGTTAAGCAAGTAACACAATCAACATTTACATTACTTAACTAATTTAGAGCTAAAATCTTACAGATGTAAAAAATATCTAGACTATTAAAAATTAAAATAGCTCTACAAAGGATAAGTGAAAAACAGATTACTTTCCTAATAAGTATTTACTTATTAGAGAATTATAATCTCCAAATATGCATTCTCTGCACAGTAGAGAAAAACAATTATAATCAGCAACATTGAAAACCTACACACAGATTCTAAGTACAATATTTGTTGTGTATTAATGTTCACTACATCATCAAATAAGAAACTTCACATGTTCACTTCATCATCAAAGTACTAAGAACAATAACTAACATTGAAAAGTCACAAAGGGCTGGGCGCTGTTCTCAGTGTTTACATGTGTGATCCCATTTAATCTTCCCAGCAACTGCAGCTCAGATATTATTACTGCCCCATTTTGTAAATGGAGATGTGGATCCGTCAGATTACATCACATGTTGAAGGTCACAGAGCTTGCAAGTGATTTGAAACCACACTGTACAGTTCTAGAACTGGAACCTTCAACTTATTTCACTAAAATTGCAACAATTATTTTTGAATTTCATTTATTTTTGTATTGTAAGTTTGCCTTTAATAGAGACATTAGAAAATATTTTCTGTATTGCAAGTTTACCTTTAATAGACATTAGAAAATGTTTACATAAATTAAGATCTCATAATAGCTAATATATATTTAATGTGTTAATGTGTGCCCTGAAATTCCTTAAGTCTTTTACATGTATTAATTTACTTCAGATTCACAACAATGCAACGCGGTAGGCAGGCTTCCATTTAGGGGCATATCTAAGGGATCAAAGGCACAGTGTTAGGTAAGCTGCCAAAGGTCAAATATCTTCGCCTGACTAGGCAGTGGCGCAGTGGATAGCATGTCGAACTGGGATGAGAAGGACCCAGGTTCGAGACCCCAAGGTCTCCAGCTTGAGCGCGGGCTCATCTGGTTTGAGCAAAGCTCACCAGCTTGGACCCAAGGTCGCTGGCTCAAACAAAGGGTCACTCGGTCTGCTGCAGCCCCATGGTCAAGGCACATATGAGAAAAGCAATCAATGAAAAACTAAGGTGTTGCAACGAAAACTAATGATTGATGCTTCTCATCTCTCTCCGTTCCTGTCTGTCTGTCCTTGTCTATCCCTCTCTCTGACTCTCTGTCTCTGTAAAAAAAATAATAATAACAAATATCTACTAAGTAAGCCCTGGATCCAGGAATGCAGCTCCTGAGTTGTGGTTTTAAGCCTACACCTACCCTCCACTGTCTCATGAAAGCTGATGGTGTGCTGGACACTTAAAGGGAATAAGAAATGTCAAGTCTGGGCCAGAACCCTGCTGGGAGGAGGATCCTATATCGTTGTCTCTTTTCAAAACTATATATGAATAAAGTACATAATAAGCTTATATAATACACAATTCAACACCCATTTCTCTCTCTTTTTTTTTTTTTTTTTGTATTTTTCCAAAGTGAGAATGGGGAGGCAGAGAGACAGACTTCCACATGCACCCAACCGGGATCCACCTGGCAAGCCCTCTAGGGGGCGATGCTCAGCCCCTTTGCTCCGCTACAACCAGAGCCATTCTAGAACCTGAGACAGAGGCCATGGAGCCATCCTCAGCACCCAGGCCAACTTTGCTTAAATTGAGCCTTGGCTGCGGGAGGGAAAGAGAGAAAGGAAAGGGGGAAGGGTGGAGAAGCAGATGGGTGCTTCTCCTGTGTCCGGACTTCCACACACCAGGACGACACTCTACTGTTGAGCCAACTGGCCAGGGCCAAAACCCATTTCTCTTAATGATGCTTACTAGTTTAGGGAATTAACAAGTAAGTGCTCTACGTGACTCTCAGATTTTTTAAATGTCAAGGGTAAATTTAGTTTCCACCTTTTTTTTCAAATGTATCATATCTTCAGGGGCACAACACAACATTATTATCATCACAGGGTCAGTCATTCTGTTTCAGGAGATTACCATTGCTGGTAGTCATACTTGTATTTTACTCTCATCATTGGCAAATAAATTTAATTATGTGCAGAGCCAAGACAATAATTGTTAGCTTACAGAAAGCTTCAGAAATCCAGGAATCGTCCCTGAAGATATGGGCTGAACCCACCCTGGACCAAGAGACTTGAATATTCAGTAGGTGAAATGACCTTCCTTAAATTTGCTCTTGAGGACGCAAAGCCATCTGGGTCATCATCTCAGATAGCCCAAACCAAGAATCTGGAGTTCCCAATGTAAGAATGAAAAACCAATGAAAAATACTGAAACCAATCTACTCTTTAATTTGGCAGCAAGCCAACCTTTCTGGACTCATTTTGGTCGGCTTCAGCTTTTTTGGCTGCTAACTACATATAAATCAGCACAAGAAACCAAACTACATATAAATCAGCACAGAAGCCATCAAACTTCAGAAAGGCAATACAGTGATGGTGAAGGCAGCTACCCTCTGTGTGAATTTAGCCACAAGCTATGAGATGGAGTCATTTGGTAGCATTTAGCAAGAAAAAAATTGAGGTGTCCATGTGGCATATCAATATTGAGATGATGCATTTGAGTCTATTTACTCTCGATTATTTTTACAATAAAAAGTTTCCATAAAAAGAAGATATGGTGGGATCTTGATAACATTATATGAAGTGAAATAAGTAAATCAGAAAAAACCAGGAACTGCATTATTCCATACGTAGGTGGGACATAAAAGTGAGACTAAGAGACATTGATGAGTGTAGTGGTTACAGGGGGAGGGGGGAGAGCGAGAGGGAAAGGGGGAGGGGGAGGGGCACAAAGAAAACTAGATAGAAGGTGACAGAGGACAATCTGACTTTGGATGATGAGAATGCAACATAAGTGAACGACAAGATAACCTGGACGTGTTATCTTTGAATATATGTATCCTGATTTATTGATGTCGCCCCATTAAAAAAATAAAATTATTAAAAAAAAGAAGAAGATATGGAAATTCTTTCCCTATTTCTAAACAACTACCTTCACTGAAGAATTCTTGAGCAGTGGTATTAGACACTGTACCCACATAAGCCTGATTATCTCTTTGGCTGACAAGATTTTGTCTACAGTGTTAATATCAAATTAACACGTAAATTATTTAAAAATTCTAATCTGACATCTTTTTTGTTTGTTTGTTTGTTTTTGTTTTTGTTTTTTTCTGAAGCTGGAAACGGGGAAAGACAGTCGGACAGACTCCCACATGCGCCCGACGGGATCCACCCGGCACGCCCACCAGGGGCGACGCTCTGCCCACCAGGGGGCGATGCTCTGTCCCTCTGGGGCGTTGCTCTGTTGCGACCAGAGCCACTCTAGCGCCTGGGGCAGAGGCCAAGGAGCCATCCCCAGTGCCCGGGCCATCTCTGCTCCAATGAAGCCTCACTGCGGGAGGGGAACAGAGAGACAGAGAGGAAGGAGAGGGGGAGGGGTGGAGAGGCAGATGGGCGCCTCTCCTGTGTGCCCTGGCCGGGAATCGAACCCGGGACTCCTGCACGCCAGGCCGACGCTCTACCACTGAACCAACCGGCCAGGGCATTAAAAATTCTAATCTGACATCTTTTGAGTGAGCAAAACAAAGTAACCCCAGAGGCTTTTACATAAGATAGATAATAACAAATAATATTTATGACCTTGGCAATACTAAGTGACACATGGGAAGATCACAATTCACTTATGTGGTCACACAAGTAAATATATCTGAATGTTTTTCTGACTGCTAAACTTACCTAGTGCAGTTAAAAATTTTTATTTCTTGCTGATGTTAATGACAGTGCAATTAAAAATAAAGAAACAAGTTTCTGATCATTTTAACATTACTTTTAGAAATATTAATCAGTAGAAGTTAGATGAATAAATTAATATCTTATTCTTCAGCTCTAACTGTGTCTACTTTCTTTTATTTAATTCCTTTAACTTGCCGTATCTGGAAAGAAGTATATCAGTAACTATCAACCCTAGGCAGTACTTAAGTCACAACGGGTGATGTTCCATGGAGCTCCAGCTTCTCCTAGAAACAAAGCCATGCACTAGCTAGAACCAATCCTTAACTAATACTAAATCAGCCAGATATAAACTGGTGATCTAAAAGTGAAAAGCTTTAATTATGTATTACAGTTTCCTGAGTCACTTTGTCCTCACAACTTTATGCTTTGAATAAACCTAAATGCTGGCTACAGAAAATCTACAAGCAACTCAGTATGACTTACTGTTTCCAAACCAGGAAAAGGAAGAACTTACAATGTTTGAGATAACATTTGTTTTCTGTAGTTTGGAAAATAAACATTTCCTATGCAGTTGTTCCTGGGGGATGGGTGTGTGTGTGTGTGTGTGTGTGTGTGTGTGTGGAAAGAGTAAAAGAGTGTCTGTTTTTGTGGATAAGGGTAGAAAATGGGAAAAATAAAGAAGGAGGGAAAAGAGATTTTTACTAAATTTATTGGGGTGACATTAGTTAATAGGATCGTATATGTTTCAAGTATACACTTCTTTGATATATGATATGTATATTACTGTATTTGCCCAACCACCCAAAATAAAATCATTTTTTGGCAGTAATTTGGTGTTTATGTAAATTGCTTATTTGGTGCTGGAGTTAGAATTTATCTTAGCAAGATATGTGCATGTGAGCCATGAAAATATTATAGTTTATCATAAAATCAATCAGAAATGATACCTGATTGCATATTATACTTCTATGAATTCAATGATACAGAATGAATATATAGTCACATAAAATAAAAGAAGTCTTGGGTCTCTAAATTAGATAAATTTGATCTTTATTTTAATATACAGAAGCCATTTTATGCAATTAAATATTTTTTCCTGATATCTTTGAATGGGGAGATTTTTGTCCTGAGATATCTGCTTTATTTAAATGCATTTTATGTGATTTCTTTACCGTAGTTACAACAGGATGACCAATACAAGTCGCAGTTTTACATTTGTCAATATGGATATATATGCAACCTATCAAATGACATTTTAAGATATCCAGGCATCAGTAAAAGCTTCTACTCTAATTGTCCATTTTCCCATGTGTTAGCTGGAAATGCATCATCTAGACCTGTCTTCCATATCTTGATACAGGACTGTAAATTAAAAAAGCAAAATGCCATTTCCAGGTCAGGTATGTACCTATATTTATTAGTTCAGTAAATTCTCATTACACAACATTGAGTCAGGTATGTTATTCCCATTTGACAGATGAAAACACCGAGGGATGTTGAAAAGTGTGTCCAGCAAAATCTGTTTCACGAATGGTTGAATGCTTTGGGATTCCACCAACACCCCCACATTTACTTTTTAATTTTCTTTTATAGGGATATGATATATACAGAGTTATAACATTTTTAAGAATTTATAAAACTAATTCTTAAAATATTTGGAGACTGCTACTCCTTTGATAAGTAAATGTATAATTGAAAATTATTTCAAACCAAATAGCATGCATATTATAAGATGTCATTTCCAACACTGGAATATAGTAAAACATTTTTTGTTTTAAGATAAATAAATTTTCTTCATGCACGTTTGACATTTTTGGTTGACCCAAGATAAGTCACCTCAGCTAAGGAGTAAACATCATTATTTTATTTTTACATGGTTCCCTTAATCCCTAATAGAAAAATTTGCCCACTTTTGTTTTTGTTTGTTGTTAATACAAATTTTGTATTTTGTAATTAAATGTGACCAGTATTATTCCTCTTTCAAAAGCCCAGTGTCATTCCTAACTTAGCTTAGATCTGTCTGTTAGCAGGGTTACTTCCAGCACCACATTCCTGTGTAAAATATTTCTTCTCCCACTCTCCACCTTTTTTTTTTTCCTTCCAGAAATGACTTATCTTCCTGTTATTCTACTCTGTCAGTTTTTCCCCCGGATTCGTTTCATGTTGCGTAACACTTACTTTTTACCGACTTCAAATATAGTCAATATTTATGTATTAGCAAATGTTTTTGATAACTTTTATGCCATGCACATCAAGCCTTTTCCTCGAGTCCAATGTGCTACTCTTTTGGTTGGCTTCCTATGAATGTCCATTTGTTGATCTTCAAAGCTAAATTCAATCTAACCCTCAGAGTTACCAAATACAATTAAAGGACTAGGCTTCTCACCTCTTTTAAATTTCTTAATCAGATGCTAGCAAAGCAAACGTAATACCCCTTCTAAAAATCTCTTACTTTCCAGTACTTATCCATAACATCATAAAACATGTTAGCATGAACTTATAAGCAGAATGTAAAATTTTTCCCTTTCTTATTTTCAGTTGCAAAAAAAAAATACTTTTAATTCTAGGCAAAAAATTTGCCATCTCACCTGATCTCAGAGTCGCAACAGCTATATAATATTAGCTGAACATGAGTAAAACTAGTGCTTCAATTCTAGAGAAAACACCTGAGAAGAGTTTTACAATTATGATTATTTAAATAATATTATCTAAAATTTACAACAGGATATCACATGCCTACCAAAACAATATAAATCACAACCTCAGATGTACATTGTACTTTTTTTTTGTTTTGTATTTTCCCGAAGCTGGAAACAGGGAGGCAGTCAGACAGACTCCCGCATGCGCCCAACCGGGATCCACCTGGCATGCCCACCAGGGGGCGATGCTCTGACCATCTGGGGCGTCGCTCTGTTGCAACCAGAGCCACTCTAGCACCTGAGGCAGAGGCCATAGAGCCATCCTCAGCGCCCAGGCCAACTTTGCTCCAATGGAGCCTTGGCTGCAGGAGGAGAAGAGAGAGACAGAGAGGAAGGAGAGGGGGAGGGGTGGAGAAGCAGATGGGCGCTTCTCCTGTGTGCCCTGGCCGGGAATCGAACCCAGGACTCCTGCACGCCAGGCCGACGCTCTACCACTGAGCCAACCGGCCAGGGCTTGTACATTTTTTTTTTGATGAATTTAATATTCTATTATAGTCATTATCTCATAGTACAGTCAGAATTCCTGAAAGAAAGAAGTGTCTTACTCATCCCATTTACATAGGCTGTTGCTCCAAGATACTCCAAAAACTTTAGAAATTATACATTTTCTGAAATTCAAAAACACCTTTAAAAATCCTAGCACAACATTTTTCTTGTAAGAGATAAACACATCTAGACCCTGGACTGTTGGCTCAATGGACAGAGTATCAGCCGAGCGTGTGGACATCCTGGGTTCAATTCCTGGTCAGGGCACACAAGAGAGGCGACCATCTGCTTCTCTTCACCTCCCTCTTCCCTCCCACAGCCAGTGGCTCAGTTGGTCTGAGCGGAGGTCTCAAGCACGAAAAATAGCTCAACTGATTCAATCATCAGCCCCAGATAGGATTGCTGGGGGGATGAGGTAGTCTGTCTACCTCCCTTCCTCTCACTTAAAAAAAAAAAGTGAAAATAAAAAGACATCCATAAACTGTCACCCTCACTTCCCTGAAACAGAAGTCAGATCATGTTATATTGAAACAGCACAGGATCCTATCATTTACTTTTAGTCTTGGGGGAATCCCCATTATTCCCTCTTCTTACTTTCCAAAATAATAAAAAACATATTTCATTTGCTTTGGGTCAGCAAGAACAACTTAATTTAGAAATCCCCTATTTTAGACAGTAGGGCCAGGGATACTAAAAGCAGCTAAATATATTGTTAGTTAAAACATATAGTATAGGACACTAAATATTATAGTAAGCAAAAACAGAGTCATCAACAACAAGGTGGTAAACCCACTGGGTCCAACTCTGTGGGAGTTCTTACAGGGCTGGCCCAGGCTCACCTGAACTCACTGATAGATCTCATCATCATTAACATAATTTTATTAACCAACACCGATGTCACCCCAATAAATTCAATTTACAAACATTTTAAAACACTGTAACATACAAAGTAAAGAAATACAAAATAAATAAAATGTTATTCATGTAAAAAAAAAGTGGAAACAAATGAAATTATATTCTCCAGATGTGACAAACTTATAAGTTCACAGTGCGGTCTAGCAAGTATTCTCACCAAGTAATAATAAGTAACATTAAATCAACTGAATTTTAGCTTTCAGTTCTAGTCTACAGAAAATAAGAATGACAGAGAAACAAATTAAATGACAAGACAGGGAAGCATGTAGCTAAATTCAGACTTTCAGACCTGTTCTAGGACAATGACCTGAATTTTTGAACAAATAAAGGCAAAGGGTTGGGCAGGAATTACTATAGATTAAATGAACCTTAAAAAACATAACATACGGCCCTGGCCGGTTGGCTTAGCGGTAGAGTGTCGGCCTGGCGTGCGGGGGACCCGGGTTCGATTCCCGGCCAGGGCTCATGGGAGAAGCACCCATTTGCTTCTCCACTCTCCCCCCCTTCTTCCTCTCTGTCTCTCTTCCCCTTCCGCAGCCAAGGCTCCATTGGAGCAAAGATGGCCTGAGCGCTGGGGATGTCTCCTTGGCCTCTGCCCCAGGCGCTAGAGTGGCTCTGGTCACGGCAGAGCAACGCCCCAGAGGGGCAGAACATCGCCCCCTGGTGGGCAGAGCATCGCCCCTGGTGGGCGTGCCAGGTGGATCCCGGTCGGGCGCATGTGGGAGTCTGACTGTCACTCCCCATTTCCAGCTTTAGAAAGAAAACAAAAACAAAAACAAAAAAAACCCATAACATACAAATAAAATGTGCAAATCTTATTCAGATGTTCATTTGAGCAATCCATCTATAAAAAATACAGATGTGTGAAATGTGAAAAACTAAACATAGAGTAGGCATTCATAAATATAATAAAATTATTGTCAATTTTTATAGACTTGGAAATGGAGTTATATTTAAAATAAGTCCTAATGTGTTCGAGATGCACACTAAACAATTTACAGGTAAAATGATAAGATGTCTGAGATTTTATTTAAAATACATCAAAGACTTGTTTTAAAATTCATGTTGATGGCAGTAAGTGAAACTAGATGGGCAAAAGGTTGACGGGGGGGGGGTGCATGAATAGATGCGTAAAAAATGTTGATTGATACATACATAGAAGGTACTATAATGTTCTCCCTAATTTCAAAAATTACCAAAGAATAAGAATGAAAAGAAAATATCTAGAAGAACAACCAAACTTGCTCTTGTATTTCTGACCCAGGAACACAAAATCTGGTTGACAAGCTAGGCACTGCTGCATAAATCTGATTGGCTTTACATCTGTGAACATAAATGTCTGTATCTGTAACCAAGAAAAAATAGCCTTACCTAATTCAAAAAGCATCGTGTATATGTAGAAATAAATTACATACTTTAAAAAAAATCTAAACATATAGGAATCATAATTAAAATGCTTTGTTGTATACCTTCATATCACATGCATACGTGTTATCTCTTCAGCTAAGTAACAGGTCTCTAAGAGCAAAGTCCATGTCTAATTTCTTCAGCTAACAACCATTCAGCATATATTTTTAGTGGATCTAATATTTGTCAAGTCTTTCACTAAATGGTAAGAACATAAAAGTACTAAGTCAGAGGCCATGCTCTCAGATCCAGAGGGGAGGGAGTTGCAAAATCGCCCTTCATGTACAGAGACAGCTACAAAGCTATGTACTTGGTATGTAATAGAGAGAGATAGGCAGGAGAACAGTATGGGCAGACCCAGTGTGAGGAGAAGTTTCCTGGAGGAGGTATTATCTAAGCTTGCAAAACCCATAAAGGGAGAAAAAATGTTCTAAGCTGGAAGACAATGTTAGGTCAGTACAGCAAAAGAGATCTGTGGCTAATAGTGTTATGAGCATCAGATCTCAATCAATGACCCATTGGATTCAGCAAAATGCTAAGCACTTAGTAAGAGATCAATAAAAATCTTTTAATTTAGATGCAAAGAGATAAGACATAGCATTATTTGAGTACTCACTATGCACTAGGCATTTTGGTAGTACACTGAGATAAATGTACTTTTTATTCAACCTCACATCAATTTTGAAGTAGGTGCTTTCATTATCTCTACCTTGCAGAAGGAGGACAAAGGGCAAAGTAACTTGCTCAGTCACTCAGTTGGCAAGTGGCATACTGAGTGATGTTCTGAGTGTCTAAAACAACGTAGAAAGAAAATATTTGGAAATAAAATTCTACATGGCTATTATTCCACATGGTCAAATGATTAAAAAGACAGAGAGAGATGACACTGCTGTGTTTAATAAGAGGCTATCTGAGAAGAGGAAGACCCTGAGATTTAGCATTTGCCAATTTCCAGTGTAAATACTCCCACTATGGCTAATTTCAAGCTGCCAATTTAACTTCACTGAACACGCAGCTGGGAAGAGATCTTTTGTGAGCGAGCTCCAGCATATCAGTGCCTGCAGCCTTCAACAAGTTATGAGTTAGACAGTGAAATTAACAGGCTAATTATATGACTGGAAGCAAAACAAGTAAATCAAAGAAAAGGTACAACTGCTATCTCTGTTGTTTATAGAACTCTGTAGGCAACTAAGAGTTCGTTTATATTTTGAAATTAATGAACTGCTAAAGAGTATAATATAATACATGGAAGGTAGTGAGGATAAACAAGAATTTCATAGAGATTCCTCAAGGAAACGTACATTTTCTGTGTATGACAGAGCTGACATTTAAAAAGTATTTTTTCAATGTTATTAATAAACTATGATTAATAAGTGATTTCCTGCTAAATTACTCTTCCCTCAGGGAGCACAGAAAAGGATTCATTTCCACCTAGAAAAGTTGAAGGAAACTGTTTGTTTAGGGTCAGCAACAGACACTACAGCTAAAATGGGGAGGGTACTTTTTGCATACCCTGTCCTGTATAAACTACCTGTCACAAAAAAGCTGCTAAAAGATACTGATCAGAAGAAAAGAGCAAAAGAGCCAATCACACAACATATATCTTATTTGTATGTTAAGAATATACAGACATGGAATTCAAATTACTAATATTAGTATATTTACATTATTACTTTAAAAACATTCTTTTGGGTTCTTCATTTAACAACAGTGTTGAATGAATTGTCATAGTTAGATGAATTTTATATGTGTTTAAAAAGGAGTCAAAATTATGAATATTAATATATTGATTCTATCTCCTTATAAAGTTCCTTTATTACTTCACAATAGTGTCCAATGAATAAACATATCTAGGTAATTTTTAAATAAAACATTAAACCTATTTTTCACATAGCATGCAAATATAACGTTCAAAGAGAAGCAACTGATGATTAGCAAATCAAAACGATAAATTCTACAAAAGTTTGTTCATAGAGATCTAGCAACCTGAAACCAGTTATATCCCCATTTTTGGCTTGTAGCAAGTCTATTGCCAACCTGTAATTGAATCTGGCTCTCAGGAACCTGCAGCCTACCTATTAGTTAAGAGAATCCAGGCTTAAATAATCAGCATTAAGCACATGTAATTCATTAGTCCTGGTTAAACTATTTAACACATATTCAAAGATGCTTTTGAGCCTTGTTCGAGTCTATCCATATATGGGCAGGGGCAATAATGATCAGCATTAATTTCATGGTGGGCCAAAAGCGGCGCCATTTGGTTGCTCTGCTACCGCCCACCATGAAAGCTGGAACGCCCACTAGCGGCCGGGAGGGACCAGGTTGACCAGCATTGCAAAAGTGGGCGGTTTTCATAAAAAGGTTCACCATCGCCTGACCAGGTGGTGGGGCAGTGGATAAAGCGTCGGACTGGGATGTGGAAGGACCCAGGTTCAAGACCCCGAGGTCGCCAGCTTGAGCACGGGCTCATCTGGCTTGAGCAAAAAGCTCACCAGCTTGGACCCAAGGTCGCTGGCTCCAGCAAGGGGTAGCTCAGTCTGCTGAAGGCCCGCGGTCAAGGCAGATATGAGAAAGCAATCAATGAACAACTAAGAAGTCGCAGCGCACAACGAAAAGCTAATGATTGATGCTTCTCATCTCTCTCTCTCCGTTCCTGTCTATCTGTCCCTGCCTATGTAAAAAAGAAAAAAAAAAAAAGGTTCACCATCACGGCATTAGAGGTTCATGGATGACTAAGGCACAGTCTCAGTTTTTAAAAGCTTCCAGACAGAGAACATGAAGGTAACAACCTAACAACATTTGTCTATACTAGAAATAGGCAGAGTTCTAATGTTTCTCTCCTGTAGCACTGAAATAACCTAGTAAGTAATGTATTTGTTTTCATATTTCTATATTAAAGTAATATTGCCTGCCTTATTAGAATCGTATCTAAAACATCAATGAATACATTTTAGATCAGGCATTACGAGACAGTTTTAGTGATAACTGATATGTCTGGATTAAAACAACAACCAAAAAAATTCTCAAGCTAAAAAAATTATATATATCATTATCTCTTCCAGTTACTGTAAAGATAGATCTGACTACATAGTCATTTGAAATTAGCATATTCCTGTGTTCTACACAAAAAGGAAAGCAAGACTTGAAACACAAAAAAGCAGAGTTACTGACAATAAAACTCCTTAAAATGTTGACGACCAAAAAAAGAGCAACCTGGGCTTAATCTGATGTCTCTTGAACATTTTAATTACCTTCCAACTCGCAAGTTTAAAAATTTAGACTACCCTCTTAATTACCAACAAACAAAATAAATACAGTATGAAGGTCTTCTCTACACTCAAGTCTCTGAGCACCAGATGAAGACCAAGCTCACTGTTCAAGGCAGTAAATACTGTTTCATAACAAAGGGAGACACTCTACAGAGTCTATACTTTGTGTGTGTGTGTGTGTGTGTGTGCGTGTGTGTGTGTGTGTATTTTTCTGAAGTTGGGAAGGGGAGGTAGACAGACTCCCGCATGTGCCCTACCGGGATCCACCCAGCATGCCCACCAGGGGGCGATGCTCTGTTGCAACCAGAGCCATTCTAGTGCCTGAGGCAGAGACCATAGAGCCATCCTCAGTACCCTGGCCAACTTCGCTCCAATGGAGCCTTGGCTGCCGGAGAGGAAGAGAGAGACAGAGAGGAAGGAGAAGGGGAGGTGTGGAGAAGCAGATGGGCATTCCTCCTGTGTGCCCTGGCCGGGAATTGAACCTGGGACTCCAAGCATGCCAAGCCGACGCTCTACCACTGAGTAACTGGCCAGGGCTGAGTCTATACCTTTTTAAAGTTATTATCAAGGTTTTACCTTCTATGAAAACACTGTTTAGAAAACCGCATGTCAAATCGATATTAATGGATCAGCAGAAATTACTCTCTAAGTAGATGACATTTACCAATTGTGAGGCTCCTTGAAGAGGGCCAATAAGTCTCAGTGAGTAACATATCTTTAATGTTCAAGTGGTCATTACAGCATTTGTTACTTGCTACATAATTACTTCACTTGAAACCTTAATGAGCCTGAAGTACTACATTTTTAATCCCTCCAGATGATCCTCTTCAAAGTGGATAAATGTAAATGTCTTAATTGCTAGGACTACAGGCATCAACACATAATCTGGGTCATTTTTGATTCTCTAGAACTTTTTAAAATAGCTTATATCACATAGCTCCTAAAATAACTGTTGGAGGGGAAAAATTAGCAAATAAAGTGACAGGGGCCCAAGCATTGATACTTTTCAGAAGTTTGGATTTAATCTTTGCTGTTTCATGTTGAAGAATTGCAACACTAAAGTTTTCACACTGGGAAGACAAAACAGATTTGTTTCTAAAATTAGGGTGCTAAAAATTTTAAATATAACAGAGATACATGGATCTCCCTGCAAATATCATATATCTTTGTTACTGTTATTAGTTCTATAACAAAAACACAATAATTATTGTTGCAGTCTGGTTTCCAGAATGTGCTTCTCACAATATGCTGAAAATATTGCTATCCTGGTAGTATTACTTATTCCTATGCAACCTTTGAAAGGTAAATATTCTACAAAAGCATAACACACTTCCAACCTAGCACTCTTATTAATGGAAGCTAATACTGTAATTAAAGTAACTGTATTGTGCCACTGCAATGATAAATTTCTCATTCCCTTCTGAGACATGGGCTGTATATATTACTAACACACCAGGAAGCCTGCCCAGGTCCCTATGTGCTGCCTGCACAAGATAACACACAAAACATGAGTAACTCCAAACAAAGGTCTGTTCCAGCAATTTACATCAATAGAACATAAATAGTCCATTATAATGCCAAGTCAATTTAACTAGATGAGTCTCACTATAAATGAAGGCTGCTGGATTTCTTAGAGAAATAGTTTATCAATAGTTATATGCAGCTACCCAACAAATGTCCGATTATATATATTTTTAAATCTCTAAAGTTGAATTTAAAAGCACATACAATCTGTTCATAATTATTGGTCATGTTCAGTAAGAAACATGTCTTTCAATTCACTACACACTTAATGAATGCCAAGTATATTCAAAACACCATGCATACAGAGGTGATTGATTAAGCTTTCCTTTCTGAAGAAGCTTATAAACTAATGGCAGAAAAAGAAACATGCATAAATGAGCTGTAAAATCATGTATAGTGTGATTTATTCTGTTAAATATCAAATGGTAGGGAAATGTAGAGAAAAAGTTCTCCATTTCATGAAGTATGTCTTATTGATAATCACTGTATAATGAGGGCCTCTGAGAATAAGGGCACAGAGACAGAACTGAACTCATCTCCTACTAGAGACCAAAGGTTGGCTATAGATGCAAAAGTTTAAGCAAAACATAGAATTTGAAATAAAAAATACTGTATATTTTATTATAAATTTAAATTGTGTCCTATATATCTTTATATTAATAAAGTTTACAATAAACTTAATTATATATATGCATACTTTGGGGAGGGTTGAGGAGCCCATTTTAAACAACCAAGCACTGTAAACCTTTAATACTGCCAGTAATCAACCCATCAAAATAGTCAAGAAAGTTATTCACCTTAGTAGCAAAGAACAGCAGTGACTAGACCTTAATAGCAGTGTGTCAATCATGCCATTTTCATTAAATAAAGACAACATATTCCAGTGTTTGCTGTGAACAACTGACTAGTCATAATTAAAGGTTCCAGGTGGTCTCAGAATCTTTATAAATATGATTGAGCCCTAACCTCACCAATGGCTCCTTGGTTGTCTAATGTGAAAAATGAATGAATTTCATCACATTATTTCTAAAGACTGTTCTAACTGCAATTCCAAGAACCTATGGATCGCTGGAGTTCATTGTTGAAAGTGACAAAGCCAAGCCCTTGAACAGTACATAAATGGTCATTTATAATGCAAAGTAAACAAATCTTCAATTTACACAAGAAGAAAAAGTCAGGGGTTTTTTTCATTGAAAAACCTAGCACCTTAAATTTTTATTCTTAAAATTTTTATAAAGTTTTTATTGTAGAGGAGGCTTGACTACTCAGTGAGTTGCCTCTATGACAGGTACTCTGGTAAAAGCTTAACCTAAGCGGAACCACAGGTGAACCTCAGTTTTCTTGTAAGTCACTTCAAAAATGCTCGAGAGACTTCCAATAGCGCAAATAAGGTTAGTAGGTTATATTCCAAACTTAAAAATTAACCTGATACTGAAAAATTATAATAATTAGGAGTACTTAACTAGCCAGGATATTACAATTTGAAAGTTGGCTACAATTTGTGAATGACTGTAGAGTGTCTTTTTTTTTAATGTGCATTGATTTTATTTCTGTTCTTCCAATTGACATAATAGCTAGTCATGGCTTAGAAATGAGACTTGCAGCCTGTCCTTACAAAGATCTATGCAGTAATGTTAAAGCCAATGGTTGGAATCCATCAAGCTCACACTGAGTATTATGTCACCAGGGGAGGAGTTGCTGCTGGACAAACCAGCTAGAATAGAATCCGTGAGCCTACAAGCAAAAACTTTTCCTCCCATCAAGTCCTATTTTCATTCAAATACAGTTTAGAACCACATGGTGGAACAAATTTGCAGTATTTTATAAACCTAAAATAGAGCATTTTAAGTTTATGATGATGTAGTTTTACTTATTCAAATGAAAAAAAAAAGTTGAAAATAAAAGATGGCCAAAGTTCTACAGTGCTGACTGAATTAAAACACGTAATGTTGTTAAATAGTTTCTTGTTGAAACTGAAGACAATATTCATTAAATATTTGGAGATGTGTTGAGCAGTATCCTTTTTTGGAGTTCTATCATAAGATAAACACATTCTAATTGATCAAATCATTTTGAGAATACATATAACTGGAGATTTCATTTTTCTTCCAACAGTGACCTGTTTTTCTCTGTAACAGGTACTAAGAAAAATATTTTTCAGCTAGTTATAAGAATGACTTCCTTAGAAGCCCTTTCCATTGTACTATTAAATAGTCTGGGAATTTGCTTTGCTTGACTCATTCATGCTGTCAAAATATATTACAGGCTAAGGTTGACCATTGATTTTCCCTGTTTCCTAGAACACATGCAATTAATGTATAAAGTTCTAAAGTAACAGAGTTGGGGGTCTGAGGACCACTTTCATGTGTTCATAGTTTATAAAACTACACCCACACAGGCTAGTCTATTCATTTCCTATGCTTGAGGACTACCACTGATGCAAGAAAAGTTCTGTACTTTTAAATTCATTATACTCTATGTGGTGTTATTTGGAGATGATAAAATAAATTCTGTAAAAAAATATAAAATTCTTTACAAAAAATAAAATAGTTGTGAGGTTAACCAGGTCATCACTGGATTTCCATGTTTGTTTATACACATTATAAGAATCTTTTTTAAAATAACACTCATTCAAGCCCTGGCCAGGTAGCTAGTTGGTTAGAGTGTAGTCCTGGTATGGCAAGATTGTGGGTTCAATACTCCATCAAGACACATTTAAGAATCAACCAATGAAAGAATAAATAGGCAGAACAATAAATCAATGTCTGTCTGTCTCTCTCTCTCCCCCTCCTCTCTCTAAAAATCAATTAGAAAAAAAAATTTTTTCTTCTTTTCTAAGTGAGAGGAATGGAGACAGAGAGACAGACTCCTGCATGCACCCCAACCAGGATCCACCTGTCAACCCTATCTGGGGGCTAAGCTCTGCCCATCTGGGGCTATGCTCGCAACCAAGCTATTTTTAATACCTGTGATAGAGGCTCCACAGAGCCCAGGCCAAAGCACTTCAACCAATTAAGCCATGGCTGCAAGAGAGGAAGAGAGAGAGAAGGAAAAGGGAAAGGAGTGGAGCAGCAGATGGTCACCTCTCCTGTGTGCCCTGACCAGGAATCAAACCCCAGACATCTACACTCCAGACCGATGCTCTACCACTGAGCCAACTGGCCAGGGCAAAAAAAAATTTAAATAAAAATAACATTTATTAATTTACTGACTGGCTATTTTATTATAATTAGTAGAGGACATATAACAAAAGGGAAGCTAGTAAATGGAAACTTGCTAATCAATGCACATCAAGTCACATTTTTTTAAAATTAATTTTAATGGGGTGACATTGATAAATCAGGGTACATATGTTCAGAGAAAACATCTTTAGGTTATTTTGACATTTGATTATGCTGCATTCCCATCACCCAAAGTCCAACTGTCTTTCGTCACCTTCTAACTGGTTTTCTTTGTGCCTCTCCCCTCTCTCAAACACCTCCCTCTCCTTCCCCCCATCCCGTAACCCCCACACTCTTGTCCATGTCTCCGAGTCTCATTTTTATGTCCCACCTCTGTATGAAATCATAGTTCTTAGTTTTCTAATTTACTTATTTCGCTCAGTATAATGTTATCAAGGTCCATCCATGTTGTTGTAAATGATCCGATGTCATCATTTCTTATGGCTGAGTAGTATTCCATAGTATATATGTACCAAAGCTTTTTAATCCATTCATCCACTGACGGACACTTGGGCTGTTTCCAGATCTTCGCTATTGTGAACAATGCTGCCACAAACATGGGAGTGCATTTCTTCTTTTCAAACAGTGCTATGGTGTTCTTGGGGTATATTCCTAAAAGTGGGATAGCTGAGTCAAAAGGCAGTTCGATTTTTAATTTTTTTGAGGAATCTCCATACTGTTTTCCACAGTGGCTGCACCAGTCTGCATTCCCACCAGCAGTGCAGGAGGGTTCCCTTTTCTCCACATCCTTGCCAGCACTTATTCTGTATTGTTTTGTTGATGAGCGCCATTCTGGCTGGTGTGAGGTGATATCTCATTGTGGTTTTAATTTGCATTTCTCTAATGATTAGTGATGTTGAGCATTTTTTCATATGCCTATTGGCCATCTGTATGTCCTCTTTGGAGAAGTGTCTATTCATTTCTTTTGCCCATTTTTTGATTGGATGGTTGGCTTTCTGGTATTGAGTTTTACAAGTTCTTTATAAATTTTGATTATTAACCCCTTATCAGACATATTGTCACATTTTTTTAAGACGACAGAAGTCATAGGAAATGTTATTTAGAGCAAAATAATAATTTTTGAATCAGAAACTTGATAGAGATGTTAACGACACAGCAACACCACCTCCTAACTATGAATAAGAAATACTAAGTAGTTAGGAAAGTTATTTTGTTTTCAAAATAATGTTTTAAATTTTATCCACAGTGCTAATCAGAAAGCAAAGCCAGATGTTTACAAGAGTCAGAAGCATGTGTATATTCCCAGATGGTTTTATCCTTAGGAGAAAAATACATCTTCTATATAGATCGAGAAGTCATGGCAAAAATACTATGTTCCCTTGAGTTTCTTAGCAGTATTTAAAATAAATGGTGGTTATCTAAAAGCATATAGCTTTTTAAGTATATATCTGGGCATGTCTCTTGGTTTAGAGATTCTACCTGAGTAGGTTTAGGTGGTGGGGCAAGCAGTAGGGGAAGTCTACTTTCCCAAGTCTCTTCTGCTTGGTGCAGGAAGCTGGGAGAAGTACCTGAGACTCTTTGTGGCACACAATAGGCATGCCCTGCAAACAAACTGTTGACTCACATGGCATGATGTGGATCCTGCTATGCCTATGGCCGATCACTTGACAAGAGAAAAGTCTGGGTCTAGTAGGTATTTGGAGCAAAGTGGTCCAACTGGCACTGTCTCTTACATGCTCTCTATTGCAACGCTGAGCATTCACATTTCTCCTGTTACATTTCTGAACTGGCACGTTTTTTGAGGCCAGAGTTTTAATAAGCATTTCAAAAAACAGTCATAATTATGTTCCCTCGTTCTTCAAAAATCACAGGCTAGCCAAACAAAGCAGAGGTGGCAAGAAGCCCTGGAAGGTATTAACACAGGGAGAGTGATCCTCCTCCAGTCATCCTGAAGCAAATACATTTTGAAAATGTAAGCAAACTTTGAGGCCATAATGTGACCGGGAAGGATTAATAAGGAGCTCCTTTCTCGACGTGAAAGTTACTGTCATTATCAGTATTTCAATATGTTTTCCTAATCTGACAGTTTCATAAGGAGAGAACGTGTGTGTGTGTGTGTGTGTGTGTGTGTGTGAGAGAGAGAGAGAGAGAGAGAGAGAGAGAGAGGGAAAGAGAGAGAGAGAGAGAGAAACAGCCAGGCGCATGGTCCTGGACTGTTGATATTATCTGTAGAAACTTGTCTGCTGGAAAATATTTCTTTAACTTTGGTTTGGCTCCCACCTTGGAGCTGATGGGAAATAAAAACTTTTCCATGGCCTGGAGCCAACTGCTGCTAAAACAAAAGGTAACATTCATTAGAGGATCATGGTACTATGATCTCATTCTGAAGGTTAATGTTTTTACATCAAGAATGAATTGTCTAAAGTTGGGCAAATTCAAACAATTAAATGTCAGAGAAAATAAGTAAATTATCAGCCTTACTTTAAATGTTGTAATTCACACACACACACAAACAATTTAACTATGAAATGACACAAAACTGTAATAGATAAAAAAAGAACTCGTATGATTCCTAGCTTAATCATTTAGCCCAATTTTCTACTTCTGCAATATCCCCAGTATGTGAGCACCCAGTGACACATATACACCCTGCTTGTTATTTCTACTTTTGTCCAATAATGGGTGGTTTGTACATGAAGCCATTCTTACGGAGAAGTGAACTATTCTCAAACAAACATGAGCATCTAACGGTGCTACCTACCATGAATTTTAAAAGAAGCATATGGGTGAGACAGCAGGGGATGGGGCGATGAGGGAACCCAGGCTTTACACATCTGCTAACTAATATCAATTGACAATTTAATTCCAGGAAGGCCTTACTGCATGCATTTTTTGGCATCTTCCAAAATGCTGAAAACAAATTGTATGTTCCCTGTCCTCAGAGGTTCTCCTGTACTTTCTCCAAATTTTTTCTCAACAAGATAAAGCCCTAAATAGCCAACTCAAGTAAACAGACTACACAAGCAGCTCATATGAACACATATCTGATGCTCCCTCACCATCAAGTAACACAATGAACTCACTGCCACATACTAAATCAATACACAGAAGAACAGAAGGGGCAATCAATAGTGGTATGGCAAAAAAAATAGTGGTATGGCTCAGTAAGTCAAACAGAACAGCACAATGCATATTCGGAATTAGAATATCACAACATTTACACACAACTGCAAAGGAAAACTCAGCACAGGCCATAGAAACTACTAGGCTATATTATTCCTGAAGAAGCAATAAAAATCAAGGATCAGGATTTTTTTTCCCCTGCTTGCTTAAAAAGGCATATTCTCTCCTATTCTAACCAAACTAAAAAGTCTCAAATTTGTGGTTTAGACCAGCACCTTTACACATTTTAAAAGAGACCACTTCACTGGGCTAGACAGAATTGGATCCCTACCAATTCTGAGTAATAGTGATGGGGGTGGGGAGCGGGGGGGGGGGAGAATGAGGATGTGATAGGTAGAACATCATGGACTTGGATGCCTCTTTACAGCTTTGAGGAAGTGGCAGATATTTTGCTGAGTGAGTTAATATAGGTATAAGAAAATACAAACTAGGGATAGTGTTCATCTTGAAAATAAAAAGACTTAACCTTTTACCCTATACAGGTACTTTACTAAATAAATGTCAATTTTATTTTTGAAAAATGTCTTAGGTGAGTCTTTTAGGAATAAATTTACATAAATAATATATTTATATGTTATCTTATTATGTAATAATGTAGTATTTGAAATATCAAATGTGAATTATTTTAGACCAGCATAGAGCATTAGTTTTAAATGAAATTAAAGGTGAAACAGATGGTTACCACTTTTTCACTCATGGGTAACTACATTTATGAAATAGGTGTTCAGGCATAGATAGTGATATAAATACTGAATTATTTTATTAATACTACCCTAATGAGCTTACAGTGAAGCAGTGACACATGCTAAGAGGGTAAAAGAGTGTCTTCCCTTGGTAAGAGGTAAGTAAATAAGGTAGTATGTGATAATGTGCATCTATACATATTCCAGATGAAAGTCACTTGTAACTATTTTTAATAAAATAGTAGATATCTGTAGTATAATATTCAAATTAATGTGACATTTATTCTGACAAAAGGTCAAGTTCTTCTCATATGGGGAAAGATAACTTAGACTGAATTCTAGCATTCAGACAGGACCCCGAAGAGATTCCATTTATAAAATATTTACATTGAGCAAGACACTGCATGGAGTGACCTATATTATACAACTGATCTCACGGCATCCTCACTAATAATGCAGTAACAATAGTCTCATTTTATGCAGGAGACTGAGACTCAGGACAAGTGACTGGCCCAAAATTACCAGGAAGTGACTGATGGAATCAAACCTAGATGCAGCTAAATTCACGGTTTGGGTTCTTAACCATGTCTGACTCTATGTCATGAAAAAGCTGTTTCATTACTTACACATTTTTGCGTATGGCTTTTTGCAATGATTCTGAAGATCCTACTTTGATTAAAAATTTCAAGGCAGTACTGGAACTAAGAGAAAACCACCAGTGACCACATTCTCATTAATCCTGGTGCCAATATTTATTTGCTATAAAATAACATTCACTATAAATGTCTTCTCAAGGAAAAAGAGTACAGAGGTCAATCTAGACACTGACAAAGTTACCAAAAACATAAAGCTAAAACTAAAGCAAAATAATGAAGAAAATGTCCAAAGAAATAAAATTAAAGGACAGGAAATCTGGTTACTTTTCCCTGTAATCAATTTAGTTTTAGACACAATGTAAATTTGATTTATAAACTAAGTTTAAATTAATATATCAAAGACAATCAATTTCATTAAAAACATTTCTATCTGCTGATACATTCAAGAAAATGGCCAAAGACATTGAGTTTCTAATCATTCAAGGAAAGGTATATTTGTAACAGTAGCTATTGATGTTAAAGCTTTTCTGTACTTTTTTGTTCATTGAAATGAATTGCTATGTGAGAATAATAGTCCAGGATACCATTTAAACTAATATTTAATAAATACTCAGTAAGCCCAGGAATTACACAACTTTGAATTTACATTTTTCTAAAATCAAACGTTCTTTCTGCTATATCAAGAACAAAATCCAATCAGTGATTCCCATATTTACATACTTGTTTTTTATTTCAATTACATATAATGCATAAGTCTTAAAAATATTGGTTTTAAATATATCATTAAAATTATGGAAGCCATGGGAAAATTTTCCTCTTACTAGATCTAGAAATTTCAGCTTATTAACATAGTAAGTATTAAATAAATAGATAAAAAAAATAAAATTAGGCCCTGGCCAGCTGGCTCAGGGGTAGAGCATTGGCCCGGAGTGTAGAAGTGCAGGATTCAATTCCCAGTCAGGCCACACAGGAGAAGCGCCCATCTGCTTCTCCACCCCTCTCCCTCTCCTTTCTCTCTATCTCTCTCTTTCCCTCCTGCAGCCGAGGCTCCAACGGAGCAAAGTTGGCCCTCGCACTGAGGATGGCTCCATGGCCTCTGCCTCAGGCGCTAGAATGGCTCCGGTTGCAACAGAGCAACACCCCAGATGGGCAGAGCATTGCCCCCTGTTGGGTATGCCAGGTGGATCTCGGTTGGGCGCATGCGGGAGTCTGTCTCTCTGCCTCCCCACTTCTCACTTCAGAAAAATACAAAAATAAATAAATAAAAGTAAAATAAAATTAAGCCTGACCAGATGGTGGTGCAGTAGATAGAGCATCGAACTGGGACACAGACGACCCAGCTAGGTTCAAAATCCTGAGGTTGCCGGCATGAGTGCAGGCTCATCTGGTTTAAGCACAGCTCACCACCTTGAACCCAAGGTCGCTGGCTTGAGCAAGGGGTCACTCACTCTGCTGTAGCACCCCAGTCAAGGCACATATGAGAAAGCAATCAATGAACAACTAAGGTGCCACAACAAAATATTGATGTTTCTAATCTCTCTCCCTTCTTCTCTGTCTGTCCCTATCTGTCTCTCTCTCTCTGTCATAAAATAAAAGAAAATATATCTATAAAATTATATTATTTTTAAAATGCCATATTAAAAGTTGTCATAAATACAAAAATGTGGCATAGGATAGAAAGATACTGTCAAAAAATAGGTCAATGGTTTCATCTAGATTTAATTTCATATAGTACAACTTACAAAGGTTAAGCACATTTTTGTTTGTTTCTAATATTATTATAAGTGCCCAATAAAAGTCATGATATAAAAAGAACAAAATCTCAGCCTCTTACAAAACAATGTCTCATGCTTCTGTGCATTAGAAGAACATCAATTATATTACTTCCTTGAATTAGAAAGCATAGTCTATTCTATGCAGAAATATAAATCATTGGGTATTTATGAAATGAAAACTTCCTTAACTGGTGTCCCTTATGTCATTTCCAAGCTTTGTCTTGAAATCTGGACATTCCCTCTCTTTTTTCCCTGGAACAAACTACTATTCTAATTTGCTATACTGTTTCCAGTCTAGCATGACTTAAATTTTTTCTTGACCTTTTAGAAAATCTAGATTATCAGACTTCCAGTTTAAAATGTACTATAAATTTCTAAATTAAATGAAAAAATATTATTAGTAAATATTCAGAGATGGTCTTCTGAATTAAGAAAAAGTACAAGAAAGCATTTAAAAAAATATTTAGTGGCTTTAAATTCAGGCCATTGCAGTGATTCAACAAATACTTGCCTCACTATGCCCATCACTCTACTCTGTAGTCTCATGAATACCTGACACTGTATTTCTGTATGCATAAGATCACAGGGTAGTGCTTCAAGATCCTACCACCTCAATCAAGTTCAACTGAGAGCCAAAGTTGAAAGCACATGCTGCCTGTCTGTAATCTCAGTTCAACTACTTCCTGGCTGTGTAACCTTGTATGTATTATTTCATCTTTCTGACCCTCATTGTTTTATATCATCAATAGATGTTAATCAAATCAGGGGAATAAAATTAACCACTTCTACATGTGTTAACTAAAAACCAATCTGACTCACAGAGAGAGACAAATACCATATATGATTTCACTTATATGCGGAATCTAGAAACCAAAATAAACAAACAAACAAAATAGGAACCATCTCATAGATATAGAGAACAAATTGGTAGATGCCAGGTGGGGAGGAGGTTAGGGGGATGGGTAAAAGGTGTAGGGATTAAGAAGTATAAATTGGCATTCACAAAATAGTCAAGGGGATGTAGAATTCAGCCTAGAGAATAGAGTCTATAATATTGTAATAACTATGTATAAGGTCAGGTGGGAGCAAGACTTATCAGGCGCGGGGGAACCACTTCGTAAAGTATATGAATGTCTAACCACTATGCAGTCCACCAGAAACAAATACAAAATTAAATATCAACTGTATCGAAAAAAAAAATCAGTCTGTTTTATCTTACTAAACGATTAAAAAAAATTATTATTTTCCTTTAATTGAGATACAGAAGTAGCATATATTTAGGTCTGTAATTTCTTTAAATTCTTAAACCTTTAGTATAAATATGTTTCTGCTGAAAATTTCCCCTTTAATATTTAGGCATTAATTATGCATCCTTAGTGGGAAATACAGAAGATAAAAGTAATAATAACGATTCTTTTTTTTTTTTTTTTTTTGTATTTTTCTGAAGCTGGAAACGGGGACAGACAGTCAGACAGACTCCCACATGCTCCCAACCGGGATCCACCCGGCACGCCCACCAGGAGCAACGCTCTGCCTACCAGGGGGCGATGCTCTGCCCCTCCGGCGGGTCGCTCTGCCGAGACCAGAGCCACTGTAGCGCCTGGGGCAGAGGCCAAGGAGCCATTCCCAGCGCCCGGGCCATCTTTGCTCCAATGGAGCCTTGGCTGCGGGACGTGAAGAAAGAGACAGAGAGGAAGGAGGTGGGGGTGGAGAAGCAAATGGGCGCCTCTCCTATGTGCCCTGGTGGGGAATCGAACCCGGGTCCCCCACACGCCAGGCCGATGCTCTACCGCTGAGCCAACCGGCCAGGGCCAATAAGGATTCTTTTTAAAAAATCAAATAATTTTGCATTTCTCATTATGCATACTTAACCTATTATATGTATGTTACATGTTATGCTACTATATGTTAATCGTAGTTTAAAGGCTTTGAGAGAGCTACTTAAATTGATTCCACCATGCAAAAATTTGCAATGGAAATGCTATTCTTTGATATGGATAATTATTCTTTAGTTCATCTGAGTTTAAGGTTTTTTTTGTGGTTTTTTTATGTGGACATTTGTTTTCAATTTATTACTCCACTATAATAAATTCATGGAAAGCAATGTCTGGAAGTAAAAGTTCATAATAGTGAAAAAAAAAGAGTTCAATAAATAAAATCATGATGATAATCTTTTCTCATGGCTAGATTTAGATTTCATTACTTTCCACTTAGCCATGAACAGATATGAGATTATGTGAAGAAAGATGGGTCATTCAGAATACAGATCTTTCTTAACAGGATTCTTTATATAAAATATTAATTCTTCAGTTATTTCTCCCTGCCTGGCTCATTTCTTGGTTCCCTGTACTACAGGAGAATTGGTGTATAAGGAGCAATGCCATCGACCAAGGAGGAATCCTATTTCAGGCAGGATAAATTTGGCTGTTTTTCTCTAAAAACTCTTATTTTTTTAACTTGGCCCATTTGATGAACTAACATTGTTTAATTACAAAAGCTTCCTGGGATTGGGAGATGTTACTAGACTTATTTTCAGTCTAAGGATGATTTTAGAATATTAGATGTACAATGATATCTGAAAGCAAATTATCATCTGAATGCAGTAACATGGAAAGAATGAATTACAGATGTAATTTATCCATCACAAGCAGATCCTAAACACTGATTTTGTCCGTGCTGGTGTAGAAAATTGAAAGTGACAGAAAAGCTTCCTAGCTTTTCTAACTTAAATTTTCCATGTTTTGCTTTACGTAATTTACTGTCAGCTATTAACACAGCTTCCCTGCCTTTATTTGCAAACAGCTAGGACTTAAGTATAAGTGATTCTGAGATCCAGAAGCCTGCACCTTAAGTCTGAATTTTATGCAGAGAAATAAAGACTAACTTAAGATGCCTGGCATCATAGGAGGTCTTGAGAACACAGGGTGTTTGGGTCTCAATAATTAGTTGAGTCTCAGCCTAACATCACCAAAACTTAAAATATGTATAAACATTGTTTAATATGTCAAGACAGATGCAGAAGAATGCTGCTAAGCTTAAAACTGTGACCTAGGCTTGAAATATAGTTAGTTCCCAACTGGCCAATAATGACCCAGGACAGCTGCCCTAGTCTGGTGGCGTATGGCTATGGGAACTCTCAGATTAGAGATTCCTTCTAATTCTTCTCTTCCCACTTGTGGTCTCAGAATTAGTAGCTGTGAGAGGGAAGGGAGAAGAAAGGAAAGGAAAGATAAACCACTAGAGACATTTCTCTCCCCTTTCCTTAAGTTCCTCTCCCACTGATCCTCTGATTTCGGCTGAGATGTTCCCACTCCAAACTTGACCTCTACCACCAAACACACTGTTCTCCCTATTAGCAGTCAGCCTTTGAGCACTGCAGTTTAGTATCTGCCTCCTCAAAGTTTGACACAGGAGTGTTTAGGTTACACTCCTTGAATTGTGGAAACCCACCCCCATGACCAGGACTGCCTAAATGTCCTTCCTTCTCCTCACATCTGGTTATTGCTGATCCCTTGGTTATCTCGTGTGATAAAATGGCAAAAAAAAAGGGGGGGTATTTTAGTTTGAAATTTTTCACTATTCACCTGTTTCCCCATTGCTACTTCTACTTAGAAACCAACAGTATCAAAATAACAGCTAAACTTTTGAAAATTTCAGAAAGAGAAAGGAAAGGAGTTGTTCATTAATATTAAGTTCCACAGTGGACCAGACTCAGGATCAACAAGCCGTACATTCAAAAGGAAGTAGGCTTTTTAGAGGAAAAAAAAAAGAACAAAGAAATGTCCTTGGAAGACATATGAAAAAGAAGTCTTCCCACTCTGGGGAATCTCTGGACTGCAGCCTCTGCCCCCTCCCATCTTTGGTCCCCGTGGATTTTGAGCCTCTGTCCTGTGCAAAGGAAATAGCCCCAGGGGTCAGGAGCTACCCAAACCTGGGGCTGCAGAAAACTTGCACTGACTTGTAGAAAGTGTCCCAGGAGTTTGAGAAAGACCACTTTCTTTGCAAGGTGAATTTCTGGAGCCCCACAGTGAAACTTGAATAATACATCTTTTCCATAGAAATATTTTGATAAAAAAGCAGTTGGGGGGTGTCTATGATACTATGATACTAGTGGTACTTAAGATTTATGATAAAATGTTACTCATGTTCTATGGAGCCTCCTGGGTTTGACTAATCACCAGGGTTTCAGGGTACTATTTGTACAGGACTGGAACTCAAGCATCCTATGCGTTACTTGGCTTCCCAGGGTTGACTGATGACTTAACCACATTGCTTCTGTGGGAAAATGCTTCCTAATGAAACTTCAGAATTTGCCTTTTTCTTATACATCAGAAGGCAGCTATATAGTTTACACAGTGACTACTTAAAAGATGGTTAATTTACAACCTTTTTTTCTATATGGCTATATATTTAAAACAGACATACAATCTTTCCAAGTTGGTGGCAGCTTTCTTGCTGCTATCTTGTATGCATGCACTGATTCGTTTGTTGAATTCGCAAATAATTACTTTTGAGTATTTACTGTTTTAGGTCCTGTGCCATAAATTTGCCTTTTTAAGTTTTCTTCCTTAGCAAAAACTAAGGAATGAACTGCTATTCAGATGTTTCTTTGCTGAATCCTTAGGATGTGGATGCATAAATTAAGAGGTAATGTTTTATGGGGAAGTGGTTAAAGGGGAGGCTGTGACGTCAGGTTATCAGGCTTGGAGTTCACATTTTACAGGCTGAGTGACCCTGTGCATGTCGCCTAACTTCTCTGTACTTCAGTATGGCCCTCCATGAAATGCTAGTAATAAAGGTAACTTTCTCAAAAAGTCTTTGTGAAGATTAACTAGTATAAAAAATAAAAAACACTGAAAATACTCATCAGTTTTCAATAAATGTTAACTCATTTTATTTCAGCAGAAATAAAAAACAAATACATTTGTAGAAGAAGCAAAAAATAGATCATCTGTATAACTATATATTATTTTTGTCAAATAAAATCACTTGAGACTTGTTTTTAATGACACACATTATTAACAGTCCACTTTTAAATATATAACTGTGTATCTAAATATTCATTGGCAATAAGAAAAATTTTAAATGAAGCAATTTTCTTTTTGACCTAAGTAAAGGTCAATCCATTTGTTGTGATGTGCCAGGTTTTATTGACTAAACATATCACAATTTGTAAAAAAAGAAAGACATCTCTGGTTAACCAGAAGTGATGACAAATTGCCAAGATAAGGAGATATAAGTTTTTCTTCAACAGTATTCTCCCCTCAACAACCCCTGAGACCCATGTGGTTTTCAGGGAGAGTTACTTGATTCTGGAAGTTTTCTGAGAGGAAAAAAAACTCCCTAACTCTCCCATCCCAGTGACTGCCCTCCTGAAAATCCGTTCTCCTCTTCAACCTTATCTACCAAAAGCCTGATTTTAATTTAAGCAACAATTTAAAGATTACAGTTCCCAGGTTTCCTTGCTGCCAAAATCAAGCCAATGAGAAACCAGGAATGATCACTGGGTGGAATTTAAAGCACCTTTTTTAAAGGAGCCAAGGGAGCTGTGGTCTCTTTTGCCTTTTCTTCTTCCTGCCTCCTGAAATTGCAGATATAATGGCTAGCTCTGCAGTGGCCATCTTGCAGTTGCAAAATAATCCTAAAGGTGAAAGCCAGGTGAAGAAACCTATTTTCTAATGACTGTGGAGTCTTCATTATAGGCCTGGACAACTGACTAAAACAGTGGTAGTCAACCTGGTCCCTACCGCCCACTAGTGGGCGTTCCAGCTTTCATGGTGGGCAGTAGCGGAGAAACCAAAGTATAAATAAAAAGATAGATTTAACTATAGTAAGTTGTTTAATAAAGATTTATTCTGCCAAACTTAGCAAAAATCTGACATAAAGTACTTGGTAAGTAATTATTATTATATGCTTTAACTTTCTGTAACTCTGCTTTATAAATTTTATAAAGTAAAGTTACTTCCCTACTTCATAAATCACCATTACTGTGGAACCAGTGGGTGGTTAGAAAATTTTACTACTAACAGAGATACAAAAGTGGACGGTAGGTATAAAAAGGTTGACTACCCCTGGACTAAAATATAAACTCTTAATCTGTTTATGCCACATGCTGGGGAGGAAAAGTGTTTCTGTTACTCAATGCTGAATGTAATTCCTTAAAATCAAAATGTCTGAATCATTTTTTGTGTGACTCCAGAGAAAAACAGAGGAATCAGAACCAACAGGAAGCTGGAAAGAATGTGGAGATAAAACACAAGAAGAACAGAGGTCAGAGATGACCAACACCAAAATGTATCCAGGAGACAGCCTTTCAATCAAATGATAATGGATAAGGGGTTGTAATTAACACTATGTTTTAAATCACAAGTCCTTATAGAAAGTTTTATCTCTAACAAATCAAAGTATATCTCAAAGTGAAAAATATTTCAGAAATGTGCCAGAGGATATAAATTATACTGTACATGATGTGCATTTGATATTATTTGTGTAAAAAAAAAATACTAGAATTTAAAACTTTGTTAATTATAAATGAATACTGGAATAAGAAGGTCTCACTAGAATTAGTTATTTACAGGGAAATCACTATTCTAATAATCTATAAGACTTCAAACAACTAAGTTTTCTTACTTCTCAGTTGCTTTGACTGAAGTTTCTATATATTATTAGCAACTATCCATCTGTCAGTCCTAAATCAAAATCCATCTGTTTAGTAATCCACTTCCACTGACTGTCATAATTTTTGGTTTATGAACATAGAATATTGCTCCTCTATATAAAAGCATACACTGTGTTGCTGCTAAAGTTAAAATAAATAAATAAAACTTCAAAATTTTCTCAATAGGATCTCTTTGTAAGAAAATAACCAGCTTTGTCTAAGTCTGTGGGAAGGCAGAGACATTGCTCAGCATGAAAGGTAACAGATTAGTGATTCAGATAACTGAAATCCTCTGCTTATCCTTGGTGAAGAAAATGACAGGGTAAACTTCCCAAATTAGATCCCGAGGTGTCTGTGCTGGGTCTAAGAAACATTCTATTTCTCACCTCTTATGTGAATTGGGCATATGTCACAAACTTCCTGACTAAAAGATTTATCCACCCCACACTGCATGGACTTTTAAGTCAATAACAGCCTTGCGTATGAAATTGTTTTGAGTCTATTCATGGAATTAGAATTTTGCGTGAGTTTAGAAAGTATGAGTTACAATGAAAGTTTGAAGTCAACTGTAAGTACCACATTGCTTTAGGTTTAAATTGTTTTTAGTTTGTTACACACACCAATTAAAGCAAAGTTTAAATGAGGAAAAAAATAAAAATAGAAGCAAGTGCACCAAAATCTTATGGAAGGAAACAAATTAACTAGTTCTAGAATTAGTGCCTGAGGTAGCGGGATTCAAAACCTTTCTTGAAATTTGTCCAACAGTTTAAAAATCTATATTCATTTTAAAAAATATATTTTTCCACAAAAGTTCAAACTATTAAAATACAAACAGGTAAATGAATAAAGTTTTATTACCAAAGCAGCTACAGCCACTGAGAATTTCACTAAAGAAAGATTCATGGTCAAAGTTGATGACATCACAGTACATTTACAGGGTTATTTACAAAGTTGTGAACTTTCTGCTTTGAATAGTTAATTGGAACTTTCACATGATACACATTGCTACACACATTATGCCTGATAGTTATCTCTGAAGTCATTACAGAGAAAAAAGGAAGTCCTGTATCAACCTGTCACTGAAAGAATTATTGAATATGTACCTATAATATAATAATATGTCAAAGTTTTAATATCACATAGGAGATGCCATTAGAAACAATAACCAAACAATAACAGCAACAAAAGTCTTAGTACAAGTTATTCCAATTAGGAGCCTACCATGTCAAAGCTGTGACTGAAAGAGTCTCAAACTCACAGATACCAATTTTCTCAGGATTATCAGTTAAGCAAGTTGAGAGGAAAGGATGAAAACACTGAGCTGGACATTCAAAAAGAGCACCACAGTGAGCCACCCCTACACTGAAGATCCACTGTGCTGACAGTGGCAGATCTTCTAAAATTTAACTGTACAGATGCTAACTCAGGATGACTTTGGTCCAGTTATGCTAGCCTGCTCCTCTGAGAGCTCCTGGAGGCTTGATGTGCCTGAGTTTTCTAGCTGTTCATTTACCTGGGTGTTTTCCTGCTTGTGTCTTCTAATAGCTGATTTCTGTATTTCATACATTCTTTGAGGTCTTCAATTATACTTTAAACATGTTCACTCAATGCCCTTGATTTTATGGCACTTTGTAGTGGAATCTGATCTCTGATGTATACGATAAATTTGATCAGCTGTGCTAGCTATATATTATACATAAATGTGTGTAACAGTGAAATAAATGCTTAATTATCTTAAACAAAATTGCCTAATTTGATAAGAGAACAAGAGACTATGGTTTTCAAATATTAAAGAGTTTTGCTAAATTTTTGGAAAATAGATAATAAACATAAACATAAAGGTTATATCTCCCACCCCCAACACCTGGAAAATGAATGGCATTTGAAGAAGAATAAGGAATAGTCTATTTCAGTTCATCATAGGGTGAAATATAAATAATATAAATAACTTGGCATCACACTAAATACATTCTGTAGGCTTCTTTACAACAACTACCTAAATTTTAGTTGAAAAATTGTTACCAAAAAAAAAAAAGGGTAACTTGCTATTAACTTATTTCTGATATATAATGTTCTAATGACAGCACACTATGTTGTTATTTCTTTCAGAAGCCATAAGGGAAAAAATCCTCTCTAGCATAAAATAATGTACCTTTTCAAATGCTCAGGATTTCTGAAGTAGTTAAAACACTCAATCTATAGTTTGCAAGCAATTTAATTCTCAACTTGAATATACTCTTAGACTGTTGTATATTAAGACTGTAAGTTTGAAAAAAAATTGATAAAAATTCAGTGCTTAAAATATTGTTTGATTTATAAACCAGTGCACATTATTACAGCTTTAGCTCTTTCTATTATCATTCCACTTCTAATATACTTTATATATATATTACTATATTATATATATATTCCTCATTATCAGGTATTCACATTTTACTTAGCAACACACTTATTGTGAGACAGAATTCAGTGTTCATGTAGTAAATTTAATCAGAGTTCATTACTTAAACTTTAGAATCACCAACATGCTCCAAAAATACCATCGGCTAATTTTTTTCCAATTGCCCTTAGTAATATGCCAATTGATTTCTTTTATATAACTACTTTTTTTGAACAGTCCAACTTCTGTTTTTAATGAAACCAATTCTCCTCTTCTAAGTAGAAGTCTGCTATAAATGTAAGTCACCTGGGAGCCTGGCCAAAGTTTGAAGCAGCACAGCTGAAGGGTGCAGCCATTTCACAGGGTCCTCTCAGAGAGTATTCAGTTTGCTTTCCTAACGTGCTAAAAATAGCAGATTACACAGGCTACCTCCATCTCATGGCTCAAGAACTCAAAGAAGGCTGGACTACGGACTGGAGCAGTACACAGAACACATTTTATTAAAGAAGTCAGGATATTACAAGGTTTCTAAATTCCTTCTGTTCACTCTCTGAGACAATACAAATGAGCTAGCAGTTACTGGCACGGGAACCTCGTAATGCTTCCGAATTTCAGACCTCAAGCATGAGTCACAGTTACTTTAACTCTTTTAAAATACGTTTTTGATCTATTTTAGCCACAAAATCGAACACAAGGCAAAAGCTACATAAAACATAGAATTCTAAACACCGTATTAACAACCAAGGTATTAGAAATACATGTATAAAAAAATTTTTTTTTGAACGAGGCATACTTAATTACATATTCAAAAATTTTAAATTAATTCTTCACATCGTTATTTCACTCACATTTAAGGAGCTAGTGTTCTGAGAATGAAGCTGCAACATAAATACATTTGTGTTTGCTTCCTCTTATTCAAATTAAAATAGTTTACCAAGTTTTAGACTATAAATTTCAGGTTCTCTTAGAAGGACAAGGAACATGGACAAGTCTGCATTGATTAGGTGCAATAATAAGTTCACTTCAGAAGTAAATTTAAAATCTTCAAATTATTTGCTGTTTAAAAAGAAACAGCCCTTGATGTGGCAGTTGAATGTTGTTAGCCACACAGCATGTCTTTAAGCAGTCAGTGTTGCTGCTTTACTCAAAGGGGGACTGTTCTGCTGCCACAAATGAGCAGCTACTAAAAAAATATTTTGAGATGGAAAAATAGCAACTGAATTTTAATGTTTCACAATGTTTCCAAGTGCTGTGAAGGCAAGTCTTCTGTAAAACCACTCAATGTCACAGCCAAGTTAAATGTCCTTCATTTTGCAGCTACGAGTGCACCATCAACTGTCTGTAGGATTAAAAATTGGATTTACTAGTAATTGGGTCAAAACAGGGTTACTTATGGACACAGCTGTTTACTGACAAGTGTAATTAGCCCTTTGGCCCTCATTTTATGGGTTCCAGTTTCTAATTACACCTAAATTCAGGTGGCATGAATTTAGGTTTACACTTTCATAAAGGTATACGACTACTGTGCCCCTCAATGATGCTTTCAGAGAAAAGGGAAAGCAGGGCCCAGTGATAATGTACAATTTTTGCTTACTGATCTTTAGGACTATGACATTAAGACTAATCTAACATTATAAGTTATCTTTGTTGTTGTCAATACCTCCTTTTTGTTTCCTACTCTGATGATAATATTCTTGAGTTTTTGGAGAAAACTTTAGCAAAATGAGCACCCCAATCTGGATCAAAAGAGCAATTCACTGAAATAGTTAACTCATAAATTAACTTATCACATCAGGGTGAATTATGGGTTAATTTAGGAGTTAACTATTTCAGTTAATTCACCCCTATGTTACTAAAGAAACCATTATTATAGCACTATTTTTCTTTTTTTTTTTCAAAACAAAAATCATTGACACTTTCACTTCTTTATGTATGTAGAAATCACAGAGATCCCCATTTCAAAAATTCAAGAGAGAATTATACTGGCATATTAGTATTCAAAGGCAATTGAATTAAACCAAATAAATGTAATACCCAGATCTCTTCACATTACTAGGCTTGATCTTGCATGGCAAAATAAAGACATGTATGCTATCCTTTAAAAGACCCACTTTCAAACATGATACCTGAAATACAATGAATTTTTGAATTCTAGATATACTTAACTGAATCTATTTAGTATATATGTCTAGCTGAGACTGTTACAAATTTTAAAAAAAGGTCAGGATCTAATAGAAAATAAATTGCTAAGTTCCTTCACATTAGAATAACAGAAGCTAAGAGAAATCCAAGTACTAATAGAACTTAAGAGTTTCTACTTATTTACAAGTCACATTCAACAAAGTTTATGGCTCCGGTAGGGTACTGGAATAGCAGTTCAAAACCTTACTTCTAATTAATTTGCCACAAAATACATTGCTTCTGGCCTTAAAATAATAAGCTCATACAATCAAAAAGAAATCCATAGTGTCAAAATATTAACATAAAGCATCAATAATGCAAGTTTAGCTTACTCAGTGTCTGCTATTCTTTTACAATAGTACAGCACCTTTAGAAACAAGTACCATCAAATTGTCTTCATTCAGCTACTGCCATAGCTTTGTGTATAATCTGTGCATATGCTAATACACACACGTATCTACATTTACTACTCCTATAGACAGGCACTGATTTTGTTATTTTAGACACTGACTTATTACTAAGCTAAAAAGTATGCCAACACTTTCTGCTCTAGGAAAAAAAAAAGGAATCATAGCATTAAAGGGCTGATAAAGTTACTCATAACAAACAAGTTTGGCCAGATTTGGTTCTGTTGCTTCTCAATAAAGTTCCCCACCCCAACATCACCAATAAGAACATACCATGTAACTAAACTATTAACAAAGCAATTCATAATTCCAAGCTCAGTGAACTCTATTATCCTTATCCCCTTTATTCAATTATTGTGTATCCTTAAAATAATATAATATTTACTCACTTTCAACGAATCAAAGCAGGCGATTACTCGTCCATTTTCAACTTGGCAGCTTTTCGAAGGATGTGCAAATTTACATTCCGTGTCTGGCCGTGAGCAAGTCCCCCTTTGGAACTCTCTACATACTTCCAGTGTTAGCCATTTTGTGTCCCGAATTGGTGCGACACTAACAGCCATGTTTAGATTTTACAGGTAGTTAAAATTTTCAGTGAAACCAACAAACCCTATCCCCCCCACAAAAAAAAAAAAGCAACAACCAAACACAAAAAATAAAAATAAAAAAACCAAAAGACAAAAAAAACTGAACTGATAAAACTGTAAAATGATGATGAAAATGTCCCCTCCAAAATACTTTTCTCCCACTCCCTGCTTTAAAAGTACATGGAAAATTGTGTTGTCAATATCAAGGAAAAGATCTCCCACTAGAAATTCACAGCATGAAACTGTTAATTCAAAGAGGTTTTGGTTTTTAAAGAAATACTAGGATTTTAAGTAGATGAACGTTTAAAAGTAGGGCCTTGAATCAGCCTTGTGCTCTCAGTAACCCCTTCCCAGTGCCAACTTTGAGCCCAAAATGCAAGCATGAAAATGTGGCAGACCCCTGGACACCGATTTTCCAAGCTGCTTTCAGCAAAGTTGTCTGAAAGGGAATCTCCTCACAGCTGAATTTGCAATGGAGTTTGGTGGTGCAATCGGTATTGATTAGTTTGGCATAGACAGATGCAGCAGTTTAGAGCAAAATCGAGAAAATAATTTTTTTTTCCTCCTTGATTTCCTGGAAGAAGATATCTTACTTTTTCAGCAAACTTTTCTTTTAAAACTAAAGCAGCTTAGGGCAATGCCAGATACTTAGAGCTTTTCTCTTGATTATAAGTAGAAATGGGGGTGTCTGGGCTAGAGGTGGAGGGTGGATGTGCTGTCGTCACAGTCTAGCTGGCAGCAAGCAAGGCAAAAGCAGAGACTGCTCTAGAAGCGGTTCCAAGCAGCAGAGACGTCAGGAAAGGCACTTCTTAGTACCAACCTGTAGAAAAAAGAGATAGGTTAAGATTTACTAAGTAGCACTTCACTGATGTCCTACAGTATCACAACCTTGCCATGTGCTACCAGACTAAGTCACATCCATGTCAGCCTGCTCTCTCCCACACACAGACACACACACACATGCACCTACACACAGTACTTACAGTGAGGCATATTGCAGCCAGCCATCGTAGATTTATTTTAAAAAGGGGCTGTTTCCCCTTGTGAAGCAATGCATGATAGAGAGATAACCAATCACAGATAGTGTTGCAGCAATATTCTGGGCAGAAAGCCAATAGTGTGGGTTGTCTTATGAAAGGTCGCGCCTGTCAGACGTTCATTACTATGCTATAAGCACAGAAAATGTCCATCAGATGTGACTTATTCCACTGCAAGAGGACGAGCATGTGGGTTTTGAATTTACCCAACATGCAGTTAGTGGACTAAACCATGTTAGTTTCAAAACAGCTTCTAAGACAAGTCTGAACACTTGAAGATCATAATCCAGAGGGGCAAGGGGAACATTGTTTAAAAAATTGCAGCTGACTTCCAAGCTGCTTTCCCTCTGGCTCTACACAGCGACAGGCACTAAACAGTCTGCTCCTGCTGTCCTGACACATAAATAAAAAAGGAAAGGGGTGTTTACAAATGGTACATTCTCCTGACCTATCCAATTCACTTCCTTCTAAAGCCCAAGTCCTGCCGTGCCACTGAAAGCAGCACTCATACTGTAAAACTATTCCATTCAGCCGGCAGACACTTTGTCAATATATTACAGGCAAGCGAGATATGAACAAAAGCATCCTTTATTTGAACATTTTTTAAGCAGAAGCTGAGGTCATGTGGGGAAAATAAGGAGTGCAGTGTTGTCAGTGTGTCTGGCAAATCTGAAGTCAACCTCAAGGGAAAAAGTGATTCCATCGCAGAAACATTAAATATTAAGTGAGCATGATGCACTTTAGGGGTACCAGTGAAGCTGGAGGTTGGGGGTAGGGGATCCTCCGTTGCCTAATCTATTACTTCTGCACTACAAGATTGCTCCTTATAGCAAGGCATGTTTGCTTTTAGCAACTTAATTTCTCTTTCAATCAGATGGAAAAACTTACAGAAATTACTTAGTATTTACAGAAACAAAAGAATATATTTTCCTCTTACGAATGTTACCAACAAAGTAAACAAGGCTTTAATAACTTTGTTTCACACTCCAAAGCAGGAATGACACAGTATAATAAATAGTGCTGGATTCCACTTTTTTAAAGGCCAAAAATGGTCAATTGGCATATGGTATGGTACATTTATAACTTGGACATCAGAATATGAAATAATATAGAATATGTAATTGAATCAAAATATAGAATATGAATATATAAATATTAGATACACATAAACATAAATAGCAAATATTTTAAAATTTATTTTAGGATTAATACTCTCATTCTTCATGTTATTTTTTTAAAAACTACCAGATTCTCAGCCTGAAAAAGATTAAAGTAAGAATTCAACTTTTGAAAAAGATGAAAAAGAACCAACTCATGGCCCTGGCCGGGTGGCTCAGTTGATTAGAGTGTCATCCTGATACACTAATGTTGTAGTTCAATCCCGGGTCAGAGCACATACAAGAATCAACCAATGAATACATAAATAAGAGGAACAAATCAACGTCTCTCTCTCTCTGTCTCTCACCCTTTCTCTCCCTAAAATCAGTCAATAAATAAAAGTTTTTTAAAAGAACCAACTCATACTAATGCTCAAGAAATATTTTTGTTTTCAAAATATTTTCTGCTCCTGCCTGACTAGGTGGTGGCACAGTGGATAGGGTGTCAGCCTGGGACACTTGAGGATCCAGGTTTGAAACCCCAAGGTCACTGGCTTAAAGCTCACCTGGCTTCAGTGTGGAATCACCAGCCTGAGCGTAGGATCATAGACATGACCCCATGGTTGCTGGCTTGAGCCCAAGGTCGCTGGCTTGAGCAAGGGGTCACTAGCTCAGCTGGAGCCCCCTACCCATCAAGGCACATATAAGAAAGTAATCAATGAAAAACTAAGGTGCCATAACTGTGAGTTGATGCTTCTCATCTCTCTCCCTTCCTTTCTGTCTGTCCCTGTCTGTCTCTTTCTCTCTCTAAAAAGAAAAACAAATTTCTGGCCCTAATTCTTAGTTCTATAAAATCAAAGTCAAATCAGTCATAGCCTCTAAGATTCAGCCACCTTCTTGAATCTTCATTCCGATTCAAACTTTCTTAGCTATTTCATGCCTTGAGCAGGTACCACATCTAAGTCAACAATCCCTTTTATCCTTCCCTCTACAGTCTTGAAACGCCTCACCTGCAACCATTCACTTCCTTTAGAAGCCAGCCAAGAGGTCACTTTTCCAAGAAGCTTCCAAGATGTCAATTCAACCATCTCCAACTATTCATACAGTAACACTGCCTCCTCTGAATTACAACTCTGCACCCCTGCAGTGTTTTACTTTCTTTCATGTCTGATCCACTAGATTATATGTTCACAAGGGCAGAAACAATCTTACTCATCTCAGTAACCCTACCACAGTGATAAAAATTAGGTGCATCTCCATAAACATGGGTAAATCAAGTGATCAGTTACTACATCTGGACTGGCATTATCTCCAGGGCACAAAAATACACAAACACATGTTTGAACATAGTCATGAAAACATATACATGAATACCACACAAGGATACAATCACATACTTGAACACGCACACACACTCATCACTGCCTCTATCAATTACTCTATTCCAGGGTCACTTAGGCCCTCCCATTGTCTAGGAATCACCCTGGGCCTAGACAGCTCCATCTCACATCCCATACAGCATCTTTTCTAAAACTCTACCCCTCTCCAGCCCCTCCTCCCCTATGTTCCTCTCACTATCTACTGGAGATGACCATATATGTCACAAACATTTCATAGACAAAATAGTGGCTGTTGGGCACTAACTCTCTCACCTTCCTGGCACCCGTCTTTAAACTTTCTGTATCTTCCCAGTCCCAGGAGTGTTCCCTTCTCCTGCACACAGTTAAGCTTCTGCCTTGACTCACTCCTTCTCAAGATTTCGTTCCTTTTTTATTCCCTCTAAATCAGAATGCCCTGCCTCTCTTTCAATTCTTCCTTAGCCCTCGAAGGGATGAAGTAACTTCAATATGGGGGTGGTGGCTTGGCAGGAGCAAGAGGACCCTGCCTGGCTGTGCACCTTCCTCTCCCAAAGGCTCTTAATCTGTCATTCCCAGATACATGTCTAAAGTGTCATCTACACATGCTATATTTCTGCTTCTTCCTCTCCCATTACATCTGGACTCTGTATCTGTGTGACCTCCACACTTATTTACAACTCAGCCATAGCTGTCAATGCTCACATAAAAGCCAACCCCAAAGACTACTTGACCTCTAATACCATTTACAATTCCTTCTCTTTTTTAAATTTTGTCAATTACAGTTTACATTCCATATTACTTTGTGTAGTTAAAGGTGTCCAGCATAGAGGTCTGAGAATCACATACTTTATAAAGTGGTCCCCCCGATATTTCCAGCACCCACCTGGCACCGTACACAGTTATTATGATACTATTGACTATATTCCCTGTGCTGTACTTTACATCCCCATAACTATTCTGAAACTACCAATTTGTACTTCTTAATTCCTTCACCCTTTTCACCCAGTCCCACAGCTCCCTCCCCTCCGGCAACCACCAGTCTGATAACTTCCTCTTTCTCGAACCTTTACTGTCTTAACGGACACATTCCATCCTCTTGGTTTCTCCCTGTGCTGTAATCTAGCATCCTCCTTGTTCCAGCAGCAATTTTCAACATTTTTCATCTCACAGCTCATAAACTACTACTAAAATTCTGTGGCACACCAAATATATATATATATATATATATATATATATATATATATATATGTTATATATAAAATACATATATAAATTTATAAATAAAATATATAAAAATATATATAAATTTATATATTTTATATATAAATAGATATATACGGGGATTTTGTTTTGTTTTTTGCTGGTCTGACAAAAAAAAGTATAATTTTGATTCATTCACACCAGACGGACATTATTATGTTGGCTGTTCTCAATTTTTTATTTAACAAAGAGAAAAGAGGTCAGTGTCCCTGACTAAACAGACAGGTATTGCATGTTATAAAACTCCTTGCAACACACTGGTTGAAAAATCACCAACTCAGAGTAATGGCGCCATAGGAAGCGATACAGATAAATCTCCCCCAAAACTCAACAAGATCTTCAACCAGAAACAGAAAAACCTATCCTTGGAGCCTCCAGATGTTTCGCAATACACCGGAAGGTATGGTCGAGCAAAAAATTGGCTAAATATATAATCAAACCCCGAAGGAAATAGGGAGTAAGAAATGCTCCGCCTTCCTCACTAACCTAAACAGGGCGGCTTTCACTGGGAACTGAGAATATAGAAACTGAGGCAGGCAAAGGGAGGTGAATAGATCCAGGCCGCAGCACAAACAGCCGAACCAGGCTGTGGCACAGAGATCCAAGCTGAGGAAAAACTGTTCCTGTGGCAACCCGGGCAATACAAGCTAACACTCGCGCCAAACCCAGACAAAGAAAGACAAGCGGGGCAGCCATTTTCCCTGATCTCTGGATTGGCGCGTGGGCAAGAGATTCCTTCTAAAGCCCCAAGGGTGTGCGCCCGTGTTGTCCCACAGAAAGGCAGAGTCAGAGGCTTTTGTGTGGGCCGAAAGCAGAATCTTCGGGCCGCCCCAGCGCCCTGGGAAAGCCGCACACAAGGACGGAGTGAGAGCCAATTCCAACGCCGGAACTTTTCCGTGCAGGTGGGGGTTTCACTCAGGTGAGACTGCTGGCCTGATATCCTGGTATGCGTGCGCAGATAGTGAGTGAGAGATTCCTCTGAGTGCCTCGGCAGTGCCCGCCTGTGTTATCCCACAGAGGGGCAGAGTCAGGAACCTTTGTGTGGGCCAAAAAGCGGAATCTCGGGCCACCCCAGAGCCTGGAAAAAGCCGCACCCGGGGACGGAGTGAGAGCCAATTCCAACACTGGAACTTTTACGTGTGGGTGGGGGTTTCACTCAGAGTGTGAGACTGCTGGCCTGATATCCTGATCTGCGTGTGCAGATAGTGGGCGAGAGATTCTTCCAAGTGCTTTGACAGTGCGCGCCCGTGATATCCCACAGAGTGGCAGAGCCAGAGGTCTTTGAGTGGGTGGAAGCCCCGCCAGATTATGCTAGCAGCTCTGATTGACTGAGCCTTACCCAGAGCCATGTGCTGAGTGGGAATAGAGTGGGGACTTGCTAGCTCTTTGAGCCTCTTACTATCCAGGCAGAGGCAGCAGCAACCCCATAGCTGGATTATCAGGCTACTAATTGAGGAAGGAAAGACTAGGAGAAAGGCTACAGGAACACGGACTCTCTGACTGGCAGAGCCTATTAATGCTAATGAGCCTCGACTGCCAACGAGACTGAAGCACACACAATACATGACATCGCCATAGAGACTTATCAACTGCAAAACTCTACCTGAGCGTGCCAAAGGGGCAGAACCCGGGGTACAGAGTCACCGACCAGGAAGAGGGAGAGAAAAGAAAAAGTAAGAAGATAACCTCCAAAAATCAAGAATAATACGCAGACTTTATAGCCTATCCCATTTTATTATATTTCTTTGTTTGTTTCTCTTATCTTCATTCCTGATATTTTTTATTCCTCCTCCAATTTGGTCGGTTAACTCTCTGCCGGTCTTACTCTTTCCTCTCCTTGAACTACACTACCCATAAGTGTTACATCTCCCATTATCTTTTCTTTCCTCTTCCTTTCTCTCTATGAGGGTTGCACTCCAAAACCCTTAACACTCTCTCTCTCTCTCCTCTTTTTTCTTTTTTCTTCCTTTAGTGGTTCCCTCTTTTTTCTCTCTCTCTCTCTTTCTTTTCTCCCTATATATTAGTTTCTTCCTTTCTCCTTTACGTCTTCTCTCATTCAAACCTCAATAACGAACAACAGCTTATCTGGGACTCAAACTTATGTTTGTAGCATTTTGGGGGGTTTTTACTTCACCTTTTTAACATACTAGCAGTGCTCCCATCCCTGGCTCTCAATTTTATCTAGTTATTTTTCCACTAAATACAATAGTAATTTTTTAATTTGTCCCCCCATTTTCCTGTTTCCCTCTTATACCTCTCATCATAACTCTTAGTCAACCAACACCTAAAAGCAAATCATTTTATTCTTGAGCCAATTTTTTTTCTTATTTACTTTTTGTGGGTCCATACACCCTTTTATTTATTTTTTTTTTGCCCATTTATTACTTCTCCCCAATTCAGGCCCTCCATTACAGGCATTATTTGTTCTATTTAGTACAATATAATTCACAGTTGCCCACAAGATTTTCTCAAAAAAGAGGGGAGAGGAAAGGAGAGAAAAAAAAAGAGGGGGGGAATAATTTCCTTTTTTTTAATTTTTATTTTATTTTTCTTTATTTCATTATTATTTTTAAAAAAAAAACTCTTTTTTATTTTTTTAATTTTTTATTCTTTATTAAATCTCATTAATACTATCAACAAAACCACCCTCAGATGCCATTAAGAAAGAGAAAATATCGAATATCATGGATACAAAAGAAAGAGAGGTAACACAGCTAGATGAAGAAAAATCTATGGAGAAAAAATTTAATATATTGGAAACCTTGGAGCTAAATGACAGAGAATTTAAGATAGAAATCCTAAAAATCCTCCGAGATATACAAGAAAACACAGAAAGGCAATTTAGGGAGCTTAGAAAACAACTCAACGACCACAAAGAATATATTTCCAAGGAAATTAAAACTATAAAAACAAATCAAACAGAAATGAAAAACTCAATTCACAAGCTGAAAAACAAGGTAACAAGCTTAGCTATTAGAACAGGCCCGATAGAAGAGAGGGTTAGTGAAATAGAAGACAAGCAATTTGAGGCACAACAGAGAGAAGAAGAAAGAGACTCAAAAAAAAAAATGAGATAGCCCTACAAGAATTATCTGACTCCATCAAAAAAAAAATAACATAAGAATAATAGGTATATCAGAGGGAGAAGAGAGAGAAAATGGAATGGAGAACATATTCAAACAAATAATAGATGAGAACTTCCCAAGCCTGTGGAAAGAACTAAAGCCTTAAATTCAACAAGCAAACTGACTCCGAGTTTTCTTAACCCCAACAAAACTACTCCAAGGCATATCATAATGAAATTGGCACAAACCAACGGCAAAGAAAAAATTCTCAAGGCAGCCAAGGAAAAGAAGAATACAACATATAAAGGAAGGCCCATTAGATTATCATCAGATTTCTCAGCAGAAACTCTACAAGCTAGAAGAGAGTAACCCCAATATTTAAAGTCCTGAAAGAGAGGAAATTCCAGCCACGAATACTATACCCATCAAAGCTATCCTTCAAATATGAAGGAGAAATAAAAACATTCACTGATACAGAAAAGATGAGGGAATTTATCATCAAAAAAACCCCACTCCCGGAGTTACTAAAGGGGGTTCTCCAATCAGATACAAAGAACAAAAAAAAAACAAAGCCACAAGTAAAAGCTCCAAGAAGAACACAATAAAACCAAATTTAAACTGTGACAACAACAAAAAAAAAGGGGGAGAGAGGATGGAGATTAACAGTAGCAAAGGAAGATGGAGTGCAAAAGTACTCACAAAATAGTGCGCTACAATAAACAGGGTAGGAACCCTTTTCATTTTTTAAAGGTATCCACCATTGAAAAAACCACCACAGAAGCACATGAGATAAAAAAGTTAGCAACAGAGGAAAGATGTATGGAATACAACCAAATAAAAACAAAAGATAGAAAAACGAAAGAGAAGGATCAAACAAGACACAAAACTAACAGAAAGCAATATATAAAATGGCAATAGGGAACTCACAAGTGTCAATAATTACACTAAATGTAAACGGATTAAACTCACCAATAAAAAGACACAGAGTAGCAAAATGGATTAAAAAAGAAAATCCAACTGTATGCTGCCTACAGGAAACTCATCTAAGTAACAAGGATAAAAATAAATTCAAAGTGAAAGGCTGGAAAACAATACTCTAAGCCAATAACATCCAAAAAAAAGCAGGCGTAGCAATACTCATATCTGATAATGCTGACTACAAGACAGCAAAGTACTCAGAGACAAAAATGGCCATTTCATAATGGCTAAGGGGACACTGAATCAAGAAGACATAACAATTCTTAATATATATGCACCAAACCAAGGAGCACCAAAATATATAAGACAGCTACTTATTGACCTTAAAACAAAAACTGACAAAAATACAATCATACTTGGAGACCTCAATACACTGCTGACGGCTCTAGATCGGTCATCCAAACAGAGAATCAACAAAGACATAGTGGCCTTAAACAAAACACTAGAGCACCTGGATATGATAGACATCTACAGGACATTTCATCCCAAAGTGAATGAGTATACATTTTTCTCCAGTGTACATGGATCATTCTCAAGAATTGACCATATGTTGGGCCACAAAAACAATATCAGCAAATTCAGAAAAGTCGAAATTGTACCAAGCATATTTTCTGATCATAAAGCCTTGAAACTAGAATTCAACTGCAAAAAAGAGAAAAAAAAATCCCACAAAAATGTGGAAACTAAACAATATACTTTTAAAAAATGAATGGGTCAAAGAAGAAATAAGTGCAGAGGTCAAAAGATATATACAGACTAATGAAAATGACAATACGACATATCAGAATCTATGGGATGCAGCAAATGCAGTGATAAGAGGGAAGTTCAGGCATATATGAACAAACAAGAGAGAGCCCAAGTGAACCACTTAACTTCCCACCTTAAAGAACTAGAAAAAGAAGAACAAAGACAACCCAAAACCAACCGAAGAAAGGAGATAATAAAAATCAGAGCAGAAATAAGTGAAATAGAGAACAGAAAAACTATAGAAAAAATTAATAGAACAAGGAGCTGGTTCTTTGAAAAGATCAACAAAATTGACAAACCCTTGGCAAAACTTACCAAGGAAAAAAGAGAAAGAACTCATGTAAACAAAATCCAAAATGAAAGAGGAGAAATCACCACAGACACAGTAGATATACAAAGAATTATTGTAGAATACTATGAAAAACTTTATGCCACTGAATTCCACAACCTAGAAGAAATGGATAAATTCCTAGAACAATGCAACCTTCCTAGACTGAGTCAAGGAGAAGCAGAAAGCCTAAAGAGGCCTATTAGTAGAGAAGAAATAGAAAAAAACCATTAAAAACCTCCCCAAAAATAAAAGTCCAGGCCCTGATGGCTATACCAGCGAATTTAATCAAACAGTCAAAGAAGACTTGGTTCCTATTCTACTCAAAGTCTTCCAAAAAATTGAAGAAGAAGCAATACTTCTAAACACATTTTATGAGGCCAACATTACCCTTATACCAAAACCAGGCAAGGACTGCACAAAAAAAGAAAACTACAGACCAATATCTCTAATGAATACAGATGCTAAAATACTAAACAAAATACTAGCAAATCGAATACAACAACATATTAAAAAAATAATACATCATGATCAAGTGGGATTCATCCCAGAATCTCAAGGATGGTTCAATATACATAAAACGGTTAACGAAATACACCATATCAACAAAACAAAGAACAAAAACCACATGATCTTATCAATAGATGCAGAAAAGGCTTTTGATAAAATACAACACAATTTTATGTTTAAGACTCTCAACAAAATGGGTATAGAAGGAAAATATCTCAACATGATAAAGGCCATATATGATAAACCATCAGCTAACATCATATTAAATGGCACTAAACTGAAGGCTTTCCCCCTTAAATCAGGAACAAGACAGGGTTGTCCACTCTCTCCACTCTTATTTAATGTGGTACTAGAGGTTCTAGCCACAGCAATCAGACAAGACAAAGAAATAAAAGGCATCCATATCGGAAAAGAAGAAGTAAAGGTATCACTTTTTGCAGATGATATGATCCTATACATCAAAAATCCCAAAGAATCCACAAAAAGACTACTAGAAACAATAAGCCAAAACAGTAAGGTCACAGGATACAAAATTAACATAAAGAAGTCAATAGCCTTTCTATATGCCAACAATGAAACATTTGAGAAAGACCTCAAAAGAGCAATCCCCTTCACAATTGCAACAAAAAAAAATAAAATACTTAGGAATAAACATAACAAAGAATGTAAAGGACTTATATAATGAAATCTATAAACCATTGTTAAAAGAAATAAAAAAAGATATAATGAGATGGAAGAATATTCCTTGTTCTTGGATAGGAAGAATAAATATAATCAAGATGGCCATATTACCCAAAGCAATATACAAATTTAATGCAATTCCCATCAAAATTCCAATGACATTTTTTTAAAAAATGGAGCAAAAAATCATCAGATTTATATGGAATTATAAAAAACCCCGAATAGCCAAAGCAATCCTAAAGAAAAAGAATGAAGCTGGGGGCATTACAATACCTGATTTCAAACTATATTATAGGGCCACGACAATCAAAACAGCATGGTATTGGCAGAAAAATAGACACTCAGACCAATGGAACAGAATAGAAAACCCAGAAATAAAACCACACATATATAGTCAAATAATTTTTGATAAAGGGGCCAACAACACACAGTGGAGAAAAGAAAGCCTCTTTAATAAATGGTGCTGGGAGAACTGGAAAGCCACATGCAAAAGAATGAAACTGGACTACAGTCTGGCGCCCTGTACTAAAATTAACTCAAAATGGATCAAAGATCTAAACATAAGACCTGATACAATTAAGTGTGTAGAAGAAGACATAGGTACTCAACTCATGGACCTGGGTTTTAAAGAGCATTTTATGAATTTGACTCCAATGGCAAGAGAAGTGAAGGCTAAATTTAATGAATGGGACTACATCAGACTAAGAAGTTTTTGCTCAGCAAGAGAAACTGATAACAAAATAAACAGACAGCCACTAAATGGGAAATGATATTTTCAAACAGCAGCTCAGATAAGGGCCTAATATCCAAAATATACAAAGAACTCATAAAACTCAACAACAAACAAACAAACAATTCAATAAAAAAATGGGAAGAGGACATGAACAGACACTTCTCCCAGGAAGAAATACAAATGGCCAAGAGATATATGAAAAGATGCTCATCTTATTTAGTTAAATGCAAATCAAAACTGCAATGAGATACCACCTCACACCTGTTAGATTAGCTATTATTAACAAGACAGGTAATAACAAATGTTGGAGAGGCTGTGGAGAAAAAGGAACCCTCATACACTGTTAGTGGGAATGTAAAGTAGTACAACCATTATGGAAGAAAGTATGATGGTTCCTCAAAAAACTGAAAATAGAACTACCTTATGACCCAGCAATCCCTCTACTGGGTATATACCCCCAAAACTCAGAAACATTGATACGTAAAGACACATGCAGCCCCATGTTCATTGCAGCATTGTTCACAGTGGCCAGGACATGAAAACAACCAAAAAGCCTGTCAATAGATGACTGGATAAAGAAGATGTGGCACATATACACTATGGAATACTACTCAGCTATAAGAAATGATGACATCGGATCATTTACAGCAAAATGGTGGGATCTTAATAACATTATACGAAGTGAAATAAGTAAATCAGAAAAAAACAGAAACTGCATTATTCCATACGTAGGTGGGACTTAAAAGTGAAACTAAGAGACATTGATAAGAGTGTGGTGGTTATGGGGGGAGGGAGGAGAGGGAGAGGGAAAGGGAGGAGGGGGAGGGGCACAAAGAAAACTAGATAGAAGGTGACAGAGGACAATCTGACTTTGAGTGATGGGTATGCAACATAAGTGAACGACAAGATAACCTGGAATTGTTATCTTTGAATATATGTATCCTGATTTATTGATGTCGCCCCATTAAAAATAAAATTATTAAAAAAAAAAAAAAGAAAAATCACTGGCTTAGAAAGAAGCAGTAAAGCCTGGAAGAGTTCTTGGCTCCTGTCATGCTGCTGTGAGTTCCTGGGACTTATTACCCTTTGGTTTGACATGTACTTCCTCACCGCTTCAATTTGGTCAATTCCTTCTCCTTGTTTAAGTTGGTATTCAAACTTCACCTTCCCAATGAGGCTGGGCTGACTACAGTAAACATGTCTCCATCTCAGCATGGTCTCTGTGCTCTGTGTCTCATGGTTCTTTTGCCCCTTCAGGTTATCAATTCCCTGACAACAGGGTTTATTATCATTTTTTTTTCTTTTACCCAGAACCTAGAATATAGCAGATTTTTTAAAATGTTTGGTAAATGAATTTTATTCAAACTGTTAATAATAAATATGTATGTGACTATATAAGGATATATCCCAACCCCAAGAAAATATTTCATCCTGATCTACAGGATCCACACAGTGTGAGGAAGGAGAATGGTGCCATTTGAAATATCTTCACTGCTTGGTGGTTTATGTCTAAATACAACTACAAAATCCATTTCTAGAGTTAATTATTTTTCCTTTCTGCCATGTTACTGGCTTAGTCCATTCTAGTATGAAATGTACTTTAATGACTAAAATGCTGGCAAATGGGTATTCTAGTCATTTTTAGTTTCTATAGCAGAGAAATTCTATTTACTTTAAAAAGTATTATTTAAAGAGTTATAATGATAGATAGATTATGTGTAAGTTGGAAAAAAACTACTTAATTGTAAAATATATAGGCAAGGAAGATAATCAAATTTTTTATGATTAGCCAGGCATGAACACAGAGAGACCAGAAAGGAACCAAACATTCAGGCATCATTACACTCACTGTACCTGGTAATAGGCTCCAGCCCCTGACTCAGGACACTGGCAGATAACAAGTCAGGGGTACATGTTATAAACTGGTTTGACTCAATGGCTGATATCAGATTATCTTTCTCTTTACTTGAGTAAAAGAATTTCAGGGAAGACTAAAAATCTTCATCACTGAATATTTTGGTACATTAAGATTTTATAGGATTTGAATTTAGTGAATTCCCAAAACATTACCTCAACTAGTAATGTATTTTTGTTCTAAAGAAAAATATAGAGAAATACTGAAACGTGTGCAGGTAACATCCAGACTGTGAGAATTCTTGCAAACCCACATCTGCCCTGGAAATGAATTGTTGGCAAATAATCATTAAATCAAATATTGCTGCTGTAAAGGTATTTACTAATAGGTAAATTGTGTCTAAGGTAAATTTCTGACCTATATTTCAAGGTATTATAACAAACTTCCCAGAACAACAACAAAAATGATTAGGGAATTTAATACTTTTGCAGTGTAAATCAAATATTTTTAAAACCTGACTAACAATAAGCCCTCTGTTATAACTGATCAATTTCCAAACACTCTACTATAGAGTTCTTCATGTTATGTGAATTCTTCAAACAAGCATATACTGCCACAAGAATCAAAAACAAGTTTTTCCCTGAATAACATCAAAATCATATATGTTTTTCGTTTTAATATATGAGGGGAGAAATAAAAAGGGGAAAACAAAAATGTAAAAATAGTGGAAAGGAAGCCAAAGGTACAAGGATAAAGAAAAAAAAAAACCATGGGAAATTACTAATAATTATTCTTATAGTAATTGATAAAAATTATCTTAAACTGACAGTGGATGGCTTATGTAAATATCTACTTAAGGGTTACCTACATACTTCAATTGAAGATAAATTGACACTTACCAGATATGAAACTAAAAATCTCTTTTGGAAAACTGGATGGCTGATATGAGCACAGTTAAAACTCTTAGTCACATATGTTTATGAATCACTGCAGTTCTTCTGAATCATATTATACGCAGGATGGTCCTATTACATCCCAGAGTAGTTATCTGGACATTTTAGGGACTTTTGCTATAGCTTTTGATTTCTGAAATAAGTTACATATTGAGGAAGTTAACTAAGCAATTATTTGAGAGCTTCTTTTTAATTACAAAGACAATTTTAATCTAACTAGAAGAGATGTCCAACTTCACTGTGTATATTTGGAGGGGACAAGAAGGAGCTCCTTGCCCAAAACTGTAACTTCTCACCCCTCCACTGGTGTCAACAAGTCCATGATTAGCAATATATTACTTTAGTAATTTATTTAATACATTACTAAATAAATTTAATTAAGTAGATACATAGATAATAAATCAGTAAAATTTATTTGGAAAGTTAGTAATTTACTAAGTTAGCTCATAGAACAATTTGCCCAAGGTTTGTCCCAAATATTAACAGAGATTTCAATATACAACCAACTAAGTGCTTCTGGAGGCTGTACAGCCTCTCTCTGCTCACGAAGTTACTAAATAGAATAACAAAGCTGTTATTATATGGGAAAAACTGTGGTCTGAATGTGTTAATGCAGTGTTCAGCAGTATCCAACTCCGTATAACAAAAAGCTGAGATCAGTGTTTCTCAGGGAGAATAACCACACTACTTACTGTTAGCACCATAGCGATTTTAAGTGATACAGAAACAACATAATTTTAACAGATGCATCAGGATACTAAAACAAGCTCATCAAGCCTGTGATTATGCAGATATTACAGCTTAGAAAGGGACTAAAGGTTAATAAAAAGAATTTAAAGAATAAGACAAAATATATTGGCAAAATCATGAAGAAGACACACAAATGAGTGGCTTTAGAAATACTACTGAGAAAATAAGATAACTGTCAATCACATACACTCTGGAATGGCAGGGCGACTGTCAATAAGGCCTGCTGATCTGATGCACTGCAAGGTGTTCTACAGGACAAGCTGCTGCCATGAGAAGAAAGGTTGTTTATCAACTCAAGTAATCTAAGGTCTGTCAATGAAGTCCTTTAAAATTCTGATAGGTTCCATTCCCTAATCATCAACTGGTCTCTTACTGGAAGGATAACGGAGTGTTGGTTAAGTGATGCTCTATTGTCAAAGGTCAGAATTCCAAAAGCAACTAACCAAACTACACTCAAATTAGAAAATAATTATCATCCCTTAAGTATTCATATTTAAGAGAAAATAGACGTGAAGCCTCTACTCAATGATTTAAAAATTACTTTTAAATTGATTCCTCCTTCAGGCAAAATTTTTAAATTTAAAAGGCTTTTAAGATCACTAGAAGATAAATTTATCACAATGGCTCACTGCATTTCATATACTAGGTCACCAGATTTGTAACTAAATAGGCCTTCATCCAGTCCCCACTGCAAAGTTATCTTCCTAGAAGCTTTTCCAGCCCACTATCAGAAGTATTCAACGTGTAGACTGAACAGAGAAGTGTCTACTTCTCCCACAAAGACAGATATATAAAAAGATGCTCAACTTCATTCACTGTCAGGGAAATGCAAACCAAAATTTCAATGAGACGTCACCTCAAACCTGTTAGAATGGCTATCATACATAAGAGAAATTAACAGGCCCTGGCAGGATGGATCACTAGACAGAGCATCATCCCAGTGCACCAAGGTTGCAGGTTCAATTCCCCGGCCAGGGTACATATGGGAAGCAACCAATGAGTGCACAACTAAATGGAACAATGAATTAATGCTTCCCTTTGTCTCTCTCTCTCTCTTTTATTTTCTCTAAATTATTTTAGTTAAAAAAAAAAAAAGAAATGAGAAATTAGAGAAGATATGAGAAAAAAAATGAACCCTTGTACACTACTGGTGGGAAAGTAAATTGGTGGCAGCCACTATGAAAAACAGTATGGAGGTTCCTCAAAAAATTTAAGGATAGGCCCTGGCCGGTTGGCTCAGCAGTAGAGCGTCGGCCTGGCGTGCGGGGGACCCAGGTTCGATTCCCGGCCAGGGCACATAGGAGAAGCGTCCATTTGCTTCTCCACCCCCACCCCCTCCTTCCTCTCTGTCTCTCTCTTCCCCTCCCTCAGCCAAGGCTCCATTGGAGCAAACATGGCCCGGGCGCTGGGGATGGCTCCTTGGCCTCTGCCCCAGGCACTAGACTGGCTCTGGTCGCGGCAGAGCGGCGCCCCAGAGGGGCAGAGCATCGCCCCCTGGTGGGCAGAGCGTCGCCCCTGGTGGGCGTGCTGGGTGGATCCCGGTCGGTGCATGCGGGAGTCTGTCTGACTGTCTCTCCCCGTTTCCAGCTTCAGAAAAAGAAATAAAGAAAAAAAAATTAAGGATATAGATACCTATATATATATATACTGCTCACAAAAGTTAGGGGGTATTTCAAAATGACTATGAAGTGATAAAAAAGCATTTAATTTTATTAAACAAGAACATCAGAAAAGCAAATGACAAGTCAAAGAAAGTTTTCCTATTATGCAAATAAGATGCAAAACCAACTTTAATTTCATTGGTGAAAACGCACTATACAAAAGGCTGAAAGTACTGGAGTATCTGCACGTTGCCTGATCCCCTAATTTTTGCAAGCCAGGTACATATAAATATAGAAAGATATAGATATAGATATTCCTAACCTAACTTTTTTTATATATGCACACATGGGAATACTACTCAGTAATAAAAAAATGAAATGGTGCCATTTGTGAAAACATGGATGAATCCTAAGAGTATCATGCTAAGTGAAATAAGTCAGATGGAAAAGGACAAGAACAATGTTTCATTCATGTGGAATATATAACAAAAAGCATCAAACAAACAAAACAAACCCACACACACGACATTATGATGGTTACCAGAGGAGGAAATGGCTGAGGGGAGGATGAAGAGGATCAAAGGGGTCAAATGGTGACAGAAGAAGACTAGACTTTGGGTATTGAGGACACAATGCAAGATACAGAGGATGTTTCATATTATAAAATTGTACACATGAAAATTACTTGTATTAACCAATGCGCCCCAGTAAATTTAATTTTTTAAAAATTATCCAACCTGACCTGTGGTGGCACAGTAAATAAAGTGTCAACCTGAAATGCTGAGGTCACCAGTTGGAAACCCTGGAATTGCCTGGTCAAGGCACATACAAGGATCAACTACCACAAGTTGATACTTCCTGCTCTCCCCACCCCACTTTCTTTCTCTATCTCTTTCCTTTCTTAAAAAAAAAAAAAAAAAAAAAAGAATGTATCAGGGAATTAGAGTATATCAGAGCAGTAAAAGGAAAGCTTCACATTTGCAAACTTTAATGGAAGTATTCTCTAGACCCTGTCTTTTTTCAAAATCTTTTTCTTTCCTCTAGGTTACACAAAAATTTGTAATGTACGTCAAGCTGCATTTATCAATAAAATTGCCCCCGATTTCGTCTAGAAAAAAAAAAAAAGAAATTATCCAACATCTGTTCCTCTCAACATCCCTTCACTGGCTTTATTTTTCTTTATAGCACTAGTTAGTACCAAGCATAATATTCCATACCTATCTCATTGTCTGCTTCTCATCTTCCTTTGTTCTATATGAAAGTGTAAGCTCCAGGACAGTGGGCAGTGGCTAGGCTAGTTCTCCAGAAAACAGTGAGCACCAAATCAGTGCCTGGCCGAGAATAAGCCAACAATAAATATTTGTGGCATGACTGAATATTTTTCTCACTCTATCTAAATACTATTTTATAAGTATTTTCTTCTACTTATAATGTCTGGGCCATAGACACACAGTTTCATACACCAGTGGTGTCACCTTTATAAATGAATGAATCCGCACCAAACCCCAGTTGCTGGAAAGTGCATGAAGCCTTGAAATTAACAGTCATATGTGTATACTTCCTTAACTGTAAAGTTGATGAAAGATTTTTTTTTAATTCTCAGAATAATAGAAACAGTTACATGTCACTTTACAAATTTAAAAGATTTAAATAATTATCTATGAAATTCTGACAGGATCAGTCTTCAATTCTGGTAAAAGAAGAGAAAATTTGCATTTTTTCCTGATGATATTTAAACAGGCCTTTTAATATTTCCCTCTTATTCTACAAGAAAATATAATGAAATGACATGACAAATTCTACTTTATCATCCATCTACAGAAAACACAAATCCCATTTAGTGTTATATTTATTTACTCCACAAAGAAGTTATCTTGTTAGCCTTAGGTAGTCATTTCTGATCTGCCCATATCATTTAATAATCAGAATACAGAACCCAAAAAAATTAATACTGCTGGCATGTGCTCAAGAACTAAATGGTAGAAGAACCAAATCTCACCATCCTGACAACTTTCAGGAAGATTGGTACATTGACCCAACCAAATCTACCAATGTGAAATTAGCAAGACAAAACTGAACGTTAAATGAAACACAATACATTGTGATATTGTTATTCCCAATGTAATGCCATAATTATAGACTTGGATTCTAAACTTAATATAAATGAGATCTATTTTATTTGGCATAGTAACTAAGAGCCAAAATCTTTGTTTTAATTTTCAACCTTTATATCTTCAGAACAAAAGCATCTAGCTTCTCACTGCAATTGCGGGTATTACTGCCTAAAACAGTTTAAAATATGATCTTCACTGCTTGAGAAATGGCAACAAATTCATCCATGCTTCCCTAATAACATTAAAGCACAACTCAAAAATAAGTAGGAAGTTGATTAAGGAGAGAACTGAGGAAATATTCTCCTGGACCTTATAAATCACTGAAATCTGCTGCATGTGGGCCTCTGTGTCACTGCTCCAACTTTCCTTCCAAGGCAGAAATTATTCTCACAACCAATGGTCATTAAAATCTCCATAATTAACCTATGCTAGTTTTCTATTTGTGCATGCTCGATTAAGATAAATTATAAAGTCAAAGTGTGAAGAAATTTTAAAATCGAGGCCAAAATATAACACATATCCGTAGTAGGACAATCATAGTTGCCATACATTTGATAAAACTCTAAAACTTTAACGTGGCAATGGCCCTCAATACAATCAACTATATCTGAGCTTAAATCTTGAATTTCCAGATGTCTGATTTAAAACCTAATGTAGTAAACTCAATCTAGGAATTCTTACCAGCTTCTTTCTTACTAAAGAGTGCTTAAAAATATGTTAATTATTAATCATTATGAGAAAAGTATGTAAAAATTTATTTATTTTAAACAAAGAGACCTAAAATAATAATTCTTCAAAATATAATAAATGACAACAGTTGTGGATATAGTGGTATTATTTGAATGTATCCTAATTAAATGAATTAGTGGACTTGCCATGACATAACACAATGCGTAAACATTTCCTCCTTTCCATGTATTCAATAAAAGTCTCAATAGTTTCACAAATGTGGCTCTTACTACAAAGTTTACAAATACTGAAATCACAATTTCTATTGATTTACATATTTGCTCTTAAAGATTATCTTTTTAACAAATCTCAAAGATATTCTTAATTGTATATCAGTGTCAACCGAATTTATTTCAATAACAATATTAGAAACTCTGTTTAACTTGAGCTTTTTCTTTCAGTGACAAATTCACATATACTCACATACAAATAAGAACTGTTTTCCCTTACTAATAGTGAGTCAAGACCAAGTTGTTTTCCCTGCTTTAAAGGAAGAAGATACTGTATATTACAAAGACATGCATTGGCAACTATTATTTTTACTTCAATGTAGAAGTATCCTTCGGAGGATCTATAGAACTCACATATTTAACTAGGTCTGAGATGCTGAAAAACAATGAATTATGTTAATATAGCAAATTCTATATATAATAACCCAGAGCTTCATATTGTATTTTGCAGATATGTAAAACTTCAAAAGGCAGCTCCACAGTTCTTTAAAAGACTGGTAACAAGAAGGCATATTTTGTTTGTATCTAACTCAATTTCTAATAATGCTTAATTTATTAAAAAAGAAAACCATACTAAGAGGTTTCTACAAGTCTGAAAACATAAGATTAACTGGATAAAAAGATAACCTGTCTTCATGATAACTAAATTTATATCTATCCATAAATTGTTTACCACACCTGTTTGTCACAACTCTATTTCCTTGACTAACAGACATAAGAACTGAAATCTCATTGCATACACATCGAACAACAGTGCAAAAGTGAAATCTCTGAGTCAATCATTGACAGTAGCTTTGCAAACATACACAAAAATGCCGAGATGTAAAATATAATAAAGAAAAATAAAAACCCAAAAATCTACCATGTGGTGTGAAAGAGTTTGAAGACAAAGGATCTCACATTAGAAATGTAAAGGCTCAAGAGCAAATTAAAATCTGAACCAAACATTTAAATTTTGAGCCTTTTTTCTCCCTCCATACCTCGACTTACTTATCTCCAGTAACCACAATAATCTGAATTATTTCAAAGTCAAAGAATCAACTATCTGTACTTTTAACTATGGTTCTGCTTTTTCTTTATGTATTCATTATAAGTATAAATTATTAGACTATTTCCTATATGGAGATACTACTAAATAAGAATGGAAGAGATGGTAAAATATAAGGTCAAATGATGAAGAGAAATATCTAGCAAAAAATTTATATGAATCACATACATTAATGACACATCTTTTTCTTTTCTTCCTACTTTCCTTCCTTCCATTTCTCTCTCTTTTTTTTTTCATTTTAGACATCACTAAATAAAGAGTTTTATTTTAAGTCCAACTGAATTTCCCTCCCTCTACTGCCAAATCAGACCCCTCTCATCCCAAGAGTAACAATTATTAGTATGATGTGTTTAGTCTTTCTCTAGTCCTTTACATACATAACTACACACACAGTTTATCATTTTAAAGGAATGATGGAAACATACTAAGCCTATTCTTCTGAAGCTTGCATTCTATAGTATATATTAATAACCTTTCTCTGTCAATAGAAACAGACTAACATAAATACTTTTTAACAACTATATATTACTTTACTATATGTCCATTTCTTTACTAGTGGTCACCTAAGTTAATGCCAATTTTTATTATCTTAAGCAATGCTGCAATTGTATGTACCAAACTATGCTTATTTTTAATAGTTTTTAATAATATACGCATATATTAACTTTGAACTAGAACAAACTTCTTCCCAAAAAATGTTTACCAAAATGTACTTCTACCAACAATGAATAAACTGCTTTTTGATATTTGTTAAATCTATGTTAGAACTAAAAAGATACTATCCCTAAATCTATATTGTAAATTTCTATTGAAGGAATGGGCAAAAGATATATATCTTTTATTTTCTATAAATAGAACTAAAGCCTTGTCATCATATTATGCAAAATATTTTGAATTGTTTGCCCTTATACGGCAGCTGATCAATGGAACCATTTGTAAAATCAGTTTTTCAACTCCTGTTGTTTCAAAATAAATCATTTCATTGCTAAAGCAACTGCAATATTTATACTTTGTAATTATCTGCCAAAGAACAGAGTCTGAAAGTTTGAATAAATGTTTGGGGTGACAGAGTATAAAAACAAACAATATATAACTTTCTATTCTTATTAATAAAAACAAAATGTGTACTTAAGAGTCTGAGGGGCATGTTATATTTGGAAAATCTCTGACAGTACAATATCATATTATTAAGGGAATGCTTTTTTTACACATTAGTTCTATTAATGTCAGAAAATATCCTGTTTCGCTACCTCCTTTTTTAGACACTAATTGATTAAAGGAAACAGTTTCTGACAACTGCTATAAATAATGCAAGGTGTTATCAAACTAGCTAAGACACAATAAAACTATTAATATTTGACTCCTGTAGGCCCAAACACAATTTCCCACGTGGTCATTTCCCTGGGGTTAGGGCTCCTCTTGTAGGCATTTCTGACCCTCGAGTCCAGTGTTCTCCCAAAGTGGCAGGAACTTCCAATTAAAATAACCAAGATAGGTATACCTTCTTGTATGACTTGTGCCAATGGACAGATGACCTGTTGGAAAATAAAACAGTCTCCCCTCACTTTGCCTTCTCTCAAGCAGTTCTTTTTCAATGAGTAAAGAGTTCATAGAATAAAGAAGTACTTAACTGGATTTTCAAAAGACTTAGGATGCTTGTTTGGCAAAATGTGGGCATTTCCAGCACTTTCATGATTAATGTGATTTTAGCATGTTGTCAAAGTATTAATAAAATCATACTTCTCAGGAGACGAGACTGAAGATTTTATTAGGATTTTGTACTTTCCAAAAGAGTAAACATGCTGAACACCAACGAACAAACTAACATAGCAGCTCCTTTGCTAACTAGAAAAATAATATCCCTTTCTCAATTATGGTGATTTAATTGTCCATAAGGTTCTGAACATTCGGCAAAGCTGTAGCACATGAGGAAATCCAAAGAGCCAGACTATACCTTTCTAATGAGACAGTGATGAAAGTCCTATGTGTTTCCATCTACATCATATGCATTTAAAAAGCAATGACCAGCTTTCCAAGGGAAATTAATGCACTGGTAGCTGGCTAAAAAAACTCAAATAACTGCCGACAGTTTTCAACAGCAACACTTTTTGTTCTGATATATTAATGCCCCAGAAAGAATCTTACACTATCTGAATCCTGAATTCCTGGGGCCTACCGTAGACATAGTGAGGATAAAGACCAGGAACCCACATTTTAACCAAACTTCCTAGGATATTCTGAAATCCATTAAATGTTGGCAATCATAACCAGTTAAAGCCAAAATATCATTCCCACCAGCAATTACTTATTGCATTTCTACCCCGTAACTTCTCAAAACCCCAATTTCTGTCCTGAAAAGATGGCTTGAATTTGGTAACATACTTTTTGATTATAATTTATCAACTAGATAGAAAACTGACATACTTGCAAAATGTTATGCAAAGTTCTGTTCTGTTCATTTTTAAAAACATTATCAATCAGGCACCACATATATCCCTCCACATCACTGAGATGCTACTCACCACGGAACAGGTGTCTCAAACCACTTATGTTTTAGTTCTGCTCAACAGCTAACCACAAAGTCACATGCAAAATCCACTTAGCTTCTAAAAAGAATCCCCCCCAGTATATCTGAAGGAATATATTGACTCAATTCAAAAAGCAATCATAAAGCAATATTAAAAATCTCTATCATATTCCTTTCATTTAAATGTCAAGTGCACCATATACAAACACACATACATAAAATAAATATGTCAGGGACAGTGACATTAGTCTTTTATTTTGTATTTATAATATTAATTTATAATAGTAAAATTATTTTGTAAAGAAGATAAAACAAACAATTAAGCACTCATACAATCACTGCAATATGATAAAATCAATTATTAATAGAATAGATATAATGTGAAAAAGGATTAATGTATGTATAGATGTATAGATATGTATATATGTTTGTGTGCATGTGTATTATCGAAAATAATAAGGAAAAACTTGAACACTGGAATTAGTCATATCATGTTCTTAATATCTAACTAACACCTAGCTCTATAAATTCAAATTAAATCTCTGTGTTAAACCTAATAGGGGGGGAAAAGACAAACTTTATTTTAGATAAAACCACAGACTGTGTTTCTTCATTAAGTAATTACCCTTGAAGAGATTAACTTTTGAGAAGTTGGCTTGTGCTAGATTTCTGTTCAATTATGTATAAAATCTGCAAAGTGTTCCTCTGATTCTTCAATAGAAAGTTTCTACTGGAGAAGCCAAGTAGAAAAATTTATTTTTTCCCCCAAATTCATATATTCTATTCTTGTTCAACTCTTGCAAATCATATTTTAAAGTTTGGGATACAATCTCCTTCAGCTGAATTTTGACATTTGTTACTACTCTAAGAGATGGTTACACCATCTTGCACACTTGTGAACAAAGAAACTCAGGCTTGCACGGTTAAGTGACTGACTCAACCAAGTCCCTGAAGGTAATTCAATGGAAGAATCAGGACCCCAAATCAGGTCTTCTGATTCAAATTTAAAATCTAATTCACAACATATGCTTGCAATTTAATGCCAAATTTTGTGGAAATGACAATGACTATAACTATAATAGAAGCCAAAACCAAATAGAGCTTGAAGGTGGAGCAGGACATGATGAAGCAGCAGGACTGCATTGTTGTGGTTTGCTCTGAGATGTGAGTGAAAGGCAAAGCCTTGTGTTTAGATCCATAAGGAGATAAGATGGTCTCTTTATAGAGCTGAGAGATGTATGCCATTGTCCTTGTATGCATTGAACACTAATAATAGATACTTAGAGAAGTGAAAACTACACAGAGTCTATCTGTTTCTTCTTAGTTAAAACTGTTAATTAGTTTTAATCTAGTAAGTAACACAACACAAGGTTCTACTTCACTCAGTAAGACCTTTAAGAATTGTTAAAGCCTGACCTGTGGTGGCGCAGTGGTTAAAGCATCAACTTGGAAATGCTGAGGTCGCTGGTTCAAAACCCTGGGCTTGCCTGGTCAAGGCACATATGGGAGTTGATGCTTCCAGCTCCTCCCCCCCTTCTCTCTCTCTGTCTCTCCTCTCTCTGTGTGTCTCTCCCTCTCCTCTCTAAAGTGAATAAATAAATAAAAAATTTTTAATGTTAAAAAAAAGAATTGTTAAAGAAGAAATCCTTGAGTATTATTTTATTATTTTTTTGTCTGCCTTGTGAGCAAGAGCCCACATTTTCTTCAGAGTTTTCATTAGAAGAGTTCAAACTGTCTCAGAAAGTTCAAACTGCTGAGACAGTTTGAACTTTCCACATCAGTAAAATGGAATTCTGCTCTAAAGGTATAAAACTGAATATAGTATATGTTAAGCAAGTATGCATATAAGGTTGACCTATACCAGCCACAAAAACAATATCTGAAAAGCAGTAAAGGATAGCTGTCTGAAACACTTCTAAGCCATGTAGAGTCAGATTTTTTTTTTACAGCTATTAAACCATTAAAAAGTATATTAGGGAGAAGACACTGAGGGTTTGAAATAGCATAAATGATATTTTTCTTTTATATGTACAAAACCTGTTTTCTTTTATACTAGTTACCTTATGACACAGAGAAATGGTAGATATTAAGTTCCTTTCTAATATGAAAGCCCAAAGTCAAAACGAGTTCCACTGCCCCAAAAGATCTCCTTGTTTTTTAATAGGATTTTCTTTGTTTTACTTTTTTTTTTAGATTTTATGTATTCATTTTTAGTGAGACAAGAGAGAGAGAGAGAGAGAGAGAGAGAGAGAGAGAGAGAGAAGAGGAGCAGGAAGCATCAACTCCCATATGTGCCTTGACCAGGCAAGCCCAGGGTTTTGAACCGGCGACCTCATCTCCTTTAAAAACAAAACAAAAAAAAGAATGCAGATGTTGTTCTTCTAATTGCTGTCCTTGTTGTTTTGTTATCTTTATTTTTTCCCTACTATTCTAGAAAAAGAAATGTTTCCCTTAAAGCCAAATATATCCAACAGACCTTACTATAAACATATTCATTAAAGATAAACAATACCTAAATAAAATATTATTGATTATATTAATAGTTTATGGATGACCATCTTTTAGTAGCCTACACTCAGGAGAAAACATGGACTCAGCCTTGAAGAATTTACTGCTTAATCAAGGATGTAAAACCAATCCACAAATAAGTGTACATCAGAAAAAAGGAGAAATACAAAGCAAAGATAACAGTAAAGCTTGGTGAGTTAGAAAGAGATGTCAGGGATAGTTTCATGAACAGAAAAGGCGTCAAAGGTAGGCACGGAAGGATGAGTCTCATTTGCTTACAGACAAAAAGAAATGACAACCCAGACTGTAAAACAGAAAGCAGAGGCAGAATATGGAAAAGCATTGAATGGGAACACAGGAAAATTGGTCTGGGCAGAGTAACCAAGAGCAATGGGATGGTAAGAGATAATGCTGGGATTTGGGGCTGGACCAAAATCAGTCAGAATTCTGCCTTCGTGTCTTAATTAATTGGAATTCCACCGTTCCAAGATTTCACCCAAGTGCAGAGTCAGAAAATTTAACTAAATACCCTAAGGGCTAAGGATAAGACTGTATATAGGATATGAAGAGCTCTCGTTAAACAAACTTGGGATTTTTCTACTTCCTAAAGCTTTTGCTTTAGTTGCCAGAAAGCTGAGAGATAAATTGCGTGCTTAATTTCATCTCAAGTACTTGTTTCATCTCTTTTCCTTCTAATTGATTTGTTATGTCTCTTTTTTATAGTCCTGTTTTATATACACTTTACTGTTGTAAACTAAGTCATATCTTTTTTGGATGTAGCGTAATTCATACGTGCCTAAATAAAATTAAAGCACATCTGTCCTGGTACCGGGTAAGGGTATAGATGTAATACCAAGTTTCAGAAGAGAAAAGTTAGAATTCCCCCCTCAAGTAGAACTCATTCCTCTATAAATTTCCATGAATGATGAGCACATAGAATCAGGATACCCACATACAACAGTTAACAATTGCTCTCAAATCTACAACTGTTGGGTTCAGCAACCTATCTTCTCACCTGGCTGTCCAGTTTGACCTTATGTGTGAATCAGTGTTCTTACTAGAATGCCAGAATGACCTTCTGAAACACACAAGGCTTCCAAGGCTGCAGATATTTTCAGCTGAATCAGCCCTGGCTGTCACAGCCTTCTGCTTGATACTGAGAGGCAAACTGTAGCCTCCTGTGTTAGTTTGACCTTTCAAACTCAGGATATTACACTGCCACTCAAAACTGAGTTTTCTCTCTCTGCATTACATTGAGACACTATTTCTTTGCTTAATTGTAAAGCAGTAATTCTAAGCATAAATGGCACTTTTCTTTACATAAACATACTCTGTTGGTACACAGTATATGATAGATCTCAGCTAAAAGGCTGAGATGCGATGATACAGACTTTAGAATTTACTGACATTGATCAATAATATTTTTAATTACTGAAAAGGTTATTTAAATTTTGTAGCAGCAAGAACTATAATGATGTCATTCTTTCTGCGATGGCCAATTTGAAATTTGAGAGATGCCTACATTTTATAATTGCACTTTTTAAATTACATCTGTTTATGTTAACTATTATATATCCAATGCCTAGCATAGTGCCTATAACATATAAAGAACCCAAATAATTATTTAAATAAATGCTGCAGAATCTGCATGCTTAATTATACTTCATTTATCATAGAATTACTAAACTAAAATATAGGTGCTTCATTTTCTTACCTGAAAATTAGTACATCAGCATGGAATACCCTTTAAAAATATGCAGGAGAATTCTTAGTACATGATAAGAAACTCTATTTTAAATCCATTAATGTCACGTCATTAACAAACAAAACTTGCTGTGTGACTAGGTTCAAGTTTAATATCAATGGAAGAAAACAGCAATGAAATCAATTCATTAAGACAGACTAAGCCTGACTAGGTGGTGTCACAGTGGATAGAGCATCGGACTGGGACACAGAGGACCCAGGTTCGAAACCCCCGAGATTGATGGCTTGAGCGTGGACTCATCTGGTTTGAGAACAGCTCACCAGCTTGAACCCAAGGTTGCTGGCTTGAGCAAGGGGTCACTCAGTTGGCTGTAGCCCCCAGTCAAGGCACATATGAGAAAGCAATCAATGAATAACTAAGGTGGAGCAATGAAGATGCTTCTCATCTCTTCCTTCCTGTCTATCTGTCCCTGTCTGTCCCTCTGTCACAAAAAAAATAAGTAAGGTTCCTAATAATACTATATATCAACTGTTTGATCTCAAACCTTAATAACTATTAGAAAGTAATACTGTGTTAAATTTATTCTTGTATGTTGGAATATCTTGTTTTGTTTTTACTTATTATCTATTGCAAATATGTTTTCCCAAGTCCTACTTGTCACCAGTTCAGAGAAGCACAAAATGATATTAAGTATAACATTTCAAGGCAAATTTACAAACTCACATTAGTGAATGGACCCCTTAGCTTCATACATTTAATCTGCTCTATTTTTAGCTATACCTTAGGCCCGTGATGGCGAACCTATGACACGCGTGTCAGCACTGACACATAGCCATTTTTGATGACACGTGGCCGCATACCAGAGAAGTATGGGTCCGCATGCCAAGAAGGACATTTCATCCTTGGCTCCTGCATAGCCAGGTGCAGTAGCCGAGGATAAAACATTTGCTGTAATATAGACACTCTGTGCTGGAAGTCTGTAGGTCAAAACAACAGAACTCCGGCACAGAGCGTCTAGTTCTGGGACTTTCGGTTAGGCTGTTAGGGGATTTTTTTTTTTTTTTTGTATTTTTCTGAAGCTGGAAACAAGGCAAGACAGTCAGACAGACTCCCGCATGCGCCCGACCGGGATCCTCCCGGCACGCCCACCAGGGGCGAAGCTTTGCCCACCAGGGGGCGATGCTCTGCCCCTCTGGGGCGTTGCTCTGCCGCGACCAGAGCCACTCTAGCGCCTGGGGCAGAGGCCAAGGAGCCATCCCCAGCGCCCGGGCCATGTTTGCTCCAATGGAGCCTTGGCTGCGGGAGGGGAAGAGAGAGACAGAGAGGAAGGAGGGGGGGTAGAGAAGCAAATGGGCGCTTCTCCTGTGTGCCCTGGCCGGGAATCGAACCTGGGACTTCTGCACGCCAGGCCGATGCTCTACCTCTGAGCCAACCGGCCAGGGCTGTTAGGGGATCTTTGACCTCACTTCCAGCCTGCGGAGCAGGGAGCAGCAGAATACCACCAGGGATGCATCTCTGGGGGCCCTGTGATCATCATTACTAGCAACCACATAACCACAGCAACCATCATCCAATCTACTGTTCTGGAGTGCTGTGGATTTATAATTGACCATCATTACTGAGATAAGTGAGGGGGAGGCTGGGAGAGGCAAGGGCCTGTGCTATGGGTGCCGTTTCCCGCCATTAGAAATAGTGGCAGCCATCTTAATTTACATAAGATGCAACTTGCAGAATTTCAAGACAGCATCTGGGCTCAGGTGTTTGTCAACTTAAGGTCAAAGCTTGAGAATCTGGAAAGGTGCCACTTGGAGAATCAAGAGGAATGCCACTACAAACAGGACATTTGGAGTGCCTGGAACCGATTACCAGACACTTTTAGCACCCTGAAAAATATAGCAATGGCTTCACTCACAATTTTTCCCTCTATGTACTTTTGTGAGACCTTATTTTCAGCGTTAAATAATATCAAAACCAACAAAAGAGCCCTGGCAGGTTGGCTCAGCGGTAGAGCGTCGGCCTGGCGTGCGGGGGACCCAGGTTTGATTCCCGGCCAGGGCACACAGGAGAAGCGCCCATTTGCTTCTCCACCCCCACCCCCTCCTTCCTCTCTGTCTCTCTCTTCCCCCCCCCCCCCCCGCAGCCAAGGCTCCATTGGAGCAAACATGGCCCGGGCGCTGGGGATGGCTCCTTGGCCTCTGCCCCAGGCGCTGGAGTGGCTCTGGTCGCGGCGGAGCGACACCCTGGAGGGGCAGAGCATCGCCCCCTGGTGGGCAGAGTGTCGCCCCTGGTGGGCGTGCTGGATGGATCCCGGTCGGGCGCATGCGGGAGTCTGTCTGACTGTCTCTCCCCATTTCCAGGTTCAGAAAAATACAAAAAAAAAAAAAGAAAAAAAAAACCCAACAAAAGAAACAGATTGACAGATGAAGTTAGTAGTGCTTGGTTGGGCTTGAAGTGTACAAAATACCAACCTTCAATTGAAGATTTAGCCAGTGAAATTCAGCAACAAAAAAGTCACTAATAGGCAGGTTAAAGAATTCCCCCTCACTTATCTTAGTTCACAGCACCCCACATAAGTTAAATAATATCAAGACCAACAAAAGAAACTGACAGATGAACAAAGAAGTCACTAAGCAGGTAAATTAAATAATTAGTTTTTGGTTTATTAAATATAGTTATGTATTACACATTTAACTTTAAATTATACATTTTTGTTATTTAAACTATAAATATCGCGAAATTACGGTATTTTTCCTGAAGTTACATACCACCCGAGTTATGCTCGATTTTTTGGTGAATTTTGACACACCACACTCAAAAGATTGCCCATCACTGCCTTAGGCACTACTTCATAATCCTTCATAAACCATACATGTACAATGGATATGGGACATATATATTCACATAAGATACACACAGATATGCTCTAATTACTCTGCTAGAATTTGGGGGAAAGTGAGTAAAGGTAATCAGACTCTCCAAGCGAATGTCAAGTCTCAATGACATGTTTGATTATTTTAATGTTGGCAATGGATTTCTATTCTTCAAAAATGATAGAAATAAACTGAATTACCCTAATGCCTTCAATAATGCAGCTGAATAAATTATAAGAGCATCTGCAGCACTCTTCTTGGACTCAAGATATTTCTTACAATGTAGAACTTGGCGCCATCCAGTTGAGCAACTAGCAGAGTGCTATGTCATTCACAGGTGACATCAGAAACTCCACAGCTGGTAATGATTTTGCGTCTAAAAGTAGATTTTGCTGATCCTGGCGAGTGCTGGGAAGAGGGTTCTAGGTGCGCAAACCACAGTCAGATTAGGCCCTGTGATAGGGCCTCCTCTGCAAGCCAGTGAAACTTCAAGGCCTGCTCCACCCTCTCTGCTTTGTTACGGCCACAAATGCTTCAAAAACCTGTCTTTCACATCTTACCTCCTTGGTTTAGTCTTTCTGGAACTAACCTAGATTAGCCTCAACTCTGTATTGCCATGAGTATTCATATATCTTAATTCATACCATCCTGATGGAAATAGGCAAACAGACAGCAAAACTGCCCTCACAGCACCTTGCTATATAATCCTCAAGCAAATTACCTGAATTTAACCTTGCCCAGCCTCCATTTTCTCACTTGTGAACTAGAGACGGCAATGCAGGAATCTCCCCAGCATTGTGTAGGAACAATACCCAGTCACGTATACAAAAGAGTAAATTCCTATCAAGTACGTAGCTATTTTTATAATTATGATGGCTAATAATCTGGTCTTTAGTGGCTCATTGTTTCCATTCTTTCACCATGAATGAACCCTTTTCTTTAGGCCAGAAACTTCAGAAAAGCAGAACTATAGCCTTAACTTCTCTTGAAAACTTCTAAGTATGACTGCAGCTTTTTATGTCGTGGGCTTTAAATGAGTAAAAATGATAATGGTAAGCAATAAAATAAAAATTTTTGAGTTTCTAACCCAGAATGAGACTAAATCCTAGAAACATGGAACGAACACTTCATAGCTGAATGGGGTCTTACAGAATAGGCAGAGTTGCACTTTTACCATTTGGAAGTTTGGAAGCTAGCCTGCAAAATACAGCTTTATTTCCTGCACACAAAGACAGGCTGCAGGAAAAAGAGCATCGTGTGCATATATCTAAAGCCCTTTGTCATTAAAGTTAAATACAGCTCACCTCTCCCTTATGGATTTTTCTTTTCTGTTAACAGAAAAGTTGCAAGCTCTGAACTTTGACTGTCCGAACTGAGTGTTTTAATCACCTAATGAGGAGTCAGCATGAAGGAGCTTCAGATGAAATATTTGTCCCATCCTTCTCCAAAGAAATAAGTTCATCTCTTCTGTCTAGTCTATGATGACGCTATGTTTGGATCATGCTTATTATCAAATAAACAGAAAGTGGAATGCCTTCAATACCGAATGTTAATGAATTAGCAGTTGATGTTGTCTTTTCCCTAATATACAAAGTATATAGAGTTCGTGTGTCTACTGGATGGCTTTAGGAAAACTCCACACTTTGTCCACAAGCAGCCCATTCTTAGTTCATCTGTGCCCACTTTGTTTTGCCTGTCCATTACTTGCGAATATTCCGATCACTACACTGTAAACTACTCAGAGCACAGGGCACATCCAACTCACTTCTTATCCTCTGAAGGACAGAGCATGATCGGCAGCACACAGAGGCTGGCATTCAATAAATATTTGCTAAATCAGAATGCTTTCCTTTGAGGCCAAAAGCTTCTTCTAGTGTCCTAAACAATACATAACTTAACTTGGTACGTGTTCCAAATAATTCTACAGAGAGAGTAATTTGTTAGCAAAATGACATGTCTCCAGCAAAACAAGTCTTCAACAAATAGATTATCTCTTTAAGTCATAAACTATGCCACCTCATGGCAGAGAGCACAGACCGGTTTGTGAAAATGATGCAACATAAAAGCATATAATGACCACGTGAGAATGACAAATGAATTTAGCATGTGCTCCAGAGTTACCCCTATGGTTTCTTGGTGAAAATGTTGTAACATTATATTATTGGTGTGCAAGTACATTACCTTCTGGAATTTTGCAAACCTTTGTCTGAAAAGAATCCCAAATGACTAAATGCAATGTCACACTACTGACTGCAAGCTCTTATCCTTTCTGCTGAACAGACTGGAGGCCTAGTTTGTTTTGCTTTGTTTGTAAATCAAAAACATAATAAGCATTTGTACAACTATGAGTCATTTTAATCCAATGTCAAAGCAAAAAGACAAACTTTTATTTGTCAGCCTCTTGAATTAAATGTGTATCTTCTTGGCTTCTGTCAGTTGTTGTATGGGTGTAGTTTTTAAATTACTGTATCATAGCTATAACCATATTCATTCCTAGCAGACTGACAAAGGGCAATGAAGAATGCTGGTTTTTAAGTGAGAAATGACCTAGCTGCAATTCCGTTTGGCTGCTCACCCACTGCGTGAATGTTGGCAAGGAGGCTGACTTCTCTCAGACTTGGTTTCCTTGTCTGTAATGACAATGATGGTTCCTGACACACAGGTCTGTTTGCTAATTGTTTAGCATCATTATAAGATTGTGTTTTTCCCAAAAGAATGTATGCCAGCAATTTCTCATGTAGAGAAGATAGATGCTCAAGTAAGCAGGGCACCTAGCCTCATTTCTTCCACCTGTTCACGCTGTCCCCCTACATATTCTGAAGTGTCTCATCTTCAAGTTTATGTCAGTTGTCACCTCCCCCACACAGTATGCCCTGACCACTCAGTTCCACAAAAACATCCTTCTTTCCAGTTCCTTCCTTCTTTGACTTTCCTCCATTAGTACTCTATTGTATAGCTGCAATAATCAATCGTACTGTTCACATTTAATGTCTCCCTCCCCAACTACATGCCAACTACATTTCAATGTCACATCTTTCTCCCCAGTTATAAGCCAATTAAATATCAAAGACGAATATAAACAATGTATTTCTGCTCTGGATCCTCCTGTCCTGATCTACTACCACCCCTTAACTCTTAACAGGTGCTCAAAATATGTTTTTGTTAATTATTTAGCAGAACACAAAGGATGAAGTGAAATGTCTATGTCACCTTATTGTTAACACAGGAAAACGGTAAAAAGATCACAGGACTTAAACTTTGTAATGCATTACTGAGGAACAGACACAATTTCTGCCTCTATTAATTGTTCTCAAAGCAATATTTACTTTAGAAACACAACCTCAAAACTCTATTTCTTAGAGAAAGTCATTTCCTACATGCAATTTTCAATAAACGAGGTCCCTTGGAAAGCAGAATTTTATTTGTTTATATTTTACCAATTGTCTCAATTATCCTGGACATTTCAAAATATTTTTGGAAAGGTATTTTAATAACTCAGAGACTCTACACATGGGTCAAAGACTCACTTGTATTCCCTGTTGTTCACTTTTGCTATGCCCATCAAAACTCTTCGGAGTCCTCTGGATGGTGTATTTAACATCAAATACCTATGTGAATGCCACTAAATTAACAATGCTGCTTCCCTGAAAAGTTTGAGCAATGAAATTTAAATAATGATTGAAAATATTTTAAAGTAAATTTGTTTAGTTACAATGTGCCCAATGAACAGAGAAGGCAAAGAAGAATTTCTAGTTAATCTTAATTACTTAAAAATGAACATTTTCTAGCCTGACCAGAGGGGGCACAGTGGATAGAGTGTCAACCTAGGATGCTGAGGTCCAAGGTTTGAAATCCCAAGGTCACCAGCTTAGGTGCAGGCTCACCAGCTTGAGCGCCAGGTCGTTAATATGAACATGAGATCATCGACATGAGTCCAAGGTCACTGACTTGAGTCCAAGGTCGCTGCCTTGAGCAAGGGGTCACTTGCACTGCAGTATCCCCCCGCCCCAGTCATGGCACATATGAGAAGCAATCAGTGAACAACTAAGGTGACACAACTATGAGTTGATGCTTCTCATCTCTCTCCCTTCCTGGAATGTCTCTCTCTCTCACCCTCTCTCAAAAAAAAAAAAAAAAAAAAAAACCAAAAAACAAAAACAAAAAAAACCTCACTTTCTAAATATTATCTTGACAATATAACAAAAGAGATTTTTACCATATCTTTATAGTACAAGGCAAAAAAAACATGTACTAAGTGTGGCTTTCACATAATAGCAAAGGCATATAAATAAAAGGTGAAATGAAGCACTGCTAATATTATTTTCTCTAGCTCTATGTAAACATACTATATATGAAATATATAAACAGTGCAAATTTTAAATTATTTTTTGTGAATACAGATCATTTAAACAATCTATCATTGTAGATACTTTCTTAAACTATGTTAAGCCGTTTACTTGTAAAACCAAGTAAGGACCTTAAGTAAAAAGGCCTATGAATACTCTTATAAAGCCTTCTATTCCATTTGAAATATGACTGTCTTCACAACTCCTGGCAACTTAATTTAATGCAACTGCTTATTCATTCCCATATGTAAATCATTCTGTTTATAAGAGTGTCTGATTATTAAGGATTTTTATTTCCAGGAAAAAGAGTATCACAGTTATACTGATACCTTCCCTAAAATAGCAAGGTCTGAGAAGTGTAAATGTCAGTCACATTGAGCACATTGCAAACTTGTTTTATCATGTATCTGTCTGCCACCTGGTTCATCACTGAGGATAGCTGACACTAATGTGCTCCATGAACTTCAGTAAGAAACAGAGTCGCCTGGCCAACAATGAGCCATGTCCTAGCAAATAACAAGACCCATAAAAATGAAACTGTGATTACTTTAGAACTATGTATTTGGGATAAAGAATTTGGAGATCTATAGTTTGTTGGATCCTGTGCTTTAAAAGAGCTTGACACAAAATGAAATGTTTTAAGAATTTAACAGGTATCTTCTATTTAAGTTATAGTACCTGATAAAACACAATTTTAAGTGCTTTTTTCTTGGTGATATTTTAAAATATAATTCTTAAGCCTAAAAAATTTCACAAGTAGCAGTGTGATGAGCAGGGATAACAAAAGTTTTAAAAAAGGGATTTTTTGATGAAAAGTTTTAAAAAAACCTTACCATATTTTTTTTAACAGAGACAGAGAGTCAGAAAGAAGGATAGATAGGGACAGACAAACAGGAATGGAGAGATGAGAAGCATCAATTATTAGGTTTTTGTTGCGCATTATGACACCTTAGTTGTTCATTGATTGCTTTCTCATATGTGCCTTGACTGCGGGCCTTCAGCAGACTGAGTAACCCCTCACTCAAGCCAGTGACCTTGGGCCCAAGCTGGTGAGCTTTGCTCAAACCAGATGAGCCCGCGCTCAAGCTGGCGACCTCGGGGTCTCGAACATCAGTACTCCGCATCCCAGTCCGACGCTCTATCCACTGCGCCACTGCCTGGTCAGGCCTTACCATATTTTTTAAATGGTTTGTAATACTTCCCATTGCTTTTAATGTCTACATCTAATCAATTGCTACATTCAATGGACCCGAAACCTGTTCCTTTTCCCCCAGCTTTTTCATTCCTGTCACAACTCTCATTTAGTCCCTCTCTATGCTTTCTACTTCATTCTCTATGTGTCCTATTCTTCCTCCATTAAATGTCACTAAAACACAACTCCTGTAAGGTTGCTTGCCTAACCAAGTGTCTTATGTTCTCCTCTGTGGACCAAGCTTACTACCTGCTCTTCAGTGCCCTCTGAAATGAAGTTAACAATTTCCCTTTCCTCATTTCCCCCTGCCTACTGACTGCTCACCTCAACCCCTCATGCCTTTTCTCTCAATCCTCTTATTTCTAACCAGTCTTGTAAATCTCTTCCAATGGCAGAAAACAGGATTCAAATATTCCGGAATACCGATAGTCTCAATCTCCTATCAGCACCCAATACAAGTATTTTATTTTTAATGTTTGTATTCTTTTACAAACAATCATGGGTTCTAGCCCTGGGCTGCCTTAGTTCAATGTTGTGTTGTGCTACTTCTAGTTAACTAACCTTGTGCAATTAACTTGCCTATGCCTGTCTCTCCATCTGTGAAACCAAGATATTAGTAGTACCCATGTCATAAAGGTTCTTCTAAGGAATACATGAATTAATTCATAAACCTTAATCTGGCACATAGAAAGTAGTCCAAAATGTTAGTAATCACTATTGTAGCTTTTATCTTCCTCACTAGTCTTTATATAGTATTGGGGGCGAGATAAAAAAAAATGGTTAAAGCCTGACCTGTGGTGGTGCAGTGGATAAAGCGTTGACCTGGAACACTGAGGTTGCCAGTTCAAAACCCTGGGCTTGCCCGGTCAAGGCACATATGGGAGTTGAAGCTTCCTGCTCCTCCCCCCTTCTCTCTCTCTCTCTTTCTCTCTCTCTCTCTCTCTCTCTCTCTCTCTCCTCTAAAATGAATAAATAAAAATAATTTAAAAATGGTTAAAAATACTAAAAGAAAAATTAAAGAGTCAAAGTGCTACAAATGACAAAAAGTGTTTTCTAGTCATGCTACTTAATCTTTAAGGTAAAGGTCATAAGGCCTATGTTCCAGCTGAAAGAGATTAAATGAGATATTTTGTAAAGAAATGGATAGCCCTGCCAGTTAGCTCAGTCAGGTGCAGGTCCTCCAGAAATTTCATGCTGGTCCACAAAAGTGGTAACTGGGTTAGAGCTTTGTCCTGAAATGCTAAGGTTGCAGGTTCCAAGCCATCCCTGGTCGGGCACATACAGGAAGCAACCAATAAACGCACAACTAAGTGGAACATCACATAAATGCTTCTCCCTCCCTCCCTCCCACTCTCTCTCTCTCTCTCACCCTCCTCTAAAAAATCAATCAAGAAAATCAATCAAGAAAAGAAATGTATAGCAAGTGGTAGCTCCTATTAATTATAATTTATACATTTATACGGTAATTTCAGAGATGTAGATATTGAGGAACAGAAAGAGTAAATAAATAGTTTCTCGTAGGCCACTCATCTAGCCAGACCCGGCATGGTAAAACACAATCCACACAGTGTGAGGCTGGCTGTGTCTCTCCCACCACCAAAGTCTATTACTCCTTTTAAGATATAGACAAAAATGCAATAAGTATATAAAGATAACAATAATTTTAAATGAGAATAACATTAATTTCACCTCCTACATTTATAAAGGGTTGCACTTTTCAAAACATGTTATTCCCATGCAGTCTGTTTTCTTCCTACCTGTACTGCAACAAAGACTGGACTTGCAAAACAAATGGAGACAAGTATAGGAACTGGTATATCTTTTCCCAGGCATTTTGAAACGAAAATTTAGTAAACAGAAATATCAATTGTGGTTGGGGGTCTGTGGTCGGAGAACACTGAGTCTGGCAAGTACTGTCAATGGCTCACAGCTTTGCCCAACTTTTCCTTCAAGCAGGCCCTATGCCCTCCTATTCTTAATGTCACTTAACTTGACTCCCACCATCCTGCCCCAGACTATATTTCTACTAGGATGAGAGTTATCTATCCACATAGAGTGCTGAAAGGTCACTGTTAAGGTAACACTCTCTTGTAGTCAGATAAAACAGAAACAAATGTGAATTAATCATTATTACATACAGAGAAAATCCAGTGTCAAATATAACTTTTTTAAACATGAACAATTATCTCAAAGAGATGTACTGGCATCACCAAAAAAACTAACAATAATATATAGAAAACTATAACCATGTATTTGCTGAGTGTTTTTCCAAGGACATAGATGTACTACTTACAGAAATGTATGGGGTTTTCTGTTTGTTTGTTTGTTTGTTTCTTGGGGGGAGAGATGAGAACCATCAACTCATAGTTGCTTCACTTTAATTGTTCACTGATTGCTTCTCATATGTGCTTGGGGGTCAGGGGAGGCTCAAGCTGAGCCAGTGACCCTATGCTCAAGCCAGCAACCTTGGGCACAAGCCAGTGACCTTGGGCTTCAAGCAAGCAAACTTTGGGCACATGCCAGTAACCTCAGGGTTTCGAACTTGGGACCTCAGTGCCACCACCAGTCAAACAGAAATGTATTTTTTTATAATATGAAAAATACTGCATACAAATCAACTTCCCTACCTTAAATCCAATCATATAAAATATGTCTAGAGACATGTAAAGTCTATGTCAATAGCTTTTCTTGAATCCTCTGCTTCACAATCAATAATTCTTCAACCATTAGTGAGTATGCTCCATGACTCATTAGAAATGAGATACAAAGTTCATGGGGATCAGGGTTCCCTCCTGGCCAAACCTGAGCTGACACTAACGGAAAGCAACTATGCCCTTACAGTGGGAGATAGACTCAAGAAAACAACCAGCCAAAAGCTACTCTTCTGAGGTTCCCTATAACATTCACCACACACTCTCTCCCTTTAAAAAGAACCCACTACATCCCTCCTATCTTATATGTTTGGCATCCTTCAAGAAAATAAAGCAAGCATACTTTATATAGATAGAAAAGAACTGCATATTTTTCTGCCTAACTTTCATTGCTCATGGCAAAATGTGCATCGGTTATGAAAATATCTAAAAGGAATGTTTCCAGGACCTATGCCATTGTGCTTTGTTTACCAGTCAGATACTTTTTCAAGAATGTGTTCAAATTACAAAGATAACATCTCCGAGTATAGGAATTCTCCAAAGCCCATAACATTACTGCAGAATTGTACTTTTACCTTTCCTAACATTCAAAATAATGTCCTTGTCTCTATATATGAAAATTTTTCATCATCATGAATTCATTACTCTTTGATTAACATTTGGTCAGGCATTTGTCTTTATTTATTTGGTGTTTTTATTTTCTAAGGAAAGAAAGTCATAGCAAAGCAAAATATATACTAAGCATTTGAAGATAATTGCTATTTACTGCAAGCTCTATTCTTAAATAAATTTTAGTGACTCGTTCATGTTTGGTAACTTCAGGACAATGATAACTATAGTGTCTCTAAAATGTTCCTAAGTAGCAATCATACTCTATTCCGGCCTTTGAGAAGTGTTAACACTCATCCCCTAATTATCAGCCTTTTCTGTGTTATTACTACCTCACCATTAAATCTCTAAACTAAATAGCAGTTTTGAGGAAATAAAAATAGATGTTAGGCAGTGTGGTGTGCTTTCTCAAATTTTGGTTACAATGGATAAGAAAAATGAGGAATTTCTACATAGTAAACTCTTTTTGCTTGAAAAAATAAAGGTCTGTGTTACTGTGTTTTGACCAGCAGACCCTTCAGGTTCTCTCCCAGAACACTGCTTTTGGGCTTTATTTTAGACTAACACTGTCCAACAGAAATGCAATGCCAGCACTTTTGTTATTTTAATTTTGCTCATAGCCACATTTAAAAAGTTTTTTAAAAGGGCTAAATCATCTAATAATATATTCTATTGAAACAAATATATCCAAAATATTATCCCTGCAACATATTTACCATCAACGTACAAATTTTCATCAGATGTTTTACATTCTTCCCTTTGCACAAAGTTTTCAAAATCCAGTACGTATTTTACACTTAGAGTCAATCTCAATCCAGACCAGCCACATTTCAAATGCTCATCATATGTGGCCAGTGGCTACGATACTGGACAACACATTCTAGATTTCTAATAGTATATGTTTTTTGGCCTGACAGGCCACACACTTTAAAACCTTCCTATTGTAACATCCTCTATGATCGGTATTGCTGTTAGGATTTTATATTGAGCCAAACATTTAAGTAAATGTATTTCACTTTCTTCTTCCACTTCCCCACATATCTACTGCCCACCCTGATGCCTTTTTCTTAAGAGTTTAAGAAACGCCATCATCTATTCTTTCAGCTTCTTCCAAGCAAGGTCTAAGATGTACTCTAATCTGAGCATCTTCTAACAAAGCAAAAAGCCAGAAGGTGCAGCAAGGCTATTCTTCTCTGGTTCCATAAATAGATGGTGTTTCTAATACAGGCCTAATGTATGGTGACAATGATAACGCAAGGGTTGTTTTTTTTGTTTGTTTGTTTTTTGTTTTTTTTTTTGCTTACAATGAAAATAGGAAATTTTGTAAAATGAAGTAACATACCTTTCCCCAACGAGATATACAGTTTTACTCTTTGTCCTTTCCTCCTCCCAGGAGAAACGTTGGGGTACTCTGGGTGATTTTTTTTTCTGGAACAGAACCCAGTGTTTCATTTCATAGGAATTCTGTGCCCAGAGGAACAACAGAATGTTGGAATCAAAATTTAATGAATTCAACTTGGAGTCTAAGTTTGCCTCAAATGTGGAAATGTAAACACACGCAATAATATCTCAAACCATAAAACAGTTTAGATTCCCTGTTGGCATGGCTGCATAGAGTATCACACTAGATGTGTATCTGCACACGAATTTGTCCTTACTTACATGAGAAAAAAAATTAAACTAAAGATATGTAAGGTTTTCTGAGTCTCTCAGTAATAATAAGACCTGATTATTATGTCTTAGATGCACTGTAATTATAGACGGATGGATGGATGAACAGGTTTTCTGGTGCTGACCTAACCTGTTCCCTAAAGCATAAAAGGGAACTTTTGTAGTCCTCAGTAAGGACCCCCCCCCATTAAACAAATAAAACTAAAAACTGTATCTACATCTTGTGAGAAGGTCTAACAACACACTAATCAAAGAAAATTTTCATTCCCATGCAAAATACACAACATGGATGAAAATCAGAACACTGTAGTTTCCCTAAAAAACAGTTTTGAGCTGTACTAGTAAACAATTTGAATAAAGCAAAGATACAAGGGACAATGTGCTTTCTCCGGCTACAAAATAACTTTATTCAGTATCACTGGCAATAACTCTACACCTAAGGCATTCCAAGTTTTGAACTAAATTTTCTTAGGATGAATTTTATGTCCTTTCAACTTTCACTTCAACTTGTCTTGGTGACAACATTTTATCTCAGCAAGACAAGGAGATACACACCAACGCCCTTAGGAACCCAGACCCAGATAACATGGAGTGTGGATCCCTTATGCTGGTTTTAGAATAGTTATGCGCTCAACACCCCCGTGTATAAACAGACACTGTGTTCAAACCCAGGAAGGAGGAACACCGTGTCCACTGGTATAGTATTTCAAAGCACGTTGCAGAGGGCCTGCAAATCCAAAGGCATTAATTCTGACTTCTCTCTGAGTAGATTAATATGTTTAAGAAATCCCTGAGAGTATGGTAGAGTTTACCTTCCATTTGCTATCTCCTGTGCCTGTTCTGGTGGGAACACAGAGTCAAGTCAGTGGCAGTAACCTTTCGGGCGGTTTCTACTCAACCTTAATCCCAGGGAAGCACACTCCACGGAAACACATCACAGAAACAAGCAGCTGCATATTCTCCCGGCCCGAGAGAGACTTAAGAACACAATTGCTTTTCTGGCAACACCCCTGTAGTTGTCAAGTTCTGTGTGAGAGGACAAGCATAAGCTCCACCATATACCTGCTCGTGTTACAGGCTCTGGAATCAAAAAGCATTCTCACATGACACATTACTACCAATAACAGATTCCGGCTCCGTTTAAAAAAAAAGGGAGGGGGGAGATAGCGCTACATATTTGTCCTGCTTTTGTCTAAAAACCAGAACCCAAGTATTAACTACTTTTCATTCCTTTCAACCTTTCACGGAGACATTTCAATCAATCAACTGCGGTTCCACCCAGAGAGCATCTATACTTACTTTTCTTACAGCTTTGAGTGACGCACTACAAAACGATGGGGGGGGGGGGGGAGCCCTCTCATGCAGGGCGTCTTCCGCCCTGTAAACTTGGCAAAAAGGCAAAATGGACTGAAATACAGCACTCTCCATATAAGGAAACCCTGCTAAACATGTCATGCGTAATTTATGGGTAGCAGGCAGAGAATTAACCTTTGCGTGCGCACATTTGGCCCAGATGCAAACCGGGCTGGATGGCAGCCCCGGGGATAGGGATGCGGGATCTCTTGGGAGATACAGTGGCTCTCATCCTATGGGCTCGCACTGCCCCCTTCGCGACGAAGGTCATTAAGTTGTAAGTACACTTGCACGCACCTGTTTATTCCCCCTCCCTTTCTTTTTCTCTCTTTCTAAGCTGCCAAGTTGGAAGCTGGCTGCGTTCTGACAGTGTCCGCAGAGCCCAGGGATGGGCTGCCGGAGCCGAGCTGCAGGGGCCAGCTCCCTCTCCCCCTCCAGCCCCAGAAGATGCGATCGGGGACCCGGCGCCGCGATGAGCTAGGCGCGCCGCAGCGAGCCGCAGCCCGGAGCCTCGTCTCACTTCCTCCTCCACCCTGTCCGGCCCCGCGAGCGCCCAGACAATGCCGAGCCGCCCAGCCGGCAGACTGGACGCGGAAACTTACCTCTCACATGTTTTTTTTGCAGAGGCAGCCCTACTGCCGAACGAGTGCCCAAGGCATTGTGGGAGTCCTGATTCCGAGGGAGGCCCGCAACTGAAAATTGAACTTGTCAGTGCCCGGTCACGGGAGCATTGTGAGCGCCACAACTCATTCAGCTGCAGTGAAAAGACTGTTGCATGTCTCGGTGCAGCCTCTTATCGCCGAGGTCTGGTTTCCGCTGCTGCTGCGCGGCCCCTCCCCCGCCGGCCCAGCCCCACCAGGAAGACTGGAGCGGACCCGGCGAGCTCCGGAACGCACGCGGCGCGTTCAAGACGCCCCGAAACTTTCCACCGCCCAGTCTCTGCCAGCCGGCTGCTCGGTCGCCCCTCAGCCCAGCACAGTCCGCAGGGGGCGGTGGCTGCCAGTCGCGGGTGGGCGCGGACAGCAAAAGGAAACCCGAGCTGGCGCTGGCGAGGTGCATCCCCGCAGCCTACCGGTGGTATCTTCCATCTTACACGTTCCACATTATAACCTCCCAGCTAGGGTGCAACGAGACGCCCTCCTCCGACCTGCTGCTCTTTCCAACTAGCCGGGCAGACGAATGGGTTCGTGTTCTACAAAGGCCCTCTGGATGGGGCTTTTTTTTTGTAAGGAAGCCGGCAAGGTTAGATTGAAGGTGAGAATCTGATGAGGATAAAATACTAGGATCTGATGGGGCTGCCGCCTTTAAAATGCACCATACGGTTTTGAACCCGGATAGCTCACAGGCGGGGAAAAAAACATTCGCAAGACCAACCGCCAATGTGTATATTTTTCAAGTAACAGGGTGTCCACAGTTTTGAAATTCTTCAGTCCAAAAGATTGTCACACAAGCACAAATGCAGACCAGCTTCCCATCTAGTTTGTAAATAATAGTTGAAATGTAAAATCCCCTTTCTTACCCACTCTGCATTATTTGATTTATAGAAAGTACAGCCTCCCCCCTTAAAAATGAAATATCATTTTCTGAAATACTGGAATATTCCAGGGCAGATAAGTCATATTATTGTTGGAGCCTAAGAAACCACAACTCCGAGTCATAATTCACTGGATGTTATAAAATGTAACTTGGCTTCACATCGAATGGAAAGAATCCTGGACTAACGTGATGCGATAAAGTTTTGGAGATTTGGAGGTAGAATTTTTTTTGGATTTGAGGAATGTTGGTAATTTGTTTAATGATTCTAATTAAAAACATTTGTTCCATGTTTGGACACAATTTGGAACAAGACACTATATGTGGTTCCATGTTCTTCCCAAAACTTTTTAAACTTGTGTTAAAGAAGGTGGGGACAGCTTAAGAAGAAGGAAAAACATCATGAAATGTGCTCAAATACAGAAATACTTCCAGAGGCATTAGTAAAAAAGAACTTGAGTTCTTGACCCTTGGCTAGATCCACAAAACCCTGAGTTGATATTGTGCAATGCTCCCTTCCAGAACAAATAAATTAATTAAGTGATGCCATTTCTCAGTGTTAATTATGAAAAAACTATTCAAGTGCCCACATACTTGGAGCAAATTAAAAGGACACTGACACTTTCTCAGAGAACATGGATGGGTATTCCCTACCTGCCAATTAATAGCTATGAGGATGTCCTTCTAATTCAGCATTTATTCCAACAACTAGAGTGCTTGCTATGCCGGAGATCCAAGCGTGAATAAGACAGGGACTTTCTCCTCAGGCATAATACCTTTATTAGGAAAGAGACAAATAAAATCTTTCTGAGGGATGAATGCTAAAATGGCAAAGGCAAGCCCATTGGGGTCCTGAAAACAGTCAGGTGAGGCTTCCCTGCGGAATTATTTTAATGGGTACCTTGAAAGTTGTGCAGAAACTAGCAAAATGAAAAAGGAGTTGAGTCCTGGTCAAGTGGAGAAAAGATCATGGCAAATACAACAACCCTGCCAGTCCATCTTAGACGTGAGAGGAGGGTTGGAGAGGGGGAGTGGCAAGAGCTAAACTAAACATAGATCTGTGTTTATGCAAGGAGTCTTGGCTTCACTCTGAAAACTGTGATGAACTAGAAGAGGTGACACAGCAAGGAGTTAAGGTGGAGTTGGAACATGTATTTCAGAAAGATCCTGCGGCGACAGCTTGAAAGTGACTGGAGTGTAGGGAGGTGGCCCATGGAAGAAAGCTGGATGGGTGTGGACAGACTGGAAAAGTGACTCATGCAGGCAATAAGGAAAGGAGGAGACTTGGGAGACTTCCCAATCCTGGGTTAGCCTACTGAATTGTTTGCTACTTGTCTTTTATTTTTTTAAAAGAAAAAATTTTTGGAGGCCCTGGCCAGTTGGCTCAGTGGTAGAGTGTTGGCCTGGCATGTGGGAGTCCCCGGTTCAATTCCCGGCCAGGGCACACAGGAGAAGCGCCCATCTGCTTCTCCACCCCTCCCCCTCTCCTTCCTGTCTGTCTCTCTCTTCCCCTCCCGAAGCCGAGGCTCCATTGGAGCAAAGTTGGCCCCTGCGCTGAGGATGACTCCATGGCCTCTGCCTCAGGCGCTAGAATGGCCTGGTTGCAACAGAGCAATGCCCCAGATGGGCAGAGCATTGCCCCCTGGTGGGCATGCCGGGTGGATCCCAGTCAGGCGCATGCGGGAGTCTGTCTGACTGCCTCCCTGTTTCCAACTTCAGAAAAATACAAAAAGAAAAAAAAATTTTTTTTTTGGAGACGTTTATTTGAGCCAAATTGACAACATAAACCAGCGAACAAAATCTCAGATGCTCCACTGCTTGCCTTTCAATTTCTTCAGTTTGCCTCCCATTCTCCACGACATCGGACCCTGACTTCCCAGAGCGGGATCAACTCTGCCTCAGTCGGCAGGTTGGTGCCCTCACCAGTTTCCATGTGCCTCTTCTGAGAATGTCCAGTGAGCAGCCAAGGGCTAATCCCACCTGTAGGAAATTATTTTCAGTTTTTCTCAGACCTTTGTAAAGTTCCAAGTTAATGCTTTGGTGCTTTGCTTTTATTCTTGTGAGTTAGAAAATTTGCTATTTGGAACAACATGGTGAAAAACAGGACTTTGAATCTGCGTGGTGCAAGAGGGGAAATTATTTTTCCACTTAAGCTCTGGAGGAGGGGGGAACTTCTGGGAACAAAAGAGAAATTGAAACTGAGACAAATTTTCTGCTCCACCGAACAGAATACAAAGAAATGCAAGAAAGACACTTGAATGTTAGAAACAAAATAAACGTCACAGTAAATTACAAAGAAGAGGGAAAATGTTTTTTTTCATCTAAGAGAGTAAAAAGGGATGGTTAAGAAAACTAACTCATAAAACAATGGTCAACAGAGGACTCAGAAATGAGTTAAAGTAAACTGTGATCTAAAACGTCACTGTTACTGGTTTAGCTTAATTGACCATTTATAATATTACAACAGGAATAATGACATTTAAATTCTGAAGTACTGTAGCAAACACCAGATCATATGTTAAAAATATTAAATGATATTGCCAGCTTTCAACTACCAGAAGAATTCTAGCCACATTTCCAATTGTGAAAATTATTTCATAATCATTATAGTAGTAAAAAGTAAATAGTTCTCCTTTAGAATACCCATTGATATTCTTTCAGTGCCAGGAGAGAATTATGCTTTCTCTTACTTTTATGAAGTATAATTATAGTCCACAGGTTCATGAGGGAGTATATCCATAAATATACAGAAGTTCATTTATAGGGAGAGAGGAAATTTATAGAAAACAACTTCAGATGAAATAAAACCACATTTTTAGATAAAAGAAAAAGAGTGTATTTTTTTGAAAATGTTTATAGAGATTAAAACTGAGCTAAAATATTGATTTGATTATGCAAAACCAATTAAATGATTTTACATAACAGTTGAATCTAAATCTTTATATAATGCTTCTGGCATCAGAATAGAGAAATAGAAAGCAAATATATTTCAGAATTAAAAATTTAGAACCACCAGATATTAGTAGGAATGAACATTGGAGACCATCTAGGCTGGTTCCCTTGATAGATTGGAGAGCATTTGGTGTATAAGTACGTTTGCACTGTGACAGCGCAGAACTGGCATGGATGTCTCCTGACTCTCTTTGGCCATTGATTTTCATTGTTTTTCTTAAAGATTCTGGGGCAACAGAAACTATAATATAGGCATAATGATTCCTCAAATTTTATATGAAAGGAAGCCACATTAGATTTCTAGTACAGTTTTTTCTTCCTCTATTTCTTCCTTCTTTCCTTTCTTCTTGTTTTCTTACCATTTTCTTTCTTTCTTTTGTTGTTGTTGTTGTTGTTGTTGTTGTTGTTCAGTGAGACAGAGAAAGGGACAGACAGCAACAGACAGGAAGGAAGAGAAATGAGAAGTGTCAACTCATAGTTGCGGCACCTTAGTTGTTCATTTATTGCTTTTTCATGTGCCTTGATAGGGGAGGGTGCTCCAGAGAAGCCAGTGACCCCTTGCTCAAGCCAGCAATCTTGAGCTCAACCCAGCAACCTTTGGGCTCAAGCCAGTGAGCCCACACATAAGCCAGAGACCTTAGGGTTTCAAACCTGAGTCCTCAGCGTCACATGTCAAAGCTCTATCTACAGCACCATGGTTTGGTTAGGCTCTTTCCATTTTTCTAACCTTCCTTCTTTCCATACAGAAAACACTTTTCACACAATGCCTCTATTCACTTCACAAATATTTATTGAACATCCACCACGAAAGTCCTGTCCGTAGTGCTGTGGTTACAGAAATTAACACAGCCCAATCATTTTTCTCAAAGAATTTATAATCTGCTAGGGGCGGCTACAGGCACTAAACAAAGAATAAATCTAGATCCCTGGCTGGATAGCTCAGTTGCTTAGTGCATCGTCCGGAAACTCAGAGGTTGCTGGTTTGATACAGGAACAGATTGGTGTTCCTCTTTCTCTCTCTCTCCCTTCTACTCTCTTTAAAATTCAGTAAACATTTTTTAAAAAAATAATAAATCTAGAGAAAAAGATAAATATAGAAGGCAATTTCAGGTGGAGGCAAGTGCTCTGAAGTGAAAGAGAGGTGGTAGAGGGGATGTATTTAGACAGGATGGTGAGGAATTGAGGTGGTCAGAGACAGGCAGAACCCTCAAGAATGTGAGGAATATCTGCGGAAGAACCATTCAAAGGTGGAGCAATCTCGGGTCTAAAGCCTCAAATCCTGAGCTAAGCTAGAACCAGAAATCCAATGGGGCTTAAAAACCAGTATGATACTTCAAGAGCTCACAGTTAAGAGAGAGAGACAATGGATCTTAATCAAAGCAATCACATTCAAAACTTAATGCAACAATCATGATACTTTTGGTCAGTGGGGACCATTGAAGTGTTCGCTTGTTTTAGAGGAGGGGAGGAAGTGGGCAGCAGTCTGGGATCCAGATTTGCTTGTCACAAATATAACTAGATTAGTCTTGACTGCTATGTGGAGGCCAATAGTCTGAGCTCAGAACAGAATGCAGAAAGTACTCCAAAAGAGTGAGCCCTAGTCAGAGGGCTGGAACAGCGAGGGTCTGAAGATGGGCAGAAGAAAGTGATTTGGTTGAAGACCCTTAGCTATGAGATACACTAAACATTAGAATTTTATGTCTCACAGCTGCAGAGAATCCAGAAGGTGGTCACCACCTTGCCTTGAAAGATGTGAACTATGTGGTGTGTGTGTGTATGAAATTTATTTTTTCCTGAAAGTCAACACAGTATAAAAATTTCAAAACTACTGAAGATAGAATATATTTATAAGAAACAGCAGTGATTCCAATTCCCAGAGATAATTCCTGGTGATAGTATAGTTCTTCCAGGCATTTCTCAACACATTTTTATACCATGGATATTGTAGTATATATGGAATTTTGTGTTCTGTAATTTTTCCCTATTTACTCTGATCATATAACTTTATAAAACAAATGACATCCCCATGTCATCTATCATAATCTTCATTTATTACATGAGGTAATGGATTGGGGACTTGACCCTTGACCAAAACATCACAACTAATATGGAGTCGAGCCTCCTGCCCCACAGTGCAGTGTGTCACAGCCTATGTTTCTGATCCTGGATAAATGTGTCTAATGTGTAATATATTTTTAAACATTCCACCTGAGATATACACGTCTTCTAAATGGGCTGTCATTAAGGAAAAGAAAATATATAATAATGCTCTTTAATAAAATAGTTACAAAAATAAACATGAAATAGGTAGTCAAAAGGTCAAAGTGGACATATTGCTTAGTATGCATGCTTATAATATATAATTACATGTAGTACTGTGAAACATTTGATACCATCTCATAAAATTGAGTGTTGTGGCTCAGCCCAGAATGCCCTTGTAATCTTTTAAGATTAGTTTCTAATAGGTCTTAGAATATACATGTGATAGTGTCACTATTTTATGTACTATGATACGAACATTTCTATGTGTTAACTCTGCTCCGTGTAGAATAAAAGCAAGTAAAAAATATGGCCTTTGTGTTTCTTGTTCCTAAATGCAAACAAATTTTTGAAAATACCAATAGCAGGATTGATTTTTCCCCCTAAATGTGTACTCATTTCATTCTTGAAGTTTCTTTCTTTTAGCTTCTGTAATGTCCTACATCCCTCTCCCTGTTCATTCCACTGTGAGGGCCCTCTCTCTCTCTCTCTTTCTCTCTCTCCCTCCCTCCCTCCCTCCCTCTCTCTCTCTCAGGTTTTGTTGGCTTCTCTTATTCTTACCTCTCTACTTCCCAAAACTACCATCAGACCATGTCTTAAGAAATGCTGTAAAGAAACTTTTTCATAAGAAAAAATGTGTCACATTCATAAATGGGGGCAGTGTCTTCATACACACACACCATTTTCTCTTTTCCCCTCTTTGCTGTGCCCAACAGTGTGGCAATTGAGCAATAAGGTCAGAATTTATTCTAACGTCTCAACATAGGCGTCAGTGTGCTGGTTTGGCTATTGCTCCTTAATTCACTTAACACACAATTATTGAGCACTGACTATGGGCCAGGAGCTCTGCGTGGCATGGGCGGTCCAGACTTCTGATTCAGACTTCTTCAAGGTGCTCACAGTCTGGTCTAGTTGGTGGAGACCAATGTGGAGAAAGAGAACCTCGCACATTTGAGAGTGTAGCAAATGAAACAATTCAGTAAAATGCAGCAAACTCAGCGCTCTCCTGTGCCAAGCAGACGGCAATGGGGATGGGGCGTGGCCAGGCAGGGCTCCACACACAACCCCCAGCGGCTGGCGAAAGGTAAGATTACCTGGCACATGGTAAGACTTCGCCGCAGAAAGAATGACACGGGAAAGTGGTGAAGGGCCATTAGACAGACAAGCAATTTAATCACATGAACGCCTTTAAAAAATCGTTGCCCTAGTAACTGGAGGAGAAAGTTTGTTTTTCTTATTTTTCACGCTGCCATTAACCTCCTAATCTCAAATTCAATTACCGACCCTGGGGCTCCCAGACCGCAGACTTCCCGCCCTTGCCATCGGCGAGTCCCAGGCCGGCCTTGCGACTCCCCGCAGTTCCCCAGCCCTTTCACAAGGAATCCTCAACTAGGTGATAGGAGATTATCTGATTAAAGTCATTGGCACTAAAGCGAGAATGAGGTTTAATCCTTTAAAAAGTGTTTGCTTTGACAAAGAATAGTTTGTTAACCCTAATGAACCACTAATTGGCTGTGGAAGGATCCCTCCTCCTCATCGTCCCCACACCAACCTCCTTCTCTTTGTACTAAGGGAAACTGGTGAATTCTGAACTGTTAAAGACTCTAATTACACACATTACCTCTTTGAACCCTCACACGAGGCATATGAGATGATACATTTAAGCCCATCCTACAAACGAGGAGGCTGAAACTAGGACAGGTGTTCATTTTGGACTAACAAAGTCAGAAATTCTGGGAGCCACACTCAAGTATCAATTTTTACTTTTTGATATTCCTCAGATGATTCAATGTGCAGCTAAGTTTCCCTTCCACCGAGCTGGAGTTTAAAAAATGAAATTACCTATAATCAATTGTTCCATGTTCTTTTTCAGTAAGTAAAATTTATTTGGTTCTACAGAAAATGTTCTCTGTGGGAAACTTTGAAAAAGAGTTAGGTTTAGAGAGCTAAGATGTTGATGCACCTTTGTTGTGCAACTGGTTGGACATGGTTGCTTCTTAGGCAACCAAAATATGTTTCACATTATACCAGGTAAGCATCTGCGCTTAGAGAAATACTAGACAAACAAGCCCACACAGAGGATAATCATATATATTCTATAATGCTTAGGTTGCTGTTTGCTTAAACGTCTTAGCCCTGTCTCTTTCAAGGAGAATTGTGATCATAAGTGCCTCTTGAGAATAACGTCAAGGTCTCTGAGAGTCACAAGTGTCCTGAGGCACTTTTTTTGAATTTATTTATATTAGATTATAGAATATATGGATGTTGTAGTATACACACACATATATATTTTATACATATAGATTTTTGGAGATAAAACCATTTTTGAAAATTTTAATATACTTTATAACTTCAGCAAATATTGTAATAGCTAAATCATAATATAAAAAAATTAACAAGACATTTCTCATTTGTATCTCATTTGTAGATGATTTAGAAATCTTAGTCTTTGTAAATGTGCCATCCATCCAAATAACCCTTTTGGTCACACCTGGATGGTCTGAATGCCCATTTTTTTCTGCCATAAGCTTATCAATGAGTAACTGCTGGCAGGACCTGATCCTATCTAGCTTTCTCGGTGATGAATGTATTAATAGACAATGTTAAACATTCTTTTCCCTTTTCAAACTTTTATGGCCACTGGATTTTCACTCTAAGTCTTTTTGCTCTCAATTTTCTTGTCCAGTTCTCAGAGTCCCTGAACACCTGCCATAATTCTGGCTTTTCCTAGAATCTGAGTCTGTAAGGTGAGCACAACTAGACCTCCAAGATCTTGAAACATACCATTCAGCAGGTACAATAGCTATGAAACAGTAAATAGTTATAATCAATTAAGTGAATAATAAAAGTATGCTAAGTGTAGAGAAAGAGAATTGTCAACAAATGAATCTAAACTCAAAAGATATGCCTGACCAGGCGGGGGTGCAGTGGATAGAGTGTCTGACTGGGACACGGAGGACCCAGGTTCAAAACCCCGAGGTCACCAGCTTGAGTGCGGGCTCATCTGGTTTGAGCAAGGCTCACCAGCTTGAGCCCAAGGTCGCTGGCTCGAGCAAGGGGTCACTCGGTCTGCTGTAGCCCTACGGTCAAGGCACATATGAGAAAGCAATCAATGAACAACTAAGGTGCCGCAACGAAGAATTGATGTTTTTCATCTCTCTCCCTTCCCTTCTGTCTGTCCCTCTTTCTGTCTCTGTCACACACACACACACACACACACACAATTACCATTATTTTTACATGTTTTATTTTTATTGAATTCAGATGCCTAGAATTACAGCCCTGTGAAAGCCATGATAGTACTTAAAACACATGTTTACCCTGCCTGCTTTCCTCTTCAGTTTGTAAGATAGACTTCTATCACTGGTGACATGAAATAGTGACTTTATTTCTGTTAAGATGCAGGGTGTTTACCACACAGCCTTTGAGGGCAAGATTGGAAGAAATCTGTGACTGATCATTACTACACTGCCCAATCTGTATTGGGTTTTTGGTGTTGTTGGTTTTTTTTTGTTTTTGAAGGAGTTAGTAATTACTTTCATTCATTTTCTGGGTTTAATCTTTTAAGGCTATGACAGCTACTGACAAAGCTGGTTTCTCTCCCATGCTTTCAGGGAGTATAGCATGTCAACTTTTGAATTAACATGAAAATCCAATAGTGTTATCCTTTGTTTTGTAAAAGTTAAAGGTTCTTTTTAAAAAATCTTTATTCCTGGATATAAATTATTTTTTCTATTCCCAGATACAAAAGGTAATATGTGCTTCTTTTAAATAATGTATCAAGTGCCTTTAATAGGAGTTTATTTGTGTTCAGGTGTCATTGTAAAAATGTTTATGCCTGATTACTCTTGACAAGCAATAGAGACATAGCTGTAACTCCTGCCCACCAGCTAACTCCCATGCACAATATAACTTCTTTTTACAGCTTCAAGACTCCCACTTTCTTGAAAAAGCACTTTTCTACCTGGTATTTAGTCTCTACAATTAAATAAAGAAGTTAATTGTATGAAAGAGGCTGGCCACTCTGAGTCTCTCTTTTCATGAAGTCATTCTTCTCTAAAGACAGACTAAATTACAGATCAAGTCAGAATAGTTTTTCTCCCTCCTGAAGACTTTCAGTCTTTTTATTATTACACAGACTAGTAGATAGGTCTTGGGAAAATCTGTAAATAATTTGGCAGGACCCCTAAATACTGAAAATTCTACGTGGACCCTGGGTGGTGTTAACTTTGTTAGATTCAACTTGACCTTGTGGGAAAGGGCAGATTTGGCACTAAATATCCAATTTATATGACACAACCACATCAGTTTTTAGGAGAAGAGAGCACAAAGATGGTACTGAGCACAACTTTGGACATTGTTCTTACCATAAGGAAAGAAGAAGTCAACTCAAATAAATCTATTTAATTTATGACTAAATCACCAGGTAACTAAGGGAAAACACTGTCTACTTTGGAGTTATTGACAGCAGGTATACACATGCTGAATATGACACATAAGCCAGTCTCCATAGGTAAGAGTACATCCTTGGTCTGTTTATATTGCTGACTGCTTTTGGCAATAAGACATATCCACCATCCCCCACCAACTTGGGACAATGACCTGTGCACGCACCATACTTTTAAAAAGAATCAGGTTAAAAAATGGTGTGTGTGTGTGTGTGTGTGTGTGTATGTGTTTTCAAAAGCTGCTCTTTTGCCTATGGCCTTGATTCTTGTAAAAGACAGTCTTTGAAGTCTGTTATTAGGCCCAGAATTCTGGACAATCTTTCTAAGTCTCAGCTTTCTACAAACTTAAAATATCTACCACATAAAACTATGACAATGAATGACATCATGAAAATTAACCTAGGTCAGGCCTTCGAGAAACAATGGTTCTATTTAAAATAGATAGTAATTATGAATTTAAAATCTAGAATATTTTAAAAAACAAACTCATGCTAAACTTTAGGTCTCTTCTAAATATAAGGATTAAAACAAATTACAACTTTAAGAAACTTACAGCTCCTCTAACCTAACCAGGTGGTGGCGCAGTGGATAGTGTCAGACTGGGATGCGGAGGACCCAGGTTCAAGACCCTGAGGTCATCAGCTTGAGCGCAGGCTCATCTGGTTTGAGCAAGGCTCACCAGCTTGAGCCCAAGGTCACTGGCTTGAGCAAGGGGTTACTCAGTCTGCTGAAGGCCCACAGTCAAGGCACATATGAGAAAGCAATCAATGAACAACTAAGGTGTCACAACGAAATACTGGTGATTGATGCTTCTCATCTCTCCGTTCCTGTCTATCTGTCCCTATCTATCCCTCTTTCTGACTCTCTCTCTGTCCCTGAAAAAAAAAAAAAAAGAAACTTACAGCTCCTCTTTGCAAGATAAGAAACAGATCCTCTTACAGTATTTTTGAATAAATAAATAGGATATAATTAAAAGGGAATCCATGATGTTCCTTGGATCGATAAACAGGAACTTTAGCAACATCACACTTAGTTGGCCAGTGCATAGTTTTCCCTTGACCAACTTTTCCCATCCATTTGATGAGGCAAAACATGAGGAAGACAAGACAAGACAAGCAAAAAGTATCTACCACTTTAAAGAAGAGTATATGGTGCACAGCTGCATGGAAACCACCTTCTTAAAACCATAGGTGATTTTTTTAAGTCAGTAAGAACTGTTGCCACAGCTTAAAAATTTAGTTGTCTAATTGTTTCTTTTAAGTAACACAAATCTAGAGATCCTTCCAAGCATAGCTTCCTTTTTCAGCTTTTACTTTTACCTGGTGTCTCTCAACTTCCTAGGAAAAAACAAGCTCAGAACTCCAAGAGAGAAAAGAATGATAATGTGTTGCTAAGTACGATTTAGTAACCCACGCTTGGGCCACAGAAATGATGAAGTCATCCACAAAAGGGGGAACATTTACACTTGTGAAAGAGATTCTTTTCTAACCAGAGGAACAAAGTCAAATAAGGCAAGAGGAGAGGCAGACTGACTCTGGAGGAGCATCCTTAGCATCCAAATATGAAGGGTGATGATTGTCAAGGTAACCAAATAGAGTCACGTCCCAAGGCCACATGCTCTTTCTGTGCTCCCCTCCCCAATCAACATATGGTACAATTCTTATGACAGAAACCCTGCTGCTCTCATATTTCCAACAGATAGGCTACTTGGTTCATCTGTGCACCTGTGGTAAACAGCAGATCAGGAAGTGGCTTCATGTTTTAGGAGTGTTTTCTAATATTCATAAATTGCAGATTTTCATGCATTTATTCTCTCACACATATGCCCTTGGACACCACACAGCATCTCACACTTTACAATAATCTGATGATATGGTGAATCGTCATACCCACATATTTACATGATAGGATAAACTGCATCACTTTAAGGAGCATGTAAGTCATCTGTACCATTCCACACTTCCCCAAACTAGTAGCATATGGTTTCCTATCTGGATGTTGTCAGGAACACTCAAAAATTAGTTTCTAAGTTCCTACAACATCATGTCTGCCTGCCTTGGGAAAATTACGATTGTGTTCTTCTCCAACCCACTCATTGTCATCCTTCTAGCACACATAGTCCAAGGCCACAGTAGTTTTTTCATTGTCAGTTTTTAATGAACCTGGAAATAGAAGCCATACCAGGTGTCATTAGCTATTTTCCCCACTTCTATAAACATTATTTTTTTATCTTTTATATGTATTTTTAAAAGAACTTAAAATTTTATTTTTCAATTGCAGTTACATTCAGCATTATTTTGTGTGGTTTCAGGTGTGCAGCATAGTGGTTAGACAATCATATACTTTGCAAAGTGCCTCCCATATATTTCCAGTACCAGTACCCACCTGATGTCATACATAGTTATCACAATATTATTGACTATATTCCCTGTGCTGTGCTTGACATCTCAGTGATTATTCTGTAACTATCAGTTTGTACTTAATCCCTTCACCTCTTTGTCATTAACAGTAAGTTACTACTATTAAAAGTGAAACCAGTTGATGTTGCAAGGGTCCCTATTGTCATTGTCACTGTAACAAGGAACCAGCTATTAACTCTGGAGCCTTTTCTCTAGTCTTTTCTGCTTTATACCTTTGCAAAAGTGACAGTGCCTGATGACCTCCTTACCAGACATTAGTGTACCTATTTCCAATGGCTATAATTCAGGTAAATTATTCCATTGTAAAATACCTGAAAATTTTTAAGTTGGCAAATTTAAATATTAGTTGAGCCTTTTTCACTGTTATCAAACCCTCAGCAAATTAAGGGAATGAAGAGGCAAGAAAATACAGTTAATCTTTAAAGGTAAATTCAGCTTACCTGAAAATTCTCTAAACATAATAATTCATCTTCTAAGAAAGCTTCTGTTAGTCAAGTAAGTTTGTACATATGATATATATGTTTGCTCATTTATAGTTTGCAATGGGTGTGGGAGACAGGCTGTAAACTGGCAAGGTCCTTATAGCCTAAGGCTTAGTTTTAAGACTAAGCCTATCCCACCTTTTTAATACTAAGATCTTTTCCACATCCTTCTAATACTAAGATCTTCTCAAAACTTAAACTTTTCCCCACACCCTTGACTGTTGCATGATGTGAGGTGGTGCACTCTTATGAAGAATCCCATTTATGCCTCAGATAAGTAGCTTTGCATCAGAGATTTCCTTATTTGTATATTGGCTTAAAGATTTTAATTTCTACACTATAAAATGAAGCAGACCGGGGGCACACTCACTCAGATCCTGCCATCAGCATTGCAGAAGAGAGGCAGCCAAGATGGCAGACTGCTGAAGGAGAAGCCAGTTTGTGCAGAGTTTGTGCAGAGAGAAGGAGATGGGAAACAGAGGTGAATAAGGCTGGTTGGACCTTTGATGCTAGGAATACTTGGATGAGTCAGTGGCTTTGGGAGCCCTGAATGGAAAGGGAAGTGTTTTCCCACTGTGTGTATATCTCCCCCGCTGGGTGCAAGCTAGGATTAAAGGTAATGGCCAACCAGTTCTTGGCTCCACTGTTTCATTACAGTCAGTCCGAATCAAATGTGAACCTGTATGGGCCAGGCTGCTGTGATGGTGGCTGCAGCTACTGGCTTTACAGCTTCTGACCTATTTAGTAATTCCTGCCTCTCTTCAAACAACAATTTTTCCTGGCCTATGTTAAACACAAGTAATGAATGGTCCATTCATTGCATTCCTCTCCCCAATTCACACCAGCATATGTATTTGCAAATATTTGATCACGACATACAACACCTTTTCATGGTCTACAACCTACGTGACCTGGCACATTGTTACCTCTTTAGTTTCATATCTCTTTATTACCCTCTGAGACTTGGACTCTTCATGTCTGCTTCTCAAATATGCCAGGCTTGATCTTGCCTCTGCACTTCTCATCACTCTTTCTGTTCCTCTCTTTCTAAAATTCTCTGAACAGCACTCCAACCTTTTCATCATTCAGGTCTTAGCTTAACAATTAGCCTTCTGAGAGGCCACCCTGGAAGGCCAGCTGGTGAAGATATTTCCCTTCTCTGTCTCTCGGTCCTTTTACTTTGCTGAATGTTCTTCATGTTGCTATCATCATCTGAAACTTCCTTTTTAAACATTTACTTGTTTGCTGGTTTACTCATTGTCTCTCCTTACTAGACTGAAGTTCAGTTCCTTCAGGGTAGAGATTTAATCTTATCCATCACCGTTTCCCTGACTCTAGGTCGGTGACAAACGCATAATGCTTGGTATAGAAATACATGAACAAAGGCATTCCAAAATGACAACAGCGTCTTCCAAAAAAAATTAGAACCCTCTCCTCATACAACCTACTTCCTGAGAAGAACCTCAAAGTCAGTCACCAAATATCTCCTCTTGTCGGACCAGAGAAGAGAGAAAAAAGTGGCGCAATATTAATTGCAAGTAGTATGAAAATATCCTCTGAGTTCTTTGATTTATTTTTGAAAGGTTTTGAAAATGTATTTGTAAAGCCAGTATCCATGACCACCATCACAGCCACCTGGCCTGTGCAGGTTCACATTTGTTTCGGACAGACGGTAATGAAACAACGGAGCCAAGAACTGGTGGGATATTAGCTTTAATCCTAGCTTGCACCCAGAGGGCAAGAAATACACACAGTGGGAAAACACTTCCCTTTCCATTCAGGGCTCACAAAGCCACTAACTTATCTGAGTTTCCTAGAATCAAAGGTGTCTAACCTCACCAGCCTTATTCACCTCCGTTTTCCATCTCCTTCTTTCTGCACAAACTCTGCACAAACTGGCTTCTTCTTCAGCACTCTGCCATCTTGGCTGCTTCTCCTCTCCTTCACATGGCCTTTCTCTGCTCTCCTCTCTAATGCTAATCTCAGGAACCAAGAGAGAGCAAGCTTCCAGTCTGCCCCATTTTATAGTGTAGAAATCAAAACCTTTAATTCAATATACAAACAAGGAAGTTCTCTGATACAAAGTCACTTAGGGTGAGAAAGGCTTAGTCTTAAAACTAAGCCTTAGGGTGTAACAACCCTGCCTGCTTACAGCCTGTTCCCACACCCAATGCAAACTATAAGTGAGCAAACATATATATCATATTTACAACTTATTTGACCAACAGTATTGTTCCAAATCTTTTCCACCTGATGAAAATTTTGATGTTTCAACTTTAAAGCTGACTTTCCCAGGGAGCCTTGTGTCATCATTGTCACTAGAAGTATAACTCAATTATTTTGATGTCTCAAGTGACACCTTAATTTTTCATATTGAAAATTCATTTCTTTTCATATTTTTTTGTACCAGAGTATAAGACATTTGAGGCAGGAGCTGCACCATATAACCTGTAGATCGACCACAGTTTTGCCCGCTTTACTTCTCAATAAATTAAATGGTAGAGGCAGAATAATACTATGATAAAGGTCCAGTTTAGAGATGGGCTCACCTGCATCAGTTTTGTGACCATTCTCAAGCTATCTTTCACTCTCTCAATGTATTTTTACTTTGTAAAATTTTTTTTCAATTACACTTGACATTAAATATTATTTTATATTAGTTTCAAGTATACAGCACAGTGGTTAGACAACTATATACTTTACAAAGCATTCCTCCTTATCCTCCTTGTAAGTCTAGCACTCACCTGGAACCATACATACTTATTCTAATATTATTACCATATTCCCCCTGCTGTGTTTTATTAGACTTTTTAAAAAAATCTATGAAGTGGAATAATAGTATTTATTTTATAGGGTTGGTGAGGGTATTAAATTAGTTAATCATGGGAAGCACCTGATGTAAAATGATATTTTAAAATGGCACCAAAATATAGTACTAAGAATAATACCAAACTTTGATATCAAGAAACTTAAAGCTATTATTATCATATTAACATTGTCATTATTATCATTATGATATCTTTATTATTTCGAATCTAATACTCTCAAAAACCAAGTCATGTTTATAACTTTAAACTTGATATGTGGGCACAAAATAGACAGTTTCCCTGTAGTAGCTTTATAATCCACTTTAAGACCAAAAATAGAATCAAGAAATAATTACAAAACAATATGTGAACTATATGCACAGCCGTGAGCCCAGCACAGGCAGATGGTTAATCAGGAAAGGATTCTGAAAGGAGATTGCTCTTTCATCTGGCTGGAAGAAAGCAATGCACCCTAACTGGCAAAGAAGGGTGTTTCTGGGAACTGAGGGCAGAGGCAGGGGCATTAGTGCAGACGCAAGGGCAGCAGAGCACAGCAATTTGTGCTCAGGATTCGGGGAGGCTAGCAGCAGCCACTCTGAAGTCACCTCTTTTTAGCTCCGTGGAAAAGAGCCAACACAGAAAAAAGGAGAACTTCTCAGTCTATTTGTTGTCACTGGGGCCATTTCTTTTTGTTTGTTTCAATTCCTTTCACTTATTTGTAACAGAAGTAACTGTTAAGTGCAGGGTAATTTAGAGCACTATCCTTACCACGGCCTCTTCCAGATGAGCTTGGGAGATAGTTGTTATTTTTTTTTATTATTAAACCTACTTTTGTTGTGAATGAGGCTCAGAAATGTTGAAGCCTCCTACTTAATCATCATGTGTGAGTACCTACTCTGTGCCATGCATTATTCTAGGTACTGAAGCTATAGCATGAACTAAACAGACCAAATCCCTACCTACCCTCATGGAATTTACATTCAAGTGGGAGAAACAGGCAATAAATAATTGAATAAAAAAATAAAAATTAAAAATTTATGTAATATTAAGTGCTTTCAAGAAAATTAAAATGGCCTGACCGGGCAGTGGCGCAGTGGATAGAGCTTTGGATTGGGATGCCGAGGACCCAGGTTCGAGACCCCGAGGTCACCAGCTTGAGTGCGGGCTTATCTGGTTTGAGAGAAAGCTCACCGGCTTGGACCCAAGGTCGCTGGCTCAAGCAAGGGGTTACTCGGTCTGCTGAAGGCCCGCGGTCAAGGCACATATGAGAAAGCAATCAATGAACAACTAAGGTGTCACAACAAAAAACTGATGATTGTTGCTTCTCATCTCTCTCCATTCCTGTCTGTCTGTCCCTATCTATCCCTCTCTCTGATTCTCTGTCTCTGTAAAAAAAATAATAATAAATAAATAAAATTTTAAAAAAAGAAAATTAAAATGGATCCTGGCTGAGTAGTGTAAGGTATTTTTCCCCACTGAGAAGGAAGGAAGGGGCCGGAGCCACGAAGTGTGGAATAATAAAAGACTTTATTGAGTACAGCACACATCCTGCCTGACGAGGTCCTCTGGTCCCAGGGACAGAGACCAGAGGAGTCACAAGGAGTGACCCGTATGAGAGATATTTAAAGAGTCCCTAGGGTGGTTGAGCTAATATGACGTGGTGAAATCTCACTGGCTGGCAGATGGTCGCTATTTTCCAAAGGGCTCCTGGGAAGTTTCTTTTGGCACACTTGGTTGTGGGCAGTCCTAGCCAAAGTTCCTGGGCCTGAGTTCCCCACATGACCATCCCCCATTACCCGCTGACCTTACAAGTAGTGCTGTTGGTTAGAGTGTCATCCTGATATGCCAAAGTTGCGAGTTTGACTCAGCTCAGGGAACATATAAGAATCAACCAACAAATGAGTAAATAACTGGAGCAACAAACTGATGCTTCTCTTGTTTCTCTCTCTCTCTCTCAAATCAATAAATAACAATTTAAAAAAGAGAAGAAATTGCAGTACAAGGACAGAGAATGACTGGGCCAGGGACACTAACACTAAATTGGTCATAGAACACCAATGTCCCTTTGGAGGAACATCTGAGATCTGAACCAAGAAGAATTGTGTCACAGTAATTAATGTGTGTGGTAAGAGTGCCAAGAGGTAAGAGCTTGTGCAAAATCCCTGAATCAGAAAGGAAGTTAGAATATCCTAAGGGCAAAATGAGTGGAACCAGAGCTCAGTGAATAAAGGGATGAGAGAGGATATGACAGAGGAGATGTAGGTGGAGGCCAGGACATGAAACCAGTAGTGAGGAATTATTTTTTCTTTTTTATTTATTCATTTTTAGAGAGGAGAGAGAGAGAGACAGAGAGGGATAGAGAGGAGAGAGAGACAGAGAGAGAGAGAAGGGGGGAGGAGCTGGAAGCATCAACTCCCCCATGTGCCTTGACCAGGCAAGCCCAGGGTTTCGAACCGGCGACCTCAGCATTTCCAAGTTGACGCTTTACCCACTGCGCCACCACAGGTCAGGCCAGTAGTGAGGAATTTGAATTTTATCCCAATTAAAATAGTCATAGGGGGAACTCAAGAGTTAAAATTTTACCTTCAATAATGGTGATTTTGGTTATGATCAGTGGGCTTAATGTAAATAAAAGCTTTGTTCCAGGAGCTGGGACACCTGAACAGACCTACACGACTTAATGAGATCTATACATAATACACTTTTGTGCCCCAGGAGATCTGTGAGCAATCCACCTTTGTGCCCCAGGGGACTACTAGCAATGCCTTTGTGTTACTAGGATGGACCACCAACTGACTATGATCCAATTAACTTTGACTATGATCTTATTAACTCTCCCTTGAAATTCCAAAACCCTTACCCACCCTTTTCTTCCCCTTTAAAAAAGTTGGCTAAGGGATTGGGGGTTGAGGTGATTTGGGAATATAACCCCTGTCCCCTTAGATTGCCAGCCATCTGAATAAAGTGCCCATAAAGATCCAATCTCTGTCTCCATTTATTTGGCTGACTTGGTGAGAGGCAACATGGACTCTGATATTTCCAGTTTCAATAAGAAGCCATTAGCCTGACCAGGCAGTAGTACAGTGGATAAAGTGTCAGACTGGGATGCAGAGGACCCAGGTTCGAGACCCTGAGGTCACCAGCTTGAGCGAGGGCTCATCTGATTTGAGCAAAGCTCACCAGCTTGGACCCAAGGTCGCTGGCTCAAGCAAGGGGTTACTCACACTGCTGTAAGTCCCTGGTCAAGGCACATATGAGAAAGCAATCAATGAACAAAGGTCTCGCAATGAAAAACTGATGATTGATGCTTCTCATCTCTCTCCATTTCTGTCTGTCTGTCCCTACCTATCCCTCTCTCTGACTCTCTCTCTGTCCCTGTAAAAAGAAAAAACAAAAAAGAAGCCATTAAAATTTTTTTTAGAAAGAAGTCACATAATCTGACTTATAGTTTCAAAGTCATGCTGTTAAGGATGCAAAAATAGAAAAAGAGAAACTTCTGAGGAGGTTACAACCAGAAGGGGAATAGTAGTGTCTCACCCTGTGCTCAAGATGGTAGAAGGGGTGAGCCTGGTCAGTTTGGGATAAATTTTGGAAACAAATATATTGACAAACATATTGATAAGCAGGAAGGAACCAATGATGCTTTTGAATTAATTAACTGCATATAAGATGATGCCAATTACTGACCAAAAAACATTGGGGATGGATCAGAGAAGGGAAGACAATAAGGAGTTTAATTGTGGTCATGTTGACTTTGAGATACTTGTTAATGTTTGAGGTACGAGTCCAGAAATTGGAAAAAAGTTACTGAAGGAAGGACCATTCTGGAATCACTCACATGAAAGTGTGAGAATTTTTCTAGTGCTTATGAACTACATAAATTCATGATTGTTTTTTTCCCCTTACTTTCCTTATTTAATTATGTGATAAAATATTCACATTTAACCTTAATAAAATAAAAACCCTCTGAAATAATAAATTGATAAGTTTGACCAAATATAGTACCACAGATATCTACTTTCTTATCTGAAATTTTAAGTTTCTGGAATGCCCAAGAAGGTATTTGTCTTCAGACTAAATGTAGGTTGAATAGAATTAAAATATAAAGATAGAAGTTCATCCAATAATTCAGTTATTTCTGGATTATGTCATAATGTTTGAATTAGGACACACAGTTTATTTAATGAAAATGGTTGGGGCAAGAAACATTTAATTTTTATGGCTTATGGTGAGGATAGGGGAGAAGATTAAAGTAAACCAGTTTTAAAAATATATAAAATTAAATGAATAAGAATGCAAAATGAAACAAAATATGCTAAAACTGCAAACAGGCTGAGAAAAGTGAAACCACTAGTATTTCTGATGGATACTATGATAGCCCAGAACAAAAGAAAGAACAGGGTAGGAGGGTGGGAGAGAGGGAGGAAGGGAAATAGGGAGGAAGGAAGGGAGAGAGGGAGGGAAGAAAAAAGGAAGGAAGAAAGATTTCATCCAAGTAACTTACAAACACAGTATTTGATGGGGTTTGGGTGTGTGGGGTACACACAAACCCTGCATTCTTTTTCCGTAGGTTTGTTTATTGTAGTCATTTTGTGTAAAGCAATTCAGAAGTTATTTTAGATGTATTATAGAGTTGAGCAAATGAGTAAGCATGATGATGTTAGGACCCAGGGTTCACACTAGATAAAGGATCACATGAATATGAAATAAGGGAGGGCACATAAGAACCCAGTGGGGATGAAATGGAATTGGAGGTATCAGATGAACTTACCATGTCCAAAATATGTGTATGTATATGTATATAAATGTTTTACATATACATGCATATGCATTTGTGTATGAACATTTGTATGTTTGTATGTGTGTATGTATCAATATTTTTCTGTGAAAGGGTCAGGAAGAAAAATTATCCCAGGGGCAGCATCCTGATACCTAAATCTTAGCCTCTAACACCATTCCCACTACAAGAAATGAGAAATGAATGATCGCAGGGGTGGAACTAGGTAAGTACCAGGTCAGCAGTTTTTTTTATGCCACAAAGTAATCAGTGCTTACTGATATGATGGAGGCAGGCCAGAAAGACACAGAAGCTGGAACGGGCTCCCTTCATCAAATACAGACACTTGGAGCACCAAAATAATTAAGGCAGTAATGAATTATAAAAGTCTGAAAAGACAGAAATTTAGTAACGGATAGATACATACATGAAGGGAAAGGAGTTCTTTTGCTTACAGTAGAAGGCAAAAGATCGATACAAATATGCAGGGAATCCTGGAGTTAAAATATCATTTTGTAACGATGATAACAAAGACTGTATCAGACAAAAGCATCAATTAATACTAAACCCGAGGGGAAATTTCTCATAAGGAGCCATAATTATCAAATGGAGAAATCAAGCACCCCCTTGATGAGGCAACCAAAATTAACATCATCAATGTGGGACAGATGAGCATCCTGTGCTTGATATTATAGCCTGAGAGGAAACATCATCACCTATGCATCACCTATTCTAGCAGAAAATACATAACTACCATATAATCACAAGGGACTGTCAGACAAATGCAAAACGAGACAAATTTTGTTAAAAAGTAAGGAGTTGGTGAATAGACTATTCTCATTAAAATTTTCAATTTCACAAAAAAACAGAAATTATGTGGAAGTGTTCCAGAATAAAGGAGGCTAAAGAGACATTGCAGATAAATGTATACTGACTCTAGGCTAGATCCTTTTCTGAAGGAGAAAATATCATCAAGGGTGTTATTAGATGAGTAGCAAACTAGAATATGGACAAATTAGGTAAAAATATAACACCCATGAAATTTATGAAGTAAATCATTGTATATAACCACTATGTAATATATTACCTCTATTTTTAGGAATAAGACACTGAAGTATAAAGGCTTATGTTGTTTATAAATTACCCTCAAGTGGTTCAGAAAAGAAATTATGAAGATAAAAGATATAAAGCATGAGATTGGATTATAAAGTAATTGTGGTAAAAAAATTAAGATTAGGTAAATCGTGTAAGGATATATGGGTGTCTATTTTATTATTTTTATTTCACAACTTTTTTGAGCTTAAAATTATTTCTAAATTTAAAATAAAGTATTACAACTGTCTCTAGTGAGTACTTTACAAAATCCAGTGCCATCAGATATATGCTTTATTTTACTAAAATAAAAAAGTCTAATTTCATGGAAAATGGTTTTTGTCTCTCCTCTAATTCATATCTGTTCACAAAACAGAAAAGAATAAAAGTATCTGCTTAAATTTTTTCTTATGAAAAGTGAGAATAAGTTCAACTTAGGCATAAAGAAAAATCCTACTAATTTTCTTTTTCAGAATGAGAATGAACTGGTGATGTTTTTCAAGATCATATTACTATTTATATTCTTTTCAAATAAGACAAATTTTGAGAATGTGATGACCAGTGCATACATAAAACACTAAAAGTTCATGATGAAATATCTATAAAGTAGAAAAATAATGCAATGTTACTTTTAACACTAGTTTACAGAGCAATGTCAGTAGGCTACTATTTTCTGACCTATTGTCCATGGTTCCAATATTAATGAATGGTTTTAATATCATTTAAAAAAATTTTAGATTTAGGCCTGACCTGTGGTGGTGCAGTGGGTAAAAGCGTCGACCTGGAACACTGAGGTCGCCGGTTTGAAACCCTAGGCTTGCCTGGTCAAGGCACATATGGGAGTTGATGTTTCCTGCTCCTCCCTCTGTTCTTTCTATCTCTTTCCTCTCTCTGTCTCTTTCTCTCTCTGTGTCTTCTCTCTCTAAAAAAATGAATAAATAAAATGTAAAAAATAAAAAAAATTTAGATTTAAAAATACAAATTTATTGTATTATTGAAAATTTCCTTGGAATGCCAAAAAATTAAAACCTATTTCCTGTACATGTGTTGAATGATGAAAAAGAAAAAATGCTGAGAGGAATTTGGAAAACATTGATTCTAAATGCCTACCCAATTTTAGTTCATGTACAATGATAAAAATATCAATGATGTCAGGGACATGTTAGAAATTTATAGTTATTCTCAAATAACAAATTATTTACATTTTAAAGATTAAAATATTACAGTATTTATATTTTGTAATTATAGATGTAAAAACTGACTTCATTTAATGTTATTTTTTAAATGGAAATATGCAGAAATGTAAAAGTACTTGCATTTGTCCTTTATATTGGCAGAAATTATTTCTCATATAGAAATGAGATGCATATTCCATCTTACAGAGTACATGAACTGACACAGTGCATATTTTTATGAAAACAACTTTCTATTTAGTTAATATATATTTTTATTACTATATTAAATATGAATATGCTCCCCATGGCACTTATTTGGAAGTTATATCAATTAAAAACAAATAGTTTAATGAATGTAGGATAGACACAAATTTGTTTTTAAAACACAGGAAGAGGCCTGACCTGTGGTGGTGCAGTGGATAAAGTGTCGACCTGGAACGCTGAGGTCGCCGGTTCAAAACCCTGGGCTTGCCTGGTCAAGGCACATATGGGAGTTGATGCTTCCTGCTCCTCCCCCTGTTCTCTCTCTATTTCTCCCTCTCTCTCTCTCCCCTCTCTCTCTAATAAAAATGAATAAATAAAAAAAATCTAAAAAAAATAAAAAGTAAAGTAAAAAAAAAAAATTAAAAAAAAAAACAAACACACAGGAAGACCCACATTATTTAGATTTAGAGAATTTTTGTTTCAGAATTCCACCCCTCTTAGTCTGCACCCAGACCATAATCTTTCTTTCAGGCAATAAAACCCTCTTGTCTTTATTTTTGTAAATAAGAAAAGATCCAATAGGATAAAAAATAAAATAAAACAAACAAGCAAACATTTCAACCTTTCAAAAGTTCTTTTGGAAGTTCCATCATTTATGTCAAAAACAAATAGCATAGTTGTTTCAAAGTGAAATTGATATTTGAAAGGTAATGTATTTGCTGGGCTGGGATAGAGCCCACAATAAGCAGCTTGAACAGGTGAGAAGTTCACACCCTGAAAGAGGGAGACACCACTAAACTGTGAGATTATCTGTATCAGCCCTGGATATGAAAAGTGTGACAGGTTCCCAGCAAGATCACCCACATGTTGTGGTCAGCCATGCTTTATGAAGACAGATGCAAAAGTTTATAATGCTATATTATACAGCAGTCACTCAGTCTCAACCTTCGTTAGATTCAAGGAAAATGTCTTTGTGTGTCACATGAATATAATCTTAATGAAACAGTAAAAAAATGTATCTATAGTTCAAAAGTCAAATTTTATGTTTTCCAGCAATAAATTCTAAACACTACCATAGCTCATTTCACTTTAAAAATTTAGATTTCCGAGCAGGTTTTAAATGCTTTTTCTTACAACAGTATGTGAAATAAGCATATGCAATGCGTTCCCTGTTGTAACAATGACAAAATGGCGCCTTCGACATTCTTTATGTCTGAGAAATGCAGCCAGATAGGCATTAATTTTTTTTTTGTAAATATAATTTTCTCAAAGACAGGACAAATTTTAAACTTATTTCCTATTATCTAGAACTAGGCTATTCATTCAGAAATGTTACTACATCTCAACAGCAACAACATCGGCACATCTGTTTTGCCAGCAAGATGGCATTTTCTCTACTGCTTCGCACTTTATCTGTTACAGTGGTGATCAGTTGAAACTGGTCTCCTTGGGTTCTGTTTTCTCTTGGTTGGTATTCGTTATGCAGTGCAATACCACACTTTGTGCAACATACTTGCAGTGCTTAATCGTTCATGATAAAAAAATATCCTCATACTTAAAACTCTGGACATTGAAAAATACTTCTATTATTTTTTAAAAAGGTATTAAAATGGTACTGTTGTAAATAACATAATCAAGTTCTGATGGAATTAGTTGTGTTTAATTAGTGCGTGATATATAAGATGAGGCTGCACAATTTTGATGGATTTCTCATAATGATCAACTTAATTTAAAAAATGTTATTCTAGTAGGGAATGTCAAACTTGAATCAATAGTGCATTTCTTGAATTTATAATACTAACAATCTGCTTTCCTTCTTCTATAATCTGGCACCCTGCTTCAAAAAACCCTATTTTCCAGGTAGGTAATAGAGCCAGTATGATAGCACTATTTAGCAAAATTCGTAAAAATCAAATCCATTTTTTGATGGAACAATGCAAACTTTCTTTCCTGGAAGCTGTGAAATTTTTATTCTAATTAAAAAATAAATTAATTAAGCATTCAAATCCTGTATTACTTGGGATATTTATCTTACCAAATCTCACACAGCAAACGTAACGTGTGTCACCTCCTCAAAATGAGGAGCTAGCAGCAAACTGTCCAAACTCCCATGTGTATAAACAGAATAGTTCACTTACTGCATTTAAAAAAATGTATTAAACACTGTAATGTTTATATCAAAGCATAAGAAAACCAACTGGTTTTGGAAGGAAAATTTAAACTTGCTAAATAATTAATATAATTGTATTAAACAATTAATATGTATAAGTATTGCTCTACATTGGCATTTTCAGAAAAAAAATTTCTACTGGATTTAGATTATTTTAGCATTTCACTAATGGGATCAGTTTTTTCTTAATTGGATCTCCTATTATGAATCCAAATGATTTTTGTTTTAACTCTTGGTCTATTTTTAAGCATTACAATTGTAAATTAAATTTATTAAGAGAAAGATGAGTTTCCAAAATTGGATTTACTTGTCTTATTTAGGTTTTAAAATCGTACTCTCTGCACTACATATTGCTTTTTAAAAAGTATTTAAATAATGTGATGATATGAAAAATAATACTGGAATGTCACTTTATAAATAATACAATATATTTTGGCAGGGCGTAAAAAAACAAATGCAACAGTGTCTTTTACCTGGATAATATTCAGTTCTTAAAAAGCAAAATTAACAAAAGGGTATATGTAGGAGAATTTAAGAATGTTAGGAATAAATGGGAGCTAGGAGAAGAAAAATTTTTTAAAAAATAATTAGTAATCCAAAAAATCTTTCAGCATAAAATTTTTGTAAAACTGTGAAAAACAAAGCATGTTTCATTTTGCAGTTAAAATAACTTGAGATAAGTAATCAATTTAAAAGTCTTCAGCTTTTTAAAAGGTTGTCTGTGAAGTTGAAACTTTGTAAATGTTCTAAACTTTTCACTTAATATATTGACTACTCACTTGAGAGAGGTATCAGATTTACCTTATTTGTATCCAGCCAGCATTTAAATTGTTGTTCTGTAAATAGTAATCCAAATAATAAAATAAAACAGCAAGTAACAGTATCTTCTTACCTCTTATTTACAGTTGCTTGTTAAGCTGCTTAAATAGTTGCCTAAAACTCCCAGCACCTCAGAGAGCTCTGTTCTCTCCTCAGCTTTCTCCTCGAGTAGTTTTTTCCTCTGCAAAAGGGTAGTTTACCAAAAGAGGAAGTTGTGAAACCCCAGAGTCATTATGCTTAATAAATGCTATGGAAATGAAAAGTTATTCACAAACTTTATATTTGGAATCACGGAACAGGCTATCATTTGTGTGGGTATACATATATAACTAATGTAGACACATTTATATATGTAAGCAAATTTTAGGAAAGTTCTTAAAGTCTATACTTGAATAAATAATACTCATTTACATAAGGAAACCTGTTGTGTGTAGTTGAATAATTATTATAGAAAACTAGAAAATAGTGCTCTACGAAGAAGAAAACTGTCAAGCTGATACACGAGGAATGAAATTACTTTTATAAGGCTAATTAATTTCAAGTCTTTGGAGTATGACCTAAATTCTAATCTGACTACAGACATCTTGTAAAAAGAAAAAAATATTACTTCAGTAAACAGGCATTTTCCTGGAATCTGGGTAGTGGTTTCTTACCTATAAGGCTTAAAACTTCCTTTCTCATAAGTAGTTGCCTGTTACAACATAGATAAAGCATTGCAAAACTGAAACTGTTGCTTATCCATGTGTTATGGTCTCTCTCAACTTCAGCCACAGGAACAAAAAACAGGTGCACCTTCTGCCATGCTGAACAGTTAACTGGGTAAGTTTCTAACAGGCTGGAGCACTTAAAGAACTTTTATGGGAATATAGGGACAACGGTCAAAAAAGGGTATAAAACAGTTGTTCCAAGAAAATACTATTGCTAACATCAAATAAAATAAAATTCTCATGTATGTACTTCTTCCTGGTCACTGCATTATAGAAGCAAATGAGTAGCTGCAGTTTGTGTGTGGCAGTCTCTCTGTCCTCCCTTTGCTCTTTGCTTGTTGGGGAAGAGGAAGAAAGTGGCTTGTGAGAAAAACTTAATTGTTATGCAAACATCCATACAGTGTAAGAACTACTCTCTGGGCTTTAGAAACCAGGGTATTATCAGGCTTCCACTTTCTGCCTTGTACTGCAACCTACTTTCAAAGGAGTGATAAAGTGGAATTAGGGATGATAAAAAATAGAAACATTTTCCACTTCATCTAAACTCACACTTAATGTGAATTTGCAGCAAGTAAAAATAAATTAACAAACAATACTAAGAAAGCTGTATACACACACACATACACACACACAAAACAACCACCAAAACACCCCCCAAAAAACTCCAAGAAAGAATATATGCACCCCTGTGTTCAGTGTAGCATTATTTACAATAGCCAAGATTAGAAAGCAACTCAAATATCCATCAGTAGACGAGTGAATAAAAAAGCTATGGTACATATACACAATGGGATACCACTGGGCAGTAAAAAAGAAGGAAATCTTACCTTTTATGTTGGCATGGATGGAGCTGGAGAGCATTATGGCTAAGTGAAATAAGCCAGTCAGAGAAAGACAAGTACCATATGATTTCACTCATATGTGGGAACCAATGAACAAAATTAATTAATAAGCAAAATTGAGACAGATTCATAGATAAGAGAGCAGGCTGACAGCTGTCAGGTGTGGGGGTTTGGAAGATGGGTAGGGGTAGGAGTGTGGTGGGGGGATTGAACAAAAAAAAGGAAAAGAAAGATTAAAAACTCATGGAACCAGACAACAGTGTGGTGATTGCCAAGACAGAAGGGGTAGGGGGAGTTGCAGGAGGATGTGGGGGGTAAATGGTGATAGATGGAGCCCTGACTTGTGGAGATGAACACACAATACGGTGTACGGTAGATGTGTTATGGAATTGTGCACCTGAAACATGTATAATTTTGTTACACAGTGTCACCTCAATAAATAAATTCACAAAAAGGATAAAAATCAACCAGCATGCCATCAATATTAAATTTGAAGTGCATTCTTTAGTGAGACACTTGTAGCAAAATGCTTGAAGAAGTAGTAATGTGAATAACATTGGTTAGATTGTATGCACTTTGAGAAAATTTTAATATTTTGAGTATCATTGTAAAACTAGGCCCATCTCTCTTTCCCCAAAGACACAGGCTCACTTTTGGATGCATAATGCTCAATATCTTGTATATTAATGAGTTTCCTCAGTACTGTATTTTCATCCCTTTTAATTGTATGTTGGATACATAGCTGTCTCTCTAAATGACTCCTTCCAGGCTGGTATGTCTGCGCAGGCTTCCTACATCTTACAAAATGCTCCTGTGACTGACCTGCCCTCTTTGAGAAAATTGTCAACACTGACTTTCTTCAAGTCCTCATAGTGTGTGTGTGTGTGTTAGAACATATAAAAAGAAAATTGAGCATTTTTATACCATTTTAAAGTGTATTGTTCAGAGGCATACGTACATGCATATTGTTGTACAGCAACCACCACCATCCATTTCCAGGTATTTTTCATTCTTTCAAATGGAAACTCTGTACCCATTAGGCAGAAACTCCACATTCTCCCCACCGCTCACCCTGCCTCTGGCACCTCCCATTCTATATTCTGTCTCCTTGAATTTGATTACTCCAGGTACTTCATATAAGTGAAATCATAGAATATTTGTCCTTTGTAAGGTTGAATTATTTTCTGTGATATGTATGGACCACATCTGGTGTATCCATTCATCCTTTTTTTTTTCTTTTTTTTGTATTTTTCTGAAGTTGGAAACAGGGAGGCAGTCAGATTCCCACATGCACTCGACCCAGGATCCACCTGGGATGCCCACCAGGGGGAGATGCTCTGCCCATTTGGAGTGTTGCTCTGTTGCAACCAGAGACATTCTAGCACCTGAGGCAGAGGCCATGGAGCCATCCTCAGTGCCTGGGCCAACCTTTCTCCAATGAAGCCTTGGCTGCAGGAGGGGAAGAGAGAGACAGAGAGGAAGGAGAGAGGGAAGGGTGGAGAAGCAGATGGGTGCTTCTCCTGTGTGCTCTGGCCTGGAATTGAACCTGGGACTCCTGCACGCCAGGCTGACGCTTTACCACTGAGCCAACCAGCCAGGGCCCATTCATCCTTCGGTAAACACTTGGGTTTTGCCACCTTTTGGCTCTTGTAAATAACACTGCTTTGAACGAGCACGTCTCAGTATCTGTTTGAGTCTCTGCTTTCAATTCTTTTGGATGTATATTGTTACATCCCAGGAGACAGACCACAGCAAACCCAAAGTGAATTTTGTAAGTTTTATTGCAAACCTGCTCAGGGACTGCAGGCAACCCACCCAAGGGAGCACTGCAGCCCCCAGCTTCTAAAATGGCTCCTTTTTATAGGGTGGCTATCTAGGCTGAGCAAGCATTATACAGAAGCAGATGTGGCAGTTAACTATTCGTTAGGGAGGTTGCACGCAGCATAGCAATGGGGGGGGGGTATAGCTCAGTGGAGAATTTCAAACATAAACTTCTGATAAGGGTCTCTGACTCATAGAATGCAGGATGTTGGGTCTACATTTCTAACAGTTGTTTATCTTTTTTTTTTTTTTCCTCCAGCCATATACTGGATGTACTGAGTTTTCATGGCTGGTGGCCTGCACCGCTTGTCCTAAGATGTCACATATATATACCTAAAAGTGAAATTTCTGGCTTCTACAGCAATTTTTATGTTTACATTTCTTAGGACCTGCCATGCTGTTAGATCCTTCTGTCTCACTCATACTTTATCCCTTGGCACTCTACTGTCTGCCTCTCCTATTCATCAAGATTGTCCTATCAGAGTCACCCAGGGACTTTGTTATCAACTTTAAATGACACTTCAAAGATCTCTTCCTGACCTCTTCACAGCACATGCCTCTGTGGACACATCCTCCTCCCAACAGTGACCTCTGCACTTGAGTTCTTAACTTCACCACTCCTTCTTGTGAAGCATGTTCTCCTTTGGCTTTCCTGTCACATTCCTTACCTACGTTCATCCATGAAGAGGGAGCTACTGTCTCAGGACTCTTTTCTGGGCCTGCTCCTCTTCTTAATCATAATCTCCTAATATACTTCTGTGGTTTTTATGGGCACATAGTTCTGACTCCTAATCTCTGTCTCCAACGCAGATACCTTCTTATAAAAGTTTTGTCCAGTGCAAAATACAAGATTATTTTTACCTGTAAATTTGAGAAAAGAGTCTTTGTAGAGGCTCTAAAGTCACTCTGAATAAATGTGCACCTCTGTTCTTGTTTAACTTTGGGCAGGTCAGCCATTTTTTCTGAGTCCTGTTGTTCCATGTATGAAATGGGGCCTCAAAAAACTGATTTACAGGATTATTAGAAGATGATTTTCTGGCCCTGGCCAGTTGGCTCAGCGGTAGAGCATCGGCCTAGCGTGCGGAGGACCCGGGTTCGATTCCCGGCCAGGGCACACAGGAGAAGCGCCCATTTGCTTCTCCACCCCTCCGCCGCGCCTTCCTCTCTGTCTCTCTCTTCCCCTCCCGCAGCCAAGGCTCCATTGGAGCAAAGATGGCCCGGGCGCTGGGGATGGCTCTGTGGCCTCTGCCTCAGGCGCTAGAGTGGCTCTGGTTGCAACATGGTGACGCCCAGGATGGGCAGAGCATCGCCCCTGGTGGGCGTGCCGGGTGGATCCCGGTCGGGCGCATGCGGGAGTCTGTCTGACTGTCTCTCCCTGTTTCCAGCTTCAGAAAAATGCAAAAAAAAAAAAAAAAGAAGATGATTTTCTTAACATTCAAAATATATAAAATCAAAAATACTAAAATACTTTAGTCTACTTATAGTATAAAAATACAGATAAAGCAAAAGTTCTATTTTCCTCTAATATGATTTTCCTCCCCAGAGGTAACTACCTCTATCATTTTGATGTCTATTTTGCAGAACTGTTTCCTATGCTAATACATATATATGTCTATGATATACCTATATGAAGTTAAAAAATTTCATGGGTTTTTAAATGTACATAACATTACATTGCGTAATTTTTTAAATTAAATTTAATGCAGTGACATTGATAAATCAGGGTACATATGTTGAGAGAAAATATCTCCAGATTATTTTGACATTTGATTATGCTGTATACCCCTCACCCAAAGTCAAATTGTCTTCTGTGACCTTCTATCTGGTTTTCTTTGTGCCCCTCCCCTCCCCCACCCCCTCTCTCCTTCCTCGCCCCATCCCCCCTCCCCCCACCCACCTAACCCTGTTGCCATCACATTCTTGTTCATGTCTCTGAGTCTCATTTTTATGTCCCATCTATGTATGGATTCATATAGTTCTTAATTTTTTCTGATTTACTTATTTCACTCCGTATAATGTTATCAAGGTCCATCCATGTTATTGTAAATGATCCGATGTCATCATTTCTTATGGCTGAGTAGTATTCCATAGTATATATGTACCAAAGCTTTTGAATCCACTCATCCTCTGACGGACACTTGGGCTGTTTCCAGATCTTCGCTATTGTGAACAATGCTGCCACAAACATGGGGGTGCATTTCTCTTTTTGAGGCTATTCTATGGTGTTCTTGTGGTATATTCCTAAAAGTTGGATAGCTAGGTAAAAAGGCAGTTCGATTTTCAGTTTTTTGAGGAATCTCCATACTGTTTTCCACAGTGGCTGCACCAGTCTGCATTCCCACCAGCAGTGCGGGAGGGTTCCCTTTCCTCCACATCTTCTTATTCTGTGTTGTTTTGTTGATGAGCACCATTCTGGCTGGTGTGAGGTGATATCTCATTGTGGTTTTAATTTGCATTTCTCTAATGATTAGTGATGTTGAGCATTTTTTCATATGCCTATTGGCCATCTGAATGTCCTCTTTGGAGAAGTGTCTATTCATTTCTTTTTCCCATTTTTTGATTAAATTGTTTGTCTTCCTCATGTTGAGATTTACACGTTCTTTATAAATTTTGGTTATTAACCCCTTATCAGACGTATTGTCAAATATGTTCTCCCATTGTGTAGTTTGTCTTTTTATTCTGTTCTTACTGTCTTTAGCTGTGCAAAAGCTTTTTAGTTTGATATAGTCCCATTTGTTTATCCTGTCTTTTATTTCACTTCCCCGTGGAGATAAATCAGCAAATATATTGCTCCAAGAGATGTCGGAGAGCTTACCGCCTATGTTTTCTTCTAAGATGCTTATGGTTTCACAGCCTACATTTAAATCTTTTAACCATTTTGAGTTTATTTTTGTGAGTGGTGTAAGCTGGTGATCTAGTTTCATTTTTTTGCAGGTAGATGTCCAATTTTCCCAACACCATTTGTTAAAGAGGCTGTCTTTACTCCATTGTATTTCTTTACCTTCTTTGCCAAACATCAGTTGTCCATAGAACTGTGGGTTTATTTCTGGGTTCTCTGTTCTGTTCCATTGATCTATATGCCTGTTCTTATGCCAGTACCAGGCTGTTTTGAGTACAATGGCCTTGTAGTATAACTAGATATCAGGAAGTGTGATACCTCCTACTTTATTCTTCTTTTTCAAGATTGCTGAGGTTATTTGTTTTCTTTTTTGGTTCCATATGAATTTTTGGAATAAGTGATCTATATCTTTGAAGTATGTCATTGGTATTTTAATTGGTATTGCATTGAATTTATAGATTGCTTTGGGTAATACAGACATTTTAATGATGTTTATTCTTCCTAACCATGAGCACGGTGTATGCTTCCACTTGTTTGTATCTTCCTTGATTTCTTTTATTAATGCTTTGTAATTTTCCGAGTATAAGTCTTTAGTCTCCTTGGTTAAGTTTACTCCTAGGTACTTTATTTTTTTGGTTGTAATTGTGACGGGAATTTTTCCTTAATTTCTATTTCTGACAGTTCATTGTTGGCGTATAAAAATGTCTCTGATTTCTGAATATTGATTTTATATCCTGCCACTTTGCTGAATTCATTTATCAGGTCCAGTAGTTTTTTGACTGAGACTTTAGGGCTTTCTATATACAATATCATATCATCTGCAAATAATAATAGTTTTACTTCTTCTTTTCCAACTCGAATGCATTTTATTTCTTCTTCTTGTCTAATTGCTGTGGCTAGGACTTCCAGGACTATGTTAAATAAGAGTGGTGAAAGGGGGCACCCCAGCCTTGTTCCTGATCTTAAGTGTATTGCTTTTAATTTTTGCCCATTGAGTATGATGTTGGCTGTGGGTTTGTCATAGATGGCTTTTTAACATGTTGAGATATGTTCCCTGTATTCCCACTTTGATGAGAGTTTTGATCATGAATGGGTGCTGGATTGTATCAAATACTTTTTCTGCATCTATTGAAATTATTATGTGGTTTTTCTCCTTTTTGTTTATGTGATGAATCACATTGATTGATTTACAAATATTGTACCAGCCTTGCCTCCCCAGAATAAATCCCACTTGATCATGGTGTATGAATTTTTCCATATATTGTTGGATCCGGTTTGCTAATATTTTGTTGAGGATTTTAGCAACTATATTCATCAGAGTTATTGGCCTATAATTTTCTTTCTTTGTGTTGTATTTGCCTTGTTTTGGAATAAGAATTATGCTCACCTCATAAAAGGAGCTTGGAAGTCTTCCTTCCTCTTGAAATTTTTGAAATAGTTTGAGAAGGATAGGAGTTAGTTCTTCTTTGAATATTTGGTAGAATTCAGTTGTGAAGCCATCAGGCCCCGGACTTTTCTTTGTTGGGAGTTTTTTGATAACTGTTTTGATCTCATTTGGTGTAATCGGTCTGTTTAGGTTTTCTGATTCTTCCAGATTGATTTTTTGGAAGATTGCATGTTTCAAGGAATTTGTCCATTTCATCTAGGTTGTCTAGTTTTTTGGCATACAGTTCTTCATAGTATTTTCTTACAATCCTTTGTATTTCTGTTGTGTCAGTTGTTATTTCTCCACTCTCATTTCTAATTTTATTTACTTGAGTCCTCTCTCTCTTTTTCTTGGTGAGTCTAGTTAAAGGTTCATCGATCTTGTTTACCTTTTCAAAGAACCAGCTCCTAGTTTCATTGATCCTCTGTATTGTTTTTTAGCCTTTATGTCATTTATTTCTGCTCTGATCTTTCTTATGTCCTTCCTTCTACTACATTTGGGCTTTACTTGCTGTTCTTTTTCTAATTCTTTTAGATGCAGGGTTAAGTTGTTTATTTGAGCTTTTTCTAGCTTCTTAAAGTGTGCCTGTAGTGCTATGAACTTCCCTCTCAGTACTGCTTTTGCTGTGTCTCATAAATTTTGAGTGTTGTATGCTCATTGTCATTCATTTCTAGGAATTTTTTTATTTCTTCTTTGATCTCATTTTTAATCTATTCATTATTTAACAACCTGCTATTTAGCTTCCATGTTTTTGAGAATTTTTGAGCTTTTTTGCTGTGGTTGATTTCTAGTTTTATGCCATTGTGATCAGATAAAGTGCTTGATATGATTTCAATCTTCTTAAATTTGTTGACAGCACTTTTGTGCCCTAACATGTGGTCTATCCTAGAGAATGTACCATGAGCCCTTGAAAAGAATGTATATTCTGCTGCTTTAGGGTAAAAGGTTCTGAAGATATCTATTAAATCGAGTTGATCTAGTGTGTCCAGTAAGTCTACTGTTTCTTTGTTAATTCTCTTTCTTGAAGATCTATCTAGTGATGTTAGTGGGGTATTGAAATCCCCTACTATTATAGTATTGCTGTTGATCTCGTCCTTTAAATCCATCAAAGTCTACTTTATATATTTAAGTGCTCCTATATTAGGTGCATAGATATTTATAATAGTTATATCTTCCTGTTGGATTACTCCCTTTATCATTATGTAGTGGCCTTCTTTATGTCTTACTATATTCTTTCTTTTAAAGTCCAATTTGTCTGATATACGTATTGCTACCCCAGCTTTTTTTTCATTTCCATGAAATGTTTTTTTTCCATTCTTTTACCTTCAATGTATGTATATCTTTTGTTCTAAGGCGATGTTTTCCAACGTGGGGCCCATGCCCCACAGGGGGGCAATTCGATAGTTAAGGGGTGCAACTTGAAAATGGACTCGACACGACTTTAACTCTTTCGCCCCGGGTCATTTAAATGCAATGCTAGATATCGGTGCCAAATTTAACAAAAAATGCAATTCTTAAATATTTGCGGTAAATAATTATTAAGTATAATTTTGTTTGACGAGACTAAAATATCAACTGGGTGATTGGCGTTGTCAAGTAAACTTCGTCCTGGGTTCACTGCGGAGCATGCCGTCTGCCGCAGGGAACCCCGGACGTTTTAAAAACTCGCTAAACAATGCAGTTATTCTCACCTAATTGGCCCATTGCAACTTCTGTAGTGTTTCACATCATTCAGTTGGTGTTAATTTGAAATAAGTGTCAGTCAAAACTGTTGTAAAAACTCGTTGATTTAATAAATATACATATATATATTGTATAGATATAATTGGTAAGTATTTGATTTTATTTTTATCAATATTAAACTCTTTATTAAGTACTTCTTGCATCAGGGCTAGAAAGCACTAATATTTTATAAATATTATTGGGGCTATAATAGTGCATGCACGACAATTTTAATTTTAGAAGCATAACTTTCCAGAAAATTTTGTCAAGTGGAAAAAATATAGATAACCTTTTGATTTGTGGTGGTAGTGTAGTAAATGTGTTATATACATTTAAATAAATATGAATTTTTAGTATACGTTTACTCTATGTCACATTGAATACATTTTAACACATATTTTAATATTAGTTTTTAATTGATCTTATCTTTATTTTTTATAGCCCATAGCAAAATGAGTGGTGCAAGCAAGAAAAAAACTCATCAATATTCAGAGAAATATTTAAAATTTGGGTTCATACCTGCTGTGCACAATGAGCGGATTCCTTTTTGTCTTTTATGCCAGCAATGCTTGACCAACAAATCAATGAAACGAGGTCGTCTTGAGGCGCATTTGAAGGCGAAACATAGTGCTCATATTAATTCAGATTTGAGTTACTTTAAAACTTTAAAGAAAAATTTTGAAAAAAGAACAACATTAAAGTCTCTATTTACTGCTCATACTTCAACTAATAATCGTGTTCTTGAGGCTAGTTATCAAATTTCTTTATTCATCGCTAAAACTGGAGAAAATCACACTATAGGAGAGAATTTAATAAAACCGTAAATATCAGCATTTCTTAAAACGGTTCTTGAAAAAGATGACAAAGATGTAAAAGCTATGCTACTCAGTGACAATACTGTTAGCAGAAGAATAGACAAAATGAGTGAGGATATCGAAAAACAACTTATTGAAAAGCTGAAAACAAGAAAATTCTCCTTGAAAATGGATGAATCAACTTTGAGAGACAGTGAGGCAGTATTGATAACTTATGTAAGATATATTGATAAAGGACATTTTGCTGAAGAAATGTTGTTCTGTAAAAGATTAGAAAGCACCACTACCTCCAAAGATATATATAATAAGCTAAAAAAACTACTTAGATGTCAATGATATACCAATGAAAAATAGAACATCTTGTGCTGCAGATGGTGTTCCCAATATGATGGCCAAGAAAAATGGCTGCTTAAAATTGATGAAAGATGCAAATCCAGAAATGATTCTTGTGCATTGTGTTATTCATAGGGAAAACTTGGTAGCTAAAAACATCTCACCTGTTCTGAATGAAGTATTACATACAGTAATAAAGTGTGTTAATGCTATTAAAGCTAGTGCCAAATGTGAGCGTCTTTTCAAGCTATTTTGTGAAGAACAAAATGAAGACCATGTGAGACTTTTACTTCGTACTGAAGTAAGATGGCTATATAAAGGAAACTGTTTGAAAAGATTTATGGAACTGTTTGATACTCTTAGTGATTTTTAAAGCGACAAACCTGAAATGAAGTATCTGTTAACAATAGATGGTAAAACATTTGTGAGTTATTTAGCTGATATCTTTGAAAAAACTAAATATATTAAATAAGCAACTTCAAGGAACAAATAAAACTCTTGTCGATGCAAAAGCAAAGATATTTGGTTTCATTACCAATATTGAGTTATGTCAGAAACATATTAACAACAAAAACTTTAAACAGTTTCATTGGCTCCAAAAATGTGAAGTAACTGATACCGCTTTACTTGTTATTGTCAATCATTTGAATATTCTATCGGCTGATTTAAAAGAAAGATTTTCTGATTTAAAACAAATTGATTTCCCAACATGGATGATGCAGCCAATGTTAGTGGATTTGTCTGATATATCAAATATGCAGTATCAAGAAGAACTCGCAGAATTGCAAAATGATGAGTCAGTTAAAGCTTTATTTAATATCAAAGGAGTGATGGCATGGCTTTGTGAGGAAACAGAAATCAAATACCCAAATTCAACCAAATGTGCAAGAAAACTATTGCTACCGCTTCCATCTTTGTTTTTAGCTGAATGTGGATTTAGTGCTATAAATGATTTACTGGTAAAAAATAGAAATCAGCTGGATAGAACACAACATGGAGACTTGAGACTAAAGCTAACCAAATTGGAACCTAATATAAAATCTCTGTGCAGCAAGCATAAAGAGCAAAGATCACACTAAATTAAAATAATAAATTAATATAGAAAAATCTGTATTAAAATTATTTGGAATTTAAATTTCTGTTTTTCATTATATGTTTTGAAATTTTACTTACTGTGTTTTGTTAACAATTTCATAGTGATTTCTTCCTAGAACCTATCACTTATGTTTATTAAGTGAACAAATCAATTTTTTAATGTTAAAAATTATGTATGTTACATAGGGGAGGACATAAAAATTTTAGAAAGGTTAAGGTGGGGCATGGCACATAAAAGGTTGGGAAACACTGTTCTAAGGTGTGTCTCTTGTAAACAGCATATGTACAGGTCCTGTTTTCTTATCCATGCAGCTACCCTATATCTTTTGATTGGATCATTTAATCCATTTACATTTATGGTTATTATTGATATGTAGTTGTTTATTGCCATTTTATTCTTTAAAGCTGTATTCCTTTTTTTGCTACATTCTTTTCCCACTTTGATCTGTTAACAACAGGCCCCTTAACATTTCCTGTAGCATTGGTTTGGTTGTAATGAATTCCTTGAGTTGTTTTTTGTCTGGGAAGCTTTTTATTTCTCATTTGATTTTAAATGATAGCCTTGCTGGATAAAGTAGTCTTGGTTGTAGGTTCTTGTTCTGCATTACTTTGAATATTTCTTGCCATTCCCTTCTGGCCTCAAGTGTTTCTGTTGAGAAGTCAGATGTCATCCTTATGGGGGCTCCTTTGTAGGCGATAGCTTTTTTTTTCTCTTGCAGATTTTAATATTTTCTCTTTATCACTTAGCTTTGGTATTTTAATTATGATGTGTCTTGGTGTAGGTTTCTTTGGATTTCTCTTTAATGGAGTCCTCTGTGCTTCTTGAACTTGTGAGAGTTTCTCCTGCATTAATTTAGGGAAGTTTTCAGCTATGATATGATTGAACATAGTCTCTATCCCTTGTTCTTTTTCTTCTTCTTCAGGAACCCCTATGATGCGGATGTTATTTCTCTTCATGTTGTCACAGAGCTCTCTAAGAGTTCCCTTAGACTTTTTGAGTCTTTTTCCTTTTTTCTTCTCTGCTTTCATGCCTTCATTCCAGTTGTCCTTCAACTCGCTGATTCAATCCTCAGCTCTATCTATCCTGTTTTTAAGTCCTTCCATTGTGGTCTTTATTTCTGATATTGTATTTTTTATGTCCAACTAATTCTTTTTTATACTTGCTATTTCTTTATTTAGGTGTTCATAATGATCATCCATTGTTGTTCCAAGATCTCTAAGCATCCTTACAATCATTATTTTGAACTCCGCATCTGAAAGTTTGGTTATTTCCATATCACTCAGTTCATCTCCTGAAGGTTTCTCTTGTGGTTTCATTTGGATTGCACTTTTTTGTCTTCTCATTGTCTGTGTTTGGGTGTTTTATTTGTAGAGTTGGTTGAGTCTAGGTTTGGTGTTGTCTGCCTCCAGTTTTCAGTTGTGTTATTTCTAGGTCTTCTTGGGTTGGTATCAGCTATTATTTGTAATCCACTTTCGGATTTGGGCAGCTTTGAAGTCTTGATTTGTTTGTTTTCTTAACAGGTGATAGTCTTGTTTACTGATCTCAGCAGGGGGCTTCCTTGAAACTCTATCCAGGAATGTGATGTGTGTAACCTGAGTCTCTGAAGGCCTCTTTCACCAACTAATCTCTCTGGGGGCAGGGTGTTTTCTCAGCTTCAGTAGGGGAGTTGTATCTCAGATCTTCATGGAGACCTGAGTTACTGCCCCTCCTCCCCACCTCTTGTTTTCAGCTGTGTCTTGTTGCGCTGATTGGAGCTGGAGATCTCTGATCCAGAAGCAATTCAGTACTGTTTTGTGGAAGGATCAGTTCCTCCCCCAGCTCTGGCCGCCTCCAGCACAGATGAGTCACCTTTTTTAGGTCGTCTCCTGCATTCCTTAGCCCCTCACAGTCTGTCCCTCTCTCTCTCTCCTTTCCACTTGGGAGATAAGCTGGTCTTTTCAACACACCTTACTCTCTGGTCGCCAGGCAAGTGGCTGTGAGCAGTATTTTCTGCTCTTTTCCCTGGAGTGAGATCCCCTCTGGGCTCTCAGCCTCACCCCCCTCTTCGTTCCTGTAAGCAGGGGAGATTCAGGCACTCCCTACCAGGTTTGTTGTGGCTTCTTCTTTGCTCCTTGGTTTTTGAGAGCTTTTCTTATAGTCCAGAGTTGGTTTTTCATGTTGATTTTTCCTAAATTGATTTGTATTCCAGTTTGGTGGTGAGAGCTGGAAGTCTGTGTGTCCGCCTACTCCATTGCTATCTTCTAATCTCACATTGTGTATTTTTCACTCTGACTTTTTAAAAACTTAACAGCATAGCTTGAAGTAATTTTTAAAGCTTATTTATATATTTCTAAATCACCCATTGCTGAAATTTGTGTTACTTCTTCACAATTGAAAACAGTGTAGCCAGTCCACACCATTGTAAATGTCTCTCTAAAAGTTATATACAAGTCTTTCTTTAAGATAAATATAGGAAAGTACAATTGTTGGGGCAGTGGGTATTAATTGTTACTGCTTAAGTGCCCAGTGAAATAAAGCTTTACCAGTTTGAAGTTCCAACACTTTCTGTTTTTCCAAGTCATTGCAAGTATTTGATATGATCAAAGTTTTAAAGATCTGCCAATCCAATGGGCAAGAAAATGGTGTCTTGGTATTTTAAGTTTGTATTTCCCTGATTACTCTGGATAACATTTTAATGTTTGGGTCCCGTTTTTTATTACTTGTTTTTAAATTGCCTGTTCATTTATTCTAGACATTTTTTTATTGAGTAATTGTCAACTTCTTAGTGATTTATAGGGTTACATTCACCTTTTGTTTCAAAGTATGGTAATCATTCTTCTTGTTTAGAGGAAAAGGAGTAGAGAAGGAACATAACCAGATGAAGCTAGAGAGAAAGGAATGCTATCTTGATATATGGTACCTGAAGATGCAAAAGAATATTTTCATGTGGGCACTCAGATCTTTTGACTACTGTAACTTTTAAGTATAATCCTAAGATTCTGTGATATTGTCCTTCTTTTTTGGTAGAGCAGGATGATCTGGGCTTATTTTGCCTATTTCCTGCCTGAGACCCGATTCTTGGATTTCTTTTAGTGAGACAAAGTTTCTTTTTGTTTTCTTTTTTTTTAGATTTATTAATTCATTTTAGAGAGAGGAATGAGAGAGACAGAGAGAGATAGAGAGAGAGAAAGAGAGAGAGAGAGAGAAAGGGGGGAAGAGGAGCAGGAAGCATCAACTCCCATATGTGCCTTGACCAGGCAAGCCCAAGGTTTTGAACCAGCGACCTCAGTGTTCCAGGTTGGTGCTTTATCCACTGCACCACTACAGGCCAGGCTAAGGGACAAAATTTTTCAAGGCCACAGTTTAGACTTTAGTGATGCTCATTGTTACTGGAATAAACTGGGTGATTATAAACTTCAATAAAATGTTAGTTCATTTTCTATGCCAAGCCATAGATAGTTGCAAGGCATACTGAAGTGTGTATTAGAAGCTTATAATATGTATTAAGGTTATATTACAGTTTGCATAATAATTTCAGTAATATATCTATGAAAAAATATATTAAAATTGGGTACTATGTTCTGGTGAAAGGATTTTTTGATAAAGAAAAGCAATAATACAGTAATTGTCACATCTTGCATTTAAAAGTTTCAAACTACTTTAAAAATTTTTTCAAAAATCATTAGATTGGTTCTCTTTTCCACATCCTTGCCAGCATTTATTCTCTGTTGTTTTGTTGATGAGTGCTATTCTGACAGGTGTGAGGTGATATCACATTGTGGTTTTAATTTGCATTTCTCTAATAATTAGTGATGTTGAACATTTTATCATCTGCCTATTGGCCATCTGTATGTCCTCTTTGGAGAAGTGTCTATTCATTTCTTTTTCCCATTTTTGGATTGGATTGTTTATCTTCCTGGTGTTGAGATTTACAAGTTCTTTATAAATTTTGGTTATTAACCCCTTATATCAGATGTATTGTCAAATATGTTCTCCCATTTGTTTTGTCTTTTTATTTTATTCATATTGTCTGTAGTTGTGCAAAAGCTTTTTAGTTTGATATAGTCCCATTTGTTCATCTCGTCCTTTATTTCACTTGCCCATGGAAATAAATCAGCAAATGCATGATGGTGGGAATGCAGACTGGTGCAGCCACCGTGGAAAACAGTATGGAGATTCCTCAAAAAATTAAAAATAGGACTGCCTTTTGACCCAGCCATCCCACTCTTTGGAATATACCCCTGTTGCTCAAATAAGTTTTTAAATATGATATATAGGTTTGCTTGCTTATAGTTTGCATTGGGTGTGGGGGACAGGCTGTAAGCAGGCAGGGTTGTTATACCCTAAGGCTTAGTTTTAAGACTAAGCCTTTCCCACCCTAAGTGACTTTGTATCAGAGACTTCCTTGTTTGTATATTGGATTAAAGGTTTTGGTTTCTACACTATAAAATGGGGCAGACCAGAAGCTTGCTCTCTCTTGGTTCCTGTGATTAGCATTAGAGAGGAGAGCAGAGAAAGGCCACGTGGGGGGAGAAGAGAAGCAGCCAAGATGGCAGAGTGCTGAAGGAGAAGCCAGTTTGTTCAGAGTTTGTGCAGAGAGAAAGAGATGGGAAACAGAGGTGAATAAGGCTGGTGAGGTTAGACACCTTTGATTCTAGGAAACTCAGATAAGTTAGTGGCTTTGTGAGCCCTGAATGGAAAGGGAAGTGTTTTTCCACTGTGTGTATTTCTTGCCCGCTGGGTGCAAGCTAGGATTATAGCTAATGGCCCACCAGATCTTGTGTCTGTTGTTTCATTACCGTCTGTCTGAAACAAATGCAAACCTGCACGGGCCAGGTGGCTATGATGGTGACCATAGATACTGGCTTTACAACCCCAAGCACACCACATCACTGATTCAAAAAAAGAAATACACCTCCATGTTTATGGCAGCACTGTTTACAATAGCCAAGATCTGGAAACGGCTCAAGTGTCTGTCACTGAATGAGTGGGATTAAAAAGCAGTGGTACATATACATAATGGAATACTTTGGGGCCATGAAAAAGAAGGAACTCTTATCTTTTGCAACAAAATGGATGGACCTGGAAACTATTATGTTAAGTGAAATAAGCCAGGCAGAGAAAGAAAAATATCATATGACTTCACTCATCTGAGGAATCCAATGAACAATGTGAACTGAGGAATGGAATAGAGGCAAAGGCAGGATCAAAAGGACCAGAGGGAAAACGGACAGAGGGAAAGGGGGTGAGAGGATGGGATCAGAGAAGGGAAAGAGATCGATGAAATTATATACACATAACACAGCGTGATAGCAGAAAAGCAAATCCTGGAGGGGAGGGAGGAGGGGGCTGGGGGAAATGGAGCAAGGGTGATGTTGAAGGGAACAAGGGGGAATGCATTTGGAGGGACACTAGAATCTACGTAAAAACAATAAATTAAAATCAATAAAAAATCATCAGATTAGAAAAAATACTACATAATTTTCATCTTTTTTATTATTTTCATCTATGTATATCACTATGATTCTTAATCTCTTCACTTCCTTCCCTTTTTTTGCTATTATTAACTTATCACAAAAGTAAGCAAGCATCTGTGCACATACCCTTAACAAGTGTTTAATTAAACTAAAATAAATATACTAGTGGTTTTAGTCTTTATTTTTCCCAAGACGTATTTCACAGCCACGTCAACGCTACTGAAGAAGCAGTATTTCCGTTGTTACCTGCATCACTCAGTGGTCAGAGAAGTACTTCTGTTTCACTGATTTATTTTTTAACTTATTAAAGAAATGCCTTTAATAGTCAAGCATCAAATAGTTTTTCTGTTTTGATTTCTATGGATAATGGAAGAGGAAAGCATTGTCTGTTCATTCTCCATTACTTGTGATCCTCAGTTCCTCACTTGTAAAAACTGAAAATACCAACATGAGTCCAAGGTTGCTGGCTTGAGCAAGGGTTTCTCATATGTGCTTGACTGGAGCCCCCCGGTCAAGGCACATATGAGAAACAATAAATGAACAAATACAGTGACAAAACTACTAGTTGATTAATGCTTCTAATCTCCTTTCCTTTCAGCCTGTCTATCAGCCTGTCTGTCTGTCTGTCTCTTGCTAAAAAAAAGGAAAATCTGGAGGAGGAAACATGTTTTATTTGAACTGTAGAATATCAAGAAATGCAAGGCTTTTCATTGTTCCTAGACCAGCACTGTCCAATATAGTATAAGCCACATATATCACTGAAAATTTTCTAATTCTTACATTAAAGAGAAACAGGTAAAATAAATTTTAATAAATATTTTTCAATTTAATATATAGAAATATTACTATTTTAATATGTAATCAGTATAGAAAATTGTATTTCCTTTTGAATTTAAACTTATATTAATTAAACTTAAATAAAGTTAAAAATTGAGTCCTCCCTCAGTCACACTGACCACATTTCAAGTGCTCAATAGAATTAGACAGCACAGCCCTAGACTGGATCCTACAGACAGGTGGGGTTGACAGAAGTCCAGTTGAAGCTAAGCCTTTAGTCACATTCTAGGGCCTCAAGATAAGAAGCTATTTAATATTCTTTTTCTCTGGAGGGGAGGGCTGAGAGGAGGGGAGATAGTGAGGCAGACTCCCACATGCACCCTGACGGGGATCTACCTGGCAACCCCATCTGGGGCTGATGCTGGAATGAACCAAGTTATTTTTAGCGTGGGGCTGACATGCTTGGATCATCTGAGCCACCTCAGCACCCGGGGCCACGCTTGAACCAACTGAGCCCCTGGCTGCAGGAGGGGAAGAAGGAGAGAAGGGGTAGGGGGAGAAGGGAGAAGCAAATGGTAGTTTCTTTTGTGTGCCCTGACCGGGATTCAAACCTGGGATATACGTACACCAGGCTGATGCTCAATCTACTGAGCCACCAGCCAGGGCCTACTATTCTTAAGTAGGAAAATGACATAAGCAAAAAAATTCTTCAGTAAAAAATAAACTGGCAGATACAGCATCCTTAAAGCTTTCTTTATTTCCCAGTCAAATTAGGATTTCTCATAACTTCATGGAGTCATGAAGATTCTCTAGGGGCAGAAACACCTATTTACAGTAAGGCAGTTGGAATAATAATCTGGTGTTGAACAGAATTCTCCTAAGTCCTTGTCTATGCATTCTTTTATCCCTGATGAGACTTAGAATGTTTCCATACCATTAAATGCTATGCTAGCTTCTGACCTCCACTTTTAGACTATCAGGTACAGTGGAACGAAGGAATCAAATGTGAGATGCAGAAATGACTAAAAGCATTTTTTCCCCCAATGTGTACATTAACTAGAAGACTGAACCTGATTTGAGGCCTATTGAAATAAGTAAGCAATCAGAATCTTAGATTCAAGAAAATACACTATACACTGTCAGCTGTAAAGGGGTGAAATATGTTTTACCTTGTTCTTGTCCCATCCCAGTGTCTTGCTCATCAGAGATTTTCCAAAACTGTGTTTGTTTAATAGAACTAGTGAATTATAAAATACAAATAACAGTCTTTCAATTTTTCTTGGATAACTAATATAAAATAAAACACTTTAAAAATAGTTTTCAACTTTTATTCTATCTAACATATTTGAATAACTTTCTGATTTTTTCAATCAAAATTTAAACATTTTTTATAATGTAGTAATATTTTTTATTCCTGAAACATTCATTGCAATTTTAGTTAAACAAGTATATGAATTCTAAGAGTCTTTATGTCTTAGAAAATGAATTAAATTGACAGATTTTTTTGGGGGGGCATAAGAAACACCCTTCCTCTCTAAGAACATTTCATATTCCTGAGCAGAGACACTTTTTATGGTTAGTAAACTACTTTGCTTCTGCCAGCTGGTAGAGGACTATGTTTGTTATCTTTTTTGGCAAAACAAAGAAAGGATGTGGGCACCTTCCACAACTCTCAAGCAGTATGTCAGAAGAACATGTTTCAAAATGGGGGTCAGGTAAAAAATCAAGTCCCCAGAGGGAAGTTGCTGGAGACTGGCCACACCTAAATCTACAGCAGGTCATGCAGCAGACACTGGTGATGGCCACAGCAGATCACAGCCCTTGTGAGACAGCTGTGGCTGCTGTTATGCGACTTCCAGAGAACAATGAACGGTGTGGTGTAATGCAGTGGTCTCCAGTCTTTTTTGGGCCATGGACCGGTTTAATGTCAGAAAATATTTTCACGGACTGGCCTTTAGGGTGGGACGGATAAATGTGTCACATGACCGAGACAAGTCTTAGACGGATGTAACAAGGAATCTGGTCATTTTTTTTTTCCTGTATTTTTCTGAAGCCAGAAACAGGGAGAGAAAGTCATTGAAACTGAATAATTGTTATTTAGGAGTTTTTTTTTTTAATTTTCTGAAGCTAGAAACAGGGAGAGACAGTCAGACAGACTCCCGCATGCGCCTGACAGGGATCCACCCGGCACGCCCACCAGGGGGCGACGCTCTGCCCCTCCGGGACATCAATCTGTTGCGACCAGAGCCACTCTAGTGCCTGGGGTAGAGGCCAAGGAGCCATCCCCAGCGCCCGGGCCATCTTTGCTCCAATGGAGCCTCGGCTGCGGGAGGGGAAGAGAGAGACAGACAGGAAGGAGAGGGGGAGGGGTGGAGAAGCAGATGGGCGCTTCTCCTGTGTGCCCTGGCCGGGAATCGAACCCGGGACTTCACGCCAGGCCGACGCTCTACCACTGAGCCAACCGGCCAGGGTGAATCTGGTCATTTTTTAAAAAATAAAACATTGTTTAGACTTAAATATAAATAAAACGGAAATAATGTAAGTTATTTATTCTTTCTCTGTGGACTGGTACCAAATGGCCCACTGACCAGTACCTGTCCGTGGCCCGGGGGTTGGAGACCACTGGTGTAATGTGAGAAGCTCTCATAAAATGATACACTGGCTTCATTTATTTGCTTTTTGTTTGTTTGGAGCAGTGATGAGATACATGCTTGAGAATGTTACGGGAGTTCAGTTTATGGAACTCTAAGCATCAAAAAGAGAAGTGATATTACTTAAGAGGAATTTAATCTTCTTTGGAAGCAGTTGTCTTTCTCAATAGAGTGAACTATTTTTGAGTTTTGAAGACCAGTTCTGACAGTTGATGAGAAGTGTGGATGCCATTTGGTTACTAGAGGAAGCCCTGGGTGGTCATATTGTAAAGCTTTACAATATGATGTTTTATAATAAAACGTTTACATAAAAGCCTTAATGCATTCTGTTCTCCCCCAAAGCTAATTACCAGCAGTTACACAGCTATTAGAAGGCTTCAAATTAAGTCACATATGTTTACAGTGCCTGAAAATTCCCCAAAATATCAAAGCTCAAATCCTTGGCACACACTGGGGAAACTAAGCACTTATTCTGTGTTCTCAACAAAATCAGGGGTTTGCAAGTTTTTCTGAGTGTCAGGACAAGATACATTTTTGCTTCTTGAAAATACTTTATGGCCCTGGCTGGTGGCTCAGTGGATAGAACGTTGGCCCTGCATATGGATGTCCTGGGTTCAATTCCCAGTCAGAGCACACAGGAAAAGTGAACATCTGCTTCTCCTCCCTACTTCTCCCCTTCTCTCCCTCTTCCCCTTTTGAAGCCAGTGGCTCCATTGAACACAGCCCTGGGCACTGAGGACAGTTGGTTGGTCAAAGCATGTTAGCCTCAGGCACTAAGTTAGCCTCAGGTACCAAAAAATAGCTCAGTATTTGAGCTTCAGCCCCTAATGGGGGTTCTGGGTGGATCCCTGTCAGGGTACACTCAGGAGTCTGCCTCACTATCTCCCATCCTCTCTCTCTCACACACACACACTATATATATATATATATATATATATATATATATATATACACACACACACACACACACATACATACACACACACTATGCATATGGTTTTGTTTTGTTATTTTAGTGTGTGGAAGTTACAGAAGCAACATATCACCATAAAGCAATAAAGAGGACAATAAAGATCACTTTATTTTAATCAGCTAGAGATGATTACTATTTGATTTTTATATACAACCCTTCAGATTCATGTTCATATAGAGCAGAATCCTACACAATTGCCTTTTTATTTTTACTATCTACAGATTGGGCAAACCCATAATGACAAAGCTACTATTAATTTACTAAGACTTCTTATTCACAACTTTACCCATATATATTTGAACATAGTAGTATATATTCATACAGAACATATATATCCAGGCTATTGAAATACCTGTAGATGTAAGATGTAGAGATGGTTTATAAAAAACTATGTTCCACACATTTAGAACCATTGATTGAAATCTTTTAAAACAAGCCAAGCTGTTGATTGCTCTACCTTCAAGCAATTTCAACTGCCATCACTTCTATTGTCATCAACAGACACGCATGAACTATTTACTATAAAAACAAGATAGTCCTCAACTCACAAGAGATAGGCTTGGGTATTAGCCTATCTGACTATGTAATTATGTGACTTTAGGAATTAAATATTAGTATTTCATACATTAAAAATAAGTGAAATATATCAATAATTTCTTTCTGCAAAACCTGGGAAGACAAGATCTGGAGGAAGTCTTTAAAGAAGGAGCTATAAACCTTAGGGAATTTAGTTGGGCAAAGAGATGTATAGTCAAAAGCTAAAAAAAGAGGCTGACTGAGTGGAGCCGGAAGACCCGGGATGGTTCTGCTGGAGAGTGAGCAGTTCCTGACGGAGCTGACCAGGCTCTTCCAGAAGTGCCGGTTGTCGGGCAGTGTGTTCATCACCCTGAAGAAGTATGACAGTTGAACTAAACCCATTCCAAGGGAAGAATCCCTGTGGAGGGCTTTGAGCTCTCAGACAACAAGTGTCTGTTAAAAGCTTCTGATGGGAAGAAAAAGATCAGCACAGTGGTGAGCTCCAAAGAAGAGTACACGTTCCAGATGGCTTACTCAAACCTGTTGAGAGCTAACATGGATGGGCTGAAAAAGAGGGACAAAAAGAGCAAGCTTAAGAAGAGCAAATAGCACAGTGAGGGCACCGGATTCCCTGCTTCCACCGACCAACCACTGATTCGCTATTTTACTTTTGGCCACAAAGCTATGTTTCTGGTTCTCCTACATTAACTTTTCATGTAAGATTAGGGTCACTTTGGACAAAACAGAGCTGTGATGTTTACAGGGTAGTTATAATCCAGTTTATCTTGGATCTGTTTAATTGGTCTGTGTTGCATAGTTGTATATTTCTGGATTATAAAGTCTCCGCAGCCATTTGTGTGAATACATTAAACCTGTATTTGTCAGCATTATTTAGAAATAAAATAATAATAATAATAATAATAAAAGCTAAAAAAACTATGCGATGAGTACTATTCTAAGGATGGTCAAGAGATCAAAATTCACAAAGAAATTTTTGTCAGAAGTGGCCAAATAGTATTTAAAAAATTACTTATTTCTTTTTAATTTGGAGACAAAATTCTAAATAAAGGTAAGTCCAGAAAATATAATGAACACTTGTATATTCACTATCAGAATGAAAAACTATTAATGCCCAAGTATCTTTTTGTTAGGTATTTTCTTCTTTATGTAGCTCATTTAAAAATCAAACCTTGAAGTATAAGAACTGGGTGAGTAAAGTATTAGGAAATTATTAAAATGACTAGAAGGGAAAAGGTACTTTTGGGAGAGATAACTCATATGTAATGCAAATGACTCACACTCAGAAAACTTTTAGAAAAATGACTCATTGGAATTATTTAAAATTGCAGAGATTCTTCAAAGAAAGGAGGTTAACTATGGCATGATTTGACATGCACTAAGTAATGTGGTCTCCATAGTCATTGGATTGCAATTTTTTAACTGATTCATTTCAGAAATACAGTCAGATTCCAAGTTTTTTTGGGGATGGGATCTAAAACTTTATTTCTACCTTAGTTGTTTGAATTTGCTCCTCCATAGTTATAAGGGTATGCTTTGTTGTTAACTTTCTTGACTGATTCATAAATACCTACCTAACACATAACATGACAGCCAAAATGATCAATTCCTTTAAGATCCTTTCCACATCATATATATTTATAGTAAACAGTTACTGTGAGGTATGATTATAGTATGGTGGTTATATTTAGGAAAACAATATTAATTTTTCTGTGGCTATGTAACAAATCACTACAAATTTAGCATCTTAAAATAATGAAATTTGCTACTGTACAGATTCTGTGGATCAGGAATCCTGCATTGCTCAAGGTCTCAAATTGTTGAAATCATCATGGTGACATTCAAAGTTGCTATTCTCTTCTGAAGCATAGAGGTCAAGCTCATACAGGTTGTGGACACAATTCAGTTTCCTGTTGTTTTAAGACTGAGGTCTCCATTTTCTTACTTGCTGTTGACCATTGGCTGCTCTCTCTTCCTAAAGACCATCTTCTTTGCCACCTGACCTCCTCTATCTTCAAGTCAGTAACAGAGAATAACTTGCACGTCAAATCCCTCTCATGTGGTAGATCTCTAACTTCCCCTGCCTCTGCCTTCTAGACCTAGATTTAAGGGCTGAGGATAAACTCAGCAGAAAAATCTTTCTGTTTCAAGTTCATCTGATTTAGGATCTTAATTACTTTTACAAAATCTTTTAGAGCAGTGCCTAGGTTAGTGTTTTATTAAATAATTGGGAGAAGATGTGTATATATCAGGGTCTAAGAATTTAGGAGGACAATCTTAGAATTCTATCACAAACTCTATCATACAGTGACACATATTGACTATGTAAGAATGGAATGACGTGATGTGTGGGATTTGCATCAAAATAATCCAACAACAACAACAAAAAAATAGAACAGGGAATAGATGTAGTATAATTGGCAAAATATTGAGTCATTGAAACTGAATAATTGTTATTTAGGAGTTTTTTTTTTTTTAATTTTCTGAAGCTGGAAACAGGGAGAGACAGTCAGACAGACTCCCGCATGCGCCCGACAGGGATCCGCCCGACAGGGATCCACCCGGCATGCCCACCAGGGGGCGACGCTCTGCCCCTCCGGGACGTCAATCTGTTGCGACCAGAGCCACTCTAGTGCCTGGGGTAGAGGCCAAGGAGCCATCCCCAGCGCCCGGGCCATCTTTGCTCCAATGGAGCCTCGGCTGCGGGAGGGGAAGAGAGAGACAGACAGGAAGGAGAGGGGGAGGGGTGGAGAAGCAGATGGGCGCTTCTCCTGTGTGCCCTGGCCGGGAATTGAACCCGGGACTTCACGCCAGGCCAACGCTCTACCACTGAGCCAACCAGCCAGGGCCTTTAGGAGTTTTTTAAAACCATTTTTTCTGCTTTATCATGTTTGAAAATATCCAGTAAAATTTCAAGAAAGAAAGAAAAGTATGAACATGTTCCTCAACTTTAATCCTGTGATCCAACCTTTGATGTTATTGAAATGTAATCTGGTTCAATATAAAGTCATAGCCTTGGTCCTTCCTTTTTTCTCAATCCCTTATCCAGTCATCCCTCAGCCCTTTAGAGCCATGAAAAAAATTAAGACTGAGTGGATCCCAAAGCACATCTGAGATGGCCAAGATAGAGGGTGTTAGTGCATGGATAAGAACATTTGCCATGCTGAAGTTGAAGAGTATGTGTGAGACAGAGATCTCTGGTCAAAGGGACATTTGTAATCAAGTGATCCCTTCCAATCATTTGAAGATGTGAAGAAATAAGAAGGCTTGAGAAAGAACTTTTATACAGATGAATGTTAGCAATTAATGTAGAGGGAATGATAGAATTAGCAGATCACTATTATGTAATTTCCAATGTAACATGAAATTTTAAAAAGGGTACTGGAAATATCCAAATCACTTAATGAAATTTTATTAAAGAACCAAATATATACATATTTAAAATATTCTACAGATAGTTTTTTTTCTTTATTAATTACAAAGAGAAAATGGACCTTTATAATGGAGAGGTCTTGTGATTACTACCTTAACAGTACTGTAATGTGACTCCTGACTGACCTGTGGTAGTGCAGTGGATAAAGCATTGACCTGGAATTCTGAAGTGGCTAGTTCAAAACTTCAGGCTTGCCCAGTCAAGGCACATACAAGAAGGAACTACTACAACTTGATGCTTCCTGCTCCCCGTCTCCTGCCACTTTTCTCTCTCTCCTCTCTCTAAAAAATAAGTAAAGAAAATCTTTAAAAAGTTATGTAACTCCAGATTAACGCAATGAGAGTTATATACTGTCATGTATGTCATGTTCTTGCCCAGAATATTTAACTTCAATTTGATTATAAAGAAATAATCACTCAACTTCAAAACATGGAGCATTTTATAGATAATTGGCCTGGGTTCTCACAAAACTTTGTCATTCAAAACAATAATAAAAAGTAAAAGAATTATTTTGGATGAAATTACTCCAATGAGACTTAACCAAATGCAATAATTGAACTTTGATTAGATTCTGGTTTGAAGAGAAAAGTTAGAAAAGACACTGAAGACAAAAATCTGAATATGAAAGGAAGATTAGATATTATAACTCAATTACTATAAACAATATTGAGGCTATAAACAGTATTGTGTTTTTGTGGGAGAATGCCTTCATCAGGAGATCTGTTCTAAAATCGAGATGAAGTGTCATGGTGTTCAACCTACATCTGTGTGCGTAAAATGAGAACAAACAAATTTGTCAAATGGTAACAATTGGTGAAGATTATATAGATGGTTTTGTACTATTCTTTTAAACTTTTCTGTAGGATTATATGTTCAAATGTAAAGAAAAAAAATGACACAACCTTCCTTGACTTCAGTTTCTGCATCTGAAATATGAAAAGTTTTAAAATAAATTATGTCTAAATTATTGACTGTTCTTTGATTGTATGTAGACTGGAACAAAGGACAAGAATTGAATTGTTAAATAATTTAGTGGATGATGACGTCAGAGTAATGGCGGAGTAGGAAGCGATACCGATAAATCTTCCCCAAAACTCAACAAGATCTTCAACCAGAAACAGAAAAACCTATCCTTGGAGCCTCCAGATGTTTCGCAATACACCCAAAAGTATGATTGAGCAAAAAATTGGCTAAATATATAACCAAACCCCGAAGGAAATAGGGAGTAAGAAATGCTCCGCCTTCCTCACTAACCTAAACAGGGCGGCTTTCTCTGGTAACTGTGAATATAGAAACTGAGGCGGGCAAAGGGGGTGAATAGATCCAGGCCGCGGCACAAACGGCCAAACCAGGCTGTGGCACAGAGATCCAAGCCAAGGAAAAACTGTTCCTGTGACAACCTGGGCAATACAGCTAACACTCGCGCCAAACCCAGACAAAGAAAGACAAGCGGGGCAGCCATTTTACCTGATCCCCTGGTAGCCGCATAGTGGACGAGAGATTCCTTCCAAAGCCCCCGGAGGGTGCGCCTGTGTTACTCCACAGAGAGGCAGAGTCAGAGGCCTTTGTGTGTGCTGAAAGCCTCCGGGCTGCCCCAGCACCCAGGGAGAGCCGCACATGGGTAGGAAGCGAGAGCTAATTCCAACACTGGAACTTTTCAGTGCAGGCGGGAGGTTTCACTCAGAGGGCGAGACTCCGACCTCACATCCTGGTCTGCGTGCATGGAGAGTGGGAAGGAGACTCCTCCCAGTACCTCCGGAGTGGGAGCCCGTGTTGTCCCATGGAGGGGCAGAGTCGGGGGCCTTTGTGTGGGCCGAGGGCGGAGTCCCGGGCTGCCCCAGCGCCTTGAAAGAGCGGCACACGGGGACGAGCGAGAGCCAATTCCAACATTGGAACTTATTAGTGCGGGCGGGGGGTTTCACTCAGAGGGCGAGACTTCTGATCTAACACCCTGGTCTGCGCGCGCAGACCCGCCCGTGTTACCGGACAGAGTGACAGAGCCAGAGGTCTTTGAGTAGGCGAAAGCCCCGGCTGATTATGCTAGCAGCTCTGACTGACTGAGCCTTACCCAGAGCCCTGTGCTGAGTGGAAATAAGAGTGGGGAGTTGACCGCTCTTTGAGCCTCTTACTATCCAGGCAGAGGCAGCAGCAACCCCATAGTTGGATTCTCAGGCTGCTGGTTGAGGAAGGAAAGACTAGGAGAGAGGCTCCTGGAACACGGACTCTCTCACTGTAGGAGCCTATAAACGCTAATGAGCCTCGACTGCCAACGAGACTGAAGCACAATACATGACATCGCCATAGAGACTTATCAACTGCAAACCTCTACCTGAGCGTGCCAAAGGGGCAGAACCCGGGGTACAGAGTTGCTGACCAGGAAGAGGGAGAGAAAAGAAAAAGCAAGAAGATAACCTCTCAAAATCAGAATAATCCGCAGACTTTATAACCTATCCCATTTTATTATATTTGTTTGTTTGTTTCTCTTATCTTCATCCTTGATTTTTTTTTCTTCTTTTTTCTTTTTTTTTTCCTCCTCCAATTTGGTCATTTAACTCCCTACCGGTCTTACTCTCTCCTCTCCTTGAACTACACTACCCATAAGTGTTACATATCCCATTATCTTTTCTTTCCTCTTCCTTTCTCTCTATGAGGGCTGCACTACAAAACCCTTAACTCTCTCTCTCTCTCTCTTTTTTTCTTCTTTTAGTGGTTCCCTCTTTTTTTTCTCTCTCTCTCTTCTTTTCTCCCTCTATATTAGTTTCTTCCTTTTTCCTTTACATCTCCTCTCATTCAAACCTCAATAACAAACAAATTATTTTATCTGGGACTCAAACTTATGTTTGTGGCATTATGGGGGGTTTTTACTTCACCTTTTTAACTCACTAGCAGTGCTCCCATCCCTGGCTCTCCATTTTATCAAGCTCTTGTTCCACTAAATACAATAGTAATTTTTTAATTTGTCCCCCCATTTTCCTGTTTCCCTCATACTCCTCTCATCATAACTCTTAGTCAACCAACACCTAAATGCAAATTATTTTATTCTTGATCCAAATTTTTTCATTATTTGCTCTTTGTGGGTCCATACCACCACCCCTTTATTTATTTATTTATTTTTCTTGCCCCTTTATTACTTTTCCCCAATTCAGGCCCTCCATTACAGGCATTGTTTGTTCTATTAAATACAATATAATTCACAGTTCACCACAAGATTTTCTCAAGAAAGAGCGGAGAGGAGAGGAGAGAAAAAAAGGAGGGGGGAATAATTTCTTTTTTTAAAATTTTTATTTTATTTTATTTTTCTTTATTTCATTATTAATTTTTTTAAAAAAACAACTTTTTTCAATTTTTTATTTTTTTAACTTTTTATTTTTTATTAAATCTCATTAATACTATCAACAAAACCACCCTCAAATGCCATTAAGGAAGAGAAAATCGAATATCATGGATACAAAAGAAAGAGAGGTAACACAGATAGAAGAGGAAAAATCTATGGAGAAAAAATTTAATATATTGGAAACCTTGGAGTTAAATGACAGAGAATTCAAGATAGAAATCCTAAAAATCCTCCAAGATATACAAGAAAACACAGAAAGGCAATTTAGGGAGCTCAGAAAACAACTCAATGAACTCAAATAATATATGTCCAAGGAAATTGAAACTATAAAAACAAATCAAACAGAGATGAAAAACTCAATTCACGAGCTGAAAAACGAGGTAACAAGCTTGGCTAATAGAACAGGCCAGATAGAAGAGAGGATTAGTGAAATAGAAGAAAAGCAACTCGAGGCACAACAGAGAGAGGAAGAAAGATACTCAAAAATTAAAAAAAAATGAGATAGCCCTACGAGAATTATCTGCCTCCATCAGAAAGAATAACATAAGAATAATAGGTATATCAGAGGGAGAAGAGAGAGAAAATGGAATGGAGAACATACTCAAACAAATAATAGATGAGAACTTCCCAAGCCTGTTCAAAGAACTAAAGCCTCAAATTCATGAAGCAAACAGAACTCCGAGTTTTCTTAACCCCAACAAACCTACTCCAAGGCACATCATAATGAAATTGACACAAACCAATGGCAAAGAAAAAATTCTCAAGGCAGCCAGGGAAAAGAAGAATACAACATATAAAGGAAGGCCCATTAGACTATCATCAGATTTCTCAGCAGAAACCCTACAAGCTAGAAGAGAGTGGACCCCAATATTTAAAGTCCTGAAAGAGAGGAACTTTCAGCCACGAATACTATACCCATCAAAGCTATCCTTCAAATATGAAGGAGAAATAAAAACATTCACAGATACAGAAAAGATGAGGGAATTTATCATCAGAAAACCCCCACTCCAGGAATTACTAAAGGGGGTTCTCCAATCAGATACAAAGAACAAAAAAAAAATAAAGCCACAAGTAAAAGCTCCAAGAAGAATACAATAAAACCAAATTTAAACTGTGACAACAACAAAGAGAAAGGGGGGAGAGGATGGAGATGAACAGTAGCAAAGGACGATGGAGTGCAAAAGTACTCACAAAATAGTGCGCTACAATGAACAGGGTAGGAACCCTTTTCATTACCTAAAGGTAACCACCATTGAAAAAACCACCACAGAAGCACATGAGATAAAAAAGATAGCAACAGTGGAAAGATGTATGGAATACAACCAAATAAAAACAAAAGATAAAAAAACGAAAGAGAAGGATCAAACAAGACACAAAACTAACAGAAAGCAATCTATAAAATGGCAATAGGGAACGCACAAGTATCAATAATTACACTAAATGTAAACGGATTAAACTCACCAATAAAAAGACACAGAGTAGCCGAATGGATTAAAAAAGAAAATCCAACTGTATGCTGCCTACAGGAAACGCATCTAAGTAACAAGGATAAAAACAAACTCAAAGTGAAAGGCTGGAAAACAATACTCCAAGCAAATAACATCCAAAAAAAGCAGGCGTAGCAATACTCATATCTGATAATGCTGACTACAAGACAGAAAAAGTACTCAGAGACAAAAATGGCCATTTCATAATGGCTAAGGGGACACTGAATCAAGAAGACATAACAATTCTTAACATATATGCACCAAACCAAGGAGCACCAAAATATATAAGACAGCTACTTATTGACCTTAAAACAAAAACTGACAAAAATACAATCATACTTGGAGACCTCAATACACCGCTGACGGCTCTAGATCGGTCATCTAAACAGAGAATCAGCAAAGATATAGTGGCCTTAAACAAAACACTAGAGCACCTGGATATGATAGACATCTACAGGACATTTCATCCCAAAGTGACTCAGTATACATTTTTCTCCAGTGTACATGGATCATTCTCAAGAATTGACCATATGTTGGGCCACAAACACAACATCAGCAAATTCAGAAAAATCGAAGTTGTACCAAGCATATTTTCTGATCATAAAGACTTGAAACTAGAATTCAACTGCAAAAAGGAGGAAAAAAATCCCACAAAAATGTGGAAACTAAACAACATACTTTTAGAAAATGAATGGGTCAAAGAAGAAATAAGTGCAGAGATCAAAAGATATATACAGACTAATGAAAATGACAATACGACATATCAGAATCTATGGGATGCAGCAAAAGCAGTGATAAGAGGGAAGTTCATATCGCTTCAGGCATATATGAACAAACAAGAGACAGCCCAAATGAACCACTTAACTTCACACCTTAAGGAACTAGAAAAAGAAGAACAAAAACAACCCAAAACTAGCCGAAGAAAGGAGATAATAAAAATCAGAGCAGAAATAAATGAAATAGAGAACAGTAAAACTATAGAAAAAATTAATAGAACAAAGAGCTGGTTCTTTGAAAAGATCAATAAAATTGACAAACCCTTGGCAAGACTTACCAAGGAGAAAAGAGAAAGAATTCATATAAACAACATCCAAAATAAAAGAGGAGAAATCACCACGGACAAAGTAGATATACAAAGAATTATTGTAGAATACTATGAAAAACTTTATGCCACTAAATTCAACAATCAAGAAGAAATGGATAAATTCCTAGAACAATACAACCTTCCTAAACTGAGTCAAGAAGAAGCAGAAAGCCTAAACAGACCTATTAGTAGAGAAGAAATAGAAAAAACCATTAAAAACCTCCCCAAAAATAAAAGTCCAGGACCTGACGGCTATACCAGTGAATTTTATCAAACATTCAAAGAAGACTTGGTTCCTATTCTACTGAAAGTCTTCCAAAAAATTGAAGAAGAAGCAATACTTCCAAACACATTTTATGAGGCCAACATAACCCTCATACCAAAACCAGGCAAGGATGGCACAAAAAAAGAAAACTACAGACCAATATCTCTAATGAATACAGATGCTAAAATACTAAACAAAATACTAGCAAATCGAATACAACAACATATTAAAAAAATAATACATCACGATCAAGTGTGATTCATCCCAGAATCTCAAGGATGGTTCAACATACATAAAACGGTTAACATAATACACCATATCAACAAAACAAAGAACAAGAACCACATGATCTTATCAATAGACGCAGAAAAGGCTTTTGATAAAATACAACACAATTTTATGTTTAAGACTCTCAACAAAATGGGTATAGAAGAAAATATCTCAACATGATAAAGGCCATATATGATAAACCATCAGCTAACATCATATTAAATGGCACAAAACTGAAGGCTTTCCCCCTTAAATCAGGAACAAGACAGGGTTGTCCACTCTCTCCACTCTTATTTAATGTGGTCCTAGAGGTTCTAGCTAGAGCAATCAGACAAGACAAAAAAATAAAAGGCATCCATATCGGAAAAGAAGAAGTAAAGGTATCACTTTTTGCAGATGATATGATCCTATACATCGAAAACCCCAAAGAATCCACAAAAAGACTATTAGAAACAATAAGCCAATACAGTAACGTCGCAGGATACAAAATTAACATACAGAAGTCAATAGCCTTTCTATATGCCAACAGTGAAACAATTGAGAATGAACTCAAAAGAATAATCCCCTTCACAATTGCAACAACAACAAAAAATACTTAGGAATAAACATAACAAAGAATGTAAAGGACTTATATAATGAAAACTATAAACCATTGTTAAGAGAAATTGAGAAAGATATAATGAGATGGAAGAATATTCCTTGTTCTTGGTTAGGAAGAATAAATATAATCAAGATGGCTATATTACCCAAAGCAATATACAAATTTAATGCAATTTCCATCAAAATTCCAATGACATTTTTTAAAGAAATAGAGCAAAAAATCATCAGATTTATATGGAACTATAAAAAACCCCGAATAGCCAAAGCAATTCTAAAGAAAAAGAATGAAGCTGGGGGCATTACAATACCTGACTTCAAACTATATTATAGGGCCACGACAATCAAAACAGCATGGTATGGGCAGAAAAATAGACACTCAGACCAATGGAACAGAATAGAAAGTCCAGAAATAAAACCACATATATATAGTCAAATAATTTTTGATAAAGGGGCCAAGAACATACAATGGAGAAAAGAAAGCCTCTTCAATAAATGGTGCTGGGAAAACTGGAAAGCCACATGCAAAAGAATGAAACTCGACTACAGTTTGTCCCCCTGTACTAAAATTAACTCAAAATCAATCAAAGATCTAAACATAAGACCTGAAACAATAAAGTACATAGAAGAAGACATAGGTACTAAACTCATGAACCTGGGTTTTAAAGAGCATTTTATGAATTTGACTCCAATGGCAAGAGAAGTGAAGGCAAAAATTAATGAATGGGACTACATCAGACTAAGAAGTTTTTGCTCAGCAAGAGAAACTGATAACAAAATAAACAGAAAGCCAACTAAATGGGAAATGATATTTTCAAACAACAGCTCAGATAAGGGCCTAATATCCAAAATATACAAAGAACTCATAAAACTCAACAACAAACAAACAAACAATCCAATAAAAAATGGGAAGAGGACATGAACAGACACTTCTCCCAAGAGGAAGTACAAATGGCCAACAGATATATGAAAAGATGCTCATCTTCTTTAGTTATTAGAGAAATGCAAATCAAAACTGCAATGAGATACCACCTCACACCTGTTAGATTAGCTATTATTAACAAGACAGGTAATAGCAAATGTTGGAGAGGCTGTGGAGAAAAAGGAACCCTTATCCACTGTTGGTGGGAATGTAAAGTAGTACAACGATTATGGAAGAAAGTATGGTGGTTCCTCAAAAAACTGAAAATAGAACTACCTTATGACCCAGCAATCCCTCTACTGGGTATATACCCCCAAAACTCAGAAACATTGATACATAAAGACACATGCAGCCCCATGTTCATTGCAGCATTGTTCACAGTGGCCAGGACATGGAAACAACCAAAAAGCCTGTCAATAGACGACTGGATAAAGAAGATGTGGCACATATACACTATGGAATACTACTCAGCCATAAGAAATGATGACATCGGATCATTTACAGCAAAATGGTGGGATCTTGATAACATGATACGAAGTGAAATAAATAAATCAGAAAAAAACAGAAACTGCATTATTCCATACGTAGGTGGGACATAAAAGTGAATCTAAGAGACATTGATAAGAGTGTGGTGGTTACGGGGGAAGGGGAGAAAGGGAGAGGGAAAGGGGGAGGGGGAGGGGCACAAAGAAAACTAGATAGAAGGTGACAGAGGACAATCTGACTTTGGGTGATGGGTATGCGACATATTTGAAAGACAAGATAACCTGGACTTGTTGATCTTTGAATATATGTAACCTGATTTATTGATGTCACCCCATTAAAAAAATAAAATTATAATTAAAAAAATAATAATATAGTAAAGCAGATTAGAAGATAAGACATATGAAATTGATGTCACGAGCTGTTAATAAAAAATTGTAAATAATCTGTAGTGTACCACCTTGTACATAGTTTTGTTTTCTGGAGGGAGGGGTGTTAATAAAATTATTCTAAAACACTTTGATTCTTTCAAAAATTTAAATGTAATAGAAAGCCCAAGTTATTTCAAGTTTGAGAGTAATAGTTACATGGTTGATATATTAAAAATTATCTACTTTCTATTCATAGCATATGTTTTTGAGAAGAAATTAATCAGTAACGCCTGTACAATATTGTGTGCAATTTTTAGAAACTCTAGAAAATTTATATATATATATATAATTATATATATAATTTAACTTATAAGCAGATTATTGTCTACCATTATTTTCTAAGGAAGCAATTAAAATTTTTTTATTTAAAGATTTTTTTCCCCATTTATTTGAAAGAGAGAGAAGCATCAAATCATTGTTCTACCTCATTTTTCCATTTAGTTGTGAACCCATTGGTTGCTTCTCTTATGTACCCTGACCAGGTTGGAACTAACAACCATGACAGACTGGGATGATGCTCTATCCCCGGAGCCACCAGGCCATGGCAGCAATTATAATTTTTTATTCAACAGACTAAATTCCTTGGCTCTTAGCAGGTAGTAAATTGGAAAAATTTATAATTCTCACTTGGGAAGCATTAGTTAAATATTACATCTTATAAAGTTAAATTTATTATTAGATGATTGAAAGATACAAATATTCAAAATATACTCTAAATGCAAGAATTTTATTTGTTTTTATTAAAAATTCTAAAAATTTACAGAAAGTCTGAATAAAAGTTATTAAATGTTGATGAATCATATCTTTTTCCATGGTTACATAAAATATTATTTGGAAAGATAATGGGGAAGAACTTTCTCTTTCAGTTAGGAAAAATGTTTAGACAAATAAAGAAATATTTCTTAAATGACTCCTTGCATATATTATAAATATTAATCAATTCATTTATGAACAATTTTGACATCATATCTTAGCTTCATATTTATATTGGAGTATTTTATTAAAATATTGGGCACTTAAATTTATCATAATTTTCTGTTTAAAATTATGCTGAGAGAAAAAAATATACAAAATTGCAGTTCAAATTTTTTACTCTCTCTCTATATATTGCTACATGTAAAGTAATGTCTGTATAAGACTATAAACAAAATTGATATAATAGACTCTGTTATCCCCAGGCACTGAAGAAGGCTCTGTGGAGCCTCTGCCTCAGGTGCTAAAAATAGCTCAGTTGCCAGCATGGCCCCAGATGGGCAGAATATTAGCCACAGATGAGTTTTCCAGGTGCATCCAAGTAAGGGCACATGTGGGAGTCTGTCTTTCTCTCCTCCTCTCACTTAAAAAAAAGGAAAACAAAAATATGGCTGTATTTTGACCAAATGTAATTTGTGTCCTGTATCACTCTGTGCATTATTTATAAATAAATAAGTGCACATGCACATACACCATACCTACCCACACTCATTCAATAGATATTTAAATCAGTGCTTCAATGAGTTAACTATCTTTTTGACTTAGTAGTTACTTTAGGCTGAGAAACAAGGCTGCCATATAATAAATAATTCTTTTAAAAATTAATATGAGCATTAACTCTTAAGACTTTGAGACCAATAGGTCTTCCTATTGTTTACTAGATTTTCCACATTTTGATATCATGTTTCTGTTTGCTTCTTTCTTAATTTTTCTAATGCTTAGTTTATTACTCATTTCAGAATTGGCAAAAGTACACAGTGTTTACTGCTAAAGCATTACTTCTTGTTCATCATAACAGAATATGTTTAACATTGCTTCTAAACTAAACTGGGAAGAAAAACTAATTCTACCCTCTGTGTACTCATATGCCAAACTCACATCTTTGTCTGATTACCTTGTATCTGTTTTATTTTAGCTTGGTCAAGAAAACAATAAAACCTCGAACTGTACTACAAAGACCAGAAATGTGACTGAATCAATGAACTACCATTTGTTACAATAGTTATTTTTAAATGGATATTATTACAAGGAACTGCTATCATTAATTCTAAGAAAGATGGAAATGTGGTAGTACCTATGTGCTGGTGCTTTACAGATATCCAATTCACAGATTGCATGTTGGGTAAAATAATTAATAGCACTCTGATTCCGTCCAGGGAATTATCGAAATTGTCTAAGGCAAACTTGCTACTGTTTATGCGACCGAATGCTTGAATTTTAAAAATTACAGTGTTATTGCACTCTGAAATCTGTTGCATGAAGGCCTTTGCTGTTTATTTAAATAAAATTGTAATTTTACTTAAGATAGCTTTTACATATAGATTAGCACTTTAAAATTATAATTCAATGTATTTGCAATATTTATACTATACAAATTATTGTTAAACTAAGAATGTCCTTGAATAAAAGTTTGAGTCATTTGAGTATTCTTCTCCTTCTAGGGACCATAACATATCTTAATTGTGTACCTAAAACAAAAAATTTATATTGAATTATATTATAGAGATCTGGATAACAGTATAAAAACACTGACATATTTTTATACCATTTGTATCCCATAAAACCTGTAAATTTTCTAATTCAAATGAAGCTGTTATTAATTTATATGCTCATGAGCACAAAAGTATTGTCCTATGTCCCCAAAGTGGCTTCATAAAGATTATATGAGATCAATTTTAGTAATAGTTTTATATTTCTCATCTTCTAGTATAAAAAATATAATTCCTCCCTAACTAGGTCTGTAGCTACTTTCTCTTTCCACTTTGGAATGAACAGTAATTGCCGACTGCATAGTTACCTTCAAGACTAGGCTTCAGAAATTTTTCATAAACAAACCTTTCTGTCAATTGCTTTGAGTTTTACTGAAAACCTACTGGTGTCTAAAACACCTAGCATAGGAAACAAAAATCAAGCACCAAGGGAAATTTTTCTCTCAGTTATCTTATAATTAATTGATTATAATATCACCCTTTCATTTTCACTGATGTTTCTTATTATTTTTATTGTAGCCTGAAACTTCAAGGACCATCACCGACGATTAGAATGGAGAGCGAACAGGATTGGGTTCTGTCCTCTCAGACGTCTCCTCCTAGAGCACAAGTGCTTCATGTCCCCAAAGTGGTATTATTTATCCAGTCAAAAACAAAAGAAAAAATATTTTAGAATCTCTTGAGAAAAGGGAAAAGTGACAACCAAAGAGAAAACAATCCCTTATTCAGGAATGTTTTTTTTCTGTGCACATATAAGCATGATGGTGAGAGAGGATATTGTGTATTAAGAGAAACTCAAGTGAAATCACAAGCATGAAAAGAAGTGATGCTTAAAAACACAATATTTCTTCTTTTGGCCATGAGAGTGTAACAGAGCCTAGAATTAACCTTCATCCATAAACAACTAAAATATTGGGCAAAATATAAAAAATACTTATTTTCAGAAGCTGGAGCATTGGCAGTGCAGTTCTTGGTCCTGAGGAAAGGAACAAATAGGTCAATGTTCTCACTTAGGAGGTGATTTCTGAGCTGCAGTTAAAGCAATAAAGAGACCAAAATAAGCCTGGCAATGTCATTGAGTTGGGGAGATAGATACCCCACTTTTGGGAAGGCTGTAGCAGTTAGAATTTGCAAGACAATTTTTCTGACATAGAGGAACTTTGTAGAGAAACGACTACAAAATCTAAGGATCTGTATCCTGTGGCTGAATACCCAACATGCATGAGAAGTGTGAAGCCCACGAATCCAGACTTAAGACATATTCCTGGGGAAGAAACATCATGTTGAAACTGTAGGATTAATAATTCTCCAAACGTGCACACAGTAGGGGGTGAGTTCCTATCGGCAGAGATGCTTTGTTGACTACTCAAAACATTCAGGAACGTCCACTTAAGAGCCTACATCTCAGAGTGGCGCTTAAGTAGCACAGAGAGTAAATTTTGTTCCAGATTTTCCTTAAAATGACTTTAAAAGATGCCTCAAAGATCAAAATCATAAAATGTGGATCAAGTCAAATAATCTTTAAGAAAAACAACAAAATCTAGCACTCAGCAACCTAACATTCATTCACAATGTTTAGCACCTGTGTGAAGAATGGAGGTGATTATAGAGATACGTAGAGAAGAAGATGGAGTTGGGATTACGATTGAGATAAGCCACTGACTATTGAACCATAAACTACATCAAAACCACAAAATGAGCCCTGGCTGGCTGACTCAGTGGTAGAGTGTTGGCCTGGCATGTGGAAGTCCTGGGTTTGATTTCCTGTCAGGGCACACAAGAGAAATGTCCATCTGCTTCCCCACTCCTTCCTCCCCCCTCTCTCTTTCTCTCTCTTCTCCTCCCCTCCTGCAGCCATGGCTTGATTAGAGTGAGTTGGCCCTGGGCACTGAGGATGGCTCCATGGCCTCCTCCTCAGGTGCTAAAAAATGGTTTGGGTTGCAACAAAGCAAGGGCCCCTGATGGGCAGAGCATTGCCCTCTAGTGGGCTTGCCAGGTGGATCTGGGTTGGGGTGTATGGGAGAGTCTGTCTTTGCCTTCCTTCCTCTCACTTAACAAACAAACAAACAAACAAACAAAATGAAATGAGCATTATGATGTCAGACATTGTAACATCAAAGGATTTAGAAGTTTTCCAGTATAAAAATGTTGGATATTTATTCTTTCTGTGCAAAAGTTTGATTACATTTATGGGAATTTCTGCACCACTCCTTTATTAAACATTCATTGAGTACTGGCTATGCTTCTTGTTTTTGGTGGTGGGTGGTTATGTGGTAGTGTTATGCAAAATACAGAAAGGACAAGCACTACTGGTTAATTTATACCCATGGCAGCCCCTTAATTTAGAACCTCTGAATTGGTGTGCAAATAAACACTAAATAGCATTTTACATAGAAAAAAATTTGCATATAATAATCTTTAACTCTCCACTCTATAAATACTTGTAGTTGTTATAAATTTATACACATTAATCAAAACTCCAAGATTTAGCATTTTGATGAAAATGAAACTCATTTTTTTCCCGCTAAAGATATTAGATTGATATAACCTTAGAATTAAAGATACTAGAACTGAAGGGAACTTTAGAAATCATCTAGTACAATGGGGTTCAGACTTGATGGAAAGAGTCTGCCCCAGGTAGGTTGAGAGAGTGGTGGCAGTGGTGGGGGAAGACTGGCTGAGCAGGTGGCCCCCTGGTGTCACCAGAGAAGTAAAATACCCTTGGTGGTGATGGATAGAAGAGGAGATGGGGAAGTGGGCCGTGCTCTCTGCTTCACACTTAGCATGACTGTACATTATTTTTCCAGCCCTTGAGACATGTGAGTGTGCAAAGTATGCATTATAGCCTTACCTTTTCTTTTACTGGTCCCTCCTTTCCTTTTAATATACAAACACTAAGAAAGGAGGTTCACATCATTGGCTGATTCTTTCATAGCACAAAAGGAACGGTCACCTCAAATAATTTTTACTTTAACTCAGTAATATCCTATGCTATTTTATGTAAATGCATTTCATGCTCTATCTTTAGACAAAAATTATTAGTGCATATCTTTAAAAGTATTTTTATTTTAATAACACTATTTTGACAACTGAAATTATGGATCAAGGCTTTGAATTCTGATCCATTTCACTCACTTTAGATTTCTCACAAGTTCTACCAGCAATATACAGTAAATGCAAATCTTTCCCAATACTTAGAAAAAATAAAAATGTAACACAAACTCATTTAATTGGACAGAAATGAAAGGTAGAGAAATGGCTTCAACATCTATCTTGCCTGCTGTCCTGTCCAGTAGGGTAGACACTAGCCACATGAAGCTATTTAAATTTACACCAATTAAAATTTTTAAAAAAACAGATCTTTGGTGGGATTAGCTACATTTCAGGTGCTCAGTAACCATGTGTGGCTTAGTGGGTACTTTCCTTAACAGCTGAGATATAAAAATTTTTCATCATCATATAAATTCTATCGGATAGCACTATCCTAGAGAAATAGTGTAAATTGATGAAAATTGCTTGTTATCTGTAGGCATGAAATCTTTCTTTCTGTCCCTTGTCATGGTAAGAAAACTGTTATTCTGTGACAAGAAAATCTAGTGCATTTGTTTTCCTTCTGACATTTCTTTTGATTGTTGTATCTTTTTGTCTGCCTTAAACTTCTAATGGTTTGTTCTTCCTGTTCAATCTGCCCATTAGATATGAGACAGCAACCATCTCCATCCATACACGTGTACCCTGATAAATCAAACAGCTCTTCTACTATCACTAACATTGGTTATAAATCGTCATCCTGTGATGAGAAATGATTAGATTATACAAACTCAGGAAAAAGCTATCTGCTTTTGATGAGTCTTCAGTAAATATCCTCTCCCTAAAATACCTACCTTCCAAGAGTCTGGTCACAGTACCTGATATCTCAGCATGTTCTTGAAAATTTTTATTTTTTCCAGTTTGTGATTAAATGCAAATCGCTGGCTACTGTGTATCATCAATCTGGTTTCAATATGTAGCTATCTGTACCTAACAGTTCTCTCCTCCCAGGCTTACAGAACCTGGAAAGGAAAGGCCTTTGGCAACTAGGGAGGATGGTTTGTCCTGGGGAACTTTCATGAAAACGCCAGGCTGCGTCTGAAAATGGAGACTTCTTTGCAACCAAAGAGGAGACTAGGAAACGAGAGGATGCTGTTCGCAGCACCATGGCAAAGAACAACCTGGTTTTGATCCTGAAACGGTGACTCTCTTTTTAGTGCCTATAGATGTATTGCTTAGCCTGTCTGAACTTTGGTTTTCTGTCCTTAAAATGCATCTCAAAGTAACTTATCAGGATCATGAAGGACACATAGAGAAGATCTAGCCCTGTGTAGAGAGACCTAGCTCTGTAGGAAGCACAGACTGAGAATGATAAAAGGGAGTGAGTGCTCGGATTACCAGCTGCCTCGTTGTCACTTATAAGGTTTATAAACCTTTGGTTTTAAAATGAAAAAGATGAAGAAATTCAGTGATCTTTTTCTCTGCTTCCAGTACTGGAGAGTAAGTCAGGCAGTGCCAAAGACTGACTTCAAAAAAATCTAGAAAGTTTCCATGGTGTCTATGATGACCACTGAGAACTAGCTTGCCTGGAACAGAGAATCATTAAATCATTCTCCAGAAGTGCTGGAGAAGGAGACTGGAAAGTTAGGACAGAGCTAAACTGTAGGGCCTGGCAGAAGTGGTTTTTTTGTTTTGTTTTGTTTTGTTTTTAATCTACCATAATACATCTAAGACTGGAATCAGAGAGAATGAATTATTCCCCATTGCCTCAGTTTCTAGCATCTGTCTGGTTTTATATGAACATTAAATATTTCTTTCAATTGTAACTAGAAAATAAGTGTATATTAGGTACCCATTAGTGTTATAAAGCAGGCATATCTTTTGCTTCAGATTTGTGTGTGTGTGTGTGTGTGTGTGTGTGTGTGTGTAGAAGGGTAGAATTTAAGCAAAATTTTTTACAAAGAACATGACATGAATCACAATATGAGACACTGTAGGGTGCAGTGGCAACACAAGGTATCTGCTCACAATGAAACTAAAACACAGAAACTAACCTCCCTGTAACATCTAACACCAAGCGGAAGTCTTTCCATGTGAACTTGTCTCAAACAATGATTACTTTATTTAATTTATTGGGATATTTTTCTACGTTCTCCCTATTATATCTTCTAACATAAATCATCAGAATCAAATTTAGGTATTTAAGTGATGACTGTCTCAGAAAATTCCAATAATATTTTACTCAATTAATAGTTATAACCTTCTCTTGTGAAGTCAATCAGAAGGATACTAATAAAATATTTCTGATTGCTACATGGCTGTCACAGCGTGGTTTTTAAGATCATCATTTATTTTTTTACTTCTATTTTATATGCAACTGTAACAACTATTTCTTTTCTCTTTTGTTTGTTGTTTGTTTTGATGTCTTGTACAGACTGACTCGTGGTAGCAAGTGAGAGGTCTGATGAAATCAGGTAGTTTGGAAATAGTAGTGGGAACATACAAGCCACTAAGGAATCAGAATTTTTTAAAACGCATATGAAATAGATTTTGTTAATAATTCTGTTGTTCCAATAGGAAGGCACAAAGGAATGCATTTTAAAAGACTTTCAAAGTGATCAGAAGGGAAAAAGAGGCTTCCATTATTTGAAGTTTTCACTTATATGGAATATTACTTTTATTGGTGATAATTAATAAATAAGATATTGTTTAAAAAAAGCTTTAGACAGAAGTATTTATGTCTTTAAAATATTTGTCTTTGATTTTTAAAACCTTGCAATCAAGCTATTACATGGTTTTCTTTCTCATCTCTGTTTCCAATGTCAGATGAAAAGCCTATTCTTTAATAAGAAAGATTTTAAAGAAAATTAAGATCCTGTCTTACGTTAAGTTCATTTAACATAAAAAAATAGAAGGTTCTTATTTAAAGCAAGTGATTATTTAGAGAATGAGATGTGATTTACATCTATTTTATCTCACCTAGGAAAGAGGAACCTAAGAGTCTTTATGGACCAAGAGCTAAAGAACTAAAACCCTGAAGAAAAAAAGAAAAAGGAAAATCTTCAGATCAGCATTTCCAATCAAACAAAATTCTAAAATTTGATTCTCCAAATGATATGGAAGATTCCATTTCTTAGGTAACAGTTAATTTCAAAAACTCCAATTAAAAAAAACTAACACAATGTATGGGAGCCTATAGTGTAGAAGTAATAATAGCAGCTGAACGAGTATGATTGTGAAGTTAAAACAAGGTTTGCTTACTGGAAAATAAAGCTCCAGTTTGAATTAGAATGTTTTGTTCATTTGTTTTTTGATTTTTCTTAAGTGAGAAGTGGGGAGGCAGAGACCGACTCCCCCATTTGCCCGACTGGGATCTACCCAGCAAGCCCACCAGGGGGCGATGCTTTGCCCATCTGGGGCGTTGCTCTTTTGTAACCAGAGCCATTCTAGCGCCTGAGGCAGAGGCCATAGAGCCATCCTCAGCACCCGGGCAAACTTTGCTCCAATGGAGCCTTGGCTGCAGGAGGGGAAGAGAGAGACAGAAAGGAAGGAGAGGGGGAGGGGTGGAGAAGCAGATGGGTACTTCTCCTGTGTGCTCTGGCCAGGAATCAAACCCAGGACTTCCACATACCAGGCCAACGTTCTACCACTGAGCCAACCAGCCAGGGTGAAACTAGAATGTTAATAAATATTTCATGTCACTCCATCCTCATTTTGAGCCTTGGTTCATCTTCTTTTGCACTATTTCAACAGCCTGCTAATCAAAAGGGTTCCCTGTATCTAACATTTTTTTCCACTTTATCTTATTTCTTTTATAAGATTAATCTTCCTTTAGTAGTACTGTTCTATATCATTCTCACTAAAAAACCTTAAAAGTCTCCCATTTTAAATTGTGAGGAGACAAACCTGTCAAACTGTACTATGAATTCTTGTACTCCAGTGGTTTTTAAAGTAAGTTTCCTGGAATTCTAATGATCCAGAGGTACTTTGAGAGTCCCATGAATTTTGGTCTAAGTGCAATGACTGCCAACATCTCAACTATTCATTGCCTATTACCCTGCAGTTCACATGTCTAAATGTCATTATATCAGCACATTACAGGAGTGACTGTGCTGAATTTGAACATAGAGAATAATTATTGCTTTGAAATATTTAATATATGAGGGTTCTGCATAAAATTTTATTTAGAAAAGATTTTGTTCCACGAAAAGAATTTGAGAAAAGTTATTCTACAACATGTCTACAATTTTATTATCAAACATGCCACAGTTTTTTGTATCTACTGTAATGTTGGTTCCTTTACCAGCAATTCCCTCTTCTTCATTTCTCTTCCCATGTGTCCCTGTTAAATCTTTGCATGGCCATCAGTCTTTCTGATTCATCTACTAAGTTTCTTTATTTTGTATTTAATACTAAGGTATTCAATACTAAGATTTCTAAAAATAAAAGTAATCACCATTAGCACCATTACATCACATATGTTTTATGAATTCTATGATTTAGGAGCAGTGCTTTTTTAAGAGCCCAAATGTTGCCTAATTAGTGACGTATGTAAGTCATGATCATTTCATAAGGTATATACAAAATCACTAATATTTTAGAGTGATTTGGTGATATGGGAAAATATGGTTAGTGATAACAAGCATAATAAAACAATAACCACTTACTGAATGTTTATCATGTGCTAGACCATATATATATATATGGTCTACCGGAAAGTTCTGTTTCTATCACAACAAGTTTCGACACGTAAGCACATGTTTATTTGGCGCATGTGTGCCTCTCTATTTTTATCACTTAATGTATACATACTGATGTAGCAAATTAACTAAAACAAAATTGATTCACATTAGTCTTATGTGTGAAGCGATAGTGTACCCATGGCTACTGATAAAATTCATTTATGCCACTGTATTTTTACAAATTTCAACAAGGAAGAAATGCTACAGAAGCATGTAGAAATTTATTAAAAGTGTTTGGTGAAGGTACAGTTTCTGGTAGGACATGCAGAAGATGGTTCAAAAAATTTGAAACAGATGATTTCGACCTTTCTGATAAGCCACCTTCTGGGTGACCATCTTTGATCGATGACGATGTTGCTAAGACCATGTTGGAGCCAGATCCTTTTCTGACAACATCGGAGATTGCAGAAAGGCTTAATTCAACTCAGCAAACCATTTTGGACCATATTCGGATGATAGGATTGGTGTGGAAATATTCAAGATGGGTGCCACATGAATTAAGTCAGAAGAATTTGTATTTTGTTTTATTCCAAAAATGGACAGAACTTTCCAGTAGACCTTTTATATATATATATTTCTCATCTCATTCTAACAACTCTCTAAAGTCAGCAGTATCCCACTTTTAAAGAAGGAAAAACTGATATTTCAAGAGGTCAAATATTTGGTCAAACTGAATATTCAAGAGGTTCAAGGTTAGAGTATGTGGGAAACTTGGAATTCAAATATGGTCTGTGTGGTCCAAGGTTAAATAAGTTTCTTCTCAGTTCATCACACTATCACTCAGAATGGGAATACAAAAAACAATAAAAGGAAAGGCATATATATAAATTCTTCATGCAAAAAGCTTTTAATATTATTATTTAATGCATAGAATTTGAGACATTTCATGTTCATTATAAAATTTTTGTTTTAGGGTCCCCATTCAAAAACAAAACAAAGCAAAACAACAAAAATATGCACTTGGACTGAAAGCTGCCTTCCTCAGTTACTGAGCATTTCACCCTTCCTGGCTGAGATGAAGACTTTATACCAGGGCAAGAGACAAAAAAAAGGCAGAAACTGAAAAGTAGAAATGTTATAGCATTAGTTACAGATGTGAACTTAAAACTTACTGCTTCTGAAAGTAGACTAAAAATAAAGATAAAAAATACACAGTAAATGTTAGTTAAATACAGATTTGAAAGCAACTCTGGTATTGCTTATTGAATAATGATTAAGACTAATCAGCAGACAGATACAGATTTTTTATCAGAGCAGAATGGTATGATATTGATCAAGATGCTCTTGAAGTATATGAAAGCTTCAGATTTCCAGCTTGTGCCCCAGCTTGCTTCACTCCTTGAATAAATGCCAACAATGTGCATCTCCTTGAGAGACCTCCACTAATGCAACCAAGTATCCTTGGTCAGTCCTGTTTTTTACCTACTCTTCCTTGTTGGCAATCTTTCTGACTTCAGTCCTAGCTTTAAACACTGATTCTGGCTATAAACTAGTTGCCTCATTTTATAATACTTAGCAATTCTAAACTTATCCTTAGGCCATTGAGCTAAATTTTCACTTTGGTGGGTCCTACATAAGCTTAATATCTTTCATAACTTCCACTCCTTTTATTTCTTCCTTAATTGTGACTTTGAATTATTAAATATAGGTAGTAAAATAACAGTAGCTACAATTTATTAACCTTCAGGTATTCTGAAAGTAGCGTATGTGAATATCACCTGAGACAACCCTATGGGTACTGCTAGGGAGAAGAGAGCCTGAACAGCAGCAGTGCCCAGGGACGGTGGTCTTTTGGGAGAGGGGAGCAGAGTTACAATCGTTAACCAGATCCAGTTCTGAGGATTCGGTTCTAGTTACCCAGAAATCAGTTCTCCTAAACTATGGACAAGGCCTCTTTCTCCCTCTCCCTCTTTCTCTCCCTCTCTCTTTTCCCCATCCTTACTCCTCATCCTTCATACTGATCTTTCTGACCTCATCTTCTCTCTGATCCTATATTAATGGATCTGAGGTATGAGTTTTCATTTTATGAGAATATATTTTACAAAGTCAGAGTTAACCCAGCCACTTGAGACCTTGATACTGTCCAGGTAATGTTTTCAATGTACAAACAAGAAACTTTGTAAACAGGGAATCATTGGAATCAGTACCCACTTAGAAAGATTTCACTTCTACTGAGAAATAGAAGGTGATTTTTATCTATTAAATGTAGTCATCTTTTTATTTCCAAATGGCAAATTATAACTAACACATCAAATTTTCATTACATGCCAGGCCCTTGGCTAAGCATTTTACATAAACTTCCCCATATAATCTTCAAACTCAGTACCTATCCAGGAATAGGCATTATAATAATAATTATTATTACTCTTACTTAACAAGTGAAGAAATTGAGACTTAAAGAGATTAAGCAATTTTTTCAAGGTTACACAACTATTAAGTCCTGGTTTTAAGACTCAGGACTTAAAACCAGATGTGACTAACAAAAAGAAAAAAAAGATCTTAATCACTTACACTGCCACAGATTTAAAATTATTAATTTTAAGCTATATTTGATACCCTTTTGGTAAAAACTACCTCTCCTAAAGCTATTATAGATAAATTGAATGAAATACAACATGCAGACTGATCAAATTTCACAGAGAACTAGTTTGGGTCATAATAAAGTCAGATCCAATAATAAACTCTACTGTATCATATTTCACCATATTATGGAAAAATGGCTTTTTTCCCCCTTCTAGAAATCTTTTCGTGTAGTGTGGTAAGATGATCTAAAACACCATATTCCAATTTTTCTGTTCAAGTCCTTCTGCAGACATGTTCTTACAACTGTAAAAGCAAGGATTCATTTTTTGGAGGAAATAATGTTACACTTTAATAAGGATGTCTCCTTAAAACCATGGAGATGATATTGAAGATTTATTAATCTATCATATTTTTATTGAGTATTCTTGTAGGCAAAGAGTTCCTAACAATAAAAAGGGCATATGGGCTAGTGTCAGACCTTACTTGCCCCAGCCAGACTCACCATGACAACAGAGACTTGCATATCATGATTAACCTCTCTGTTCCTGAAGCAATCTAATCAGAAGCAAGTATACCAGGAATATCATTCCCACCTCAGGTAGAGATATGGGAATTACTTGTGCAGCTTGACCAAAATAAACAATAGCTTTAACCTACACCACCATAACCTGCCTGTCTGGAAGCACGACTGTTTGGAAATTCTCACTGCTATTCTCTGTACATGAGACTGAACTCTCTATGTATTTACACTAATCTAATCTAGGTTTTCATCTCCTTTTAAGACTCTGTCATTTGGGGCACTAGATACTTTTGGCAAGCTCATCTACTTTGCAGATCTATTAACCACGATCCCAACTGATCCCCTCATTTGGAGACCCTACCATGTCTTGAGTTGAATCCATTTAATTATGGCACTTGTTAAAACTAGAATGGAACTAAAAGATCACTTACTATGTTATTTTAATCAATAGACCTACTTCTTCAAGTAGAATTTAAAGGGAAAGCACAATTGAAAACATAACTAAATAGAAGTGAAAACAATAGTATAAGAAAGAGATGGCCTGAGGATTCCAAGATGTCGACTGAGTAGACAGACATTCCAATTGCCGCCTTCCAGGACCAAATTGGATTAACACTTAATTTAAGAACAATCATCTTGAATAACCAATTTTGGACTAAACAAAGATGACTCTATAACCAAGGATTATAGAAGAAACCATACTGAGACTGGTAGGAAGAGTGGAGATGCAGAAAGGGCTGCCCCGCTCCCAGGAGCAAGGGGCAGCAGAGGGTCTGGAGGGACTTTCACTGTGGGGGGGGTCACCCAGAGAGGTGTGGGTGCTCATCCCCAGACCCAGAGCCCCAACCTAGAATGTCAGAGCCTAGAAGAGAATCCCAGACAGAATTTGGTGGTGAAAAGAACCAGGTTTCTATCTGAAAGAAAGAGACAGCTTTCTGAGATGCAGACTCTGTCTTAAAGGACCCGTGCAGAAAATCTCAGTCACAGCCACTTACTAGGGGATCTGGGGGAGGGAGAGTTGAGAGGACTGGAGTTGAATGAGAAGAGTGTAAAGTTGGAGGTCCAGGGAGAGACACGGTGGAGGACAGCTACTGGAACCCCTGGGCTGAGTCATTTTCCAGTACTGTTGTCATCATTTTTCTTGGGTGGAGCAGTCCCCTCTGAGTGGCATCAGCCTGGGGAAAAGCAACTGCTCCACCTTCAGGAGTCTCTCCTGCTCCAGTCATGGTGAAGGGTAGTTCTGAGATGCCAGGAAGTGGGGGTAGGGGTGGGGTGTGGGGGTGTAGGGGGGGCAACAGTGACTGTGTTTTCTGTTGTTGAGGCTGAAGCTTATCCCCCCACTCCCAATGCTCCTGAGTCTAAGACTGGTGCTTCCATTCCACGAGAGATTCAGTTGGAACTATGGGTGGGCAGAACACACCTCTGGGTCTCAGAGGCCACGCCCACTAGACTCCAGGGGCCATATCCTACTGAGGTCTGTGAAAAAACTCTGCAGGGACTGACACCTGGGGCTGAAGGGCAGAGCCACACTCACTACCTTTCCTAACCCCTGAGTTGCTGCAGGCTCTCGACTCTAGCAGAAATTTATTCAGCGGTGGAGACCAACAAGCAGCCAGCAGACAGAGGCTGCAGAAGGATGGACTCAGGGAACCTTAGCCTTTTAAGCAGACTTTTCCCCAGGCCCAGTGTGCGTAAGAGCCAGCCTAGGTGTGCAGTTGGTATTTCCATGTGCACCTGGGTCCAGCAGAGGCAGCCATAAACTCCGGATTTTTGTAATTTCAAGAATGTTGCTGAGGGCCAGTCATGGGCAGTGTCTCCCACTGGTTTGCGACAGGTTTTTGCCAGGGAGGCCCAGATCTGGCACATCCAGTGGCTGGCTGTGGAGAGCATAAGTTCAGGACCTAACAACCCTTCCTAGAGTGGTCTTCTGAAGATAGGCTCCTCACGCCTGGCCCAGCTGAGGTGAATTCTGCTCTCTGTGATCAGCACCAGCAAAGCGGCTCATGTGCTTTGGATAGGGTAGAGCTTCATAGTCAGCCAGCCCAGGTGCTGTATATCCTAACCTGCTGGGATAGACTTCAAAAGGGGAAAGGAGAGAGGCTTGGAGCATGGACATTCAAAGTGTGGGTCCCTGTGAGCCTATTGTTGGATCTGGTTGAGAGGCTTATCCAACTCTCTGGGGGTCACAGTCAGCACCAGGAGAGGACTCTCTCCATCTTCCTCCTTGACCAATCTCATCAACTATAAGAACTTCTGCAGAGGGGACTGTCAACCCCACTCGATCTGAACCTGCTATTCACCTTCTTGGGGAGAAATAAAATTTGAATATCAACAGTGGCTGAGAGATTAGGCTCTGGAGTATGGGCTACAATCCCTGTACTGAGCTACTTCCCAAGAGACCCCTGAAGTAGGTGGTCCCACTAACATTGTATTCCCAACCTCAGCTGCCTAACGCAATAAGCTTGTAACCTGTAGAGGGGTTGGTTAAGTGAAGCCACTCTGGGCCTACACTACAGTCTTTCTACAGAAGACTCTGGAAGAGCTACAAGAGGAGGCAGAGCAGCTGAAAAGTGGAGGCAAATCTTACAGAACTTGGGCTTTTATATAGCAGCTGTCAGCTCTAAGCAGGAAGAAGCTGATTCTTATACACAGGTTGGCCCCTCCAACACTACCCAAACAGAGAAAATATAGAAACAGACAGCAAAAAGAACAGTAACTGCAGACAAGTAGCTCACAGCAAGTTACAAACAACAGCAGACGCCAGCCTAAGAAGATCTAGAACCAACATAACTGGTAGCTGATGGGAGACAGCACCAACCCTAGACTTAGCTAGCTACACAAGCATCACACCCAAAGGAGGAGTCTATACACGGACAAAATGGGGAGAGAAAGAAATGAGACCCAAATGAATCAACAAGAGGAATCCCTCCAAAAATAACTAAATAAAATGGAAGTAATCAAACTATAGATGCAGAGTTTAAAATAATGATTTTAGAATGCTCAAGGATCTTAGAGCAACAATGGATGGACATAATGAGCACCAAAATAAAGAGATAGCAAGGATAAAAAAGGACACTGAAATCATAAAAAAGAACTAGTCAGAAATGACAAATACAATATCAGAAATGAAACCTGTACTAGAAGGAATCAACAGCAGGCTGGATGAAGCAGAGGATCAAATCAGCAATTTAGAAGATAAGATAAACATAATCACTGAAGTAGAGCAGCAGAAAGAAAAGAGGCTCAAAAAGACTGAGGAAATTTAAAGAGAGCTCTGTGACAACATGAAGAGAAACAACATCCGCATCATAATAGTTCCTGAAGGAGAAGAGAATGAACAAGGAATAGAGAACCTGACTGAAGAAATCATAGCTGAAAATTTTCCTAAATTGATGAAGGAAAATGTCACACAACTTCAAGAAGCACAGAGAACACCATTAAAGAGGAACCCAAGGAAGCCTACAAAGATACATCATAATTAAAATGCCAAAGTTAAGGGACAAAGAAAGAATACTAAAAGTTGCAAGAGTAAAGCAGTTAATTACCTACAGAGGCCCCATACGAATGACATCCAACTGCTCAACAGAAACACCTGAAGTCGGAAAAGATTGTCAAGAAATATTCAAAGTGATGCAAAACAAGAACCTACAACCAAGGCTACTTTAACCAGTAAGGCTTATATTTAAAATTGAAGGAGAAATAAAAAGTTTCCTAGACAAATAAGGACTCAAGGAACTCATTACAACCAAACCAGTACTGCAAGAAATCTTAAGGGGCCAGCTGCAAAAATAGCAAAAGAAAAAAAAAAAAGAAATCTTGAAAAAGAAGAAAGTAGATTTAAAGAATAAACTGGCAGTAAATAAGTACTTGTCAGTAATAACCTTAAATGTAAATGAATTAAATGATCCAATCAAAAGACATAAGATAAGAAAACAGGGCCCGCATATATGCTGTCTACAGGAGACCCATCTCAGAAATAAAAGATACACATAGTCTGAAAGTGAAGGGATGGAAAACACTCAAATGGAAGTGAAAAAAACCTGGGGTAGTAATACTTATATCTGACAAAATAGACTTTAAAACAAAGGTTATAGTAAGGGATAAAGAAGGTCACTACTTAATGATAAAGGGAGCAATCCAACAGAAAGATATAACTATTGTAAATATTTATGTGCCTAATATAGGAGCACCTAAATATATAAAGCAGATTTTGAAGGACATAAAGGGTGAGATCAACAGCAATACTATAGTAGTAAGGAATTTTAATACCCCACTAAAATCAATGGATAGATCCTCCAGACAGACTATTAACAAAGAAACAGCAGCCTTAAATGCCACACTAGATCAACTGGATTTAACTGATGTCTTCAGAAACTTTCACCCCAAAGCAGCAGAAAATAAATTTTTTTCAAGTGTTCACTGTACATTCTCTAGGATAGACCAAATGTTAGGACACAAAATGGGTCTCAATAAATTTAAGAAGATTGAAATCATATCAAGCATCTTCTGTGATCACAAGGGCATGAAACTAGAAATCAACTACAATAAAAAAACTGAAAAATATTCAAACACTTGGAGGCTAAATAGCATGTTATTAAATAACGAATGGATTATCAATGAGATCAAAGAAGAAATAAGAGATTTCCTTGAAACAAATGAAAATGAACATACAACAACTCAAAATTTATGAGACACAGCAAAAGAAGTCCTGAGAAGGAAGTTCATAGCATTACAGGCAAACCTTAAGAATCAGGAAAAAGCTCAAATAAACAACTTTACCCTGCATCTAAAAGAACTAGAAAAAGAACAACAAATCCCAGAGGAAGTAGAAGGTAGGAAATAAAAAAGATCAGAGTGGAAATAAATGATACAGAGACTAAAAAAACAATACAAAAGATCAATGAAACCAAGAGCTAGTTCTTTGAAATGGTACACAAGATTGATGAACCTTTAACCAGACTCATCATGAAAAAAAGAGAGAAAACTCAAATAAATAAAATTAGAAATGAAAGTGGAAAAGTAACAACTGACTTTGCAAAAATACAAAGGATTGTAAATAATTGTATGAAGATCTATATGCCAAAACATTAGACAACCTAGGTGAAATGAATTAATTCCTAGAAACATACTATCTTCCAAAACTCAATCTGAAAGAATCAGAAAACCTAAACATACCAATTACAACAAATGAAATGGAGACAATTATCAAAAAACTCCCAGCAAACCAAAGTCCTGGACTGGATAGCTTCACAGGCAAACTTTTACCAAACATTCAAAGAAGAACTAACACAGATCCTTATCAAGCTATTTCAAGAATTTTTAGAGGAGGGAAGACTTTCAAGCTCCTTTTAGCTTATCCTCATTCCCAAACCTCATTCAAGCATTATCCTCATTCCCAAACCAGGTAAAGACACTACAAAAAAAAGAAAACTATAGGCCAATATCCCTGATGAACTTAGATGCTAAAATTCTCAACAAAATATTAGCAAACTGGATCCAGCAATACATGAAAAATATCATATATCATGATCAAGTGGGATTTATTCTGGGCAGGCAATGCTGGTACAATATTTGCAAATCAATCAATGTGATTCATCACATAAACAAAAGGCAGGATAAAAATCATATAATAATATCCATAAATGCAGAAAAAGGATTTGATAAAATCCAGCATCCATTTGTAATCAAAACTCTGAGCAAAGTAGAATATTGGGAACATATTTTAACTTAATAAAGGCCATCTATGACAAACTGACAGCCAACATCATACTCGGGCAAAAATTAAAAGTAATCCCCTTAAGATCAGGAACAAGGCAGAGGTGCCCCCTTTCACCACTCTTATTCAACATTGTTCCGGAAGTCCTAGCCACAGCAATCAGACAAAAAGAAGAAATGAATGGCATCCAAATTGGAAAAAAAGAAGTAAAACTTTCATTATTTGTTGATCACATGATATTGTACATAGAAAATCCTAAAGTCTCAGTCAAAGAACTACTAGACCTGATAAATGAAGTAGGCAAGGTGGCAGGATATAAAATCAACATTCAGAAATTAGTGGCATTTTTATAGAACAACAATAAACTGTCTGAAAGAGAAATTAAGAAAACAATCCCCTTCACCATTGCAAAAACAACAACAAAAAAATAAAGCACCTAGGAGTAAATTTAAATTTAACCAAGGAGGTAAAGGACTTGTACTCAGAAAATCCCAAAACATTGATAAAAGAAATCAAGGAAGATTCAAACAAGTGGAAGCATATACTGTGTTCATGGATAGGAAGAATAAACAACATTAAAATGTCTATATTACCCAAAGCAATCTATAAATTTAATGCAATTCTTATCAAAATACCAATGGCATACTTCAAAGATATAGAACATATATTTCAAAAATTTATATGGAACCGAAGAAGAACACGAATAGCCACAGCATTCTTAAAAATGAAGAATAAAGTGGGAGGCATCACACTTCCTGATATCAAGTTATACTACAAAGCCATAGTATCAAAGCAGCTTGGTACTGGCATAAGAACAGGCATACAGATCAATGGAACAGAATAGAGAACCCAGAAACAAACCCACACCTTCATGATCAATTGATATTTGACAAAGGAGGTAAGAGCATACAATGGAGTAAAGACAGTCTCTTTAATAAATGGTGTTGAGAAAAGTGGACAGGTACATGGGAAAAAATGAAACTAGACCACCAAGTATACCACTCACAAAGATGAACTCAAAATGGATAAAAGACTTAAATGTAAATCATGAAACCATAGACATTTTGGAAGAAAATATAGGCAGTAAACTCTCCATTATCTCTTTAAGCAATATCTTTGCTGATATATCTGCACAGGCAAGTGAAATAAAGGACAAAATAAACAAATGGAACTATATCAAACTAAAATGTTTTTGTACAGCAAAAGATATCATGAACAAAATAAAAAGACAATCCACATAATGGGAGAATATATTTGCCAATACATCTGATAAGGAGTTAATAACCAAAATTTATAAAGAACATGTAAAACTCAACACCAGGAAGGTAAACAATCCAATCAAAACATGGGCAAAAAACTGAACAGACACTTCTCCAATGAGAACATACAGATGGCCAACAGGCATATGAAAAAATGTTCATCACTAATCATCAGAGAAATGCATATTAAAACCACAATGAGATATTACCTCACACCTGTCAGAATGGTGCTCATTAACAAACCAACACACAATAAGTGCTGGCTAGATACCTAATAAGTGCACAAGACACTTAATACTTATTCTTCTCTTCTCTTTCCTAGAAAAACATAAACTTTTTGTGTGAAATCCAGTAAGTCTACCTAAAATATCACACTTTTAAATTTCTCCAGAGCTATTCTATTCCAGTGAAACCCATTGAGAGGTTATTCTTAGCAGTTTTGGGATGAGCTGATTAAGCTGGAATGTGGCCCCCTCACCTTGTCTCTGTCCTTTTTTGTCTTGCCCAGAATTTGTACCTGATGATTGAAGCTAGAGCATGCGCCTTGTTTTAACACATCAGAGGATCAGAGAGATCTAAGTCCTAGCATTTTAGAGATGATTAATCTGTCTTCAGAATTCTTATTACATGAGAAAAAGAAAAGAATTATCTTTTTTAAAAGCCTTAAATATGCAGTCTAAATCTTAATTGATACAGGCAAGGCTACAGATAACTACAGTGAAGATTTTGAAAACCGAGCAATAATAAGAATTTTGAGACCATGCCTAAAGAAGCAACGCAGACGAAACAGGGCCAATATAAACTAGACATGGACTCATTTAATACCTACAATAAGCATCCCACTTATTTTTATTTTAATTTTAATCTTTTTTTTGTGGCAGAGACAGAGAGAGTCAGATAGAGGGACAGATAGGGACAGACAGACAGGAAGGGAGAGAGATGCGAAACATCAATTCTTCATTGCAGCTCCTTAGTTGTTCATTGATTGATTTCTCATATGTGCCTTGACGGGGGCGTGGGGGGGTGGCTACAGCAGACCGAGTGACCCCTTGCTTGAGCCAGTGACCTTGGGCTCAAGCTGGTGAGCCTTGCTCAAACCAGATGAGTCTGTGCTCAAGCTGGTCCTCGTGGTCTCGAACCTGAGTCCTCTGCATCCCAGTCCGACGCTCTATCCACTGTGCCACCTCCTGGTCAGGCTAATCTTTTTCTTTTTTATTTTCTTTTTCTTTTCTTTCTTTTTTTTTTTTACAGAGACAGAGAGATAGGGACAGACAGAAATGGAGAGAGATGATGGGCAGAGCGTTGCCCCCTGGTGGGCGTGCTGGGTGGATCCCAGTTGGGTGCATGCGGGAGTCTGACTGTCTCTCCCTGTTTCCAGCTTCAGGAAAAAAAAAAAGAAACGGAGAGAGATGAGAAGCATCAATCATCAGCTCCTCGCTGCGACACCCTAGTTGTTCATTGACCGCTCCCCCATATGTGCCCTGATCGCGGGCCTTCAGCAGACTGAGCAACCCTTTGCTTGAACCAGCAACCTTGGGTCCAAGCTGGTGAGCTTTTCTGCTCAAGCCGGATGAACCCGCGCTCAAGCTGGTGACCTCAGGGTCTTGAACCTGGGTCCTCCGCATCCCAATCGGACGTTCCATCCACTGCGCCACCGCCTGGTCAGGCTAATCTTTTTCTTTTTAAAGACATTTAACCATTTGCTCAAAGTCATTTAACTAGTAAAAATGGTAGAGAGTTTTTATTTTCCCTGAATTATATTACCAGGATAAGAAAAAAATAAACCTTATAGAATGACTATAATTCAGTACACTATCTCAAGTTGTCAGGGAGGTATAGGTGAGAGTTGAAACCTGTAGCTTTTGAGGCACACCCAAACTGATTTGAATAGACTCATTATGCCAATTCGGTATTGCATACCCAGAGCTAGAGGAGTTTTGGTGGTAAATTATTCATGAAAAGTGAGAAATTAGCATTGTAGTTTGACAGTTTTTTAAAATGTGAACAGAAATATTGCTTTATGCAACAGAATTGATAAAAATGGATTGAATTTACAGTGACCCAGTTCAGTTACTAGAGCCAGCAACCAGCATGATAATGAAACCAGCTTCCTTAACAGTCACCATGGTCCTGACCTCTGGTCCTACATCTACATGTGGCTTTCCAAAAAGGCAGAAAAGAGTAAATGAGCTGTTCAGTAACTGTTTAATCATAAAACAGTTTTACTACTCTTATCTAATATGACAATTGTATGATAAGAAAAGACTGCTTTCTATACTCACCATAGTAAAGAACTACATTTTAGAACAGCTTTTCTTTGATGGTTCAATGAGTTTGTTTTTTTGTACTTTTTAGTGAAAAAGAGACAGACAGACTGACACAGACAGACAGGAAGGGAGATGAGAAGCATCAATTCTTTGTTGAGATACCTTAGTTTTCATTGATTGCTTTATCATATGTGCCTTCATGGGAGAAGGGGGCTCCAGCAGAGCGAGTGACCCCTTGCTCAAACCAGTGACCTTGGGCTCAAGCCAGTGACCTTGGGCTTCAAGCCAGTGATCATGGGGTCACGTCTATGATCCCATACTCAAGCCAGCGACCCTGTGCTCAAGCTGGTGAGCCTGTGTTCAAGCCAACGACCTCAGGATGTCGAACCTGGGTCCTCAGCATCCCAGGCCGATGCTCTATCTACTGTGCCGCTACCTGGTCAGGCAATGAGTTTCTGTTTTTGTTTGTTTTCTGTATTTTTCCGAAGTTATAAGTGGGTAGGCAGAGAGACAGACTCCTGCATGAGCCCAACTGAGATCCACCTGGCATGCCCACCAGGGGGCGATGTTATGCACATCTGAGGCGTAGCTTCATTGTCGTTCTAGTGCCTGAGGCGGAGGTCATGGAACCATCTTCAGCGCTCCAGTGGAGCCTTGGCTGCGGGAGAGGAAGGGAAAGATAGGGAAGAAGGAGAGGGGGAAGGGTGGAGAAGTAGACATGCACTTCTCCTGTGTGTCCTGACTGGGAATTGAACCTGGGACTTAAACACACTAGGCCGATGCACTGCTGCTGAGCCAACCAGCCAGGGCCAATGAGTTTGTTTTTAACTTGCAATATCCTGGACGCTAAAAATAGAGTAAGTCTTCAGGTAATACAAAAAGGACAAAAGTGTTAAGAGTTTCATATGAGACATTAGATATATACTCTATTTACTACCCAAAGGAATTAATTTTTGCATATTTATTTATAAAACAGTAATAATTATAAATAGGAAGGACACAAACCTAAATTTTCCAAATCTTCTCAGAGCATACATAGTTATATTCAAGATTCAGTTCTTTAAATCCAAAACTTTATGTGTGAGAATTCATAAACAACCTAGTTTTACTCTATAATATTTTAATGTTCTACAATGGCACTGTTACCTTTTAATAGTTTTTATGTTTGAACTATTTAAATATATCTGTTAAAATAAGGTTAAAGTTTAAAATTATCTTTTTTAAAATGCTACCAAATTTTCTGATTATATTCTAATATTATTTGCACACTTACACAAAATTAAAAATAATTTGAAACCTCAGCATTCTTTAAAAAAGAAATATTCTCTAATGACCTCTCTTAGCATCTTCAGTCAATAGCATAGTACTTGGTGTTATTTTTTACTCAGTAAAATTTAGAAAACTACTAAACTTATTGAACTATTATAATTTCATTATCTGTTAAAATTTTATATTGCTGTTGGAAAAATCTAGGAGATTTTAATCACCCAAAAATTATGATCTAAATTAAAACCTAAGTCAATAATACAATTAATCCTAGACTAAGACCAATTTGTTACAGGACATTTTGAGATGTAAGGTTATTTTAAAGTATTCCATGATATTAGCAGTACATTTAGCTATAAAATCTTGTTTTATGCCTTGAACTGGTAACCTCTGAATAGGAAATAAATTTTTTTAGTGTTAATTATATTTGCCTTTGTACATATTTAACATCTGTCAACTGGGAACAAATTTGTTCACAAACATAAACTTTGCCTGGGATACTCCTTCTTCCTTTTTTCCTTTACTGATTTCCCTTCCCAATAGTTCTTCCTTTTTGCCTTCTCAAAAGAACAACTCTACTTGTCTTACTCCCCCAAATCAGAAACAAGAGAAGCTGTCATTCTTGCTCCCTACTCTCATCCAAGTTACCTGGTTCCACAGCCATAACTCACCAAGACTTCTCCTTCGAAACTGTTATGCTGTTGCTGCTTTCCTTACAGCCTCTGTTTACTGACCTTCAGGAGACTCAGTGTCTGTAACTTCAACACCTAGAATGCTCTATCTCTTCATCTGAGGTACTTCCAACCCACTTGACCCAAGTGGTCAACACAGCAGGGTTACCCTAGTCTTACTCAAAACTGGTCCTTCAAGGTAAATTCTGGAACCTGCCTCTCAGTCCAAAATGTCCTCCTGATATCAAGAACTTTTATCCTCTTACAGAATCTGTGGTTTTGTCTCTGTCATGACTCTATTTCTAATCCCTTTTAGTTGTTCTCAGGTATGAGGAACCACACTGCCTTCGTGGTCTCATTGCCCACTTAAAAATCCCATAATCACTTAGACTAACCTTTTATTGGCACTTTAGCTTATGCCCCAATTCTGGCACATTCCACAATCTATTTCTCTACTCCTATTCCATGCCTACATATTGCTCAAGGACGTCATATAGTGATGTGCATTGTGAGAACGATTATTATACACTTTGTGGTCTCAGATGGGTTTTCAGTGTTACACAGTAATATTTTTGTGATGATACTGCCTTACTTTCTATTGACTTCATTATTGCTTGTTATCTTCCTAAAACTTACTCCTGACTATCAGCAAGTAACCTTTATTCTTCTTTTATTGAGAGGATATAGACTGCTTAATATAAATCCTCCACTTCTTAACTATAATATCAAATGGTTTCATCCCAATTATCTTCTTTCCTTCTCTTGCTTTAGAAAAAAAGAGATGTCTCCATTTTCCTTGCTAAACTCTACCAATTGAGCCCAATTTTTTCCATCTCCTGAACAGAGTCTTCCTGTTTCCTTATTTTCCTCTCACTTTTTAGTAGTTAATCCTTTTCTTTTCCTTCATAAATGCAAGCCAAAGTTTTCACCAAACTAAACAAACTTTTTTCATTATTACTTTCCACTTAAAAAGCCATCTATTGTACTTTCTCTTTTACTTCATAGCTGGACTTCCTTCAAAGGCAGTCTGTTCTTTCTGCTCCTCCCCCTCCCCTGGCATTCTCTCTCTTTAGCAACTCAGGGTCCAGAGTGCCCTTCACTGGTCCATTGGAACAGTTTTATCCCAGATAACCACACAAATTCCCATATTTAGTGTAGCTCCCTAAATGACTTTTTTTTTTTTTTTTGTATTTTTCCAAAGTTAGAAGCTGGGAGGCAGAGAGACAGACTCCCGCATGTGCCCAACAGGAATCCACCTGGCATGCCCACCAGGGGATAATGCTCTGTCCATCTGGGGTGTTGCTTTGTTGCAGCCAGAGCCATTCTACTGCCTGAGGCGGAGGCCATATAGGCGGAGGCCATGGAGCCATCTTCAGCGCCTGGGCTAACTTTGCTCCAATGGAGCCTTGGTTATGGGAGGGGAAGAGAGAGAGAGAGAGGAAGGAGAGGGGGAAGGGTGGAGAAGCAGATTTGTGTTTTTTCTGTGTGCCCTGACTGGGAATTGAACCCAGGACTTTCACACGCTGGGCCGACACTCTACAGCTGAGTCAACCCACCAGGGCTCTAAATGACTTTTAATCTAACACCATAGACTATTCTCTTTCTCAAATATTTAACCCATCTTTTTTTTTTTTTTTTTTTTTGCATTTTTTTTCTGAAGCTGGAAACAGGGAGAGACAGTCAGACAGACTCCCGCATGCGCCTGACCAGGATCCACCCGGCACGCCCACCAGGGGGTGATGCTCTGCCCATCCTGGGTGTCGCCATGTTGTGACCAGAGCCACTCTAGTGCCTGAGGCAGAGGCCACAGAGCCATCCCCAGCACCCGGGCCATCTTTGCTCCAATGGAGCCTTGGCTGCGGGAGAGGAAGAGAGAGACAGAGAGGAAGGCGCGGAGGAGGGGTGGAGAAGCAAATGGGCACTTCTCCTGTGTGCCCTGGCCGGGAATCGAACCCGGGTCCTCTGCACGCTAGGCCGATGCTCTACCGCTGAGCCAACCGGCCAGGGCCTTTAACCCATCTTATTAACAAATACATAAACTGCTACTCCATGCAGTATAAAGATAAACATTATATGATCTCTTTCCTTAAGAACCCATATACTAAAGATGGAGCACAATCCTGCAGTTGTGAATGAGAGCTATTATAGCAGAGAAAAAAAGAGTGACAAGCTCTGCCAGGAAGAGCTGGGAACAACTTCACCAATGTGGCATCTTCAATATTGAGTCTAGGACAAGGGCATGTTTGCTAGATGGAGAAGAGGAAGGAGGGCATGGCAGACAGAGACAACATGCCTGAGGCACTTGACTGGCGTGCTTTGGAACAGCAAAGAAATGTATTTGAGTAGATGTAGAATATTAAGCATTAAGGGTGTCATAAAGGAACTAGAGAGGCAGTGTGAGGATATATGCTAAAGGACTTTTAGACCAAACAGAAGAGGGTACAATCTATTTTATGGCACTAGTGAGTCAATGAAGACTTTTAAGATGTAGAGCTTTATAATGTGATTTGTTCAAAATAGAACAGATTAGATCCTCTGAAATTAATTCTCCATTTACCTAACTTTGATTAAGGGAACCTTTATACTTCTAAGTATTTAGTTTTTAAAATTTAGACATCTATGTCTAGTTTGTTCTCCCTGAATCACTCTCTATGCCTTTGGTACCAGATCTTATCATTTTATTCTACATCATCTTTTGCAACTTGGTTTTACATTTTTCCCATCCTACATGTCCAGATGGAGCTTTTGCATGGACTTCTGACACATTATGCATTGGCATCCCAGCCACTAGTACCTCTCCTTTTATTAACATATTCCCCATAGTGTTGAAGTTGTAAACTTCCTGCAAGAGGTAATCCAGTCTTCCAAACACATTCTCCAGTTCTACCTGATATGAAAAGGCTTTTTTTCCCTTTCACTAAACCTTTGTTGAGCACCTACTATCTCAGAGGCACTGTGTGGCGCTTTGTTGTCTTGTATTTGCACCTAAGAAAACCATTCCTTATTAACGTTAAGCATGTCTTAGTGTTGGTATCTTCCTCTCCTGAATCCCTGCTTCAACTTTAATTTGGTAGTTTTATCCCTAAACACACTGGATAAGTTAATTTCTTATTTTAAGTCATTTGTATAAGCATGAACTCATTCATCTCTGGTACCACTTATTATACCCAAAGGAAAACACTGAGTTAGCTCCCTCAGAATTTAGTGCATGGGAAGATCCATCTGACCTTAGAAGCCATTGAAATTTGTGACTAACTGCTGAACTACAGGAAACATTTAGAAATAGCTTTGGGACAGTGTTCCATATTTATAAAATTAATAATAAAACTAATGTCGTGTTATTAATAATAAAACTAAACCATGCTCTAAAGCATAGTTTAACTCTGCTTCATTTATACTTTTTAAATTGAAGACTTCAGTGGATAAAAAAGCAGTGGCACATTTACAAAAAGGCATACTACTCAGCTGTGAAAAAGAAGGAAATTCCACATTTTGTGATGGCATGAATGGACCTGGAGAGTACTATGCTAAGTGAAATAAGATGGTCAAAGGAAGACAAGCACCACATGATGTCACTCATATGTGGAACCTAATGAAAAAAAATAAACTAAGAAACAAACTTATAAATGGGGAAAAGAGACTGACAACTGTCATGGGGGTAGAGGTTGAAGAATTGTGTAAAAAGGTGAAGGGATTAGGCAAAGAAAGCACTTCATAAACACAGACAACAGTGTGGTGATCATAGAAGGGAAAGGGGGCTGGGGGAAGGGAGAAGAGGGTAAAGGGGAATATATGGTGACAGAAAGAGACTTGGTGAACACACAATACAGTGTACAGATGATGTTTTATAGACTTGTGTGCCCGAAACCTATATAATTTTATTAACCAATGTCACCCCCAAAATTCAATAATAAATAAGTTAAGAATTTATGCAATGCATATCATTTCATATAATTAATTTGTTATTGTTGTGGTTATGTGCATCCTTCAGTACAAGAAAAATCATGAAGCACAAAGTGATACTGTTAAACTGGACAGCGAGGAAACAAACCTTTGCCACACAATTAAGTAGCCAGATTAAGGAGTCTTTATTCTAAGGCCAACGACTATGAGTGGATTTGCATCCTAAAGAACTCATGGCCCCGAATGAACTTGTTTTTATAGGCAAAAAGGAACAAGGGGAGGAGGTGAGTACCTAGCCAAAGCAGTTTTACAGAAGTGAAACAAGCTCTCAGTTATCGTTGGAACAATCTACAGAGAGAGTGCTCAGCGAAGCGTTTTACAAAAAGCAAAAGAATATGCTTGGTTTTCTTGGCCTTTTACAGAGGTTGTTAAGGCACATCCTGAAGGCTTTCCAGAATCTATACATTAGGGAGCATTTACGGTCTTTACAGAACTCTTTTCATTTACTCATCTGTAAAACTTGCAAGACTCGTTCTATGGTCAGGGATATGGTGTTTCTACATCTCAATACATAGTAAGTTATAATCACTAACTGTTAGAGTAGAGGTCAAGTGAATATCTGCACGAAACCTCGGGTCCTGAAAAGTGAAGAAATAGGTAACCAGGCTGATGCCTTGCCTTCAGACTGGGCAGGAAGCAGGAGCATCCCGATGGAATTGATCAGCTCCAAGATAGAAGATATAAAATGGAGGCTGTGGTGCTGAATTGACTCGACTCTGTGTTCTATTTAAGCTGCATCATTTAAATAGACATTTCTAATTTGAGAAAATTCCCAAGAAAATTAAAATTTGTAGCTTCTGTTGAAAGCACAGATCTGTCAAAACAGAATCAACAATCAGATGGCCCTGTGGAGGGGTGGAGCAAATTCTTAAAAAGGTACCACCATTACTATCTTTGCATCTCATTTGATTTCTGTCTTCTAATATATTACGGGGTCAGGGTGGGGCAAGGTGAGGGAAGGTAAGGAGTATTGAGGAAGCTTGAGGTTGAATTTCTTGTCATCTCAGTGGGATGAGGTCTCAGTGTCATAATTAAAATTTAAAGTTATGATTATAAAAGAATATGAATTTTTGAATATTTGAGTGTATAGACTCATACCAGCTAGATGTAGCATCAATAATTTTTTTTGTTTCAGATATAAAACACCCCCTCAATTTCTACTTAAATTTTATTCTCTTATCTTTTGAAGACTAGTGGGCATCAGATGCATTGATAAAAGCAATGAATGGTGAGGAAGGAAATACACAGAAGATGGACAGTCTTTGACATAGAAATTTAAAACAGTAAACTAATTAAGGAATATTGTGTATGGAAAGCTAAGAAAAGAAAAAAAAATCCATGGGCAACTAATCTTTTTTTTTTTATTATTTATTTTTATTTTTTTATTTTTCTGAAGCTGGAAACGGGGACAGACAGACAGACTCCCGCATGCGCCCGACCGGGATCCACCCGGCATGCCCACCAGGGGTGAAGCTCTGCCCACCAGGGGGCGATGCTCTGCCCCTCCGGGGCTTCGCTCTGTTGAGACCAGAGCCACTCTAGCGCCTAGGGCAGAGGCCAAGGAGCCATCCCCAGCGCCCGGGCCATCTTTGCTCCAATGCAGCCTTGGCTGTGGGAGGGGAAGAGAGAGACAGAGAGGAAGGAGAGGGGGAGGGTTGGAGAAGCAAATGGGCGCTTCTCCTATGTGCCCTGGCTGGGAATCGAACCTGGGTCCCCCGCACGCCAGGCCGACGCTCTACCGCTGAGCCAACCGGCCAGGGCGGGCAACTAATCTTAAAGGGAATTCCTTAGTGTGGCAAGAAGTTAATATAGAATTGAAAGTAAAGGTTTTGTTTTTCTAGTGAAGACACTAGGAAACATCACAGCCTGAACAGAAGAACAAATGAAAAGAGAAGTCTAGAGAAAACCCCAAACATATAAGATAAACTATTTCTCCAGATAGTTTGGGAAGTTTGCTTTTGGTTAGCCAAACCACTGAGATATGGAAGGAGCGGGTCAAGACCTTCTCTTTTAGGTTTAGAAGAGCTATGCTTGCTCCTCTGTTTCTGAAGCAGCTCTCTTCCCCTAGTAAGCACAGAGTCATACTCCAGTTCATCCACTGCCTGAGCTTATTCTGCAAATATGTAATAGGGCAGTATTTGGAAACACAGGAGACAGCTGGCTCATAGTATGGATTATATACCTTCTGTTAATGTATTTCCAGGGCTTATTTGCATATCATTTGCATCACATTATTTATGGACAACCCAGAAAGCACCTGCAAAGCACTTGATCTAGGAAAAAAAACAGTGTCTGAGTCAGTTCACTAGTGGCTTGTTGAGGTGTATGTGAAGATAGTGGAGTGAAGAAGAAAGAGGCATTGGTAAATCCAGTAAAAACAGAAAATGAGTATTTAAGGTTCTTAAAAACCACTTTTTTTACTTTAAAACTATTCTGGGACTTACAGCCTCAACTATAGAAACTGTTCTTATAGGGAACAAAGTTCTCTGAAAGAAAAAATGCTAAATGCATATCTTGGCAAAGGGTTTTATATTTGAATTTAGACTTTAAGATATATTTGTTTTTAGACAGTATAAAAAAGCCATTTTGGAAAAGAAATGGTCAAAAAAGTTTAGTTTTCTTTTTATTAGAAAACCTCACAGAGATATAAATTGGTTTACATTCCTGTTATGTTCCCTTGGCTATTACAGAGACTGAAAAATTGTAGTTAGAAAGTGAATGAGCCCTGGCTGGTTGGCTCAGTGGTAAAGCGTTGGCCTGGCATGCAGGAGTCCCGGGTTCGATTCCCGGCCAGGGCACACAGGAGAAGCGCTCATCCCCTTCTCCACCCCTCCCCCTCTCCTTCCTCTCTGTCTCTCTCTTCCCCTCCCGCAGCCAAGGCTGCACTGGAGCAAAGTTGGCCTGGGCACTGAGGATGGCTCCATGGCCTCTGCCTCAGGTGCTAGAATGGCCCTGGTTGCAACAGAGCAATGCCCCAGATGGGTAGAGCATCGCCCCCTGGTGGGCATGCCGGGTGGATCCTGGTCGGGTGCATGTGGGAGTCTGTCTGACCGCCTCCCCGTTTCCAACTTCAGAAAAACACACACACACACAAAAGAGAGAAAGTGAATGAAAAATAATCCCATAAAGCTTTCACACTTACACGTGAAAATCCACAAAAAATGTGATGACATGATTTAGTAGTCAATATAGGTAGTTATTTTTTTGTTTGTATTTTTTTGAAGTTGGAAACAGGGAGGCAGTCAGACTCCTGCATGCACCCGACGGGATCCACCCGGCATGCCCACCAAGGGGCGATGCTCTACCCATCTGGGGTGTTGCTCTATTGCAACCAGGGCTATTCTAGCACCTGAGGCAGAGGCCATGGAGCCATCCTCAGCGCCCAGGCCAACTTTGCTCCAGTGGAGCCTTGGCTGTGGGAGGGGAAGAGAGAGACAGAGAGGAAGGAGAGGGGGAGGGGTGGAGAAGCGGATGAGCGCTTCTCCTGTGTGCCCTGGCCAGGAATCAAACCCGGGACTTCTGCATGCCAGGCCGAGGCTCTACCACTGAGCCAACCGGCCAGGGCCATAAATAGTCATTTTTTTAAGGTGAACTGAAGTGTGCATTTTTGCAGTCTGTGAAAAGACCCCACAGCTGACACTAATTTTTTTTGGAGTTGTGGCCAAGTGGCATGTTATCTAAAATGCATTATGTGCCTCACAATTCCATATACATACCTGTAATTCAATACTTATGAATTTTGCAAAATATGTGCAATTTGAATCCACACATATGCATATTTGAAGGGTTACATTACTCAAGCCGTGGCCAGTGAGCCACTTTTAAAAAGAGCCATTTCTTACTATAGGTATGCATTAGCTAACTTTCACACACCAAAATTTACTTTAAAAGATTCAGAATTTGTGAAATAAACAACACATAGTTTGTTGTCCTTCTAGTTCCATTCACTGAAAAAAGAAGTGAATTATATCAAAAATATTACTTGAAACTTCTATTACCACACTTGAAAACTACTACTGCAAACGTGCTAATTCTTATCAGGGAGGAAAAGAATGGATTACCATATTTCAACTTAGAGTTAAATTTAAAAATACTCTATCACAGAATAAAATGTATTTGAAAAACATATTTAGATCCTTGTGTGCTACTTAATTGCTGTGTATTGTTCTAAATCATTTACTGCTAAACAAAAGTTTCCACTGCTATGTGACATGGTTAATAACACGGTAACTACATTTTTGCAATAATTTACAATTTTCTGTGATGATGTTTCACAACTCCTTTGGTTAGAGCTGGCAAATGTGATTTCTGTTACTATTCTATTTTTGCTTTTCAGTGAGTGCCAGCGAGCAAAATTATATTTCTTCCCTTTTATGGTGTTCTGCAAGGCCCTGGCTTCTAGAGAAGGTATTTTTGAGGTTGCTAACATTAATGATAAACAGCTTATATTTAACTACAGCTATTTTGCAGGTTGGATATACACACATTTTGATTGTCATAAATTTTGGTAGTTGAAAATAGTAAATGACCATATTTTCTTCTCATTTACTTTTATTACTGAAATCATGGCCTCTTTAAACCTTGAGAAACATTAGTTCCTATGAAAAGATCAGGAATATTGATTGATATGACAATTAAAATTCAAGGAGTCAATATATATTTTTGTTTATTTTAAATAATTTAGAAGCCAAAAAAGGAAATTAGTTCACTTTGCCAAAGTACAAGGCATTTTAAGCTTTTATGAAGGAAGAAGTAAACACTAACATGAAAATAGGCAAACTACTTAGAAAGAAAATGTGAAGGGAAGGTTTTCTTTCTTTTTTATTGGAGGACATGGTAGCTTGCCCTAAAAAATGGTGACTGCTTCAAGAAGTCTGTTTTCTTATGCCAGAGACTCTCTCAGCAAACTCAGAGAGGCATGGTGTCCCTCAAACATATCTCTACACAATTCTTGAAAAAGTCTGAGCCAGCTTTCAAGTAGGAGTGAGGGCTAGAAGCCATGCTGGTCATAGTCATGTTTGAGCAGTCCTTGGATGGTCTCCACCACTGCTCTACTCAGGCGGCTGGGCCCTCAAGCCCCTGCTGGGAACATGGGATTAATGCAAGCAATAGAAGAAATACTCAAAGTACTCATCTATAACATGCCAACAGAAGACAGAATTTCCTTTCTCCCATGTTTTAACCAAATATATTGGCATTGTTTACATATAACTTAAAAAAAGTAAAAATTAATTTTGATAAGAGAGTCAAAATAGGTCAGAGGCATTGCTAACAAGAACGTACATTCTACTTTGCCTTCATATGATAAAGTTGTAACCCCTCATGTACTTCTCAAAAATAACTTCTTTATGGAATGAATTTATTGAGCCAACCGAATAAATTCTATACTATTAACTATTTTAAACTATTGAAATTTGAGATATTGCATCTTTTCCTATGTAATTCTTTATCTTAAAAAAATAAAGATATATTTTCATTCATTGCTCTTTACTAAATGCTGTCCTATCAAAGTTAATAATCCAATGATGACAGGATTTTTTTAAGCTAAGCAAGTTTTTTCTTTTTTTAATGTATGTTTTGTGTCTACCTGTATTTATATGGCTGTGTACTAAATTGGAGCTAATTTACTATTTTCCTCCCTGGCTGGTTGGATTTATACTCTTTATATACCTTTTTGTTAAAACTGGATAAATATTTTAAAATTATCATTGTAATTAATTATGAAAACATCTACAATAAAGTTCTATATAATACATGGCTATAGTTTAGTCATGATACTATATGCAATTTTTTAAATTTCTAAAGTTTTAATATAATTGATATAAAAATGGTTTATCTTTAAAATGCCTAATAAAACTTTTTATTTTTTATTTTTATTTTTTCTAATAAAGCTTTTTAAATATAATCTTTCCCATTCTCAAAAACAAGGCAACTTATATAGCTTTATTGTGATTTGATTTTAGAAACTGTATTAATTAATCTTTTAGAACAAATTCATGATTTTAAGAAAGTTCTGGGCCTAAGGAAAAAATATTGTTCAATTGCCTTCATTTTGCATATTAGAAAACTGTGTTAATGAAACAAAACAACACATGATAGGTGCTGGCAAGGATGTGGAGAAAGAGGAACCCTCCTGCACTGCTGGTGGGAATGCACACTGGTGTAGCCACTGTGGAAAAGAGTATGGAAATTCCTCAAAAAAATTAAAAATGGATCTGCCTTTGACCCAACCATCCCACTTATAGGAATATATCCCAAGGACACCATATCACCGACTAAAAAAAAGAAATGCACCCCATATTTATGGCAGCATTGTTCACAATAGCGAAGATCTGGAAACAGCCCAAGTGTCCATCAGTGGATGAGTGGATTAAAAAGCTGTGGCACATATACACAATGGAATACTACATGGCCATGAAAAGAAGGAAATCTTACCTTTTGCAACAACATGGATGGACCTGGAAACTATTATGTTAAGTGAAATAAGCCAGGCAGAAAAAGAAAAATATCATATGACCTCACTCATTTGAGGAATCCAATGAACAATGTGAACTGAGGAATGGAATAGAGACAGAGGAGGGATCAAAGGGACAGATGAAAAGAGGGCAGAGGGAAAGGGGATGAGAGGATGGGATAAACCTGAAGGGAAAGGGGAGGGCTGTAGGGAGGGGGGCAAGGGAGATGTTGAGGGGAATAAGGGGTGGGGGGATGCATTTGGGTTGACCCTAGAATCTATGTAAACACAATTAATTAAATAAAAAAAAGAAAACTGTGTTAATGAATAAAAAATTGCCTAGATTTATATAGCAGGTATAAATAAAGAGTAGACAAAACATTCTGAATATGAAACAATAAAATAATGATGATCTAAAATCTTACTTTTTCTCTTGTAACGAGTAATTAAGCCCCTCCCCAGGTACCACATATATTCTGTATGAGGCTAGGAACCAGTATTTCTGTTCTTAAAAAATATTTTTTATATCATAGAAAGATTAGGAGACAAAAGTCATTTTGTGTGTGTGTGTGTGTATGTGTGTGTGAAAGAGAGAGAGAGAGAGAAAGAGAGAGAGAGAGAGAGAGATAGGGGCAGACTGACAGGAAGGGAGAGAGATTAAAAGTGTCAATTCTTCATTGCAGCTCCTTAGTCTCCTCAGTAGTTCATTGCTTGCTTTCTCATATGTGCCTTGACCAGGGGACTACAGCAAAGCAAGTGACCCCTTTCTCAAGCCAGTGACCTTGGGCTCAAGATAGCAACCTTGGGCTCATGCCAGCGACCCTGCATTCAAGCTGATGAGCCCCTGCTCAAGCCAGATGAGCCCACACTCAAGCCGGCAACTTTGGAGTCTCAAACCTGGGTCTTCCATGTCCCAGTTCACACTTTATACACCGCGCCACCACCTGGGCACACACATTTTTATATTCAGTTACCCGAACAGATGTTTATAGAAAATTATTGTCTTCCAAACAATAACAAGAATGGTATGTCAGTGAACATTTTCATAATAACAATGTTTAACATGCACTTATAAAATTGTTCTTGAGTCACTGAACAATACTGACTTTTTGATATTTTAATTTCTTCTCCTGCTAAATCCATAACTGTACATTTTATACTTTCCTAATTATTAAGTGAACAATGGTGAAACTGAGCTTGCATTATATCATGTCTTTCTTTTTTAGTCTTATTTTTCAAACAATGGTAATTTAAATAAATATTCATATTGTGGGTTGTTTCATGGGAAGGTTGTTAACAAACAGAAAAGGCAAGGGTAGCTATATGATGAAATATTATGCAACCATTAAAAACTGTGTTATTAAATTATCCTATAATGACAAAGGGAAAAGATGATATCATTTCAAATGAAATGAGCCATAAGAACCTAAATATAAACATGCACACAAAGTACAGCATGTAAAAAAATACCAAAGAATACTAACAGTATAGGTTTCTTCTTTTGGCTGCAGGATTTTGAAGGGCTTTTTCTTTTTAAATAAAATGTCTGTACTTTTAGTATTTTCTACAATTACCACATATACCTTTATAATCAGGAAAGCTTAAAACTGATTTAAAAGAAATATAAACATAAAAAACTGAAGTATAGAATGTGATTATCCATGAGCAATTGCAGACTGCTTAAACTTTGCATTCAGACAGCATTTTTCCTCCAGAGAATGTTAGGATCTTGTCTGGTTTATGTTTTCTAAGGAGGTAATGAGACAAAAGACATTTTTCACTCATAAAAGATTAGAAGCATTGTGTAGCGGAAGAGGCCAGTAGAACAGGAAACAAAAGTAAAAGAGTAAAGATAAGCGGCTGCTGAGAAAAACAAAAGAGAGTTGTTAACAAGCAGTAAAAACATTTTATGAGGGTTTTGGCTTATAATATTACTCAGGGAGAAGGAGAAGAATATATTTCTGTAATGTCTGCAATGTGGCAGAAATTAGGCTTCTGTCATTTCATTCTCAGTTGTATCAGACTGGTCTGATTATCCTCGTATTAATTAGATGTGATTTGCCTCACCTTGGCATGTCACTCACAGAAGGGGCAAAACAACAAATAATGAAACTAGGATTTTAAGCTAGGTCAGTGGGACCCCATACTCCTGCTCTTCTCATTTTCCTTCAATTCCTCCAGAGTATTTTTTGATGAAATGACAAACAGTTTCTCCTAGGATGGTAGTGGCTGTGTTATTTGACTGTAAGAAAATGGGAATTGGGTGATTTTATGTTTAGGTAGGAAACAGACCTTCCTATGTTCTCAGTTTCCCTGCTGAAGGAAAAACCAGTGATATAATAAAAAACAAAATGGTTATCATCGTAGACAGACCCGTAGGTACCCAATCCTGCATTTACTAAACATGTGACAATGGACAAAGGTCCTAATCTTTGTGTGTGTTAATTCAATTCCTCATGGGTAAAATGTTTTAATAATACCGTCTTCTGGAATGGTTGTAAAGACCGCTGAGGGCAACAGGCTGAGGGCACCTAGAAGAAATCACAGTCCACAGCAGGCATGCAGTCAATATCGGTTCTTCTTTCCTTGGGTCTCAGCTGTTGGATACACACTCCAACATGCTACTCATACCCAGGACTTTGATCAGTTCCTCCTGAGTTTCCATTAGCAGCAGGAAGCCCACCCTGAGATTCTTAAGTGCATGTGATTATTTTTTATTTTATTTTATTTTATTTTTTCTGTATTTTTCTGAAGCTGGAAATGGGGAGAGACAGTCAGACAGACTCCCGCATGCGCCGGACCGGGATCCACCCGGCACGCCCACCAGGGGCGATGCCCACCAGGGAGCGATGCTCTGCCCCTCCGGGGTGTCACTCTGTTGCGACCAGAGCTACTCTAGCACCTGAGGCAGAGGCCATGGAGCCATCCCCAGCGCCCAGGCCATCTTTGCTCTAATGGAGCCTCGGCTGCGGGAGGGGAAGAGAGAGACAGAGAGGAAGGAGAGGGGGAGGGGTGGAGAAGCAGATGGGTGCTTCTCCTGTGTGCCCTGGCCGGGAATCGAACCCGGGACTTCTGCACGCCAGGCCGACGCTCTACCACTGAGCCAACCGGCCAGGGCTGATTATTTTTAAAAGTCCCTCTTCTTGAGATGTTTTTCTTATGACCGTTTTCTAGTTTTCATGATGAACATCATTTTTCTGTTACTGAAACACAGAGACTAAATTTAATAAAGTCATAATCAAGTGTGTGCTTGGAGTATTTAGAATCTTGATAGTATATACTGTAGTGATAGATACATAAATTTACCAGGAATTCCAAACTGCCCTCTTGATGTTTTGCTTATCTGTCAGACCTCACCCTTACTTACTGAACTATTACCCCTGAGACAGAGGAATTCCAAGAAGCTAGCAGGCCTCCCAAGGAGGAGCATTCCAGACATACCAGGACTTTTGATTCAACACCCACTTGCTCAAGACTCTCCCTTACCCTATAAATTTGTCCCCCCAGCTTGTACTGGTGCTCTTCTCCCCGGAAGAAGTGCCCAGCAGGGTTCCTTTCTTCCTTTCAATAAAGTCTGTTACTCTGGTCTTTTCAGACTCCCATAGATTCCAACATGTAGATCTCTGAGTTTAAGAAGCTAACAGAATGATTTGGGCTCATCTTTTTAGTGTAACTAGAACAGTATTTTTTTGTTATTATTAGTATTAATATTATTATTTTTTTCCAACTAGAATGGTTCAAGCAGGGCATATTTCTCTCTCCTGCAAGCTCCACCCCTTTCTATCATAGCAGCTTCTCACTTTGACTTTCTTTATGTGGCCCCTGATTTCATTGGACCTCTTCTTTCAATGGTCTCATTAGAAACACTGGCATCATTTGAAGACTTAACCCCAGACCTACTGAGATGCGGCCCAGCAATCTATGTTTTAATGTATCATCCAGGAATACTTGATGCATTTTGAGAATCTGTTTGATAGATAGTTACAGCCGAATCCATGTTAGCACTCAGCTTTCTCAACAATAACCCAATCCCCAGCCTTTGTTTCCCGCATGTTTGACATAATTGTTTTCTTCAGGACAAGAACTTCTGCAACTTAGTAATGTCCCAGACAACCCTGTACAAGGAGGGCTCATTTTTGCAATAATCTCACCAAATGACATACAAAGCATAACTTTATGTCTTTATGACCTTCCAGATAATCCATTCTGTTTATCACACCCTTAAGACTTTCAGAGAAGTGAGCAGAGTGCTTAACTTCAGTGTTCTTTTTCATCATCAATGCTTAATATTCTCTTTCATTAGGAAGCAGTGACTCACTTATAGAATAAAAAATAAAAGCAAAAGCAAAAACCTAATTAAAATAATCAAAACAACCAAACAGAAGACCCCAAAACCAAGCCCTTAAAGTAACAGAATTTAAGCAGCACATAATTGCTTATGACCTTGGAGGGCTAGGCCTCTATCATACAGACATATTTGATGTGGGTGACTTTTTGTTTTACAAAGCAGTTTTCTTCTCTCCTTCCCCTATTTATCATCTCAACACCAACACACAGTGGGCCTGAGCTTCTTCAACTTCTAGTATGATGTGTGGCAGTATGAAGTAAATACTACACTCACAAAACAACAGAAAAGGAAAAGAAAGCTAAGGTTCATTTAGATTTATATTGGTAAATCTTGCTTTGTTCCACTTGGTTTTGTTTCTCTTCTACAGATTTTTTTTTCCAGGTCAGGGGAGTTATTAACATTACTGCTCAAAAATCCTATCTGCTTCTTCAAGATGTGGAAAACAGTAGTCCAACTAAACTTGGTATCATTCACTCATTCCAAACAATGCATCCCTTTCTATGGACTTTCTCCTTTTTCCAGCTATAACTATTTTTTCTAAGGTCAAACAGACCATGTACCTTCTGTGTTTCAATGCTTTGATCAGAAAATGAGGGAAATTTAGAAATATTTTCAAAATATTTTTAAAAATTTAAATAACAAATTAAATGCAAAAAAACTGAATGCAATGAAATGGCTATGACAGAGACAGAGATTCTTTTTGTAGCAGGATATTTACTTTTCATCTCTCCCCTCATTAACTTGTTTCAAAATAAAGCTTTTCCCTCCAGAGATATGAAAAGACCTTTAAGATTATTGTTTATGTTATCTGTGGTTCATATTTTGCTTTATTCAAACCTCAAAAATAGGCTCGATGAGCTGCTTGGTGGGAGAAATAAAATATGTTTGTATCACTATTACTTTAAGTATGTTTAACAGTCTTCTGAATATTTATCAAAGTAAAAGTTAGAGCACTAGAAATTATTTCTGAGGTATATTATCTTATTTTATATAACATCAACATTTGGCACAGACTTGACAATTAGTACATGTTTGAAATCATTTGTGAATAATTACTAATATACATCAGTTTGAATAATAATTTGTGTAGTTTGTAAGAGAGTTTCAAGAGGAATGAAAAAGTTGAAGCAGGTGATGATTCATCTTTGTAGATTAACTAGTAGGAGTTTAAAAACTAAACAGTAACAGAAAAAATAACCCTGTAAAGAGTGATATCTGAGTCATAAACCCAGCAATAGAAGCCTCGAGTTTTAAAGTATGTGTTGTAATCATTAAATTTCAACAATCCTTTTACTATCGTCCAACCCCACATGCCATGTTCAGCAGCGATATGTCAAAATGTGAAATGACCAGCCTGTCATGAGAATACAGATATATAATTTCTCTCCTACATTAATCTAGCATTTTGTTTAGTAGAGATATTGGTTGCACTTTTGCTTTACGACAATGCTTGAAAGAACTTTAATAAACATGTTTGATAAATGTTGATTGAATATACAATACTTTTTGTGTATTTTTCAAATAGTGTATTTGGTTTTGGTTTTATACACCTAATTTACATAAAGTCTTTTCCAAGGACAGACGTACTTTATTTTTGTAAATTTTTGTCAAGTCCTGAATTTTCTTTGGTTTGGAATAGAAGGGAGTGAGATCTCTTTTATATATAAACATTTCCATTTCAGCACATCTTCAGGTGTTTCTCAGTAATACAGATTCTAGTGGATGGTCACTTTTTCATTAACCATTTAAAAATCACTCTGAAGAAAAAAAACAACAGTATTAAAGATTCAGTGTTTCTTAGCAGTTCTGTAAGTTAAAATGATTAAAAATGAAACTTTGTTTGTGGTTAGTGTGGAGTGAACTTAAACATGTTTCTCAAGTTAAGTTCCTCATTTTAGTTTTAATATATTGCAGTTAATAGTTTATTAATTCAACAAGGGATTAGATAGAAAAAAGGAGATTGGTTGTCTTAAAAAGTATTTCTCAAGGTTGAGAATTTAGATGACTAAGTTCAATCACTCTATGAACTAGATGTCAAGTGTTTTTCATGACATCTTTCTTGCCTTCATTTTTTGTTACCATATATCTTCTCCAAATCCTCTTTTTTCACATTCATGCCTAAATTTTTTAAAAGTCTGCTCTTTAAAACACCATCTCTTTTCAAAAAACCCACTCTGGTAATCCCTAATTTGCCAAGGAGCACTTTTGTTTAAAATACTACTCTAGGCCCTGGCCAGGTGTCTCAATGGATAAAACATCATCTCTACTCACTGAGGTCCCAGGTTGGATCCCAGGTCAGGGCACATAAAAGAAGCAGTCAATAAGCACACAACTAAATGGAACAACTAAATTGAAGAATGACTTGATGCTTCTTTGCTTCTTTCTCTCTCTCTCTTTCCCCCTCCCTCTCAAATCAATGGAAAAAACCCACTATTTTGTGGAATTCTATAGAATAATACTATATACTGCATTAAAAAAAGAGTTATTGGGTTAAAATGAAAACATCCAACAACAACCTTTAGCCTTTCTCCATGACCTATACTTACATACAAACTCTTGATTTAGGCTCTCAAGCATTTCCACAATATGACCTAATCCATTTCCTTGAGCCCTTTAATTCCTTTTGTTTCCTACTATAAATCAAACCTAATCTCCAGCAAATTTGGGCTCTTTACTATTTTGTAATGATAACTTGTAGGTTTCTTTGTACTTTATATTTGCCTTTACTCCCTCTCAGCCCCTTACTCTTTGCCTCTGCCTCTATCAGGATTTATATTTATTAGCTATTTACTTAACAAATACCTAGAATGTGTCACTATGTCCTTGGTCTCAAGCTAAGAAATGGGGAGATGCTAGCGAACAAGTGACAAATGGTCCCTGGACTCAAGAGAGCTCACAGTTCGTAAAAACAAAATCACCAAATGTAATATAAAACAACATTTAATGAACACTTAGAAGGAAAGATTCAGAGAGTAATGAGAGCAACAGGGAGAACTAATTTAAATTTGGGGAAGGGGACATTTCTCAGTAATACTGTGAGATCTAAAGTCTGAGCACAATTAGCCAAGTAAACATTAGGTGGACAATCATCATTTCTGTCAGAATGAATACCATTTCCATATGCACTGCAGAACTTTCAGAGAAAGACAAGTGTGTCCTTTGTGTAAGATAAGAAAGGGAGTTGTGCCCAGAAGAAACACTTATCCTTAGCAGCAAAGTGGGTGTGCCCCTCCACATCTCCTTCTAACCTGAGTACTGAACATTTTAAAATGAAATTAGTCATCTTTGACTTATGGATTTTGGACATGCCTTATCTCTTGTTATAGCCTGTGAGTTTCTTGAAGGCAAGAAATACTTTCTACTCACATTTTCCTCCTCTGTAATAAGTAGCTCAATGCCCAGTATATGAGCTGGCTCCCTGAGTGTGGAATGTATGCAGGTTCATAGGGCCCTGAGCTTAGAAGGGCTCATTCACTCTTGCTGAAATGTTCCACTGCTACCATCTTCAATTTCTTAAAACATTTTGAAGAAGAGGCCCCAGATTTTTTTTTTCACTGAACTCCCCAAATAATGTAGCTAATTGTGAGTGAATACAAACCTAATGAGTGATTTAAGGATAAAAGGGTTTTAATTGGCATAGTTCTGCAAGGTATTTTTTCTTCTAGAGTCAACCTTATTCCAGGAAAACATATCATTCTCAGGATGTGGTGGATGGCTAAGAAATAAGCTAAGTTCTCCTTTAAGAGAAGTCCTTAGTCCTCAAGTACACTATTTGTTGAATAGTAAATTGAATTCCATATTTGACTTTGCCATTGTGACTTACTTAGATATTCCTAAACCATTTCAGTTGGTGCATATTCTTTCAATATCATCATTTTTTGAATCTAGTATCCCCAGTGCTAGGAGATGGGTAGTCAAAGTCCCAGACGCTGTTTACTACGCTGTTAATCACTTTTCATTTTCTGAATTCTTTGCCTTCTGCTGCATGTCACAGGTATGGATGAGAGAAAGCAATGCGGACAAACACATGCCATTTAGGCCCCTGCTGATTACTTTAGGGAGGTTTGCAGAAAAAGCAGAAGCAGCAAGGACCTTCAGTTAGAAAGGATTAACCACATGCTGTGTATGCTGACAGTGAATGAAACCGAACCTTTTGCTGAAGCCTTGTGTTTTGAGGGCCTAAAAGAACTAGTTTAGTTCTTGGTCTAGACAAGTTCAGTGCTGAGAAGTATTTGTGAGACCCTGGGACAAAGACTGAGCTATTGACTGAGTTTCTCTTTCCAGTTGAGAAGCCTCTTTGAGAACTCAGAAAGAGGTTTAGCTCATTGACTAGTTCACCAAGCTACAATCAGCAATCCATTACTAAGCTTCAATATGACAGGCAAGACTCGTACTATCTCTCTGGTCTGTCATCCAGGGATTACAGCTTCCTTTGTACAGTTGACAACTTAAACTATTTTAGCTCAAAAGGAGTTTTTACAGTTACTTGTCGCTGTGAGTCAGAAAGGTGCCTGCAGAGTAAATAGGACTTAAAGAACCTACTTTTTAATTCATCACCTTTTGACTCAGTGTACAAGTTCCAAATTTATTTCCTGTAAGCCTTCTAGGGACACCAGTGGGCAAGCTCATGCCTGTTCTGAACCTGGGCTTAGGTTGTAGCCCTCTATTAAACAAATAATGACAAAAACTCTTTTTATTAATAATGATTACAGTATTTTATTATCTTTCAGAGATGTCAAGATGAGATTATAAAATTAGTGACCAAAAATATCATTTTGAGAGAATATGAAATTTAGACCTATGCAACCAATACTGAGTAAATCCAGTATTAAGTCCACTTGGCGACTATTTAGAGATATGGAGGTATACCCATTTCCTAAGAGAATATATTTATTTTATAATGGTGGGAAGCAGTGAGCCTATATTATTTATGAACCAAATAGCATCCTTCAACCTGTTTTTTTCCCTGAACCCCTCAAGGAGAATTCCTCCTTGTCAATCTACTCATACATTTTACATCTTTCATGGCCTGCTTAATCCTCTTGTACTAATCTCTTCACCATTTTCTCTTTCTCTCTCTAGCTGAAAGCTTCTCATGTGGAGGGATCATACTGAAGATAAGGATGCTCTTGATACCTTTATTTAGTTCCTGGCAGATAATAAATGCTTCTTCTTCTTCTTCTTATTTTTTTTTTTGTATTTTTCTGAAGCTGGAAACGGGGAGGCAGTCAGACTTCAACATGTGCCCGACCGGGATCCACCCGGCACACCCACCAGGGGGCGATGCTCTGCCCATCCGGGAGGTTGCTCTGTCGCGACCAGAGCCACTCCAGCGCCTGGGGCAGAGGCCAAGGAGCCATCCCCAGTGCCCGGGCCATCTTTTGCTCCAATGGAGCCTCGGCTGCGGGAGGGGAAGAGAGAGACATAGAGGAAGGAGAGGGGGAGGGGTGGAGAAGCAGATGGGCGCCTCTCCTGTGTGCCCTGGCCGGGAAACTTCTTAAATGAATAATAAAGAATGCATGGATCATTCTCCTTTCAAATTTCACCATGGTTATCGGTATCTTCTTAGCCCTGACACTTAACTATCCAGCCCATGAAAGACGGTCTGAACTAATAGGAAATTCAGACATGGCCCAGAAGGTGTAAGGACACATGAGACTGGGCCCATGTATGGTGTCAGAGAGAGCTCTGGAAAGTAAAGCATTTTCTCTTCTGGAGGCAAGACTGTCTAGTTCAAGTGGAAGGAGGCAGAGCTTGAGAAGAAAGCCAACAGCACAGGGCTTGCTTTGATGCCTATGCTCACGGTGAACCACATCCTCACCCTTGGGGGTGTCGCTCTCTGATGTGCCTGCTTGTGCTCTAACATCTGAAAGGAGGCTCTCACTTTCTTTTTTAACTCCTGCCCCCAAAATGCAGGCTCTGGAATGGGGGTGGGGGTGGGAAGGCACAATTAGAGTTGCCATCAAATGTTTCTTTGTCAAATTATAAAAACATTGGATTTAATGAAAGGATTTGAAAAGATTTATTTCCACACTTACATTCCAAATGTATTTGATTCTTTGGGGCCAAGTGCCAATACATTCATTTGCAGGGAGGTAAATATTTCATACACACATACACAAACATATATGTATAAATATATATCATTTACTTATAGTCAAATTAACCATAGTAAGAAACTTTCAGCTGTAAATTTAATTAGATATATTGTGTAGATGCTAATTGGGGATCCCTTTCATAAGGCAGAGTAAAAAGATGTTAACAAAATTGATACTTTTTACAGCTTCTTTTCCCCCTAACTTATCTGTGGAAAGATATTTTCTTCAGGCAGTTTTTTCCTTTTTATTTTTAGTTGTACCAGTTTTCTCTCAACATAATTTTCAATAACAAAAAATGCAATGTTACTTATTGATAATTTTTAAAGTAATTGCTATTGTATTTTAATTTTCCACAGATTATTTTAAGTTTATATTTTCCTCTTTTTAATTGTTACTCACTTTTTTTTTTTTTGGTAATTGTATTCCTGTACTAGGATATTTTATTTTTAAGAAGCCTTGTGGTAAACAATGCCATACCCCACCCACCTCTACTCCTCCCATGCACACACAGAAGTGTGATTTTCTTAAAATATTGGGAGACCACTCTTTCCACCATAAGAGAATAATGATTGTTTAGTTTAAGACAACTTTTTTTTTTTTGGTCATAAAAGAAATGGAAATGGCCACATGATACAATTCTAGACAAAAAAGGCCTCCTGTGAGGCCACTGGGGAAATTGTTACTACCATTAATAAAAAGAGATGTGGCCTTTTGTAGTCTTTTTTGGGTTAGGAGGCAATGTATGGAGCTGCTGTAGCCTACTTGTAATTAGGTGGAAAAGATAAGCCTTAGGGAAAAGCTGAGGACCAGAAAAGAAAAGGTGAATAGATCCTGGTCAATGATAAAAACCTGGTGAATTAATAAACCACATAAGCCACTTTAAATTGTATCCTCCATTTCTTTCCTGGAAAGCATGTTAACAGACACATCACTCCGTACATCCGGAGATGTACGGCTTCTGGGATTGGGGCTATGTGTTAGTGCCAGAAGGTGCCATTTAATTCTCTATTTTTTAATGAATGTGCAGATTCAGCTAATTAATATCTCTAATATGATATATAGGATATGAAATGAAGACCGAGTTAGGCTTAGGCTGAAACCCAAATCCAAGTGTATATTTTTGCAAATATTTTAATGTTTAAAATTATAGAGTCACAAGGTTAACTTGATATGGTCTTGCCTTTAGAACATCATTTACATTTTGAAAACTTTCTCTCTTGTTTTTCCTGATAAATTATTATAAAGTGAATCTAAAACATTTTGATCCATTATCATATTGAAAAACAAAATCGTTATGGTGTGATAGTTAAAAAATTAATCCATAAGATATAGGTTTAAGGGAAACTTTACAAAATTCTGAACATTTTATTAGGCTCTACATATATAGAAAATGCAGTTGATAGTCACATATCAATGATCTGTTGAGAATATTGACATGAGAATAAGCAAAAGAACTATTGGGTAGAGAGCATTTGAGGAAAATAAATCCTCAGAATATCAAAATTAAAATAGATATTATAAAGTCCTTTGTCAATTTCTTTTTGTTTTTGTCAATTTCTCTATTAACACTTATTTTCTCTCTTCCATATTATTACAATTGATTCTAGCCCAGGAGTAATTCTATTTAGTATTACAATTTACTGGTACGTAGGTGACTTTTTTTTTTTGTGGCTCCTTGGTGACTATGGTTTAAATGAATAAAAATAGAAAAATATACATCATATGCTTGAATTTTTAAATCATGCTTCATTAAAATCTGCTAATCTTTTGTAGTATTTCTCATCTTGAATCTCTGTGAAGAGCAAACAGAATTCCAAATCAAAGCAGCTTAAAAGGGAGCTAGATGGTGTTTCTGCTGCTGCGGGTGGATTCTACCAGGAAGCAGAGATCATAGCTGCCAGCGGCTCTGGGCTCCCAGGCTTAGACCTCACTCAGCCACAATTCTTGTAGCCACTAAAATGTCAAGTGGCCTGTTGTTGTTCCAGGAGCATGTGGAGGGGGGGAGGGAGTGCTACCCCCACACCATGGGCCCCTTTACAAGAAAGGAGGGCAGAGAGTCTGCAGCAGACAGCACATGTCCTTGCCATGAGGGAGATTTATAGTAGTTTGCAGAGGTTCCCAAACTAATTTTCCCAGGAAGTCTTTCTATTCAGAACATCTGTTACCATTTCTGGGAAATAAATCTTTGACTTAACACTTTGGAAAATTATTCTTTAGAGTGTGCAAAACATTTCAATACAAAGTCAACTCCCTGGACCTTTGTAATAATGTTAATAGATATATTAGCCAAGTATAACCAGTACCTTAGGGGGCCCAGATTCAGAGAGATTTAGAGACTTGTGAAAAGTCACAGGGACTACTGAAATAAAAGTTTAGTCCCAATCACTTGTCAAATGTGAGGCTGGCATTTGGACTGTGAATTGGCCAGTTTTGTAAATTTTCTCTAATTCTGAAAGTACATTGTGTAAGGTTCTGCACACAGCACTATCTGTGAATCATAATGACTTGGTGACTAGGGCAGGTTAGCGTTCATTAGTGCAATTATACAATGTAGGCTTTGGTATCAAACCAGTTAGTTGAGGATCCTGACTATTCCTTTTGTTAGAGATGTGCCCTTGGACAAGTTATATTTATGTTGGAAAATCATGTCAATGAAAAGGTTGGTGTTGGTGTTGTTATGAGTAATAAAGATAATAAATGTAAAATACTTAAACAGTGGCTAGGATGTATTAATGACCAGTAACTTTTTGTTATCATTTTAGGGACAATTATCATTACTGAGCCATGGAGTAAAACATTCCAAAAAGACTTATATTGATTATTATATTTCTCTCTTAATACATGCATCAAAACAAAAAATATTGTCTGCAAATGCATTTCCCCTCTCATTTTTATCTCCTATTATATTTTAGTGAGGAAGAAAAGACACACACACACACACACACACGCACTCACGCAAATAGAAATCAATTAACCCTAACTTGAAACAGATGTCACTAAAATGTGCTGCATGTATTTTCACCCATGAACAGCTAACACATCAATTATGGAAAGGCAGAAGCATCCAAAGCCAGATGTTTTGCATGCCTTTGGAATTGATATACTTTTTAAACTATGGCCAGTTGAGTTACTCTGTGTTGATAACTGAAATAACTTCTCCTGAATTGCTCATCAGTGTAATTTCAAAAATAGCTCTTGGCCTTTTAACAGTCACAGAGGTGTCCCTGCTCCATGTGAAACAAATGCCAAAATGAGACCAGATCAGATGCAGGCCATATAGATAACATTTTTCTGAATTATTTTATCAGAGCAGTGATTCAAATGGGTTTCTTTTTGCCAGTCTGGGCAAAAGGGGCAGTTGACAATCTCAAAGGAACTCACAATCATTCCACATAGGGACTTACTCCACGTCAGAGGGAAAAAGATACAACATGTTATGATTTAGAGTTCCTTGCTGAAAATTGGATAATGTGGCTTAAAGAAATATTTAGACATTACTCAAGCTAACTACTATGGGATTGAAATGAAGGTCTAAATGTTATGACTGGAGCTGAACTCATGTTTGCAAAGGCTTTCAACCAATTGGTCGTTTGCAGAACAAACTTCACTCTGGAGTAAAAATTGAACACACGCACATGTGGGCATACATATGCACACATACACATACAGAGTCAGGCCCAAATAAAAACATAATATACCTGAGCATCATTTTCTAATCTTTCAAATTCTAATTAATAATGCTTAGCTCATCAAATAGGGATAATTCATATCTGAATACTCAAGAACTCTCATTGCCTCTGAGAATTTGTACCATGAACCTATATGTCAGGTTGTCTCAATTGTATAGTATAATCATATACTGCCCCCAATTCTGGCTTACTTCATTAGTGAACTATAGTAGTGGAAAATTTCCCTAGAGCAACTCCACTTTTAAATATGATCACTCTGGAGTTTGCACCTATTCAAAGAAATTTGAAGCTTCTCCTCTTTGTGAAATGAGGAAGATTGGCAGTGAGTGGAGAAAGGACGTGTCTCTGAGGAGCAGAGGGTAGTGTTGGGGAGGTGAACTGGGACTCTGGCTTGAAGTTCTCTGCTCAAAGTTTGAAATTCTTTTGAAGTCCTGCTTCAGCCTAAGCTCATGTGACTTTTATAATAATTTCTCTTTAAGCACTGAAGTACAATAGATCCTTTTGGAAAATGTTAGTTGGTGATTTCTCATACTCCCACGTATGTGAAAGCTCAGATCCCCATTGAGAAGCAAGGACAAAAAGTGGGGAAATTGTTCACTTTGTGAAAAGTCTTTCATGATTCTGAAGTAAAATCATAGGCAGGACTCAACAGTTATTCAATTTTACTGCAAATATTGTTAGGTAGTGAGCAGAGGACAATATTGCCACATTGTTCTAACAGCCAAAATCTTTAGGGAGAGATTCCTAAATAATAACTTGGTTATTATTCCAAGAAAAAGTGAAAGAAAGTAGGGTTACTGCTCTCTACTATATAGGCTGATGTCTTCACTTCCTTTAGGGACTGAGAGGCCAGTATAGATTGAGTCTTTATTAGGAGGAATAAAGACCTATATGAAGGTCTCTCATTTTTTTTTATTGAACACAGAGGTTGGGTTATTCTATATGTATCTCATGAAAGCTTATACAAGTCACTAATTGGATGGTATCAGTAGGATGAGGGAAGAGAAAGCCATAGAGCAAGAGATGCAAGAAGGACTTGGTCTGGATGGCCTCAGGCTGATGTTTAAGTGTCCCTGGAAAGATTTTATTGGTGTTTGGTTCAGCTCACCACTACAGCTAATAAGGATTTGGATGCAGATTTGGTTACCGTTAACTATCAGCCCAAAATAAGTTTATTGTAACGTATGCTCCATTTTAATCACTTGACATGAAGGAGCAAGTGATTAAATGGGATTTTGAGTCTAATGTGTTCAAAAGAATCCTAATATAAAGGGAGTCAGAAAGTTAACTTCTTACTCTAATTCAGATGGGCAAAGGAGACCTCCATTTCCCACCAAGGGTTGGGGAAAAATACTAAATACTCTATTTAATTTAAAACTTAACCCAATTAGGTTATTTACTAATTCCTCTAGGTAAATAATACCCAATTTCTCTGGAAAAAGGAAAAAGTCAGTTTGGGTCATCTCTTCTCTTTTGCTTTTCCCCCTAAGTGATGACTAAGTATCTGTGTGAGGGATGAGAGAGGACAGCATTGAGACCCTTGGACACAATTCCACTGCTTCCACCTCCTCATCCTTAGTTTCTGGGGCAATGCCTTCTTTCCACCTTGCTATGCCTGTCCACTTAGCATTTGGTATGGATTTGTGACTGGATAAGGTGGTGCACTTGCTGATCTTTCTGACAACTTGGTAAGAATCTCACAGATGGAATAAAGCAATGGATGGCCCTCAGGGTCTGATTGTGTCATAGATTCTTCTGATGTCAGTTTGTGATGTTCACTGGAGCTCCATCTGCTGGTCTATTCTGTAACTCTTTCTATAAAGTCATTTATCCCTGCCAAAGCCATCTTATGTACCAAATTCCATACCAGATTGTCACCCATATTAAAATCTAGGGCCTCCCTCTGCATGACAAGGTCGCAGACTGGTATGGATAATCAAGGCTCAGGGTTTGGAAACATATCTGGTATTGTGGTGCTTGCTGGCCAACCATACCCTTTCTCTTGCCTCTACTCTCTTCCTGCCTCCTCTGGGAACTTTCCCCTCTTTGCCACCCCCTTTAAGATTTTGACCACCTCTTTTTTTATTTTTAAACTAATTTTAGAGAGAGGAAAGGAGAGAGAGAGAAACATCAATTTGTTGTTCCATTTATTTATGCAGTCATTTGTTGATTCTTGTATGTTTGATCTCCTGAAACCCACAACTTGGGTGTGTCAGGACGATGTTCTAACCAACTGAGCTACATGGCCAGGGCCTGACCTCCTCTTAAAAATTAATGGAGGCAGGGGTGTTTTCCCCACACTGGTAATAACTTTGCTGCTGATCCTATAGACTTGGTTATTGATGTGCAAAAGAATGAGAAAAACAGATTTTAAAAGTTTATAGGATCATTTTTCAAGACAATGTTCTGGCTTACAAGGCACTTTTCTTACCACATTATCCTATTTGTGTATCAGAAACAGAATGTCTCCTTCCTTTTTTCATTCTTACTGTAATAAATGGTTTCCTTTAGTTATGAATTCTAATCTTCCTTCAGCAGATGGATACTTGAAGCCTATTAGTGCCAATATTATGAGTGCACAAATTTAGAAAGGCAGAAGTGGAAAATATATTAATGTTGCTAATAGGTCAGATGTTGTATCCAGACTTCCCTCTTCCAGCTTCAACTCAGAGGGAAGCAGTATGTTTGATAAATGATGGTATTAATAAGAGCAGTGGATTCTTGCCCCACCTCCCATCTTGGCACTTAAGGGCGAGACTGCTGCGGAGGGCATTCCAAACGACCATTGGGGCAGCCTGGTTCATTGAAGAGGACAGAGTGGCATGGTTAGGTACATAGAATTTCTAGGATTACTCTAGAGTCTCTTTCATTTCTCATATGGTGTGGACATTGAGTTGAGAGCACACACAAGTGGTGGATTGTCAAGTAAGAGGCTATATTTAAGAGGGGGAGATGGTATATTGGTCTGTCTCCAGTAGGAGCTGAGAAGAAACTGAAACAAG